>NC_137464.1:261015671-263415671 GCF_964235325.1 Thermobia domestica
GTATTAGTATCTGTAATAAGGTTTGCTGACGATGTAGCACTGATAGCGGAGAACGAAAAGGACTTGCAGGAAGCACTTTCAAACTGGAAGAAACATGCAAAATGACGATAAATAAGAAACCCAAATTGATCAAGGACAGCAAGGGGCAAACATATGGCTCGATGGAGAGAAAATCGAAGACTTTCCCCTATTTAGGAAGTCTAATATCCTCGGACGGAATAAGTGAAAAAGACGTAAGTTCCAGAATAGCGCACGCTAAATAAGCATTCAATAGGAAAAGAGAACTACTAACATCAAGAAATGTGCCGCTGGACGTTGAAAACGATTTATTAAGACTGTTTGGAGTATTGGCGCTTTACGGATCAGAGACGTGGACATTTAGAAAAGTTGAAATATGTAAGCTGGAGTATTTGAAATATGATGCTGACGCAGAATGCTGCGCATATCATGGATCGAAAGGAAAAGGAATGAAGAACTAAGGGAAGCTAATGAAGGACGACAGATCATGAAGATAATAGGAAAAAGAAGAAACAGCATACTTAGCCATCTTATTCTGCACTCCGACTGGATCACCGTGTTGATAGAGGAAAAGGCAGAAGGAAAACCAGGAAAAGAAAGAATATTTAGATGGAGTGGCAAAGAAGAGACCTTATCAAAGTATACAACAGCTTTCCGAAGAGAGAGAAACGTTTTAAAATTTCCGTGTTGACACCAACCTATGGTTGAAGAGAAAGAAAAGGCATCTGTAAGATGTAATGTAAAATTATATTATTGGACAAAATTATTTTTTTAATAGAATAACTTACGTTACAGTGCTATGTTAAAAGAAAGGACAAATGAAAATGAGAATTCATCTTTCATTGGTGACGGACGAAGAAAAAGCTTATGACATAAGAGTGTCTGCAGTAATTCAGAGGCCACACACAATATAAAAATGAAATGAATGGGTTAGGCTACGCTAAAGGAGGCGATAATGATGAAAAATGAATGAAATGGTGGAATGATGAAAGTGTGAGGAAACAGGAGAACCCCGACAAAACCCACGCACATGGAGTTTGTACGTCACAAAGCTCACTTGGCGCGGGCTACGATCGAACCAAGGACCCCATGCGCCAGAGGTGAACGCTCTAGTACTGAGCCATCGCGACCCCGTCATACACAATGTGTTAATGTTAACAGGTGTCAACAAATTTGAATTTTAGTCCATTATAATGATTACATATTCAACTTTCTTAAACCACTAATTATAATTTCGCTTCTTGTACAGGTGTTTATAGTTAAGTGTGTAAGTTACATCAAAAAATGAAGAAGCAGTACCTAACACAAACTCTCACATTGTAAGTGTATTTACAAGAATATAAATATTCAGTTCAGTTCAGTTTAGTTCAGTTCAGTTAAATTCTTTCGTAAAGAAATCGTACAAAAAAAAGTATTAAACAAGAACTTGGTACACGGTTAGCATAAATGATTCATTCTTTTTAAAAGGCTGTATTTTAAAAAAGTATCACACGTACACACTCGAAAGATATATAAAAGAATCACAAAGTCACCGACTTTACACTGTGTGGCAGCACGAGTCCATTATCTTTTCGATTGGGTGTAGCAGTGTGCCAGTACGAGGTTAGTACCTGTCAAAAATTGACGGAAAGCAAAATTTTGTGCGCTTGAATATGCCAAATATTCGTCTGTTATAGGTGTGCAATGCGCATTCAGAAGAGGGTATGGAAAAGAACGCCATGTAATCAAAGAATTTTGCGGTGGTATCGGCAATTCAAGGACACTGGTTGCTTTTGTAAAGGAAAAAGTAACTGGCCTCCCAGATCTCTTGATTTAACGCCCTGCGATTTCTTCCTTTGGGGGTATGTTAAGGACCTTGTATGCGCACCCCAAATACCGCAATCCTTAGTATAGCTGAAAGAACGCATCAGTGCTGCAGTGCAGACAATTGACAGGATTTTGCTACAAAATGTATGGAATGAGCTCGCGTACCGTGTAGACGTGTGTCGTGTCACCAAAGGGGCACATATTGAACATGTGTAGAACGAATATAAACTTGGTGAATTTGTGGTTCTTTTCATATATCTTTCATGTGTATACGTGTAATAGATTTTGAAAATCTAGCCTTTTCAAAATGAATGAATCATTCATAATAGCCCTGCATTTTATTTCACTTTTATAACCCTTGCGCTACAACTGCGAAGGAATTCAGTCATTATGTGAACGACTTAACATGCTGAACAAAATGCAGAGGAATAAGTGGTTGAAACTACGGAAAAGCAATCTACCTTGCAATCGGTGCTTTAGTATCTCTGTTAAAACTTTATACTTCTACATTTCAGCCAGCACTGGGCCCATGATCTCGAAAACTGCCACAAATGAAATCAATGAAGTGTTTTACTTATTTCCTTAAAAATTAGATTAAAAATGAGTCATTACTGTTTCTAAGAAGAAAATGTTACAGCTTATTGTGTTACGTTTTCATTGTGTTATGTTCCTTACATTCCACAGTGGGCTGAATTCCCCCCCCCCCCCCCCAAAAAAAAAAGCGGGTCAAAAGTCGAAAAACAAACTTTCGATTTGAGAATTTTTAAGTCTTGGGTCGTATAGTAGAATGTTTGAAGTATCAAATTTAGTTAAAACATCCGTCTCTTTGTTATACCTGCGACCAAGCAATCATTTGAAAAGTGCCGTTTCACCGTTCGGATATAGTGAACGTGTATTAATTTTCAACATTTTTTGGATTTTCAAAATGGATAAAATAGATGAAAGAGTGTAGAATTTATAATTAAATAACTTAAGTTGAGAAAAGAAATGCAGTTATCACAAATTATCATTACAGTTAACAAAAAATGGAAAAAGAACAAAAAGTAGATGAATGCAGAAAAACAGTTATGAATTTCGCATAATTCTATCGACATACTGATTTTACGACACATGCAAAACTAACAGCTAACGAAATTCAAGAAACGACCTGCCCATAGGTGCTCTTGCGAAATGTATGCACGTGTTTCCCAAGAAATGTCCAGAATACCAATTTGTAACAATCAGGGTGGAAAACAATCATGATTTTTTAAATTTCTTTTTAAATTTAAATCTATGTTTTTGATTTAAATCAAGTCTTTCTCCTCGTATAATACAAGTTGCGAACTGAAGAAAACATTAGAAATTAGTATTAAATGTTAGTTGTGCCATTTAAGTGAAAGTATTGGGGTTGAAGTTTGAATTAACGCCTAATCGTTAACCTATTTTAATCCCAAACAATGTTTCTTACGGATAAAGGAAAAAGTACAGCAACGTTTATCAACATCACATTTTTTTTTTTTTTCTTTCTTCAAAAAATACTGACACTTGACAGGAGCACATTCTCAAAAAAGCGGAACTAGCTTGCGGCACGAAATACTTATAAATAAATTTCGCCTAAAGTTATAAAATCTCAAAAAGATTCGGCAAGGGGATCCCAGATAATACAGAAAGACGCGCACACAAAAGAATTTCCGCCTTAAATGTCGATGGTGATTTCCCCGTTGAAATAGTTAACGATTTACAAACCCTGTGTTACGAAGAATTGCAGGATTCCTCCACCATCCGTTCTAAAAGGGATTTTCCCTAATCATCCTCTGCATGACACTCGTTTTCATACTGTGCTGTACACACATTTGAGTCTTATTGTATTATGATTATTATCTTCCATAATCGAAATAATAGAACTGAAACGTGATTTTACTTATTTTTACTTTAATTTGTGCGGAATTTGATTTAAATCAACGATTTTTACTAAAATAAAGTGATTTAAATCAATCAATCTTGGAAACAATTATTAGTAATTTTACACTATAGCAAAAAAAAAAAAAAAAAAAAATGTTATTTTGTTATATTGCAGTTTACGTCATTACCATTTTGAATGTTGAAATTCTGACTTTATAATCGTTATCAGGGACCTCAAACATATTATGAAACCAGTATTGGAAAAGCTTTAAATCGTTTTGTCCGCCATATTGAATTTCTGATATTTGACCTCATTCGTTATCAACGACCTAAAAAAATATGATGAAACTAGTTTCCAGCCTATTTGGAGACTTTTTACGAATGTTTGCCCGCCATTTTGAATTTTTGACTCAAGACCTCAATCATTATCAGGTGGAGATATGAAAATCTTTAATACCTATATGTTCATAATACATACAAATTGACCAACATTTTCATATTTCCACCATCTTTTCGGGATTTCAGCCCACTATGTATTCTTTAACAATAATTTATCTGTTTTCCAGTAGATACAAAACCTCCTACATTTGAACACGTACTAAATAATAAAAATAATAAGAACCTTTTTATTCTTGACGACAGCTTTCGCTGCTTGATCCGTGGGTTCATCAACTGCAAGAACACTGTGGGCATGAACAGAGAATTTTTGTCCTTCGCTCTCCCGCTGAAGCTGCTCCAATTCCTTCTTCAGCTGTGCACTTAGCCCTTTCTTCAGGGCTTGGTTTATGTAGTCTTCCGCCTTCTGGAACATAGCCATTGCTTCACGCCACTTCTTGACAGCCACCAACGTCTGTGCAATGTGGAAACACCTGAAACATAAACGAAATACTTAAAATTAATCCATATTATAAAATTGAAAGTGACATTTTACTAATATATATATATCTATATAAAATAATGAGGAATAAAATAATGTGGAATGATGTTCACTTTTCTTAGGACTATGGACTGTGAAAATGGATTACTGACTGGTAGCCGCGACACCTACTGTGCCCCGTGCAGGTACTACCATCATTAATTAATTCCATTACAACTCGAAATTCGGCATACAGGCCTGAAGTCTGCTATCCGCAACCCGTCGTGAGAAAGGTTGGGAACCACAAACTACCAACACAGGATGTCAACCTTCCAGCTGAGTTGGCAATGATGACTACTGAAACTGAAAATTTGTGTGTAATGGCCCTACCAGAAAAAAAAAAGTATAACTTCTAACTAGAATTTTAGCGCAACGGAAAATTTTAAAAAAAATCCAAACTGAAAATTTTGAGAAAAAACAAACTGGAGAAAGACAGAAAAAAAAAACTTCACAGTATTCGGTCGTCTCTTACGTCGGTCGCACCAAGAAAACTATCATACATGAAACTTGTGAAATCTCACTTTCCACTGAAAGTTAAAATACCTCTACTCATGTATTTTGCACCTTGACTACATATCTAGGTTTTACTGTATATATTTTCTAACTTAATACACATTTTTAAATTCCAAATTCTACTTCAAAAGAAAATTGTCAGGTTACAACTTCTACAATTTATTGAAGAAGCATTTTATGAGTTTATACAAATGCTACAGCTACATCTTGAACAGTATTGACGGGAAAATTTTTAAAAAATAATTCATATTGATGGTTCTACAGGTTGATATTTGATTTAATTGTTTACAGGAAATCTGGCCACATGTATTTATTGCTTCATTCTTCTAATGTTACCAAAATCTTTAATTGAATCAAAACATTTTCAAGAAATGATAATAAAAAGAACATGTTGACATTTGAGAATTAATATTACTAATAACAAACTGAGATTAAATCGACATCAGTATACGTAATCATTTTTTTTTATATACAACTACTTAGCAGGTGATTGGTGGGCTAGAACTTTTCAAGCTTACTCTACTTTGTTTTACCTTGTCTTTGCACAGTGACTCCGGCGGCAGGATTTACGCACACTCTATGCACGGAGCATCTTCACTTTGTTATGTCTTATTTTATATTTTCATCACAGACATAGTTTGACACAGGAAAAGTAATATATATAAACACATAGTAAACTTAACCTACACCTAACCTAACCTAACCTAATCTAACTTAACCTACTACAAAAGAAAATTTGTCACTCATATAGCATTCCTAGCCCCCACATCACACCTGAGTTACAAAGACGTAAGTAATGTCAACATTATGAATCAGACCAAAGAAATTTAAAAATATATATTTTTCCAGACCAAATTAATAAATACGGTATTAAATATTTTAGTTATATTCTCTTTAAACAGAACTGGATAATGTTCACGAGCTATCCAAAGGAAATTCTGTTGTCAGATGATATGATGCACCCACAAAGTATACCTGCACCAGGTTTTTCAAAATAAATATAAGTATTTGGGAATTTTAAATATTTTCATTCGGATTTACTGCTAACAAGTCAAAAGAGGTTTTAATTTTTTATGTACGTTAGGAGCAGTATCTTTGTTATATCAGAATAATCTGTAGTTTCTGGTGAAGTATTTTTTTCTCTCGAATTACAGTGTCAGAATGTTACTAAATAATACTGGGAGGAGACTTGCACTCACGAGTAGCACCAGCCTGTCTATTACGACAATCAAATCAAACTGTTTAAAACCCCTTCCCCGGCTCATCAGCGTAGGACCCGCGTTCACATGATAGATAGATGTGATCGCAGTCTCTAGGGAAACAGAATTTTCGTTCCAGAACTGCATGATATACACGAACACTATGCACATGCAAGCCATCACTCTAAGTCCAAACAAAATTTTGAGGTTAAAAACACACTAAACCACAGATTTTTGTTGCATTTTTCAGTCTTACTGAATCAAAATAAATATGCTTCCTTACTTTCTTTGCAATTTGCACCGATTTTCTTCCTGAAAATCTTTAGTGATGCTTTCAAAATAATTATGATACCTAACTCCAAACTAGAATGACTTGTAGGTCAGACCACCATGGTTGTTCTCCGCCAATCGGCTTCCCCAAGGAAATTTGCTTTGGTACTCTGCTTACCGTCCAATGAGCGTTTCAACACCAAGTCCAACCACTTAATCCAATTTAGATAACCACTAAAACACAGTTCACATTAAATTCTGTAAACTCTGAGGTAATTTTCCCACTTTCTGCACAATTTATGAACGAAGAACTAGATTGTATGTCCGATCTCCAACACGGTTTTTGGTAAAGACAAAGAATACCAAGGAGAAGAGAGCTAATTGGTTCTTTGATGAAGCAACAAAAGGATAACACCTGGATATCGACACATCAAAAGAAGGCGAACCAATGATAAAATCTGAAATGAGCCTCAAACCAAACTGAGATTTCTTTGCTCCAATGAGAAATAATTTCTACCTAAACAAAGGGATGTGCCAAAAAGACATCATGGCCGAATTTCAGAATGAAATTTTGAAGAAATTACAGAATTAAATTTTAAGAATTTCCTTCCGAAGATTCCCTACATCTAAATTCCCTTGAAAATAGTACAAAACCTTTAAGAAACTACAAAATATACACCTTTGAACCCACATAACTTAATAATAATGACAAAATATGCAATAATAATAAAATATTATGCTATATGTAAATATTTTTTTTTATGGAAACTACTTCTCCTATATTATTTTGACGAAATATTACAATTTAAAACTGAACCCTAAAATATAATAATTTAAAATAATTTTCAATTGTCTTTCTGAAACTAAGTATGAACATAAATATACAGGTGGTTCAAAAAATCACGGACCATGATACTTTATACTTACGTATAATGTAACACTATGTTTCTGACAGTCTATTGAACTACCCGACCGTTCTCGATCTAATTTTCAATATAGATGAGGTTCAGGCCTGGGATTGTTTTTATCATTTCACTTTGACGGAACAACGTAGCGGAGAAGGAGAGGGAGATATACAAAAATCAATATAAATAAAAGTGACAAGGTTTGTGACTTAATTCTTGAACCACCAGACCGATCTCGATCAAATTTTCAACATACATGAGGTTTGGGCCTGTGATGATTATTATTCTACTTTGACGGTGCAACTTAGGAGAGATGGAGAACGAGACATTTATAAATGATCAAAAATGACCGATATTAGTGTCGAATCTATAGTTTTTGGCGTCGCTGAAATGAACAGTGACACTTTCGATGTTGTTTAAATCTAAATTTAGCACCACAACTTGGGGGAGAAGGAGGAAGGAGATACATGAAAATGATCGAAATTACCAAGATTAATGTCGAATTCATGCTTTTCCGGGTCGCTGAGATGAACAATCACACTTCGGATGCCGTGTCCTGCAGCATGGGGGTGGGGAGAGAGGAATATATAAAAATAATCGAAAATGACCGATATTAGTGACGAATCCATAGTTTTGGGGGTCACTGTGAAGAACAGTGACACTCCGATACCGTTAAAATCTAAACTCAGCCATGCAAAATGGGGGGGAGGAGGGGAGAGAAATATAAAAATCATCAAAAATGAAGCAATAACAGAGAGAAATAAAAAGTGGCTGACTAATGAAACATATTACTATTTTTTCAAATTTAACCCAGCGAAATGGGTAATTGATGCTAGTCACTTTATAAAATATTCTTCAGACTTTGCAGTTTTTTTAACCTCCCAACGAAGTTTAGGATTTTCTAAACCAGTCATTCCGAAACTAGACGCTGTCCGACCTCAGTACTCTTCCATTCTAAGTGGTAGGCCAGATAGATTATATGAAGAAGACAGAGTCGTCTAATCCTGCCCCAAGTAATAGAAGCAGGAAACAAGAACATCAATAGCGGAAACCATCATCTTGTAACTGGACGCAACGACTACCCGTAAATTGTCAACCTGTTTAACATCAGCTCCGCTTCCAGCAAGTCCTTTCCTGTCAAAGTTCCTCCAAAGTAATTGTCGAGTGGAATGCTCTTTAGCATCAAACAGTGGACATTTAGAAACTACTGTTCTAAACATATTAACTTACTCTGGAGTTCTACTTACTCTTATACAGCGAAAGGAAAAAAAAAAATCGAGGGGAAAAATTTATGCATTTTTATTTTTGTATTTACGTCCAACGTTTATGTCTTGTAGACTGAAATGAGAAATACAGTGCAATAATAAAAATCTCATAATTGTTAAAGAACTGGTGCGATACAAGTGTGGGACAAAACGAGAATACTTCGAAAAACCTAATCTTCAAATCGAGCCAGGGACTCCTTGTACGAGAAAATCTTTTGAGTTTCACGGTTATGCCGATTGAGCTAAAAGAGATGGTGATGATGAGGAATGAGTGCATTGGTGGAATAAAGTGGAAGGAAACGGGAGAACCAGAGAAAACCCACGCACACGGTCTTTGTCCACTACTAAATTCACTTACAGGGAGATCAAACCAGGGCCCCCTCGCACAAAAGTAAAGCGCTCTACTACTGAGAGAATCCCCCTATTATCCCCTTCCAAAAAAATATGTCTTAGAATCGAACTAGAAACCACTATGCGTCCCTTTCACCAAAATATGAAATAATAATACATTAAAGAATCAGAACTTTATACGAGGCGCGTTCGGAAAGTAACCTCCAATTGGTCACTGTGCGTCAAAGTAGTGAAGGCAGCGCTACCACTTTTGCACAGACGTACGCGGTAGATCTGTCTGCATCCAGCCATGTTAGAGTAAAGATTGTCTGATCACTAGATCCACTTTTGTAGCGTTTCCAAATGTATGCTACAATAGAAAACCCTGCCAAGTGCGAGGTGAGAGGTATTATACGTTTTCTTATGGCAAAACAATATTAGGAAGCAGCTATTCATCGGGAACTTTGTGCCGTGTATGACCAAGTGTGATGAATGAAGGAGTTGTTCTTGAATGAGTTCGTTAATTTAAAAGTGGACAAACAAACTTTCATGACGAAGAGAGGAGTGGCAGGCTATCAATGGTCAACTGTTGAACTCCTTCAGAAAATGGAGAAAAGTTCCGTGAAACTCGATGTTTCACAATCTCGGAACTTTCCCATAAAAATTCCACGATATGAGGAGCTCAAAGATGCGGTCACAGGCAGGAGATTTTTACGTTGATGGAATTTCAAAGCTAGTGCAGAGATATGATAAGTGCTTGAATGTTTATGGAAACTGTTGAAAATAGGGTAAAGCAATAGTTTTCAGATGTATATAAGAAATTATTCTGATTTACTTTGCTGTTTCTTTATTAACCAATCAGAGGTTAATTTCCGAACGGCCCTCGTACATCACAAAGATTGCAAAAGGTCACGAAAAATACAACTGGTTATAATTATGAGAGAAAGAGTGAAAGGAAGAACGCAATGTCTCATTACCAAGGCTTAACGCTTATTATTTCAACCATGTAACAGCGGATTATTTATTGTTACCATTGTTGTAATGGAATATGGTGCTTTACCTAAAGGCTCTGTAGGTTATTATCTTCGCTTCCAGTTCTTGTTGGTATTTAAAATCATCTTCTAAGCCGGCTAATTGTTGAAGTTCTCCTAGATTCTGTAGAATAATCTCATACAAACGTATCAAATCCTGCGGCTTTGTCTTCCGACTGTCTGTCGTTGCCTGAAAAAAGAACAAACAACTTTTTAACTCAAATACTTGCAAAATGAATGTTTCAATTATTTATCTACATGCAACGATTTGTTAGGAATGCATCCAAAAATACAAAGATGGAATACGAGTTTTAGAGGAAGTCACTGTTTTTTTTTTTTTTTTTCATGCACATTTAATGAAATGAAATCTTTAAATTTTACGTCCCACGGTTTTTCCGGTTAGGCTAAAGGAGACGGTGATGATGAGAAATGAGTGAAATAGTGGAATGAAGAAAGTGGGAGGAAACGGGAGAACCCCGAGAAAACCCACGAGCACGGTGTTTGTCCACCACAAAGTCCACACGGCGCGAGCTGGGATCGAACCAGGGACCCCAAGCACCGGAGGTGAACGCTCTACCACTGAGCCACCTCCCCCCCCTCTTCATGCACATTTAAATTATCTTTTGAGTGTATTTTTGTTTAAATATCTCTTCTTTTTCATACCCATACAAAGAAAAAGTTGCGAATTGTAAAATCTGGAAACCTTACGATTCAAGAAATGTATTCCCTCAGTCTCACCAAATCAATCCTTCAGATAAAGTTTTATCTGAACGACACCGCGAGGTCTACATAATCCTGTTTATTTTCAACAAGACGGGGTACCTCCCAATTCGTCCTTTACGTTAAGATCTTTTTCCGACAAAGAATTTGGTGGCAGGCTGATTGGTCACAGACAATACATTTCTTGGTTAATCAATCTCCAAGATCGGAAAATATGCGAGTTCTGGTTATAGTGGTAAGGTAGGAATGTTAAACCAAAAGTGTCTGCTGAAAATCTGAGAAACCTTCGTATGATTATTCAGGACATTCGAAATGAAGATCACCAACATGTAATCTTGGAATTCCGGAAACGGCAGCGAAAGTGTTTGGACGTCACAATGGAACACAGATGTATGGCGTTGAACAACTGTGTGTTGAAGTCGAAGTATGAAACTTAAGCAATCTTTTACAAATTATTTGGTGTTTACGCAATTCTCCCTTCAACTGTTCAAAATCTCAGTTAGGATGATCAAACTCAAGATCCGAAACCAACAAATCGTGACGTGTGACATACAAGATGAGAGCGCTTTCATCTACAAGAGATCAGTGTCTGTACCAGGTACGCACCCAAAAAAAAAAATAAATAAATAAATAAATAAATAAATAAATAAATAAAATAAAAAATAAATAAAATAAAAAATAAATAAAATAAAAAATAACATAAATAAAAATTTTAAAAAAATGGAAGGGGTCTGAAGTTTGCTGGGAGGGGGCAATACTGCAAAACATTACATTCTGTAATATTGTAGTCGAGAAAACAAGTTAAGTACTTCTACGTGCGGTACCCAACCCCCTCAAATGCTTAGTTGCGATTCTCCAAATTTACTATCCCCTCCCTTCCCCAGAAAAACAGTAAAGGAGACCGAAGTTGGCTGTGAAAAAAACAAGATAACTTGCCTTGTAAATTAGCTTCAATTTTAAAAAAATCATTATAGTTAATGTTAGTTTTTAACATTTCAATGGAAAATTACGCCCCTCACAAAATTTCATCAACGCAACTTAAAATCTTCCAGTAGGCACCCCTGACTTCCACCAATATTATCAGGAGAATAATAATGGAATTAAATAGTTTTTACCTAAGAAAAGAGTACAGACATAGTATAAGATCAGATCTTTAGACCATATCAATCATTTCTCTGTTAAAGCAAGTATAGCTTTATTTTTTTTTTCCTTAAAGGAAGTGTACAAATGTTTATCAATTTAGTAAGACAGGACGAAGTCTGGATTGGGTGGATGCCCTGTGGTAGCGCCTTTGGTACGAATAAAAAATGAAATGAAATTAAAACTTTCAGTGTTATGCCGGCTAGGATAAAGGAGACGGTGATGAGAAATGAATGAAATGATGGAATGAAGAAAGTGGGATGGACACGGTGTTTGTCCACTACAAAGCTCATTTGGCGCGAGCTGGGATCGAACCAAGGACCGCATGCACCGGAGGTGAACGTTCTATCACTGAGCCACCGCGGCCTCAGAATACGAAATGAGTTAAATAGGAGAAACAAGGAAAATGTTAGAAGAAAGGATTACATAACATAAAGACGATGTTAGACTGAAGAAAGAGAATAATGCAGTATTTAAGTTTGTGAGAGAAACAGGATACGAAATAGACTGGGAAGATGTGAAATAATCAGAAAATGGAAAGCGGAACATATAAAGAGAAGAGAGGTACTGATGAATTGAAATAGTGGACAGAATATCCATGATTTGTGCAGAAAGATTTTCCATAGAGCAGAAAAGAAAGAAAAGATAACTCAGATGTCTTGAAGTATACGTGGAGTAGAGCAGACGGACAATTAAAAATTATTTATCTTTTTTTTTAAAAAAAAGTGAATGTTTCATCATTAAAAGTCGAGATCTGTATGCAATTAAAGTTAGTAAAGATCTCATTTGTTCTTAGAAATAACCTCCTCTCATCTCCTAAGATATGTAAGCTGTAGCGTTTAGATTTTATTTCATGATGTGTCTGATGAAGACAATGATACGTTGCCGAAATTGAAACACTATTATTTATTAGATAATATACGCTTTGGTCAGAGTTTAGTTTTAATTAAGGCTACTTATATGAAATGCACAAATATATCATCTTAACTATTGACATAGAATCGTTATATCTTAGTTATTGCATTTCTCATCATCATTAGGAAACTTGCTAATCTCAAACTGTATTCCAAAATTCACAATACTTCGAAGCAATGAGCAATTCTTCAATTTACATTTCGCAATGTTCCCTATAGACAGTAATTAAGGTAACTCTTCGTGTTTGTCTTCCAATTAATTTTTCTGACTTAAAAAAAATCACAATAGAAACAGTAATTTTAAGCTGTAAAAGAATCCTTGTAGAATTCTTCGACCATAATGCACAATCATTAAGCCATGTGATCAGAGTATAGAACATTGACTTCAAGAATGAGTGAATATATGGCTGTTTAGGGAGTGGACTAGGAAAATGAAATGAAATCTTTTAAGTTTTACGTCCCACGATTATGCCGGCTAGGCTAAAGGAGACTGTGATGATGAAAGATGAGAGAAATGGTGGAATGAAGAAACTGGGAGAACCCCGAGAAAACCCACGAGCACGGTGTTTGTCCACCACAAAGTCCACACGGCGCGAGCTGGGATCGAACCAGGGACCCCAAGCACCGGAGGTGAACGTTCTACCACTGGGAGCGGACTAGGTAGCGTACTGGAATCGGCACGGTATTCCGAACGTCCCAGGTTCGACTCCTGGTTCAGCCGTCCATTCTTTCATTCTTTGTGTATGACTGAACTTGGCACGTACAAAGGACTTGGTGTATTAAAAATAGGTTGTTTCCTCCATTTACTAATGGTACTTACGAACGAACACGACCATAAAAATGGCAGGATGCTATAAAATATTAAGCTTATTTCAAAATAGTTAACTGTCTAGTCCTACCATCTTACCTCATTTTTCTCTGCTAGAGCCTTCTTTACAGACTCCACCATGAACAGATTTCTCTCAATGGTTCTTGTAAGTCTAATGTACATCAGATAGGATAGAAGTAACTGTAATGATGACATGGGTCCAGTATTAGATTGAACGCGGCTCTTGTAATTCTGAAATAAAGAAGAAAATAATATACATTAAGGATAATAAACAAAAGTAACACGAGAACCATTCGGTAAGTTTAGCAATATGAAATAAATAAATAAATATATATATATATATATATAATAAAAGATAAAGCAATGCTTTTTTTTTTTTTTTCTTTCTTCTTACTATCTCTCGTTTCAGATACGGATTCCATAAGACTACAAGAAAGAATGAATTCAACAACTATTTGTGCATGAACTAGCAGTCTGTTGACCAAAAAGCAGTACTGTAATGCAATTATACAAAATGGTCCATGTATATATATATATATATATATATATATATATATATATATATATATATATATATATATATATATATATATATTTCGCCAATGCAGTGAAAATAAAGTAAAAAGTCTGTTTATACAAAATAAACCTGTTCCCTTTCAAGGACGTGAAATCACAGATATCAAAATATAAACAAACAAGGAACTGATACAGTTGAAAGGACAGAATCCGAAAAATATATAAACTGACCAGAAAATAAACGGTCAGATTTGTTAGAAGCTGCAATTTATTTATTTAACAATCGCCAGATACAGATCAAAGGCCATTTTACACTGGATATTCAACAACAATAACAATTGAAAGGATTTGGGAAGGTATAGGTCAGGGCCTGTTTAGTAGGTACCATCCCGACATTTGCCTGGTAGGACGGAGGGAAACCCTGGAAAACCTGTCAGGATGGTCGGCAGCGGGATTCGAACCCACGACCTCCCGAATGCGAAGCCAACGCTCTACCACTTAAACTACTTCACTCAACAACTCAGTCGTCATAATGATCGACAAAGTACCTTCCTCTGCAACTACACTGTAAGTTATATCTTTATTTTTCAGATATGTACAGGAGACATTATTCAAGAAGTTCACGTGCATGGAGGTCTCCTGAACAGGCTTAAAACTCACTTCTATTCACTTTAATTTGTAACTATGACTGCCTAATTTCAATGTAAGCTCATATCGATTATGTAAATAGATAGATGCATCTAAAGTAACCTTTTAATTTACTGTCGAGATTCTAATAACCTAGTCCCAATAAATATTCTATATTGTTTGGTATTTCTAAATGACTATGCATTATCTCCTGAAATATCTTTCTTAAAGAAACTAACTGTATTCAAAACTAGAAACGTTCATTCTTTAATTTTTATTCTCCATTATTATAAAGTTACGAAAATAACTCTCTTTAATTTAAATTTACGAAACAGTACTTTCAGTGTAGAAATTGAGTTTGTCACGAGAAACACTTCAAGCCATGAACTCCTACGGCTTTTGCTGATTTCCGAAGGAAAAAAACGCCACAAGCTGACAAGGTTAGTTTTCGAAGATAACGCTTCAATCTATACGACCACTAGATGGTACACGAAATTTCAATGGGTTCCTACATCTCTGGAAAATTAACACCATGAAGAAAGATAACTATTCGAGCAATGCCTGACAATGTGGGTGCTGTGCAAAGATAGAAGATGCCTTAGATATTTGTTCCACGTCAGTGTCAGGGAATAAAACACTCATTCTGCAGAAACAAAATCTAACAACTGGATCCTACAATCTACCAAATCAACCCAGTCAGGGTCATTAAACCTATCACTCTAAGATGCTTGTTTATATTATCTTGACAAGAAAAATATTTTAACTATTGAACTACGAACAAATTCAAAATATTAACCATTCCTATCAATGTTCAAGCAGACGGTCTAATAGTTTAGTCCAACTGGACAAGTTAACAGAGCAGAACAGTAAAAATTAATACTAATTACCGCATCTCCTTTGAGTTCTTCTTTGACAACTACGATGGCGTCTTTACAGTCCATCAGAAGATTTTCAATCAAAGTGATTTTTGTCTGTTGATCTGCAGCTCTCTTCAACGACTCAGATAGTTCTTGTTCCGCCAACAAAAACAGTCGAACTTTTTCGTTCCTCACTGGTATTGTATGGTCCCTCCAACGAACCTCAGACAATACAGTGGCTCTCTTTTCTCGGGTTTGGGTTATCAGAGTCTACAAAGGAAAATCAGAGTAATTATATTTAGTTAATACAGAAAAAAATATAGTAATTATAATTAAACAAAAAGTAAAAGCCTGGCAAGTAATAAGAACACATTCGCTAATTAATAAACATATATTTTACTTACATTTATAGGGATATCTGAACGAAAATAAAATACTTAACGTCTCGTGATTATGCTCTGTAGGGTTAAGAAAAACAATTATTATTAATGTACATTAATTTCGATGTCCAATCATTTTACACAAATGATAAGTCTACAAACTTGTACAACGCATTTTCTGTTAGCTTACCCGACACATATGTAAGATATGAATATTAGATTTTTTTTTTTTTTTTTTTTAACACAAACAAATATTTTCTTTTTTTCATGAAAACCAATGCTTTCACTTCTTACATTATCCAAAAAATAACCATTTTACATGGCTTCCTGTTAACAATCCATGTATTAAGTATACATGTTATGCATAATTAGTACGATAGAGTTTCTGTAACGTATCTCTTACAAGAACACCCGACTACGTAATGTACGTCGCTGCGGTGCTATGTAACATGACAAATACATACAGGAAGTTAATTTGACATGTTAGAAAGTTCTCTCCTCTGGGCCATTAATTGCTTTAGTCAGTCAAAAGAACTGGACAAGTACCAAAGACCAAGCTCGCTTACTATTTTTTTTTTTTCTTTCTTCATTTTGGCTCCAAGGTGCAGATGAAACATATTGGTACCCAACTTTCATTTTTTTCCTTCTGTATCTTCTTCCTCCTTTTGACTCTTCCTGGTTCTCTTTTCACAGTGTATTAAACTCTTTCTGTATCACAAGAGACCTAAATACTACGTATACTGTTTTCTCATAACGCACATATACAAGTGGATATAGCCAGAGAACAATATTAGATTAGATTTTACATTAACTAAAATGCAGTGACAATTGAAGGGCATGTTATTAAATTAAATCGACAAAAGTCAACTTCAGCAATGGCTGTGTTAAAGTGAAAAAGCTAGAATATTAAGAATGAAAAGAACTAACGTACCTCACATAGTATTTACCTCCACAAATACCCCATGTTGAAATATGGAACCGATTTTGTAACCTAATACACTGGAACCGGACTATCAAGCAATTGATGAAGCGTTTGTTTTGTGGCTATAAATTCAGGATACTCACTTATAAAGATATGACATCTGAACACGATTTTTTCCGGAGGAATTAAGTTAATTAGCTACCGTCCTGAGGTTACATGATACGTGGATTTATTCATTAACGTGGAATCCAAGATATACATACTCCACGGGGAACTCGAGCCTTCATAGAAGGAACCATTGCTACATTTGTTTAAAAATTTCCTTTAATCACATCAACAACGCTCATGGGACTAACAAGCGGTATTGATCAACGATTAGCATTCTCATTTCGTAGGTTCCGTGTTCAAAAAGCATACATACTGAAAATGCTACTGCCGCAGTAAGCGGATAATGTGATAATACCTTTCCATACACTGCTGTTTATGAAAATTACAATACAAAGAAACAGACTAACGAGTCAAATCATTACTATATAGAAATGATTACAATTTCAACAAGTGTACTACATCTCTAACCTCGATAAATGAGTCTGTAGTGAATTCTCCATAACTGCGTTCAGAGTCCCTGTACCTCAAGGCATCGAATCAAACAAACACTGGATGCGTTCTGAGGAATTACTGTATTTGCGCGATTCCAAGGCGCACACTTTGTCAATTTTTTCCCCACCAAAATCAAGGTACGTCTTAGATTTAAGTAATGCAAATTTAGGCCAGATTAGATGGAGTTTTGCCAAAAATAGCTAATCCTGTTAGTCATGTTTCTGTAAAAGATATATGTTTTGTGTGTATGAACAGAACGCAGAACTAAAATCGTGCATTTTACAAGAAACAAAAACCCTTTAAACCTGACGCAAGAAAGTGTCGTACCGTAATTACATTAGGAAAAAAAAAAAGTACCAGTAGATGCACATGAATATAGCGTAAATTCCAGGACTAAGTTCAATGTTTCTTTATTTTCCCACGTTTATTATTATTATTTAAAATCAATGCAGTGTAGGTTTTTTCATTTTCCCCAAGGGTGCGTCTTACATACGAGGATTTTTTTTCTTTCAATTTTTTCTTCAAAAATTGGGGGTGCGTCTTACATTCGTGTAAATAGGTATCTATCACGCTGTTTGTGTGCGAGTCCACAAGACAGCTACATTGTTTGCTGGAGGACCGTCAGAATTAAAGTGTCGACCAAACATGTCAAACGAACTGTGAAGCCCGGGGAAGCAGCGACACTATTTTTTTCAGGTGTTTACGCATCCATTGTCACCTGAGACGTTTATAGTTTAGTGTCGAAGTCAATTCAATGGTATGTGTGCTCCTAGTCAACGGTTCCACAGCCTATGCTGTATGGCCCGTGACGGTCATGTGGAAAGATGTCTATATTTCGTGCTGTGATCATTGCTTGATTGCCGTTTCATACAGTTCTCTTCTGTCCACGCTTCTGTTCGCTTGTCAAAGTTCCACTACTTCAATGCTGTATAAAACGCCACTCACTCGCTATCTACCGAAGGGAGCTGACAGGGAAGTGACATTCCGCTGAAATTAATCGTTCAATAAGTCAGACTCTCCAGTACAGAGTATGAGTTTACATGCATTCCTGTAATTCCTCCCTGTTGCAACTTTCACAAAGAGCAGTGTCCAGATACGGGGGACTTCCTTAAAAAATTTCCGAAATTCCAGGTTTCACCACTGTTTCCGTTATGAAATATCGTCACAAATATGTTAAAATCCGAATTAAAAAAAAAAAAAAAAAATGTACGTATGATTTGTAACAGAATGACCCAGAACACGAAATATGCGGGAAAAGATTGTACCCAATATTTCCTCATCCGCAAAAAGTTACTTACATCCAAATTACTGAGCAGATCACTGGTTCCGTGTCCTCTCATCTGCAGAAGGTCATCCATGGCACTCTCATCCCCAATGTTATAGGCACAATAGCGGAGGCTAGGAGAAAGTTCATCTACGCGCTGACGGTAAATCTGCTGCTCGTCTTCAGGGAGCGCTGATGCTAGTTTCTCATAAACCATCCTACAAAACAATAACAATCGTAACCACACTCTTCCGAATATTTGTTCTTGAGCTGCGATTTTGGAGTAATTTAGATGTGGATTACGAACCCAACAAAAAGAAACAGAAGTTTACAATATTTTGCTGTGTTGTATATCATACCATGGCTGGATGTAGAAAACACGTCATAGAATGTAACCTCATAGATAAGTACAGTATAAATTTCCATAATAAAACAAAAATAATAATAATCCCATCATTGGACTAAACAGCTAAACGACCAACTACATCGAAAATGTTCAAATGTTGTTACCAAAAACATGAAAAATTTATATCCACTGATTGCCTCATTTAATGTCTATAAGCTTACAATGCCAGCAGCCATTTTACGAGGGTCGGCTGATAAGTTCTCGGCCCGCCCCCCTTCCGAATGTACTACCCTGATGTAATTGATGTCATGTGAAATGTTGATCTTTTATATGTTTAAGTACCAAATTTCACGATTCTACCATGAACGGTTTTTATTTTACAGGTAATTGAATGAACCATGGCGGAGCCAGATGTCAAATTCACCAAAGAGGAGTTATGAGGTGTAATGAAGTTCTTCTTCCTGCAACAGAAGTCGCCCAAGGAAATCCATGGTTGCATGCTAGACACATTGGGTGAACAGTGCCCTTCATACTCCACTGTGAAGAAATGGTGTGCGGACTTCAAGCGTGATGAATTTTCAACAGAAGATGGTAACAGGTGTGGCAGGCCAGTGTCAGTGTCAACTCCGGAAAAAGTGGACCAGATTCATGACCTGATTCTGAGCAACAGATGGATTTCGCTTCAGGAGATAGCTGACAAAGTGCACATATCCAAAGAACGTGTTGGGTCAATAATCCATGATCAGCTGGACATGCACAAGCTTTCTGCGAAATGGATTCCGAAATGTTTGAACGCGGATCAGAAATGTGAACGTGTGAGATCATGGCAGGTGATTTTAAGGCATTTTGCGAACTCCCAAGGACGATCTTTTGAATCGGCTTGTTACTCAGGATGAAACGTAGTTGCATTACTTTGATCCAGAAACCAAAAAGCAGTCATGCGAGTGGCGACACTCAGGATCTCCAAGGCCCAAAAAATTCAAAGCACAAAAGTTAGCAGGGAAGGTGCTTGCCTCAATATTCTGGGATAAGGATGGTGTTTTGCTCTCAGACTACCTTCCAAAGGGCCAAACCATAACTGCAGAGTATTACTGCTGTCTGCTGGCTAAGGTAAAGGACGCTATTAAAGAAAAGCGCAAAGAAAAGTTGATACGACGTGTCTTGTTCTTGCAGGACAATGCTCTCGTCCACAAGGCTGGCACAATAATGGATTTTCTGAGGGACCTAGGGTTTCAGTGCATTGACCACCCACCTTACTCGCCAGATCTTGCCCCCTTCTGATTATTATCTATTTTATCTGTTTCCAAAACTCAAAACAGCACTGAAAGGACAGAAATTTCACAGTGATGAAGAGGTGATAACAGCTGCGGAACAGTTTTCTTGCAGACCTTGAGGGTTTTATATATAAGGGGTTGGAGAAGTTGCAGTATCGAAGTGCCAAGTGTGTTGACCTTCGAAGGGACTATGTTGAATAGCCTCACACTTTCATGCCTGCAGCTCAAGTCCTTCTGGGTTGGGCCAAGAACTTATCAGCTCACCCTCGTAGATATACTGCTTGGCGGTCAGTGCTTTTGTCTTCCGTCCACCAAACTGACGCTTAAGCTAATCGTCAAGTGCTCAAAAGGCATCCGACACTAGGACAATATTCATCCATCATAGATTTTCTCAACATTCGAACAGCTTTCCTCGAACGAAGTTTTATTGTCTTATATTGCGCAACCCTGGCGCCTAATATGATTTTTCAATATAGCTGCTCTTCTTTCTAGGACTATTATTGATTATAAAACATTGTCAGAAGTATGCCTTCAACCCTAACCTGTAAATTTTAATATCTGTATGTATTACTCACTGAGCTTTTTTGAGATTCTCCATAGCTGGTTTCCATAGCTGCAACTCAAAGTGTAGAGAACCATGAATCCATGCAACATACGCCTGAGCCTCTAGCTTAGTTCGAGCATCTACTTTGTCACTCTGTAAGAAAAGATTCATAAATCATAGTCTACACATTCAGTAATGTTAAATCAAGAGATACATTAAAACAAAAACTGGTTCCTAACTGGATGAAGAATTATTGTGCTCACGTGATCCTGAGTTTCTTTCCCATTTTGAAGCGCTTCACATTATCATGGAACAAATACAATAAATTAAGGAACATGAAATGTGTCTATTTGATAAACTCAATATAATGACGTTAAAAGTGAATCTTTTAAATAACTATATTTTGAAATACTTTATATGTACGTTCTCCAAACTCATATCTTTACAATGTCGAACAGATTTGAACAGGATCTCTCTCCTCCTGAAATACTCCGCAGATGTTATTCTATACATCATAGATCTGATTAAAGAGAAAAATTCTCATTAAAAAGACACGCATTTAAATAACTAATTAAACGATCAGATGCTGTAGACTCCCATTTCTACAGAAGGACTAAAAAGTGGTAAGTGCACGTGCATGAAACTGAAATAATTGAAATGGGCAAGTAAAAGCAAGGAGACACGCGTACTAAGAACAAATGCATATGCCGTTAATTCACGATGTATTTAAGGCTCCAGTTCGCCAACCTACACTCCAGACGATAGCGCTTCCTGAATTTTTGAGGCTTATTGCGAAAAAACTAACATAATTACAAAGAAATCTAAGCAAAAGGCTAGTACTCACCGCAAAAAACAAAGTATTCTTCTAAGTAGCGCTTTCGGAAGACCTTGCTTCCATCTTCAGCTTAGAAACAATTCAAGCGTTTAACTTTGTGGTGGACAAACACCGTGTGCGTGGGTTTTCTCGGGGCTCTCCCGTTTCCTCCCATTTTCTCCATTCCACCATTTCATTCATTACTCATCATCACCGTCTCCTTTAACCTAACCGGCATAACCGTGGAATGTAAAACTCAAATTCGAGGGTTAAAACAAGGGGAGAAATGTGAATAGGTAATAATAAAAAAAAAAAAAAGTTAAAATAGTGTAAAGAGAAACCTATACTCAATTTATATAAAGGAAACATAAATGTCATTTGCAGCCGTCTTTTTACTACATATTTCCGCAGTCTGGAAGGTAAGAAAAAGCAGGAAACAACAGTGACAAGTGAGTTACTACTGGTATGTCTGTTTTGACAGATGACTTGCTCTTCACATATTTTAAATCCTTTTAACCTTTTTTTTTTTCCTATCCACATTTCTCCTTCCATGTTTTAAATCCTCTTCGAATGGCTTCTAAATTGAAGATGGAAGCAGGATCTTCCGAAAGCGCTACTTAGAAGAATACTCTGTTTCTTACAGCGAGTACTAACCTTTGGCTTACATTACTTTGTAAACATTATCACTTTTCGTAATACTGTGATACTAAACAGAATTTATACACAAGATGTATCGCATAAAATACCAAACTCGCAGCAATGATATAACAAAATGCGACATTTATTTAACGTAATTTTAACAATCTTATTGTTAAACTTATTTCCACAGATCAGCTGTGTCCAGAACTGCGAGAACACAATACAGTACTTTATAGAGAGAGCGACATCTTTCTGCACTGTCAAGAATATCACTTAAATGAAACAAAAATGAAATTTAACGCCCTTTGGACAAGACCAGGAAAACAGGAAACAACGATGATTACCCATCTATTTTGTACAATTTTATACGACACTTAGGATTTGTCGAAGGGAAGTTGAATGAGGAATTGGACTCAAAGACCAAGAACCGAGTTTCTCGACGATATATCTTCGTATTCATTTTTTTTTTTTTTTTTAAACGAATTCTCCATTCACCCTATCTTAAGATAAAGAAAAAATAATAGTTACCTTATATTTAGAAATTAATACATGAAATGAAACTATCGAGTCTTTAGAAGTTCATGGTGAAATATAGTTGAATCTACGAATAATAATTATGATGTGTTTACTTGCTTTCGTCTCACCTGACATAATTTTTCCAGCTGAAGAGCATAGATGGTGGCCTTCCGCAACCGGGAGATTAAATGGAACTTTTTCCGTGGCTCTGTGTTCGCTTCCTGTCTCAACTGCATTGCATATGCCCACGCCCGTTCAGACATCATCAAAGGAATGTAGATCACTCTATGAATAGAAAAGAAAGATTCATCATTCAATCTAAAAGAAAAAACACAGGCTATATAAATTAATACAATATGTAGTGTGTAATACAGCTGAGATGTTTAACAATAGTAAAAGGTAGCTCAAGGGAAAGTACGCAGATATCTATCTATCTACGTGGGCTATTTTCTCTTTTCAACCTCCGATGGAGAATAACGCATAACACACACACACACACACATTATATATATATATATATATATATATATATATATATATATATATATATATATATATATATATGTATATATATATATATGTGTGTGTGTGTGTGTGAATCACAAAATTTTATTAGCAAAAGTCAAGCACAATTAGTTACTTCTCCACATAGTCACCATAAGGAATTTGTCATATCGATGAACGAGCTTTCTAATTCTTCTTCATAAACGGTTGCCGCCAGCGTATGGAGTCAGGTCTTCATAACGTGACCAGACGTAACCTGCGACGAGCCATACAAAACAAAAAAGCGGCATACTGCCATTTCTAATTGTTTTGATCCATGACAACGCGAAACCGCATACTGCTGCCGTAACCAAGCAGCTGCTTGCTCAGTTTCAGTGGGAAGTGTTTCAGTACCCAGATCTAGCGCCTAGTAATGTTCCTCCTTTTCGCCTGCTGAAACAACGTCTGGGAGGACAGCACCAATGGAGAACTTCAAAATGTTGTGAAGACCTATCTCCATACGCTGACGGCAATCGTTTATGAAGAGGGTATTGGAAAGCTCGTTCATCGATATGACAAATGCCTTAATCTTTACGGTGACTATGTGGAGAAGTAACTGTAATTGTACTTGACTTTTGCTAATAAAATGATTCTGTGACTCACGTTGTGTGTGTTATGCTCCATTGGAGGTTGAAAAAAAAAATAGCCCTCATATATGAGTGGAATTATAAAATGCTTACATTTACATAAAATCTTTTAGACAATTTACAACTCTGAAAACATTTGCAGACTGTGTTATGAAATTACAAATAAACCTAAAACAAATAAACTTTGGTGTTATTTTAAAACTAAAATTGAAATATACAATATTTTCAAGTATTAAAGACAAAATGTTAAGATTTTTTTAACTAATATGACCACCTCTACCATTAAGCCACAGTGTACCCAACAGAAATTCGAGTCAAAAGCCAAACGCAAGTTATACTTGTGCTTGTAGGAATATAGCAGAGCCAAAGGATGAAACGTGGAATTTTGAGAAGAATGTGGCCGTAGGAAAATAAACATGAACTCTTAAAGTATAAAACCATATTTCCAGTGAAGCTGGAATTAGCATGATAATCACAAGTAACCTATCAACCTTATTCTCCAACAAACACAACACTCAGGGTATGTGCAAGTCACAAAAGAATATGACTGGAAAGGGTTAAATCGAATCATTGAAAGAAGAACGTAAAATGTTAATGTTCAACCTGCGACACAGGAGTTACAAGTATGCTATTCTTTTCACAAGGTACTTACTACACACTATAAGTAGAATTTCAAAGAATAGTGTTGAACTTACCGCTCATCCTTCAGCATGGTTTCAGTCACATCCTTCCTCTTAAAATGTTTCTTATCACCCTGGGTAATGTGCAAAACCTTTCGCAGCCTCCGAATGCGACGCGTGCAGTACCCTCTACAACACAAACATTTACGTACAATATAATCAAATCACTTCAATATACAATACATTAAAATAAAAAATACAAGTAACACAAAACACTGCACTGAAAATATATCCTGTTAAAATCCCTTAAAATATAAACGAATCTATTTCAATCGATGACAGCATAGCAGAGGTTACATAGGGTTCCTACAGGTTCTGATAAAGAAAAGATTCCTTTACTTTCCATGGCTCTTCATAAAAATTCCATGACTACATGAAATTTTTCTGAAGTCAGCCTCCTCCTCACCTACAGCCGACCCTCCCTCACCAATTTGACAATTTCACTTTAGCTTTTTTTATTTTTTTATTATTATTAACTTTCCTTTTATATATATATATATATATGTATGTATGTATGTATGTATGTATGTATATCATCACTATTTTTCCATTTTCTAAGAGCTTCACAATTGTCTTCAAACAAGGTTACATATTTCTACATAAAATATCTACGAATATGACCAAAACTTTCAAACAGAGAAAACGAAAGCAATTTATTTGAATTAAAATTAACTGTGATTAAAAATAAGTAACACAAAATCGTGACCAAAGACCGACTTTCACGCCGGAGTCACGTAAATTTACGTCAAGTAACCCCTTTTCTTTTCGGTTCGGAATGAATCGCTACCTCCTTTTCGTCAATTTACCAGTTTCAGACGCAGTTGTACATTTAATATTGTTCTTCAGCTTCTTTTTATTGTGCTCACGTATCTCTCTTCCTTTTGTTGGTGCAAGTACTCATCGTAGAGTCTCTGGAGCCTTTCACGTAAAAGCAGCATATTCTGGTGATTTACGTGTCCAATACCTCCTGCTCTTGTACCTGGTTACGAATATATCATTATGCCTTTCTACTACTACTATTACAAAAAAAAAAAGAAGAAAAAAAAGAAAAAAGTGCCATGTAATGAGGAAGTGTACACACAGTTAATACGAGAGAATGGTCCGCTGACAAGGTGGTAACATAAATGTATCCCCTTTTTCTGAAAGACATAGAGATGAAGTGATCAAGGTTTGTTAGTATCTTTAGGGTATGAAGGCTGGGATGGTATTGGATTTAAAAAAAAAAAAAAAGCTGGTAGTAGAAGGATATACAGGTTTTCTTTGTCTTTTTCCTGAACTGTTTGTTAATAAGGTTGAGTAGGTATCCTTGGCTAGTGCTGATGACAGGATGTTAAGGGGCAAATTTTGAAGAACAATGTGATGGAATAAATACAGGTTCCCCGAAAGGGTAAGAAATAGTACAGGGAACACTTGAAATAGTGTTGGTGGGAATCCTTGAACTAGATGTATTACACTGGTAGAATTGATGTGAACATGAGTCTCGAGACCACCATTCTCAAGTATGACTCCCACATCCAGAAAGGTAACTACATAATCGGAGAAGGAGCTGCTTAACTTGTTTAGGACTAGTCACTTCTTTAGAAAGTATATCAATTCTTTTAATTTTGCTTGGCCATGGGTGCTATAAAGATGTCATCTATGAATCCAAATCAGAGGAATATTATCATTATAGGTATTCTATCCTTATTGGCAGGTTACTTGACGCAACTGAGAAGCTTCCATGCTCCACGGTCTTCCGATGATCTTTCTGGTTTTTTATTCCATTAATTGTAACCTCCTTCGCCCCCTCCCTCTCTTTCCTGCACGTCCTTCATGATATTTCTTCTTAGTTAATGTCCCAACCAGTTTCTATTGCTCTTCTCATCATCTAAAAGTGTTCTTTTCTCCCCAAACATTTCTAACGTCCTCTTATAAGTTTTCCGCTCGACCCAACTAATTCTTCCGATTTTTCTCCAGACCTTCATTTCGAAAGCTTCCAATAGTTTCTCATCATCTTTGCGTAATGTCAATGTTTCTAACATACATGTACAGCGGGGGACACTTCTAAATGGTACACCTTAGCCGTAAATCTCCATATGGCTGTACCATTTAGAAGTGTCCCCCGCTGTACAATATTTCACACGAGAATTTTATAAGTATTTCTGTCAATTTTTTATTCAAGGTCCCATAAAACAGACTTTTTCTTCCTTCTAAAGGCTTCTTTCGCCATTCCTATCCTTGCTTTTATTTCACGTTCACACTTCATGTCATTACTAGGAATACTACCCAGGTATCGAAAACTCCCCTTTCCACTTTTACACTTGACAGAGACAATAGGAAAGTATTTGTCGTTTCAGATGTCCGTTATAACAAAAGGACTTATAGTCGTCTCTTCATTTCATGTGATTAAGTATTTACTATATTTTGACAACTAATTCATTAACATTAGTATATATAAAGTAGTAGCAGGATTTACATACCTGTATCTCTGGTAATCGCCATGTCGTAACCCATGTTGCTGTTGAGCTTCTCGGATCAGCTTCAGAACTGATATTACTTAAGGAAAATAGATGTTAATGGTCATTAGTAAACATTATATGAGAGAGAGGAAACTTTCCGCAGTCGTATGAATTCAACACGAAAGAAGAAAAAGAATCACTATCACCCATTAAGAACTTGCAAGTATTTTCAGTACTCTGAAAATACACAAATGTATTCTTTACGCTTGTTAAGATATTAATAAGGAAGCTCGGACACACTGTGTTTTTGAAAGTTCAGTCGTATGATATTAAAAAAAAAAAAAAAAAAAAAAAAAGTTTAGATAAGTACCCCATCTAACTTCGTAAACTGTTTTCAATTGATGTGAAGATCACAATACAGTTTACAGCCATTTCATATCTCAAACTGTGTTAGAGCTATGATAAAAACTGCCGAAGTTTGCAACATTGCTTAAAATTATGTCATTGAAAGAACTTGTAATTACACGTACCAAGAAGTATTGTTGCACTGTTACAGAAGTAAAGTGGTAAATAAAAATAGCAATACATCAAATTTAGACTCTATATCTTACTTTATTTTAATTCCATGTTTTCTCAGTTCTATTTATATTATTTTCCAGGTTTTATATTTTTAAGAACTAAGGAAATTTATTGTCAACAGCCCTATCAGAAGGCCAGTTTAGAAAAATGTGTACTCATGAATGCAACTATTTCAGGACTTATAAGGCATTTTCTAAGGCCGTAAGTGTATTTTCTGCTGAGAGAAGTTCATATGTCATGAATACAAATAGGACAGTTAGGTTGAAATAAGGAATAACATTAACATTTCAGCGAAAGAAAAAATTGGGGACGCGAAAATACACAGGAACAAACCACAGTTCGATCAGGAATGCACTAAACTAGCAGAGAGAAAAAATAGACAAAACTACGTTGGTTATGAAATCCGAACCTTTTTTTTATTATTATTATTATTATTTTATTTTAACCTGGAACTCATCTAGCCGCAATCTAGTGTGGAAAGAAATATTTTCGTATGTGATTTGTAATTTTTGATGTCCCAGGTACATGTATTTGACAGATTGCTCCGTCCCAAGTTCCCCTCTTAAAGTTTATTTACATAATACTGTAGTAAGGTGTCGCTTATAGTGATGGTTGGAAACATGAGACGGTAAGGATTCATTGTTTTCGTTATTTCTGAATAGTGCGTAGTTCAACATTTAACAGTTTGGAGGTATTAATTCTGCGCACTAATACAACACAGAAAATCAAAATAAGCATGAAAATAAACATTTGTAATTAACAGTTAAGAGTGAACGACGGAAATGAAAGAAGAGTAATCCTAGACAAGTTACATTGGCTAGAGTGCAGTTTATGCCGAACAAGTGATTTTGTCACTGAAAGTGGCATTGGAGAAACAGAATCACAGTCACTGGAACAGGTACGGAATCGTTGTTTTTATTCCTTCTGTTGAGAATGTTGTTTTGGTGTTTTAGCGCTTGGTGTCAGTGATATAGTCTCTTGTGCTGTGGTTGGTTGGTTGTGTTGACGTCGCTGATTGGTTGTTATGTACTAATGAGTGATCATGCTGTATGTTTGAATTTGGTAGTTGAACACGTGTTACTTTGGTGAAGGAAAGAGAAGGTAGTGAAGTGTGCCAACTGAAGTTAATTTCGATGTCGGTTCGTTCTTATAATATTGTCCACGATTTGAACAGACCGTTTTGCGAGTTTGATTGTTCTGGTATTATTTTTTTGCTTAAAAAAGTTTGTGATACTGAAGTGAATTCGTATCGTTTGGGAATATTGTGTGGATTGATTTAACATTGAAAAGAGTTTGTTCGGTAGACGCAAATTTAATGTCGGTCGAATGCGCCGTAGTCAAAGGTGGATAGTCGGTGATATTTGCCGTGAAACTAATGAGATATTTTTGAGAGAATGTAGTAAGAACTCTCGCAGTGCTGATTCTCTTTTAAAAATTATTTCTAAGCATGTACATCCTGATTATTACTGATTGTTGGAAGGGGTACGTGGGTTTCGCATTTTTCTTCGTCATGCTGGATAGATTTATAATTGGTGGTGACTTATTTTATTTTTTATTTTATTTATTTATTTATTTATTTATTTATTTTTTTTTGCCGTTAATTTTTCTGTATTACGTTAGATTTACAGTAGTGGTTTTATTATTTATTGTGGTTTTCGATGTTTTCTTTACCAGTTCTTGAGCGGGGGGTTTGGGGGGCGGTAGCCCCCCATTTAATCTCAAAATTGATAGTCACCGTTTCACCTGAATTGATTTCTCGGAAGACTTTAGCGTCAGTTCTCAAAGATATTGCCCTTGTACGTAGTAATTGAAGAGTAAATTGTTGGTGAGTGTGGTAGATCATTTGGTTAGCAATCGTAATCTATTATTGTTATGATATATCTTAGTTTGCTGGTGAAGTTAGATTACGATTGCCTATTAGGTGGTCTGCAAAACTTCTGCAGAATTTACTTTTCGATTGCTTCAACTCATAGAATTTTTGGAAACTGATCTCTGAACTGTTCCGAGGAATCAGTTCCAATGAATGTTCGGCATAAAGTGCACTCTTACCGTTACATTAAAATAAATAATAATACAACGCTGAAAAGAGTTATGTAAGTTTTATCCGAGACCATCATCTGCAGAAGATTAGGCAATATTTGTCAACAAGACGACAAATATGGGCATTACTAGAGCAAATGGTTCTACCAACTTTTGACACATTTCTCACATTTTTAGGTTAGGTTAGAGTTTTGTATTTCTTTTAGCAGGCCGTACACTAAATGAGAAGCTCCAGAACTACTTACAGATTGACTTCAGGAGGGCTCAGTATAAAGACAGTGTGGGCGGATGGTATGAAAACTAGTGCATAAAACACGAACCAATTTGTGCTAGATGGTCACTAAAAACACGAATGCTATCTGAGTCAGAAGAGCAGCAGGGGGGCCGAGCGGTGGCGAGGGGGTGCGTCCGTAGTGAGCAGGCGCATCAGCGACGGGGATATACGCATAAACGATAGTGGAAGAGAACACTTAAACATACACTACTGTCACTATTACTCAAAGGCAATTTCAACGTACTGTGCACTGACAGTAATCAATCATATTCACACTCTCATTCCTTCACAAAAAATTCCCATCTTGTTTTACCCATAAATTTTCTATTTGGTCTGCTCGAGTGACACCCAAATTTGATTTAAATAAATAAATAAATAAATAAAAACTCGTCACTGATGGTTGCAACTAAATTCACACTTGTACTTAAATTCCCCAAGGTCTAATTATAATACACGTTTCAATCTCTAACTACAGTTTTCTACTACATACTGAGATATTCCTTATCTTTTGTGCTCAGCGAAAATTGCATCCCACTGTAATTGTGATCTTAGTTGCAGTTATGAACATTTGGTTCCACGTACAACTTCTGCTTAGTTGGCCTTTCGCATTATCTAATTGTGTCTACATGAAGCTAAAAATATATAGAATAGTAAGAAAAACACTGCAAAGGTTACTCAAATATGTACCGTCTAACGAAATTCAGTTTCTAAATGTCAAAATTATTTCAAAGTATAATTGAATTACTAGGACGATCTGATCTTTCGACAATAACCATATGGAATTTATTATCATTGAGAAAAGTTATAATAAACTCACATCCCTCTCAATTTATCAATCTAATAAAAGGATACTTTCCACAGTAAATACGCGGTTCCCATCTCCTGTAGCACTGATTTGTTCATCTGCTTTTTCTTTACCTTCAGTCACCTCCCCTTCAACAGCCATGTCGACAGGACACTACAGCAGAATGAGCATGAGACGAGCGACACGAGGAACCGAGAAATGATCACTGTCATCAAGGTTGCCAGATCTATCTATATATATAACTGCTATGCCATTTCAAATTTTGAGTTGCGCTGACGCAAACTATTCCAGTAGGCAGGGCCGACCTTAAACCGATTGGACCGATTGCTCCCAATCGGGCCCCGTGCTAGTGCCGTCTAATCTACTCTCCAGCGACTTTTTAACAGCATATTAAGCTCCAGAGCAAACAAGTGTGTTGTAGTCCCTATGACTAAATTTTGTTCCTAATACATGTAATTAATACATGTCATTCTGCTGAAGGGACCCCCGATTAAGTGACTATGGTATGTTAAGATGGCTCTGCTACTCTCGGTTGTCAAGTACACATAACAATATATAGCAATACAGGTGATATTCATGGACTCCACAAGGGAGGGTATGTCCTTTCCCTAACAAGTAAATGAGTAGTACGTATTAAGTTTCCGGGCATAAGCAAATATTTTCTGAATTTAATGCTGCAGTAGTTTCTTTGTTTTTCTTTACGCTTACAACTTCTGTTGTAAAAATATATATTATGCCCAGGGAATATGCTGCATATCTTAACATCCATAACACTACCACAAATTTCCTTACACATATCCTTCGGCGTTTTTTTTTTTTTCAGTTTGTGTTAAAATGTATGTCATTATTCTGGGTGCAAACCCTCTTTTATTTTGAACACCTCACTAAGTAAAAGTTCCTGGCGTTCTTACTCATTGTCATGTGATACTACAGTGAATACCGAGATGGTATCAAATAAATCAGCCTTAGTGCGACTTCTTTGCACATCCTTTCTCCTATTATAGTTATATTAAAAATACAAAAGCAGAGGACAAACTTTGCCCCCTTCTGCGAAAAATCTCGTGGATATATATTAATTAATTCGTGCGGGTGGACAAGAGATGGCGCAACGAACGGAGCGTCCCACAGTTCCGTGTATCCACACATGTGTTGCAAACCCCTGTCATCGCGTATCGTTCGTAGTATAGGGCAGTGGATTAAAGCGTCAACAACACCAGTTTGTAGTTAAGTGAACATGGCGCAATTTGTGCCTGATAAAGTGTTTTTGCGGGGTGTCCTGCTGCATTACTTTAACATGCAGAAAAGTGAGACTGAAAGTCATCGTATTTTTGTGGAAGTGTATGGTGACCATGCTCTAGCTGAGCGAACGTGTCAGAAGTGGTTTGCACGGTTTAGAAGTGGTGATTTCGGCTTGGCAGACCAAGAGCGAGCTGGACAGCCAAAAAAATTTCAAGACGAAGAATTGACAGCATTGCTCGAGCAGGATTCGTGTCAAACGCAGGAACAACTTGCAACAGCATTAGGCGTTGATCAAACAACAGTCTCCAAACGCTTGAAAGCCATGGGAATGATTCAAAAGATGTCACATTGGGTTCCACATGAATTGAAAGACAGAGACGTTGAAAGATGAAAAACCATTTGCGAATTGCTGCTTCAACGACAGAGCAGAAGGGGGTTTCTGCATCGAATTATTACGGGTGATGAGAAGTGAATCCATTACGAGAACCCTAAACGAAAAAAGGCCTGGGTGAAACCAGGTCCATCACAACCAAAACGAGATATTCACTGTGCAAAGGTTATGCTGTGCATATGGTGGGATATGAAAGGTGTGGTGTACTATGAGCTGCTGCAACCGGGTGAAACTATGAATGGAGAACGTTATCGACGACAATTAATGCGTTTGAAGCAAGCTCTGGCCAGAACACGACCAGAATGGGAGAACAGACATGATAAACTTATTGTTCAACATGATAACGCTCGCCCACATGTCGCAAAACCGGTCAAAACCTATTTAGAAAATGTCGGATGGGAAATTTTACCCCACCCGCCGTATTCACAAGACGTTGCTCCTTCGGACTACTATTTGTTCGATTGCATGAACAACGATTTGATTGGACAGCGGTTTACTTCTTCAGAAGATATCGAAACATGGGTCTCTGACTGGATCGCTTCCAAGGATGAGGACTTCTTTCGCCACGGAATCCGTACATTGCCTGACAGATGGGCGAAAGTGGTGGCTAGCGATGGACAATATTTTTCTTAAGGTATTTATGTATTTTGTGTTTGTACTACAGCTTCAATGTGTGCGTACCAACCGCACGAATTAATTCCTAGACCAAATATATATATATATATATATATATATATATATATATATATATATATATATATATATATATATAAAGCACGTCAGGAAAACAGAGACTAGTGCGTACTGAATACTAGGTGGCTGCTTATGAAGGTTTGTCTTCTAACTCGAATAATCCAACGGAAAATATGTCATGCATCTTCCGTTAGTTCCTTAAGATTTGTGATCGCCAGTAGGGGAGATATGTATGTTTTGCCCCACTTTCCCCCTCCACCTCCTAACTGCCCCAAAAATTTATGAAGCCACCATTGACCATTGTACTTTAACACAGAAGGATACCCCAAAGTGAGATTGAATATGCTTTTATGATATTTAAAATCATAAAAACTTACATCTAAAACTTATAACTAAAACTACACTACATATAATTATATCTACTTCTCTTCTATCTTATAATGCCCCCAAGCTAACGTATTTATACCATCTCGCGCTATATATCTTTTATCGTCCGAGAAATCTAGTGCCAGCTTATGAACGGTTATGCTATATATATCGTGCTTATAACTTCTAATGAGGTTTATGTCCTTATACGTTTTAACATTTTTAAATAAGCTTTCTTTATAATCATCAAATTGCAACTCTTTGGCAACTACGCATTTAGTTACTCCTTTAGCTTTTTTCTTTTCTTTATTTTCTACTCTATAAGCATACATCTTTGATCTCAATCCAATAAACTCTGTCATTATCTTACCTTTATTCTCATCTTTCATCTTACCTATTACTTTTTTGTTTATTAGTGGTAGTCCATATATGTTATTTTCCTTGTATTCACTCGTGTCAAACTGGTCAATTATTTCTGCTATATCTTTGTAAAAGTTTTCAGTCTCAATCTCATATATAAAGCTATCGGTGTCCATATAACATAAATCTATATTGTTTCCATATTTCGGCTTCATCGTGTTATAACGAAAATCATACATTAACAGTTGATAGTTCTAATACACTCATACCAACATATATTGGCTTATTAAATGTTAATCGCTCTTTTTTCATATGTATAGCACACAAGTTCTCACTAAATATTGTTCTGTAATCAAAGTTAGGTTTAGCAATTAATGCTTCTACCCTCTTAGGATCACATTCTAATTGTATGGGCTGCCTCTTTCTAATGTTTTCCATTGTTTTTCCGAATACCGAGTTATTCATGAGCTTATAAAAATCTTTTTCAAACTCATTTTTAGCTTGCGTCCTCATCTGTGTATTTAAATCAATGTATTTCTTTAGCCAGTTTGATTGTTTAAACTCTAATACCCTATACACTTTCTTCAATCTCATTCCAAGTGACATATAAAGTTTTAAGTTTCTATAGTGAATTACATATCTTTCCTTATTGTAAAGCGTTGTTAATAATTTCGATTGTTTTGAGCCGGGTGGACACATGTTCTCTGGAGCTAATGGTAAATCAGAATGCTTGTTATGTAAATGCTTTGGATATTCTAAATCTACTTCTAATATGTAGCCAGTTTCTGAGTCATCTGGAATGTTCTTTATATCTATGTAAGGTTTAACCCACTTAAAATCTTTATAAGGCATGTATTGACTCATAGCCCATCCATATAAGTTGTTTGCGTCTAGATATGCTAGGTATGTTGAACACTCATCCTTATTATAATCTTGCATATATTTGTTGTTAGCTTTTACATATCTTTTACTGCATTGTGAGATTCCTCCTCGTATGCCCTTTTCTAGCATTAGTATTTTATCATAATCAGTCAACATTTCTAAGTTAATTTTAGTCATCTTTAACATTGCATCCCACGATAGACCTGGTGCTGTATAATACCAAGCAGGATCTAATCCATATGCCTTTAAACACACATCTCTAAAGTTTTCAAATATATCTGTTAATTGAAGAACGTCTGTTTTGTTATAATGTTCAGTTAAGTCTTCTAATAACTCTAGATTGAATTCTTTACAAACTCGTACATGAAGCTTATGACGTTCAGGACTCATTTTTTCTCCTGTTAATCTGTTTGTAAATTTGTCTGGAGATAATGGAACAGGTTCTTTCAATTTTTCAAATGAATCAACATAATCATATGGATAATCACCTTTAGTATTAACTAGATCAAGTTTATCAATCGGGAAAAACTTTAATGTTTCTCGAAATTGTTCTGGCTTTAAATTCTTTGTTAGCTCTGTTAAACTCTTTGACATAAATCTAAATGAATCAACAAATCTTAAATTTATTCCATCTTTTTCTGGTCCTGCTTTTACATATTTTTCATATGTTATGTACCTTTCCTCATTATTAGCGATCAGTTTAATTTTCTGTGTATCATAAGCTAACTCCTTAATAAACAAATGCGTATCATAGCCAGTTAAGTTGTGAAGAAATACAGGAACAAAGTTGGGATTTTTATAGTTTAAATTGCAATAACTGTGAGCTGCACCTCTAAACTTTCCAGTTAAATGATCATGATCTCTTACCTTTGCTTTATTTTTAGTTATCTTATATAGACATTTTCTTAACTCATGCTTCCATTCTTCTAGTTTTTCACTCATATCATCTTTATCCTTGTAGAACTGTATTTTCTTCTTCAGTATATTTATTTTTTTCTCAACTGCTGGTGGTAAGTCATTCAAGTTTTTCTCACATATATGACAAGTATCCGAACTGTTATAAACTTCTATTTCCTCCTCACTAAGCGGGGTCATATTAACTACTCTGTTATATATTTTCATAATTTCTATTGCTTCTTTTTGTAACATTTCAATAAATACTTTCGCAGCATCTGGGCCTATATAACTAATAGGGGCTTTGTAGTCCCCATTTGAATACTTGACATAGTAACAAAAACTCATTGGCTTATGCTTTTGATATTTTACTGTTTTACTACAATTATGCTCTATTTTTAACTTACATAAGATGCATTCAAAGTCAGCAATTATCGTAAATGGAACTCTTAATGATCGATTATAGTTTTGAAACTTTATTTGATTGTCGTATGGTTTTGGAAGTTCTATTCTAACAGCCTCATGCTCTTTACAATACAGCTCATGGTTTTGCAACTGCTTCTCATTTCGAAAGTGTCTTGTTAAACATCTATCACAAAAGTATAACTTCTCAGTATGTTTTGTCACTTGACTTCTTATTAATCGTGATAAGTCTTTTATCCAACAAAAATGACTGTTCTTTTTATCTTTTACATATAATAAATTGATATGAGTTTCCTGCTTATTTTTTGCGATTTGAAGTGGATATACATTATAGTTCTTGTCATAGCCGTAAACATTGATGGAGATATTACTTCTTCTTTCAAATTTTGGAATATCTTTTAACTGTACAGGAAACTCAATCCCATCACAATATTTCTTTTGTAGTTCATTAACAAGTTGTTTATAATGAGAGGATCTTTGAGGATTTTTTGAAACGGTTCTATCAATAGGTTTTAAATAACTTGCAATAGAATATAAGAAACATTTATTATCTTTATTTTGAATATTTATTACTGCTTTCTTATCTTTAATCTGCTTTGGAAGTTCTATATAGGAAGCTCTTAATGGCACATACTTGTTTAATCTGATTTGTAAGTATTTAATTTGGTGTAATGTCCAACCTGATCCTCTACCTTCAAACTCTTCCATTTTTCTACGAAGTTTTTGTTTTGCATGATGTATATATTCACTTAAGTCAGTTGATTCTAATATTCTCTCGTTTGATGTTTTGAAATTGTGCTCTTGTATTTCTTTATCTTTAATATAGTCACAAATGAAAACAAGGTTAACTTTAACAGGGTGAAATTTTAATTCCTCTTTGATTTTGTTAATAGCAACTCTTCCACTTGTATCTAAAAATTTTATTGGTTCTTTATATCCGCCTGTGTTTTCGACTTTAATGGTTTGTAAACGCTTCTTGAGTGCTGTTTCTTCTAATTCAACTTTGATGGGTATACGTGCTGGCTTCGGTTCTTCAATTACTTCTTGTTTAAATGGGAATATATTTCTAATCTGTCTCCTGCTTTGTTCATCGTCATGTTGTTTAAGAAGGTCTATCAATTCTGCTTTTCTTAATCGGGAATATCTTCTGATTCCCCGCTCTTTACATTGTCGTCTTAACTCTATTACAGTAAACTTATTATAATTACTCATCTTATTTATTATATAGAAAATCTTCGTTAGTACTCTTCACCGGGTTATTTCAGCTCATTTTCATTTTTTCCTAACACATCGTTTAAACATCTGCACGCGTCTGCCATTGCCTACATATGTTTCCTCGTTGTGTTAGTCTAGAACTTTCATGGGAAGAACCATCAAAGTCACATATACACATTTAAAACTGAATCATTTTTGTAAACTTACTCATCATCATCATCATCATCATAATCATCACTACCATATTTATATTCATCATCACTACTCAAATCAGTTGTTTTTTGTTGCATTACTAATAACTCTTTTTCCTTTAACAGTATTTGCTTCTCTAGTAGTGTTGCTAAGAGTTTAAGATCATGATGAATTAGTTCAAGTCTATCATGTAATAAATCAAAATCTTTCTCCATATTTGTCATATAGAAAACCAACAAAAAATGAAATAAATTTAAAATTCTAAGAATAAAAACAAACATGACTAGTGCTAAGGAAATATTGTCTTACAAACCAGTATTTGATTGTGTATGTAAATATTTAGATATTGGTGGTTATAATGATGAAGACAAAATAAATTTTAGCGTGTCCATAGGTATGTTAGATCATTTGTTCAAGAAAGCCACTAAAGAAAACAACTCATTTCTTACACAAAACATTCTCTATGCGAACGTTATGAACTTGTCTGATGAAATATTAGATTCACTGACTGATGAACAATGGTTATCTATAGGTTATGATGATTATGAGGAGGAATATAACTATGATCACATTACAGAAGACTTAATACGCAAATATCTGCAGAAAGTTAATTTGAGTGAAATATGTTTATGGAAAAATTTATCGGAAGAGTTTATAAGAGAATTAGCTGATAAAGTTGATTGGGAGATTATTTCAGGAAGCCAAGACTTATCAGAAGACTTTATAAGAGAATTTGCAGATAGAGTTGATTGGAAAGAAGTATCGTATCACCAAAAGCTATCTGAAGAATTTATTAATGAGTTTATAGATAAAGTTGATTTTTATGCTATATCTTATAAAAACAAACTCTCTGAAGCCTTTATACGAAAACATGCAGATAGAGTTCATTGGTGGTGCTTATCTGGAACTCATCAATTATCAGAAAACCTTATAAGAGATTACGCTGACAAAGTTGATTGGGAAATGATTTCAATGTCTCAAAATTTAACAGAAGAATTTATTGCAGAGTTCAAAGACAGAGTTCATTGGCATAACATTTCAATTTATCAAGACCTCTCTGTAGATTTTATATATATATTTAGACATTACGTAGATTGGAGAGCTATAATAAGAAAATATCATAATCATCCCGATTTAGGTAGTATGTTGAATTTAGCATTCGATGTTGCAGCAGATGGTTTTGTTTAATGCTTGAAATTGTACTTTGATGGGTTAACCCATAAAAGCTATAGCATATTTAGTTTTCGTACTTAAATGTCTCTTAACTGAATAAACCTGTCAACAAGATCTATATCACTTAAATCTGTGTTCATATGCGAACCGTGCCAAGTTATTCTATCATCATATCTTTCTTTAGCTCTGTTGTATGAGTTTATAGAGTTAGGATCATCAATGTTAAGCACAATACTCATACTTGGGTATTTAAGTTTGAGTTGTTTAATTCTATTTTCGTAATTGCGTGTTTGTACTCCTCCAACCCAATACTTATATTGTTCTATTCTTTCTTTTTGGTCTTGTTCTTCTTCGTCATAGTAAAGGAGTATATTTTCAAGTTGTTCTTTACTAAGGTTCTTCTTGATAATAAATAGCCTGTGTATCTTTCCTGGATCTTCTGTATACGGTGCTGCAATTGTTTTAAAATACTCAACCTCATTTTCTAGTTTTTGATTGTGCAAACGTAATTCATCCATTTGTTGTTGTATTTTTTGCATCTCTGTTTGGAGTAATTCGTTGTTGTCGCGATATTGTTGAAAGTCTTGGATAAAGTAGTCTTCTATAATGCTGCTACACTTATCATAAAAATCAAACGATAACCACGAAGCTATTTCAACCAACACTCTTTTGTATACATATGTTCCAGAAATCAACAAGTCGTTTTGGTTTGTACCTTTTGATTCTATATAATAATGTGATGATTTTTGGTGGAGCATTTCTGCTCCGCCTAATTTTGTGTTATAATATTCTAAAAGGGTTTTTGATCTAGATAATCTTAACCAATCTTTGAACGGCTTTCCTCCATCATGACACAGTTTAGTAGCATTGAAGTAACCAGTCTTCTTATCTATAATCAGTCTAAAGTCACCAAACAAACCATACCAGTAATCATCTTTAATTTGTTTGTAACAAATGTCATTTAGACTAAGTGAACTATCCATAGTACTCATATTTATTATATAGAAAATTTTTGTTTTTAACTTCATTTTCGAAATCGTTACACCCTTACATAACTATTCAACTTTAAACTCTAATCCTTTTAATTTTTCGATTACTTCATCATCTTGAATTTCTTCTATAACTTCTTTGATCGTGTTAAGTTCACACTTGAAAAATTCACCTTTATATTTAAATTCATCTAATTGTTTATGCACAAGTGACTCTAACTTTTTAGCATCATTTGTCTTATAGGTTTCTTCATAATAAAATAACTCGAAGTCAAGTCTACACTCATTAAACTGATCTAGGCGTTGTTCAAGGTTTTTTGTATAACCCACTTTATATATACTCTTCTCTTGGTGCTGTTTGGTAGTTGCTATATAAACAAAACCTGACTTATCATTATCTTTTTTCAATTGAGACCATCTTTTTATTTCTTGGAACAAGTCTGGATGAACATATGTACCCGTGATTATCCTTGGTCTTCCTCCTAAAATCATGTAATATATTTTTTTAGACTGATACTTTTCTTCTAATTTTTTAATTAGTTCTTTTGATCCTTTATTTTCTAACCAGTGATCGAACCTTCTACCATTGACCTGATACAGTTTAGTAGCATTGAAGTATCCAGTGTTCTTGTCTATAATCAGTTTAAAGTCGCCAAAAATTCCATACCAATACTGATCCTTGATCTGCTCGTAACAAATATCGTTTAAACTAGGAGAATTATCCATAGTACTCATATTTATTATATAAAAATGTTTATTTAATTATTTTCGAAATCGTTATCGGGACCTTGATTTGTTTGTATGTAACTTTGTTTTGGGGGTCGGTTATTTTTTTGATAATTTCCACAGCCGGAATAAACCATAAAAGACAAACATTTATATTTACACTACAACATTACTCTTATCTATTGAAAGGGGTCCAGTGCTGGTGGACCCCAGTTGTAGCTCTGAATTTTTTACATTCGGAGGAACTTCGAAGTTTGTTGTAGTAATCTAATAACTCTTTAGAATCTTTATTATCCCCAGTTACTTCGTAGCCGGCGCCAGATATCCCGCACCGGCTTTGATTTATGTAAGAGACCAACCCTATGCTATGTTTGCTGCATTTCCAATCTCTAAACCTTTTACCAGCACTCTGACACAACTTAGTAGCGTTGAAGAGCGACCCCTATGATTACATAGAGCGGTTGGTAGAATCGTTCCCATCGCTTTTTTGATAATTTCCACAGCTGGAATACAAGCGCTGGAAATATATGCTATGAGGGGTAACGTTTCGTTACCCCCTTATCTCGTTCAAACTATCCTTTTATGGCATAATAACCATAAAAGACAAACATTTATATTTACACTACAACATTACTCTTATCTATCCAACTATTATGCGAATCGTCAAACCCTAGCCACTTAACATATACTCTATCACCTTTCTTTCTCAACACCTTTTCCACCAAGTATTCATCTTTATGCTTCGTCTTTAATAGTTCTGGTTCGTAAAATCTACCTTGCACATTCTCTTCTTCTAAATCTTTAATTCTATATATAGGCGGATTGGATGGAATAACTTCACTAATAACAAATACTTCTGTTGACCAATTAGGTGTATATCCCTTCTCAAATAACCCTTTCGATTTACTTATACGAACATGATCGCCTAACTTGTATTTGGGCTTAACACGCTTATATTCTTTTTGATACACTTTCTCCAATGTTGTTTGCTCATTCTTCTTATTAACTTCTATAGGTTTTAAACCAATTGTTCTATGAATTTGATGATTATACTCTTTAACTAGTGTTGGTAATATCTCTATCCATTTGTAATTCCCTTGCGTTGTGAACCTTTTCCACATGTTCTGCTTAAGTGTTCGATTAAATCTCTCAACAACAGAAGCCTTCTTACCACTATAGGTTGAGTAATGATTAATCTGATTTTCCTCCATCAACTTCTTAAACTCTTTATTGTAAAACTCTTTACCTTGATCTGTTTGTAAGTTACTAGGTTTTCTCGTTCTTAATATGGATTCGAATGCTTCTGTAACATTCTTACCACTCTTATCTTTAACAGGAACAGCAAGCGCATATTTCGAGAACACATCTATAATCGTTAGCAAATACTTATAACCTTTATTGATTTTGGAAACACCTTTTAACACACCACTATCCATTTCTACAAGATCAGCTTGCCAAAGATCATCGATACCTTTTATAACTACACTTAATCTGTCAAAGTTTTTTCTAGATGGTTTGTGAATTTCTTCTATAATGTCTTCTCTAACACCTTTACCTTCTTCTAGTCAATCAGGCTTTTTAACGAATTGAGTTTTAGTAACACCACATACAGAGCAAATACCTTTCTTTAGATATCTTCCATTCTTTGTTTGTTCAATTCTAATGGTATCTTTCTTCGTATCTGTCGATTTCTTACACTTAACACAATACATCCTGTTTATTATATAGAAAATCAATAACTATCACTGTTTAATATTATGCTTTCAACATTCTCACCATCACCATCACTATCTTCGTCTTCTCTTTCTACATGCATAAGAAGCAATAGTAATTTACCATGTTTCAGATCAGAACCTTTAGATGGTCTAACTGCTAGATTATCATTTGTATTAAAGTGTAATGGAAAAGTTTCAACTAGAGAATCATTTAAATATATATCTACATAATACGTATTGTAAGATGATTCTATATGAATTAACTTACCTTTATAAAGAAATTTGTATGTGATAGATAGATTATGTATTAAAAAGAACGGAGTTTCAACATTTTCTGATACCAATCTACTATGAAGCTCTATAACATAACTACGTTTGATGAAGTTAAGCTCTTCTTTCAACATAGCAATATCTCTTCTCACAACTGTACTATCTAACTCTGATGTCATTTTAACATTACCAAAGATATCCATATTTATTATATAGCAAACGTCTTTAAGAAAGCTCTCTTTCTATGTACATTACAACAAACAGTAATTGTCCTTCTTCCATAGCAGAATTTTTATTTGGTTTAATCGTAATTATATCGTTCTTCTTAAAGTTAAAAGGTATCTCTTTAATCAAAGTATCACTCAAATATATCTCTAGAAAGTATTTATCCAAACTTAAGTCCATGTGCATTATTTTCCCATTATAGAGAAATTTGTAACCATTAGAAAGATTAAATATTCTAAAGATTGGCTCCTTAACGTATTTAACTTTTAATCGATATAGTAGAGGCATGGTTTCTTTCTGCATAACCAGTTTAGTAGTATCCATCCTAATCTTTTGAAAATCTTCTTTCTTTATGTATATGTCTTGTAACGTTTCTAATGCATCTTCAAATCGTTTTCTATCGTTCTCTAATTGGGCTTCTATTGATCTAAGTTGACTTACGCTAACAAAATCATTTAAATTCTCCAACAATTTTAATTTTTCTTCACTAATATCAACATCACCTTTTCTATCTTTAACATTGCCAAATATATCTATACTCATTTATTATACAGAAAATGTCCATCCTAGTTTTTCAAAACATTTCTTTAACATCTCTATTTGTCTAGGTGAGCGTTTAAAATCAATATCAACATGAACATCATGCTTTTTCAACAGATAGTGCAATACACATTTCAGGTTAATAAACAATGCTCTTTCCGGATACAGCTCCCTAAAGATCTCGTGTAAGTTTTCGAAGTCGTTTATAAGTGCTTCCTCCATATGTTGTAATTTTAATGGTTTTTGATCGGTAAGGTGATAGTGTATTAAATAGACATCATCATAATATTTTATGTATTTGTTTTTCTTTAGTACTTCTAGAACATCTTTTGTTGATATTAAATCTCTTGGTATATCTCTAAGTTTATCATTTAACACCTTGAGCACCTCCTCGGGAATAATTCTATCCTGTAAAGCTTGCAAACGAGATAACTGTAACTTAAATCTTTTTGTAGTATCGTACCATGGTTTTCGTATGCAAGCAGCTTTCGTTTTTTCACAAGTACTGTAAACCCAACCACTCTCTACAGAACAATCATCACAAATGTATGTACTCATACCTTTTCTTAATGACTTACTACCACAATAACTGCATTGTAATGGTCTAGAGCTATAATTTGACAACAAGTCCTTTAAGGTAATTATTGGACGTAACTTTTCCAACTCTTCTTCCGTGTACAAAAATTTTGGTATTAACCTTTTCCATAGATCAATAACATTATATACGTTGTTTTTATCTTGTAAGTCTATCTCGCTAACATCCTGAAAATACTGATAAAAATTATAACTAACCAGTGGATCTAGTTCATCCTCATGCTTCTCAAAATAATCTAAAAATCTATTGTGTATAGCTTCCATATTTATCTTAAACAAAACTTTTATGGATACAAACCATAAAAGCGCTTAATCATTTTTAATCATATACATAAAGTCGCTAAAAGAATACCCTTGATTTAGAAGATTTAAAACCTTAACACAAAGATGGCCACATATAACTGAATTAAAGTCTTGTATTCGTTCGTCATTGTAAAGTAAGTTTTCGGTACCAAGATATTGTACCAGTTGTTTAGGAGGAACACCACCATAAGAATCGAACACGTACTATATGTTGTTATTTTTCCAATAGCATATCCAATGAGTACCAATGTTTTCTGATTTATCGAGGTTAACTAAACCACACTCATGTACATGGGGTTTTTGTGGAAGTTCATCACTCATAAATACACCTCTAAATCGTTTTATCTTTAATTCTTTAGCCAACCTCTCTATATCGAAGTTGGTCAATGGTTTTAGTTTTTTGACTTCTTTGGTTTACCTGCTCCCTGCTTTTCTTCCATAGCCATATTGTGTCTTTTTTGTTCTTCAAGTTCTTGTTTATTCTTCTTAGCATCAAGTACAGTTTTAGTAATCGCTGCTGCACCACCTGCTAATGAGCCAACTGCTCCTAAAGCTGCTAGAATGGCTGGAATTGTAAAGATAAAACCGCCAATATGCTCTTTCTTAATCTTTTTCATTTGTGCAGTAGTTAAAGTTAAATCCATTCCTTTACCTTCTTTAATTTTCTTAGATTTATCGTTAAGTTGTTTCTTTGTTAATACATGATCAATATTTAGATCCTTTAGTTCGTTATAAGGAACACTAAACATACAACCTTTAATAGAACACATCTTCCTATTTATCTAAGAGAAAATCTTGGTTTGCAAAAGTACAGTTGTTGTTGCTCCACCAAAATCAATTAAGGAATCATTCTCATCTGTTATCCTTATCTCAAAATTATCAACCTTGTCTTTGGATATAGGGAAAAATAATGGATAAGTAGGCTCGTAAATAATACTATGTTTGAACTCAGCATCTGTTTTGAATGACGCTATAATCCCTGTTTCTCTATGTGTGTATTCTGTATCTTTAACAAACATGCCATCTGCTATATTACAGTGAACATTTATAGTATTAAACGGATGAAACTTTGGCAACTTACTTCCAATATGTGCTTTGTTCTTTTCTAAAACTTCAAAAACATTAAACCCGAGGACAGTGCCTATACTCCCAATTGTAACATCATTACTATCAGTTTCAATTTTAACTCTATTTCTTAAATGATCTTCTGATAATGTTATGTTGATGGATTGAGATTTTAAATATTCATTAAGACTGTTTAAACTGTATTCTCCTTCTGGTATAAAAACTTGTCTATCACCATATGAGAAACTGTTTTTTTGTGTTGTTATGTTTGGTGTCAGATATGTACTGTAAAACCCAACTAGTCCTATACTTAAATAGTTGCTCCTGTTGTCTAATTCGTAATGGAGTTTCTTCTTTAAAACAGAAGTATCACTCGTTAGCTTAAATACCTTAGCCATTTATTATATAATAAATGAATGAGTTTGATTTACCTAGAGATATTCCAAGAGAGAAAGTAATCAAGTTAATAGAAGATGTCATTCAAAAGTTAGAATACAGTTTAAAGAAGAAAAAGAGAAAACTACGAATTGTTAAATATGCATACTACACTTTGATAGCGTTGTCGGTTATACTTTCTGCAACAACTGGGTTTATTAATATTTTTATACCTGTAACAATTTACTCGATATTAACAACGTCTCTTGCAACTGGAAGTGCTATAATAACAGGTTTGTCTTCGAAGTTAAACATAAGCAGAAGAAAAGACGAATATAAAACCATTGTCACTTGTATTAACTCATTTAAAGAACAGTACAAACAAGCTTGGGAGCTCCGATCGGTGCTACCAAAAATATACACGTTGAAGACCTGGAAACAAACCAAGGGGGTGTCCAGAATACGTACCCCCTTCCAAATGAACAACCTCACACAACCTTCATCAACAGGCATATAGAGATTTTAAAGGTGAGCAAAACGCTCACCTTACAGTTCATCCTCAAACTGTTTGAAAGGGGTCCAGTGCTGGTGGACCCCTGATTTTCTCTATAATAAATGAGTAAGAAAACTATTAATTGGGATGTAAAGGAGATGATAAAAGAAACAGCAGCTAAGAAAAGAAATGGAGAACTTATACCTGATGATATTCGTTGTCTTATCGTAGGTTCGTCGGGGTCTGGTAAAACGTTTTTGCTATTCAACTTCTTATTACAGCCAGGTTGGTTAAACAATAATTACTTCTACATATATTCTAAAAGCATGAATCAGCCAAAGTATGAGCAGTTAAAAGATCGATTTGAAAAGGCAGAACTAAAGTTTAAGAAGCAAATAGCAACGTTCTTAAGCAGTAATGACTCTATTGTACCTATTGATGAATGTGAAGAATACTCTGTTGTTGTGTTTGACGATTACATTTTGGAGAATCAAGATACTGTTAGAAATTACTTTACAAGAGGTAGGCATAGACATTTAGACTGTTTCTATCTTGCACAAACATATTCAAAAGTACCTAAACAGCTTATAAGAGATAACGTCAACTTCCTATGCATATTCAGACAAGATGATACTAATCTTAAACATGTGTATAATGAGTTTGTTGGAGGAGATATGTCTTATGATAAATTTAAAGAGATATGCTCAAAATGTTGGCAAGAAGATTATGGTTTTATAGTAATTGATATGACAAGGAAGGTAAACAATGGTAAGTATAGGAACAAGATAAAACACTTCTTAAACGTTTGATGTTTTTTCACGTTTGACGTTTTAACGTTTGACGTTTATTGACGTTTATTGACGTTTATTGACGTTTTTTAACGTTCTTTAACGTTTATTGGCGTTTGTTCGTTTTCTATACAATAAATGGATGAGAAAGAAATTGATAAGAATATTAAGTTGAAGGAGTTCTTGATAAAGGGCTTCAAATCTTGGAAGAAAGAAAGAGCAGGTATATACGATAAATTTAAGACACAAGAGCAACCTGTAATTGATGCTATTCAAAACTTGGGAAGTGAGATCAAAGAAGTAGCAGAACAAAATAAAAATCTAATAACTGAACTTGTTCCAGTTGCACATAAGACGGCTTCAATAGGTCCCAGTCTACTAGAAACACCTAAAAAGATAACTTATGATAGTTCTCCAAGTAGTAGTGATACGCCTATAACGGGAGAAATAAAACAAATGAGAAAACAAATTAAAGACAAAGTGGAAGGAGTAGAGCCTTTAACAACAGCACAGTCATTTGGTAAGATTGCAACGAAATATTATAGTAAAAGAAATGATACTGTGTTTGGAATAAGAACTGTAGAAGATGGAAAAATAATAAACAAGATAGGAAATTTGGAAGTTAAAGTGAATGGTGATGATTTGATAATTAATGGTAAAACTTATAAAGGAACAGAAGGTCTATGGGAATTCTTAACGACGAATACTAGTAAAACCATTGAAGATTATGATCATGATGATTTTGAACAGTACAAGGAAATAATAATAAACTCAGATGCTGCCTTCCAAAAATATAATCGAGATAAAAAGGTAGCATCTAGTAGAGGTTCAAAGTACATTAATATTATCAAGCCTATTTGGGATAATTATATTAAACCAACTTTACCCCCAACTCCTAAAAAGAACACGACACCTAAAAGGACTGGTGAAGGAATTAAACAATATACCGAGATACCTAAAGAATATGTATGGATAGATGATGTGAGAAAGCTTATAGATAGGCTAATTGTCATAGATGGAGAAGAAAAGGCTGGAAATCATAACTTTTACAATGAGAAAGTAGGTATAGTGAGTATGATTAATAATAAGCTTTCACAGTTTATTCCTAATGATCCAAAAGGTATAGGTTATTTGATTAAGATCTTAAATACGTTACCACCACGATTCTGGAATGATGAGAAGCTTGGGAAAGGACTAATGAATAAGATTTTAAACATGAAGGGGATACCAGAGTTACATATACCAGGCTTCAGATTTTGCGGGCCTTTTACGAAGCTTCAAGAAAGGTTAGAGAGAGGTGATGAAGGTATTAACCCATTAGATGAGGCTTGTAAAGAACACGATATATACTACAGAGACAATAAAGATACAGAGTCGAGACATATTGCAGATAAGGAACTAGAAACTAAAGCATGGAAAAGAGCATTTAGTAGTGATGCACCAATTGGTGAACGATTAGCTGCTTTTGGGGTTGGTATTGCTATGAATGCTAAGGTTAAGTTGGGATGGGGATTATAAGAGCGGTGAATTGACGCTCTTAACTTCTGAAAAATTTTTATTCGGAGATTCAAAATGTCAAGTATTTTCTCGCATCTAAAGGTACAAATCCATCAGACCTCTTTAATTGTTATTATGTATGATTCTTTTATGGGTATATCCCATCAAAGCGTTGTTTCAAGATTTTCTTTATAATAAATGAATAAGGTTGAGAGTTACGAGTTACAGAGTTTTAAAGCTAACACAAGAACATTTAATAATTTGAATGAAGCTAACAAAGATATTGAGTTCGATTTCAACGTGGGTGATGGGTTCATACATCCACACAAAGCAGATTGTCATATGACTTTTGAAGTTGTTGGTGCATCAGTTGGAGGAACATTTGGCGCAAATGATACTATAAAACTTGTAGATAATTTCTTCCCATTCTTCTTTTCTCAAATTGAGGTTAGAAAGCATGGAGTTGTTATAGATAAGATTGAGCTACCTGGAATAACATCTACAGCTGTCGGAACATTAAAGATTTCCAAGCCAGAAGTTGAATATTTAAAACAAGCAGGATTTGAAACATGATAAACTTGGTCTAAGAAAGGACTTTAGTGTTTTGTACCCATTAAGATTAATTCCAGGCTTCTTAAGTGATTATAAAGAGGTTATGTGGAAAGGTGGATTGAGAATAACATTTACAAAAGCTAACAACAATAACGATGTCTTGTACAAATGGACTGGATCAGGAGCAGCTCCTCATGATTGAAAAATAAGAATAAAGAGTATGGAGATAAGAATGCCTATTGTTGAATACGAATCTAATTATGAAAACAAGTTAAAGTTGAATATTCTTAAAGAACCTAAAATCATGTTTTCATTCCATACTTATCAATGTGTTCAGAAGACTGTTGTAGGTTCTTTCTTGGAATTTGATGTTACTACTCAATTTAATTCTAGACAATTTGATATGCCTGATTTCGTAGTTGTAATGTTCTAAACTGATAGAAGTGGTAAACAAACAGCAGATGCAAGTAAGTTCGATCATTGTAAGGTAAAGAATATCTATCTTAAGAATGGGAGGAATGAGGTATTTCCAAAAGAATCAAGAAACTTAGATATTGCTAACAAGGATTACTTTAAGATGTATGAAGATTATACTGCGTTTAAGAGAATAACGTGTGGCAATACCGAAATGTACTATGACCCTAAAGAGTTTATAGATAACAGACCAATGTATGTGATTAATTGTAGTAAGAGGAAGAATGTATCGGTAAATGAGAGAACAAACATAAAGATTGTTGTAGACTTTGCAGAAGCTGTGGCTGCTGATACTATATGTTATGCGATTTTAATTGGGCGAAAGAACTTTACATATGATCCCAAGAATGAGAAAGTAGTAGAAGAGTTTTAGATAGTTAACAAAATATCAACGGACATATAGAAATTTTAAAGGGTGAGCGTTTTGCTCACCCTTACGGTTCAAGAATCTAAGGGCCACCAGCGCTGGACCTTTATCAGTTAGCCATAGGCGATTTAAAGGGTATCGAAAAGATACCCTTGCATCCTCAAACTGTTTTCATTAACGATTGTTTTATGGAAGTTTTCCATAAAACGAAATTGACAAAAATGATTAAAATATTTTGATGAAGATAAAAATTGAAGAGTGTTGATTGATTTTCTATATAATAAATACGATGGCGAGTCATATTGAACTTTTAAACAAGCTTGGAAGTCTTGAACAAAAACAAGTTATTGGATTAAGAGAATTAGAATTAGATACAGAATTTAAGATTGTGAAAATGGAAAAGATTAAAACTAAGTTTGGAAAGAGCATATTAGTTGAATGTGAGAAGTTCAAGGTTTTTCTTCCACCTAGATTTACAAAACACTTAACAGATAAAATGATTGATGAGATCGTTAAAGATGGAATAAAAATCAAATACACTGGTCTAAAAGAAAACTATCCAACTGTTGAGTTCTGTATGTAAATCCAAAAAATAACAAAAATGAGCAAAAATATTTTGTCAGAAGTAAAAAATGGAGTGATTAGAATGGATCCCCAAAAGAAGTTTATACTTACTAACAATTTCAATGTAATTGTAAAAAATGTGCAAACCGAAGTTCAAGTTGTTTTTGATATTAACGGCTGTCTATTCAGCTTGAATTATGATCAGTGGACAGAGTTTAAGAAGTCATTGTTTCCTATTGAGAACGAGGTTAACAGAAGATTCCATTATCAGTACCCGAATTTGTAATTTTAAGAATGTTCTAAGTGTATAAGTGTTTTTATAGTATTAACACTATAAAAACTAAGACCTTTGGGCATACAGAATACAATGCCGTTCGAATTTTAAAGATACACGTATAAATAAGAAAGTTATTTGAATTTTTGTAATTATATCCTTAGAGTTATGCAATTTATAAGACATTCGATAGATAGGAAATTTTTTTGTCTATTGATTGTCGTTCGATTTTTGAAAATCGGTTAATATTTGACGAAGTTATAGCCAATTCAAGATTTCGGGAAATTTCGGGAATTTTTTACGGGTTTATTTTTGAGTTTTCAAGAAAATGTTATTCTTTAAAAAAGTCTTAGAATTTTGTGTGGATTATGGTAGTATTTTTTATTTTTCAAATTTATGAATTTTATTTTTGCAGTGTTGCAAACTTAGGACCAAATTTGTTACTAGACTTAGTGATTTTTTAATTTTATAGGTTGGCAACACTTATGGGTCAGCCAAACACTAATTGCCAAAAATTAAATATCAACCCTCTATCTCTTATAGGAACCAAGATATCCACAATTTTCTTATTTTTCGTTTTAAATTTGCCGGGCAGGTGAACATATTCATGCAGTTACTCACCTACTCAATAGACGGCGTTACATACTATTTAGTTTATCACTTTGCTAATAGATGGCGTTGCTTGTAGAAGTATTTGTTCATATATAAGGACCGATTTTCTCTCCTATATACAGCGTTAACCCGTAGCTCAGTTGGTTAGCGCGCAGTTCCATAAAGCTTGTGGTTCGTAGCTGATAACGTAAGTTCGAACCCTTGCCTAGGACTTGCGAATTTATATCTACGGCCGGGGTATAAATTTGTAATTTCTCAAGGAACTGTAAAGTGAACTGAGCTATACGGCTGTCTTTCATCACAGATGGTTACAGTGTCCTCACCTCTGACTCATGTGTGGATATGGCTGGGCGTCTCTGTTACTTGGGATAGCAAAAGGGGGGAAGGAAGGGGAACCTGGCGCCAGGGATGGGATGGGATGGATGCAATAAGATTGTGAGCTGTGTGGGTGAATGTTGTGACTCGTATTCAGATAGGTAGCTATACTGAGGCTGGGTGGAAAGCCACAAGTTCGCTTACAGACCTCAAAGGAAGGAAGGAAGGAAGGAAAGAAGAAAGGCACATAGAAATTGAACAAAAAATCCTAGGATCTATCTGGGGGGAAAACAACAACAACAACATCAGCGCTGACCTCTCAGATGGATCCTAGGATTTCTGCGACGGCAGTTTTGCTAAAATAAACTCTGATTTTTTTAAAACATATTTCTTATGATCTCGTGTTGTGATGTTCCAATGTTAGTACTGGAATCGTTCAAAATGAATCAGTGACAGATCACCTGTTCCGGAGTTGTATGTATTCCTTCTCATTGAGTTTTTAAAGCTAATTATTAACGGATTTTCATGATTCAAGTGTCAAATAAAAGCTTATAAACTGGAGATTAAGATGCAATAAATATATTTTGTGTAGGATTCCATTGTAAGTTTTTAGATGTCATAAAAGCATATTCAATCTCACTTTGGGGTATCCTTCTGTGTTAAAGTACAATGGTCAATGGTAACTTCATAAATTTTTGGGGCAATTAGGAGGTGGAGGGGGAAAGTGGGGCAAAACATACATATCTCCCCTACTATCGCCTCATTACCATTTCATTTTGTCTGCAATCGATAACGATTTCAAGCTGATTATACCTCTAATAAGTAGCTACCTTCGACGTTCTCACTAGCGTACATTAGGTTTTCCTGACTTGGATTATTTTCAAAGAGATACAGCTGTCAAGAAATCTTTGAGCCAACGAATTCATATCAATATGCATTTCATTATGCCTTGCAAACATGGGCGGCGATTAGGGGGGGCAAAGGGGGAAGTTGCCCCCCCCCACTTTTTTGAAGCAACCCATTAATGTATAGTTTCATTTGGAAATATAAAGTTTATGTATGTATTACTGTTTCATAAGAAAAATGGTGCTATGTAACATTTGCCGTTGCGTGAGTACGTATTGGTTGTCTTCCCGTGAAGTTAAGAAAGCTACAGGAATTGCGTTTTAAGTGCGATGGAAAACAACCCCAAAATTAACCTATTGGAGCACAACAATTCGAGCATACTTTCAATCCAGAGGTATAGAAGCCAAACCTGCTAAATCCATTTTCAGTTTTGTCAGGAAACGAAGAAGTGATGTCCTTATGTTTCAGAATTGTTTAACAATTTTCTTGTTTAGAGGTCCCTACTTAATACAAATGAGTGAAATCAACCATTAAACAAAAAAAGTTGTTCAACAATTCTGAAAACATGAAGGCGTCACTTTTTCTTCGTTCCCAGACAAAATTCAAAAATGGATGTAGCAGGTTTTGATTCTATACCCCCTTCTTACAAGGGCTCGATATGTTAGTCAGCCGCTTTGAAACTAATTGAGAGAACATTTCGCAAAAGAAGTATTTCACAAGTTATTCTTCAATTGCAGAAAAATTGACAATTCCTAAAATGTCTTCTCTTCTTTCTAAAGTAAGGAATATTGATTAAAAAGAGCGTAATAAGAAACAACTTCTACCTTTTCCATTGTTTTGTAATGCAATATACGAGTGAAGTGGTGTGTGTTTAGGGGTGTAACTGTATATACAATTCAATTTAGTGAATTCAACGTAATTCTAGGTTTTAGGATTATTTTGTATAGCTGGAGTGTAGAGTGATTCTAAGTATTGTTGCCTTTTGATGTGTTCCAAGAAAGTGAAAACTGCACCTAGTGGCAACGAACATGTTTTGGGTAGCTGCAAAAGCAAATATTGCTTTAAATGTCGTAGCATAAGCTTCTAGTAGTTACTGTCTTTCATTTTCTAAGAGTAATAACATGCATTTTATAGCATGTGTGGAACTAAAAATTAAGTTGTTCAATTATCCCCAGTTTCAGTATAGCATCTACAAAACAAGACTCCTTATTCATTATTATGATTAATATTATTATTTCTATTTATTTGGTTTTCAAATTTGTTATTAAATAATCTGATTACACAATTTTCCAGACAGAATTTTAAGATGTTCATGAGCAAGGAATCAAATATCTTCTTTCATTTTCGTTATTTCAGAGTACAAAGGTCTAGTACCTACTTGCGTTGGTTTTGTCAATTTACTTAAGAAAATATGGAATACGACATACAGTATTTTAACTTTAAAATATAGTATCCTATTAGTTATATAACCTTTCTTGAAACAAAGTGTTAGAAACAACCAGGAAAACTAAGATTGATATACAAATATTCAGATCATGTCTTGCCCCCCCACTTTTAACGTCCAATCGCCGCCACTGCTTGCAAATATGAACTTTTCATAAGAAAGTATACGCAGATGCTATGTTTTATAAAAGCATGTTAACATAGTGCAAGTAGGACTTATTATTTTAACCTTAAATTGCAAAATAACTTTTGAAAGTCAATCTTGTAAGGCCAAATTGACAAAGAAACTATGCTATGGAAGCTATTATGACGCATTTCGGCACTAACGTCAGTACAAAACATCAAGTGGTTCAGATGTGTCGTCTCGAAAATGTTGTGGACATCTAGAAAATTACTCAAACTGTAATACGCAGAGGTATTACTAGCACATGAAACAAAACATATTAAATAAAATAGAATATACTTATTTATTACATGTTATTTAAAAAATAATTACGCTGAAGAAAATAGTGACAATACGAAACACTCGTAGTAGTATAGATAATTCACCACTTAGACAAGCACAATAAAATACTCAAAAACACACTTCATATTTTGTTAACACGAAATAGCCCTTTAAATCCTTACGAGATGTATACATGAATAGCACTTTTATATTTTTGAAGATCACTATATGAACTTTTCTCACGCCACCAAGTAATACACACCAGGGTTAACATTGTGAGGGGTAATACTGGAAGTAATTCCACAAAGTAGGTTCCAAGATGCTGCTGTGTTATTCCAATGAAATCTTCAAAATAGTATTCCTGCAGTATAAGTTCTTAAGGTTGCAAAACGTAGGAATATGGTTGATTCAAAATTTAAAAATCCAAACTAGTTATTTTAATCGATTACTATATAAGCGCACTAGGTCAGAGGATCTGAGAATGAAGTGAATAGGGCTAGTCGCTAATAGAGTCCTTGGGTGACTATGTTATAACGTATGTCCCTCGTACAAATGTATGGTAAACAGAATGGACGCAGTTTCCCCTTGAATGATTGGAGCAAAACTCTTCGAGCTGATGTACTCGGGATTGAATTTAGAGTAACCAACAGTTCAAGGTTGGCAGTTCATTTTAGAATACAGTCTGGTTTAAATAACCCGTATGAGTATGTAAATCAAATGTTAAAGTAATTTGTTTTAACTATCAATTCACTGGCCACAATGTAGAAGAAAAGGAAATTCGTTCCAGGATGGGAACTTATGAGATAAGAAGGTGCTTGTTAGCGTTCGTTGGATCATGACAGTCGCTGTGTGTACCTGTGTAGTTAGTATTTCCAAAAGAAATTGAAGAAAATACTTAATGCAATTCCAAATAATTATGTAAAACAGTTTATGCGTAATAATAAGCAAGAAAACAACACTGAAATATATAAATAATCAAAGCACAATTCTCACGCATGTAGTTCAGAAAATGAATATTGCCTTTGTTACTCACTAAAATCTTTTCACTTTGAAACAACGTTTTGTACATATGTATTGATGAACGATGAAAGGTTCCTCTGTTCTTACATATGGGAAAGAAATCGAGTTGTTCACTATTCCCATCGAAGAAAAGAAATGAATTTTGTTCCACGAATAAAATATAAGTTGATAAATTATTCAGGTTTTTCAAAAGAAAAGGTATAGTGCCCTGTACCGGATTTAGGTTTGATGGGGCCCTAAGCTACTGAAAGGGGCCCTTTATGAGTCAAGTTTTATTTTTCAGCGTCGAAATGTCGCCGTTTTTTTAGGTTTGAATATATGTTAAATGCTAATTTATGGAGCTAATGGATATCTAAATGCAAACAAAGGCCCATTACAAGCAGGGATGGGAAACGGGGGTACCATTATAAGCGAGGCTGGATAACAGGGGCCTCATTACAAATGGGGCTGAGAAATAGATGCTATATGCTAATTTATGGACCTAATGGATATCTAAATGCAAACAAGATTCCATTACAAGCAGAGTTGAGAAACGGGGGTACCATTATAAGCGAGGCTGGATAACAGGGGCCTCATTACAAATGGGGCTGAGAAATAGATGCTATATGCTAATTTATGGACCTAATGGATATCTAAATGCAAACAAGGGTCCATTACAAGCAGAGTTGGGAAACGGGGGTACCATTATAAGCGAGGCTGGATAACAGGGGCCTCATTACAAATGGGGCTTAGAAATAGAGCCCTATTACTTATTTCAGAAAAATCTAGTACATAACAATAGAAAACACCATTGTTGTAGTGCGATTTATTTTATTTGCTTTTTCTTGTTATTTCGAAATTACATTACAATAAGTTTTTTCTTTAATTTTTGGGGGGGACCTCCAAGCGAGTGGGGCCCTAAGCTATAGCTTGTTTGGCTTATACGTAAATCCGGCGGGTTATATAGAGTGTCCAAAAATGCTTTTATAAACCTATAACGGTTATAACTTTACAACTACCGAGGTCAGCAATCAACTAGTTTTTAGTATTCAGATACAAGCCGCCTATCTTTCATGTTTATACACGGCGTTGTTTTGATAATAATAATAATAATAATAATAATAATAATAATAATAATAATAATAAATAATAATAATAATAATAATAATAATAATCAGAAGAAGAAGAAGAAGAAAGTAATAGTATCATTGATAATAATTATGTCTATATATAGGATAGGTCTACTTGAAGAGAGTACTTGAAACTACACACAGTATTTAGCTCGATTTGTCTCGACTCAACTCGAAACTCGACCCTTATTCGAGTGTAGTTGGAGGAAAGATTTCGAGCCGAGCTCTCGAGTCGAGCTTAAAGATGTCTGTTTCGAGTCGAGTCGATTTTTAAAGAAAACTCGCTCGAACTCGTTTGTGCTCACCCACGATCGACGATAGCCCGGGGTTAGGGGGAAAGCAGCCCTCCCAGATTTTAGTCAAATATATTTAAAGAAACTACACTACTTTGTATATATAACTTTTGTCGAAAGAAGATTTTGATTTTGATTCATCCGAGACCCCCATATTTTAAAAGCTAGCGACGCCAATGGCCCACCCGTAGTTATGCTATAACAATAGACGTGCGGGAGAAAGTTACAGTTTTAAACATCTATAACCAATACATCTAAGCTAGCTGTTAAAGAAAGAAGCTTCATGTATACATAATAATAAATCATACTATTGTATAAGCGCTCAGATTCTCGCGGTAAGGATGGAGGATTCAAACAGCATGTCTTCCATCCAGCGGTACATTTTAAAACTCTTCCTCCAGTTCAGCATTCCATGAGCATGTGGAAAGTGCACCTTTAATGATTTCCTCACATCAGTGGTGCCCCCCCCCCCTCATATCCATGACGCACCCCCCTCAATTGTCTATCCGTAGGTGTTCTTCCATGAAAAAAATCTTTTCCACTAATTTTTACACCCCCTCAAACATATTTATATAGATTTTAACCCCCCTTAATATTTCAATGACGCAGTTTGCGTCATAGTTCCCCCCTGTGGGCACCCCTGCATACATCAGCTCACAGACAGAGAGAGAAAGTGAAAGAGCCAAGAATCTAAGACAGGGAATGCGGGAGGAAATGGTCGATGCATGACTGAAACAATTTACTCCTTCGGTCCCATGAAGAAACTAAATTTGGGAGAACGTGTTAGTTCCCATGTAGCTTTCCACTAGACCCTACATCATACCACTCAACAGTGTTGCCAAAATGTTGACACAAAAAATCGCTAAACGAGAGGTGAAATGACTCCAATTTGGGGTGAAAAGTCGCTAAAACAAGTTATTCGTGAAATCCGTTGTCTATAGCATTGTTTTAAAGTTGTAGATGTGAAATAAATAACATATTCTACTCACATCTTTGTCAACAGGGCGCAGCCAATTCTTGAATTCAGGGATCATTTCACATTGTTTTGGGTACTTTTGTTCATATTTTGGAGTCATAATACTGTAGTTTCGAAATAATTAACACTACAGTACTTACGTTATGCATTTTTTATTATTAGAAAAAGTGCAGAATAATTAAAGGATCGCGAAGGACAAATATAACAAACACCCATTTCGCTTTAATTCACACGTCTAGACTATAGCTAATCTCGTTGCTATCGGTAATACTGTATTGCTTGTGTCTCTCAACGGAAGCTGCAAACTAAAGGACATCAGGTTTGTAATTGTTCTCCGTTAGAGGACAAGGGTAACAGATAACAGTGCAAGATTGTTGGGGAGTGGGTACGCTGTATGACCAAACTCTTCACCACGTGCGCTGATTAAAACAAACAAAAAGAAAGAAAAGAACATAAAAATTGTTTTCAACTAATTTCTCTACAGATGAACAGGTTGTTTGCAGCAAAAAGTCGCTAAATTTGTAAGTAAGTAGCTAAATCGTCATTTAAAAATCACCAAAAAAGTCACCAATCGGAAAAATTATTTTTTGTCGCTATCGTGCAGGTCCAATCCTCCAGATTTAGCGACTTTCCCCCAAATTGGCAACACTGCCGCTCAAGGAGAAATTCCACTAGCTAACCGTTTAGGCGTGAGAGGTCCCCATGAAAGAGCAACCGATGTTTGCAAATTTGCACACTGAGGCGCGACATGGGTAAATGCAGTGTTGCCACACTTGGTACAATTGTACCAAATTCAGCCCTTTTTGTCATTCATCGGCCCGTTGATACCACGCAGGCATTTTCAGCCCCTTTTGTGAAAAAGTTGGTACAATTCTACTCAATTCAGCACCATTTAACAAATACATGTCATGTTTGGTGACAAGGTTCTTTATAATACATACAAGGTTTGGTCTCCTTACAATACATACCAAAGATGATAACTGCGGATGATACCCTTTCAATTTGCGGCCTCTGTTATACTTCCTACGGGCGAGAAAAGTTTCATCTAGTTCCACGGTTGTTCGAGGTTCGTCTATTTGGATATTTTAAAAAGTAATTTTTAAAAAGAGTACTTTATTGATTTGGACTCTTGGAAGAGGGGGGGAGGGGGGATGTCTTAGAACTTTACCTCTTTTAGTTTCGTGTTATAGATCCATCTATTACATTAGTATAAAACAATGAATTCAGCCCTTTTTGTTTCAATTTGGTACTATTTTTCAGCCCACTTCAGAGCTAGGACTGTGGCAACACTAGGTAAATGGGTAAGTGATCTGTCCTGCAAACAAATTCTTTTACGTGAGAAAAATACATACATTGTTTATAACTATCTACCGAACTTCACAAAAATATCCTATGGGATCTTCGCCCAAAAATATATTTTAAGAAATAGCCCGGTTCATAGAACATGTATATATACCCATAAACTTTTAGTTCTATTGTTTCTTCTTTTTCTTTCTTCTTCTCACAACTTTTCAAATCATCTCAAAATAAACGTTTGAACAAGAACCCAACCAAAATAATTTCAGCGTCTTTGTTCTTCTTCTTCTTTTATGTGTTTATTACCTTTTTTTAGTTGAAAACAACTATTACATCATAACATACCCCACCTCGTCTCCACCAAATATATATATATATATATATATATATATATATATATATAAACATCTTGATGTCGGTATACAACATCAAAAGGAACATCATCTCACCCCTATATCCATTAGAGATATGTAAGGAACTATAAACAATTCGTCCCGTGCTAATTAGCACTAATACCCTCTGAAGACGATCCTGGATGATCCTTCTATCCTGGTTGAGGATGATCGGACATTTGCGTATGGGGAATTTCGTAGCTCCGGGAGAAATTCCCACTAGTCCATCTTTTCAAATTATTATTGGGTGACCGAATATGACCAATTCAAATTCTAATCGGTTTCTTTCGTCAAGACGGCTTTATTGATATTTAGATTGCATGTATGCAGTTTTGGATACAACTCACTCTCGGAAAGTAAATTAAATACCTCTTGCTTAGAATTTACTTTTAAACTCAGTTGTTCATTATCACTGAAAGGGATTGATAAGTGTGGTGTCCCTTCTGTAAAGCCAAATGCTTGGACGCAATCCCTAAAAATTTCCCTTTCGAAAATGTAGTAGAAGAAACCGAGGTTGGTTGTAATAAAACCAAGAACATTATTTCAGAATTTCTTGCTATTCTTTTCATTTACATTCCAATTTGAATTTGCATCCATTTCAGGAGCGAGGCTGTATGAGATTTGAACCTACAACTTAACGTGGAATCCGTACCACATGAGTTCCGCTGGGAGTCAAACCCGAGTCTCTCATGCCAAAGGTGTGTATACTAATCGCTTAGCCACTAAAGAGCTCTATTGCGGTTTTTTAAAGCATCATTATGAGATAATTAAAGTTCGATTTTTACATTTTTAATGAAAAAGTACTCCCCCAAAACCCACGTGGGCACAACATGCACCCTAAAGCCCGCCTGTGGGCAGCCATGTTTATTATAGTAATAATAACGAATTTAAACTTAAGTAGAAAAGATATTTTTGTGGTATACTTTCCAACGATTGCAGCAACATTCCGTAGCATAAAGCACGCCCACGTGTGTGCATATGTCTTTAATATCTAAGTCTCCGCTTCTAGAGGCAACGACACGCTAAATGCAAATAGAAGATTATTTGAAAAGCACTCAATTCTAGTCGCTTGGATAAATTTCCCCCTCAATCCTAGGAGCCGCAGAGGCTCAGTGGTAGAGAACGCAATGTGTGTGTCGGGTCATTCGTTCAATCCCAGATCGCGGCAAGTGAGTTTTATGGTAGACGACAGGTGCGGATTCAGGACCGACTTCTGGGGAGGCGGTGGGTTGTCATACTGCTACTTTTAAGGCCTCCAAACTTTGGGATGGGTTTTATATAAATATAATAAGAAAACTTCCTCTTTTGGGGGCGATCGCCCCCCTGGATCCGCCCCTGGTAGACGAACATGTGCATGAGTTATCTCCGGGCTCTTCCGTGTCATTCCACTTTCTTCATTCCACCATTTCATTCATTCTCACCACGGCTCCTTTAACCTACACAGCATAACGTGGGACGCAGTGGCGGCTTTAGCGCTAAAAATTTTGAAAAATATATAAACGTTAAAAGATAAAATAAAGAGTAATTATATCTTCCACTATTTCTATTAATGGTAGATAATTATTTTAACAAATAACATCAACCACTACTATATAAATAATTTCCTACTGTCATTAATCAATCAAATGTATATAGTATCCATGAGAAAGGGAGTGAGCCTACCATGGGCATTCGAAAAATTCTAGAGGGCTCATCTTCCTGGTTGCTATTTTACGTTTTTTTTTTTCTTCTTGTATTAAGAAAAACTTAAGAAATTTAATATATTTTCGTGATCCAGGTGGACCCCGTCCTCCCCTTCGGGCGCCAATGGGGACCTACCCAATATTAAAATCGTAAAGCCTCCGCTAATGGGACGTTAAACTGAAATATTCAATTTCCTTCCTGAAACCCTCTCCACTGCGAAAATCCCTACACCATGGAGATATCTTTTTCTTGCACCATTGCTGCATTCAATTGATAAATAATTGTTTATGCCGTAATCTAGGAGTAATTGTACCCAGAATTTACCAAGGATTCTTGGAAATTACATACAAGTTAACAGCAGTAGTACGAATAATGACGACCCATTCTCTAATCGGGAATAAAAATAGCCAATGAAGAATGCTGAAACAAATAGTTAGCCAGTCAAGATGTTCGAAACATTTAGATAACTACTAATACAACTTCCATTTCACTCGTGATGTTTATGTATAGACAGTGGCGCCTCTAGTGGGAGAGTTCATAGTTCACTTTTGCTATCGTTTATAAACATGAGCGGCAAGTAGGGAATGTCTATTTAGAATCTGACGACACAAACGGGAAGAGTTACCTTCGTTCAGAATAGTTATTACTAGAACAGGTAAACTTTGTATTTGTTTATATAATATATATGGAATATTCGGAAAGCTACTTATAGAGTTTAACAGCGCTGTAGTCGAGGGTACTCAACTCTGCTTAATCAGTCATTAGAGTGTACCGTCTGCTTCAAAGCGAATAGTACTTTCTACTTTTGTTCCGTTTATATGTATTTAATTAGGGTATGTCTACAATGATAACGCGGGATGTGGCGCCTCCCTCGCCCACTTCTTCTCTGCAGTCAGTCTGGTTCTTCGTGAGGTAGAAGGAAAGGAAAGTTTGGGGTTGTGCCAGGCCGATCACCCGGCATTTAAAACCTGACATCGGAACAGTAGAAAGATAAACCTCGGATGTGGACTGCTCTTTTTCGATGCCAACTTTACTTTGGTCTGTTTATGATAAATGTAGGCCTATTTGTGAGTTTAAGACGCATTGACCGGAGCCATGGGACGGAGGGGTGAAGCGCATGGGATGGATCGTATGGTGCCGTGAATGGTTGGTAGGAGTCTTCATTAATAAATTCCTTCTACGTCTTTTAAGACAATCATAGATGATCACAAAACAGCGTATACCCTCTGAAAATTTTAGGACTACAGCACAGGAGTTTAGAATAATAAGGATAGCATTTAGTATCCCCCAATTCGTTTCATGGTTCCAGAATCGAGTACCTTGTTTTTGCCTGCTTCGATCCCGGTCAAGTAAATTTGTGGTGAACAACAGCTGTCCGGGAGTTTTCTCGGGGTACTCCCCATTCCCTCACATTCTCACCCTACCAAGTCTTCCATAATTCATTTCCCCTTAATTAAGCATCTCAGCCTGTCGAGTATAAATGTGGAGCATTAAATTGAAACGAATTGGATAGTATGTGAGGCTATTCGGCAAAATTATTTGTGGGTGGGAAAAACTAAAGTTGGAAAGTTAATTACCAGTAATTTACTGACTTTTTTTTTTTTTTGTTTGTTTGTTTGTTTGTTGCTTGTCATAATAATTATCTCCTAAGTTTTACAAATTCGTCTATATTATAATAAGATTTTTTTCCCCTTAAATCTTGTCTGAGGGTTAATTCTAATTGCGGGGCAAGGGAGGCAAAAGTAGGTAAAAAAAAAAAAAAATACAGCAGAAATGAGTTGGCAGTGAAACGTAATTAAAATGTAAAGTAAATGAAATAAATACAAATGAAATGAAATCTTTTTAAGTTTTACGTCTCACAATTATGCCGGATAGGCTGAAGGAGACGGTGATAAAAAATGAATGAAGGAAGTGGAAGAAAACGGGAGAATCTTGAGAGAACCCAAGCACACAGTGTTTGTCCACCACAAAGGAAATAGAAATACAGTGTATACATTGGAGAAACAACAGTGAAACAAGATAATATAGTGCACACCTTTTTTTAAAGCCATTGCCGATCTATACAAACCATGAAGCAGAACGTAATGTCCTAACCAAAATTAGGCTATAGTTATGAAAAAACTGAATTTTGGGGGGAAAATTCCGGCCCCCGTAATTAGAATTTATCCTTTGCGGAGCATACACTTGCAAAAGAAATTAAATGTAAGTATCGTATATTGAAACAGTATCCCACCTGTTGGACCAAATGGCTTTAAAAATGATGCAATAAATTAATGAGATGACAGTCATTCTGGACTGTGAAGTCTACAATGAAAGAAACGGTCAGGTTAAGAATAGGGTCTCACTAGAGATTCCTTACTTTGCCTTTTTCACAAAACCCAGTCTTAATATTTTGAAAAACCTTCTGGTTCCCCTGTCCTTCATCGGTATCTTAGTTCCCAACCGGGTTTTGCAGGCAAAGCTTTCAACCAAATCTGCAACGGTAGGGATATTGGAGAGTTTTACAGCATAATACCCTTCTCTTTATAGTTGAAACTTTACAGTCAGTAATAATAATTAATGTTTATTCTTGAGCTCTTTTTGTCGGGTATGGGCTTTTTTGTTTCGGATAGAAGAGCGATGGGTTTCGAAAAAGTACTTAAGGCTTAACAACAACTCAAAACGTATTCCTACGCAAAAGTAGGTGGTTACCCCAATGCGGTTGGGGGTTACCTAATTTCTGCATTTTAAAATGTTTTGAAATATATGTCTCTAAAATGCTGTAAAGGACGTTGCAGTTATCGCTTTACCAAAAACCGCAACTCTATACGCCTATCATGGTTTTCTAAGTATGGCGAAATAAAGAGCGGCACCATAGGTACGTGGGAGTTGCGTGCTAGATTTTGAAAAATTAATTACTGAAGCCTAACAACAATTTAAAAAAATGCCCCCCCCCCCCAAAAAAAAACTGTCAATTCTATGGATATTGGGATTCCATGGAGTTCGTGAAACTACCATTTTTAAATATTTCCAAAGTTTGACGGCAACGTTCTAAAAAACGTTACAGATGTGTTTTCCCAAAAACCTCAAGTCCGAATGCAGCGGTTATAGAGAACCCATTAAATGAAAGCGACACCATAGGGGTGTAGAGTATGCGCACTAGACAGTAGGCTACAATTTCGAAAAAGTAATTATTGACAAGATATATTCGCAAAGTATCCCCTCGGGATTCGTATAAAATTGATTCAAATGCAAAGTTCTCCCCGATTCAACGTGTATTGTACTAATTTTAGCGGCCCACGCCGGTTATTTGCATATTTATGGGCCTTTGTATATCCGGAATTCAATCATACATTACTATAACACAGCACACGGACACAAAAGTGCTTTAGGGTTCTTTAGATGAAACTGGACATGAATCTGGGCGTATGCAAAACAAATGAATCAAGTACTATTTCTCTGGCACATGTTACCCACCCCGGCCGATATCTTGGATCCGCCATATTGGATTCAACTTTCGGTTTTTCAAATGGGAATATTTGCAAGTGATACATCAAGTTCATGTACAATTTTCTCAGAAATTCACTGTTATAGTGAATTTTACCGTAGCTTGTACCGTTTGGAAGGTTTTGCATGTTAAATCCCTCCAGGCACTTCGCGAAGGCATTGCAGAGTAATATCAGTTATGCTTACTTTCTTTTTTTTTAACGTTGACAAATCAAAATTTCTAACTGGAAAATACAGTGTAAGTATAAACAGACTCTTTACAACATTGGTGTTATAATCTTATTGCATTTGTTATTATTTACATGTTATACTGTAACAAGAAAATATTGTGTTATGGTCAAAATGCGTAATGCAAATCCAGATGCGAACAGATTTGGGTGAAGACCTACCGTTTTCGTATTGACGTCTGTGTCTGTATGTTTCTACGTTCAGAGAATATTTCATCAACGATATATCACGTAAAGAAAATACGCACGGGGCTTTGCATAAGTTTCTATTTGGTTCAATATTCGTGGAATGCCTGTTATTTAACATGCAATGCCTTGCAAACGGCATAAGGTACTGTAAAACGCAAAACACCAATGAATTTCCGAGGGAATTGTACATGAATTTGATGTATCACTTGCACCTATTCCCATTTAAAAAACCGAAAGTTGAATCCAAGATGGCGGCCAGGGTGGGTAACATGTATCAGAGAAGCAATATGTCACATTGTCACATATATTTTTTCAATATGTCACATTGTTTGCAAGATTTGAGCTTAATTTCGGTTGGAGTTTCTAATTCGTGTATGATCAATGTTTTTCTTCTTGCATGCAGTATGTAATAATACACAAATTAATATGTAGCAATATTACACACAAATTATTTATAATGTCACAGAAATATGGTGTTCATTGGACAAAATACTCCGAACAATAAGGATTTACCTTAGACTGGAGAAAAGGTTATCCGTTTTTTTTTTTTTTTCATTTGGCCATGAAACAAACGCCTGAGAGAAATACAACCCCTATATACAATTGTGTTGTAATGTATAACTCGCAGGATACGATGCTGTAGGTGTTTTTTTTTTTTTTTTTTTTTTAATTTCAACATAAATATTCAGTTAGAACTGGACAATTTACATAAAATTTGCAATCGATCAGTGAAAACGTCATCTTTCTAGAGCCTGTAGTTCCCGAGATCTCATTGTCGAAAGGATTGGCCACAAACAGATAAACGTCCACAAACATATAGTTTAAAAGAACTCCGAAGATGATAGCACAATTCATTTGCATTGATTTTGGAAGAGCCTTATTAAAGTACAAAGGCTTTGAACAATAATTTTAAAAAGATAAACTTTATATGAAAAAGTCTCCTTAAATAACTTATTTAAAGTACACATTCTTTAAAACATTATTTGTCTTTGTTGAACGTGTAATCACAAATAATCGTAAATGAAATGTTTGACATCGTAAGTTAGAAGTTGGAGCTAAGGCGCTTAGACTGGTATTGTAGCATTTTAATAGATAGATGGTTTCCAGTATTTTTTGATATTTGCCCTAGAAAGGAAGAAAAAGGAAGAAATTATAATTGGATGGCTATATCTTGGAATTTGCTAAAGTTCGACATGAAATTTTGTGTTTAGATATTTCATTTAAAATAATTTCAGCGTGTTTCTATATTTCCGAGGAACGAAGAAAGGCGGGTAGAAAAAAAAGTGGGAGTTGGGGTTGCTAAAACAAGATTGCCATATCGTGATATCCGTTAAGATTGGGGACGTGAAATTTGGAATTTGGCCTCCATTTAAAACTATTAAAGACGTGTTTCACCTTTTCTTAATATTTCCCCTACAATGAAAAAAAAAAAAAAAAATGCGGGAAGAAGGAAAAGAGTCGAGATAGCAATTTTTAAAATAAGATGACCATATCTCAAAATTCCTTAAGGTGAGAGGCTTGAAAATGAGTATTTAGGTATTTTATTTCAAATAATTAAAGCCACGTTTCCGCATTTTTTTTTTTTCATATTTTCCTTAGAAGGAAGAAAAAGGGTGAGGGTTACCATTGTTAAATTAACATGGCACTATATCGAAATCCCATAAGAGTATAGACGTGTTAATTAATGACGTGTTTCCGAAAGGCAAGAAACGTCGACTTGAGAAGTGAAAAGTGAAGACAATGCTCCTGTATTTCTAAGTGTTTCGGAGCCTTTCATGAAGAGAATTGGTCATGTTCTGTTCGGCGTGAATAGTAAGCCCCAGATAGCTAATTCCTTATCCATGAGAAGGCACCCGCTCACCGGGCAGTGCTTGTTCACGAATATTGGGCCAAAAAAACAATGTGTACTGCAGCAACCCTCTATTCAGTGGCGGTACCAGGGAGGGGGTAATCCTCCCCCAGAAGGGGAAACTTCCTTATTTTATATATATAAATAAAACCCATCCCAGAGTTTGGAGCAGTTAAAAGTAGCTCTAAGTAGCAGTATTAGAACCCCTCCCCCCCAGAAGTCCGTCCTTGATCCGCCCCTGCCCCTATTCTCCAGATATATCCCACTGCGACAATTTTCTACTCCATAAACTGTAGTTGCCATTAAAAGAGGACCTTTTGACAATGTTGAAGACATCCAAGCAGCTGTGATAACGGCATTACGAAACATACCACAAACTGAGTTGCAGAGGTCGTTCTACTTCCGCCACTCGCTGTATTGACGCAGGAGAGATGTACTTTGAATAATAAACAGGTATTATTACATTATCTTTGTTTGTTTGGTCACAATAAAATCAGTCTAATTACTTAATTGGTAAACGGTATATATAGGTTGTTAATGAACTATACCGTCAAACTGTAAGAGGCAATTCCTCATACCCTAATAAGTCAAAGAGTTCCTATGGATCTGTGAGGAAAAGTACATAGTTTCAGAGCTAGGGCCGTCCAGAGTCGCGAAAAAGCCAAATTTGAAGAGGACCTATTTCGAATTCGAGAAATCGTGGAGTGGTGGTCCTTATCAGCGTAAAGGAAGTAACGCATACACAATCCAAAATTGCATTTTCATTAATGTGCAATGGGTATGCAGAGTGTTCCCTGCAGGGTGAAATTCCCAGACATGCCATTACCCGAATTTTGAGATATGCTTTGACTTTATGATTGGTCCAAAGTAGGCAAACGATAAACCTTGACAGCATGAACACGGAATCCTTTGACGCGATGTCGGAAGTGTTAAGGATCGTCAACAGCACGGTCTCTGTTACTCGGGAAAAAGCATGCTGCGATGTTTTCCTTCACACTTACAACTGAAGAAAACATGAAATATACCGTGACGAAATACATCGCATTACACGTTATTCCGAACACAAAAAAGCATGGAGATGCCGGTTCCTAACACTTCCGACTTCGCTTCGAAGCACTGGATGTCGATTGTTGTCAAGGCTTACCTCCTGCCTACTTTGAACCCTCCCTGAAATCAGGGTATATCTGAAAACTCTATTGAGAGCACATTTGAGAATTATGCCCTGCACAACCATTGAAAATTTATGTAATATGCATTTTCAGATTGTGTATGCGTGACTTCTTTTATGCTGATAAGGACTACCATCTAGAGTTTCTGGAATTCGAAGTAAGGCGTTTTGAAATTAAGCCTTTTCGCGACTTCGGACAGTCCTAGCTCTGAAACTATGCACTTTTCGCAATAGGTCTATATAAACTTTTTCCTCTTATTTTGATATGAGGAATCAATCACCTCTTATGGTTTGTCAGTATAGTTCATTAACACGCTGTATATATATATTATTTTAATATATATATGAATTTATATCTCCGCAATTTACTATAACTAAATTATATTTTTTTCATTTTCTTTCAGCATCTGTTGAAGAAATCATTTTAAAAAAATGAGTCAGTTACAGTTACAGTTACAGTCTTTAATCCAAGAACATAGGACCACAATTACAACATACGGACTTCCTGTAGCAGTCATCGCAGGAGTCTATTTAGTCGAAAGGACATGTCTCAAATCGTTACGACGCAGGTAATAAATAAAATCTAGTACTGTTGTGTGTCTTTTGCTGTTGCGTTATTTCTAAAGGCTTTGTCCGTAGTAACTGTTTAAATTAAAGATTCAACTTGACTTTCTTCATATACGAAGATAAGTAGATAGAAAAGGCCCGTGTTACCTTTACCTTTAACAAGCAGTTCGTTCGTATACAGTCTGTCAGACAGAAGGCGTTCGGTAACATGCTAAAATGTAAAGCGCCTTCTCTCGGGTTAAATTTATGAAGAAGCAAGCTTGAAAATAGACTTCGGGTATGAAAACTGCAGTTATCAGATTGCGAAATTATTGCTATTGAACGCACATTTAAAGGACACTGTACAGTTAGTAAGATAATATATTAAAAGGAAACCTAAATACTTGGTGCTATGGCCGCACTTGAACGAAATAATAGCTGATATAGTTTTACAAAAAAGTTTCTTTAAGAGTAATTTGTAAAGTAAAAACCCAATCTTAGATAGGTAAATGCCAATTGTTACCCCCAAATAATAATAATAATAATTTGAATTTGAATTTATTGCTAGTAGTGACCACAGCCTAGACCATTAACGGTCACAAATATACAAATAATATTCAATGGAGGACTACATCAAATTAAATACAAAATAAACAAATTAAAAAAAAAAAGAATGGTACATCAAAATATTTCAATCAGATACAAAATTATATGTTATACATGAACTTAACCCGGCACCGAGCGCGTGGTTACCAGGGACGGGACCAGATTTTCTCTCGCCTATGAAATAAATGGAAAATCTATCTTATTGATACAGTTTAAAATTTAATTGGCGAGTTTTATTTTACTTTACAACTTTAGAATATTTTAGTCACACGTGCAGGGTATTTTACCTTGTTTGTTGCTATCACTACACACACCAAAAAATAAAAAATAAATAAATAAATAAATAAATAAATAAATAAATGTCAATATTGAATAATACAGGAAGGCCACAAAATCATAAGAAACAAACAAACAAACAAAATAGTAACTAGTTGTTTATTCATACTAAACAAAATCCTTTCGAAATGTTTTAGTTACTACACACTGTCTTCACACTGTTCGCACCCTCGACACCTGAAACAGAGAACAGCTGGTGCGTTCTTCTTGCACACTGGCACAAGACAATCTGCAAAACATTGTTTTGGTGTAACAATTTTTCTGTATATAGGTCCAATGCTTACTACTTGGTAAAAACTTACATCGGATTGTGTTTCTATTCCTGAAAACTTACTTTCGCTACTTTGTTCAATTTGTTCAACATTATTTCCTTCATTATTACTGCAACTGTTGATTATCTCACTTGCATTTTCACCTGCGTCTTTCCTCCTGTTCATCTCCCTTTCCACTTCATCCATCCATTGTAACACTTTTTGTGCAGTTTTGTCATCCATAGTTCAATATATTTACCTACAATCAATGTATTTGTAGTATTCGACAATGCCAGAAATAGTTACGTAATAGGGCGCAAGGTGAGATAAAAACCCAAACTGAAATCCAAAGCTTCTAACAATGAACTGCTAAATAAAACAATTGTTTATCAACTAGCAGAAGTTGCAGACTGAAGCGAAAAATAGTGAACATTGAAGGATATACACGTGCGTATAGCCATTGCGCAGTAGGACATGGCGAAAGTAAGGAGTGAGGGATTACCTCACCACGCGCCCGGTGCAGGGTTAATAGAAGCTTAGATTACAAAGTAAAATTTCAATATTACCTCCATTCTAGTATCTATTAAATTCGAAACTGTGATGTAATCCTCTTATTATATTAATAATAGTAATTATTATTATTATTATTATTATTATTATTATTATTATTATTATTATTATTATTATTATTATTATTATTATTATTATTATTATTATTATTATTATTATTCTCGCTAGCCTTGATTTGCTCTCTTGATGTTAGGAGAAACTTGAGACGAATCAGGCTTATTTGCGATGTAATGCATTCGAGGATGAACCTAATTGAATATCTATATATTAGAGCTCCTTCGCATAACCCGAGGGACTATCGATCTATTTTATGTAATAAAAAAATTAATTGGTATTCCACTATTTATTAGTGTAGAGAATATAAACAAAAAAATCTCTGAGAATCGATCTATTCAACGTAAATTTTCCTCTACTTATATATATACATATATATATAATGTATTATGAAGTAAATATATAAATTCGCTGTTGTTCCGTCCGATATATTGTCTATGAAATTCCAATTGTCTTTCGTCTGGTGTACGTGTATTTTTATCTAATCATGTTCGTTGTTATATATATATATATTCTTATGAAATTTTGTTTAATTTTATTAGTGTTCATTATATTTTACTTTGTTATTCATTACATCACAGTTTTCAGTTTAATAGATATTTGACTGCAGGTAATGTTGAAATTTTACTTTGTAATCTAAGCTTGTGTTAAGTTCATGTATAACATATAATTTTATATCTGGTTGAACGAATGGTTGATATACCATTTCTTTTTAATTTTTTATTTTGTATTTACTTTGATGTATATTTTTGACCATTTATGGCTGTGGCCACTACTAACAATAAATTATTATTATTATTATTATTATTATTATTATTATTATTATTATTATTATTATTATTATTATTATTATTATTATTATTATTATAACCACTGTCATCTCAAATATTACACGTTACCTTGCTATACTTCTTTCATCTATTATATTTACAGTCATTAAAAGAAATCTATTTTACATTCGTATGATATGTTTACGTTCTTATTCTTTCTAGACAATATGTTATTTTATCACAATATAGACGCAGAAAAGTTCCTGTGAAGGTCAAAAATTCTTCAGAGAGAGGCACGATAGCTCCATCGTAGAGCGCTTATCTCTGGTGCGTGGGATCGCTGGTTTGATCCCCGACCAATTGTGGTGGGCAGCACTGTGATCGTGGGTTTTCTCGGGGTACTCACGTTTCCTCCCACATTCTCGTTCCACCAATTTTTCCATCAGCATTCACTTGCTTTAATATCGTCTTCCTTAACTGAAAGGACGTAACTGTGGGACGTTACACTGAAAGACATAATTTTTTAAAATTTCTGTGATATTTCTATCAAATTTGTAGATTGCGTTTCTTCGTAATGGTTTAAAGCAGCATTTCCCAACCCTTTTCAACTTGCGGCACACTGCGGGTGGAACTTGAATAATCGCGGCACACTCATAGATATTATTATTATTAGTAGTAGTAGTAGTAAATAGAAAATACCGTCGTAATTTTTTTCTGTGATTACTGACCACCTTCTCACAGAGAAAAAAGCTCAATCATTGGTTTCCCCCCATCGTAAATCAGTATACTTATTTTTCATTCTAATTCAAAAAATAAAAACAATTCCAATGAAATATAGGACTCAGGCTTTTAAAAATACACTTTCTTTTTGAACACTGTATCCAACCTTTCACTAAGGAAGATCACTAAATAACAAAAGAACAAACAAATCTCTTGTACTTTTAAAACAGATGGAGGTAATTTGTATGAGTGCTTTGTCGAAAGGGTAGAATGAGATTTTAAAATTTCAACTTATCAAATAACCTGTAACAATAAAGAAGCAATAATGGTCATAACAATGATGATCAATACGTTTTTTGAGTATTAAAAATGTAGAGACAAGTAACACAATGTGAAACTTATAATTTATTAACATGGTTAATATACGTCACAATTTTTAAATATTAATAACATTCTGTTTTCGAAATACAATCTGTGTAGTAGAAATGTATGCATATACAATAATATATTACAATTACAGTATTTTTTTCCATTGTAGAGGTTCATAGTAATGTGAAATACAAATACACATTTTTCCTGTCTTGTAATTTGGTTGCTATATAATTAATAATTTTGTTTTCATTTCCTCGTGGCACACCGGTTGGAAAACGCTGGTTTAAAGCTTAAATCGTTACATTGTTTTATTTGTTTTTTTATTTTATTTAACAATCACCAGATACAGCTCAGAGGCCATTTTACACTGGATATCTAACAACAACAATGGAAAGGATTTGGGAAGGTATCGGCCAAGGCCTGTTTTAGTAGGTACCATCCCGGCATTTGCCTGGTAGGACATGAAAACCCCAATCAGGATGGTCGGCAGCAGGAATCGAACCCGTGACCTCCCGAATGCGAAGCCAACGCTCTACCACTTCAGCTACTTCGCTCGGTAAACATTGGCCGGCAGACATGTACCAGGGCCAGGCCATTTTTAAGTATACATAATGTCTGCAATATGTATATCAGTTTTATGTACATAGCCTACCAGGGAAGTCACCTTGTGTATAAATTTGATACACGTGGCAGCCAATGTGTTATCAGCCTGAAGAAAAACAATTGATAAATTTGCTTTGAAGTATCGATGAACTTTGAAGAATTTTTGATCTTCACAAGAATATTTCAGGTAAGTACCGTGGTAATATTAATATATGTTCCTTTTGTTCAGTTTGTAGTGAGGCGCGATGGCTCAGTGGTAGAGCGTTCACCTCCGGTGCTTGGGGTTCCTGGTTCGATACCAGCTCGTACCGTGTGGACTTTGTGGTGGACAAACACCGTGCTCGTGGGTTTTCTCGGGGTTCTCCCGTTTCCTCCCACTTTCTTCATTCCACCATTTCATTCATTTCTCATCACAGTCTCCTTTAGCCTACCCGGCATAATCGTGGGACGTAAAACTCAGATTTCGTTTCATTTTTTTCAGTTAGTGGTGTTCTTTTACCTTAACAGAACAACTTAAACTTTCGCTGTTCTGCACATTCGAAAATGATAGTGTTTATCGCAATATTTACAGTTAATTGACTTTAAATACGCAGCACCGGAAGTGAATCCTGGCGTGAACTAATTCATGGGATATTGCCAAGCCACGCTTTTAGCGGCTATAGTAATCTTGTCTTACCAAGACCATCGAACATGTTACAATAATTGAAATATAAATAACGTAATGATGTTATAAATAATAAAGTATGTCTACCTAAACACCCCTATCTTATTTTATTCGGACGGACGTGTCAAGGACATCTGTGACTACCTTTATCATCCGATTTCCACTGATTTAGAGGAGTGTAGTGTAGCCTTTTTTTATGTGATTTTGTTACATCGTTATTATATTAATTTTCAATTAGCTGTAAGCATCCATCGTTGTCCGGTCTTAATTTAGAACCTGGATAAAAAGAAAGGAGACAAGTGTTTGTATTCCATTTCCTGGTATTTATCCTTTGCTGTTATGTGAGCCTGCAGAACACATGATACGGGTTGCATGCAAGCAAGGCGTTCTAGAAGTGATTTTCCCAACTAACGCACTGATTGCCAACTATTTGTAGGAATGACATTTCTTTGCAATTGGGCAATAACATAAGATCGCGTTATTCGTCGTGGCTGATGTTTATTAATACGAACGCGCTACCTGTTTTCTATTACTATTTCTCTTTCTTCACCTTTCTCCTAGCTGACCACGACGACACGGTCCCTACCATGCCTATATTTAATTTCTGCCGAAGCTGGAGTCAATAGATATAAATAAATACAAGCACCGTTTGGATGTGTAAAGCAAATGTTAAGGGTAATTCAACATGAATGGTATGCGAAATTAGTTTTACAAGAAAAATAAAATTCCATTACGTAATATATGACAAATATAACGCAAATTATATGAAATGTAAATATATCAGTAATACAAATATTCTACTGTCTTCAATTTACAAGAGTTAAATATTGTCAACCTTTCTTTTTATTTTCTTTCTTTATGTGACCTAGGTCTTTTTGCAAGTCATTGACGGATAGTTGGTGGCGTTAGTTTTTACTCACGACAGTGATGATCCAACAAGTCCACTTTGGAGCTCGCCGTTCCCTTTCAGGTTGAGTCGCATGCATTCGTTGGGGCCCGTAGATAATCCTGTGATTATGGTCCCAATAATTCTGCACCAACACAGTATACGTCCTCGCATTGGATTTCCTTGTAGTTCCTTTTTTAATACATGAACAGATGCGTTTTCCACTCGGAGCACACGCTTACATCAAACGACATTGATATATATATATATATATATATATATATATATATATATATATATATATATATATATATATATATATATATATACAAATTCAAAACAATTTTCTTATCGTAATGGCACTGATACTTTGGCAACAACGTGGGAAGCGCGCTTCAGCACAGACACACTAATCAGTTCGGGGTAGCACACTCAAATTGTGCTTATGGGTGGCTGGGAGCAGGAATCGAGCAAGGTCCTGCTCTCTCGCAGCTAGACGCGCGAATGATTTGTCTCTCCAACCAACCTCTGCACATAACAAAGCGTGGGTGGAAGGATAGTTTCTCGAAAGTTCACACTTAAGGGGCCAAATTCGAAAGAAGTCATAAGGAATGCAGACAATGCGTGGGCGATTTCCCTGTTTCCCAACCATATAAGGCACTTTGAATGAAGCCAAGCGCACTAACACAGACGAACATACATATACATGTGTGGGAGAAGCTGTTTCGAGAATTCTCTCATATTTTATATACGAGGCTTGGTTAATAATTTTAAAGTCAGCATAAACTAACCATCTTCTTTGGATTAAAACAATAAATGAGCCTCAAAAAGCGGTGACAAACAGCAACGTAAATGTATTTGTGTACTTTTCAAATATTTGTCTAGAACGAATTGTTTAATGACTTATTTCTAGATAGAGAAAAGGATTGTTTTTTGACTTTGACAATTGTAAAATAAAAATCCATTTTTACATAACTCAACAATCACTAAATCGCATCACCCTCTTATCCGAAAAAAATAAACTTTACTTTCATGTGTTATGTTACAAGAAATTATTTTAAATTCGGTAGGTTTTCCTTCTATTTCGTATTCAATCGAATTTCCCCCTGTCCTCTTTCTTCATTTATTTTTTCCATATCCTGACTCTTTCGAAGGAGCCGACTATTATGAATGGAGTAGAAGGAAAATATATAATTATCCTGACCAGGATCACCCGAAGAAAATTTTCTAGGGAAAGGGGGGGCGTCCCCATGCCCCACCGTTAGGCACTGGTATTAGGAATTTTATGGAAAAATAATTCAACATACGTTAGAAAAAGTTCGCACTTACCTCTCAAACATCCATTATATTTCGGGAAACTTTCAGCCCTCATCCGAAGCGAAAAGGATTATATAAGGAAGTAAAGATGCAAGGAGGAAATATATAAATATCTAAATCCAGAAATCAAATGTCATTCAGACCAAATTAAGGCAATACTTTTTTTCTGGCACCTATTACCACCTTGCTCAGAGATGCCAGCTTATCGTAACTTGACACACTTCCTACCTTTTTTAAATGACTCTAAAATTGTGTTCCAACACTTCTCCAAGCTCGGAATATAAATCTCAGGGGTTATAGCGAGTCACTTTTTTAACTAAAAGTTACTTTTTTTCAAGTTGGTCACTAAAAGTTACTTTTTTTTTTTTTTTTTAATTTGTCACTAAAAGTTACTTTTTTGGGAGGTAAAGTGACTTTTTCGTATGATTTATGTTTTGCACTGGCAGTTTTCTAAGAAAATTATTATAAAAATAAATTGAAAAAGGCAGAAACTTGTTACTCATTACTCTTCTGATAGCTTCAGTACTTGCTGCCACATGTGAAACTGTCAGCTTTATTCTCACTTCAGCTTTTATTCTTTCTAAAGCACAGTGGATGGTTGGTGGATGCTCAAGCTCTCAAGGTGGGGTTGAGAACCGTTCTGTGTCTATTCTTTCTTCTATCATAATAGTCTTTTAGTTTTCTCTCGTAATAGTTAACGCTCCGTTCAACGTTGTGTGTGTGTGTTTGTGTGGTTCATCATGTTCGTTTTGTATTATGCTTCTTGTATGTTCTTCTTAAGAGTAGGTGGTAAATTTGAATATTTCATGGCTTTGAGAACTCTCAATGCTAAGTTAAATATAATGTTTGGGATGAAGAAATTCGGAAATAGGCCAGAACTGGTTCCACTTACTCAGAAGCTTCTTACATCTGCTAAGTCTGCTTACCGTAACTACAAAGCATACTTAGAAAACCTAAGAAAGGAGGAAGCTCAAAAAGAAGAAAAAAGATGAAACAAAACAACAAACAGAGAGGTGATGGAGAAATTGACAAAGAAAAAAGGGGCATGATGAGATTTTGGTCACTTTTTTGTGTGCTTTCGGTCACTTTTCAACTATTTACTAGAGACCAGACCACTATGATCCCTGAAATCTGATGGTGGAGTTCAAATAGAACGGTGGAAAAAGCCTCCATTAGTATTAGTGGTTTGATTTATGCAAATTTTTGATCTCGCTTTTATCATGTAGTTTTACCAAACCTGAAGTTAAAAATTCGTCCTTAATGAATCTGATATTCTCCCTAAATCTAAGTTCATTATTCCTTTTTGTAATCGTCATATCGAATTTGTTACATGAACAAGAAAACTGATACGCCTGACTCTTCTGCACAGTAACTTGTGTCATTCATAATTAAGTTTGAATGAATTACAAAATTTAGTAGGGCCGCGATGGCGCATCATCTCTGATGCATGGGCTCCTTGGTTCTATCCCAGCTCGCGCCAGGTAAATTTTTTGGTGGACAAACACCGTCTGTGTGGATTTTCTCGGGTTTATCCCGTTTCCTTCCACTTTCTTCATTCCATCATTTCATTCATTTCTCATTACTGTCTCCTTTAGCCTAGCCAGTATATCCGTGGGACGTAGACTTCATTTTCATTTACAAAATTTAGTTTACTGACGACATGCAGAAGAGTGACGGGTATCAGTTTCAAGTAATGAATTTTATATGTGCAGTACAAAAAGGAATAGCCAACCAGAATTATGTCAGAAACATGTATCTTACGTTTCAGGTATCGGTTTCGTGGTCGTCCTTGTGCAGTTTCTTGTCATAATTGAGAAGTTCAAGTATTCCTTAAATGTAAATCTTCTCTCACAGAAGATTTTATACATTGTAGTATGCATCTTTATTTCAGGCTTTTTGCACGGTTTATGACAGGGGCAGTTGTAAGTTACAACGCGGCTGCAAGTGACCTCAAGGATGACTTATTTTCGGATTTGGAAGATGCTTTCCCTCCAGACAGGGAAATTAAACGCATTTTGGAAATAGGAATTGGCAGCGGTAAGAATTTATTTATGTAGCAGTATGTACAGATAGTTATCAAAATACTGGCAACATCCACTTAATCCAACACTCAATCTTTGGTAATGCTGGGCAGTCATGCATTGCTACTGTCTTTTGTTAATGCTGTTTTATATGCCAGTGAGTAGTTCGTGAGGCTGTATAATACGGTTTTACATGTGCAATAGGTGATGCAAAATGAGACATTGATCATGCAAAATGAGACGGTGATGCTAACTGAGACGTTGGTCATGCTTAATGAGATATTGGTGATGCAAAATAAGACGCCTCCGATTTTAAAAAAAAAGCCGAATTATGGGTGCGCGATTAGTTGGAGCAAGTCTATCCAAGACTGCAAGGGTATAAAGAGCATCAAATGGAACAGTGTCCAAGGTGATGACTGTACTGAATTGGTAGCAAGACAACGTCAAAGAAAAAAATTATGTAAAGCGTAGGTGAGAGGGAACATAAACCCTTTCGATACGAAGCTGAAAGTGACTCAAACGGGTGAGTCATCGCATTTAATCCTGCTGTATGAACAACACTAATTAAGGTATCGGAAAAAAAAATTTCTATGCCAAATATAGTTGGACGAAAGATTTTTATCTTTTTCTGAGTGTCCAATTTCCTTCCAAATTTGAACCCAAAAGTCAAAAAAATCAAATATTTTCGATTTTTTAAATATTTTTTCCTTATAACTCTTGGTTTTAGAGAGATCTACTTACCAGTTGTCAGGTATATACCTCATATGTACGTATGCCTAATATTTTAGACCATTTTGAACAACTCTCAATCAGTGTTTCCAACAAGAAAAATTATTTCCCAATTTTTGGGTCAAACAATTCAAAATTTTCGAAATTTACGTTTATAAATCCGTACCTAAACGTATGAACGCAAGTCAACTTACGTCAGTTGAAGATCAGTCCTTATTGAACAAAAGCAAGTACAGATCGTTACAATTGACAATAAGGGGGCCTCGAAAAAATTCGAATTTAGGTTCTAATCCTTGATTTTCTTTTAAGTCGACGAAAACGTCAAAAAGTGCCCCGTACCGAAAGGATTAAAAAGGATTATTACCAAAAAAAAAAAAAAAAATCTAATGCGACACAACTAACTGCAGAATGTAATCAGTGTCAGAGATGATCTGTTTCTCCAATCGCAGTCCCACGAGAGCTGCAGAACCTTAACATCCGCGTTCGGGTTGCGATGTCGAAACCTCTGGTTACCGCCACACAGCGATCCCGATTATCTTAAACGTGACCAGTTCCCCCCTAAATAGAAATTTCGATTTGGAGACATTTTAGGACCGTAAATAGGTTGGTATTTTTAACCTTAGAAACTACCGTTTTTGAGGGCCAGATGCACATGCCTGGCTGTCTATATCTATTTTAATCTAAACATCGAAGGAGTCACATTGGATCTCGCTCAAAATTTTAAATCGCGCTCCACGTCCTTGTGTTTGTAGTTATTGTATTTATTTCAAATTGAGTCAGCGACTGAAAAAGTGCAATAAAATATGATTGTTATTAAATTATTGGAGCATTTACAGTATCATTTTTTATCCTTTTCCGTTTAAATTGCAAAAATTAAAATATGCATAAGACGCACGAGATCCCACTCTCAAACAACGTTTGCCGATTATTTTAAAGCGTTCTTGATTTACAAAACAAAAAGTAGTTGCCCCCGTTTGCTTCATTTCGGTTTATCTAAGTTTATATTTGCAGCGATATATAAATTCGATTTTAGGCGCGCATTGTAAAATGAATGAAAATATTCAGTAACACGTAGTAATGAATTTGTTTTGTCCATTAATTTATCTAAAATTTAAAAGCAAGCTACGTAAGCCTTCAATACAGACTTTTCTTAAAATCGATTTTTTTTTTTTTTAAGACCCCCATAGTGGATCCGTAGTTTTATATTTTAAAAAAAGTAATGTGGAATTCGAAATCAGCGACCTCGGAAATCCCTCTGTGTAAATTGAAACCAAACACTGGGTGGACATAAAGTCTTTCCCTGATAAAAAAAAAAAAAAAAAAAAAAAAAAAAAAAAAAAAAAAAATCATTAATAACGAAAACCAAGAATGATAGATGCGGTTTGCGGCAAATAGGAAAACTTTTTTTTTTCTAATTTTGAGAATTTTCACATGTGGTCCATTAGTTGCCCTCAAGACATAAATGCGATATTTAATTTTCATCCAGGCATTTATTCCGAAGTTGGGAGTCCACTTTCGCCACGTTTTTTCGTTCTTATATCCTTTCCACATTTTCTGCAATTTGTTATTAGGTTCATTAGTCCGTGCTCTTCACAAACTTTTAAAAGATTTTGCTAGTTATCAACGTATTACTTCACAAATGGTAAAACTGTTAGATCATTGCCCTTGTACATTCACCATGTTGATAATATAAATGCTCGTTACTTTCACACAATGAAACTGTTTGGTTACCTTGCGCCAAGTAGTTCCCTCCGCTCGGCGTATAGTCCCATGTTCATAATCGCTTATATATAACAAATAAACAGATTTTTCGAGACCCTTATATATTATCAAGCACACAAACGATCAAATTATCCATATCTTCCTGTAACTTTTAAAAATTTTGCAGGAAACGGACGCCCAACTTTGGAACTTAACCCACGTGTTACTTAACGTTTCAGAGGTCACTGTGTCTATTGTGTCCTTTATCTTGTTTTGAGTGTTGCAATATCAGATGCAACACAGTTGACTTTGGGATGTCCAGTTCACGTGATGCACAACGCAAAAATTTCCATGGGCTTCGAGTTAAAGCAACACGAACAGTTTCCACACGTTCCTCACTAACACTCGGTCTACCGCTTCTATCATGATCTAAAAAAAAACTTCCTCTTGCAATAAACTTGCTATACCGTTCGTTTATGCTCTTAACATTTGGTGGCTGCTGTCCATACTCTCTTCTGAATATTCCTTGAACTGTGACGGGAGATACCAAAACACACACACTTCGCTTTCTGCTGTGCTGACGCCATTTTTAAATAAATGACTGTTGCGCTGCGATCAGCTGCAGTAGATGGGAGCAGAGGCTGTTACAAAATCTTGAAATACCATACAAGCGATATTTTCAGACAGCATGCTTCTACCATTCTTTGTTTTCTTGGTATTAATGTTTGCTATCAGGGAGAGACTTTATGTCCACCCTGTATTATGTTCCATTCCACCGTTTCTTTAAATATCAAAGTCGACATCAGCAATCTCTAAAACCCACATGTACTAAGTTTTAAGAAGAAGAAGAAGAAATTACGTTTTCGGCTTTTGGCCACGGTTTGGGGAACTGGGAATAAACCATGAATCATCAATGGCTGGAAGAGAGTAACTTAATTGGGTCAATAATCTTTCTCCTTGTTTCGAAAACATCCAAAGGACGTTGCTCAATAAGTAAAGAAAACATGCTAAAGGTAACCTAAATGCTTGATGGTACGTCTCACCAGAACGAAATAATAGCTGACATACTTTTAACATTTTTTTTTTTCAGTAATTTGCAAAGTAAAAACCCACTCTTGGATAGATAGATATTGTTAACTCCCCTCTTCCCCCCCTCCCACAGAAAAGGTAATCACGTGTTATCTCAAGTATTTACATGTTAGCTTGCCAACCTCTCTCGTTTGTTATATTACAATGATTATAAGAAATTATCTTAAATTCGTATGGTATGTTTTACGTTCTTATTCTTTGTAGACAATATGTTGTTTTATCACAATATTGAAGAAGAAAAGTATTCCTGTGAAGAGCAGAAGTACTTCAAAAGACCTTCGATATTTCAAGCAAATTTATCGATTACTTTTCTTCAGGATGGTGTAAGTTTAAATTGTGTTACAGTAATATAACAGTATTAACATGATTTAAGCTTTAAACCATTCTGATGAAAAGTAACTGATAAATTTGTTTGAAATATCGATGATTTTTTGAAGTACTTCCAGATCAGCACTATGATAATATTAATATATGCTGCCACTTTATAGCCATTTTGTCTCTTAGTTCTAATGTTAAATTCACCTGTGTATTTTGACAGCGGTTGGAGAGGATTTTGGCTAAGTCCACGCATTTAAAGGATACGCATTTACACAAGCAAAGGATAAAATATATTGTATGTTAAATCTCAGAGGGTTGGATGCTGTTTTTCTTGTGGGTTTCTTGTGAAGAAAAAATCTACAAATTAAAAAGACTCAAATAATTTTGTGTACTGTGCTTACATCCTATTTCATATTCCTTTGCAGGCGCCAATTTGAAATACTACCCAAAAGGCTGTTCCGTTGTTGCTGTTGAACCCAACTCCTTCTTCACCAATTACTTGTATAAGACTTTTGAAGAATATCCTTCTTTGAAACTGGAACGGTTAGTCTGCGCCCCTGGAGAGAACATGGCAGCTATCCCAGATAACAGTGTTGATGTTGCAGTCACTACGATTGTTATGTGCTGCGTGTCGGATGTTGATCAAGTTCTTCAGGAAATCAAAAGAGTTCTTGTACCAGTAAGTATGATCACACTTTGTTTTCTGTTTGATACAAATATGGAAGGATTCTTTTACAGTTTTACTAATACGCTATTTCCAGTGCTCTTGCAAATGTTGTGATTGTCTGTAAGGAAAATTTGAAAAATAGATAATTGTCTGCATTCTTACTCTTGGTAGTTGCAGACCCTGATTTGTAAGCTGCCTACAAATCAAGTATAGATCATGAGTTGAGTCGTGGCGCCCAAAGTTGTGCGAATAATTACATTTACCGTGTTACATTTTATAGACGTCCACATTATGCTATGTATAAGTATTGGAAATCCTATGAAAGAAGTACAAGGAGCGTCCAATGAGTTATCTACCTAGACAGGAAGAATGCAGATAGGCTCACCTGGTCATCACTATTTTTCGATGTAGTCCCCATGCACGTCGCCACGTTGTGGGCAGCAAAGAAATCCCAGAGAAAAAGTCTTTGTCATGGCCTGCAAACCACTGGAAAAAAACCTGTTAGACCTCGTTGTTCCTGCAGATGTTTCGTAAAGTCCCGGAAGAGGAGTCACTTTTAGCCATGTCCGAACTGTAGGGAAGATGGTTCAACACTTGAAACCCACAGTCAGCAATGGCAGTCTAAATCTGTTCGCGGCATCACACAAACATTCGCTACGCGGCGTAACACAAGTATTCTGCTCACGGTTACTGCGTTACTCCAACTGACCACAAATTGTGCAGCGGGGTTCCCCCCACACTGGCCTTGGCGTGCGTATTAGGCGTAATTATGCTCCACCCCTCCCATCCTGTCTAGGTAGATAATTATTAGACGCCCCTTGTATGTCTGTTGACAGGTATTACAGCACGAGAAGAGATACCGAGACGAATTCAGCGTTCTAAGTATTCCGACACCACTTAACTGTCGGGATAGAAACGAGAGGCACCTAAGAGGTGCGGGATAACAATACCAAATTTATAGCAATAAAGCACATACTAAACGGGGGCGACTGCACCACTGGTCTTAGGCGACTAGAACCATGAGCAAAATTAGACGAGATAATGAATATGAATTTAGTGTTAAAATAATTTGAAAATAACCAATACATTTTCATTGAAAATTGGTAGCAATAAGGGCGTTAAGGAATAGATGGTAGAGCAAGGGAATAGCAACTAATTTTGAACAGTCTCACCCTAATTCGAAGTAGTTCCAATCTTCTTCTTTTTTACTGATAGGTGATGTTTAGGCGCTGTCCTCGAAGTTCCAGTGACTTGCAGGTTGGGCTGTCCTGATGAAGTCCATGATGAAAACTTGTCCGACAATCAACCATGGCATTGAATGCCGGACCCCAAAGGCAGGGAGACTCCGATCTGTCTCGCGTCGTGGTTGAGATTCAAAGGCCCCGATCGTGCTCTCTCAATTGCTTTTGACCTGACTGTCCCTCTGACGTCAGAATGAGATGATGGTGACACCTCAGAGTTTCCTGAGCGTGGTGGATTACCCAAAACTGACATTGACCAAGTCCATGTTTCTACATGTCGTCGACTCAACACAAAGTTCTCAAACTTGCTCCTGAGATTGCTAATGTTGTCAGGTAAACGAACCAAAAAGAGACTCACCTGAGTCAAAGTACTTACTTCTGTATTTATTACTTCCTTGTTGTAACATCGTGTCGTGGGTAAACGAACGAAACGGACAATGTCTTGTAGTAGCCTGACTATGAGGGGCCAATGAGGTCGAACCAATTGAGAGAAGCAATTGATCTAACAAAGCAAATTAAAAGTGTCGCGTGTGAGACTGTTTGGTAGGCAAAAGGTAATAGGAAATTGCTACCAGTGTTTATTACAAATTAAAGCACAAAGACTTCCTCAATAACAGCAAAACAATAATTAATTAATCTTTTGATGTAAAGTCAGCTAGCGACGTACAACAGAATATTGGTGTTAATAACATCAGGCAGTGAACTCTTGAAGGCTGCTTGGCTTCCATTGATGGCTGGTTGAATTTCCACATGAAATAAAGATGTCCTAGCTTGTCCTTACTTCATATCCCGTAACATAAGAATATGTTCAATATCTATCCTTATCTCGTTATTCTAGTTCCAATGGTCGCGGGTGGGGGACTTCCTAATTCACACCAGGTAAATGGCGGGATGGTACCTAGCAAAAAGGTCTTAGACCACTTCCTTCCCCGCCTCTACGGTTAGTGTGATCGCCAAGGAACGTCATACCTCATATGTGTCGCGCTAAAACGCTCGTAGATACTGAAAGCCCAGAAATATAGTACCTAATTTCTTTTTTTCAACCGGAATAGTAAAAATTACCGTTTCTGGTTTCAATGTTGATCACCATAGAACAAAAACTATGAAAGATAGCGAAAAGCAGTTTATTATTATTATTATTATTATTATTATTATTATTATTATTATTATTATTATTATTATTATTTTTACGGATCCAGCACCCCTAGAATTGACTCTATATCTACTCTTATTACTCTACCAAAGCAGATAGTGGTCGAAATTCTATGCAGGTTCCGGTTTTAATAGTGATCCTTACAAGAAAGAAAGAACTAACTCTATGGCGTATGGAACCCGGAGGTTCAATGCCGCATTCACAAAAGCTCTCCACTGACTTCTACCCTTGTATTCCTATTTCTGCAAACATCTATCTTAATATTGTCCTCCCATCTGCCCTTAGGTCTTCCTAATGGTCGTTTTCCGATGGGTCTTCCAGTCAAGACTTTGAAAACGTTTCTACTTTCTTCCATTCTAGCTACATGACCTTCCCACCTAAGCCTCCTAGACTTGACGACCCTAACAATGTTGAATAAACGGTATAACTTATGTAGTTCCTCGTTATGAAGTTTCCGCCATTCCCCAATCCCATTCCTCTTGGGTCCGAATATTCATCCCAGGATTTTATTCTCAGATACTTCTAGTCTGCGTTCTTCCCTCAGAGTAAGCGACCATGTTTCGCAACTATACAGCACAACAGGCATGATTATCATTCTATATATTTTAAACTTCAAATTCCTCAACAGAATCGCGACGACAAATGGTTTTGAACTGAATAATCACATGAATTTCTTGCTTTTGAGTCGACGTCTAATTTCTTCGTGGATATGGTTTTGGTCTGTTAATATTCATCATAGATATTTAAAAGTATCCACTTTATCGAAAGTATTATTTGATATTTTGACATATCCGTAATTTGGAGAGTTATGATCACGGCGAACTTCCATGTATTTAGAAAGAAAGGAAGAAGAATGTATTTGATAGCGAGAACGATTCTTTGGTATGATTTTAGTATCCCAACAGCTCGGCTCTAATCCTTATATTGTAGCCAAAAGTTGTAGGAAAGTATCGTTTTTAGTTTTAATATTCTATTTTCATAAAGCAAAAACGGTAAAAGGAACGAATTGTTTTAAAATCAACATAGAGTGTCTCAACAACAGTGATCCATCCATTGAAACCGGACTGATAACTGATTTTTATGTAGAATATTGGTCCCTAATAGTTTGGAAATCTATCGTAATTTCATAGTGTAAAACTGAGTAGGGACCTTCTCTTATGACGACTTTAGATTTCGTCTCGCTCTCATCCCCATTAGCTCACAATGTTGTATGTACCGTTCCCATTATTTTCTTTAAAATAAAACATTCATTTGGATTCCTTAGTTAAACTTTCAGAAGGATTATCATTAAGAAACTAAAGCATGTTGTATGACAATTGATCAAAACAATAGCTTTACGAAGAGTAATTGTTTTTCCTTTAATTGCATGGTCGCCTTTTAATCCTAATATTTCAGTCACTTTCGCTTCTGTAAGCATCTTCGAAGGAATACATTTCTTAAAGTTTATTCCCTTTTGTATATATAAATGTACTTTTTTTTATATGGAAGTAAGAACAAGTCGTTCTTTTTAATCTTAAACTTGTATCGAATAAAATTTAATTTGTAATTCCACTTAAAAACATAATTATTATACAACACTACGAACTGTCGTGGAATATGTTTCTATTTTGATTTCTGCTCTTTCTATGTTGCCAAGTATGAAAATTACACCAAGGCTAATTTGACATGAATTTGAATTTACATATTCCAAAGCACATTACTATATTACAATTTAATCATAAATTAATTATACATTCTCACTGTTTGTCAATATTACCTTTATCTAGATTTAATTTTGGTACTGAAATAATGAGTTCATACACTTTCTAGGGTCACGGTGCTCAATAGTAGAGCGCTCTCCTTTGGTGCGTAGAGTTTGATCTGATCTCAGTTCGCGCTAGGTGAGCTTTGTAGTGAACAAACACCGTGTGCATGGGTTTCTCCCACTCTCTTCATTTTTACCATTTCGTTCATTACCACCACCATCTCCCTTGGCCTCGGAGCATGATCGCGGGACGTTATACTAAAAAACAGTCTTTCTAGAAGCGATGAGGTTTTATGTAGGATGTTAAATTTTTGTCAATGGAATAACAGGAACACATAAGTACTTTTAATAATAACTAACTGAACCTGCGCTCTCTACACAGTGCATCATTCATATTTGAGCATGAATCTATATTCCTCAGAACATCTGTATATGTCCCTTTACAAACACAAGTGAAGGATGTCTTAATAAAAATCGGCAAGGGATGCCATAATGGGGAGATTTTCTTTTTCGATTATTTTTTCAATATCTCGCACCGATTGCAAAATTTGAACCTGTAAGGTCAGTGTTTTCTTACTTTTTGTATGCATTATGTAATAACCAAATACATTACACACACAATTAATTATAAGTCAGTGATATATGGAGTTCATTGGGCAAAACACTCCAAACAATAAACATTCATCTTAGACTGGAGAAATGGTTATCCTTCGTTTTTCATTATCATTTGACCATTAAACAAACGCCGGAGTGATATACTAATCCCGTGTACAAATGTGTAGTATTGGGTTGTATAACTTGTAGGATATGATGCTTTACTTCTTTTAAGTTTCAACTTTAAAAAGTGTACCCCGCTGTACCTCTAAAAATGTACTAAGGAAATAACGGCTATATATATATATATATATATATATAATATTCAATTAGAACTGAACAATCTACACAAAATATGCAATCGATCAGTGAAAACGGCACCTTTGTAGAACCTCTGGTTCCCGAGAACTCACTGTCGAAAGGATTGGTCACAAACATATAAACCTAACATTTTAATATATAGACTAGCTGAATCTGCGCTATCTATTCAGTGCATCATTCTGTTATGACCATGAATCTCCTCTCAACTGTGTATGTCTCCTTACTCACACAAGTAAAGGATAGAAGATTCACAAAGGAAGTGAATTGTTATGTATAGATGTTGGAGTTAATTTTAGCAAATTTGTAGAAGTAACACGATATCAAGTGGATTTTTTTTTTCTAATAAATCCATATTCGTACGAGTACGCCTCATTGCGTCTCTTTAAGCCTTTGAAGTAGCCAGCATAAAATAGGTTTTGCTATTCATATTTAAGCAAAGCGCCTGCAATGTCCGTCAACCTGCCATACGTAACTTCTCTACTGGTTGCCTCTGCTAGCAACGAGAACCACCTAGCTATTACCGACGACAAGTGCTACATGTTACACATAGGAATGCGAAGAAGGCTACATTCCCAGTCCCTGATCAAAATACACAGTGTGAGATACGATACGTTTCAAAATAATGTAAATGTTCGTTTTAAATGCAGTTGCGATGTGTGTGTTAATTTCGAATCATTTCTGTACAGCTATTGTTTAGTGTGTGGATTGACTGCTAATAGAATGGAAGGAATTCTTATGCAGCAATCCAGTCAAAACAACGGTAAACTGCAACTTCCGATGGTTACGGAGTAGATGATTACAAAGGTCATCACCCAATTGTCCGGCTTCGATTTCAATTTTTTTTTTCTGATAGAGGACATGTATTCATTATTTGTCATGATAGAAATTTTTGCCATGGTGCATGTTTTCTATTTTTTTAATATAATTTTTAAGAGTTGTGATATGGTTATTAGAGATTACTGCATAAGTCCTTTACTACCCTTTGTAAACGGAGTGTTAATGAAAGAACAACCTCGCAGATACTTATAAGGCCTATTGGGAAGTCGTATGGTAGGTTTGACCTTGACGGCAGCCATCTTGAAATCCGTCATTTTAAAATAAAGGTCAAATTTTTTGAATGGGAATATGGTAATACGATAACATAATTTCGGACTAGAATTTAGTCAGGAAGACAACGGTGAAGTGAGTTTTAAGATAGGCCCATTTGGAGAAAAGTTACAGGCAGTTTAATTATTTATACCTACTATGTACGTAAATCTTACCTCCACTTCTAACTCGCGTATTAATGATAATAAGTGGATAAAATCTTCGGTAATACATATTATGCCTAGAGGGAAGTGATACGGTAAGGGTATCCTTGACGGGAGCCATCTTGAAATCCGCAATTTTGAATTACAGTGAAGTTTTGAAAACTGAAAACCATAGCATGTGACACCTCATTTTAATAGTAAATTTTCCTAAAAAGCCAATGGTATGCTTATTTTTGTTCTATAGTTAATCAGTATGAAAGTATGACTGCTTCTAAAGTGCACCAAACGTCCATTATTCGATCTTTCAAATTGGCAACACTCCTAATTTTCACCGCATGTTTTAAGATTCCAACTGGCACTTTGCAATTGTTGTCGTGGCTCATGTTTTCTAAATTTATTACATTTTCTTAACAGTTGCGATTTGTCAGTTCATAAATAGTGTTGGGATAAACATCCAGCAATCTTTCTGAATTTTGAAGACTTGTCATGTAATTATTTATTTCCTATGCCATGTAATTATTTATTTTCTATACCTGCCCTTCTAAAACTCGTTTACTGACATGAATCATCGCCCAACGAAACAACTGCAACTTTGCATTCAGGTAATACCGAAGAGTAGCTTGTGTAGTAGATGAGACGAAAAGTCAAATGAAAATTCACTTCAAAAAGGAAAACTAAAAATGATTGTTGTGTAAATCAATTGTCCTTTGTTTGGTTTTATATTTACTTCTTTATTGTATATTTATTTATTTATTTATTTATTTTCTATGATAATTTCTTTTAGCTAGTCAGACAAAAATGTCATTCATTTTCTGGCGATTGTTGTCGATGGTTCATGTTTGTAAGATGTATAATCAGTATTGATCGGGAACTCGATTAAGTTACACGTCTTTATAAACAAATTACCTGTTTTCATATTATGTTCATGGTACAGCGGGGGACACTTCTAAATGGTACACCTTAGCCGTAAATCTCCATATGGCTGTACCATTTAGAAGTGTCCCCCGCTGTACAAACAACGTGTTGGGAACAGTCATATTATGCCTCTGATATTTTCTATCATTGCTGCTGTTCCTTTAAAGTTGTATTTATTAAAAATATGTTATTGTTTGTCGTTTGCGCAACATGTAGGCTACATTTCCTGATAATTTTGTGTTCGTATAACATCAATTTGTTATAATTTAATATGTATTTCTTTACGTCACATAGACCCATAAGTGCCTCGTGTATTCTGGTTTAAAATAAATAATTACATTGCAAGTCTTCAAAATTCAGAAAGATTGCTGGGTGTTTATCCCAATACTATTCACGACTTGACAAATCGCAACTCTTAAAAAATGTAATAAATTTAGAAAACATGAGCCACGACAACAATTGCAAAGTGCCAGTTGGAATCTTAAAACATGCGGTGAAAATTAGGAGTGTTGCCGATTTGAAAGATCGAATAATGGACGTTTGGTGCACATTAGAAGCAGTCATAAATTCATACTGGTTAACTATAGAACAAAAATCAGTATAACATTGGCTTTTTCGGAAAATTTGCTATTAAAATGAGGTGTCACATGCTATGGTTTTCATTTTTCAAACTTTACTTTAATTCAAAATGGCGAATTTCAAGATGGCTGTCGTCAAGGACACCCTTACCGTGTCACTTCCCTCTAGGCATAATATGTATTACCGAAGATTTATCCACTTATCATCATTAATACGCGGGTTAGAAGCGGAAGTAAGGGACTTACACACGTAGTAAGTATAAACAATTAATCTGCCTGTAACTTTTCCCCATATGGGCGTATCTTAAAACTAACTTTACCATTGTCGTCCTGCTTAAATTCTAGCCCGAAATTATGTATCATATTACCTTGACCTTAAAAACTTGACCTTAATTTAAAATGGCGGATTTCAAGATGGCTGCCGTCAATGTCATACCATACGACTTCCCAATAGGTCTTATATATATATCTACATGGTTGTTCTTTCATTAACACTCCGTTCACAAAGGGTAGTAAGGGACTTCTGCAGTAATCTCTAACAACCACATCTTAACTCTTAAAAATTATAGAAAATAGAAAACATGCACCATGGCAAAAATTTGTCATCACAAATAATACATACATGTCCTCTATCAGAAAAAAATGAAATCGGAGACGGACAATTGGGTGATGTCCCTTGTTAGTACTAAAGGATAGTTTAAAATTATAATTGAAGGAACCAATTTAAACAAAAAGGAACAGTTTATCATAATAATATTTCAAAAATAAGTCAAACAAATAACAAGTAACAGCTCCTAATAAATTGAATCGATTCTTAAATTTAAGTGGTTTCGTATAATTCACAATTTCTAATGAAGAATGCAAATTAACATTTAACCTTCAATATAAATTTCATTCTATTTGTTTTAATAAATTATCATTAACAGCAATTAGGTTATATTCCAATCTTTGACCAGATATAACATTAATAATAATAATAAATGAAAGCCCATAGCTCATATCCAAGTACAATGTCCAATACTACATAATTACAAGTTACCTAGAAAATAATTTAAATACAGAAAATAAAGAAAAATGAAGGTTTGAATTTACGTGTATTAAACACTTATTTAGATATGTTCCTAAGTCCCTAAATACAAATCCAACACATTAACTATTAAATCATCATCACGGCACCCAAACCGAAACACACTTTTTTTTCTTCCAGCAAGTTCTGTTTTACACTATAACATGTTGCTGGTCACAGTCACCTGAGTAAAATGGTAGGAGCCATGGGTCGTCATAAGCCACGTAATTTCTAGTAGGTGGCAGCACTATTAAAAAAGTCTATCTGCCACGAAGTTTCCAACTCAAAATAGTAGACTCAATATAGAACTCCCCTCCTCCCTTTTCAAAAGTATGCTTCACTTAATTCATAACTTCAAGTTTTAGTCATATCATTTTTATATATTCCAGTTTTAATATTATCTTTTGCCGATTATATCCCAAGTTTCTTTGTCGGCTAGCTTCTGCAGCACTTGCCGATAATGCATTGAGGTCTCGGCCTCGAGCAGAAAAAAAAAAAAAAAAAAAAAAAACATGTTACATGTTATTTTGAACTGTAAAAGGCACCGAAAAATGGCTTCAACTCTAAGACTTTACCCTCTTACGTCACCTAGTGGAAACCATAGCACATTAAACGACAATGAGAATACTATCTTATTTCGTTTTATTACAGTTTGTTGAAAATGTTGGCTGCGAAACATGGTCACTTATTCTGAGGGAAGAACATAGACTGAAAGTATTTGAGAACAAGATCCTGAGACGAATATTCGGACCCAAGAGGAACGGGAATGGGGAATGGCGGAAACTTCATAACGAGGAACTACATAATTTATATGGTTTACGCAACATTGTTAGGGTCGTCAAGTCTAGGAGGCTTAGGTGGGCGGGTCATGTAGCTAGAATGGAAGAAAGTAGAAACGCTTTCAAAGTCTTGACTGGAAGACCAATTGGGAAACGACCATTAGGAAGACCTAGGCGCAGATGGGAGGACAATATTAAGATGGATCTCGCAGAGATTGGAATCCAAAGTAGAAACTGGATGCAGTTAGCTAAGGATAGAAGTCAGTGGAGAGCTTTTGTGAACGCGGCATTGAACCTTCGGGTTCCATAGGCCATAGAGTTAGTTGTTGAAAATTTTATTTTATTTAACTGAGACAAAGAAAAGACGGAAATATATTACTATACGAAATCACGTGGACTTCTATCAAATATTATATTCACAGTTATACTCAACATTTTATATATTCAAAGCCATTTCTCACCCTGGTCTTTAATCTATTGTTTTACCAAGTTTCATCTCGTATCGTAAAGTGCACAATGCTTTCATATTTTTCATTTAACACACTTCCATGAATATTTAAAGTGTGTATATCATTTATTATCTCCCTTTATTTATAGTAGGGATGGATATATGCATTGGGAAAATGTTGATTGAATGTGACTCTACTAATACAGAAGGTTGTTCGGTTTATATCGAACCGACTTTTAACTTTCTAGAAATCTCGCCGCCTCTATCGATGGTATTCTGTTGGAACACTAGCAGTATAGACTATCGCCCGACACCGAAGTTTCGATTGGAGCAAATCCGGCGAATCAGCGGCAAGGGAATTCGATTCCAATTTTCCCTGCAAGCTTTCTAGAGACTTGCAAGGATGTTGAAGATGTCTTTTCAACAGAACACAGAGGGAGAAGTCAATTGAACTGATGCAAGAATGTCTTGATGCAGAATAACACAAATTCCTAATTCCTGTTCCATTTCCTGATTTTTTTTAAAAAAGGGAGAGATGTTCGTTCTTACAGCATGATTTGAAGTCTTGTTTGTATGGATCATCTGGCTGCCGTCTGCATCGTACATGTGGGATGTCAATCCAAAAGATGTATGTTATAATGGATTACTGGAAGAATCTTGTATTCACTTTCACGTTTTCGTTAACCGTGCGTATCAGCAACTTCCTCGTATAACTGAAAGCCGTAATAACCATAGACAGACGCGGGAAACTTTCCAGGTAGTGGCGAACAAAGTTGCAGCGTTGTCATGGTGTCAGCACCCGAATGTGACCACCACAGCAATGAGATGGATATATGCTTGATCCACTGTGGCGACTGTCTTCCATTTGGACTCCGCCAGGTGCTTTTTATAGTTTTTTTTTTTTTTTTTTTTTTTTTTTTTTTTTTTTTTTTTTTTTTTTTTGCAGTTCATTTTCCGTTCTACAATGTGGTGCGGGAACAGGTAGTGCACGGCCTTACGGGCGCACCTCAGCCTGAGTCTCTTACGAATGGCTGTGTTCACAGTTGAACGTGTCAAATTCTGTCGTTGACCCATCGCACGGTAGTAGTTTTGGTAATCGGCGGATCTTCTACAGCGCTGTAGGTTTGCTTTTTTTGGAGCCCTCTTCCTGGTGCTTTTCATGTGTGACTCATCCGCCGAGCCACATTAGCTTCACAGTAGTCACCCTGAGTGTGAACCTATTCTCCCGACGCTGTTTCATTATGCATATGTAAGAAAAACGAGCATAAGAAAGGGTCATGACATATCCCTCCCAGGAACAGTTTAATTTAGACGCTATTTAACAAGGCGTATTCGCCTACTTCAGACACTGTACCTCAGTGGCAATGGCGTTCCTAATTCGGTCCAATATAATAGGAACAACCTTGTGTATTCTATGTATTTAACAACATGACTTGTCTTGTTCCTAGGAAATCAATTTTAATGCATATCTTTTGTTTTTTGTGTAGGGAGGAAAATATTTCTTCTTGGAACACGTGAACGAGAAGAGAGGAACATGTCTGAATGTAATACAGAATCTTCTGACGTACGTTCGAATATGGCCGCTAATCTTCGATAACTGCCATTTAAACAGAAATATTGACGACAGTATACAAAAGGCTGGATTTTCAGAGGTTAATCAAAGAAGAGTATATATTGATTCTTCTAAAGGGGTTTTGCTCAAATTTATTAAGAGTCACACAGTTGGAACAGCCACGAAGTAAATAAATATGTTGGGTCTAAATCGTACGCAAGGGAACACGTTAAATTTAATCTATAACTAACCTTATTTGTATTAAGTTTTGAATTCATGAGTGTTGGTGGAATGGAAATGTAAATTTCATGAATTGGAATACCAATAAGGTCTGTTAATTATATATGATGCTCAATTGATTTAAATATATAAGTTATGTATATTTAAAAAAAAAAAGTGTACAAATATTTTACTTGCATTCTTATGTTAAAACGTACTGTCCTTCTTGATACCTTTTTTATACGTGGGCGGCAGTGTGTCTCGTGAAGCCTGAACACACTATAATGGCCAGGAAATATAGTGCTCAACAGAATAACTACATATATTTTAATAGCTAAGCATTAATTATCTCGAACCGAATTATGAATGCATGTGAGAGTCAATGTGGGCAAGAAAAATTCGTTCTGAAATTGTTAACAAAAGCCAGTATCTGCGTACGCTAAAGTGGTAATTTTCAACGAAAAAATGACTTATCATTTGTGATAGGTTAACATGGAGATTGGAGTTATTGAGTGTGCAACTGTAATAAACACAAGCGGTAAAGTAATGTTGTTCATTCGAAGTCGCCCACAAAATATATCATGGGTAGTATTAATCGATAATTCTTGTATTTGTGATAATTCGTACAATATTACAAACTTATTCTAAAAGAATCATAGCATATTCAAAACATTTTGATCGCAGAATAGTGATAGGAGTACCAAAGACACGAGAGCTAAGCATTCGATTTTAATACATATGAACTAGTTGCTTTTCTTTTCTCAGATTCGAATTCCTCATTCAATAACTGTCTACCATATCCTAGTACGTGACTGTGTAAGGAGCTTATATGAAGCATTTGTGAGATCAGAAACTTGTTTCCTTTTCGTTTAGTGTCTATCATTAATTATATGAGGCGCATTCAGAAAGTAAATTTCCCAAAGGAGAAACAAAACACAGTTGAACGGAAACATTTATTGTACCAGATACAGGATGTGTTTAGCTATTTTTCAACATATTCACCACCGCAATTCCGACTCTTGTCACATCGTGGGACCAACTTGTCTATACTTGTGTCGTAGAACTCGTCCGCCTGACGTTGGAAACACTGTTTGACAACCTTCTCCGCCTCATCATTCTGCAAATGCTGATGCTGGCCTGACAGGAATATCTTGAGGTGTAAGAACACGTGTGGTAATCGCTCGGAACGAGGTCCGGGCTATATGGTGGATGATCCAAAATGTTCCAGTGCTGCTTGAGATTTGTTGTTCCAAAGCACTGCACACAGCACTTTCCGCGTGGTCACCATTTGCTTGCTCATGACGTTAGGGTCATAGACTTTGCACAGCTGACGATGGATTTCAATCGGCGCTATGCCCTGTGCATTCGAAAACTTTATTACTGCTCGCACTTCACACGCGGTGGAAGCTGGAATAGGAACGTCCATCTTCAACCACTGCCACGACGCTACTGAAAGCACTAGGGAAGTTCCGTTGGCACATGCGCTATGCTAGGACCTTACTCTCACATGCACGCAGTCGCTTCGTGCAACAAACTGTTTCCTAGCTATGGAACGTGTGGGAAACACTTTCTGGATGCGCCTCGTATGTGCTTAGAACTTTCTGAAACGTAGTAGTTTGAAGTCTAGATTAACCTTGTATTAACCATGTATAGATTTTTTTAAAAGCCATATTGAATCCAGGCTAACAAACTACTGTAAAAGTCTTTCCGACAGCGTCGTAACAAAGGGTTGTCATTTACATTTTGGCCGCTAACTGAAAGAATCATGGAGATTTTGTATAAGTGAAAGCCATTTTAAAATATATGATACTATCTATACACTGATACAGGTTAAAATACTAAAGGATTTTCATACTCGGAAAAAGTTAACAAGGCATAGTCGTCATATTGACAACTAATTTTGATACGACTTTCCATGTAAGATTTTGTGTATCTATCTATCTATATATATGATAGTTAGGAATTATTTTACTTAAACAAAATTTGGTAAAATGTTGAGTTTACCAGGACGGATCCTAACAGACTGTGTATTCATGTGTACTTTCAGTTTTAAGTATTGCGCATCCTTAATCCTTTTCTTAGATTTTTTTCAGTAGTAAAGAATGGTGTAATGTGAGTCTTATAGTAATCTTAGCTCCCAAGCAGCTTTCTCCAGTAATCAGATGAGAAAAAAAAAAAATCACGCTCAATTTGGGATTAACTCCTGTTATTGGCTGTGAATTGTGCCCTCGTAATATGGAATGTAAGGATTTTGTTTTCCATTAGGTAAGACTTACCCTATATTTCCTATAAATTTGATATTGAAGCCACATATAAGCTCAAGTGAAGTTTTAAATATCGGTCCTAATGAACAGATTAAGCATCACATATTTCCATCAGTATTCGCTAATTTGCTGCGTATATAACTGACAATGGTTATGTTTTGCATTAACTTGTAAATATTATAATGAAAGAGAGAATTGCAATTTTTGTTTAAGTTTTTGAAAGAAGGAATTTTAAACAAATACATCAAATATAAGGAAAGGAGGGAAGCTTATTTACATGAAAATAAAGTGAAACATACACTGGCCGTCATTTCTGTACCAAACAGACGCATTTTTTTTTTCATGCGCCTTTGGCATGGGAGACCTGGGTTCGATTTTCGGAGGGAGCTCATGTGGTTCGGATCTCATGTTAAGCTGTAGGTCCACGTCTCGTGTAGCCTCGCTACTGAAAGAACGGGATCGAAATGTAAATTACAGATCCTTGCACGTAGGCTGAGAACGGGAGTGACGAAATCATTTAACTCATGCGTACTTGTGTTCAAATTGTAAAATATTATATATGGCAAAGACTAGCATCAGTCAATTTGTCGAATGCGCATTGAGCTTTCCCTGAGTTCCATTTGCAGCTCCAAATTTAATGTCAGGACCGATAAGTTTCTCTCGTTTTTTTTTTTTTTTTTTTTTTGATTGATTGATTATATTGAGATCTGTTTTATAATTACGTGTAAAACATGAATAAGCATCAATTTAGTATAGTTGTAATTCATTAGTTCCCTGAAACCCTGTTCTTCTTGAGGAGAAAACTGTCAATGCTATACTTTCTAAACTTTTATATTTTGTAGTTGATAGTTTTATTCTTGGAATATCAAATTTTGGAAATTATAGTTCTACAGTATTGTTTATTAGATAATTAATATTGAATGCGGAGTCTAATTTGAGGTAATATACATACATTGTGTTGTAATAAGATGGCCACAATCGCACGAGTGAATAGAATTAGTTTTTTCATAATAATCCACAGAGTAAAATATGTATGCCTATATCTATCATTTTAAAAGGAGTTTTGTGAAGCGAAGTTTTGACGATAGATTTTTAAATAATTTTATATATATTTTTGTATGAATCATTGAGAAGTGCTTATTTTCTAAAAGAAGTAATTAGTGATTTTCTAAAGAATCCAGTTCAACAATGGCGAAGCTTCAATTTTAACTGAAATATAATTGAAAACTTTTGAATCAATTAGTGAATTATATACAGTCTGTGTAAAAAAAAACTGCACTCTTACATACAGTTGAAAATAATTTAGATAAATGTGGATTTTCTTTGATCAATTGAAATGTTTACTTAGACTCAAGGTATGAACATTTCATGCATATGGTTGACAGAATATGACCTAAAGCAAAGTGGGTGCCCAGTGATTTTTGAACAAGGCTGTACATCATTATACACTGTTGTTACATTGTCATCACCTCTACCGAAATAACTTGTTACTATTTACATTTATTACCAACATTACTGGCGCTATGCATTCTCATCGAAACCGAAGACATTATCAGTAGTTAGCCGGTTATATAGCAGATAATTTGATTAATTTTACTTGCGCTATTATTATTATTATGATACAATGGTTCTGGACGGCTTTTACTTGGGTGACATGAAGTCAGTGCATTGGCTGCTTCGCAGTTTTTGTTTCCTAGAATGGAAATCTATAAATTTATAAGTATCTTTCAAGCCTCGTAATCGATGACATTGGGCAAGGTTGTTACTTTTAACTGCTGATTAAGGAATTCGTTGTTGTATTTGTGTGTTGGGTGGAGTTGAAATGGGTTTCGACAATAGTATTCATAACTTTTGAACCATGTGATACAAGGGATCGACTTTTGATATTTGGGAGTCTTTTTGTTTCTGAGAATACGAAATTATCTTTCACTTCTATGAAGCCAGTATGAATGACGCAGGGTTTGAGAAGAAGGGAAAAGTATTGACCACAGAGAAGTCTAAGCGAGTTAGATCATTACCACGAAAGGGTGAATATATAGTTTTTTTTTTTTTTTTTTTAGGAACGTGTTCGAAATAACAAGAGTTGAAGATTTAAAGGATTTTTCTGACTTGCGGTGAATGCCCGATTTCGATACAAGAAATCAATTTATTTAGGTCTCAAGTTGTGTTAAAATCATGTAGGGCTATCTTTGGGAAATAAGAAGCGTTTGCAAACCCAGTGAACTTCAACTTGCATCAACGGGGATCCGAGCCAGTAGTAACAATGTTGTATGCCGTTTTTATTTGTATTCTCTCTTTGTGTCGGAGAATGAGCTTATTCCCTCTTTATGTCGGAGAATATGAGCTTTATTCAGTGGCTCTAATTCCAAACGTTTGGCTCAGAAAGGGAAGAAGGAAAGTAGCTACATAGTAATATTAGCTTTCGTACGCAATGGCCGCGGTAACTTGATCACTGTATACTTTTGTACGCTAGCAAACATAACGAACGTTATTCAGAGAAAATTAGTCACGCTTTTCAGAGAAAATCAAGCGTTAGTCACGCGTTTAGTGTCATAATAGTTCTGTACTAAGGAGGGTGTGCTTTTTGGTATTCAGAATCTGCTTCGAAAAAAAAAATGAAATCTGTGAGTTTTACGTCCCACGGTTATGCCGGTTAGGCTAAAGGAGACGGTGATAATGAGAGATGAGTGAAATGGTGGAATGAAGAAAGTGGGAGGAAACGGGAGTACCCCGAGAAAACCCACGAGCACGGTGTTCGTCCACCACAAAGTTCACTTGGCGAGGGCTGGGATCGAACCCGGGACCCCAAGCACCAGAGGTGAACGCTCTACCACTGAGCCACCGTGCCCCCATAGAATCTGCTTCGAGTTCAACTAATAAGATAGATATGATTAATTAATATAACCCCAATATCTCGGATGAAAAAAATAAATGAGACAACTATGGAAAACTAATGGGCACATGCGTAGTCTGTAAAAATGAAAATATGTGAAATACGAAATTTGAAATGTTTTCTTTTCTGAGGGATGTATTTACGGGGGGAATATGTAGAAATCAATTGATATTAGCGACAATAGAAGGATTGTAATTATAAGTGAAGATAATTTATCGAGTATATTCCTCAGAAAACTGGAAATTTTCTACTCATCTCTCACTGTTCAGTTTAAGAAACAGTTCCGCTATTGTAGAGGACTCAGCTTAATAGTTGCTTCATAGTTGACTCACACGATGAGGTAAAGGAAAGAAAGACGGACAGATAATTGCCTTTATACTCTCATAATGTAAGTTTATTGTGGCTAAACCGTGGCACCCTCTGCTCTAAATTAATTAGCCACATGTGATTAACGTAGTCAGCTACTACGTGCTAATCAGAGATTCTGAATACACTTCTTATAATCTTTAGTATGGCGCTAATCAAACGTCAAAACGATTCTGCATAAGGTCTAATTAGTCATATCCATAGCGAAACATGACTATCGAGCTAGTAGGATATAATCTAAGTCACTAGTTTCCAACTGGCCGTTGTGACGTAGGAGCGCGAAGAAAATGGAATAAACAAGTGTTGGCAGTGTATGTGTAGCCATGGGTAATGCAAAATTATCGATTACGCCATCTGTGTTCTTGTTTTCCTGTCAACACTGATTTTTTACCAACGTCAGGTTACATACCTTCTTCCTTTCTCCATGCGATATACAGAGAAGAAGGGTAATTAATTGTGACGACACAGAGTATTCAATAGGAAATGACTGATCTAAATTAAAGACTCTCTGTAGAAAACAATGTGAGTGCCACCTTCGAATTGTTTCACTTGTTTCATACGTTTATGTCTTAGATTTTCATACTTTGTTATATGCTAGGTTATATTTCTAAGCAATAATATTTTTTTTTTAAATTTTGTGACGCTTGGGCACAATTGACTAACTTTTGTTTTTGGCACTTACACTGTTTTCTACAGCGTGTCTTCAATTATCGATTCCCGCATGACTAATCATTATTTCTGACTGATCTATAAATTATCGGTTCCCTCGTGACTAATCATTTCTGACTGATCTATAAATTATCGGCTTCCTCATGACTAATCAATATTTCTTGCTGTCACTGCGAAACATCCGAATTCGATTACATTAAACTTCAGTCTTAGGAGTGGAAAAGAGATGGTAAATTAGCTATCAGTGATCAAGTTTCCCTATTTACAAACAAGAAAGTGTACAACGATTTTTATCATTTCTGGTCACCATAAAAATGCTTTACTTTGTTCTCATGTACTTTCCATTGTTTAATGCATCCAGTGTTTATAAATATGATTTTGTAAACTACTTTATATAGGGTGATTAGAATAGTTGACTTTATTTGTTAATATTCATAGAGATGTTTATCACTTGTTGACAATGTTTATCTATATATTTTTTAAATGGTATGTCTTTGTTTAATGAAATGATAATAAAATTCTGAAGTTACCTTTAAAATCCGTTTATGATTTTTTGAAACATTCATTTAGTTACCTCTTATAATATTTATTTCGTTAACCTTTTGGCACACAATACTTTTACCTTAAAAATGTCTCAACAAATCAGCTTCAGGCTTGATGATGTTGGAACTCTTTCCCAGACTCGAAAATGTAGCCAGACACAGATAATTGGTGCGGTGGTTTTTGTACCTTTCGGACCATCTTCGATGTCAGGGTTGCCTCATTTTGTAGCTATTATTGAAGAGATTAGAGGATAAAGGTGTCAAATTACAGTTTTGAAAAGATGAGTTCTGATGAAGGTATTCTCTTACTCTTGCTACACACCACTTCATGTGATTTCTCGTATCAGGGCCGGAGTAAGGGGGGGGGGCTATAACTCCGGGCCTCCAGGTCGATAGGAACCTCCACTCGGATCAAAATCTCAACTAGCTATCTAAAAAGAATCGAAGATACAATCATTATCATAAAATAAAATATGACCAGAATAATAAAACATATTCCCTTTCCTACTGTACTTTCACAGAAATGTAGTAGGTGAAGTGCGCAGGGACCTTCAGACGAGTTAATCCAGCCTTGCTCCATATGGATGAGGAGAGAAATTTGTAATATGTAATATGTATAGTGATCCAGACTAATGCAATCAGACAAATTTTGAACTTAATTTTCTCAAAATGCACAATTCGTTACATGGCACCTTTATCCTTTGATCTCTTCAATTATTCCAGCAAGTCTTCGAGACGATACGTAAACACACTTTTTTTTTTTTTTTTTTTTTTTTTTTTTTAAGAAGTGGAGAAGATGCAATTAAGCTTTGTAGTTGCTACTAGCTTTTTTTCTATATATTCTGAAGTTTGCAGGGGCCGCGGTGGCTCAGTGGTAGAGCGTTCACCTTTGGTGCATGAGGTCCGTGGTTCGATCACAGCTTGCGCCAAGTGAGCTTTGTGGTGGACAAATACCGTGTGCGTAGCGTAGGTTTTCTTGGGGTTCTCGCGTTTCCTCCCACTTTGTTCGTTCCACCATTTCATTCATTTCTCATCATCACCGTCTCCTTTAGCCTAGCGGGTATAACTGTGGGACGCAAAAGTTAAAAGATTTCATTTCGTTTTAAAAGTATTCTTTGAGTTAATGGTTTTATGATTAGTATAATGCAAATAAACGACTTAAGTAGGTTTTGTATTAGAGGCAAAAAGTTTTCTTAAGTCAAACAAATACAATAATAACAATAACAATAATAATAATAATAATAATAATAATAATAAAACAATTACTATCTTGGTGAATCAACTTTATGTAATGTATGCACAGATTAAGCATTCATTTACAAAAATTATACATTTAGAACATGTAACAACAAACATATCCTCTGATAACCCTTTATTTTCAAAACATTTATTTACTTCATGTACAAAATTTCTTGTAAATTTAAACAAACATGGTGGAAGACTTCTACAAGTCTTCTTTCATAATCTTTTTACGTTTGTGTAATGTTATCAGCTCACTTTCTTATGTTCGATGCAGCCTACAAATATATTTCGTGACTATACTAACTTTTCTTCAAAATTCAAATGTTCGTCATTTCAAAAGTACCAATCTTCGTTAGAAGGAGACTAAATAATAGTACTTTCTCTGGAACGATTTAAAAGAAATCTATTTACTGAGAGTATAAATAGTGAATTCAGAACTCAAACGTATAGAAATAACCCATTTAAACAAAGTGTATGCTACGCTTAAATTTCTTAGTTTGATATGATGTATTTTAAGGACACTACAAATACGAGGGACAATCAAAAACTTCCTGGAATGATCTAGTTTTGACATTTAAGATGCAATCACAATGAATCTTGTACCATGGAGTCCTTAGGTTGCCTAATTATGAATTTGATAAGTATTAACACGTCATAACAGGCAGTGTACGAGTAGCGTAGCTGAACGGAGCAATATGTAGTGATCAGTTGATGCAATTTCACAGATTGAGCAACGCGTAAATATCAAGTCCGTGTGCAAATTGGAGAAAATCTGCTTCAGAGACTTTGACAGCCTCAAAAAAACAGTTTAGCACCATCGGATGTTTGGCTCTTCCCAAAGCTAAAAATGGGCCTTTTTCGTTTCTCCAACGTAGAAGAGATCAAAACCAACACGACGCCTGAACTTCGGAAAATACCAAAAGGGAACTTTCATTGGTGTTTCCGCTAATCGCAGAAGCGACGGAACAAGAGTATGTGTTCCGAAGGCAGGGGCGGATCCAGGACCGACTTCTGGGAGGGGCGGTGGGTTGTCATACTGCTACTTTTAAGGGCTTCAAACTTTGGGATGGGTTTTATATTATATATATATATATATATAAGAAAGTTTCTTCTTCTGGGGGGGTGACCGCCCCACCCCCTGGATCCGCCCCTGTCCGAAGGTGCCAACTTTTCAAGCAATTAAGTAAATGTGTACTTGTATTGTGGTAATAAAGAGCTATAACAGAATTCCGGGATTCCTTTTTTTCAGTGCTCCTCGTATATCTGCAAAACCTGAACTTAAAAAGTATAAAAAGAAAATCTTACACAAAATAAACAGCTAGTATAATTAATTAAACATATTGTAACTGAAATAATCTTTCACACCAATCCGATTTCAAATAAAAATTCCCATCCTTATCACTTGAAATTCTGATATGTTAAACAATACAGTTCGTTGATTCTTCGTGGATTTAATAAATTCTTTGAACCCCCCCCCCCCTTTTTCAGAAATGCTTCGACTAGATCATAAATATTGTTCTTCATTGTTAATAGAATAGAAAATGAAAAAAAAAAAAAACTTTCTCATCTAAATAGCTTCGAAACGCATTACAACTTGACTATAGTTTTCTTGAAAGACGAAGCAATTAAGTGACGACATAATTAACAAGATATTACTGGTTACTATTTATTTTCAAAATAACGGGAAAACAAGGAACACTTGTCACAATTTTGTTCGAGATTTTATTTATTTTATCAAATCTTGCAACTGGTTTATCTTCAATGACATCTCAATTCCAACTCAGGCTCTCGGTATACATTACATGAAAATTAATATTTTCAGAACCGAGTGGGAGCATATCCTGAGAACCTTTACTTTTTAAAGAGGCTGCGGTGGCTGAGTGGTAGAGCGTTCACCCCTGGTTCGATCCCAGCTCGCTCCACACCGTGTGCGTGGGTTTTCTCGGGGTTCACGTTTCCTCCCACTTTATTCATTCCACCGTCTCCTTTAGTGTAGCCGGACAAAACGTGGGACGTAAAACTGAAAGATTTCATTTTTTCTTATTTTTTAAAATATATTTATCTCATCCTCCTTCCCCCCTTCTAGACACTCATCATGGAGACATCTGCAAACAGTTCCTTATCTCCAACCTATTACTCCTTTTAATGACCCTCATGCCGCTGGTAAAAGAATCTGTATTCTTTCCATTTTTGAGGATTATTTCATCAGACTAACAAGTATTTTAAGCATGTATTACATATTTTATTTTATTTATTATTATTATTTTAATATAGATCTACTAGTTTCAAAATTCTATCAAACATAGCAGGTATGTATTTTTATACTTGTGATAACCTACATACAACAGCGTTTTATTTATATTTTTATAGTGCTTCGATTTAACTTTTTAATTTAACGTTCCACAGTAATGCGTTTTACGGTAAAAGAGATGGATGATTGATCATGGTGCATGATCGTGAAGTTAAATTTCTGTGCTCTTTCACCCGGAATCGAACCTGTGACCATATGCATCAAAGGCGCACGCGCTAGCCACTATGTTCGAAGTAAAATCCTGGCAACACTACGAAACACGATAATCAAATCCTTTGATATAGCTGTTTAATCACAGAGTAATTTATAAATAATTTTGTAAGTGTTGAGATTGTTAATCCGCCAAAATTGTGGTGATGTTCTTTGTAGTTCCGTTATTTGAAAAACCGCAAACAAAAATACTTTAGAATAATTAGAGCGTCGATTACGGTGAATGTAAAAGTTCCCCAACAGATGACAGCACGATCCCAATTCCTTCCAAAGGTATTTCATTATAGAGTTGCAATATTTATAATAATTCACGTACTTTCAAGGGATAAGGTATTTGAATATGTTACAATTATACACATATTTGTACGAGATTTGGTAGAACAATGGGAGGAAAGAGTAGGGTGGGGAACGGCCTATACGATACAGATTGATCCACGTGCTCCGGATTCAAGCTGCGGTCTGGTTTGAGGCACTGTTAGTAGTAAGCCCCGTCCTTCATAGCCGCGGTGCTATATAAGGAGAGAAAATACAACTTAATTGGTACGGCAAGGCAATATTGCCTTCTCTTGACGTTGAGTTTAAAGAAAAAATTAGAAAACTTCGAATGAATTGTATAAACACTATACCACCATAGCTATTTTGCCATTATTGGCACGTCACTTGCCACAATTGAAAAGCTTAAATACTTCACGGTCTTCCGCTAACGTCCTCGTCTTCACGTGCGATTTTCCTGTTAATTGTAGTCTCATTCGCACTCTCTTTTTTTCCTGCCACCATACCCTCTAGCACGCCAATTATGATACAGTTCTTCTTAGCCGATGTCCCACCTTTCTCTCTCCCTTTTCAATAATATCTAAAATTCTTTTCTCCCCCATCGTTTCTACCACCACCTTACTAGTTTTCCGCTCGACGTAGCTGATTCCATTCTTCTTCACATTCACATTTCGAAAGCTTAGAGTCGTTTTTCATTTTCGCATAATGTCCACGTTTCTCCCTATACAGTACAATACTCCTCACTAAGTATTTTTATCAACTCTTTAGTCAGGGTCTCACAGAATATACTTTTCTTCCTCCTAAAGGCTTCTTTCGTCATTCCTACCCTTGCTTTTATTTCACATTCGCACTTCATATCATCACTAATAATACTACCCAGATATTGAAAACTAGTCACCTCTTCTATTTTCGCCCCTTTTTTTTCTGTTTGACAGCGACCGCTTCGTTCCAATCACCATGGCTTTTGTCTTTCTAATCTTTATTTTCATTCCATATTCTTCACAGCCCTTTCTCAAGTTTTCTAACATCTTATTGATTTTCTTTTCAGATTCCACAACAAGCGCTATATCATCTGCAAATCGTGCATGATGAAATAATTTGGCTTTGATGTAATTGGTTACGGTTCCCATTGGATGGCGATAGAGTGCAGAATTTTACGATTTTTTGAAGAGCATTGTAACATTTTTACGTGCAATATAGCATTAATATTAAGAATAATAATCCCCACATACCCATACTATTTATCTTTTCATGGACTATCTTGTTGCTAGTGAAGTGCAATGTTATCACAATTATTCTCCGGTGCTACTCACAACTTGCTTTCCAGTTTGGTTCTCTCTTCTAAACAAAGCCTCTATACTAACAATTACAATAATATAAAAATGCAAAAATGTAAAGAAAGGATAGAATTTGGAAGTAAAAAGGTGAAAATAAGGGGAGAAAAATAAGGATTGACCAAAGTTAGGAAAATAGGTCAAGTCGGGGCGGAGTTCGGTAAATCGAGGAGGGCTTGTTATTCCACGTGGCAGGAAAACAGAAGGTAATAGGTATTGTAATTGTATAAATGCATTGTGTGCTGGTCCACCGCAATCCTAATCCTCTTCGGAAACACAATAACGATGTGAACACTATCCAAACCGGAAACGATCTCTAGTGCGTGGTTTCTACAATATTGAAGCAAAGAAGTTTAGGATAAACATGAACTATACTAAGTAATCAGCTCTGCATGAGTCGTTTCCGAGTTGAGTAATCTATAACCATGTTGGTCCCGGCGTCCCCCACAGGGGACATAAAATATGACGACATTATTATTGCTTTACAACTTTAAAATCCAACTGGCAACATTGAAAACTGTTTACAAGGGATGATCCATCTATGATTACCCCCTGTAAACAGTTTTCAATGTTGCCAGCCGGATTTTAAAGTTGTAAAGCAATAATAATGTCGTCATATTTTATGTTCCCTGTGGGGGACGCTGGAACCGACATGGGTAAACAGCATCAAGGAAATTTTTGAGTCTCTCACTGGTTGTCTGTCACTTTTCTGACAGTTCAAACTCATGGTAATATGTTTGCTCTTTAGAAAAATCCATGATTAAAATCCAATCCATGTACTTTTTTTGATTATTTTGTTTCGTTCAATATTGGAGGCATCATATTGAGGTTTACGAACTGGTGTGCGACTTGAAATTTAAGACTGAACCATCAAAAATGCTTCTAACTAACTCTATGGCCTATGGAACACGGAGGTTCAATACCGCGTTCACAAAAGCTCTCCACTGACTTATATTCTTAGCCAACTGGGTCCAGTTTCTACTTTGTATTCCTATCTCTGCGAGATCCATCTTAATATTGTCCTCCCATCTGCGCCTAGGTCTTCCTAATGGTCGTTTTCCGATTGGTCTTCCAGTCAAGACTTTGAAATTCTTCCATTCTAGCTACATAACCCGTCCACCTAAGCCTCCCAGACTTGACGACCCTAACAATGTTGGGTAAACCGTATAAATTACGTACTTCCTTGTTATGAAGTTTCCGCCATTCCCCATTCCCGTTCCTCTTGGGTCCGAATATTCTTCTCAGTATCTTGTTCTCAAATACTTTCAGTCTATGTTCTTCCCTCAGAGTAAGCGACCATGTTTCGCAACCGTACAGAACAACAGGCATGATTATCGTTTTATATATTTTAAGCTTCAAATTCCTCGACAGAATTCGCGACAAGAGGTTTTGAACCGAATAGTAACACGAATTCCCTGCTTTTAGTCGACATTTAATTTCTTCGTGAATATGATTTTCGTCTGTTAATATTGATCCTCAAGTATTTCTTTGAAGAAAAATACAATTTATCACAGATATTGTATTAATAACAGTCCCATCGGAAGAGTTGCGGCACACAAAGACCTCTGAGTATTATTTGATGAGAAACTTACATTTGCTGATCACATCACTTTTATTGTGAAGAGTCCCATGAGAATACTGGGTATTCTTTAGAGATTTACTGAAATTCGCGATCTCAAATCACTCAGTATTTCCTTCAAAGCTTTTGTATCTCCTAAAACTGAATATTACTAATCGATATGGAATATGGCCTATGCTTCAAACTTATAACGTATTAATTCTCTCAACTTTTTTTCTTGCCATTGTCAAAGTTCCTTCAGTGTGTAGTCTTAATGAAACAGAGCTCCTTAAACTTAATATTCAGACTCCACTTATTCTACGCATGATGGCGGACTTGCTGCTTCTTCATAAAATTATCAATGGGAAAATTAAGTCCGAATTATTGGTCTCCGTTCACAATTTTCGCGTACCTTCTCACCTTACTCTCAGTCATATGTTACTTATATATGTAACACCCAGAATACCTATTACACAATGTTCCTTATATTTCAGAATGGCATCATTGTGTAATAGTTCATCAGATGTTGATATTTTTTACTCTGAAAATAATATCAGAAACAAAGTTTCTGTAAATGTGGTACGTATTTTCTTTTATATTTTGTTGTCACATTGTTTCAGTGTAAAATGGACAGATCTGTATCAAACTTTTATAAATAAATAAATAAAATAAAGTACTATCAACAGTAAATTTAAAAAAAAAATACTTTTTAAAACAGATATAAAATCCCTTGATTATTGATTCAACTTCTTTCGTAAAATTTCCAATACCTATCTCTTAAATTTAACTGAATTACTGTCGCTTCGTAGAAAAAAAAGAATAGATTGAAAAAGATTTGCTGCCATCTGTTGTGCACTTTTACACTCACCTCAAGTGAATGCAGTACAAAGTCAACGTACAAGAATAAAATTTGCCATTCAAGAATTACATAAGCATATGAATGATATCAGTCAAAATACCACTATCTAAATCACGACGATTCGATACCGACACCAAGTGTTTGCTGTAAATGCTAACAAATGATGTTTCATAAAAATTTAAAAAAAACATAAAAAAAAAAAACTCCAAACACATCACTAAAATAGATAGAAGTATATACCTCTTGCAGAACAAAAACAAAAAATCAAGCCTTAATACTTGAATAGTTAAAGCTGTGCGCGGCTACTTTGCATGTACTTACCATAATTGGCCACCGTATTGATAAACAATATTTTTGAGGATTCGGTAGGGTATTAAAAAAACTATATATATTTTTAAAAAAATCTTTTCACATTCATTGCAAAAGTTATATTTATGCATTATATAACAAAATACATTCTTACACATATTTTGGAAAGTATTTTTGTTAGAAATAATAGCAAAACCTCAAGGCTTTAGATTTTGACTTCATGTAACCAGCTTTTACAAATACATGGAGAGATCATGTAGCCGCACAAATTATGCGGAGTTGTTCGCCATCTATGGAAAGTTGACTGGAATCGAACGTCTCTTCAGAATACAGTGGCTATATCAGATGCGAACCATTATTCTGTTTGATGAGAGAGGCAAGTATCGAGCAAAGGGCCACATGATTTGTCATTATAGCCACGGAGTACAAGAAACAAGTTTAATTTGCTTTTTTAATGTCTCACGATTATGCTCCGAGGCTAAGGGATATGGTGATAATGAACGAAGTGTTGAAATAAAAGCTGAACCATACTGGGAGGAAAGAACCACAAGAAATCCAACGCAAATGGTGTTTGGGTGTAAGCCCAACTGGTGCAAACTGGAATCGAACTACCGAAACTATACACCAGAGTTGAGCGTTCTATTACTGAGCCATTGCGGCCCCTAAGTTTCATTTGTGACGTAGCTGGAGTATCGGGTAAGAGTCAGGCCCGCAACCAGAGGGGGGGGGGGGCTAGGAGGACCTGCCCCCTCTAAACTTTTCATGGACCCTCCATACCTCAATACAAAATGCTACTATTAAAACAGAAAAACACAATTTAGGTATTTTTAAGAGAATTTTTACTGACCCCCCCCCAAAAAAACCTCTGTGGCTGGTTGCGGATCTGGTAAGAGTCATACCTCAGTAGTATGAAAACTACATAACCTGCATGGTGCAGTGTCATTGTACTCGTACGAAGTAAAATGCCAAGAGCTGAACCATACTGGAAGGATTATTTTACCCTTTATGATGCAAAATACTCATATGTGTGGATCCTTCAAAACATTAGGATTCATCGTAACCAAGAAAGACATCTTGGTAAGAAGATGCAAAAAGAAACGGAAATATTGTGCTATATCATGCAATGACATTTCCATGAAAGCACTCCGCGTAATGTCAATGGATCTGGCATGCTAACAATTACTCTTGCACGCAGACGACTTTAAACAGTAGAGGGTCTCTGAAAAAAACTACCAGCACGATTACAGAGATAAAAGTCAACAAGTATATACTTCGCTACAGCTACTACAGTGGAACCTGATATGCAGGGCGATGGATCGTTCTTATGGCCACCAGAGCATGTTTTTCGGCGTCAATTTTCATAAGGTAGGTAGTATTTGAATGTTTCCATAGATAGCGAACATCTCTGCGTATTGGCTTCTTCGTTACACCATGCCCTTCGAAGTAACAAGAAAATAAAAAAGTGTTTAGAAAATGGTTTATTGGTTTTGATCTGACTAAATCTCATCCATTATAAACACACACGAAAGCGCATCTTTTACCATCTGTACACATACAATAACTTCAACAATGCAAAATATATATTTTTTAAAAAATAAAATTACCACTGAAGCTTCTGAAGCAATGTAGCTACTGTATCCATTAAAACAATCTAAATATTCTAAAATAAATATTAAATAAATGCAGCATGTAAAGAAAGTTAAATGACTGATTAGATCAACAAGAGGTTACAAATGGACTACTTACTAAATCAAATTATTTGTACACTAGAGCTTGACAACTGCGACTAGGTTTTTTTTATTTTGTGCATTTGACCCGTATATGCTTGCAGAGAGAATAAGAATTTTGTACTGAACAGTGTATCTCAAAAAGTGTATGATCTTTATTTGATATCACTAATAATTTCTCTACCAATGCCCTTCTGGCCTGTCTTCCTTTCCAAACATACTTTCATGTACGAGCACAAGTCATTATTCTTTTTTGAAAGCTTAATTGGAGGGCATAAAGAACAATTCGTTAATCTGCTAGTACAGGCTTGCTCTGGTTTTAGTATCGCTACGTGAATTGGAGAGACCGACGACTCATTCCCAACCTGTACATAGGACATAGTCACGCTGCGCTTGAATGAAGTAGGAACTTATAGTGTGGAGATTGGAAGAGGAGTCAGAAAAGGATATAGTATGTCATCACAATTATTCAACATTTACAATGAATGTTTAATGACGGAGGCATTAAAGGGAATTAGAGATTTCAAGATTGGAGGGCAGATCATTAACAAGATCAGGTATGCAGATGATACGGTTATTATAGCTGGAACTGAAGAAATACTGCAAGAGATGATTGACAAAATAGTTGACACAGGAAAACTATATCGAATGGAAATCAACATAGAAAAATAGGAAGTCATGAGACTTCCCGTGGAAATACGCCTTACGGGTCAGAATAGAACAAAGAGTACTTGAAGAGGTCGATCATTTAAAATATCTGGGAAGTATTTTGACGAACAACGTGCACTGAACCAAAGAGATCAGGTCAAGAATTGACATAGCCGAAGAAGCATTCAACAAGAAAAGGTCACTCTTAACTAACAGCCTTAATATTTAACTAAGGAAGAAATTAGTCAAGTGCTATATATGGAGTATTGGACTTTATGATTCAGAGACTTTGACAATACGGAAGCTAGAGAAGATATACTTCGAGAGCTTCGAAATGTGGTGTTGTAGGAAGATAGAGAAGATAAAATGGACAGAAAGAGTAACAAACGAAGACGTTTTAAAACGAATAGGAGAGAAGAGGACGCTTCTAGCCACTATCCTTCATAGGAAGTCCAATTCGATTAGACACATCTGGCGAAGAAATTGTATTCTTCACACCGCCATAGAAGGAAAGAAGGAAGGAAAGTGAGGAATAGGAAGAAAAACACAACTGTTGAATGATTTGAAAAGAAAATATCGGGAGTTAAAAGAGGAAGCTGAAGAACGAGAAATATGGAAGAAATATTTTTAGGCCGAAACTGAAAATTAAGAAGAAAAAAAAAAAACCTCATTAGTCCCAGAACCTGCTAAATGGCAGAATATTTAATAATAATAATAATAATAATAATAATAATAATAATAATAATAATAATAATACCTGAATTGAAAAACGTACTACATGCTTCCTTCGATTTTCATAAACAGGATCTACTGAGTGATGTTTCACGCTTGGTAGAATAGCTACAAAATGCTATGAAACGCTACAAATAGCTTTTGAAGAAAAGGTTTAAAGCACGCACAATTTCGGATGATGGGCGTTCGGATTGATCATCGCCCAATGTAACTGAAGTTTTTGAAAATTTCAGTGAAACATTGCTGCTTCCTTCTACAGGATGCGACATGAAAGAAGTCGGTTTTTATTTTTTTACAATGCTTCTGACACTTTTTGGCTGCTAAGAACAGACACTGGGTATCACGCTACATACTCATCAGATCACGTATCCTGGGACTTGCTTGCTTCCGATTGAAATTACCACTGACGAGAATAATACTCTAGTTTTCCGGAGAAAATTACACAAAGCTGTATGCTGTTCTAGACGACAGAACCAAGATAGCTTGCCAATGTTACTAGGATGATTCATCTACCCTCCAGAGAAGCATATTTTGAAGGATTGTGCAGCTAAGAATATGTGATGTAAGCTATTTTTCATATCCTCCATAGAGAGTTTAATGACTCGGCTTCATACTTCTAATTACTGGAAAGTCAGACATATTGTTATTTACTTTACAAATCTTTGGAGTTCACAAACTGCTATGAATGGCCAAGTTTCCGTATATTTTAATTAATTGTTTTATCATACACTTTACTCAATTTCTTTTTAAATCAATGAATAATGAATAATATTTCTGAATATCAAGTAAAATTATAATATCGTGATTGTTGAAACGTCTACTGGTTTCATCCGCGCTTTAACAGTTTCGACGACAAAAACACAACTTTTTTTTCTTTTTTTTTTTTCAATGAACGAACAGAATGGATTTAAAACAAAAGAACAGGGATGAAACCCCAAACTTTACCTTAACTCTTACATGTTTAACTCCATGAAAAATTTCACAATGTATACAATATTCTCAAATTTTGAATTCAAATCAACAAAGACTGCAAAAAAGTTCACAAAAATCCGTTTTCAACAGTAAGTATGAAAATAAAGTAACAAAAGGCAAGTGAGACACACTGTTTTACTTGCGGCTGTATTAAAACAAATGTAAATAGCTTTTTTAAAGAAAGCTGTATTACTTGACCACCTGCCAAGCATTAATGAATGGCCCAATGAATAATAAGAAGCAATTAATTTTTTTATAAAAAAAAACTTGTCAATAAATCCTCATTTGTACCAACAAGCACAAAAAAAAAGTTTTTAAGTGATTATACTGGCGCACTATTTTACTTAATTAATTTTACTTCAAAAATATATATGTAATATAAAACAAACTCTTTTTAGGTGTAAGTTTTTTTTTTTTTTTTTTTTTTTTTCAGATATGTATGTCATTAATACTTGTTCTATTAAGTATTTTTGTTTCCAAAATGTGTATACATTGTACAAAGATCGTAATATTATTATTTTTACGAGGAGCAGTCAAAAAATTCCCGGAATGTTTTTATAGTTTCGGCATGTGTGATGCGATCAGAACGAATCTTATACAGTACTTAAGTATGAATTTCAGAAGAATGAATAGGTCATAGTACGCAGTATACGAGTAATGTAGCTGAATGGAGGAGTCTTATCAGTTGGCGCAATTTTACACATCAAGCCACGCGCAAACATCAAGTTCGTGTGTAAATTGGGGAAGATCTGCTTTAGAGACCTTGATATCCTTATAAACAGTTTAGCAACATCAGATGTATGACTCTTCCCAAAAAGATAAAAAAAATGTGCCTCAAAGGTACCCGTTTCGCCACTGTAGAGAAGATTAAAACAACCCCGAGGGCTCAACTTCGGAAAATACCTAAAGGGCTTTCATCAGTGTTTCCAGCAATGCCAGAAGCTATGAAACAAGTGTGTGTGTTCCGTAGGCGATTAAGTAAATATATAATTATATTGTGCTAATCAAGAGCTGCAACAAAATTCCGCGAACTTTACGACTGTCCCTCGTATTTTAAAATCAGTAGATATTGAAAACAAACAACTATATATGTAACAAAATGCTAAAAATAAAATCACAAAATATATATTATGCAATATCCAAATGTCGATAGATTATACTAAAAAAGATTTTTTTCACATATCTCATATAACCATTAAATTACAGTTTTGATTTTAGGTAATTTAATTAACTTACAATATGTAACTAGCTTATATTTTATAGTAATGATACAATTAAGATTAGAAGTAAATGAACATCAAACCTAAGAATGTTTACTTTGTTTGCGACCATGTGAGTATTACTTTGCATACTGGTTACTTTGTAGAGAAAAAGTGAGGGAAACCTCCCAAAAGAAAGATGAAAAAAAAAAAGTGTTAAAATAGAATCTATAGCCAACCTGAATCAAAGCGTTTTTTTCAATTATCAAACTTATTCTGCTTCACCTAGTACTTAAATGCATCCCTTCATCAGGCTCAATAAGGATCACAATAGATAAATTGCTAAATTTTTAAAGGCTAAAATAAAAAGCCTAAAATATGTGGGGGGACAGAAATTAATCACTGGTTTCATTACAGAAAAAAAATGAAAGTGGCTAAGCACACAGACTATAACTAAAGTGACCCCACTAAAACTGGAGTTCAAGATTGCTTTACCAACAAGATATATACATTAAACTTACGACCTGAATCAAAAGTAATTTTCAGTGCATTCTCTCAGCTATAGTAAGATCAGCTAGGTGCGTTGGTCGTTGCGGGTTCTTTACAATTCGTCGCAAGACCTTTAGTTACAAACCTTGTAAAACAGATTATTTTCACAAGTATTTTTTAAAATCCATGTTTATTTTAGAACATTTCTACAAACAAACATTTCTAGATTCTTCGTTCATTTCTACGGATACTTTGGCCTCTTTAAAATTGTTTCCTTTTACATTACAGATATTTTTGTCTGTTCAACAGGGATGTGTTTCAGATTTAAGTTTGCCTCAGTAAAAGTATTCAGTTTTCTCTGAGTGCTTTCAGCCTTTATTTTTACAGCTGAAACTCGGAAGGCCCGGATTATAATGGAAATCACCAAAACTCGGAAAAAAATATGCTTCTAGAATTCTGAAGGACGAAACCCTCGTTTCAGCTTCCACTATTTAATCGTAAAGAGGTGATGGTCCATGAGAAGAAAGAGTGATAAGTATATCAAGATCTTTATAGTGTTTAAATCTGCATTTTTCAAATGATTTTATTTACTCTCTCTCTTCATATATTCTATTTTGTGGTAATACCGTATTATTTTGTACTTCATTGTATTCATATTAATATTGTTCGTCGAATTCAAGTTTAGTGCCGCTTTCCAGAAACGAGGCTATAAGAAACATGGACCTAAAATTTAGGGTGGAATCTCAACCACCGTAATGCGTTTGAATTTCTACGTTCTGCTAGCGGGAACCGAACCCGGAACTCCCCGCACCATATATTGTTAGTTGATTAACATGTAATAAGCACAACATATCACTTTCATTTATTCTTATTTAAAATGGTGTACATTCACTTTAGAATTCGATTTATTAGTGAACATTTATTCTTATTTAAAATGGTGTACATTCACTTTAGAATTCGATTTATTAGTGAACATTTATTCTTATTTAAAATGATGTACATTCACTTTAGAATTCCATTTATTAGTGAACATTTATTTAAAATGGTGTACATTCAATTTATAATTCGATTTATTCTTATTTAAAATGGTATACATTCACTTTAGAATTCGATTTATTAGTGAACATTTATTCTTATTTAAAATGGTGTACATTCAATTTAGAATTCGATTTATTCTTATTTAAAATGGTGTACATTCACTTTAGAATTCCATTTATTAGTGAACATTTATTCTTATTTAAAATGGAGTACATTCAATTTAGAATTTGATTTATTAGTGAACATTTATTCTTATTTAAAATGGTGTATATTTATTCTTATTTAAAATGGTGTACATTCACTTTAAAATTTTATTTATTAGTAAACATTAATTTTTACTTGATTCAACATAGTAAAAAAAAGGTCTTATGACGAATTGTGCTACACCCGGTCACTATAGGACTCAGTACATCTCATGAAACTGAGTTTTTAGTTTAACATCCCACAGTTATGCCCTTTAGCCTAAAGACGACGGATGATTAATGAAACTGAATGATTATGACTTTAATCTCCCATCGGAAATAGAACCTGGAACTACGTGCAAAGTAAATTCCATGTACAGCAGTTTATCACTTTTCTTTTTTTCTTTTTCTTTAACGTGCAAACGTACTTATTCGACTCCATCAAAACATTACAGTACAAATAATAATATAATCTTTTCTTTTTCTACAAGGTGTCATATAAATTTGTCACAATATTTTGAGAACAAATCCCTCACATTAAAATAAGAAAAACGTTTATATGGACCTATGTTCAAAAGTAGATAATTTTGGAGTTATAAGATGCCGAAAACGTGAAATAAGTGAACTTTAAAAGTTCATAGCGTTACTACTAGGAGATCTATCGTAGTCGGGTTAAGACATCACAGAGAAACTATTAAGTGAACTATCCAAATATCCATGTTTAAGAATGCTCCAGTACTTGCACACCAATTTTTTAGAGAGGTAGGTGGAGAATGATCAAGTACTCCCAAACAGCTTCTCCAAAAATGATTGTGCAAGTACCGGAGATTCTGAAAGTTTGATATTTGGATAGTTCACATACTAGTTTCTCAGCGATGTCTTGACCCGACTACGATAGATCCCATAGTAGTAAAGCCAAGTTCACTTACTTTACGTTTTCGGCACCCTATAACTCAAACTACCCACTTTTGAGCACAGGTCCATACGAACGTTTTTTTCTTATTTTGATTTCAGGAATCTGCTTCCAAAATATTGTGAGACATTTATGTAACACCCTGTATATCATACATTATTAATTACTGGATCTAGTTTCGTGATGACCTGCGTTGTCACAAACTGAATGACATATCAAGATCACACGCTTGCATATTCTACGATTACCACCACAACAGTTCATTGTGAACATTAGCCTTTACAAAACATACACCGACTAACAAATAAAACTATATGAAAAAATAAATTTGTTATACAAAACTATAGAACATACACATATATATGTTTATGTACATACTATCACCATCTACAATAGCTATTATGTTGTAATAATGTAACCTATACATTTATAAATGTTTGCATCAGTCTTCTTGCTTCCTCTGAAGACTACTTTATTATAACGTACATTTAAAATTACATGTTAAAGCAATAAGCTCAGAGAAAAGGCAAGTATATGTATAAATAACCCAATACCTGACTTCCAAATAACTTGCGTACGTACATCAACTTCCAAATAAACAGTGATACTCAAAATAGTCCTTAATATAGACATTTCAAACAGTTATGCCTTATCTATACTAACCGTATCAAAGTGATTGTGGATTCATTCTAGTATCTAGCAATCAACATTTTTTTTTTTCGTTCATCGTAACTGTAATCGACTAAAACTGACTTGTCTGTGCATCTCTTGTTTTACAAGAAGTAAATCTACTTACTATATTTCACAGTGGAGTTTGATGATCTTCTATGAACATACACATAAATTTACAAAAATTTCGTAACTTCATTTAAGAGACCTAATCACTGCGAAATTAAAATACCGCTAATTTTACAGCAATTATGTGATATCTTAAAATAGATAAAAAAAATAATTGAAATGTGGAAGAAAAACGCGCTAGACAATATTATTTTCCATGAGGTAGCGTTATCACGAGTCACCTAGTAGCTTTCCATTTGCAGCCATTTAAAAACGCGAAAATTAATACCGATTTCCTAAATGCTTGGAAATCGAAAGCAGATAAGTGAGTTGTGATAACGGTATCACATGTAAAATAATATCATCTAGAGAGCTCTTGTTCGACTTCTCGATTATCTTTTATCTATTTGAAGATACCACATAATTCCTGTAAAATTAGCGGTATTTTAATTTCGCCGTGACGAGGCCTCTTAAGTAAGTTCAGCAACTGAAATTAAGAAAACTGCCCATCTCAGACAGTTCTAGTTAAATCTGGTATCAGATTATGCTTTTTGGTTTTTGATACAATAGTTTCGAAGTACGTACGTATTTAACAACTATTTCTGCAGTTGCACGATAATGTTCATAACATATTAAATGCAATAATCTTCCTATTCAATAACAGCTTTTCCTTTCAGTTATTTCATAATGGTTTTACACTTGACAGCTGCAAGCTACATTCATTATTGGTACATAATAATCCAAACAGTGTTAAAGAATAGGCAAACTCTTTGAAAGAACTGCTCTCAATATAGGATAAATTATTTCAAAACAAAACGAAGTCTGTAGAGTTGTGTACGTAAATAATCACGTATCTTCCTTTGTTAAATGATATTCCTTGTATGCGACTCTAATACCATTACCAGCAAACGTAACATTTGACATATAGCTATACTGTAACTTTTGAGACTTATTACAGTATTTGCAAATTGAAAATAAATAGCGTATTACGTAAATGAGGGAGCTATTGTATTTTAATTGTAATAATTAGAAGTAATAGATCACATGGAAAAATGTTCCTGTATAAAATGAATAATTGTATTTATTCCATATGTATAGGGTGATTATATACGATTCAATGGGGTTTAAAGTGAAATATGTCCAAAACTGTTAATACAATACGTTTGTGCTTATAATGAAACGAAAGAACACACGAACTTGAGGAAACAACGCAAAGAAATGAAGTTTGAAAATTTACAAGCCATACAAACAGAAATCTGAGAACGGGATCTCAGGCTGATTAGATATTTGAAAAGAAATAATAATATTCCAGAAGTGTTTTTCTGGTGTATACTTAGCTCAAAGGAGTGCGAAACAGACGTCGAAAACGTTGTATGTTGATTTGGTGTTATTTACGAAAAAGTTGGCTGATAAAAGTGATACAGTAACAAAAGAAACACTCACCAAAGCTTCAACACACACTGTATTTAACCTATAACGTGTTACGGTTTCGGATATCTAACATATCCTTCATCAGACATTACATCCACTATATATAGTGTCTGATGAAGGAAATGTTAGATATCCGAAACCGTAACACATTTTAGGGATGGGCAAAACCGGGATGGAAACAGGTTTCTAGAAAAACCGACATTTCGGTTTTCTCTAAAATCGGTTTGGTTTTTCACCGAAACTGGTTTTGGTGAAAACTTTTGGAAAACACACAAAACTATTTCTGTGGAAACGGACTCGGTTTCCGGAGAACAACAAAACACTATTCTGGTCAGAAATAGAACAAATTTTGAAAAAAAAAAAAAAAAAAAAAAAACCGGAACCGGTTTTGAAGAAAACCGAAACCCGATCCGTTGAAAAACCGATAATCGGTTTTGAAGCAAACCGAAACCGGTTTCGGTGAAAAACCGGTTTTTGTGCCCACCACTAGTTTAAATACAGTGTGTGTTGAAATTTCGGTCAGTGTTTCTTTTGTTACAACATCTAATCCAAAGCCATGAATAGCGTTGTTATAAAAGTGATACACCAGGATTTTACTTCAATGCTTTGAGACCCATAATGCATCTCAATTTACGAAGACAAGCATAGCAAAATAATAAATAAATAAATAAATAAATCCAATGAAGAAAGTTCGGATTGAGATAAGATTCCACCTATAAATGGAGCATCAAAATTCAATATACAGAAGAGTGTTTCGCGTATATCTGACCGAACCGATTCCTTCCGTCCTTCGCGCAGAATGTACTCGCCTGGCTTTGGTAAGCTGTGAAAGTGTATTTGTGGTCTCTCGTTTGTGGTTAACATTGTCGCACCCTGGTGCCATAGTCTATTTCTTATATTTTTTTCGTTTTATAATAATAATAATAATAATAATAATAATAATAATAATAATAATAATAATAATAATAATAATAATAATACTTGAGTTGTAAAGCCCATTTGACGAGATATGGCTGATGAAGTCCCGATAGACCACTAGATATGTTTTCCGTTATCTTTCTTTTCTTGCAACTATGTGAAATGTGGAAGTCATATCTCTCCTCCTCTAACAGATAAAACGTACACGTAAAATCCGTAAGAGAATAAATTATATAATGATTCATTTAATAAAGGAACATTTTGTTTAGTGAATTAGATTAATGTATATGAATTATTTTGAACAAAAGTAGAAAGACAGAATTGAATACTGTTAAAATAGCAAAATTAATCTTCGATATTGTTTTAGCAATGCTACGACTGAAAACAAGAGCTTAATATTTTTTTGAAGTGTTAATACATTATTGTTTTCACAATATTTCGGCTTTAAAAAGTAATATTTAAATACACTAATGAAATACCTAATTTATGTGTAACTCAAGATATCAATACGATTAACTGCTGCATACCAAATGAGATCATTCAAGGTTGTACCACTAGTGACGACTATTGAGGGAAGTCACATTGGTAAAAATGATAATCTAAGGGAAGAAAATTTACCTAACTCTTTATATACGAAAATTAAGATATTAGGTAAATTGTCTTTTCTTACGTAGTACCGATATAATTCTAAATTTTACGGATGTGACTTCCCTCAACAGTCGCCACTGGTCGTTGTAATTATACAATTCACGAAACATGTGGGAATTGTTAAGAGCTGAATTGACAGTGGAATGTAAACAACGAATCTAGCAAATCTTATTTTGCTTCTCAAACATTACTCGAAATTGCTTTCCATGATACTGGAAATGATTCACAGACACTTTACACTATCGTATAAATCACACTGTGTATTCGCTTTGTCCACTTACACGAAACCAATCAGAAACTTACGTAAAGAAGAGAACGAAAAATGTGTTGAATTTTTCGCTTATCAGAAAATAAGTGTCAGCCTTCCATGGGCAAGCTTCATAAATTTTCGATATGATCAACGGACACTAAAATCACTGAAGCTAGCGCCCACACAAGCACAAAATAAAGCCAGCCTTTTCTGTAGAAGGGCGACGTGAAGTTATTCTTCACTCCCATCCCAATCACTTGTAGCGTATGCTTACGAGCACAGTAAACCAAGGCTGCTGGGATCACATACTGAATGCCTGCCCCAGCGTATGACCCTGTAATCCCCACTAAAAACTCCAAGTTTTTGGTGATAAAGGCGACAAGAACTGGAGGAACTACGGCAAGTATTGGAAACACTACCCTCCGTATACACCACCTATAATGACGACCTTCAGTCAAAAATAGGGACTTTAAATTGTTTCTTAACGTAATTGCAATTATGGGAAAATTCGTACTTAGCGTAAACACTGGAAACAAAGCTAAGAAATATTGTATCATTAACACGAAGCCACCATGTTTGATTCCACACGCTTTCGGCTGGAAGTCTAGAGTGTATAAGTCATCCAAATGGTCAAAAGCGAAGATCCCAGTAAACGCCAGCAGAAGGTAGAAGACAGCAATTAGCGAGTAGTCAAGAGCAAAAAACTGGAAGAGTCTCGACTTATCAGAAATTGGAGTGACCAGAGCTGGCAATGAGTGGTGGCACATAAAGGAATACACACACACACCAAACAAATTAGGAATTCCGGCGACATTCGCTGGTCTTGGATGGCCCTTTGGACCGTCCGATATTAAGTTCTTCACAGCGTAGATTATCATGATAGAAAAGGCTGTGGATTAAAAGAAAAACAAATCAATTGCACAGAAAACTACACCTAATATTGGTCAATTGGGAATTAGTATTAACATTAGTTCTTTGAACACGCAAGAAAGAGTAAATCACACACATACACAAAACACACCTCTGTATCCTGTGGCACTTTTGAAAGGGATGGTGCTCCATATCGGTTCTCTTGGAATCTCCCACGCCAATTCTCTTTGTTGCACTAGCATCATTTATGTTGTACCCAGAGCCGGATTTAGGTTTGATGAGCCCACAAGCTATTCTAGGTAATACTAGCTACTAGCTATTATTCATACGCACGAATTCGTGCAATATGTATATTATAAAGACGAAGTAAAAATGAATGAATCACGTCTCCGTTATATCTCCAGCTGTCCTTTGTCAATGACAAAGTGGCTGGCTGCACTGTAGTCTGCAGCTGCATGCTACATGTTCCATGCATCTGCCATGCAGGGTATACAGAACGAGGCATCTTATATACAGAAATGCGCAAACTAGTGATATTTTAGAGAGCAGGCAAGCAGCAGCGGGACCGTCACTAACATCGTGGCAGCCTACACAAAAATGTTGCTTGTAAATTTTATTCTGTATTTGTGTTGTAATGTATATTTTGGAAATGTAAATTCAGTTCTTTAAATTTTGGGGGGCCCCTAAGAGAGTGGGGGCCTAAGCCATTGCATGTTTAGCTTATACATAAATCCGGTACTGGTTGTAACAGCTGTACCTACTGAAAGTTACTGGACAACAGGATCAGTGGAAACAGCTTATGATAATGCTTCTTTCTATACGCAAAATTTACTGAAAGTGGTTAAAAGTGACGGTCAAATTGTCCGTCATCCTTAGGAGTGACCAAAATAAAAAGTGACATTCTCAATTGAAACTTCCTCGACAAGAACGAAATGTTAATGCGGACAATAATAAGTGATACTTAGATTCAATTGTTTTCCGGATGATCCTGTTCCCTTTAAATTTTAATTAACAACTCTGGAAGATAAATCTTTAAGTTAATACAACAACGGTGCTGAAAAAGATTCCAAAGAGAAGCGACAATCACACACTAACGGGTCAATCCAAATAAAATCGACCAATGATGGTTGCTAACAAAATTTAGTTTTTTATTATTTTTTTTTTTTTTTTTTTTTTTTTTTTTTTTTTTTTTTTACCTAATGTTGTACCACATTTAGGGAGTTGAAAACGGGTATTCATTTATTTTTTAGCCGCGCAGGTTTTGTCGTAGCAGCCATTTTGTATAGGCGCCTGAACGCATTTTGAACTTTTTAGTGCATTCCGTTAAATGCTGTAACTTTTTAGGTTTTAAAAATAATGAGTTCAAACCAAAACCATACGAAAGAATGGACAATATTATATGTTCTGTGCACATAGAGACGTGCTTCAGAATGTACATTACTTTTGGAATGTACATTTTGAAACGAAATAAACGAGATTCACCTTCAATTCTTCGTCTACATAAAGACTAGATAATATACAACGTCCTAAACAAGTTTCAAATCTGAGAACTATATACTTGATTTTTTGGAAATTTTTAAATTTTGCGAATTTTCGAAAATCGTGTATTTTCACCATCAAATATCTCAGGGAAGACAGAAGTAAAAAAATCCCAAATTTGCACAAAATAGACGATAGTTGTGTAGTAACAAGTAGGTAAAATTGCATCACTGAGACTTAATATCATGAAGCGCCATTGGAATGCATATAAACTTTGTAGCAAAAGTCAAAATAACACGACAGTAATGTTAAATGGGTAAATAGGCATAATTTATGAATCATATCTTGTACAAAAAACGAAAGTTGTCTGTTATTTCTTTTCTGTCTACAGCGCTGCTCTTAAGACATGAGTGAGGTAAATAGTTGACTAATTTGTGTACAGAGTTTGGAACTGATAATTAAAAGTACGATCTGTAAGAGTTGTGAACTCTGTGGGTGTGAGTTTTCGGCGAACCTTAGTGATTGGCACCCACACTTTGTCATTCGTACATAGTTTACAAGAGGTTCTTGAGCCATGGGGATGGAAAAAGTGATCAAAAAGATCGTTATATTCCTGACTGATGTCTTCAATCCACCATTTGTCATAAATACAGGCTACGATATTATTAGGTGCAAATGACAACATGCTATGTTCTAGAAGTACTGAAGTACTGCAATCAGTAAATTTATCATCATTATTTGTTTTCGTCAGAGGTACAAATCTATGATATGATCTGGTATTAATAATTCTTTTACTGGTAGCAAATCTCCAATTTCTTGCTGTTTGACAACTTCTTCTGATGAAACTTAGATAAATTGTATGCCTGAGATACTGTATCAACACAAAACCTGCACCTGTTCAGTTTTTAAAATCGTGAATTTCACATCACTGCAAACAACTTATAACTCAGAAACTACTCACGTCTCAGTGATGCAATTTTACTCACTTATTACTGCACAACTATCGTCTATTTTGTGCAAATGTTGGATTTTTCACTTCTGTCCTCCCTGAGATATTTGATGACTTTCGAAAATTCGCAAAGTTTAAAAATTTCCAAAAAATCAAGTATACGGTTCTCAGATTTGAAACTTGTTTAGGACGTTGTATATTATCTAGTCTCTATGTAGATAAAGAATTGAAGGTGAGTCTCATTTATTTCGTTTCAAAATGTACATTCCAAAATTGCAAATTCTACCTCAATGTTCAGAGTTTCATTTCTCGACGTTCTGAGTCTCCTTTAGCCTAACCGGCATAACCGTGGGACGTAAAACTCAAAAAAACTCGACGTTCTGAAGTACGTCTCTATGTGCACAGAACATATAATATTGTCCATTCCATTATCTTTCATATGGTTTTGGTTTGAACTCATTATTTTTAATATCTAAAAAGTTACAGCGTTTAACGGAATCCTCTGAAAAGTGCAAAATACGCTCAGGCGCCTATACAAAATGGCTGCAACAAACAAACCTGCGCGGCTAAAAAATAAAAATTAAAAAATAAATAGGTAAAAAAGTAATTTGGTAAAAAAAAAAAAAAAATAAAATAAATTTTGTCAGCAACCTTTAACCTGGAAATTGATCGATTTCATTTGGATTGCCCCTAACCTCAAAATTGTTCACAGAAGTTAATTTATCATTTATTTATTTATGTAATATATATCCTATAGAGCCCACTAGTTTAGCCTTCATTATGCGCTGAATCAAACTGCAGCAAGAAATTATCGAGTTTTGAGAACACAAATGTCATTGCTCAATTTTTCTCAATATTGACTTTGTCAGTTATTTCGGTAGCTTGATACCTGAAATGATAGCATGCATCAAAAAGCCAATAACATGTTCAACTTAATCCCCAATCTTCAACTACTTCAGTCACGATCCTGATTTTTGACAATACTTTGAAACTTCGAAAACGATCTCCTGAAAGATTTAGACAACTGGAGATATGACATTTGTGCTCTCAAGACTCTTTATTTATTTCATAAAATGTATATTTTAAAAATTTACAAGTTTTTTTCACGTCCTCAAATACTGTAAATCAGCAACTCTACCGACTGAAGTACAAATGATGGTAAATGTAATTTGCTATCCAGTAATTGGCAATTATATGATGCATATAATACCTATAATAAATACATACACATACGTACATAATATTAGAGATCAAACCTCGAAAATCCAACACTGATGAAACGAGGAAACAACTTTAAAATTGAATTCTCCTTCAACGTACTTTCTATGCATACACATCTTACACAAATATCTGAATGTTTTAACAATCTCCTGTGATATAAAATTATAAGTGGTTCGAAAATACGTTACTATCTAAGTTTTGATAAGAACATCGTAATCTAGAGGTTAGAACATTGGATTTGGATTCATGTCAGCGTGGTCCCGGGTTTGAGTCCCCAACTTTCGGTGTCCATCCAGCGTCGTGAGGCAAACTGGGGAGTCACGTGAACGAAAGACGTGACAGGGCAACGCAACGCACTGACCACGTGTTCGTTGCTACACTGGACGTAATTCAGCCGGTCACTGACAGATGGCGTTGGAGCTGTTCAGGCTCTTAAGATAGGCTGCTACGCCAAGTGATGCAGTTTGGTATCTACGTTTTGATCAAGAGTGAACAGGATTTTACAACTATAAAAACTGTGCTTTTTCACAAGACTTATGGCTTTATTCAACAGACCCAATGGCTACATTAAAATGGCAATACATTCGCCAGAATTTCAAAAACTTATAAATAATATATTAAGAGAAAACTCTTGGAGATGGGAAGAACTATATTAATTATGAAATATCCAATTCATGACACCTGCCTTTTCACATAATTTGACTTACAACGATAATTTCTTAAGAAGATGTGGTTCTCTCCCTACTTTCTTCTCGCAATTTAAGGTAATATTTCAAATTCGTGTCGCAAAATAATCGGGCAACATGCACAACAAAGAACAAAAAGTGTTTACGAAAACAGAATAATTAGTGTTTATAATCCTTTTTAAATGGCTTGAAAGTGAATTTCTCAAAAACGCAGCCAAAATACTTCAGTGTGACAAGATAACTAGATCTATAATTATTCTGACATTGCAAAACCACGCTCAGGAATTGTAACTATTATTCTACTTACAGGTTTCTGTAATTCTTGAATCTTTAAATTTCCGAGTTTTCGACTCTCCCCTGGAGTCTTGGTCACGGAGGTTAAAAAAAAAAAAAAAAAGAAAAAGAAAAAGAACAAAAGCATGAAGGAATAAAAAGGAACGGACTTACCAAGGGGAAGAGCTGTGTGGAAAACACTTTGTCAAGTGCGTCAGCGATCTGCAGATTTTCTTGAAGCAAACTAAAATATGGCGGAGTCAGTTTATGCGCCTTTTATGTTTCTGTTGGAAGGTTGCCAACTCATGGTATTATCATGCCAATGTTGTGAATATTTTGTGATAACCGCTTCCCATTCGTCACTTAGCCATCCCTTGTCTAGGTTTAATTTTGTTTTTTTTTTTTTTTTTTTTTTTTTTTTTAAGTGAATAAACAAACTTTCGAAACCCAGTCTCTCTACTTCATTTCTAGCTCCAAATAAAATTTTTGAATCTTCTACCCTGTGTTGCGGTTCTTTTAAACGTTTCGATAAACCTGACACCGGATTTTCCGCTTTCGAATTTGTATTGTCTTTCTTTACTCGGATTCTTAAAATTTCTTTTCGTTTTGCCTATGTAACTCTCTTGGCAACTGAATTTTATTTCATAAATACCCGATTTATCATTGAGATCTGTGTAATAACTCTTAAATTGGGTGATATTCCGTATAAACCGTATTGTGTGTAAATTCTATTTAATGCAGTTGTCAATCTAGGAAAAATAGGCAATCCTATCCACCTTTTATCCTTCATGGCGGTTTCAGGTTTATCGGTACTTACATTCCTTTTAACCCGATTATTTAATAATGAAGCTGGGTCCGTTCAGACCACCCAGTTTCATCAGGTATTCAATTTCTGTCTGTAAATCCGTTCCTTTTCATGCCTTGATGTTTGTTCTTTTTTTCCTGTTTTTAACCTCCGTGACCAAGACTCCAGGAGAGAATCGAAAGCTTGGAAATTTAAAGATTCAGGAATTACAGAGACCTGTAAGTAGTATAATTATTCTTTTGTTGCACCAAAGCAACTTACTCATACCAATACCTTGTGTAACTGTCTTTTTCTTTTAACTGGATATCTCCTTCCTCTCTGGGAACGTCGTCAGCACATTTCTGCTGAATTACCGGATCATTTTCTTTATATCTCCTATTGTAGTACAGAGCAATTTACCCGTGGGCTTAAGACAATGGTGGGATCCCACATAAATCGTTAAATTAAACTATAATAATACTTTCACAAAAACAGTAAGTGAACGGGTAATATATAATGACGAAAATTAGGTGATATTAAAAATCGAAATTAAATCCACGGAATATTATGGGTAATTTTTTCCTTATAGGATAGCAAATACTAAAATAGGAGATGTAAAGGAAAGGATCCGGTAATGCAATAAAAATGATGCTGACAACGTTTCCAGAGAGGAAGAAAATATCCACTTTAAAAAAAAAAAAAAAAAAAAAAAAACCGGAAGCACAAGGTAGTTTGTTTTGCTATGAATACGAGGTGTATTCAAAAAGTATCGAACTTTTGGTTGGCAAAAATACATTTATTGATCTGGAAATCCGAAACACTAATTCCCTTCAAAGTAGTCTTCTTGGTAATGTACATACTTCTCCCAGCGCTCGCGCCATTTGGCGATAAACAGCCTGAATCAAATTTCGTGCCCAAATTCTCGTTCAAAACTGAATGTATCGATCCGTTTGAATTGTTTCCGCTTGGGTATCGCCAAGTTTTGGCAACATTTAATGTAATATCACTACTCAAGTTTTTCTGTTTAAAAAAAAAAAAAAAAAAAAAAAAACGACGACCGCTCACTACAAGTCTTCACTCGTTGGCCGACTGCCAGAGACTGATGCTTTCTGCACACGGGAAAAAATTCACGACTACGCATGAGTGTCTCCTCTACATCTACACTGAAGAAAGTCTCCTGTATTTCATTGGTTTACGCGAAAAAAAAATAAGGTTCGATACACTCTTAAACACATCTCGCATATGCCATGTAGCTTTTGTCAGTGAGTTTTATTTCATCATGAAGATGGTAACAGAAGTATTACCAGATTTCACAGAAAACTGCGGAATTGCTATATTAACTCAATCATTAAATAAATAAAACCGTAATAATATCGTATTTGATATATCTTCAACTTAGAGCGAAAATGTGCGATTGGACCAGGGTTCGAATTCCGTGTCTCCAGTTTGTAATCCAGCTGATCATTACGCCATCCAGTCCTTTCCCAAACAGCTACACTAGACTGTCTCAGCAAAAATAGACGTATACTGCGGTACAGTCCATATAGTATGAATTAGCTGAGCACGGAAGTGGAAGTGTGTGTAGTTCGTCTGGGGAAGGACTAGGTAGCTACTGTAAAGTAGAAATCTGGATTTGATTCCGGTTTAGTCGCTCATTTCGCACTAATTTTCATCGTGTTCATTCTCAACACATTTTATACACTTACCTAACCACCTCATGGCAGTAGTGAGCATCTGTAAATACTTTGTTTTCTGCACATTAAAAAAGACGAAAGGACCCAAGGCAAGGACAAAAACACCCTGAAAAAAAAAGTAACAATTATAGTGGTACATTTTTTTCTTGTTACTTTCACTTTTAATATGAGTTTGGGAAAATAAAGGACAAAATATGACGATTTCCATAGAAATATAAGGTGCTCCTAATCTATCCAAGAATTCCGTAGTTTTTTGAAGAATCTTCAAGCATTCGACATCATTCATGGGTTTCCAGCTTATAATGATCTTTATTATGAACTAATTTGGAGGAACATTCATTTTATTTTGTGTAATGGACTTCAAGAAATGCATTTTGTTTCATTTCTGAATTTTCTTTCCTTTTACATTATCACGTTCAATCGTTACCCGTGGCTGTGATAACGTACTCTCACAAAATCTGCTAATAACTCATGATAAAGCTCCAGCCAATGAGAGTACATGTGCAGACGAAATGGATAAAAATTCGTATGTTATGAGGGATTGAAGACTTCGTTTTACGCCTGGGTTCTAGACCCATGGGCGGGTCTTTGTTTGAGAAGTGGGAAGAATGACGCAGCAATGTTCAAGATGGACACGAAAAAGTGAAAATCTGCGTTACTTCTGTGCTAAAGTATTTACTTTCATCATCATCTTACTAGTTTTTTAATCTTTGTGTAAGCATGTAGAATCTTACGTATAAAAGTATACAATACATTGAATTAAATCATATACGTCATTCCTTTTCAATATTTTACTCGGGATCGCAATGTGCATGGATTGTCTATTTTATACTATGTTCTCTATAAGAGAATCGAATTCCTGAAGTATATTGCTTTCAATGTAACTCCTAACATTGTGGTTTGTTGCGGTTGTTTGTGGTGAGGTCGGGCAAAACTTCGTTTTGTCTGAATCAAATCACAATTTGCATTGGTAACAGCGTTTGTGTGCGAATAGCTCTGTATGCATTCAGGTTGTTATTGGCGAAGCTGTCAATGCACAGGCGCTGGATAGATTCCAAGTTCGATTCCCCAGCTTGGTTATTACGTTAGTATCCTTCTCCCTACACAGTAATCATAATAACTATATCAGAGTTAGAATTCCCACTCGAAATAGTCAAGTGTACGATGGACAAAATGATATTTTCGGTAATTTTCAGTTCCCTCTATTAAGGTTTTAACATACCGACATTTTTCTGGGTACTGCCTTGGTTTGGTCATATATTTTAATGCATTTATAAAGTTCCCTCGTAAACGTCAGTACACATTTACTGATCTGTAAAATAACTTGTATGTCAACAGCGTCTTTTTGATATTTGGAGGCGTCAAACCAGGACTGAAAGAGTTTTCGGGAAACGCTCTTTAATTTTGGCGAAAAAATTTAATAATCTGACATGACTTTAGATTTTTTTCTCCATAATTGTAAGATTGAGTTCAACAATTTCCGCATTTCAGTTAACCACTTTGATATCTGGCAAGTCAAGACACTTCTCTAGTACAAGTTAACTTACTACATGCCCTTTTTTTTCCTCTCTCTCTCGTCCAGTGGAAGACCAACGAACGTGTCCAAAGTTCGGCGATCCTTCAAAAGACTACTTAAGTTAAAAAGAGGAAGACTACAGGGGAAAAAGGAGGTAAGACAGTCTTCTTATAACTTTACACAATTGCCCTGTTTTCCACTGATTTACCTAGTTCTTCCCCTGTAAACGAAATCTTTAGCATTACATTTCTTAGTGACTAACCTTCTTCTTACTGTGGGATTTAGTTCATTGAAACTACACCTCTCAGGCTACATAACTCTGTTGTTAACTCATTTTCGGCCATTTCTTGACTTGCCTCCTTTTTCCCCTGCGGTCTTCAAGGGATTTTTATAAATGACCTAAGACTTATGCTCATATTTCTGTAATTTCACTAAAATTTTACAATAAATTATGAGAGTTGTGGAGAGGCCGTATTAAAAATGTGTTATATACAACTAAAAAAGGATCCATAATGGATATTTCGTTGGTAGGAATCATGAAAAAAATCCAAGCAACCCTGAGACATACTCACGTATTAATGCACATGTTACAAAAACTCGTATGATAAAACTTCAAAATACGTCATAATAACGCAGAAATTTTTAATGATATGCAAATGTGGACGGAAAATGCAGACCGCGGAAGAAAGCCTGACAAAAGTACTTTACCCTCTGGTCAATAGATGGATGTATTGTACTGGATCAGATTGGGCGCTGGGAAAACAGTTGTGTGTCAGTTGCGAGTAAAACAGAAGTAACCAGAGTGGAACAATGATCGTACATGAAAGAGACTAATATCTGGGAAGAAATGCGAGTGTGTGTCACCAAAAACTGGTAGGAGCGTTGCTACCTACCGTTTCCCCTCGGGCGCTGGCTTCTGGAGAACTCCCTAAGAAAACAGCTGATAACAATTCTGGTCCAGGCTCATGTTCTGTTCAGGCGCAAATTGATAATAGTGAAATACAACAAGTGATTTGACATGAGCAACGTTGGTGCTTTTGAGACTCAAGTTGTATTATACTTACTTTTGTGTATGCGTTCCTATACATATACGTAACTGGCAAGCCGACTGCTCGCAGGGATTCATACACACATGAATGAAGACGATAATATTTCCTTAGATGAATTCCTATTTATTAAATAGGCATATATGTGGATACGGAGTAGAATGAGAAATATTAACAACACACAAAATTTTCACTATACAGAGCTTGAACGCTCAAACAGAAGAAGTTGCACTGACGCAATTGAATAAACGAAATAATGAAAAATAAGACACTTAATATCACATAGTAGACGTAGATATGCACACACTATATAAAAACACTAAAAACATAGCCCTTCTATTCGATATCACTTGCACTATATACTTATTATTCGCACTGATGTGAGACTTTCACTGCGTAATTTAAGGCAAGGGGAATGGAGAGACACAGGAAACACTAATCCATGATGAAATTTCTTGACCCCGAAGAAACGCTGTACTCCAAAAGATGGTTGTTCACTTTTTCATTTAACACCAAAATAAGACTGCTATCACATACTTAATTATTGATCGTACTCCTCTTATATTAATATAGCGGCAAAACGTTCTTGAAAACTTTTCGTTCCTTCTTATTCTGACGGTTTAGGGTCACTCCCCGCTTCTACCAACGCTTGGGAACATCCCGTTCACTATGCTAAGGGTTGGTAGTGCGTTGTACAAAATAATAAAGAAATGTCAAAGTTTTCTGCATTCTTACGCAACACAAATATGACGCCAGTATAATGGAGAGCACTGGCAACACATGTTTCGGTCCCGTGGGAATAAAACTTGGAAGCGATAGTCAAAAAAAGTGTTGCAGGCTGAACTAGTAAATTCCTCCCATGACTTGGATTTTTTTACACTACTATTATACATAAAACAGTTCAGTGGAAAGGAGCGAACGTTGGTAATTGTGGGAATGAGTCATTTCACCTACGACTCCTACAAGCCATGAACACTGTTCTCACGGTAGGAAGGATGACGCAATATGAGTGCATGATAACACAATAGACGACGAGAATTCGTTCACACACAATATCAACTTCGTGTCCAAAAATATTCCCAACCTTAATAAATGTCGTTATGAAGAAAGTATATATGGAACAGTCATAGTAACGAAAACCATAAGTTGGTAACTATTTTTAGGGAAAGGAAAAAATGAGTTTGCTGCTACAAAGCACTTTGTCCAGACGATAAGCGTTGTATTAGAAAACAACAAGTCCTTTTTTTCTACCGTGAGAAATGATAAAAGCAACTGAGGAACACCTCCAGAAAGAGTTGAGTTTCTCACCAGCAAGCAAAATAGCTTTTCTTTCCTCTGAGTAAAATAATGATTTCGTTGCATGAATAAAAGTTTAAAAAAGAAGTACACTGTTCGTCCAAAAACGTAATCTTTTGGTCGGGCTGACGATCACAGCGTTATCGTGTATTAATGCTTGCCATATCGAACTATCGCAAGATGCGTAGCAGTTTTTCAGCGAGGAAGCCAAGCAACCAGGACATGGAACGGTGAAGCCAGCATGTGAGTGTGTGGACGATATGTCACGTGCAGTGTTGGAACATACGTTTGAGAACGAGAAAGGATGGACGCTAAGTGAATCAGAGACGAAGATTGGGATTGAGAAGCACACCATTCATAAAATTTAGACGCAACACCTGAACCTACGTAACGCTGCATTGAAAGACTTCCACATGTCCTCACGGAAGTTCAAAAGTGGACACAATTTGTAGCTTGTTTCGATAGCCTACAGTACTATGAGAAAGAAGGCAACTAATTTCTCTTCAAAGTGCAACAATTAAATGAAATCTTTAAGTTTTACATCCCACGGTTATGCCGGCTAGGCTCAAGGAGACGGTGATAATGAGAAATGAAGGAAATGGAATGAAGAAAGTGGGAGAAATCTGGAGAACCCTGAGCACGCACACTGTGTTTGTGCACCACAAAGCTCACTTGGTGTGAGCTGGGATCGAACCCAGGATCCCATGCACTAGAGATGAACGCTCTACCACTGAGCCACCGCGGCCCCGCATCCTCAGAAGGGAGACATTCAGGATCACCGCGTACACAGAATCTCTAGCCCACATGATTGATGGTGATTGTGGCATATGATACAAGGGGAGTACTTATCATTTCGTTCCTCATGACACCACAGTCACATCAGCGTTTATAAAGACTTCCTGCACCAATCACATCAGCGTTTACAAACACTTCCACCAATATCTACGACGTGCCGTTAGGGAGAAGCGTCCAAATTACTGCATAATGCAAAACCATATGAAGCCAACTAGTGTGTTCACCGGATTTGTCACCGTGTGATTTTGACCCCCTTCGCAAGGTGAAGAAACCACTGTGTAGTAGACGATACGCGACCCGCCTGGACATTGAAAATGCAGTGCATTAATAGAACAACCGCTTCACGTATGGTGCAGAGGATGGTGCTGCAGACGGTATTCGACGTTTCTCACATCGATGGCAGCGTGCTGTGGACAATGCGGGAAATTATTTTGAGGGTTTATCATAATAAGAGAAGTTTTTATAACATGTGCATTGTCGCGTGTTAGGGTATATCCTGTGTATACACTGTTGAGAAACATATCCTAAATAAAATAAAAAAGAGTGAACTTACAAGGAAAATGCGATAAGCGTCAAGTCTGGTGACAGGAGTTCCTTCCCAACAAAGAACGTCGTCGGGCAGAGTTGCATTGCAGGAACTATTGTCTGGCAAGTAGGTACTGCAATATAAAAAGTTATAGTTTATAAACACAAACTGATATTATAATATATTATGTACTACCGTCGTGTGCTCTTTTGCTGTACTAAAATTTTCACATTTTTTTTTTCCTTCTAGCACACAAGCACTCGTGCAAGTGATGATAATAAATTATAAACATTAAAATAATTAAAAACATAAATTATATAAATATTACAAATCCATTCTCTTCCTGCTTTTTAATTCACTTCCCCAAGAACATAGTTCACGCAGCACAAGCTAATATGTCAAGACCTATAATTTGTAACCATTTGATCCAACGATTAAAGTGATCTTTATTATGAACTAATTTTGAGGACATTCATTTTATTTTATACATTGGACTTAAAAACTGCATTTCGTTTGATTTCTGAGTTTTCTATTATTTTACGTCATAATGCTCCTTGTTCACGTTTGAACCTCACCCGTGAGAACTATTCTGATAACTTATTCTCACATACCTTTGTTATACGTCATGATAATACTCCAGCCAATGGGAACATATGTGCTGACGAAATGAATAAAATTTCGTATATTATGAGAGGTTTGAGACTTTGTTTTATGCCTGGGTTCTAAACCCATGGATGGGGCTTCTTGAAAGAAATGGGAAGAGCGATTCTCTATTCTAAAAGATGGTGGTTTAACGTATAAACTTGCGTTAGGTGTTCTATTCAATTCTTCTATTAAAAAGTTTTTTTTTTTTTTTCATTCATTTTTTTAACTTATGAGTAAGTATGTAGAAAGCTAAGAATATGAATAATGCAAGTAGAGTAAATTAGACCATGTGTTTTTTTGATTCAGGATTTTTTCTCTATACATGTTACGTGCATAGTTCCACGTAGTATGTTTTATCTATAACTTCTAATATAGTGGTTTATTGCGGTTATTTGTGGTGAGGTTCGGAACAAAACTTAGTTTTGTTTGAATCGCATCACAATTTGCGAGGAAACAGCATTTGTGTGCAGATAGCTTTGTATACATTCAGGCTGACATTAGCGAAGCTGTCAATGCACGGGTGCTGAATGTATTCCAAGTTCGATTCCCGATCTTGGTTATCACGTTGGTTCATTTTGCCATCCGCAATAATCATTATACGATTACGTACTCCACTGGGTCATCGCGGCCCCTTTTCAGTTCTAACATGTATGCCATCTAATTGTTATTGCCTCTACTATAACATTATAAACATCAAACTCCCCAAAACGACAAGCTATTGTCGACAACCTTTTAAATATTAAGTAACGTTTGACATCACAAGGGAATTCATGTTATTATTCAGTTCAAAATCTCTTGTCGTCGCGAATTCTGTCGAGAAATTTGAAGCTTAAAATATATAAAACGATAATCACGCCTGTTGTTCTATATGGTTGAGAAACATAGTCGCTTACTCTGAAAGAAGAACATAGACTGAAAGTATTTGAGAACAAGATCTGAGACGAATATTCGGACCCAAGAGGAACGGGAATGGGGAATGGCGGAAACTTCATAATGAGGAACTACATAATTTATATGGTTTACCCAACATTGTTAGGGTCGTCAAGTCTAGGAGGCTTAGGTGGGCGGGTCATGTAGGAGGAATGGAAGAAAGTAGAAACGCTTTCAAAGTCTTGACTGGAAGACCAATCGGAAAACGACCATTAGGAAGACCTAGGCGCAGATGGGAGGACAATATTAAGATGAATCTCGCAGAGATTGGAATACAAAGTAGAAACTAGATCCAGTTAGCTAAGGATAGAAGTAAGTGGAGAGCTTTTGTGAACGCGGCATTGAACCTTCGGGTTCCATAAGCCATAGAGTTGGTTAGTTAGTTAGTTAGTTAGTTGACATCACAAAACTTCCTAACATGTAACTTGTTTTTCTCATCTAATTAACAAGTAAATCCTTGGAATAATAAACAATTTACAAAAAAAAAAAAAAAAAAAAAAAAAAAGTTATTTAAAAGTAAATAAATAAACCTTACCACGCCACGTCTCCTAAAGATTTTGCAACAGCTGCACAATATATAGACAAATCCCCGTAGAGGTAAACAGCTATACAAATGAAGAATAACGTTCTTCCACCTGCAAAAATACACTGATATAGCGTCTGAATCTACAAAACAAATTGACAAAATAATTGTATAAATATCAGTGGAGCTATCTTTATACTGCAATGAATGTCCTTTTAATTCTATTATTTCATCAACTCTGTGATCTTTGTCACCATCACAACCATTTGTAAACTACAAATGGAACACAGAGGTTTCTGAGCAAACAATATTATGAATGTGTCACTTGTCTCCAAAGCTTTCTACACTCCACAATCATCTTATGTTAGTTGTATGCCCTGCTTTAGATTTTCAATTTTATTTTAGAGGACATCATCACCAAAAATGACTTATTAAATATCGAGGTAAACAAATACGAAGCCCGTTCAGAAAGTAACCTCCGATTGGTTAAAAAAAAAAGAAACACCAAAGTAAATAAGAAGAATTTATTATATATACACACACACATCTGAAAACTACTACTTTGCTCTATTTTTCAACATAGTTTCCATAAACATTCAAGCATTTATTATATCTCTGCATTAGCTTAGAAATTCCATCAGCATAAAAATCTCCCGCCTATGACTTGAGCCATCCTAGGACTGTAGCCTAACTTCTGTGTCACTACGTCATATAACACAGTCCTGGAAATTTGTGGAAATTCATCGGAAAGCTCCCAGATTGTGAATTGTCAATTTTCACGAACTTTTCCATCAATTGTCTGACCGAGTTAATCTGTGACCACTGATGGCCTGTCACTGCCGTCATGAATGTTTGTTGTTTTAATTGAACAAACCTATCCACGAACAACTTCACTTATCACAGTTGGTTCATACACGGCACAAAGTTCTAGATGAATAGTTGTTCCCGAATATTGTTTTGCCGTAAGAAAACGTACAGCTCGCACTTGGCTGGGTTTTCTATTGCAGCACACATTTTAAGACGCTATACAAATGGAACTAGTGATCAGACAACCTTCAGTCTCCCACGCCTGGATACAGACTGATCTACCGCGCACGTCTGTGCAACGATGAAAGCGCTGTCCCCGCTACTTCACACTCAGTGACCAGTCAGAGGTTACTTTCCGAACGCACCTCGTAGTTGTGATGGTGACCAAGGGTCACAGAGTTGATTCAAATATATCAGGTTATCATAAAATAAGTATCGCTGTTCAGAGAACTCTGGAAACGTAACCACTCGACAGAATTTAACCAAACTTGGTACGAATATACTCAGAAACATGCAGAAGCGATTGGTGTAGAAAATAAAATTGGTTCCAATTTTCACCACCAGAGGTAATTGTGGCGCTATACAACACCAAGTAAGTGTAGCGTGGAAGAAAAAAGACACTACTGATGCAAAATCATAAGAAAGGCTGTGATTACCTCTCCTGTAGATCTCGTGGCATTGATTACCAATGCTATTAATACCCCGTGGTCAGTGACGGATTTACGGGAGAGGAAGCTTTTGAGCTGAAGCGCCCATTTAAAATTCTTGGATATCTTACAAAAACGAAATTAAATGTTTGTCTTTCCTGTGCTGATAAACTGCAAGCTCCCCCCAAAATTCCAGGAAAAGATTAGTATCAAGTATCGACTACAAAGACTAATGTGTTTCTGTTCAGTGTTAAGTACGGTGAATGTGTTATGGACGACAAATGATATTGATATTCAATAAAAGAAAAGCCGTAATTATGCCCCCGAGCGACGCGTGGCATTGATTTGTACTCCTATTGATAATCCAGTGGTAGTGATGTGTTATGGGCGATGATGGTGAAGTGGGGTTCTGCCCAAAGGCAGGTGAAGGTCCTTGGGCAAGGAAAACCCATGGTGACTAGTACCGTATGAAATGATGATGACGTTCTAAGGACGGGACCTACGGGTTAACATAGAATCGGACTCAAATGTGTCTTTACCGGAACTCGAACCCGGCCCCCCTTGATCACAAGGCAAAGAATATGGGAAGAAAAAAGCAAACATCATCGGATCACCATCAATTCACTTCTTGCACATAGTGGCACTCTAACCCGTCACTGAAACACATACAGGAGTGAGTAAGCACCTGGAGAGTTAATTACAGCCTTTATTATCATTTAGCATCACTAGTGTCGTTTTTCTTCCACGCTGCACTTACTTGATGTTGTACTGCGCCACAATTACCTCTGGTGGCGAAAATTGAAACTAATTTTATTTTCTACATCAATCGTTTCTGCATGTTCCCAAATATGCTTCTACCAAGTTTGGTTGCATTCTGTCAAGTAGTTACGTCTCCAGAGTTCTCTGAACAGCGATACTTATTTTATGATAACCTGGTAGAATTAAAATATTTGTCGCGGTACCAAAGTAGGTCCACTGGTACTTATGTAATATGTACCCTAAAGCTTCAATCAGTAAATAAAGAGTAATTGTATCTTGTTAATGTACACATTTCATAAATATGTCAGTAGTAGAAAATGGATCGATCTGGAACAGCGTTTAACAACTCACAAGCCACTGGGAAAATGACCACCGTGCACCGTGAGCCCACGGTCTTTTACGACCTCCATTTTAGGGGTGAATTTATTCCCTTTTATGACCACTTTTTAGGGGGTGTACTCGTTCTCTTTTATGAGCACATTTTTAGGGGGTGAACTCATTCCCTTTTATGAGCATATTTTTCAACCCTTATGAACAAACAGCAGAACATCAGACTACGTAACATAACGAACATACAGAAGAGCAAATTGAACTCGTTCCCTTTTATGAACACATTTTAAGGGGTGAACTCGTTCCCTTTTTCAACCCCTATTTTAACATAGCAGAAATTACATAGCACAGCTAATAAAAGAACATGGTTTATTTCAGAAATTACACTGAGACTACGTAACACACAACATCCTCCATTTTAAGGGATGTACTCGTTTTCAACCCCTACGAACATATAACACTACGTAACACACAGCAGAACAGATAACAGATAAGAATATGAAACATAGAAGGGGTGTGTACCCTTATTTTAACATAGCAGAAAGTACACTGAGACTATGAACAGATAATACTTAAGAATACGTAACATAGCAAGGGTGTATTTATTCCAACCCCTATGTATGTTAATTACGAACAGATAGAAGAGCACATAAAACTACAACCTCCATTTTAAGGGGTGTATTCATTCTCCAACCCTTACGAACACATAGAAGATCAGATAATACATAAGACTACGTAACATTTCAAGGGTGAACTCGTTCCCTTTTCCAACCCCTATTTTAACATAGCAGATAGCACAGCTAATAAAAGAGCATGGCTTATTTTAACATAGCAGGCCTCCATTTTTAGGGGTGAACTCGTTCCCTTTTATGAGCACTGTTTAAGGGTGAACTCGTTTTCCAACCCTTATTTTAACATAGCATAGAATAGGGGTGTATTCGTTTTGGATTCCACCCTTATTTGAACATAGCAGAGAATAGAAGTGTACTCGTTTCCAACCCAACATTATTTTCTTTTACGGGGGTAGGAACACCCCCAACCCTCCTCCTTTCTCATCCAGGGCTTGGGACCGGCAATGGCGGAGTTTAAAAAAATAACATCATCATACTCTCATAAATGAATAAAGCATAATATCATTAGCATCAATAGTAGTGAGTGAGAATTTGTTTAAAAAATCCTGCATCGAATACCCAGATGCACGACATGCTAAATATAGGAAACAGTAATGTCCACAAAATTGAGATAAATCACCTTGAATACGTCTATTATTCCATGTATAATACAGACAGTTTCGTTTTAAAAACCTTATATGATGTTGTATATAGGGAGGTATACCATAGCTATCGAAATACTCTCCCACACACATATTAGATATATAAACAGCAACCCAATGTTCACCAGGCTTATCACTAGAATCAGTGTTTATAATTATGGCGGCTGGAAATGTATGAATAAACAAAGGTAACTCATCAGCAGCATACACACCAATAAAATGATCTTTAGGCAAATTTTGTTGTAATGCTTCATAAAGCTCAATTGTATTTAACATTTTTTTTTTCTTTAATTAATATATATTTTTCTCTGGAAATCAATTTCTAATTCTGAAGAGAATTCACCATAAATAATTGTTGTTACAGGAGATGGCAGTGCTTCTTTAAAATGAACCTCTAAACGTACACTTCCTTGCCGTTGTGGACTAGTATGAAATGCAGCACTTGCGCTTGAATCAGGAGTTAAATCAAACACCAGTAGAGTATAACCATTAGGATATTCAGCGAGTGAAATATTATTACCTTGATTAGAATAATAAATACCTGAACCTGTAAATAACGTAGAATATGCTTGTACATATAGCTTATTATCAAAATCTGGTTGTAAAGGTTTGAAGGGCATTGGATTTCCATCAACATACAATGTAAAAAATGACATACTAAAATGTTGAAAATTGAATGGGTTTGTTTGATAAGTACCATTGAAAGCAGTATTAGTAACAAAACCAATAATAATACGTTTAGGCACTATGCCTGAAAACAGATCTGGAAGTGTACTATCCATAATTCCTTGTGGCAGAGTTTCTGTCTTCACCTGCACTTTTGTTATAGGATATTTTATTCTAAATTTAGGATTTTGTAATACTTTATTTTGTGCTATTTTAACTGCTGGTGATACATCAACCTTTTTCACAAGCAATGTTGCATCTGTAATTACAACTTTTCCATCAGCATCTGCGTCACCCATTAGACAAAATGTAGGTTTAGCTGGAATTAGTTTAATACGCAATTGTACACCATTCAGTAAAAATTTCTCCTGATTGAAAATATCAGCATGAATATAACCCAATAATTCAAATGACTGACTTAAAGTAGTGAGAAGAAAACGTTGTTTAAATCCTACATTAGCATCGGCCACACTGTCCATATGCCCTGCAGTATCTTTAAACCACATTGATGTTTGAAGATGCGTTGTTTTAGCTTCAGCATTATAATTTAGTAGTTTTTCAATATACGATCGATATGGATATGTATGTGAAGAGTAGGAAATAATTTGATTATTTAAATATAATTGCACTTCACTGAACATTGCATTGAGAAAATCATTTACAGGGCCGATTTTCTTATCGGCAGAAGTTAAATTAGAACCATCTGATTTAGTAATTTTACCTTTAACATATAACATTGTGTGCGGTAAGTCAATATAGTCATCCCCATGACCGGGGACTACAAATTCTATTGGTGCATTATCAGCTATTGAAGCCACAGGTTTATATGGAACTATTTTATTACCTATAATACTGGTTTGAGTGGGTAAACCAGCAAATAAATCTAATTCTGATTTCATACACTCACACTGCATTTTCGTTTCTTACTATTAATATTCATACATGGTAAAATTTATAATACCGTATTACGTCTACGAAAATGTAATTTTACTCACTAGGACTCTCTGGTGGACGATTGGTGAACAAGAAGACGCCTTTAAAGTAGTGTCACCTGTAGTCACACTAATTTTCTTTATATGCGGTATCGACAGTCTTTCATGAAAATACTCAGCTAGTTAAAATGATCCTTTGGTTGCTACAAAATTAAATAGCTCACTCACATTTATGCCTTCGTTTATTAGACTAGTTTAAAAAGATCCAAAGATATTTTTGATTGATTAATTATGGAGCAAAGTGATAGTTTTTATCTCACACTTCCTAGCAATAGTTCTATGGAATATTTTCCTCAAAATACTCTTGCTTGTTATACTACTAAATTATATCAACCTATTGTACTGGAGAAAGGAGTGTGGGAAACAGCTGTTGTTGAAGTACATTATACAAGTTCATTTCAGAATGTTTCAAAATATACAAATAATATTTATTATCGTCTCATGAATACAAAAAATTGGAACATAACTCAAATCTTACCAGGCCACTATTATCATGTTGATGATATTCTATCTCAAATTAATCATAAAAGTGATATATTAAATTTACAATTAAAAGTCAAAGCATCAGTGAAACGAATTGAGGTTAATAGAGTAATAAAAGATCAAGAGAAGCATATAGAAGTACGCCTATCTCCTGAACTAGCCAGAATACTAGGCTTTGATCATATTCAACAAGAAGATATTGCAGTTGTTCATCATGCTCGTTATCCACCTGATTTACAAAAAGCGCTACCTACACTTATGTATATTTCCAGTGATATTGTAGAACCACAAATGGTGGGTGACACCGTAGCTCCGTTGTTACGTATTATAAATACAAATATTACAGAGCATGGTATTAATAATGTACATATTTTTGATAATCCTCATTATGTCACTGTGCAACGTAAACAATTTGATCAAATTATTATTGATTTAAGAGATAGTACAGGTAATCCACTTCCTTTCCAATATGGCAGTGTATGTGTAAAATTACATTTTCGTAGACGTAATATGGTATTGTAAATTTTACCATGTGTGAATATTAATAGTAAGAAACGAAAATGCAGTGTGAGTGTATGAAATCAGAATTAGATTTATTTGCTGGTTTACCCACTCAAACCAGTATTATAGGTAATAAAATAGTTCCATATAAACCTGTGGCTTCAATAGCTGATAATGCACCAATAGAATTTGTAGTCCCCGATCATGGGGATGACTATATTGACTTACCGCACACAATGTTATATGTTAAAGGTAAAATTACTAAATCAGATGGTTCTAATTTAACTTCTGCCGATAAGAAAATCGGCCCTGTAAATGATTTTCTCAATGCAATGTTCAGTGAAGTGCAATTATATTTAAATAATCAAATTATTTCCTACTCTTCACATACATATCCATATCGATCGTATATTGAAAAACTACTAAATTATAATGCTGAAGCTAAAACAACGCATCTTCAAACATCAATGTGGTTTAAAGATACTGCAGGGCATATGGACAGTGTGGCCGATGCTAATGTAGGATTTAAACAACGTTTTCTTCTCACTACTTTAAGTCAGTCATTTGAATTATTGGGTTATATTCATGCTGATATTTTCAATCAGGAGAAATTTTTACTGAATGGTGTACAATTGCGTATTAAACTAATTCCAGCTAAACCTACATTTTGTCTAATGGGTGACGCGGATGCTGATGGAAAAGTTGTAATTACAGATGCAACATTGCTTGTGAAAAAGGTTGATGTATCACCAGCAGTTAAAATAGCACAAAATAAAGTATTACAAAATCCTAAATTTAGAATAAAATATCCTATAACAAAAGTGCAGGTGAAGACAGAAACTCTGCCACAAGGAATTATGGATAGTACACTTCCAGATCTGTTTTCAGGCATAGTGCCTAAACGTATTATTATTGGTTTTGTTACTAATACTGCTTTCAATGGTACTTATCAAACAAACCCATTCAATTTTCAACATTTTAGTATGTCATTTTTTACATTGTATGTTGATGGAAATCCAATGCCCTTCAAACCTTTACAACCAGATTTTGATAATAAGCTATATGTACAAGCATATTCTACGTTATTTACAGGTTCAGGTATTTATTATTCTAATCAAGGTAATAATATTTCACTCGCTGAATATCCTAATGGTTATACTCTACTGGTGTTTGATTTAACTCCTGATTCAAGCGCAAGTGCTGCATTTCATACTAGTCCACAACGGCAAGGAAGTGTACGTTTAGAGGTTCATTTTAAAGAAGCACTGCCATCTCCTGTAACAACAATTATTTATGGTGAATTCTCTTCAGAATTAGAAATTGATTTCCAGAGAAAAATATATATTAATTAAAGAAAAAAAAAATGTTAAATACAATTGAGCTTTATGAAGCATTACAACAAAATTTGCCTAAAGATCATTTTATTGGTGTGTATGCTGCTGATGAGTTACCTTTGTTTATTCATACATTTCCAGCCGCCATAATTATAAACACTGATTCTAGTGATAAGCCTGGTGAACATTGGGTTGCTGTTTATATATCTAATATGTGTGTGGGAGAGTATTTCGATAGCTATGGTATACCTCCCTATATACAACATCATATAAGGTTTTTAAAACGAAACTGTCTGTATTATACATGGAATAATAGACGTATTCAAGGTGATTTATCTCAATTTTGTGGACATTACTGTTTCCTATATTTAGCATGTCGTGCATCTGGGTATTCGATGCAGGATTTTTTAAACAAATTCTCACTCACTACTATTGATGCTAATGATATTATGCTTTATTCATTTATGAGAGTATGATGATGTTATTTTTTTAAACTCCGCCATTGCCGGTCCCAAGCCCTGGATGAGAAAGGAGGAGGGTTGGGGGTGTTCCTACCCCCGTAAAAGAAAATAATGTTGGGTTGGAAACGAGTACACTTCTATTCTCTGCTATGTTCAAATAAGGGTGGAATCCAAAACGAATACACCCCTATTCTATGCTATGTTAAAATAAGGGTTGGAAAACGAGTTCACCCTTAAACAGTGCTCATAAAAGGGAACGAGTTCACCCCTAAAAATGGAGGCCTGCTATGTTAAAATAAGCCATGCTCTTTTATTAGCTGTGCTATCTGCTATGTTAAAATAGGGGTTGGAAAAGGGAACGAGTTCACCCTTGAAATGTTACGTAGTCTTATGTATTATCTGATCTTCTATGTGTTCGTAAGGGTTGGAGAATGAATACACCCCTTAAAATGGAGGTTGTAGTTTTATGTGCTCTTCTATCTGTTCGTAATTAACATACATAGGGGTTGGAATAAATACACCCTTGCTATGTTACGTATTCTTAAGTATTATCTGTTCATAGTCTCAGTGTACTTTCTGCTATGTTAAAATAAGGGTACACACCCCTTCTATGTTTCATATTCTTATCTGTTATCTGTTCTGCTGTGTGTTACGTAGTGTTATATGTTCGTAGGGGTTGAAAACGAGTACACCCCTTAAAATGGAGGATGTTGTGTGTTACGTAGTCTCAGTGTAATTTCTGAAATAAACCATGTTCTTTTATTAGCTGTGCTATGTAATTTCTGCTATGTTAAAATAGGGGTTGAAAAAGGGAACGAGTTCACCCCTTAAAATGTGTTCATAAAAGGGAACGAGTTCAATTTGCTCTTCTGTATGTTCGTTATGTTACGTAGTCTGATGTTCTGCTGTTTGTTCATAAGGGTTGAAAAATATGCTCATAAAAGGGAATGAGTTCACCCCCTAAAAATGTGCTCATAAAAGAGAACGAGTACACCCCCTAAAAAGTGGTCATAAAAGGGAATAAATTCACCCCTAAAATGGAGGTCGTAAAAGACCGTGGGCTCACGGTGCACGGTGGTCATTTTCCCAGTGGCTTGTGAGTTGTTAAACGCTGTTCCAGATCGATCCATTTTCTACTACTTATGTCCACATATGTAATGTTATTACGTACTCGCCGTCCTTTTCAATACATTTTTCCTCTCGTTTCAGTCAGCTTCTCTCTACTCTCAAAGACATCAAGGAAGATTTTTGGTTGAGTAAAGCCAAAAATATACACCATCAACACTGTACACGCTTCGATTTGTCAGAAGAATGAGCCAAAAATGTGGTGGAAGCTGTATGACAAAGAAAGTTATCATTTGCAGAAAAATTTCGAAAAAGCTAACACAGAAGCTGTTGTGTGTACAGTGTTTAAGGCAGTAACTTTTTTTTTCTTTCTCTCAAAATATAAAAGCTTATCGGAAAATGGGAAAAGTGCATTTTAAAAATTTGATGACTATACACATACTTGTCAATATAATGGAAACACCTGAAATTACCAGATTAATATGGCGTTGGACCACCTTTCACCCTTAGAATAGCTCTGGTGAGACATGAAATGGAGTCAAAGAGGTGAAGAATGGTAGCAAATGCAATATTTTACACAGAGCCGTAGATAGATTTCGGTGCCTTCTACAATCACCTTAGTTTATATATATATATATATATATATATATATATAAGAGCAGCACCTTTTGTTGTTATGCTACGCTGAATTTTTAACAAGCTGTTTGTAAACACCATTGCAACAGCCAAAAGCGATCATTCTGTATTATTTTAAAAATAAGAGCTACTTTTAAGAAGCTTATTTTGGAATTTTTGTTAAACTTTACAAAACCATTTTTGGTTATATACAAATCCACTTGGAGAACGGTTATGGAAACGCACAACTATTTACAACGTTTCATACTAACGGTAAGAAATCCGATTGGGTAGAAAAGCGTGATTAACCAAGACAACTCATCACCATCAAAACGCCGAACACGTATTTCAGACTTTGAAAACGTTCCTGCGTACACTATAAATCATTACTTGACACCTTATGTAGGCCTATCAACCGTTATTAACAAATTATATATAATAACCTTCTTTAGGTAATAAGTAAAAACTTGCTGTGTCTTTTAATGAAACGTTTGGAATGCGAGAGGAGCGAGCAAGAAAATTTTTACCACATTATTTCTTTGCAACCAACAACATTGATTCAATAGGGAGCCAATATTTTTTAGGGGCGACGCGTTGTTTACTCATTTCCATCACTTTTTCTTTCTTGCTTGTTCGGCGCCCTCTTGCTACTAGCGCCCAGGACGACTTCCCCCCCCCCTAGCTACATCTCTGATTATATCATTCTGCCTGTAATACATCACTCAATTTCGTGAGAGGTGATGGACGCGAAATTATGCGCCGGATTCGTGTCTCCAAAACTGTCCATAGATGTTCAATTATATTCAGATCTGGGGATTGAGTGGACCAGGGGAGATATTCGGCTTCATCCTGATGTTCCTCAAACCATGCTGCAACAGCTTCAGCTGTGTGAATGGAATATGGCGTCATTGCCTGGAAACACCATCTAAACCACAGTATGTACATGTTCCCCTCAAATGACAACATAATCACGGGCAGTGACATGACTGGTAACAGTCAGTATAGTTGTGCAAGGTAGAGAAGAGGAAATTATGAAGATTTAAAAACACTAGCACTCTCCTGAAATAGAAGATTATACCCTGACAATGGTCACAATAAAGGAGGTAGTTGAAATATCGGACAAGTTAATAATCATGCAAATGTAAGGTAGCACAGCTTTATTTTACTTAAACTTTCTTTGCATAGTCTTATAGTTTCAAGTTTCAACATCATGAGAAATTGACAGACAGACGTTTTAAATCCTACGAGTCAATATGTTCTAACAACTGATTACAAAAGTTCGTTTACATTCGCAATTTCTTAAAAAGAAGAAAAGAAACACTTACATATTTCCAATTCTACTTATCACAAAAATCGCCCTTACCTCTGCTGAAAAATAATGTTGCCATTTGACCCTGAAATGAAATCAAAGATACAACTTTAAAAACAGATGGTTTCGTATCATTAGTTGATGGAGCTTCATCACCTTATACATATCCTTAGTCAAACGTAATAGTTATAACAATACGAACATATTATGTAGGATGTAGGAAAAACTTGGCTTTATGGAAAAAATAATATGATCTATGAAAATTGTAGTTATTGTGATTTCTTTTTCCTGTTCGATTGCTCCTCTGGGTTCAGTGGAATTAATTCTACCCTTCACATAACTTAGGACTTCGTACTCTGGAATTATCTGACCGAAGAAATACAAATCCTTAAAATTACACACAATAATCGATACATTATAATTCAGTACAGATCTCGTGTCATATATATAGGATGTTTCAAAACAACAACATCATCATTTGGGAGGTGATTCCTGACACAAAGATAAGACAAAAAGTATAGACCAACCTCGGAAATACAAATTCTTTCTTTCGGTGTTGTAGGCTGCCGAAAACATGAAAAAATGAACTTATAAAGGTCAATAGTTCCAAAACTATGGGACCTACCGTAGTCGGGTCAAGACTTCACTTAAGAACTAGTATGTGCCTTATTTAAATATGCATATTTCAAACCCTGCGGTATTTCCGCAACAATTTTTTTAGAGGCAGTTTGGCTATTGGCTCATAATTTGAAGTACTCACCAACTACCTCTATAAAAATTAATTGCGGAAGTACCGAAGGATTCTGAAACTTAGATATTTGGATAGGGCACGTACTAGTTTCTAAGTGAAGTCTTGACCTGCCTACGGTAGGTTCCACAGTTTTGGAGCTATGGACCTTTAATATTTTCATGTTTTCGGCAGCCTGTAACTTCGAAAGGAAGCATTTGTGGACCCAGATTGATATATACTTTTTGTCTTATCTTGATGTCAGGTATCACCTTTCAAAGGTGGTGGTTGTTGTTTTGAAATACCCTGTACATAAACACACTCAAAATGTTATTACTATCATAGCAATTGATAGTAGAATCCATCCCAAAACTATCAGCTGTAGCCATCAAATGTTCAACTGGCATCACTGCCTAGAGGTAATAAGATCCATCTGCCGCGCATCGGTGTATGTCCACACGCACATACAGGAAACCTCACACTTATACGCATCACCCGGCACGTTTCTGATTCACCACATTGTACGAGTTTCTATGCTGAAAATTACAAGCCTATTCTTTTGTATGGAGCAAACTACTCTAACAGCCTCCGCTTCCTCGACACCAGTACGGACACCAGCTCATTTTTCAGCCTCAAGCTCCCCACACTTCACATTGTACGAGTGTCACTGAATACCATACTTTCCGAATGTGGATATGCATACTAGTGAATGATGTATTTCTTTCGCATGGCCCGCCCGCTGCCCGGTCTTATGAATTATTCTCTGTGTTATAATTTCCTATAAAGTATGGTACTTTTTAGAGACCCTGAAAAGCTGCCTTTTATATGCATCTTTAATCGTAGCCCTTCGTCAATTAACACTTGAGTGGATCAATTCAACTAACATTTAACAGAACTAAACTTTGCGAATACGCAGTTTTAAATATGTACATGGTAAGGCTTAGACGCAATCCCGATAATCTTAAAAAAAAAAAAAAAAAAAAAAAAAAAAGGCTGTTTGGTGTTAGAGTACCCACTACTGATGCGAGAAGCCTCGGCTGCAATCTCGATAAGTGAAAGTTTATGGTGGACATAACCACATCGGTATTTCTCGCAATTCTCCTGCTTCCTTACAAATTCGAATTCCAACGTTACTATACGAGTGACGTTACTATAAGATTTCAATTCAACTCAATTCAATAATAAAGTTTCCTACGTCACTCGTGGTATATCCACATTCGCCTCCATGTGAAGTACTCGAGTACACTATGCTTACAAAGAGAGGCTTCAGGTGTTCCTTTTCAACATTTTTCACTCAACAATTCCATTGAGAAATTAGCCTATTAATCTTTCTTACAATATGCTCGTAACTAAATGATTGGATGACACGTTTGCTCTTTTTGTGCGTGTGGTTCTGAGTTAAAGGTGTCATCTATCCATTTAAGTATAACATAAGATGTAACATCAGATCAAGCACCGAATTCACACAAAGCTAAAACATGAATTTTCGAGTTTAAAAGAAATAAATGTTTATCCTGTTATTTTTCAACAATTTAAAGAACTGCAATTAATTATTCTAATTTAAGAGGCCATTTTAAGCATCATAATCTATTTCTTTCTTTTATTCATTTTTAATTGTCAAAACTTGTTAAAAATATATTTGTAACTTTTTATATATTAAAAAATAGGAGCGACAAGAAGAGATCAATTTCATTAACTTTCCAAATACTACGTTTCAATTACTTTTTTAAGAAATAAAAAAAATGTAAAAAGGAACTTTCTGAAACTTACCATTTCAATCTTCTCTTGAATAACGTAGTAGCGATGAGGCTGTCGAGGAAATTTCTCCAAAACATCTACAAAAACAAAACAAATATATATATATATATATATATATATATATATATATATATATATATATATATGTACTTACTCTTTACATTAAAAATGTAGTCTTTGTTTAAAAAGTCATCAGAGTTTTGTTTTAACCTTCCCCTCTCAGAAGCTGATTTAATTATCAGCATTATATTTCGTGAAGTTATAGATCTTTGCGTTGAGTAACGTTTCGCATTCAACAGTTTATTATCTCTTGCTTCAAATGATGTATGTTCTTGCAAGACTGTGATTTTTTCCAAAGGAAAGTGGCTTAGATATACGATTATTAAGCGGGATCCTACATCGCCTGACTCAACTCAACTGTATAGTACCACTCATTATTGTAAATCCAAAAACTTAGAAGCTCTCATGCATTACAGCCTGCGTTACTCACTTAGTTTTAACGTAATTTCCATCTTTAGTGTAATTTTCTCCACTCCTTCACTTTCTGCCATATATTGTACCACATCCTTACTAATTTCTCTCCCAGCAGTTCTGATATGGTGTTCTGTGGGCTACCTAACAGGAGCGATGTGAAATATTCAATATGATTACAGATTTACATATTAAACGGTTGGAAAAATAATGCTTTCATTCACTTCAATACAAGCATTTTTATTTACTTATTTATTGTGAAGAGTAAATTAAGACCATAAACAACAGTTATGGTTTTGGTTGTCCCCCCCCCCCCCCCGCCTCAAAAAAAATCATATTCATGACGTGTGATCTTGAAATTTCTCCCCTGGAAAATTTCAATTTTTGGATCTCGATTTGACATCCACGCGGTATCCATATTTTATATATATATATATATATATTCCTTTTTACATAAATAGTTAATATCGGTCACTCTGAATTTGAGACTAACTTCACCAGTAAAAAATAAAAATCCGATAAAGAAACAAACAAACACGTTCTTAGAGAAGGAGAAATGAAATCACAGCAAAAACTAAACGTATGGGCAGCCAAAATTACTATGTAGGCGCATGAGATAATGATTCAAATTAACAAAGAATTAGTTACTGACCAATAAATCCTCCCGTGGGGAAACTAGAAACTCTTCATACGTTTCGGAACAGCAAGCTAGTTGCGCTTCCAGTGGTAAGGTAAGATGGATAATAAAGATGAGAGAAAAACGAAAACATACCATAGAATAAATAAACATAACATGAAGGATACTAAAATACCACGAGCAGAGCACAGTGCGAAAGAATGAGCTGAGATGAAGGAAGCATGATTATGTTACATCACTATTGCCAGATCCAAAACATATATCAAGGGTAGGTACCCAGATTCTATGTTGCCAAAATCCAGATTTAAAGCTGGTTTATATTTATGAAGAAAGAAAGACTGATTCTTTAATGTTGCGTTGTTTCCTTGTTTTTGCTGATCCTTTGCTGGTTTTGCTGCTATTTTAGTATCCTTCATGTTTATATTTATTCATTCTGTGGTATGTATTAGTTGCTCTACACCTCTTTTCTCTCAACCATTTTATAGTAAGACTATTCATGGCTTTGGATTAATTGTTTTAACAAAAGAGACACTGACCAAAGCTTAAAACTTAACTTTATTTTAAATTATAATTTGTTACTGTTTCGGATATCTAGCATATCCTTCTTCAGACACCTTCAGAGGTAAATAAGAAAACTAAATAAATAAATAAATAAAAATAAAAAAGTACAACAATGACTCTATATATGACTGTTAAAAGAATTTAAAAAATTTTTATAACAATGAATATATATATGACGGTTAAAGAATTTAAACTCTGTTATAACAACATTTATATATATGTCTGTATTTTCATTAATTTCGATCGTGTCTGAAGAAGGATATGCTAGATATCCGAAACAGTAACAAATTATAATTTAAAATAAAGTAAAGTTTTAAGCTTTGGTCAGTGTCTCTTTTGTTAAAACCATTTTATCCTTGTTACCTCACTTCTGAAAACGGACCATAACTTACTGTTCCGAAACGTATGAAGAGTTTCTAGTTTCCCCACGGGAAGATTTATTGGTATTGGCAGCCACTTTAGCAAAACACATAGTTGGTCCTTCCTTTAAGAACGAAACTCTGGCCGGTGACCGTTATTTGCAACGTCTAATGGACACTGGATCCCTTGATCACAGACCTAGTAGAAAATGCAGTAGATGAGAACAGTATGCCCCAATTCGATCCAGATAATATGTTTGAACATGACCAATGTTCTGCACACTATTCTAGAACAGTACATGAATATGTGAATGAACATTACTCCAAGAGGTGGATAGATCATTATGGTCCCATTGAATTTGCGATCACCTTATTTATCTCATAGATCATCTAAACTCAGTTGTGTATATACTACACACTACCAACTAGTCGACTTCCTGAGGTTCAACATTTTTCACTGGCGCATCACTGAAGTATATTTATCTATTTATTTATTTAACAATCAGCAGATACAGCTCAGAGGTCATTTTATACTGGATATCTAGCAACAATAGAAAGAATCTGGGAAGGTATTGGCCAGGGTCTGAGCAGTAGGTACCATCCCGGCATTTGCCTGGTAGGACTGAGAAAAAACCCTGGAAAACCCCAGTCAAGATGGTCGGCATCAGGAATCGAACCCTCAACTCCCTGAATGCGAAGCCAATGCTCTACCATTTGAGCTACTTCGTTCGGTAATGGTTAATACCATTGTTAAGTCGTTCGTACGACAAATTGAGAAACCTTTGCTTATTCTATTGCCAGAAAGTGAATGACGCTCATTTCGAACATCTATTCCCGTAAGATGAGTGCAAGTATTCTAGTAGTACATCCTCATTATATATGTTGGACAATTTGAAATGTCACTCCGAAAGCCGTTAAATCCTTTCGTAATGTACTGTACAATAATCCAGCCTTTACAACTAAAGAACGTTTGCCATATTTTCCTCATAGCACAATTTTGTTTTCTTGAAGCAAGGTAGCTAGAGGATGGATACAGCCTGCCAAGCTCACATCCAAAATATTGCTATACCACCATCTCGTCTCATCAGTGCTTCCATATCTCGTCAGAAGATGATTTATTTTCGACATCTGATCCCCTTGCTACTTCAAACCCAGTTAAAAGTGACCCTATTGTTACTGTACGTTGCATCGTGAAAGTAGACTTGTCAATGATGTATTACACGATCCCCACTGCCATTTTAAATTTTGAGTTGGCTCTGTGTCCTCCTCAAGCGGTGACGTGGAGTCATTTTGCATTTGATCTAAATATTCCTCAAAACGAATTGAGGATATAATAGGAAAATAATCAAATTCACATATTTTGCATAAATGTTTGATTTTATAGTTTCTCTGATAGTTGACTTGCTTCAGGTTCTGCAACTTTCATTGGAGGGTTTCATCCTACGAAGACTAAACCAAGAAGTGATTCAAATATTGGTTATTTGATCTTTTCCTCACCAGTATTACACAGGACGAACTTCAGAAAATACACTACGAAATTCCTACAAACTTCGTTATCAATTATAAAGTGCAAATTTGTAGTCTTATTACGAATAATAACGCTTTTCATATTATTCTTCCGATGATGCTTGCAGAATTTAATGCAAGTGAAATATTAGGAAAAAGATAAAATCAAACAACATTTGCGTAAGTACATGGGATTTTTTTTTTTAAAGTTCTTTGTTATGCATAATTTGCTCAAACAATGTAGAAACTTCAACTAAAAGCTAAAGGCCATGTTTCATAATTTTCACACTTTCAGCCCTTTCGGAATTATAGAGATGGAAACAGACTTTATGAATATATATATATATATACATATATATATATCTCAAAGGATTTCATTTATACATTATTCGCAAACGCAAGAAATGTGGAAATTTGTACCTGCAGAAAACAATGGTGTATCCTCTCCTTCGTTTTCTTCATCTTGTGATTCTGTTGATCTAGAATCGCACACCTGCAATGCCTGCAATGAAATAAATAGATCAAGGACGTCTGACACTTGTTTCAACACGATTTACCTAACTAGACGCTCAAAACACTCGCTTACAATCTCAAACTATTTTCTTCGTATAATAATAATAATAATAATAATAATAATAATAATAATAATAATAATAATAATAATAATATATAATATTATTATTATTATTATTATTATTATTTTTATTTTTATTACACACTGGAAATTACAGATTTTTCTGTCCAATTACAATTTGCATACAACATACAAATGATGAAAATAAACAATATAAAATTGAATACAATTAACACCACAAAAAAAGAATACAGAAATCATACATAGAACAAATCATATATAAAAAAGAAAAAGAAAAGAAGGTAATACTCTCAGCAGTTTGAAATATAAGTACACAAATTCCTTTGAACAACCCTGAAATTCTGTTTAAAAATATCAATAATATTAGCAAAATCAATAGCTGTTGACAAGAGAAAAAGAAAAGGTTAATGCTTTTGCCTGTTCTTTTGTTTGTCTTTTCCTCCATTTAATTTAAATAAGCAAAAAATACTCAAATGATAAGCTGTTAGGTTTTAGGTTCAAGATAAGGTAATCAAACAACTCATATCTGATCAGGATTTTAAAAATCGGATTTTCACGGACTGTCAAAAACATAGGTAAAAAAATAGGGGTTTAGTGGGAATAGAAACACACTGATATATCTACACTCGCAAACACTACCTTCTTAAGGCTTCGAGTGCAGCGTTTCACAGTACACAAATCGTAAGTTCTAAAACTTAACCTTTAGCCTAGGTCTACGTACCTTTCGAGTTTATTATTTTTATTTTATAAGGGGACTCTTCAAAGAGAGTTTCATTAACAGTAAAACTTCGTTTGCGACCAGAGTAACCAAATGTAAGGCATCATTCAACATCTGCTTCATGAATAACAAAAATACATCTTTCGGTTAACGTCCTATAGTTGTCCCATTTCGACCAAAGGATGCGAATGAAAAGTGCTATTATAATTTGGAAAAAATGAAATATTTCAGTTTAACGTTCCACAACTACATCCTTTAGGCTGAGAGACACGGATGATTAAAGCAAGTAAATGATGATGGAAAAATTGGTAGAATGAGAAAGTGGGAGGAAACGGGAGTATCCCGAGAAAACCCACGGACACGATGTTGTTGTTGCTGAATTTAACGTCCCTTTCAGCAACGAGGCCATGAGAGACGTTGACCTACAGCTTAACGTGGGATCCGAGTCTCCGGCACCAAAATGCTATTATTAAATAGTTGGTGAATTAAAATAGTAAAAGGAAACGGGACAAAAAAAAAAAAAAAAAAAAAAACACGGATATGATGTCCATCATAAATTCATACTATTGTTCACTAACGAAACTACAGAACTCACGGAATGGCACTGTGGACCGAACCTCGCAGTCGCAAAATACCGGTAGATAGCAAACACTTCGTATCTGTTAACGTGCGACCTTGGAACCAACTGAGACCTGAGAACTGAGACCTTGGAAACAACTAAGACTTGACTTGCAGTGAATTCCCAATGAATACACTTAATGTCAGTAGTTTTTCACTTAAATGACAGGAACATTCACCTTCCGAGCCAATCTTCTCAGTATTATGCATGTAAATTATGAATTCTCTAATAATAGAGAGCTTCTTAAGCGCTCGATGTTCAAATGAAGTCAAGAATAGTTAGATATTAACGAAACGCCTTACCCTTTTCAGCTGCTGAAGTCTCTTCCACTGGACTATAGCATTTGCAGAGGCCATTGCTTCGATCACGAAAGTCACGGTAACAAAGCTGTGGGGGGGAAAAAAGCAAAAATTAACACACACTTTATTAGAAATTATAACCCTTTCTTCAACTGCAAAAATACTTTTTGGATTATGGTTTAGTGTCCCTTTTAGCACAGAGCCTATAGAAGATGTGGTCCTACAGTTTAACATCGGATCCGAACTACGTGAGATCCTGCCGGGAATTCGTACCCAGTTTTCCTGCTTCAAAGACCCGTTCACTAACCATATAGCCACGAAGGAGCTCATTCCAACAGTACTTTTACCCAGGAATTAAACTGAACGGGGCACACGAGGGCTAAGCTCCCACACTAATTTTACAAGAACCCTCTCCTTCCACTCCCTCCTACGCTCAGTTAAAAGCAATCGGTCTCGAATATTTATATACGACGGAGGATCAGAACTAAGGTTACAATGCCGACATTTCCGAAGTTTCGTCTGTTACAAAGAAATGAGGAGTGTGCAGTATTTTTAATCCAGTGAGTTGGCAACTGTGAAGAGTTTCAGCCACTCGCTACCTACGGCGCTAGTTGTACGTAAACACAAATGACAACTCATTTGGAAAACTGGTCACGGCACGGGAAGAAATCCGCTCAGTTATTCGATTTCTGTGGGCGAAACATGTAACCACGGCCGAAATTCACCGGCAGCCGGTACAAGTTTACAGAGAGATTAAAATGTCTTATCAGCACGTCGCAGAATGTTGTCGAAATTTTGCGGCTGGTAGAGAAAACGTCATAGACGAGGAGTGCAGCGCCCGACCCAGCACGGTATCAACAGATGTGAACACAGTTCGTGTGGAGGAGATGATTCAGGACAAAAGGACAATCACGTTTTGGCATCTGATGGTAGAGTTGGGAATGTCGTTCGGAAGCGTTCGTCACATTATGCACGGTATTCTGCAGTACTGGAAAATTCGTTCCCGATGGGTTCCACGCACTGTGCAACCAACACAAGAAGCGCATGAGAATCACCGACCACCTTCCCTACAGCCCGGGTCTCGCTCCAAGGACTTTCACCTGTTCCCGCACCTAAAGGATCATCACTTCACTTCAGACGAGGAGGACAAACACCGTGACAACGTGGCTGAATACTCAAGGATAGGATTTTTACCAAGAGGGTATCTTCAAACTCATCCCAGGATGCGACAACTGCCTCAACCGATCTGGAGACTATGACGAAAAATAACGTAATGTATGTACTATCTGTTGGCTGTATTGGTTGTATGAAATAGCATATACACGTTCACTGCAGGCTTTGTAACCTTACTTTTTGATCATCCCTCGTATCGTATAAACAGTTGAGTCTTTAACACTGTGAAAGTACGCGAATTCAATATTAAAGTGGAAGCTAGTAAGTCTGTAATTTCCAGCTGTAAAAGAGAATGAATTTATTCTTATGTCGCTGAAGCCATATCAAAAAGCAAATTCTCGCTATCTCTTACACAGTTTTTGGTCTATGGAAATCCATAGAGAAACCGAAAGTGGAATATTTCTACCACTTATTATAGCAGAGAGATTAGAGTGCAGACTAAATCCACTTTTAGGACGCTTAATCAATTGAAAAAAAAAAAAAAAAATTCTTCCTATTAATTACAGATTTTGGTCTATGCCGATCAACATTAAATCAGAAATGAGTGATTTTTACCACTTCCTTTTTCAATAGAGAATTAAGGGAGAAGATAGGATCTATTATTGAACACGGTGGCGAGAAAAATTACGGGAACAATTCAGTGACATTTCTCGGTTTTCCAGAACATTTCTTCAAATTTTCCCTGATATATAATTAGTCATACAGACTTTCCCATGTTGATGGGAAAACAAAACCAAGAAAACATGACAAGAATGATACTGTTTTTTCCTAATCAACTACAAAAATAAATATATAAGAACAAATACAACGTATTTTATTATGAAATTACAAAACATTTAAGTAATAAAAATTCCTACACAAAAAAAGATAGTAAATATTAACCCTCAAATTTGAATCTGTAACTTTAGTCACATGGTGAAAATTTCGTCATATATGAAAGGAAAAAGCCACAGTGTAACACTCACCGAAGAAAAGGTGGAAGTATATACGTACATGAAACTAACTGCGGTATATTAACAACTTATCTATAGAAAAAAATCAATATCACGTAATTCATTTCACTTTTCCAAACGCTCTATTTCCACAAAAAACATGTAAAAATTGTTTCACATAATAAACAAGTGGAAGAGTTTACATTTATTTATTTATTTATCTATTAAAATGCTACGAAAGCTATAAAAATGCCTGAACTCCAATCTCTAACTTTGGATTTCAAACCGTTGACTTACGGTTATTTGTGATTTCACGTTTAACAAAGACAATATTTTAAAGTATGTGTGCCTTAAATAAATTATTATTTAAATACAACATTTTTTATGAAGTTTATGTTTTAAAGCTATTGTTCAAAGCCTTTGTATTTTAATAAGCCTTCTCCAAAATCAATGCAAATGAACTGTGCTGCCATCTTTGGAGTTTTTAAAACTATATGTTTGTGGCTAACCCTTTCGACGATCTCGGGAAACTACGGGCTCTAGAAAGATGACGTTTTCACTGATCGATTGCAAATTTTGCATAGATTGTTCAATTGTAATTGAATATTTAAAAAACATGGCCATTATTTCTTTATTACATTTTTACGGGTACACTAGAAGTGTTGAAATTAATTTAAAAAAAGAAAAGAAACTAAAGCATCATATCCTACGCATTTTACATTCCAACACCACATTGTTGTATATACGGGTTTAATATGTCTCAGGTGTTTGTTTCATGGCCAAATAATACTGAAAAAGGAAGGATAACCATTTCTCCAGTCTAAGATGAATCTTTATTTTTGGTGTTTTGCCCAATGAACACCATATATAACTGACATTATAATTAATTATGTATGTAACATATTTGCTTATTACATACTGCATGTAAGAAGAAAGAAAACACTGGTCATACATGACTTAGAAACTCCAACCGGAAGTAGGCTTAAATTTTGTAAACGGTAAAAAATATTGAGAAAAAATAATCGAAAAAATATCTCCCCTTTGTGATACTCCTTGTCGATTTTTTTTCTTTAATCAAAATGTATTTCACTCGTGTCTGTAAAGGGATATGTACAGATGTGAGGAATGAGAAGGAGATTTATGCTCATATCCGAATGATGCGGTATGTAGAGAGCGCAGGTTCAGCTAGTCTATATAATAAAATGTTAGGTTTATGTGTTTGTCTCCAATCCTTTCGACAATGAGATCTCCAAAATCCCAAGTGCTAGAAACGTGCCGTTTTCACTGGTCGATTCAAAATTTTGTGTAGATTGTCCAGTTCTAATTCAATATTTAAAAAAAAACATTTCCGTTATTCCTTTATTACATTTTTAGGGGTACACTGGAAGTGTTGAAATTTTTAAGAGTAAAGCATCTTATCCTACGAGTTATACATTCAAATACAACAAAGTTGTATTTAGGGATTGTATATCTCTCCGCCGTTTGTTTCATGGCCAAATGATAATGAAAAACGAAGGATAATCACTTCTCCAGGCTCATATGAATCTTTATTAGTTTGGAGTGTTTTGCTCAATGAACATCATATATAAGTGACATTATAATTAATTGTATGTGTAATGTATTTGCTTATAATTAATTGTATGTGTAATGTATTTGCTTATTACATACGGCATGCAAGAAGAAATAAAACACTGATCATACATGAATTCAAAACTCCAAGCGGAAGTAGGCTCAAATCTTGCAAACGGTGCGAGATATTGAAAAAGTAATAATAAAAACATCTCCCTTTTATGGTACCCCTTGCCGATTTTTATCGACATCCTTCCCTTTGTCTGGAAATGGATATGTAAAGATGTTGTGAGGAATGACAAGAGGATTCATGCTCATATGTGAATGATGCGCTGTATAGAGAGCGCAGGTTCAGCTAGTTATTTATAAGAAGTAAGTGTCCGGTTATGTTGCATTTATGTAATTGGGCTCCTCCTGTCCTGGTTTGGGTGCAACCTTTGGAATACTTCCTCCCACACCACAGCTGAAGCACAAATATATTGTAATATGTAATTTAACAATTCATAAATTTATAACACTTATTAATAATACAAACATGTACTCAAAAATCCCGCTGTTTTTCTTTCGTAACTCTTTAGAACAGAGCTTTACATTTAGATGAAGATAAAAATTCCCACCAAAACATCTGTACCTTTCGTGATAACTCTCGTTTAGTGAAGCAGGGTTTTCGCTCCATAAAAATGCAAGTTATAACATACGTTATTATTATTATTATTATCTTGAATGCATATCTTAAAATATGACTTTATTTTACAATTTTAAATATAACTTAGTAGTTTTTATTTTTTTTACTTTTAATTTTTGATACTTCTTTGTTTTAATAATTGATGTACATTACACTATCAATGTTTTTATCTTATAGATGTAATCATAATTTTATCACTTGTACTATATATTCATTGCTAAAATAATGTAGAATAAAACAAAGTGCTGTATTTTTGCTGTCTCAGCACGTAAAAATAGTTAATTTATTATTATTATTATTCACAAAGCCAGGAGTTGGCTTTTTTTTTTTTTTTTTTTTTTGTTTTGTTTTGTTTTTTTAATCTACAAACCTTGGTGCTTCTATGAGAAAATTTTCACGCAGCTATGTTTGTTAGATCTTGAGCTATAACACGTTCAATTTAGAATGCAGTCTCAGAGCAGAATTTCATAAGTTGTGTAATGTCCTATTTTCCCAAAATTTGATCGCCTCTAACTCCAAACCTATTTAGTCTAAGGAGGAAAAACTTCACAGATTACGTTACACCCTTGTACTATTCTGTGGCGCAAATCTGTCTTCAACATTGGGGGAGACAAGATTTTTTTTTTTTTTTGTTTGTTTGTTTGTTTGATAAGCGATGCTCAAAATAGGTTGTGAAATTGAAAAACAATCCACACGAACAATTTTTATTATTATTTATTTATCTGCACACTTCGCAACGTCGTCTGCTCTCACGCACAACAAACTTTCTTCTCTCACGTAGCGCTTAGTTTCTCTACAGACAACTCTCCATTCAAAAGAATTCGGACGAACTATCCCAGTAGGTTAGGACCGTTCGCATTCGCATCTTTTCGTCGGTTTTCGCAATTCGCAGGTTGGAACTAGTCGAGGCACTCCAATTTATTTACACGTGCTGGGAAATTCGCAATCGCATTCGGAAGCAATGGATGCGCGGCCTAAGTCCATTGATCTATAAGCTGGTGAAGTTCACACAAAATCTGACTTAACACCACGGAAAAATAAATAAAAAATAAAACAAATTCCTTCAAAATCAATATGTCATTCCATCCATTATTGACATTGACAATGGACTAAGCTACTCATATATTACACTTATCTGTGTGGACATTAGTTTATCAGTGTTTTGAAACACACACAGAGAAATGTAAATTGTAAGTACTTTAGCTTACGCTTCATCAAAAAGAAGAACGAGAAAAGAAATCTTAAACAAAGCAGAAGGAACTTAACAGATGAGTCAAGTATGACAATCATTTCCGTCATTATTTCCGAACGTTCCAGTATCATTTATCTGTGCGGATTCCAAGCAAATGTGAAGCAAATGGAAGTTGCAAAATGGAAAAAAAGTAGGAACGCTTTCAGTTTTAACTGGAAGTTTAATCGGAAAATGATCATTAGGAGGACCTAGGCGCCCATGAGAGAAAAATATTAAAATGAATCTCACAGAAATAGGAATACAGAGTAGAAAGTGGATCCAGTTGGCTAAGGACAGAAGTCAATGGAGATCTTTTGTGAACGTGGCTCTGAACCTTCGGACTCTCTAGGCCATAAAGTGAGTTAGTTACGGAAGTTACAATCGTTTTGTGTTTTGTGCCGGCCTATAAGACTATCGTGACAGCAAGAAAATTGTAATGTTTAAAATTCCGAAAGGAAAAACCTTAAAAACTAAATCGAAGTTCATTAGTTAAGGAAACCTATCTGCCTGGAAAGAAATATGAAACATATGACAATCTATGCTTTCTTTGCGTAGCAATTAAGTTATACGAACACTTTGAAACCGTATAGTTTTACTAACACCGAATGTGACGAAATTACTTGATTCATCCGTAACGTTTATCAGGTGCTATGATGATTTCCACGGTCTTCAGCTAATAATATTCAGAAGCTTTCAACTTACCTGATGAAGGCCAGGATGCTGATGAAGCTTAAGCCGAGCGCCCAACCAGCTCTGCTGAATACTGCAGGCAGTGTCAGAGCTCCCGTCCCGACTATTAGGTTGAACACATACACTAGGCCAGTCTGCAATAATACATCAGTACAATAATTATTATCATTATTACTAATTGATACGATGGGATACAGCATATATATGTGTTATAAGATTAGCATAGTTTGCTTTTTTCTAAAATACAATAGATTATGGAACCCTTTATTGTTTTGGGGTAACAGTAACAACTAAATGAGGTTCTGTTACTTTAAAAAACAGAAAGAAAGAAAGAAAGAAAGAAGTAGTTACAATCAGTGGGGTATCATATAAAGAACATTTTAAACATTAGATATTTAAGTTGAAAATTATGACTGTTAATTCGTATATATGTAAATGTAAGTTTTTAATACATGTAAAATAAAATATGTCACATATGCAGCGTAGACAGATATTTGTCCATATAATGCAAGATTTGCAAAACAAGTTGATATATCGTATAGCAGGCTATCAAAAATTAAAAATAGCTATACAATACAATGTATAAAATTTATGAACAGGCTACCAATACACATGCAAAATTTCAACTTAAAAGCAAAGTGTATGGTCGGTTAGTTGGTGTACCCTATTATAATGTTCAGGAGTTTGATGAAGATAAAAATATATTGGTATAGGTTACGAAAAAAGGAGTTTACTTGAATAACATCATACGACCTTGTCTATTGTCTATATAGATTTAATGACAATAAAATATTCTATTCTATTCTATTAATAGTAAATAAAAATTCTTTACGTTAAAACATCCAGGACACAAAAAATCTCCGAATGGCTTCGAACCACTCCGCTACATAAAGAGCATTCCGTATAAAATCCTCTGCTTGTCCATCCTTCATAATAAAAGTTTTTAATTTGATGATTACAATTTCTTCTCTTCCTACTTTAAGAGTATTGAGAAGTCTTTCATATGTACGTGTCCGTAAGATCACAAATAACACAACTGAGTGCTCCCTCGTCGGTAAGCGGTTAGCGTACGCTCCTCTGACGTGGAAAACACGGATTCGATTCCTGTCGAGAGCTCAAGTGGTCTTGTTTGTTTTTAAGAATTTGCTCTTACTGTTATCATTAGAGACCGGATGTTTAGGCATTAAAAACCTGGAAAATAGGCAGGCAAATAGCATTTAAAATTTTAAAAAATAGGCACTAAAACGTAACTCGAAATAATGAAGATACATAATAACTTTAAAAAAAAATGCAAGAGCTCGGGGGAAAAACCGGCTCTTTTGAAAAAAAAAAAAAAAAAAACTTGGTCTTTGTTGCTTCGCTTTTTTGCTTGGGAAATTTTGGGCTTTATTTCGAAATTCGGCTGTAAATTGATAAAGCGGACTTTGTTCACTTCTCAACAACACAAACTCATTTAATTAGTGGTTAATGCAGATAATACAAAACGTCGAAAATAAACGATGAATTGGTTTAGAATCGGGAAAGTATCGAATTTTCTGTTCATGGATCATACGCGTAATAAACCGTTCATCTGAGCGTGTTGTTTCCAAGGTTCTAGAATATATGTAGACTGAATATAAAACCCGTGCTAAGTGCTAAAAATGGAAAAGTTCAGTTTAATGTCATGATGTGGCCTATGTGATTAACACAGCTCAGTGAAGAACGTGGAAGTAGTTCAATTAATCCCCAGAAGAATGCGCGTGCCTATATGTTCCATCAGCTCTGAAGTAACATTTGGGCTGTTTAATCAATATTGTACTTTTGTCACTTAGCACGGATTTTATATTGGTCTACATGAAACCACTATCACGGTTTACTCAGTCCTGAAGATTTCTGAATTTTTAACAAGAGGAATTCAATATATTATTACGGAGCTCTCCCTTTGAAAAAATATTTAAAAAATACAAAAGAAAGAAAAAGAAAAACTACTGAACACATTTAAGCTAAGTCAAGCACAATTGCACATCATGTGTGAGTGGTTAGCTTTTGCGCTTCTATCGGGAAGTCTGGGATTAAATCCCGTATTCTATCAGTCTGGGGGGGGGGAACGGTGGCTCAGTGGTAGAACGCTCACCTCCGGTGCTTGGGGTCCCTGGTTCGATCCCACCTCGCGCCGTGTGGACTTTGTGGTGGAAAAACATCGTGCTCGTGGGTTTTCTCCCGTTTCCTTCCACTTTCTTCATTCCACCATTTCACTCATTTCTCATCACCACAGTCTCCTTTAGCCTAACCGGCATAATCGTGGGACGTAAAACTTAAAGATTTCATTTCATTTCGACCAGTCTGATTAAAGTTTTTCTTAATTCCATCTGTAAATGTAGAGATACTGCCTGTACTATGAGTCCTGGCTGACTTCTTTTCTTAATGTTATAAATCGTAGTTATTACTAATTGCCAGCAGCGACAGATTTCCATAGGAGGTTAGGGTGACGAGATGTCTTTCGGACTGAAGCCTGTTCCCCGAAATTCTAAACAAAAGAAATAATTATTAGTTATGTCTTTTCTCATAAACTTCAAGCTCCCCTCAAACACAAATTAGGAAGTTTTAGAAAAACTAAACATTAATAAGAAAAATTCCTCCCAAAATACTTTTCTAAATCCGCTACTGATTATCAGTATAAAATAGTTTCCAAAGTTGTATTCGGAAGATTATTGCTAAATATACAAAAGAAACGAAATACTAGTCATCCCTGTACTCATAAACTTCAGGCTCCTCCCAAATAAAGAAAAAGGATTTTTTAGAAAAACTAATCAGAGACACTCCTTCTAAAATACTTTTCTAAATCTGATTATTTCTATAAAATGCTATTCAAGATTGTATCCGGAAGATTGTTGCTAAATCACTGCACAGCTACGTATAACAGAAATGTGGAAGTGCTTTCTGACGGATACACTGAAAAACATAAATTTAACTTATATGCTAAAAGCCAGAGTAGTAAGCTCTAATGAAACACGGATATGACAGATAACTCAGAAGTTAAATCTCTAAAATTGCCCTCAAATACTACGTACTTTATGTGTACTTTAATTTATAAAACTAGTGCTCCATTCATCATGGTGAATTCCCAAGCGAAACATAGCATTTGGGTCATGAAATCTTACTTAACTATAGAATATACTATAACAAAGCTAATCATGAAAATGAAAAAAGCCAAAATTTCGAAAATTTGAGTTTTTTCCCCAAAAGAGCAGGCTTTTTATGTGAAAAAACATCAATTTAAAAAAGCCGGCTTTTTTGCACCTCTAGGCAAGAGTATACTTTGTGTAGAACAAGTGATTTTCGGTATCTTTAATTTCTTCTCCCACCTTGCAAAAATAAGATCTCGAGTGTTACTTACTTCACAAAACATAACTGAGCGAGCGAAAGCGAATGTAGATAATTAGAAGCCACGCAGGGTTTGTTCAGGTATGGCTCCTATGAATGATCTGCACAAAGTGCTTATAGTGAGCCATTGTAAACGACCTCGTTTAGGCGAATACCCACCATAGCTGACACGCGCGCTCCCCACGGTCGCACCCCCTAGTTCGCGCTCTCCCCCCTACTGCGCTCCTGCCCTGACTCGGTTAGATAGCATTAGTACCTTTTAGTGGTCAGCTAGATAAGATGGTTCGTGTTTTATGCACTGAAGTTTTTATGCCATACGTCCACACTGTATTTACATTCATTACAATTACAAATAATGAACAGTAATCACTACCAAGTAAGCCAGTCAGTACTGAGATTTGGGGAAGAAACTAAATAATACCCAACAGGTTTATGTGGGTGTCATCCGGAGTCGCCATCAGCGGAAGATTAGCATTTTTATCATCCCCTTGAATAAAATAAGCTCTTAAAACGAAAGAACCGTATTTTATCGTGTACTATAAAATATAATAAAGCAATTATTTATTTGCCTAAGTCCTCTTTAACCTATGGAGTGTAAAACCTATTGGAGTTTTAACTTCAATAACTATGACTCCGGCAACAAATTGTCACGCAATTTTTTAAATAGGAGCGAAATGACAAAAGTTGCGAGCAGATTTCTTAATAAAGAGAAATAACTAATGGTTCTTCAGATTTATCTATTTATATGATTGTACTGCATAGCAGTTGATATAAATTTAATTTAAAGAAACAAAAAGAGGATATAATAACTCAAGGGATTATTATTATTATTATTATTATTATTATTATTATTATTATTATTATTATTATTAATACATTTGTAATGTGCAAAGGAGTTTATTGAAGAAACGAAGTTAGGGGAGAAGAATGTCATAAGTTTCTTACCCATGTCGAATATTGATCCTGATCTACAATTCCAGGCATTCTCCTTACATAAATTTCGCACTAATTGTAAAAGCAGACTGTCTTCAATTACCACTTCATTGCTGTACCATCTGGTAAACCAAAGGTGGCTAAAACAAAACAAAACTCAAAAGAACTTCACATCTTCAACGTCATTACCACCCCAACAGCTGACAGCATCTTCCTACACAGCTGCTAACGACAGTACACGCACACTGCACGGAGCAAAGGTTTCCCATTCTCAAACGGGTTATCAATCGCTGACGTTTGCAATAGTCTGTGAACTGTGGCTTGTAACTCTGTGCACACGTTAAAAGCCTAACTTGACAACACTTTGACAACACTACAGCTACACTTGTTGCGAAGTAACTAATACAATGAAACATACAAAACCTATAATTTTTTTAATACCTTGATGTTACAGTAATTCAAGGCCATTATACTCATACTATTAATGTGTTGACCTTGAATATGTTTTATGTCGTTCTATGTTTTACTACACTTCCTATTGGAACACATTTCACTTTCGCTTTCTTTACAATGCCTGTCACCGTTTAACACTTCAAGTTCATACTCTTTTAGAAATATTCAGATTAAAACAGGATAACCAGGGGTAGGTTTAGGATTTTAATTTTGGGTAGGTCCGCTCCTTCGATTATGGATACATATAGGATATGAATGATTAATGACAGTAGGAAATTACTTTTACAGTAATGGTTGATGCTATTTGTTAAATAATTATCTACCATTAATATAGTGAAAATATATGTTTATTATTAATTGTATCTTTTAGCGTTTATATATTTTTCAAAAATTTTGGGTAGGCCCGTGCCTACTTGCTAAAGCTGCCACTGAGAATAACAGCAGCATTACCGGGATTATCAATAGGAAACGCAAAAAAAAAAAAAAAAAAAAAAAAGGCAAGGCAAAAACTTCGTCATTAAAATATTAGGAAGTCAAGAAAAATTAGCTCAAACATAAATCAGTTGAACTTTAGAAAATGTAAAAGACAGTGATGATGACAGTTTTCATTATTGGGAGGGGAGGGGAAGCAGAGAAACCTTTTTTTTTTACGTGGAAAAGAGTAGTTTGATGTTATTTGATCCATCCCGGTTCGCGCCAAGTGAGCTTGGTGGTGAATAAATATCGTGTGCGTGATTTTTCTCAAGGTTTTCCCGTTTCCACCCACTTTCTTAATTCTACTATTTCATTGATTTCTTATTATCACCGTCTCTTTAACCTCGTCGGCATATTCGTGGGACTTAAAACTTATTTGATCCAAGGATATTTTTATTGGACCTACCATAGTCCGGGATTCAGGCCTGTGTCCGAGATTTTCGTGTTAGTCAGTGGAAGGGTGGGAAATTTCGCTGTGTTTGGTCAAGCGGTTGACTACCCTGGGTTGCTGCTAGATTCTTGAACCAGATCACACTTAATAAGAGTGTCCAAAATGTACTCACTGTTTGTAATTAAATAATTCCTAAACAAAAAGTCTTACATTCACTAACAAAATGCGCAGTGTATTACCCATGGACGAGTCTAGGATGTTTCGATGTAATAACGCTTGGCCGTAAAGGACGTTTCGGTGTATACTCTAATAGCTATTTGATTGCATTAATCATATATTTGTAACGAACAGTCATGAAGTTTCATAGTGTAGCTACTCGCATACTAACACTTAAAGCTATAGTGTTAACTGATTAATAGAGCAACCCACATTATGCTTTATTTTTTGTTTAATTATGCTTTATTTTTTTCCAAATTATGCTTTATTGTTAATTTCAATCATGGTTTTACATTAATCGTGTATAATCTATAATATTTACTATACATTAAATAATCTAAATATCTTGATCTATTTATTAATATTTTATACAAGCAAATTCTTTCATATTTAATGAACTTTCTACTTAATGTACTGTAAAGAGATACGCTTTACTCGAGTCAGATTTTTCTAACACTTGTGTGCGCCTTAGAGATGCATACATACAGAAAGGGAAAATAAAAGATGTCACCAAAAAGTACAGAAAGTGCTCAAGTTCAAGAAGTGTACATAATATATTGTGGAGTTTTTGTGTACTATTCACTTTTTCTTTTCTCCACATCAAAGGATTACAAAAAATTTACAGAAATAAAAATAAGCTTTTCATTGTTGCATTGTTATGTTGTCAATTATTTTGCAATGTAAATATTGGTTTAAAAAATATTAATATAGTACATGTTAAACTTGCAGTTAAATCAAATTTTCCAAGAATTATGCAATATATTTTAAATTACGCTTTACGCTTTATTTTCTAAAATTATGTTTTATTATGCTTTTAAAATTAGTTTCTTTCGGACCCTTAGACAACCACAACCATGTTCAAGGTACCAACCATATTTCTAAATTGCTATTATGCTTTTGGGTTGCTCTACTGATTAACATTGAGTCAATTAGAGGGTGATAATGCATTCGTAACAATAATTTCGATTCAGAGGTGTTCATAGGCGAGATTTATAGAACAATAATAATCCAAACTAATTCAAAACTCCTTAATTCAAATTTACTGCAAAATATTCAGCATCATTTCTGAGTACAAATAAATATATTGAACAAAGTTCCCGAGACACAGTAATAATATTCACGAACTGAATAATACTTCAAAGGAATTTTGTTGAATAAATTAAAATTACATACAACCAGTTTACATAGAATCACTCAACTCAGAATCTTAAATTGTATGCAATTCCTTTTAAGAACATAATTACATCATCAGATTTGTAATTTTCACAAACGTTGCTCACAAGTAAAGGGTCCAAATGGATGAATCGAGCTGCGGGATGAGACATAGTGCACCTGATAGAGGATGTGAAAATATGTGTATGTGCAAAGTTATAGCGGCTGAGCGCCATAAGAAACGGAGGGGGAGCGGGTCAAAGTTGGTGGGGAAGGGCTATGCTATGTAATTGAAATATATCAAATAAGCTGTTGAATCGTAAAAAATAGTGAAAGATAGACAATGCAAATGGTAATAGTTTCACATATTGGCAAAAGAAGAATGGGCAGAGTAGATCACGAACCTCCGCCGCTATCTTGAAATCCGCCATTTTGAAATATGTGATATTTTTTTAACAGGAAAGGTAGTCATCTGATATATCAATTAGGGCCAGCATGTTCTCCAAATGTCAATTATGAACTTTATTGATCATTATCTGCACATATTTTGAAGATTTAAGATCATCTTTATAGTTATTTATGAAAATCTAGGACAGTGATACTACTGTTTTGAAAGTTTGGATTTTCACGAAAACACATGTACGTCAAACATATCTACAAGCCAAGAAAACTAACAGTGAAATTTGATATTCAAGTTGTGTATTATTACATTATGTATTTATGACATTACTTTCAATTTGCTTCATATAGTGCCGAAAAGAACTGTTCCAGTCTGGAAGAACTGCTTCCACTTTTTTTGTTTTGTTTTGTTTTGTTTCTTGCGCTTTTAGTCGAAAACAATGTGGAATTTATATAAGAATTAGCTACATTTTGTTAAATAACATACTTACTAATATAGACCATAACAATAAAATCTGATAGATTGGAATGCAATTATTACGTACTCTACGTAAACCACTATATTTTTCTACCACGTGCTATATTTTTCACTCAACTTTCTTTTCCCCCTTCGTAAGCAATGGCAACTTGTGTTGAGTGTAGCACGTGATATCTAAATGAAAAGTGGACTACTGCAGTCGAATAGAGCAATGAAGTTGTAGCGGAAAATAAGTTATCGAGTGAGGTGGCTTTTTCGACTATATATTGTGTCGTATTATGTTTGATCGGTTTGTTTGAAATATGGAGCCTTCGTTATTGTGACAATGTTGGTTTGCGAGTTCGGAACTTGCAATGATGATCCGTCGTCGGAGGACACAATAATCGTGTCCTGTACCAACATTGTCACAATAATCGAAGGATACATATTTCATACAAACGGATCAAACATAATACCACACGATAGACACTCGAGAAAGCCACCCCACCGCTACAACTTCATTGCTGTATAGGACTGCAATAGTCCACTTTTCATTTATATATCACGTACTACACTCATCCCAAGTTGCTATTGCTTACGAAGGTGGAAAAAGAAAGTTGAGTGAAAAATATAGCACGTGGTAGAAAAATATAACAAGAATACAGACGTTTGTTGTTCAAAAAGTGAAAAAAAAAATCAAGGTGGAGCGTGTGTCAGTGACTCAGTGTACAGTAGAATCGTAACCGTGATTATTGTCGTCAACGTGTGCAGTGTTGCCAATAACCTCTGAAGAAAATAGGCTAGATGGCCTTCAGAAATAAGCTTTTTCACGCAAAAATGGCTAGATTTTGAGCTGCTAGCCTATAACCCACATTACAGATTAAAAACTCTTTCTTGTGTGTAGGATTATAAGTGTGTTATAGTACAATTTGAAATGTTGAATTTTATTCGCTGAAGACTAACAAGCAACATACATGACTTTAAGTTACAATAAAATTCATCAACAACTCACCTGATTTGTATAAGTCAACAGCCATATTATCAGCTGAATTGAAGTAAGTCATCATCAATTATGTCGCAGCTAGTGGAGGCGCTGGAACTGAATGCACCATCTTTGGATTGTGGATTGATTGTTTTTGTGTAGACTGCCATTGTCCCAATTTTCAGTAATAGTTTTTTCGGTAGGTCGTAGTCCTTACAACGCTTCTAATTTCTCCGTACACCCACACGAATCATCATGATTGCATTGAGAGTTTTTAAGCTAATTAGATATCCTATTTGTTTCCGGCTCTTTTCAGTACAACTTGCCTCCCATTATTTCACATATTTTTGAATATTGACCCTACATACAAGACAATTCTACACCAGCAAGTTTGGCACTTTTCAGAGCCACTTTCTCCCTCACATTCTGTATACAAGTAGGGATGAATTCAGGGGGTAGCCCGGGGTGATCTCTCCCGGAAGAAAATTCATTTCCCCCCGGAGAAACTCCCAAAATTTCAGTCACAAAATGTAGAAATTACTTCACGCAATTATTTGCTTTTCTTTTCGTGCACGTGCAGACGAAATCCGATCTCTCAATATACATATAAATGACGTAGACCCATTTTATATAAATATTGAACATGTAGCATCTAAGATAGAATACCAAATAGTCAATAAAACCTGTGTTTCTTAACGGTATGAGCGACTTTTCCAGAACATGAAATTGTTAACTGTTGAAGAAAGGTTTATGTTTGTGTTGTTTGTGTTTTAATATATAATATAGGTACTATACTCTCGCCCTATATTATATATTAGTAGGTAGCACTAGCACAGATTGAGATAGGAAAGGAAAGATAGGGAAGATCTTTTGATCATTCCATATGATCTCTGATGTCAGTAGACTTCAGTTCTTAAGAATGTACAGTTCTTGCATTATTTGAAATAGAGCGCCTAAATCCCATTTCTCGCATCGGAAGTAACAGACGTAAATGTGTTTTACGATTGTTAAAGTAAACACACCTTTCTTTAACTAAAAATAAATCAGTTAAAGGGTGAGATTCAGAAGGCGTCATTTAGAGGGATCAGAGGGGAACAGTTATCCCTCCTGGGTTAGAGATTTATATAGAATTTATCAATATAATAGTAGTATATAAGTGAAAAATTGCCATTGAAGGTTACGAAGATCCTGCTCAGTGCCGTGCCATGGAGAGGGGCAAGCTGGGTGACGGTCCCGGGCGCCGAAGTAAGGCTGGTCTGTTTACCTCACTCATATGTACGGGGGTGCCGTCGTATACTCTCGCCCCAAGCGCTGATTTTCCACGACACAGGCACTAATCCTACTGAAGATTTCGTAAACTAAACTATTGATATGTATGCAGTGAAGAAACCAAGGCTAATATGCTTGATTTAGAATCAGAAGTGTGAGAAAGAATGATAACTTTTTGTTAAGATATTCCTATGTATGTTTGTTTTAGGCCCAAAAAATATTTGAGTTAATTTAAATCTTTCTAAAAACTTCTGCATTAGTAACAAACAGTAACTACTGAATATAGGAAATAATAACAAAAATAGCTACTGTAAATAGCAGTTAAAGTTTACTGTAAAATATTTTTGCCAGTCTTTATTTAATGTTTTAGTTAAAATTAAACGATTGTTTTTTTTTTTTTAATTATAATCTCACATTGAATATTTATCAGCAATTAGTCTTAATATTAGGTAAGATGTGCATTTGAATGGAATTGCTAAATATGCTGCTTTCTTGCAAAAAATACAGAAAAGCACCCCCGAGGAGTTCGCATTCCCCCCCGGGTGAAAATGTCTGAATTCAACACTGTATACAAGTGTTATATATGTAAATAACGCTCAATACAAATAGCTAACCATGGTGCTCTAGAGCCAAAAGAATACAATGAGAAAAGAAGAAAACAGATGTAGCGCAGTCAAGACTGACTATAACATCTAACACAGAAAGCAATATTTCTACAAAGAAGAATACTACCACCACACATCCAGCGACACCTCCACAAACAATGAAAAACACTTCACCCAATGCAAATGAAGTAAAATATAAAACTTGAATCGGAAAGATATTTCTGCTACGTCTTCACCAATTTGGCCGCCCATTTATATGAGCCACAAGCTTGTAATAATTATATAATACAAGGTATGCTAGAAGAATACCGACGCTGCGTGCGAAGTCGACCCACATCTAATGGTGAGGGCTTCTACCTCGTCATCGAATTTAAAGAAGCAACAGATGCGTTTGAAGAGAAGTTCCATCCATTAGACTTCGGGCCGAAATTCTAGATCAGCGTTTCCCAACCGGTGTGCCGCGGCACACTGGTGTGCCGCGAATAGGTCGCTGGTGTGCCACGAGGAAATCGAAACAAAATTGTTAATTCTATAGGAATCAAATTGCAAGACATAAGGAAATATGTATATTTGTATTTCACATTACTATGAACCTCTACTATGAATCTACAAAAGTTTCATACTGTGTTACTTTTCTGAACATTTTCATGACCATTATTGCTTCATTGTTGTTGCAGTTTATTTCGTAACTTGAAATTTCAAAATACTGTATCATTCAATCCTTTTGACAAAGCAAACATGCGTAAAAAATACCTACATTTGTGTTTTAAAAGCACAAGAGATTTGTTTATTCGTTCGTTATTTAGTGATCTTCCTTTTTAGTGAAAGGTTGGATACAGTTTTCGAAAGAGAAAGTGGATTTTTAAAAAACCTGAGTCCTATATTTCACTGCAATTGTTTACTATTTTTAAATTAGAATGAACAATAAGCATAATGATTTATCACAAAGGAAAACCAGTCATCGAACTTTCTTCTCTGTGAGAAGATCAGTAGGCCTAATCACAGAAAAAAAATATCACGGTATTTCATATATACAAATAATAACAATAATAATAATAATAATAATAATAATAATAATAATAATATCTATATATATGAATGTGCCGAGAGAATTCAAGTTACACCTGTAGTGTGCCGAAAGTTGAAAAAGGTTGGGAAACGCTGTTCTAGATGGTCGTTGTTCCATCCCAGCCCCCGGCAAGTGAACTTTGTGGTGGACAAACACCGTGTGCGTGGGTTTTCTCGGGGTACTCCCGTTTCCTCCCACTTATTTTTCATTCCACCATTTGATTCATTACTTATCATTACCGTCTCCTTTAGCCTAACCGGCATAACCGTGGGCATATTTGCGGATCCCAAACGTTTCAGCATATCCTCTGATCTGATTGGTCCATACAGATGCGATATCACAAGACATGATCTACATATAGCACAAAATAAACGAAATTTGTTGTTGGCTCTGGTAGCCGTATGGTCTAGCGTAACATGCTAGTAACAAGAGTGTTTTTGGCGAGGGTTCGAATCCTGCCTACGGACAGTTTTTTTTACTACTTTTAAAAATGTGTACAACACTTCTTTCGTCAAGATAAGATCAAAAATAATATTCAAAAAGTGATTTAACGATCATTGTTTTAAAATTTTCATTAAACTTCTTTCATTAAAATAAGTTTGCCCTTGTACTATCCACAGCAAATGTAGTAGTAGTAGTAGTACGTTTGCCCTTGTACTATATAGTAGTAGTAGTAGGAACGGGTTAGAAGCCCCGCAGGGGTTGTTTGGATTATGTTCTCGACATCAAATTGGCAAGAATGCTGAAACGTTTGAGATCGGCAAAAATGCTAATCGTGGGACGTAAAACTCAAAGATTTCATTTCATTTTTTCTAGATGGTCGTTTGTGACTACAAAAGAAGAAATCGACATAGCAGATAAGAAGAAAGCCCCCCTCTGGAAAACCATCCGCCAGAAAGTCTAAAATGCATACTTATACCTGTGTGGTCAAAGGAATTGATGTTACCATCGCTATCGACGAAATAAAATAATTCACAAACTACAACGTAGATTTCTGCAATGTCACACAGATCCAAAACTCTGCAGTTCCTCTCCCCCTGCTATGAGTGTTCAGTAGTTGTAGGTCCTGAATCTATCCAAAACAAGGGGAGGTAAACACAATAGAATCCTTTTGTATTCATAACAGAGAAGCACCAGCGGGGCGCCCGGAGACAATGGGAAGAGAGTATAGTTGTATAGAAATACACTATTGTTTAAATGACATATGATGACAGGTAATGGATGGTGTACTATTGTATGTATAAAAGAGAATAATAAAAGATGTCAAAGTTGAAAAGATAAATGATTTTTAAAAAAACCTTGGAAACTTGTTGAACAATGCTAGCTTGTTATAAAGAATAATAAAAGAGAAACCTTGCAGGTGTATGTAAAGAGAAACCTTGCAGCTGTATGCGTTAAAGAATAATAATTTAGGTGATGAACAATAACGGATTGTTATAAAAAGAATTTTTAACCCGGCGCCGGCGGAAACGCGAAGGCGGCGCGGGAAGGCGCGGGGAGTGCGAACGGAAAATATTTGCGTGCGCGGGCGCGAGCGCGTGACGTCATTTGAAATTTTTATTTAAATATTGGTTTTAAAAAATAGACATGTATAGTTTTGTTAGCGATGGAGAACCGTCAGTTTGTAGAAGACATTGATGTGAAGCATAAGTTAAACGCTGAGAATGAATATCCAGATTCTCCAGATTGTACATTTGATGAAAATGAATTAGAAAGATATGAAAACGAAAATATAAAAGTTTATGCAAGTGATAGTGAGGCTGGAATAGATAATGAAGTGTATGAATTTTCGCAAGATAATTCAGATTTTGAGGCGGAATCAAATGACGAAGTGGTATCAAATGTGGATACGCCGCCATGTTCACCTGATTTATCAGAATTAAGTTGGAACTGTGAATGTGGTGTTAACTATGTGGATGTGAACTGTGTAAGAGACTGCATTGCGAAATGGAAACCAAATGATTATTTAATATGCTATGCATGTTATTGGCATGATACATGTGAATGGTCTCATGAATGTTTTTACTGTAATGAAGACGTTTTAGACATTCGTGTTTGGTCTGTGTTAGTGAATCCTCGTGTACAGGAGGAATTATTTGACATTTATGCAGAAAGACATACAGTTATTACACCATTAACAAGAGATTATTTTAATATTACATTTGGTGAACTATCAGTGGATGTGAATGTACGAAAAGAACTTTTAAGTATTTTTCTTGAAAAAGACAGATCGAACGACTATAGTGAGGTGTGTTAAGAAAACGGACTGTACATAATGTATTTCGAAAATAATTTTTGTGTATCGTGTAGTGAAGAACATATTAGTGAAGTTTGTGTTTTAAAAACTATAAGTGCATACTTACGTTTTAATAATAATATTTCTTGTGAACATTGCTTGCTGCATCTTGATCATGAATGTTTATTTCACGATGATATTGGAACTTTTGCTGTAGGATATTTATCCAACGACATAACTCTTAATGATTTATTTGAAGTGTTTGAAGAACACCATAGTGAAATTTCAAGTATAAACTTTATACGCAAAGTGCGTGATTGTTTAAAGAACACTGAATTTGTTGGACAAATTATACCATTTTTCTTAGAACGTAAACATAAAATTTCACCATGTGTTAATGAATACATTATTGACATACAAGGTTTTAAGATTTCAAATAATGAATTTATTATACGTGAATTTTGTTTAACTGCGTGTGATGATACAGTAAATTTGCATTGTTTAATAAAATCACCAGTAGAATACAATATACTTCCATTAGGTTGTCAAAAACAAATTGAATGGTTAACATTAAACTTACATGGATTAACTTGGAATGATAAATGCGGTTATACTGTATCACACATACGTAACCTTATATATCAACTTTGTAAAGAAGATGCAACCTTTTATTGTAAAGGTGCAGAAAAACACTTTGGATTAAAAATATTTTTGCACTAGCTAATGTTATTGATTTGGAAAGTAAACAGTGTCCACCATTAAACACAATGCATGCAAACGTATTTAATGATTATTGTACTTTTCATGAACAAAATATTAAACTTGAGAAAAAATCAGGATGTGCATTTCGTAATGCACAACAATTATGTTATTGGTGGAAGTTTCAACGTACTATAACATTAACTAATGCATTTGCAAAGTTGTAAAAAGGAAATGATATGTTCTTGTAAATAAAAATACAAGATTTTAAATTGTAAATTAAAAAAATTATTAAACTAATCTACTTGTTTTTCTTTTTCATTATATTGGATACATGATTGAATACAATTTTATAATTTTGTTTAAGATTATTTTTTCTGAATAAATTTAAACATTGTTGAAAGCTTTTTTTTCGTACAATATGATGCAGAAAGTACAACACAAATTGTCCACACAAGATTGAATTATCATCTTGATATGCGGAACTATTTGTAAAATATATTTTACAATTTTTATTTAAAAAAGTTTTTATTTCTTTTGGAAATGGTAAAGCTAAGCTATCGAAATAGTATCCTCTTTGATTTTCATCAATGAATACACACACCCAATGTGTGCCACCTGAAGATGAATTGCTTAAATTTATAATAAGTCCAGCCGGTGGTTGTACAGTTTTTGGTATTCTATCAATAGGATAAATGCCATGCACATTTGCACCAGTAAGTTTATCACGAAGTAACACTTTTATTAAATCATCCGTGTACATAACTTTTGTTTTTTAAATTCACATCACTTCACTTCACTTTACATCACTTTATACGCGTATGTGTTGGAAGACCTAGTGGAGTATATGGATTATTCTCATAAAACGAAATATGTTTAAAATATTCATGACAGATTTTTTTATAACTTTTCCAATAACGATGAATGGTGCTAACGCATAAAAAATACTTTTGGGAAACTTCATAGTATGATACCTTGCAACTCTGAATAATCAAGCAAAAATATTACAATATACAATGTTTAACACACTTTGTACCAGTAGGGCGCATGTAATTCATATGCTTAGAAGTGAACAGTTATACTTCTTTTATTAAAATGATACTTTTAAAAAGTATTATCAGTATATATATTTCTATCTTTATCAATTTGAATTAAAGAATCAAACTGAGCGTAAACAATACATGTTATAGGCTCAGTTAAATTTTCAGAAAAGGAAACTTTAACATTTACAGGCGCATCACGCACAAGGTCCCAAGTGCAGTCATCTAATGTTGCTGTAGGTGATAGAATAAATGCATAAAGAGTATAACCGTGTGGATATTCTTCAGGAGTAATAGTATGTGCATCATCTTTATAATATAAACCAGTACCGGAAAACAGAGAATGGTAACTTAGAAGGTACAAATTGTTTTTAAAATCGGGGGTGAGGGGACTGGGAGGAAAAGATTTTGATCCAACTTGTAGCTGCAGTTTGTTAACGTTAAAGTGTTGAAAATGAAATGGATTTAGTTCAGATTTTCCATTAAATGCCGAATTGGAAACAAACCCGATAACAACACCTTTAGGTACGTTACCCAGAAAAATATTATCAAGATTGTATGAATTAACGTTTGCAGGAATAGTATACGATCTTGTTTGTACTCTTGTAAGGGGATATTTTGTTGTTTCATGATTCATATTAGTATTAATTTCCATTGCCAAATGAGGTGCAACATCAATGCGACGTATATGTAGAGTAACATCTTCAAGTTTTACTTTATAAGAAGTATTTACAGGAGATAATAAACAAAAAGCATCTTTACTACGATGTAATTTTATACGAAGACCTACTTTATTTACAAGTGCTCTTGGTAATCCAGCAATATCTGTATACAGACGACCATACATTTCAAACGATTTACTATTTTTAATACAATTAGCACGTTGTTGAAAACCTACATTAGCATTTCCTATGGTATCAAATTGTTTAGCGGTATCTTTATACCACATACCTAATTTCAAATGTGTATCAGAAGCATCACGGGAATAATTTAATAATGTTTCAAGGTACGCACGATAAGGATAAAATCCTGATGAAGAAGTAATTAATTTATCATTTAATGAAATGTCAATTTGACTAAATAATGAATGTAGGAAATTATTTGTTGGTGCTACAACATCAGTGTCAGCTAATGGTGTATCATCAGGTTTTGTAATTTTACAACGTACGTAAAGATAAAGATATGCAGTATGAATAAATTCTCCTGTTTCACCGGGAATAAAAAATTCAATAGGTCCATCAGAACTTAATGTTGAAATTGGACGGTATTCAGCATTAAAGCAAGATTCAATTGCAGTTTGTGTCATTGGAGTACTAAATAAATCGAAATCATTGGTACAACATTCCACACTGTTTGAATTAAGTAGTGCCATTATGAAAATATATCTGTAACACGACTTATTTTTCGTTTTACTTTTCTTTTGCTTTTGCTTTTGTTTGTACGCTTACGTTTAGTTGGAGGTCCAAAGCGAACAATTGCCGGAGCTTTACGCTTGCGTGGCCGTCTCTTACCACTTCCAGTTAATAACTGACCAACTTTGTTAGCAGCTTTTGTCTTTAATGTTTCACCAGCTTGTTTTACACGTGCACGAACAGATTCTTTAAATGGTTTATCTTCTAATACATCACCCGCTACTTGTATTCCCGTTTGTAATGCTTGTCGACCTAAAGTTTTTGCACCCTGTTTAAGAAATGGTAATGCAAAACGAAATAATCCTTGGAAGAAACTACCTATACCATGTCCCCGTTGATATACAGGTCCTGAAAAGTATGGGATACCATGTCCGTAATGTCGTCTAAATTTCATTTTTAAAATATAATTAATTAATTACTTTTTATTAGGAGAGCGCTTAAAATGAAGTGTAACACTTAGTGTCCCAGAACGAAATGGCAAATTTCGTCCTGCATGGTCTTTTAATAGTATTTCAATACTGTTAAATGAAAACTTTGCAAGTGGAAGATAATGAATATCTTGAAATGTTAATGTTTTCACTTTACCGTATTTTACATTTGATATTGTTGCAATACGTAATAAAGGTGCTTTTGTATCACCTAGAAACTGATATTGTATGATATCAGTATAAATAAAAATTTGATGAGGATATCCAATATCAACATATGGTTGTTTAAATCCACGTTTATACAAGACAAGATCTTTATGTTGACGAAGTCCTAATTGCATTGCTAATGTTGCTGATAATAAGGCCGATTCAACACGATCACTACAATCTACTTGTACAATATTTGATAGAAAATTTTGTCTTTTGATATTTTATTTAATTCATCAATGATATGATGTGCAGAGTGATAATATCCACTTACAATTTTACCTTTTTGTGCTTCTTCATTTTTTATTTTATACCACATAACATTTTCTCCATCATTAACATTATAACATGTTAAAGGAACATGTAATTCACTTATTCCCACATGCCAATCGGTTTCTGATAATTGAATATTATTTTTTAGTTGATTAATAAAATGTGTTGGACTATTTGTAGGATATACATCAGTACTTGCGTTTGATACAAGTGTAATGTAAAAACTATCATCAATACTTTCAGAAATCATTTTCGTTTAAAATGAAGTGTTAAGTTTGAAGTTCCAAATTGAAATGGCAATTTTAAACCGTGCTCATCTTTTAAGTTTACTTCAATGGTATTAAAATAAGATTTTACAACTTTAACATATTGTGGTGTGTGAAATAGAAAACATTTTACATCTCCGTGCTCAATATTATATGCACTAACTTTACGAAGTACTGGTCCAATATTTTGTTGTTTTACAATATCAACACAAACATTAAAAACGTTTGGTATATTATATTCTAAATTGCATGGAAATTTTGCACGTGTTACGGTTGGAACATCTTCATTAACTGGTTTTACAAAAACAGCGTCTGTAAACTCTGTTGTATTTTCATTTATAAATCCAAGTAAATGTTGTAACCCACGTGTCATTGCAATAACACAAAAATCTTTTAATTTTAAAGAATGTCTAATTCCAACTTGATTTTTATTTTTATAATATTTTAACATGCGTAATTCTTCAGGAATCATTTCTAAAATGGATGTAATAGAAGTATAGTATCCTGGTGTAATATCAACATCTACAATTTCAAGTTCATCATTAACGATGGTTTCAATTGTAATTTTTTTCATTTTTACCAACATTATAAAAACTAAAAGGTACATTAAGTTGCGTTAAGGCAACATACCATTCTCCTTCACTTAAGTGAATAGGTTGTGCTAACTTTACTATAAATGAAGAAGTTGTATTATTAGTAAAAATTTCACTACTAGCATTTGAAGGAAGAGTAACATAGAAATCATGTTCTATCATTGAACTCATTTTGAAGACTGAACAGAAGTTGTTTTAATCCATGAATTCATACTTGATGGATATCCCAACCACTTTACATACATCATATCTTTTTTTCGTTTTAGTACTTTTTCAATTAAAAATGTTTTGTTTGAATTTACATTTACTTTTTGTAATTCTTCTGTGTAAAATATTCCTTTAATTTCCTCATCATTCCAATCTTTTAATTTATATGTAATAGGATTTGTCGGAATACATTTATCAACAATAAAAATTTCTTGTGACCATTTTGGTAAATATCCCTTGTCTAATTTATGTTTATATTTACTAACACGCACATAATCACCAGGGTGAAATTTACATGTTAATTTGTTTTTATTCGTTTTATTACCGTACAACGTATTTAAAACTTGATCAACATTAGAGTAATTTACATTTGCCGGTGCCATTTTAATACTACTATGATAGGAATGATTATAATTTTTTACAAATTGATCTAAGACATCTATATAACGGTATGTATTTTTAGCCGTAAAATAACGATATAATTTTTCTTTTAATGTCCTTATAAAGCGTTCAGCTAATGCACATTTAATTTCTGAATGTACACTGTAATGATTAATTTCGTATTCTTTAAATAAACGTTTTACATGCCGATTATAAAATTCTGTACCTAAATCCGTTTGTACATTAAACACAGGTAGTTTAAAATTTTTTAAAATTTTTTTGATTGCTTTTGCCATTTCAGGACCTGTTTTTGTTTTTAAGGGAACACAATACGCATACCGTGAAAAAATATCAATACAACATAATATATACTTATAATTTTTGTTATACTTGGCAATATTTTGCATATCTGCTAAATCCATTTGTAATGTTTCATTTGGTGCACTAACATAATATTGTTTACGTTCAAACACTTTACGTGCTGGTGCATGTAAGGTATATGCATCTTGAGATGCTAACCAATTTTTAATTTTGTTTTTTGATAATTTTGTTTTTGTTTGTAATGTTTTAATACTTGATAAAGAAGTAGGATTCGTATAATCATAATATAATTTTGACAATTTTCCCATTTTTATTTACATTTTATATTCTTTCCAGTTTTTAAAAATATTTGTTACCAGTGTTGGACTTTGTGATTTTTTAACTTTGCTATGTGATTTCACTATAGGAGTAGAAATAAATTCACGTGGTACATTAAGATCATCCAATAAATTTTTAAACTCGTGAATGCCTATAGGATTTCTTGAATATTTTCGTGTACGAACAACATCATTTATTAAATCAATAATATTAGAACCTGGTATTATTTTTCCTTGAATACGTACTGTTCCTGATTGATCCCAATGAATTTTATTAGAACTTGTTAACTGTTTTAATAAGAGATCTGTTTTCCTTCGTTGTGTTTTTGGAACTGATTGTAAAATGTCTGATACAAAGGGTAAAATAGAATTATTTTTTTCTTCTTCTTGAGATAATGATGATGATGATGTTTGAGGAACATCTTTTTCAATAATAGGTAATGTAATTGGATTTTGTGAAACTGATGAAGTATAATTTAAATATTGTTGTAATGCTTGCTGATACAATTTCCATTTTTCTTCAATACTAAGATTACGACGTTGTAAAATACTATTCACTTCTTCATCTAAACGCGATTGATGTGAATCTATTGATTTTATATTTGCATGCATTTGTTGCATTGCATTTTCAGGCACTAATATCATTTTACGAAATTCCGACATACTTATTTACCAAACAAACTACTTGCTACTGCACCAAGTAATGGTCCTAAAATTAATGGTAAAAATGCACCACCTTTTTGCAATAAAATTTTCTTTTTCTTATTAAGTGCTGTACGTTGTGCAGATAAAGCACGCAAGATCTTTTTATGTCTACGTAAACGTTGCTTCTGACGCGAATTCAACGGAATGTTTCCTTTTATTGTGTTTTTAGCAACTTGTGAAATAGTACGTATTAAATCACCAGATGCATGTCGTATAATTTGTTTTCGCTTTGCGCTTTTGCATTTGCACAAAGCACGGAGAGTATCAAAGTGTTGTTTCACCTTCAACATCTTGAACTAAACTAAACGTAAATGATTGAATTACTGTCTTTTACATTTGCATATACATGCAGTGTTTCATTAGGAAAAATATTTGTACGTAATCGTAATGCATCATTTGTTTTTTGAGTTAAGTCAAATAACAAATAAGTGTGAGGTTTACGTGTTACATCTTCGAACACATTCACAACTTGCTTACTATATCGTGGCATAATTTGTCTTGCTAAATATTGTATTTGTAATTTATCACGAGGATTTTTAAATACTATAATATAATGTGCATTTAAACTTATATCACGAGCATGTTTTCCTTTTGGAAATAAATTTTGAACAATAAATATTACTGTTAATTTTTTATGATGTGCATATTTTGTAAATAAGTTTGCAACATCACCATTGGTTTCAGACATTAAGTCATCTAATATTAATAATGAATTTTCTTGTATTTCAAAATTATTCATATCTGGAATTCCTTCTATAAATCGAATTTACTGAACTTGCATCTAAATTTGGTATGACTGCACCATAACACCAAACAATTTCATTAAATTTCATAGTAAACATTTGATCACGTTCATTTAATAATCGATTTACAAAACATGTTTTACCTGCACGTGAAGGACCAGCAATTAAAATGGATGATGGATGTTGAAACTTTAACATCTTGTATTAAACTGAATGCATACAATAGATACTTTACTTTATATACACTCATTCACACACTCACTCACTCACACAATTAACAACATAAATTAAAAAATAAATTAAAAATAAGTTAAACAATAAATATTAAAGCTTGAAATGACTATAATCACAGCTTAGCTGTTGTTATGAATATACTTTGGTTTACAATTTATAAGTTTGCACAGCAAACGATGGAATAAATAAATAAATAAATAGTCATACTCTACTAATAATCTGTTAAAAAATAAATAAATAAATAAATAAATAAAAACAATCACTTATAAGCCAAGCTAAAATTATTATTGTACATATCCATGAGGTAAACTTTTTGTCTTTGGTACTGGTTCGTCACTTTGTATATCGTCAATACGTTTACGTTTTTTGTTTACCTCTTGGTGTGTTTTTGTCTCTTTACGTGAAAAGATAGTGAAGCCCTGTTTCCGCACAATGCTATTTGGATTTTCTATAATTCTACAATTAATATTTCCTGTCACTAATCCATAGAAACTCTCAAAGTTTATTCTTTGAGAGGTCCTATCATTTAGTGTAATTCCCCGAATTTTGAAAATATTTCGAAATTCCCCTGCGGCATTTTTAACCCGCATACTATAATTTTTTGGCCCTAAGCCTATAAACGTTACAAACTCCCACCCTTCTTCAATTTCATTAGTGAGATCACCCAAATAGCTTCCAAGCTTCAACGGAGGTTCCCTATCTTTTTTACACGTAAACATAATACTGTCTGTGTCACAATAAATTACGTCTCCAGGTCCTACAGTCACAAGTAAATCATATAATTGTAGCCTGGCCCATGAAGTAATAAAACCAGCAAGGATGACATTGGAAAATTCCAGAGGTACATTTTCAGTTTCCAAGTCTTTATATGTTAGAATAAGATGTTCATCACCAACTGGAATAACACTATGAACCTCATATCTCGGTGTAGCAAGGTACCTATGGAACTCTGTCCCACTATCAATAATTACACACTGTGTCATATCTGTACGCTGTCCCCATTTTCCGTATAAGGAATTGAGGTACAACTTCGCGCATTGTCTAAGTCCAGGGTTCGACCTAATATTATCTTTATTTAATTTTATGCCTTCGTGAGCATAGTAATCGTCAATATACTTATCTTTGTCTTCTTCAGTTTTACACCAAGCAGGATAGCCTGAAGCTTCCTGCTTCATCTGAAGAAACGTATTCACACAGTCCCGGAATAAACTAGGTGAATTCCGATCTTCAGAACCCCTGAGTTCAAATTCCCATATTTCATAAATTTTGACGATTTTATAACCGTTTTCAAGAGCACGGTGAAGCTCTGGTGTACAAAAAGTTCCAGTTAATGCACGTTCAGTATCACTATGTGTGCAATTATCAATAGTTTCTCCTTCCATACATAGCCTACAAAGTCCAAATATTAATCGGCTTTGTGCTACATACGGTAAGATGGGAAAAAAGAGTTGTTTAGGAGCCAATACAGTACATTTAACAATCCCATGAATTTTCCCCACATCTGGGAAAACCGGCCCCTTATGCACCTTAGGTGCCCCCACCGGAAGAGGTTTCCTTGCCATTACGTAGGGGTATAACGATGTAATATCATAATAAAGTATGGATTCATCGTCCGCACAATTCACATATGAACGAAATACTTCAGTACGGCCTCCGTTGTAGCAACTCTTAGGAATAAGAAAGTCGGCAGTAGTATCACAATGTTCTTTAAGGAACTTTTGTAAATCTACATCTGTACGTACTTTATTATCCCAAGAGCACTCCCATATTTCATACAAATTCATTTTTAGAATTTCTGTGAAATATTTTCGCCGGATTTCCGTATGTTCGTACCTTTTTTCAAATGTGTTGTACGGACCATGTGCATTATCTATTATGGCATTACGGTTATTTGGAAAACACGTTTTACAGGCATACCAGTAACATCCCATAAATTCGAACACGGCATTAAGCTCTGCATTGTATCCGTCAACATTATACCTTCCAAAAGATTGTTCTCCGTTTCGTCCAGCATGCTGGATTTCTATACCCAATTGGTGTTCCATATACTTTAGCCATTTCATTGCTTTTTCACTGGTTTTTGTTTTATAATGGTACCCCAAAGGTGGTATAACAGAAATACTTTCTTCTGGAAGATATGATGTACGATATGTTTGCATGGCTAAACTTGCAATCGTAGACGATACTAGAAAACATTGTAATCCACCCGTTTTCTCTTCTATGATATTACTAAATTTAATAACAGCTTCTGTGAGAATTCTCACATCATTTTCACAGTACTCCAACATTTCCTTTTGCAAATTAAATTGCTCTCCCAATTGCACCCGTTCTTGGTGCCATCCCTCCAACCGCTTTCTTTCTTCAGCAGATCGTGATTCAGGATCATAGTACTCTATTCCCGGATATGGTCCTACATAATTTTGGTTCTCTACTGTATTAAACAAATATGGGAAATCTCCCTTCTTTAAATTTTCTGAAAGGCCTAACGTCTTAGGTAATTTTGATAATTTTACACCAACAAACAAATAACTATCTCTAAAAATGATTTTGTTATGAATAGAAATACTAAAAATCTTTTGACCCTGAATTAAAGTTTTTGGAATGATATGCTGGGACTCAATGAGAGATCTCAAACAGAAAATGTTATCAAATCGGCTACCATTATGACTTATGACACATACTTTACTAAATATTGGTCTATCTAATAAAATATGTGTAATAAATTCATCAATGGTTTTAAAAGAAAACGAGCGGTTACCGTTTTTATCACATGTACTGCAGGCTTCATCAATGCCATTATTCATACATTTATGCCATACATGTCTAACACACACCAAGCAAACAACGTGTTCCCGCTCCCCACGCTCATTTTCCGGTTTGAGCATGGTTTCTACGTCATAGACAATATAAAGAAACCTCTTGATATGAGTAGGTTTTACTTTCTTCACATAACATGAGTGACCTTCCTGTACATGTTCGCGACACGTACTGCAAAAGTATTCACCACATGTATGATCAGATTTACGTGATCTTAAATCATAGAGTGCATTACAGTTGATGCAAACTTTCACATATTCACACACATTCTTGCCAATTTTATTACCTTTTAAGTGATTGTCAAAACATTCACCCCTAGTAAAATATCTATTGCATGCATTGCATTTCATTTTATACATCGTAACATCTAGTTTGTGCATATGTTCGCAAGATGAACACATTAACTCACACTTATGTAAACGATTCAAACCTTTAAATCCCTTTAAACAATGCAAACAGTACTTCTTTTTTCTTAGAAATGACGTTATTGTACGAATAGGACGGAAATGCCCAATAGTTCCTCTTTGATCGTAATAAATATAGATGGGTTTTGCATCTTGTAACTCTGGTCTTTGTACTTGTGTTTCCGGATAACGTACTCTAAATTCACGTTTGCTTTCGGGTACTTTTTCATAAATAATAATTTGATAGTTTGGAGTTAAATGTTTCTGAAACAATTCTACGTCATTAAAATCGCAACCATCTTTAACGCTAACACCTGCCTCAGTACAAAGCTTAATAGCTCTACCTTTTAATGTATCTCGAGTTGGATCTGTTAAATGACTCAAATTTTGATGTGTTTCGGTATGCTTTGCTATACCCCAAGCAATACTTTTAGGTAAACAAAGTTTATCATTATCGGTTCCCGGGAGCTCAACCAAATGTTGTACTAAAAATTCATTTAAAGGTAAATATTTGTTTAGTGTGGAATTATTATCTCGTGTTCTTCCAGCACCAAACATCGAATTTACTATATGAAATCGAAAGAGGACATGATTACCTAAAAGGAAGTATTCATTACTATTTAACACTCTAGTAATAGAAGCTAAAACGGACTTAGCAGAAATGTCTTTGCGGCGTCTCCATGGAACATACACTGCTTTCTTATCCTTACTATTGGAGGAATCAATGTACATTCCAACAAAATCATTAGGTCTCGCATTGTTTAGTACATTATCCAATGCGAAGTTCATTAGGTTTTCAATATAGGCCGCAGGATTTCTAATTTCTTCATTTCCCATTGGCCTTACCACAATTTCATGTCCCACCAAGTTAAACTTAGTGAAACTTTTTCTGCTTTCATGTACTACTTCGAAATTACCTTCCCCTGTATTTTGAACATCTGTATGTCCGCTACGTTCACTTGGAGGAACGTAACCGGAAGTACTAGGCTGTGGAGAGCCCATTCCGTAACCACGAGTATCCCGTGAACATTGTACACTTGATACCTGTACTTCATTATTTACAACATCCACAGGATTTTGTCCGTTTTCACATAACTCGTTTAATAAAGCCTTCACATAATCAGATGTTCCAAACTCATCGGAATTTACTAAAACTGCGGAATTTTGATTAGTTTTTGTACCATCTGCTGCTTCATTTTCTATTTGTTCATTAATAATTTCATCAATTAAATTAAAATCTTCTTCAAGTATGTTTTCCAAGGGTTGACTTTCTTGGTGGACCGAGGTTACGGAATTTTCAACAGATGGCATCACATTATTATGAACCAAAATAAAACGCGATCCATAATTACAAAATTCTGCTACCTCTGCTGCATTCATCCTATCACCTTGTGCACAATTAAAATAATTAAAATGAATGAATTTATCATGTGCCCACTGGTACATGATTTGCTCCCGGAAAAATCCGTGTACAAATAACTCAACAATGTCAGCACTAGACATTGCATATTGCAATATAAGTGCTTGATTATCATGATAAAAATTAAAAAGAGCTGATAACAAGGTATCATACCTTTCACTGCCACGAAATCCTTGGCGTTGCTTATCCATAATTCTCCACCAGGTCTCCAACACGCGCTCCTTAGTGTGCAAGCCTTGTATAACACCAGCCAGGTAAATTTCATCAATTTCGTTAAACTCATTTACGTATGATGCACCGAGAAATTCCATCTGTAAAATATAAAAACAAAAATTAGTTTACATTAAAATAAATACAACAATATATAAAAATACAGTGTTATTCAGTTAACAATATTATTTAGTTTGCTTCTAAGAAGCTCTACTTATTTTTTCTGTTAATAGAGAACTCATAGAGTGTGATTATCATTAAAATTCTGTAAGAACTTCATTATTAAAATGTTGTGTAAACATTTTTAAAATTCTGCAAAAACTTCATTATTAAAATGTTGTGTAAACATTTTTAAAATTCTGCAAAAACTTCGTTATTAAAATACAGTGTGAACATTTTAAAATTCTGCAACAACTTTGTTCTTAAAATAAAGTGTCAATCTATTAAAAACACGTTTTGTGCAATGGTAAAACAAATTTCGTATGTTTTAAATAAAATATTATTGTAAATATTTATCACATTACAATTTAAAAATAATACTTTATATACCAATATTTAATCAAAGTATAAAAACATTATCATTCAAATATGTATAATATATAATTATACTTACGATGATCTTCTAAGTAAATCTGGTATGTATTCTAAACTTGATAAAAATCAGGATTTCTTCCTTCCTTCCTTCCTTTCTTCTTCTTTTGTTTTTTTCTTCTTATATTGTTTTGAATTTCAACAACTGTAACAATACAGTTAATATTAATACTCTTCTCTAAATATAATATTTTAATATTTCTTTTATTATATGTTTCTATAAATTTATTCACTAAGTAAATATTGTGTTGAAGGTACGGTTACCAACATTCATATGATAATATTTCCTTAGCAACGGGGGTATATATACACACAATGCCTAACAAAAAAAAACAAAACCAGTTTAAACCGGTTTAAACACCTGCAGCAAAGCAAACAAAAGAAATTCGTAGCATTACTAACAAAGGAATGTTTTAAACCCACTAGCATAAGGTACAAATTACATCATATTGTGTAATATCACTGTTACTAAATTTAAAATATGTTAAAGCACCTGTGTACGAGATTACAAAACGAAATGCTTTTGGGTACAAGATTACAAAACCAAATGGTTTTGGGTACGAGACTACAAAACCAAATGCGTTTGGGTACGAGACTACAAACTGTATTACATTCTATACAAGTAATAGTGTTATACTTCATGTTAATATTATATTTATTTTTGACGGTAATTAAATTATATTTAATGCATAGTATACGTATACTAAACGTGTACGGTAAATCATAATACATTTTTATGTTTATGTTCGGAACCATTCGTGTAATACATGTATAAACATGTACACAAATTGTAAATAAACTCTTATGTTTATGTTCGGCAATGTTCGGGAAACTTCGGTTAAGTTCGGAACCAATTCTGTGGTACATTAACCAATATGTACAAAATTGTTTGGCAATGTTCGTAAAACTTCGGTTAAGTTCGTGTTAACTTGTTTAAATTTTTAATTATTAGTGTTTAAAAAATAATGTATACTAAATTAATTCAAAGAAAACACATTAAAATCCATCCGCCATGTTTGTTTCTTGAAACAACGCCACCTGTACACATAACATTCACATTAGTGTGTATAAGACTGTGCGTGTGTGTACATGTACCATAGCAAGTTACCGAGTGTTGTTTGTTTTTTATAACCGGCAATACCCCGCGCAGTTTCCGGGCGGCAATATTTTACGCGTCCCGCGTCGCGAAAACTTTTTTCCGGGCGCAAATACCGCGCGGCGCGCACCGGTTGCGGTAAAAAACGCGCGGCGCGCACCAGTTGCGTTAAAAACGTGCAAAAATGGTATTTATTTTAGTAATATTATTCATTTTTTCTATTTATATAAAAAATATATCCTTTAATAAGCATATTTCCAAAGTTTCAAAAAAATCGACGCCATATTGTTTATGTAAATTCATTAAATTTTTATTTTAAAGTTACATTGTTCTAATCTGCATAGTAGTGTTCCTTAGGTCCTAACGATTAAGAAAATACTTTTCTTTTCTTTCTACGACCAATAGTTTGCCGTAAAAAGCAAAAAAACTGTACTTTTTGAACACCCTGTATATAAATTTCAAAAAATAAAAGTGTTCAAGTTTATCATGTAGGGTGTCTTTCTATATAGATTTTGACCTGACAAATCGATTTCTGTAGTCCATTTTCACCTACGATGAATAGTTTAGGAGCTACGACCATTTAAAATTATTTTCAAGTTACATTGTTCTAATCTGTATAGTAATGTTCCTTAGGTCCTAACGATTAAGAAAATACCTTTCTTTTGTTTCTACGACCAATAGTTGGCCGTCAAAAGCGAAAAAATAAAAGCTCTACTTTTTGAACACCCTGTATATAAATTTCAAAAAAATAAAAAGTGTTCAAGTTTATCATGTAGGGTGTCTTTCTATATAGATTTTGACCTGACAAATCGATTTCTGTAGTCCATTTTCACCTACGATGAACCGTTTAGGAGCTACGACCATTTAAAATTATTTTCAAGTTACATTGTTCTAATCTGTATAGTAATGTTCCTTAGGTCCTAACGATGAAGAAAATACCTTTCTTTTGTTTCTACGACCAATAGTTGGCCGTCAAAAGCCAAAAATGTAATGGAACACCCCTGCATAATGAGCCGCCACTGTTCGCCCCCCAAAAAATTGTTCAAATTTATCATGTAGGGTGTCTTTCTATATAGATTTTGACCTGATAAATCGATTTCTGTTGTCCATTTTTACCTACGATGAATAGTTTAGGAGCTACGACCATTTAAAATTATTTTAAAGTTACATTGTTCTAATCTGTATAGTAATGTTCCTTAGGTCCTAACGATTAAGAAAATACCTTTCTTTTGTTTCTACAACCAATAGTTGGCCGTCAAAAGCGAAAAAATAAAAAACTACTTTTTGAACACCCTGTATAAAATCGAAAAAAATAAAAATTCTTCAAATTTATCATGTAAGGTGTCTTTCTATATAGATTTTGACCTGACAAATCGATTTCCGTTGTCCATTTTCTCCTACGATGAATCGTTTAGGAGTTACATCCATTTAAAGTTATTATACGGAAAAAATCTTAGTCTTTTTACATTAGCGCCACCTATATACCAACACATGTCAGTACCATGCATGCTTTTGTGCGGTTAACATCAAATCGTATCGGTCTCGTCTTATTTGTACAACCGGCATTCCCTCATACGCTTACCGAGAAAAAATATTTTGTCGTTTCCCGTCTTTTTTTCCCGCCATATATTAGTGCTTCGTATGTGCTTCAAACATCAAAGAAGACAATTTATCTTACGTAAGTATCAACATTTTAACATTTCTATACTTCACATGTGCTTTTTAGTACACATCATAACAGTATAATATAGGTTTACATAGGTATATCTAATAAATCCATTTCTATTGTTTCAAATGACACACATATTTTTAAAGAAAAAAATAGTCACTCAAAAACATTTACATATTCACTTAGAATCTTAATAAACCGCGCATACGCCACTGATATCAACAATCAAATTATTCGTTTTCGTTCATGTATTTCAATTAGTTGGTATTTGTTTTCTCTTGGCTTACGAGAACTTTTGCAGTTTCTGTGTTCAAAATCAAGCTTTCTCCGTTCCTTTTTAAAAACCGTAAATTCCATTCCATTCAGCTAGGAATAAAAAAAAGGGCCGGAGGCATCATTCAGGTTAACCCTGTATACCCGCGCCTCCCCCTCTCACGCACACCAATACATGTATGTTTGCTTCCTGCATTTTTTTTCTCTCTCTCTCACACACACTAACGCATATATATGTGTGCTTCCCGCATTTTATGTCTCTGTGTCTTTCACGCACACTAACGCATTTATGCATCCTTGCACACATTCTTTCTCTCTCTCTTTCTCTCTCCCTCTCTTGCTGTTTCCTTGAAACTACAAACACACCTCCCGCCCCGATCCATAGCCTGCACTCAGCGTTTATGCATGCTTCTAGCATTCCCTCCCTCTCTCTCGCTTTGTTATATGTTCCCGTTCATACTTCTATTGGTAGGTAGGTGGATAACCTGTCCGTTCACTATGGTATTCTTCTCGTTTAAAATATCCACAAAATACACAGCATTTTTGGTTTGCGTATTTCAATCTTAAATTTCCCGTAACAAAACCATAACAACGGTTATATCTGACATTTATGCAATAAATAAAAGCAAATACAAGTCATTTTAATTCATGTAAATACATTTAAAATCCAAGTTCAATATTTTTTATCATATTTATTTATATAAATGGTTATTTTAACTTACCTTTTGCTTCCAGTAATTCCAAAATTATTCTCCAAACAACACACTCACAGAAAAAATACACAAGGCAAGTTTCCACAACGCTAAAAACACACTGTATAATCTGCTCTCATTTCAAACTTCCTTATATATATATACTGGTTAACCTGGGTGTTTTGAGCGTTCACACACACCCTTCCGTTTTTTTTCACAAAAACAAGTACAAAAGCTATTCTTTAAAGTTAACAAGAATCTTTTCCAGAAAAAGGGCTTTTTCTTTCTTTCTTTTTTCATTCTATCAGGGCATGCTAAATGGAACATTTTTCTCTCTAACAAGTCAGAAAAATCTTTTTTTTTCTAAAAAGAGTTACGTTCAACTCGAAATTACAGGGGGTCTCATCCGTCAACAATAAATGTCACATACGTTTTTCTCAAATAACTTTCTACATCCTAACAACTCAAAAGATCTTTTTTTTCAACTATTTCAATTCTTTCTTTCTTTTCTAAAAAGAGTTAGACATACAGGTGTGTCGCAACTAACATGACGTTTTCTCATCCACACAAAATTCACTGTAGGTGTTATAATCCTTAACTATTGCCCTAACAAAACCCACGCCAATTTAAAACCAAGCCTTTTGCTTAAAATAACAATACAGTTCACATGCAATCTTATGTCCCGTCTCCCAGTATGAGGCAATACATTAACTTTTAAAAAGTATCCTTAACTTTTACTTAACAAGTCCTACGTTAATTTAAACTGGTCCTTTGCTCAAAAGGACAACGCCGTTCCCATGCAATCGTGTGTCCTCTCCCTCAGTATGGGGCAATGTAATAACTCTCACAAAGTGACACGTAACTATCTCATTCTTACATTCTCTGTCCTTCAAATAATGAGCGGTATCTCTCCATAGGGTGCAAGTTACAGTCCACAATTAAGCAATGTCTTTTACTCCATAGGAGAGCATAGTTCACCCCTCCAGCATTTTGGAACACACACATGCAAGCAGGTGTCTATGTTCCTTTCTTTAGTAGACATCAAAGGGTTCTCTCCCTACCCATGCCATTCTTAGCTTACATGACTTTCTCACGTCCTGCTGTTACACTATTTTCTGGCTTCCAACAGTTAAACTTTCTCAGACACCCATATGTCACATTAAATTGACAGTTTTCTTCTTTCTTTAATTGACACAATGATAAAATTACGAGACAGTTACAAGAACCTTCTCAATTTCAAATTGTATCCTTTTCTTTCATGTTTCCCATGTTTTCTAAATTATTTGACATGTCTCTCTCACCTCCCACGGTTACACTATTCTCACACATGCATATGTCGATTTAAATTGACAGCTCCTTCTTTCTTTAATTGACACAATGATAAAATTACGAGACAGCTCCATAAGAGCTTCACTATTACAAATACAAAACGTTTCTATTGTTCTAATATCACCCCTTGTTTTGGATAGATTCAGGACCTACAACTACTGTGTTCTCCAATAGTCCTGAATCAGTCAGCAAATACATCGAACAGGGTCTCACCATTCGGAACCAACTCTTTTACTTACCTACTTACTTACAGAATATGTATGGCAGCATTTAATCTTTATTTTATTTATTAATATTTATTTTCTTTTTCATGAATTTATCTCGCCCTAACGAATAATTTTCATTTTGAAGAGCGGACGTTTCGGTGTAAACATTTGAATTTTTACACCAAACTAGCCTCACACATAAACGTCCTTACGAGACCGAGACGTCTGTTCACCGAAATGTCCTATACCGAAACGCTCTACACCGAAACAGCCGTATTCCCCCACTCATTTTAGAAACTTTTTGGTGATTTCTAGTATTAAAGAATTCCTGGAAATTTGCTCCTTTTAAAACGGTCACGAACGTAAATAAGTAGTGAGAGCTGATGGCTTCTCCAAAATTGTGGTGTACTCTTTAACTTTCCCTTGTTTGGTAATAAAGAAGAAAAGAACCTCAACAACACCTTTCAATTGGCGAAAATATAACTAAATTTAACAATTAAATCAGTGATTAAGATATTAAGTTCGGGTTGTCAGCATGCGCGCCGACTACGTGGGAAACAACATTTTGTTGCATTGTTACCAACACCTCGTTTACACTAATTTTGTGATGATTTCAAATATGAACTTCATTTTTGTGTGTAAGCTCTAGTGTTTTTTCTTTCAATTCAATGTTTTGTGTTTTTTGCTATAATGTCAATTTATCAAACTTATACTTTTTACAATTGGAGCTTGTCGTATTATGGAGCAATGCAGTTTAAGAAATATTGTAATATGGTTTCTAAATAGAGCTAAAAGAAACACATTGGCAAGAAAATTAATCTCTATGTTCAGAAAAGAATGTAAATACATTGCAATGTGCAGTATATATGCATATAGGAAATATGCCAAATAAACGCTTGTTTCTGAGCGTTACGTATGCACCCACTATGAATATGAATATAAGTATTTACTCAGAAATTAACATATATATCTGAATACAAACCACGTCTATTACAAAAAAGTACAATAGGGCTTCCAAAATTAAAGAATATTCCAGTACATTAAAAATTGGAACTATGGACATTTCAGTGATATTACGTACAAATCCACTATAGCAGTGTGCAAATATAAATCTAAGGCATTTACTGAGAATGAAACATTCAACTACATAAGCACCACATGTATTAGAAAAATGATATTGATCAAGTTCATAAATATGCATTACAGATTAAATATATTCCAATACGAGAGTATTTGTCTGTGGTAATCACACACACTTTTACATCTAATATAGAATTATAATTAAGGCCTTTTCCTGATAATAACGTATTTATGTAGACACAGACCACATGAAGTCATGGAAAGTTCAAACACTTTCTATTTAGGCAAAAACTTGAGTTTGAAGTTCTTGTGCGTATGGGGAATCACGGTGCACTCTCATTTGATACTCCAGCAGTAATCTGTCAATATATTTTTTTGTCCCACTGGCCTTGATAACGTTCTTCCATCGTCTTCAGGTATTGATGGAAACGCTCTCCCTGTTCATCGTTACAACTTCCAAGGTTCTCAAGAAATTGATCAAGGTGACCTTTTTACAAAATTGATCTTCACACTCATGTTGCACCCAAGATCGCGAAAGGCCGATAACATTCTCTTAACAGCACTTCGTAGTTATATGACTTTCTCTTGCCTAGAAAGTTTATTATAATTTTTACGAAACAAATCCGTGCTGCCTCCTCCTTGTAGTTCATCTTCTTGGTAAATTCCTCATCACTCAAAAGAACACGAACTTAAGGTACATTGAACACGCCTCCTTTGATATTCTTGTAACCCAAAGCAGAAAATGTAGAATTTAGATACTGACAGCAGTCACCATCAGTATTTAGTACTTTCACGAACTGTTTCATAAGCCAAGCTTGATGTGAGGTGGGGGAAAATGATCCTATCTCGGCTGACAATGAGTTCATTCACAATGTTTGGCATTCCTACTTTTGGAGTGTCACGGATAGGCCATACTTTTTGTGTCCAATCCTGTTCTCGAACTCGACTGTCCAACATATATAGATAGCACGGATACTTCGTGAAATATTTTTGTTGTCCAAGCAGAAAGTTGACCATTTTCAGATCAAAGTAAACGATCTAGTTATGCTTCTCATACTTGAGTAATTCAATCGCAAGTTGAATATTATTATGTTCTTCTCGCAAATGCACCGAATGACCAATTGGAACCGATCCGTTAGCAGTGCCGTTTTGCAAAAGAATACACTTGAAACTGCGCTTCGAACTGTAGATAAATAACCTCCATTCTGTTGGACTATAATAGGAAATGCCTAATACAGTTAGAAGATCTGGGATATCATGGCAATAAACAAAGTTGTTACTTTCTGAAAAGTAGTCTACAAAACTCTTTCCCTGCTTTCGGAAATATAATACTCGTGGCGAATTATGCAACAAATTTTGTCTCCAATCTGGAAACTATCAGATCAGCAGCTTTCTTGGGGAGACCCAAATCGCGTACTAACTTATTCAACTTACACTGGATGAACTGCTGAGGTGTAGATGACTGTTTAGTGTCAGATGAGCCTTCGGATTCCGTAGCAGTTTCTTCACACACACGCCGTGCGATCCCCCCTCCCTTTCATTTTCATCTTCGGAAAAGCTGAAACCATTAAAAATTAGAACCGGGAGTTCATCCGAGGGATCGGTCTAGTTGCTGAGAGAATACTCGGATACAAAATAGAATGTCGATTTCTCTTGCCAATATCCTTCGTTTTGACCAGGCAAAACATATCAATTACTTATATGGTCCCTGGGCTCTCGCCAAAACATGGGAACGCCAAAAGACATACCCTTTCGCTTTCCTTTTCTCCAATCACGCAAAATCTCCTCACAATTATGACACACAATACGAGGAGGATACTTTGTTTGTTTTTTTTTCTTTCTTGGTCGCCAAGCGAAACTTAAAAATAAGTTCTGTAGGCACGCTTAACAAACGATGTTATATTGTGCCTTTCGCGGGTGTGTAGCAGCCACATACATAACAAAATTCGTCAGGTTTGTTTACATAATTCTGTGTACTTTGAAGAAGCCATGATGTAATCTGAAGCACACGATAAAATAGAAAAAAACATCAATATTGTGACTATGTGCTCTGTTGCAAATGTAAAACAAATGCAAATACAAATGGATGTTGACGTTCTCTACAAAATATAGAAGTTTCAAATTGGACGAAAACTATAGCATGCATAGGGAAACGGATTTCAGATTTCGATTCAGTGGGCAAAAACATTTAGAAACATGCAACAGAAAACTTTTTAAAAATTGTTCCCCAGTGTAATCTTGAGAGTGCGGCGCACCCACAAGACTTTCATTTGGAGCCGGAATCGAACCTGTTTTTCTTGCGTTTAAGCCAGTCGTGTCACCGACTGGCCAGCCCCAATTTATAATCATAGTACTGGCACATTTTACTTTATTACAGCACAGCCCTTTATGACAGTGTTCATAAAAGATTTTAATAAAAAATAAATCAATCAAATGTCGAGACTTTCCTGAAAATACATAAGCTAACACGTCTCACCATTGGGTGACGCGGTGGCTCAGTGGTAGAGCGTTCACCTCCGGTGCTTGGGAACCCTGGTTCGATCCCAGCTCGCGCCTTGTGGACTTTGTGGTGGACAAAAACCGTGCTCGTGGGTTTTCTTGTGGTTCTCCCGTTTCCTCCCACTTTCTTCATTCCACCATTTCATTTATCTCTCATCATCACCGTTTCCTTTAGCCTAACCGGCATAACCGTGGGACGTAAAACTCAAAAATTTCATTTCATTTCACGTCCCACCATTTAGAGGTACCCACATGAATTTTGGAAAGTCGGCGCCGTTAGTGGTCAGGAAAATCGGGAATTTGCCTTTGGTAGAAGCACGACAAAACAGAATGAAAAGCAAGTTTCTGTTGACCTCCAGCGCTGGTACGACGAGCAGTCAATACATGATATAGCTTGTAGATCGCACCCTTCAAGTAGGCGCAGAAGCTAAAACCGTTTATTCATTCATATCATTATTTGTTCATTAATGTCAATATGCCGTACATTAATAGTGATGAGACTGTGAAAAAGTCCCCTACATCAATACTATTTAGTTTATCCAGTCATAGAAAAGGAAGGAATAATGGAATAAAAGTAGGTTATGACACAAAGTCTTACGCTGATGAAGTAATCTCTTTCCGAAGAACAAGGATATATCATTTAGAATACCAAGGAACTCATAAAATTCATCTAAATATTATTTGTGGAAGTGAAATCATAAGTTGTACTGGAACAGTGACTATAAATCAGTCAACCGCGTCTTCCGCGAGTGATTTATAAGTATTTTTTTTAGCCTATTAGGAAAAGTGTTTTATTACGTCAGTCAATTAAATTTGTATGCCAACATATACTGTATAATATTGCAATCCACAATTGAAAGTGCGAATTGTCTTGTGTAGTGCTTTTTAAGTGTTATGAATTAAAATATGAAGTACAAGTTTTATGTATTAATTCAAAATCATATAATTATATATAACATGATTATATATATATATATACATAACTTTATTAACAAACGAATAAACACTAATCAAATTTCATGATAATATAGATAATCCAATAATTAGTAACAACTGTATCCGTCGTTTATACTATTTAAAATATATAAAACACTATTTAAAATACTATTTAAAATACATAATATTTGGTATATTATGTAATATTCCAAACAGGTGTAACATTACATGTCTATAGCCACATATATACATAATAAGCATATGGCACATTCCGATATTATTAATATATCCATTTCAGAGTATCTTGTTTGGAAAGCTAGTTGCGTTAATGTAATTCCTCAGATTGCATCCCTCAAATTACCGTCATGTCATGAATAATAACTTATTCTGGTCCTCTGGTTACACACATTTTGCATCATACATGCAGTACACTAGTTAGTATCTGTACACACACACACACACTTTAACAAAAATATAATTATCAAATAATATATATTATTGTGATAAGCTTTGCAACAGCACTTTCAAACTTTCGCCGAGATTACAGAAAAAAGATCTCCTCCAGTTCCTTACCAGAGGATAGCGTTCCCAAAACTGATGCAACGTTCCCTCTTTGTACTGCCATACTGATGCGTTGTAGTAGAAAAGAGGTTACTCTAGGTCTCCTGACGATAAATAAATGCGGTGACCGACTTCTTTTATAAAGTTAAGACCTTCGGGACCCCATGAACCACCTGATTCGATAGCTATAGCGACAAAATTATATTTGTCAAGTAAATTGCTGTACTTCTTGCGTTTTTCTGTTTCATGGCGAGCAGCCACGTTGCCATCTTGTGCTGAGAAAGAATGTAGATTTGAAGGGGCGAAGGTGTCGGAACAAGTAAAATCCCATAGAAGTGTTTTTCCTTTCCTTTCTTCCACGGTATTAGGGTCATACCATCTGGCCTCTTGCCATCTGCACGACTGCATCCCAACGGTTCGCATATAGAAGGAACGCTTGCTGAAATTAGTACCCTCATGATAATGTCGTTGACGCTGGAGTGGCGTGAATGTCTGCCCGCACTATTGACACAGGAGAGTCCATGAAGGCCCTTCTTGTTTACTACACTTCTACAGGCAGGACATCTGTGTTGCTCGCAAACATCTGCTCCCAAACGTAGTGCATTGGCAATTCGAAAACTGTCATTGGGAAGATGTAATCTGAAGAAGGTGACGGGATAGCATGGAGCCAAGCGCCTGCTTCTGGAGATGATGTAGCTAGGAGTCTGCCCTTATCTTCTGGGTTATCGGATGACTGAAGTAGAGCTGAAGAGTGATGATTTATAAAAGGATCGTCCCAAGAGGATTGTAGTCCTGTCTTATCAAGATCAGGGGATCTGATCCCACTATAGATGACCACTTAGCAATGCTATCGTTGACATCCGAATCCGATACTAGGCTAAGATCTTGTTGGAGAATGGTCTCGATCAATGGCTTAGTGCCATAGAATGAAGACGGAAAGGATGAAATAGCCAGGTCCATGGCGCAGCAAATGCCGAGACCTCCATGGTTAACAGGGGGAGGCCCTGCAACCAAGAGTTATTGTTGAGTGAACAATTCAGGATAGATTCTAGACCGGTTTTCAAGGTGTTATCATAGCATTCCAGAAAATCAGCTTCCCGCCATAAAGGAGCACAGCGAAGAAAGTATAGCAGCCTTGGCATGGACAATGAGGCACATAGTAGGTAAAAGGCAGAGTGAGCTGAAACCAAGAAAGACGTGTAAAGAATTCTAATTTAGAAATTTTGTCACTTAATATTGTTCGTCTTGCCTCATTAAATAATGCTGCTCCTAATAAGCTGGCGTCATCTGTCTAAATTCTTTGAATCCCAGGCGCGGCTTCGTCAAACAGCTTGAAGAGGTTATTAGACTGCTCATTGGACACTCCGAGAAAGCAGACCTCACATTTGGAGAAATTCATTTGCAATCCGATCTCCTTAGCCCGTCTACGGATCATTTCTTATGTCTCTAGTACTGTATCCTTGTTTCCAGCTATAGTCCCGTCATCCAAATACCATGTGTTCAGTTCCGTATTGATAATGTTAACGATGGATTGTAAAGTTAGTGCGAACAAACCAGGGCCAAGAGGGTTGCCCTGTTGTACGCCACGCTGAGAGAGGATTATTTCATCTCCTAAGTATAAGTTGCTCGGTTGGGAGTAGCACTGATGGACGTATCGATAAATTGATGGAAAACTTTTTTTTACCTGTATGAATATAGAGTCACGATTCAACTCGTTAAATGCGTTTCTGAAGTCTATTTTCAGAAACACTTTCTCCTGTGTGACGGTGACGGTAACGGTGGAGGATATTAGTGGTTAAAATATGAAACAAAATTTTAACAACCTCCCGTTATTTGGAATTTCGGTAGCAGGAGCGCACGCTTTGAAAACAGTGAATTAAGAAATAGTGAATTTAAATAAGAATATTAATATTAATATTATAACACAACACGTACACAAATGACGATGGGGCAGCGTGTCCTGTCACATATGGCGTCCGAATAGGTTGATCCCTGCGCCGTCACTAAGTATTTACAGAATTATTTTCACTTATTTTTACAGATACTTATAAGACAAGATAATACACAAACAAATGATATTTGATACATATATTTATATACATATATACATAATATTTTGAATTATGTACAGCCCGCAATTTATTTGCAGTATTCATTAGGTAAGTCCTTTAAAAGTTGACTGGCACAATTCTTTTTTGCCTTCTTTTGCCATTTTCAGTATTTTTCCTTAGTGGGCTTTTATAATTTACATTGATGTTCGGATTGGTGTCCTATAGATTTTCCATTGTTTGGATTAATCAGTTTTACAACCTTAAGACTTGGCTTACGAACACATAAGTATGGTTCTGAGTACAGATTGAACATTTTTTTTATTTGCTGTGCTACTGCATTACTGACGGGATGTGCCCTGAGGAATATAAGATTGCTTACATTAGCATGCCGATTTGATGTTATTTTTTTGTTGGTATGTTGATCCTTTTTTGCCATTTGAGACTTTTTACGGTGTGCAATCATAAGTAGCCGGTTGTCCCATGAATTTTTGTTTTTTTTAGTCTTCTCTTGGAACAGTTGTTTTATTACAGGCGTTACATTCTTCACGTTTAGATGTGCTTGGACTGGAGCAACGTTTAGATTTTTTATAATAGTATAATTTAGTAATATAATGATATTTTACAAGTGCTTACTTTAATTTACATGTTGTTTAGCACAATATAACCTTTAAAGTTTATTTATTTTTCTATGCATCCTTTCCACGGGATTTGCTTGAGGATGGTATGGTGTGGTGTGATATACTTTAATTTTTTTATTAGCCATTGAACCTAAGAACTTATTGGATACAAAACATGGACCGTTGTTACATATAATGGCGTCCGGAATACCTAAATGCATAAAATACAAATCCAGGCACCTCAGAATTGCAGCAGTTGTAGCTCGTCTCATTGGGTATGCTATTAAATGCCTGGTAAACACATCCATGCACGTGCATACATATGCCATGTTTGACTTGCTGGTTGGAAGCTTCTTTATCACATTAACTGATAGTAACTTTCGGGCTTTTGAGACGGTGACTGATTGTAACTTTTTTGAGAGAGGATGAGGATTAGCTTTGTGTTTTATACACAATATACAATTGCGGATGTATTGTTGTACATTAGTATACATGTTTTTTCAAACGAAATTTTTAGAAGCATTGTGTGTGTCTTTGCATATTTAAAATGACCCCTGTTGTCATGGTAACATTTTAGTACTCTTTTTATTAAACTTTTGGGTACAACTATTCTTCATTTATCTTTTAAATGAAAATCACGTTTTAACAGCACACCTTGTTGGATTTTATAATACAGTCGTACAGATTTTTTCTAACTTATTTTTGGTACATTGGTCTGATCTTGCTTTAGAGCATCAATATACTTTATTAACTGTGGATCTTTACGCTGGTACTGCTTTTAATTTTCACTGGTTATATTTGCTAAATTTCCTGGAAGGACATGAAAATTCAAAATTGTAACAATTCTAGGTGATTGGCATACGGTAATACGAGACAAAGTATTTGCTGCTACGTTGGTTACTCCAGGTATGTATTGGATTTCCAACTTTACATTTTGCATTTTAATACACCACCGATATAACCTGGTATTCCAATATTTTATGCTCTTAAAATGCACCAAAGCTTGATGATCAGTTTGTACGATCACATGATGCCCTATCAATAAATTACGCCATTTTCTTATAGCTTTTACAACACCCAACATTTCTATCTCAGTAATGGTATAGCGAGATTCACAAGGCTTAAGTATGTGTTCAGTGAAACCAATAATTTGTTTTTTATCTTCATACTTTTGTGTTAAAATAGCAGCAGTCCCAATAGTCGAACCGTTAACTATGATAATGAAGTCTTTTGACATATCTGGATGCACCAAAAGTATGTTTTTACAGATTTTATGTTTTATTTCCTTGAAACAATTCGTATGTTTAGGCAACCAGGTTTATTTTTTCCTTTGTTTAAGCAGCTGGTATAAAGGTGCTGACTTATGAGCAAAATTATGTATAAACTTGGAGCACCACTGAAAAAATTTTAAGGTTTTTTGCAATGTTTTTATAGTTGTTGGCCTTGGCAATGACTTTACTAGATCCACGTATTCTGGATTTTTTGCTATTTCTACCGGTGTTACCACAAAACCTAAGAAATTTGCCTTAGATACCATAAATGTGTATTTTTTTAAATTGACTGTCATATTTGCTTCCTTTAACTTATACAATACTTGGTTTAACAACTTGATGTGAGCTACTGGATTAGTCCCGGGAATTAAAATGTTATTTATATACAGTAAGATCTTTTTAAGAATAGCAACTCCCAACACTTTCTGTAACGCTGCCATTAAACAAGCTTTACCATTCTTGTAACCAAAGGGTACTCTGCAATGCCGGTACATCTGGCCTTCAAAAGAGAATGCTACAAGATTCCTACAATCTTTAGTTAACTCGATCTGGCAGTAGGAATGTACCAGGTCAAGGGACGTTGCACAGGTTATCCTATTAAATCTTGCAAAGAGGTCATCGAGGCGTTTGACCTTCAGATTTGTTAAAGATACGAATTTATTAAGTTGAACCAAATCAAGACAGACTCGAACCTCATTAGAGTTTTTCTTTCTGACTATTACCAGGGGATGATGATGTTTTGACACTGCAGGCTCAATGATACCTTGACGCAACCATTTTTGGATCTGCTCCCTCGCCTTATCTCGATAACACAGTGGAATTGGGTAAGGTCGTTTTATAATTGGATCTTCAGTGGTAACCTGGATTGTATACTTAAACTTGTTACATTTTCCTGGGAAATGGGCGAAAACTTTTTTTTTATCAGCACATTGAACAACATTTTTTTGTGTTCCGGAGCAATAGGAGTTTTTTTTACCACTTTTGTTACTTCTTTTAGGGTAGCGTACAGACTCTTTTTAGTTGCTTTTTCCCTCACTTCCATGACTTCCACTCTCTTTGGACAGCAAGCCGAACATTGAATTTTCTGAACCACCGGGTCATACAAAGATTTCACAAGAGCTTGATCCTTTATTTGTGCCAGCGTAATTTTTTTCAGGTTGCAATCTTCTTTTTGCCTTGACCTAGCTTTATTATACGAATCTTTTTGTTGCATTAATACGCTGTTTCACTGATTTAAAACTTCTTTTAGATCTTCATGATCGCATCCACATACCTGTGAGCTGCATTCTTCCTTTGGATGGCATTTGCATTTACTCCATTTTTTTACGACGTTTCCAGGAAGGTGGTCATTTACACTCAACTCATTAATCATATTATTACACGTATTTTTTTCCTCCTTTGCTTGGACCATGGGTACTACGACTTTTTGTTTTCCAGTTTGAATGGTTACCATGCCATTTCCAAAATTCATTTTGACTTGAAACTTGCTCATGTAATCACGACCTAGTAGAAGATCTTGGTTGACCCCGTTGACCACAAAAGCTCGAACATCCGTCTGTATTTCCTGAATTGTCACAGGAAGATATACTTTTCCTTTCACCATTTTCTTCCTGGTTCCACTATAATCGACAAGAACTACGTGGGGTGCTGGTTTCAATTTCGGACGTGATATAATCTTTGTAACCTTTTTCCATAACTCTAAACTACACAACGTCACCTCAGCACCGCTATCAACAAGTGCTTGTATAACTTCATCCAACACACTCACTCGTATGATACCAGACCAATCTTTTATTCGTTTAAAGTCAGTCTTCACGTCATCAATATTCTCACAATCTGTGTTATACTCCCACTCTTGTCCAGCTATACATTGAAATTTAATTCGAAAAATATTTATCTCATTCTTACACTTAAACTCACGTACACATAAAGGACTATATACACCACTATACACTTCCTTAGGTATATCCTCACTTACACTTTTCTCATGGGTCTTTTTACAACACAAATCGTACTTACCTCCGACCCGCGAGGTGGATACTTTATTTAGTTTTTTGAATTTGGACTTCCTCGAGGATCCCAACGGTGTTGAATATCCTCTTGGGAGGATTTCGGGTCATCTCTTTTATATTTTTTGTGTGTGTGCAATTTCCTTCCTGGCCGTCTACTTTCCCTCCAAGGACGTGCACGACTACCTCGTCTGCCGCGTCGATAGTTCCTGCGTCCTTTTGCACCATCTTGTCCCTCGTAAGGTGATTCTTCTTTTGGGTTTACAGGCTTTGTCTTGTTAACTTCCTGATCTTTCGATATAGCTCCTACTTTAGCTTTACGAGTGATCAACTTTTCACCGTCTTTCCATCTTTTAGCACCATCTTTACTTGTCTTTCGTCTTGCTTCCCATGTGTCATGAATCAGTTCAAGTCGTCGGACTGTTTCAAGAATTTCTGCTAACTCCTGACCTCGTGTTGAAACCAACTGTCTCTGATACTGAACTGGTAGCAAAGTTATGATAGTGTTGCAAATCTGGACTTCACTGCTCTGTGAATCCAAGTTCCTAATTTGACAAAATCGATTCGTAACAAAACGTTCAACACTCCCGTCAACCTTAGGGTTGAATGGCACAGTTTTAAGGCGCGTTAGCTTAGCACATGTCACATTTTTTGAATGATAATGCCTTAAGAACATTTGCTTGAAGTCGGCATACGTGAGGAACTTATTCACATTTGAATAATACCATGACAGCACTGCGTCTCTTAGTACAAACGGTAATACCTTAAGCGCCTGACTAGGTCGCACACCCATTAGAGTACACTCTCGTTTAAACTGTATGATAAATGTTTGAGCTGACAAGTCACCTCTCTTTGGTGGATAGTGCGTGAACGATTTTATATCCGTCAATCGCAATTTTAGTTTTTTTTTGTCTTCTTTTTTTTCCATTTCCTCCCTATAGTCCTGAGCTGCTTCCGAATAGGCTTTGCGACGGTTTGTTAGTCTTTTGGCGTTTTCATTCTCGTTGCCATTAGAAGAAAGCTGTCTTCTTTGTTGGTTCCTTTTTCTTTCTGTTTTCGGGGACCATCCATTTTCTGAATACCCGCTCTTATCAGACGAACTGGTCTTGATCCGTTTCCTTCGTCTTCTCCGATAACTTGGGTGCACCTCAGGTTTCTTGCTCCGAGAAGCCGCCGTACTATTGAGAGCACTTTTTCCACAGCAGGTACCACTGGAATTACTTTTATTGCGCCTTCCATCTAAGCTTGGAGATTGAGCAGGATAGTATGGCCGCTTCACTTTTGTTTTTTTTTTTACACCTGAACTATGTTTTTGCCATTCCTCCTTTATCCTTTGTTGAAGTGACGCGATTGCTACCTCCTGACAAGCCAACTTTTCTTGTACTTTCCACAGTTCCGAAGTGTTTTGCCACATGACAGCCTTCGACTGACTCACTTCCGCGCGACAGTCTTGCAGTTGATTATTTATTACCGCGTTGGCTCTAATTACTTTTGCAGAAACCTCTTTTATCACCTTTTTACATTCATCGGTCTTCTGTAGGACTTTTAACTCTTCTTTGGCCAAACGATCTTCTATCTGTGCGGTAGTCATCTGCAACACCTCATGCTTCACATCCGCAATCTCATCCTGCATCCTGTCCTGACATTGTGCCATACCTGTAACACAGCTCTTCGATACCTGATCGATTTTTTTATTTACTTTTTTAAATTGCTGACTCACCTTTTTCTCTGTTAGCATTGCCACTTCCTCGAGTTTACAGACAGTATTTTTCAAATTTTGAATCTCCTGCTAAGTTCCATCCATCTTTTGTGACAATTCATTTACCTGTTGAGTTAACACGGCGCTTGTCCTGTTACACTTTTTGCTAACTTCTTTAATCTTGTTCTTCAATTGCTCTTTACTATCCCGTAAATCCTCCTGAATGACCTTTATCTCAATTTGAAAATCTTCCTTAATCTTCGATCTCAACTTGCATTGTTCCTTTTCATTATACTTCTTAAACATTTGGATAAGCATTTGTTCCATTGCATCCAAAGACAAACTTCGTTCTCCCATCTCCATTACCTTACGTGGTTTGCACTGTTTGCACTTTCATAATGCTTTAATAGGTGCATCATCCTCGAGTTTATTTTGAGCATTTTATTTTTTTTTTTTTTTGTTATTTGACTATACACGCGGTGATACCAGCGATTACACAGACAACATTGTACATGATACTTATCTCTAGCTGAATCCTCACAATACACTACTTGATCTGAGTCTGACATGGCCGCATCACAGGATTCGCTTGCATTTGCACTGTCTTTTTGTCGATTACGCCGATTTTCACCCATGTTTATTTTTTTTTACGACGAAGTATACTACACAACTAACGGTAACGAAATTTACACTCTTGATTGCCACTATTCTTCACAAGCGTCTAAGTCTCATAATCTAAAATGTGACGGTGACGGTAACGGTGGAGGATATTAGTGGTTAAAATATGAAACAAAATTTTAACAACCTCCCGTTATTTGGAATTTCGGTAGCAGGAGCGCACGCTTTGAAAACAGTGAATTAAGAAATAGTGAATTTAAATAAGAATATTAATATTAATATTATAACACTTTTGGTTTGTAATTGATAATTTACCATTTGAGCCTTTAATATAAATTTTTACACTGATATTTATGAAGTTGTAAGACGTAGCGTGGACGTAGAGAGATGATGCAATCTAGACTTAGAATTTTTAGAATACAATTGCGTAAACTTGCTAAAAACTACATGTATTTATTTACTATATTTGTTTTTATAATACCATATTTTATTACAAAATAGTATTTATATACACAACAGATAATGCTAACCACAAACGAACAATATTTTAACGTAAACAGTTGCTTTAATAATGATTTGATAACGTTACTTACTTTAATTATTGATACCGTTTAATATAAAACTAAGATTGACAAGTAATTAAAAGAAATAAGATATATCAAACAAGGAAACATACAAAATACTATATACAACAAAAATAATAATAATACATGCAATAAGGTTTTTTTATTATTTAGTTTTTTTAGAAAAAATGAAAGTCCAGACGACAATAGCAAATTATGTTATTTTATAAGTCCAAAAAGAATTGTTTTAGAAAAGCTTGATTTTTTATTTATTTTTATATTTATTATTTATTTTTATTTTTAATTATTTTTTTTACGGGTGCATTAAATTATTATATTATATTTGCCGCTTGGTATAATTGTTTTTATTTTCAGTTTTGTTTTTGCCTGAATAAATGAATTACTAGTGAAATACTAATTTGAATGCAAAGCGATTAACTGACTGACACTTGATAGTCGCGACCGGCGAACTTTTATTTAAACTGAATTTAACTTAGTACTAATACTTTAAACATTTTTTACAAATAAATATGTTAGCTAACACAGTTTCCAGAAATAATGCAGTTACGTAACGATGTTATAGTACTACTGTGGTTGTTGGATATTTTTATAGTTATAAATTGAAGTAATATTTTGTTATTATATAGGCTTATATTAAATATAGATTGATTTTGTTTTAAGCGCTTTTTATGTATATATGTTTTAAACTTGAGCTTATAACTAAAATAATTTAATATAAAGGAATGCGTTTATATTGTGCGCTTATTATATGCACGATGTTTTATATTTATTGATTTTTTAGAGTGTTTATAAATTATTTATTTTTATTAATATTAACTGACGCAAGAAATTTTATATTTACTTTTTGTAGCATTGATATGCAGTATTTAATAAAATAAATTAGATTATGAATGAGGTATTTGAAATGAATAATATTATATTGGCTTACATAAATAATGTATTAATATTGTAGATTTACTTTTTATATGCGCATATGTTATTACGGTAATATTAAAAGAATTTTATAAGGTTACAAGTGCAAAGCATGTTTTAATGTGTCGTATACCGTATACAAATAGCACTTGTTTTAATTCTTTTTGTTGACGTTAGTACGTGACATGCGATGTTTACTTGCAGTGGCTGGCTTCTTCACGAATACGGCTTACTTGTTAGTTTTTTACCTTGACTAATAGGTTAACACAAAACAAAACAAGTTTTTAAACATTTTTTGTTCTATTAATTCACCTACAAATACTTTTTAATAGTTGCAGTTTTATTTTATTTTTTTCTTTATATTTTTCCACTTGTTTTTATTACACTGCATTTCTCTTCTTTTATGTTTACCTGCAACCTGCTCCTCTTGCTCTCAATTTAACCTGCTGCTCCCTGATCATGTGTTAACAATGTTGCCAATAAAATTTAAACAACAGTAGTGTTTAAAAGGTTACTGAGCAAAGCGCTCAGTCACACCGCTCAAAGTGAGCGAAACGTAAAATTCGCAAAAACAACACGTACACAAATAACAATAAGGCAGCATGTCCTGTCACACCTGCTGGTGTGGTAAAGACTAGTACATACGAGCAGCGTGGACTGCTGCTTCTGCTTCATGTGGGACACAAACTCCCAGTTAGTGTGGGGATAGAAAATGTGTTAGAGGTTCTCTAATTCTATGCCAACATTTATATTATAACTCATGAAAACATTTAACATGCTCTTCATTTCAATGAATTAAAATTAGTCCTCGTACAACTCGAATTGCTTCGAATCATTTAGTCAAATGGCAATCAGCCTTGTTGGTATCTCTCAACAACGCTACGACTAACATTTCGTTAGATAACTGCTGATTGCCAGGTACTAACAGGATTTGAACCTAAACTGTTATAAATTGGCCTCTCCCCACAGGAACATATATCAATCGTACGCCTATAACATAAATTGGCTCCCTCGCGAACAGGGACATAAGGGATCGAACTCAGGACTCGTAATAAATAGCTGTACCCGACGAACGGAAATCGAATCCTCAACCATTATAAATGTGATGTACCGGTAAGGTAGGAGTAAATGTGAAGGGGAACACGGGGAACGTCATCCCCTCACTTTCATAAAATATCTATGGCATCCCCCACTTCGTATAAAAATTACAATGGGCAAAGATAGGCAAGGGGGCAGAGTGACGTCATGCGTCCTCTACCTTTTCTGATCCACTTTTACCCCTGATGTAAGGTATTAAATTGGTCATGTTAAGAAGAGCTGGTAATTTATGCCGCGCATGTACAGATGGTTGGTGGTAGAACGAGGCAGTCATATTAGCCACTGCAGCAGAAGACAGTCGAGTAGCAACAATGACTGAGGTCAAGAGCGTCATTTCAGATTTTGCTTGGGTGGGAGGAAAACCCCTTGATATAAGTAAAATTTCGCGGTTTTCACTGATTTGCTACTATTCTATTGACAAAATCTATGTGTCTCAAATTCAAGGGGCAGTTTTCCCTCCCTGCCCCATAAATGACTTTCCTGGCTGATGTTCGCTTATCGTTTGTTGAGCGCAAGGCTGTACTGAAATTACTGGAAGCACGTGAAAATTCACGAAGTACAACGTCATTAGCACAGTGAATTTGAAACAGCCACCAACACGTCGAACAATTACCCGCATTCGCGATAAATTCGAAGCCGATGGAACACTTAAAAGATATGCAGAAGGAAAGATTCGGCCAACCACGAACAACTACAAGCCCAGCATCCAGTTCTGTGGTGTTGTAACAGTTCACCAAACCACCTCAAAAGTCTGAACCAAGAATGCGCTAGAAAGTAGGTTGAGCCGGTAAACTGTAAGACTCAATCTGAAGAGGGCAAAGTGGAAAGTGTACATTTCAAGACTGCTACACGCAACAAACGAGAACGACCCAGATCGAATAATGGAGCATTGTAAAGGGTTTCAGTACATGGAGCATTGTTTCAGTACATGGTTGGCGAGAATGAGGAATTTGCAGGGAAGTTTGTGTGGACTGATGAGGCGCAATTCAAACTTAACGGTACTGTGAATCGCCACAATTGTGTCTTCTGGGCTCCTGAAAATTCTCACGCTCTTGTGGACAGACGAGCGAACCTATTACAGGTTACTAGGTGTGGTCTATCAGTGCGAGGTGTGATTGGCCCCTTCTTCATCTTCGAGGGTACCGTAACTAGTGAGGCATATCTTGACATGCTTCAGACAAGGATTTTGCCTGCCCTCCAAAACTTGTCTGGTGATGGACTATTTTATATGCAACAAAACGGAGGTACACCTTACTACCATTGAGATGTTAAGTTATACTGTATCTCGATAAAACTCTACATGGGGTGGTCGAAGAGATACTGTTGGGTACCCACCTCAGTCTGATTTGCCATTTCTGGACTTCTATCTCTGGGGGACCGTCAAGAATGACGTGTATCGACAAAAACCAGCAACAACAAATAAGCTACGTGATAAAATCGTAGAGTTACGTGCTGCCACTACACCAAATACTCTAACAACCATAGTTCGGTGTGCAGTTTGGCACCGTGAGCGTTGTATAGATACTGCTGGTGGTCGTTTCGAACACATATCAAAACCCTTTCTCAGTGAAAAAAAAATTATCACGTCAAGTCAAATATATCACGAGATATAGGCTAGCAAACAGTGAGTACATTTTTTGGACCCCTCTGTATTCGCAAGTTTGCACGTGTTCGTCAACAAGCCATCTTTACGTTGATCGTTTCAGACTTAGTTGGATCTATTAAACACGGAATTGTATCCATTAATTAAGACAGTTGTAAAAATGTATTTTATGTAATGGAAATGAATAAAAACATTTTTCGCATTTAAAGTTACCGTTTATTACTTCTCAAACACTACCTCCCTATTCTAAAAACGTCCGAGATCAGTGTCCAGAAATTATGGTCTGCTTACCTAAAATACATTTGGGAGACAGAAGTAACCACCAGAGGTGCGGACATCCCCTTCCCCCCTCTGGCGTCATCACTGAGGGCCACTGCACTAAAATTGAATCTACACTTTTTACGGGAATATTTATTCATGAACTATGAACAAAATTATAATACTTAAGTATTTCCAGAAAATACGTCCCAGCAAGGAAACCAAACTCCTAGATTTGACCAGTTCATTGTCTCACTTTTTCGTGTATGGTGAACAACAATCATTGATACCAATGATTTTACTTTGAAGAAGCGCTTAGGCAAGCGCTCCAAGAACGGAAGAACAACAACAAAATATGCCGCAGGTGGCGCATAGGTTTCGTGAATGGTTCGATAGAAGAAGAAAGCTTCTCACTTGGGAAATGTTTTGGATGCCCCTCGTTCTAGCAGTCCATCAACCTAAAAATAAAGTATACAGGAGTTAGTGCGTCAATGACGTGTTCACCCTGAAAGGTTCTGCAGAACTTGGAATAGCAAGGAGCACAATGTAGTTCCACATGAAATTCCATGCGTGCCTGTACGCATTCCAGACAATAGCCATCGATGAACTATCCGACGATGACTTAAATCGCCGACAGGAAGCATGTAATGTTTTGTTCGAGGCCTCCAAATCCTGCTCTAAAGTGCCCTCTTTTCCTAATGAACGTGTTATTTATCGAAGTTCGTGGATAGGAACGTCTTCATATGGGCAAAGGAAAATCCATATTTTTATCAAAAAATTGAGAACATTCTCCGCACGCCATGCTTTGGGCTCGAATGACTGAACATCACATCTTTGACACGTACTTCTTTGAAGATTCCGTGACTCAGGCTACTTATCTACGACGACCTCCTCGGGAGAGTAATACTCCCGAAAGTAACTTTATTCGCGCGCTATCATAGCCAGTTGTTTTACGCGCTATCCTAGACAGCTGTTTTAAGTTGGTCACAAAATTTATATCATGGAATACGATGGAGCTCCCGCCCACTTCTCACTTGCTGTTCGTGAACATCTGAACGTTTTTTTTTTTTCTGGCCGGTGGATAGGACGTGGGTCTCCAAGTACACCAGACTCTTATCCTTAGCCACTTCAAAGTCGGAACATCATGACACCAGATAATGCCCTGCGAGGTATCATCAAACAATACGTCAGGAAGTGATACGTGAACAATGATGCTCTGCGGGCAAATGTGCTTGAAGAGTTCCAGCTTCTGACGCCGCAGCTGCTAAAGTGGATAAGTAGGAGGACGAGGAGGCGTATCAAGCTGTGTAGGGATAAAAGAGGTGCACATATGAATATTTTCGACAAACAACTAAAAGTAATTTTAATGTATGAATGAAATAAGTAGAAGTGCAAAGGGACTTCCTGGATACCTTGTACTTCTTGTAAATTATTAATGGGAAATGGCTTAAATATATTGTAGATGTGAAATATTCGGCTTAAAGATATTGTAGATATGAAGAAATCGGCTGAGTTAAGGACAGTGTTCGGGAAAAAATAGCTTAAGAGGAAACATCCCCTTATTGATTTTTTCATGAGAAATCATTGCACATTATAGGATTTTGAATTAAATATATATCTATGAAATATGAACAAAATCACGTGAACAGTTTTCGAGAAAATTTTCCACAGGAAACACCTCAAACGGTAACCTTCATTTTTTTTCATTGGGAATCACTTTTTTATGGGGCCAGCGTGGCTTAGTGGTAGAATGCTCATCTTTTGTGCATAGGTCCCTGCTTCAGTCCCAGGTCCCGTTAAGTGGGTTTTGTGGTGGACAGACGTTTTCTTGGGGTTCTCTTACTTCCTCCCAGTTTCTTCCTTGCACCATTTCGTTCACTATCATTATCGCCATTCATTATCAGAATGGTTGTTGCTGATTTTGTTGATCACTCTTCTATGTTTTTATTTCACTCAAGCAAGAGAAGCTTCGTAATGTATGCCTTCCCAATTAATATGAAGAAAAACGTGTTTTAATAAACAAGTATGATCGTTTATTTCTGTATACGAATGAGGAAGAACCGAACAAAAATTTTAGTTATTTTAATATGGAGTCTGCAACCTTGATGAGTCCATAAGAAATATTACAACATAACGTACGTGTGTCATGGACTCTTTGGTCATATGTTTTGGCTTGGCTCTTTCTATCATTCATCCGGTTCACACAGCAGACCTGCAGGGCCGGATTTAGCATTTTGGCGCCCCTAGGCCCAATAATTTTTTCCGCCCCCTAGTTTGGTTAAAGTTACTTTCCTAAAAACCTTTATTAAAAAATTATATTAGGCCTATATGTTAATTGCTTAAACACCACTCCACTATGCAATTTTATCATTGCAAGTTTCTTTGAGGAATTTACTTGGTTCTGGGCTTAACAAAATACCGTTAATGTATTAACAAAAGATTGGTAAACTTTACCAACAATTATTTGTTTCAATGAACTTCAAAATCAGAATACTTTATTAGCCTGATTTTTAAAAATCAATTCAAAAAATATGTTAAGTTATGCCTATTTATTTTCATTTCTAGATATTTTTTTAATTTTTTTCTCTCGGCAGTGCGCCCGCTGGGAGCTTGCGCCCATAGGCCCGGGCCTATTGGGAAATCCGGCCCTGCAGACCTGGTATTAAGTACAATGTAATAACACTTTTTTTCCGTAAGTTAAAACTCCTCTTCCTTACTTCCTTGCAACAGGCGGGAGACAAGGAAATAGGACGGAGCCTCAGCTCTGTGCTGACGCGCGATCCAGACGATGATTATGGGAGAAATTTTCTGCTTCTCGTAGAAGATTCACGATACTCTGTTACAAACTATTGTAAAGAAAAAATAAAATAATTTTTAATGCATTTTACAATTTCTGAACTTAATTGCACCTGACGTGTTTACGTAACTTTTTTCAATCATATTTTTCAAGCATACAGTACGTACAGTGGCGTAGCAGCTGCCCCCGCAACCCCCGCAGTGCGGGGGGGCCCTGAGGTATAGGGGCCCCGAAATCTTGCGATGAATAAAGATTTAAAGAAGTAGAATTTCAACCTTACTTCTGTCGGCTTTACAACTAGGGCCCCTTCTCTATACTTTGCGGGGGGGCCGCAAAAGTGTGCTACGCCACTGAGTACGTATAAATATTCTTGAATTAATCTATATATATAAAAGAGAACGTACAATTTTTTGTCCGCTCATCACGCTAATACGGCTAAACCAATTTCTTTCATTTTTGGGGGGTTGTTAGGATTTGGACCCTAGATGGTTTTTATCATATCACTTTAATTTTTAATTACCAGTGTCTTGAGATAATTGACCATTCAGGTGTCCACAAATCCTTTGTTATTAGTTCATCATAGGTAAAAATAAACGTATTTATATGCAACCCGCATGACCGTGTCACTCGGCGGGTTAACATAAATGACAGGCGATATACAGCGGAAAATAGCTTGAATCTTCTGTTTAAAATTTTTTAATTGATTTGCTTATTTTTACAGACACTTTTACAATATGCCAGCACCGGGATGACCGCAGCGAAGCGGGGCGGGTTAACATAAATGACAGGCGATATAATGTTAAGATTTACTGCAATCTTCTATGGTTTTTATCATATCACTTGAAAGCGAAAAAGTAAAAATTATCTAAGTAACAAAGTTTATTGCGTTCCGGGGTGACCGCAGCGAAGCGGGGTGAACGCTGCTAGTCTTAAATTGATTTACTTCTGAAATGTAATTATAAAGGCAAATATGTAAAACCACAGACAAATATGCGGGAGTGTTTCACACTGTAATTCAAATAAGTAACAATGAAATACCAATAAGTAGAGAATAGTCAATTTTCAAGTCATCTAGGATAGGTAATTTTAAGGCGGAGAACAATCGCGTTTGTAACACTCATATGCAATTAAATATTGTGGTCCTGGCCCCAGTTGGTTTAAAATTTCTTAGTATCCACCAAAACTTACGACGATAATTATTTGAATAAATTAAACTGTTTTTGTCCTTTTAAACTTTGTATTTCCTTAATACTTATTATTCATTTTGAAGAAATTAAGAATACATTTCAAATCAATTATGACTTCGTCATTTATCTTGAAAGCATAAGTAAAACCAGTTTAAACAAGTCTGGCCACAAGATTTGTTATCATAAGGTACCGGACTATTGTTTTTGTTGCCCTGTACCTAAAGATACTAAATATACATAAACGTTATCATTACACATGGAGTTCAGTCAATTGGGTTCCTGCTAGACTTAGGAAGGCATTTATTCCGAAATTGGGCGTCCGCTTTCGGCACGTTTTTTCGCTGTTATCTCCTTTGCACACTTTCTGCAATTGTTATTAGGTTCATTAATCCGTGCTCTTCACAAACTTTTAAAAGATTTTGCTCGTTATCAACGTATTACTTCACAAATGTTAAAACTGTTAGTTCATTCCCCTTGTACATTCGATATGTTGATAACATAAATGCTCGTTTCTTTCCCACAATGCAACCGTTCGGTTACCTTGCGCCAAGTAGTTCCCTCCGCTCGCCGTATAGTCCCATGTTTATAGCCGTTTATATATAACAAATAAACAGATTTTTCGAGACACTTATATATTATCAAACACACAAACGAACAAATTATCCATATCTTTCCTGTAAATTTTAAAAATTTTACTGGAAACGGACGCCCAACTTTGGAACTTAACCCCTTAGGAAATTTCATTCATATTTTGGAGCTTCCTCGTAGAGATATGTAGTAAGTAAAAGCGCCTTCACTATGAGATAAGAGGGTTCGATTCCTGGTGGAAGCAGGCGTAATTCAGATTCTATGTTGAACGGTATGTCAATTGTATTGGTGCTGTAGTGTAAATGAATTAGTCATTTGCTTCAGGAACGATCGACTGTATACTTGAATCTAAATATGCAATGAAAATATTGTCATGTTTGTACTTTAGAAATTAATAAATACAGGGTGGCCCAAAAGTAGGTATACAGTCCCGCACTGATCGGCTCGTGGCATTTTATATCATTTACTTATTATATTATCTATACAGGTATTGACTTAGTTTCTTCCTTACCTGTTCTTAATTTATTTTCACTTATACCTTTAGCTCGGAACAAACCAAAGTAAATAAATTCATTATCTTAATAAATTAAAATGCCATACTTGATAGATGCAGGTCTGTATACCTACTTTTGGGCCATTCTGTATTACATACACACGAGAAATGAAGCTAGTTAAAACTCCAGTGTTACTTAGTTTTCTTTGAATCAGTTTCAAATTACACTGTTAATAAGCATGTATGTTAATGTATATGTAATAAAACGATTTTTACGGAGTCGATTGAGAAATTCAAATAAAAAAATAAGTTGAGGTGTTTGGGAACGTGATTTGTTTTCCACTTCTTGAATAGTTTAAAATTCTTTGCTGAGTGAAATATTTAAAATTAAAATCAGCTAAGATCTATACTTTGATATGATTATACAGGATATATGATTATGATCGTTATTTTTCCTGTTAATATTTGTCTTCCATCAAATTTTAAAGAACGCTTTCAAAGTATAAAATGCCAGCCTCGCCGTCACTGCAGATGTGGCTTCACTCTTTGTAGTATTTTGGAGTCGGCACTGCACTGAAATAGTTACGTAAAAGCGTTCATTACATTATTTACAGTGTTTTGCAATCCCACATGAACCATATTTATTTGCACTTTATTTTAAATCATTCCCCTCTGTGAATTCGATAACGTCCTACGATTATGCACCAAGGCTAAGAGAGACTTTGATTATATGTATTATAACTGTGTGGAATGTAGTAAATTGGGGGAAATGGAAGAGCTCCCACAAAACCCATGCACACGTGTTTCTCCACCACAAAGAAAATAAAGTTGGAAGATTATCCTGAATCTCCGGGTTTATCGTTTAACCCTTAGTTGGCGAAACTAGTATATACTTCAAAAATTTCACAAATTTGTAAATGCTTTGCCTTCCATTGACAATAGTTTTGAGGAGTTCGTTTATTATAATTTCCATATCAGTGTCAGTGTCGCCATATATAAAAAATATCTTTATTTACATTAGAAAACTTATACCAGACTGGTTTGAGCACGTTATATCCATGCATATTGCTTTATTATATTTACAGTGCATTATGTCCTATAGCTACAATGTATAATTAAAACAAGCTTGTCTTTCAAAAGTAATTGTGCTCCTTTTTATATTTAATAAGGTGTCGCAGGGACATCACGTCACTAACTATGCACTAAAAATTCACTACACCAGTTGAGGGTTAATGAAGGAGAGTTATAAAGTTATGAAAGCAACGTAAACACTTGCTTATCTTGGGAAGTGAGGAAAAATATGAAATTTCGGAAGACTAGAACGAAGTCATCGTAAGCTGAAATTGTTATAGGAATGGCGAAGGAAACCTTGGAGTTTTATCACCTGTGGTGTCGATACCGGAAATACATCGGCAATGATTTTCGCCCACATCAACAACATAGATATTCAATGTGTAAAAAATATAGGTTTATGTGATGCTTTGTATAAACATTATCCGCCTTATGCAGAGTAGTTTTCAGGTATGATTAGCGCCATATTAAAGATCTGACTACTGCAGGAAGCATATGTTAGTCGAACTCTTTAGTATGAAACTAATCACGAGTCAGGATGACTGCATAGGCCCCGATAGTTTTAAGTCCCGTAATATACATGAATATTTTGAGCATAATTCTCTGGAAGTCCGTGCATGGGAGAGCTAATGCATCCTGGTGTCAAGGATGCTATTTTTTTGTATTTATACAATCAATCATGTGATTAATTGAGAAATACGGGAATAATTTAATATTTCATATAGACACTCTGCGATTGGAAGAGTTTATGGTGAAAAATTCGTGAATGTTTTTAGAGAAGGATATGTGTTCCCATACCAGAAGAGATACTTAATACACTGTGTTAATATTGAATAAGTGAAAAATGTTTTCCGGTACTAGTTTATTATTATTTTGTGTAATACAGATAACGTTAATGCAAACTGTATTAAAAACAATAAATGTATACTTACGTTATAATCCATTGATGGTGAATCCTGAGAACATTGGTGCTTACGCAGTGCTGCAATTATTCAATAAGAAAAACTTCTTGAATTATTTGAAAAAGATTATAGTGAAATCTCAATTACGTGAAACTAATGTCTTATTAAAGAATATGGAAGTTGAACAAATTATTTCGTTTTTGATGCATTGCTCATGTAAAATTTCATCCTGTATGAACTAATATATAATAAATTAAGTTTTCAGATAAAGAATTTATAATTCATCAATTTTGTTTAACTGTATGCGATACAGTGAATCTGCGTTGTTTGATAAAATCACGAGTAAATATATTAAGATGTCAAAAGAACTCAACTGATAACATTCATTTACAAGAACGAAGTTGAAATAATAAATGCGGTTATACTGTATGACATACATATAACCTGGTTTATCAACTATGTAAGAAGCAACCTTCTCTTGCGTGTTTTCATGTCTCAATAATTCTCACGTTCTATATACTTGTCTAAATAAAAATACAAGTTACGAACTCTGCGAAATCTGAAAGTTTGCTTGGTTGGACTAGAGTTTTTGCGTCCCTTTCAACAATGAAGCTTGAACCATATGAACTCCCGATTTTATAGGTTTCAGTTTAATCGTAAAACTGTTCCTTGTAAACATTAATCTTCAAAATTATATTTATTCAAAAGCTTTAGATTACCCATCAGATAGTGAGCTTCCTAATTGAATCCATATTAAATCCACCATTTTCCTAGCTTCCACTCTACTCTTAATATCTTCCCCAATTTTCCTAGTTAACGTGTCATCCAACTTTGGATTTCGTAACTAATCAAATCCGTGATTACACATATTGTGGGTATAAAGTCATGTGTGAAAATGAAGGAAAACAAAAGCAAATTTAAGGGGTGACAGAGAGAGAGAGAGAGAGAGAGAGAGAGAGAGAGAGAGAGAGGATCAAACCATACGCCAACGAAAAATGAGATTATGGTGGAAATGCAGTGTGCTGTCATCTGTATATCAGTTTCCGAACTAAATGTGTATGTGTGATTTGTTCCCTGCGTCTTTAAAAATAGGAATTAACGTATGTGACGGTTTGCGGCACAACTTGTCCTGAGAGAAGGGGTCAAACCACAGTCCAGCAGAAGTAACCAATCAAAAGATAAATCTACTTTAAACTAAGATTGCAGAGCCTGGTAGCACGCTACTGAACACAACGGCAACAAAAGGTCGTAAACTTGTTAAAATCGCAGCAGTGAAAACTAAATTTTGCTACAAGGAATGAAACAGTGGACAGCAGTGCAACATGAAAAAACGCCTACATATGTTATATGTAGACTTCGGATCGATATGCACTAAAAAACGGCAAAATATGCATACAAATGCACTAAAAATTACGAAAATATGCACTGCAAATATGCACTGAAAAGGATAAATATGCACCAATCAAAACTAAAGTTAAATGAGAAATGTGATTATTTAAAATAATAATAATAATAATAAAGTTGTATTACTTGAACTACATATACTTGGTGTACAACTATGATGCATTCATGCTACAATAGACAAGTATGTAGTTTTCGGTATTTTCTGGTAGAAGCGTGCATTTGTCAGTCAAAACATTACTGTACATCGAAAATGTTCCTTCCGTGTTACAGGTCGTTAAGGGACAGTATTTCAAAGAAGCAAAGTTACTTGCCGATAAATCTGTAATTCGTGCATCGTTGTTCCCAGGAACACTTTATTTGCATTAGACAAGAATTTTATGCCAGGATTTTTCTCGTCTATTGACTGTGCTTTTCGATAAAATGTTTGTCCGATTGGTCTTGGCGGAACCTTTTTTTTTTTTTTTTTTTAAATCAAACAGCTCAAATGCACTACAAAGTTCTAGTCATCGCTCCTATGATCTTTGAAATTGAACTGAATTTAATATTGATAAATAAAAGTTCGCTTTTAATGTTTTCAGCTCCGCAAGTATAAATGGCTTCTTGAATATATTTGGTTTCTTCTGGTTGAAACAGCTTAGTATGTGAAATTAAAATGCGTCTACACGCATATTATATATATATATATATATATATATATATATATATATATATATATATATATATATATATATATATATATATATATATATATATATATATAGAATGCGCCAAGTATCTGTGAATAAAAAATAAATATATTCAGAGAAGTAAATAAACATTTCTAGCATAAGCATATAGTAAAACCTGACTAGTGGAATTTTCCTGAAAGGTTTTAAAGTTAACGGAGATAGATCTATGCAAAATAAAAATAAAAATTGGACATAGTGAGATAAAATAAAATGTTATACATACCGTATTAAATTACAGTATTTAGTTATGCTACAAATTAATACACATAAAACTTACAGTAAACAAAAACTAAATAAATAAATAGAATAAAATAAAGTAAAAGAAAAGCCTACATACGTTTTCCAAGGCCAAGACAAACCGTAGATGCTATACCCTTTTCAGCGCTCTTTTCTCTACTTTTGGCTTCCTTTTGATCTATTGTGTATGCTCCTTGTTCCATGTCTCTAGACCAGCTAGAGAAATAGTTATTGGTTTGGAAATTACTATATAAATTGCACTTCGTTTAAAAAGTTGCACTGTATCTAGAGCCTTATATGGCGCTGGACTAAAGGTTAAATATGTAGGGTAACAAGCAAACGATGATATTTACAGACAACGTAATTCATATACCGAACCACTCACAGAATGTCCAACTTTTGTAAACGCTGCATTCCGGAACTTGAAAATTTCCTTTAAAAGGGATATTTTAACATTCGTTGTTCGCAACAAAGGTTCCGACTAATCAAGAGAATTTAACACTTTTTGAGGGAAGGGGGACCGTGAAATATTTCCGTTTAATAAGGGGCCTGTTGAAGGCAATTTTTACTGTATTAAAAGCCTGTATACAAAATCTTATGTTCTTGTTTAAAAGAAAATAAATCCACTTGAAATTACTTTCTTTGTCCAATTATGTGTTAATCCTAGAATATTTTCTTCTAACGTAACATTGTCAGTTTCAAACAGCAATAATTTACAATGTATAATATTGATACTTTAAATGGAATAAACTGATTTGAGGCGAGACATGGAGCATGAATGGGAAGAAGGTTAAGTTATCGAAAGCATAACAGAAGACTTTGTAGGTAAGTTACGTTTCGGGAGACTGAGGTGCATATCAAAGCAACACAAGCTTATATTTAAATAATCTCAAACTCCTTAAAGGAAAACTCGGAAACTTATCTCAAAAAATAACTGCTGCGACAAGTTTTAGATTTTATAAGGCAAATATTTAAATTAATTGTAGAGTTTATTTTCAAAAGGGTTGTTCATTTCGTCCCGAAATATATTTTAAAGGGTTTCTTTGCGATGAACTGTCGAGTATGCAACAACAACAACAACAACAACAACAACAACAAAAAAAAAAAAAAGGTTGTTTAACACTTGACCTCCTTACCAGACTTCAAATTGCTATATAAGAAGGCCGAAAAATAGGGCGCTGCTGAAGTTTAAGCTTTTGCTATCGAACAAAATGGAAATGTCCTCTTCTAAAAACAAGCATGCTTACTTTGAAAACATTACTTGTTTAGCATACACTTTGCAAAATATATTTCCTCCTTGAATTGTTAACGTCTCTCGACTTCAATCCATTGTTTCAGGGGGTCCATTAATTGTAGTGCTACACCTTCAAATTTCAGTTTTAACTAGAGCAGAATTTTGTCCATTTTTTCCATCCAAGAATTTTTTTTACCATTTAAATAAACGGCGGAAGGCCATTTCAAAATTTGGGCCACTTCGATCACATGTCGTGCGACATCTCCAAATTCGAATTTTAACTAGCTCAGAATTTTGTCCAATTATTGTCCATTTTTTCAATCCAAGAAAAAATTTTGCATCATTCAAATTAACAAAGTAGGCCCATTTTAAAATTTGGCCATTTCGATCAGCTTTAGTGCGACATCTTCACATTCGAATTTTAATTAGATCATAATTGTGTCCCGTTTTTGTACATTGGTGAACCACGAAGAAAATTTTTTTACAATTGAAACAAACGACAGAGCCATTTAAAAATTTGGCCACATCGATCACCTGTACTACATCTTCAAATTCGAATTTTAACAAGCTTAGAATTTTCTCCAATTTTTCACATTCTTGAACCACCAACAAAAAGATATATATATATCATCCAAATGAACGAGGGAGGTTCATTTCAAAATTTGGTCACTTCGATGACCTGCAGTGAGACTTCAAATTCGAATTTTAATTAGCTAGAATTTTTTGAATATTTGCACATTTTTGCCACCAGGAAAAAATTTCGTACTATTCAAATAAATCAGGGACGGATATTTAAAAATTTGGCCACTTCGTTTACCTGTAGTGAGACACGTCAAGTTTGAATTTTAACTAGCTTGGTGGTACAAAACTACAAAAAACAGTGAAAATTCTAAGCTAGTTAGAATTCGAATTTAAAGATGTTACACTACTGGTGAACGAAGTGGCCAAAATTTTGAAATGATCCTCCTTCGTTAATTTGAGTGTTAATTTTTTTTCTTGGTGGTACAAAAATGTACAAAAATTGACATCTTCAATTAAAATTCGAATTTGAAAATGTCACACTAGAGGTGATTGAATTAGTCAAATTTTGAAATGATCTTCCTCGTTTATTTGGATGGTACAAAATGTTTTCTATCTCATACAAAGATTGGACAAAATTCTAAGCTTGTTAACGTGCGAATTGAAGCATGTCACACTGATCGATGTGGCCAAAATTTCAAATGGCCCCTCCCTTGTTTATTTCAATGGTACATAATTTTTCTTGGTGGTACAAAAATCGGACAAAATTATGAGGGATTTAAAATTCAGATTTTGAACATGTCGCATTACAGGTGATTGTAGTGGGCAAATCTTGAAGTGGCCCTCCCTCGTTTATTTGAATGGTACATTTTTTTTTTCTGTGAACAAAAATGGACAAAATTGTGAGCTAGTTAAATTTCGAATTTGAAGATCTGTCACTACAGGTGATCGAAGTGGCCAAATTTTGAAATGGCTCTCCCTCTTTTACTTGAATTTTATAAAAAGAATTTCTTGGGTGGGCAAAAACGGACAAAATTCTGAGATAGTTAAAATTCAGGTTTGAAGATGCACTACAGGTCATCAAAGTGGCGAAATTTTTAAATTGTCTTCCCTCGTTCATTTGAATTTTCAAAATTTTTTCTTGGGTGGACAAAAATGAACGAAAATTGGACAAAATTGTGAGCTAGTTAAATTTCGAATTTGAAGATTCGCACTACAAGTCATCAAAGCGGCCAAATTTTTAAATAGCCTTCCCTCGCTTACTTGAATTTTACGTAAAGTTTTTCATCGGTGGACAAAAATGGGCAAAATTCTGAGGTAGTTAAATTTCAGATTTGAAGATGTGGCACTACAAGTCAAAGTGGCCCAAATTTTGTCCCTTTGTTAATTTGAATGGTACAAAATTTCTAAGTTGGACAAAAATTGACAAAATTCTGAGCTAGTTAAAATTCAATTTGAAGAAGTCACACAACTAAATGGACCCTGTTTCAGGAGATAACTTCTAGATTTTTCTTTCGGTATTTTTATACTGCCACAGGATCACAATTTCAAATCTACATACACACACAACAGTAGCAACTTTAACTTCTGAGATGGGTGACGTGGAAATTTTGTACTAGGTGATTTGATACTGTGCCGGAAGAATGAATCACTCACCCCTTTCTTATTCTCTTTTTACACGACCTTGGAAAATATTCGAAGCCGATAACAAAGAACCATTTCAAGGTCTTCAGTATTTATTTTAGAAACTTGGAATTAAATTTATGACGAAAGTTATTACACGTTAAAAATTATCAATTTGATCGTTTCTTTAAATATGCATTTATATGCAATAACGGCATAAACATGCACTAACCTTCGGAATATGTAAATATATGCACTATAAAACTACTATTTTATCCCAAAACAGCTGAAACGAATTTCTGTTTAAAGAGCATATCAATATCACATCAGGAAAAAAATATGCAAATATGCAAACATCCGGTCTAGTTATATAGAACGAAACTAACATCCCGTGGGGCATCTGAAATCTGATCCTGTTTGCTGGAAATTTCTGAATCTGGACCATATTCTACACAAGAAAAAACTGTCTTTTTTGGAATCCTGCTTTGGACAAAACAAGAACATTACCATTTTCTTGTTATATTAGGTTCTGGTTCACACACGTTTGAAGGAATACGTTACTACTACCTGGTTCAAGGTCACCCCTTTCTGCCGTGCTGATTTTTGGACTTGTCGAGAAAATCAAAAACTGAACAGTAATACGATCTTGTTGGAAAAGTCAGTGCAGGATCCATTTCATGTAATACGCATGATGTCATCTTGTATGTTACTCAACGACAATGGGTGACACTGCAAGGTTCCTACTGATCGAGAAATTATTTCCCTGACCTTTGGCAGGAAATTCCCCGAGTTTCATGACAGGTATCGGTGACATAAGGAATATATATATAAACTATTTCATCGAGACAATAATTGCTCATACGTACATTCCACTTACCTCAATCTGAGCAATGTTTCACACTGACCATTAATGGTTGGCTAAGCTGAAATTTGTGTACAATTAATGTTAGAAAAAAATATTTTATAAAATTTCCCTGACTACATTTTCCCTGAGTTTCCCTGACCTGTACCATTTTCCCTGCGTTCTTCCTGACTTCCCTGACCAGTAGGAACCCTGCACTGGCAGTAAGGTGAAAATTCAAAAGGTGACTGCTGTTCGAGTATCGGCTACTGAACTTGGATTCATCTCTTAAATGCATCTACTCATCTGTTGAGGCATGGAAGAAAATTCGTGTCCAGAAACACCCAGGCACAGAACCCAAATGTGTTGTGTCCGCTACAGATGTCCTATGGGCTCTGTTGGATAGCTTGCACGTGCTGTATCCTGATAGTAGGAAGATCAACGATCTGAGAAATGTTGCCATTTATTCCATCCGTGTACCATTCATTACTGAAATCTGATTGTAACACGGACAATATTGATACAATGTAATGCTTGTATTGCTGTAACGATTTGAGTTATTCAACCGGCAGTTACATGAGAATGGGGGAAGGAATTCGATGAACTCATAATACTGAATAGTTGTTACAGGTGTAAAGCACATTACTTTCAGGTATGTAATAAATTCGATTTCTAACATATCGTAACTTAATCTACCCTAACCTAACCGAACCTAATTTGGTTAGGTTAGAAATCTAACCTATTGTATTTAGTATATCAACCAAACTGTCAGATATCATTGTAAAATATTTCCTTTACATTACTAATATTTGTTTATTACTCTTAATACAACACATTTTACATCATGTATTACAGGGTAAAAGTTACACTGAATCTAGAGCGGTATGCTGAAATAAAAACCGCCTTCAAAGGGGAAAATTTTGCAGTTATTTGTCCTACAATTTACCTTTCGATTTCTCGGAATTTAATTTTTGTGGCCTCCCCTCCCCCTCTCTCGGTCAGTCCAATTATTTCAATTCGCCAAAAATCTAAGAAAAAATCTTTGTTAACTATATGGAACTTCTCCCCCCCCCAAAAAAAAAAATCTCTCCTAACTGACAATATACTGTTCCCAATCCAGTTATCTGCTACAGAATAAATTCAATCTGAAGCTAATTTATTACACGAGTTCTACAGAATATCGCTAGAAGCTCAATTTGGCAATATTCAGTCTATTCCCAAGACTATGGGCTACTTGCTTACCAAATTTCGTTAAATTTGGCCAGTAGTTACCGAAAAATAAAGTACCACATACATACACCTGGAGCGAGTCTGAAAAATCTAGTATGGTTGCATGAAGACTGCATAAAGCCATACCTCTCGTTGGACAGTCCTATTGCAGAAGGAACTGGTATCCATACTATTTCTTTAACCAATATTTCTGTAAATTTCCGAATGCCATATCGATGGATTACTGCACCTTTCGTCTTTTGAAGCGTTGGCATAGCAGAGATCCTACACCATTAACAGACCTTGGAAGTCAAAGTGGTTACGATTGGACATGTCTACACTGCGTGCCAGTCTCCTCCAATAAAAACCAATGCAGGGTCACCAAATACAGTGTGTGTTAGCGTCATGAAATTTCCTGAAATAAACTCACTTCAAAATTGTCACTATAGATCAGACAGTGCCTCTAGAAGTTTTATTACCCCTATGGAAAGTTCTTAATTGCTGTTATTAACCTACCGGTGCCTATGATGTCAAAATACCTATGATATTGCTAATACCATGGCACTCTTAATACTTTCTCGCCAATGAACCGAATATTTTATACAGGGAATATTGATATTTGAGTATTAAATCATTCGGAACACTTAGTACAATCCCAAACCCAGATAAACGTCATACATCTAGAGTGATAACCAGAATTCAATTATTTCTTACAATTTGCGCACATCTGATCAACTGGCATAATATACAAGCAGGGCCTCAAGGCCTTGGGAGTCTGCGAGTTAACATCCAAAGTATATCACAAAAATGTTTTTAATAATTTATTTGACTTCAAGATTTCTTTACAAAATTAGATAAATTAAACAATGGAAAAGTCTACAAAGTATTAAAGCGGCCAATTTTATTGTAAAGAGTATTTTGTACGCTACATATACACACACACACACACGCACACTTCTATATGTTGCCAGGGAGCAGTAGAAATTACATACTGGAAGATTTCTTTATTCTTTAAGCAGAAAACAAGTCGCTGCTACCACTTAAAAGTATTTCAACTACCGAAGACGAGTTTTAATATAAAATATAAGTAGAAACAGCGAGTTGTCATTTGTACAGTTCTCACCACTACATAGACTACTATTAGCTTCTACGTGGAAATTTAGAATTTTGTAATCAAGCTTGAATGGCAACACGCGAACTTCAATGCCAACATTCTCAACCAGGGTAACTGCTACGGACTAACTCCACTACTCAGATCAAGGCGGATCCATTTTTTCTTTCTTCGAAGAAAGACTTCGAACTGTGGCGTGGATGTATTTCCAACGGGACGAGACATTAGAAGACAACTCTAAGAGCCCTCCTTTGCGCCACTAACATTATTCCAGCAAATATAAAAAGTAAACCAACAAGCTCAAGGAAATCAAATGCCACTTCGTAAGGTTTTGTAGTCGCCTACAAAACTGATAATACAAAACCAACAATCTACGGAACACATCTATTGAATATACTACATAAAACAAAAACGGCGGCTGACTGAATCTTGCATCTTAATACAAGTCCATGAATGAAACACGAACTAAATACAAATGTGAAAAAGTTAATACAGATTACTTACTGTATGCTATACACAATCATTTCAAAAGCTTGATTGACAAAATTCTAAAAACTTAGCATTTCTGAATTTATATTGGCTATTTTTTTAAACCCCCATTTGTATCAACTGTACAAAAGATTATTTTTTGTAAGAGATTTTTCCTCTCAATTTTGTATGTAAAAAATGCCTCTGAGAAAACAATTTACAAAAAGCATGACCACCATATAAAAATGCCAACATTTACAGACACCTACAACAATCCGGATATACCATGCAACGTTTCAGCATTTCAACATTCCCCCCCACAGTACTCAAGAAAACAATGTCCATGATTGTGCATGCAGAAGAAATAATAAACAAGGAATGGAGTGCGATGATTAAACATTTCCACATGCCATGCATCCCTCTGTTTTGGAAGCTGGTTTTAGAAGCATTTCCTGTGTACGATGGATGGTCCAGACTCGTCGTACTCTTGTTTGCTAATCCACATCTGCTGGAATGTAGAAAGGGAAGCTAAGATGGAGCCACCAATCCATACAGAGTACTTCCTCTCAGGGGGAGCGATTATTTTAATCTTCATGGTGGAAGGAGCCAGGGCAGTAATCTCCTTCTGCATCCTATCAGCGATGCCTGGGTACATTGTGGTGCCTCCAGACAGAACAGTGTTTGCGTACAGGTCCTTTCGGATATCAACGTCACACTTCATGATAGAATTGTAGGTGGTTTCATGGATTCCGCACGCTTCCATACCAAGGAACGAAGGTTGGAACATGGCCTCAGGGCAACGGAATCTCTCGTTACCAATAGTGATGACTTGTCCGTCGGGAAGCTCGTATGATTTCTCAAGAGAACTGGAAGACGCAGCGGTAGCCATTTCCTGCTCGAAGTCCAGAGCGACATAGCACAGCTTCTCCTTGATGTCTCTAACGATTTCTCGCTCGGCCGTGGTGGTGAAGCTATAGCCTCTCTCTGTAAGGATCTTCATCAGGTAATCAGTGAGATCTCGACCAGCCAAGTCCAAACGTAAAATGGCATGGGGTAATGCATAACCTGAAAGAGAAGATGAGAGGGAAGAGTTAAATAAGTCAGAATACAATAAATATTGTAGCGTAATAGTTTTAAATTGCTGATGCACAAAATTTTACGAGTTTGCAGTCAATTTTATTTATTATCTAAAATGTATTCTTTCAACTTCGATTCTGTTTTGTGTAATAGTAAAAAGAAATTTGAAATTGTAATATTACACAATTACTTCATATTACTTCATATACATTTACAATCAGCAAACTTCATGTTGAAAATTCTGCTACTTTCTTACAGATTTATTGTGGACAATATTTGATCCCTTGTTCTGGTATTTTCTGAATAAAGCTAGAATTGTGTTTGCGTTTTGATTTGGTATCAGGTTGGTTATGAAGGGTTAGCTATGTATAAATGCCTTGATTATTGTTTGTTTCCCTTTATTTTCTTACTCGACATTGTTTTGCCTTTACTTACAAGGAAAGTACTTGGGCTCGAACGGGCGAATACGCACAGAAAGGAAAGCATGTGTAATATTAGCACCCCAGAAGCAAACAGTGATGTTAGTTTTTCGGCAAGATGCTGTAAACGTCCGCAAGAGCAGGGCAAAGTAAAATACGTGCCATAACTTCAGGGCGTTTATGAAGTCTGACCCAGGGCCATTTTTGTGGAAGCCGTTGAATGGATGGAAACATCGCCGCATGTGTATCTCATCTTTCGTGGTACACGCTGCATGAATGTATTGCCCCTGGGTCCCCTAGAGGGTCCCAAACTGGGTCCACTCAATTTTTAAATGGTAAAGGGGCAAGTAATATATCGTTAGAAAGGTATTTTGAAAAGTTGCAACAAGTCCCGAGTTTGTGTGAGCACCTATGTAAAATGGTAGACTTTCATGACAACTGTTGGTGTTTTGACTGCCTACTATTTTGTACAGGGTGAGCGTAGAGACTCGGGACTTGCTTCATTTTATTTCTTTTTACAATACCTTTCAAACTATATACTACTTGACCTACCTTATTTGAAAATTGTGAGGTACACCATGTCTAGAACCCTCCGGGAGGACCCTGGAATACAACTTTCATTCAAAATGTGTCCCTAAAAATAAAGTGACGCGTGTTCGCAGATTTATCCATCCACCCAGCCTTTTTCCGCAAAAATGGCCCAGGGTCAGAGTTTATAGACGCCCTGAAGTTCAGACACGTATTCTACTTTGCCCTGCTCTTGCGGATGTTTACAGCATCTTGCAGAAAAACGATCACTGTTTGCTTCCGGGGTGCTAATATTACACATGCTTTCCTTTTCCTGTGTATTTACCCGTTCGAGCTCAAGTACTTTCCTTGTTAGTAACAGAGAAACTGGAATTTTAAATGTGCACGTGTCTTAACGCTAACGACCTAGCCACATTGAAACAGTTTCTCATGAGATCAGTGAACTCAATGCCAAGTGACCATAGAAAAGATGGATGACTATTCACCAAATGGTGGTGTCCTTCAGAGTCCACCCAGCGTCGTGAGGACAATTTAGGAGCTACATGAAGTAGCAAACTTCGGTCTAGAAAACTAGCACTAACGGTGACGCCGATGTGCTGATCACACTTTACCCCAACATAACTACTCTGGCCCCTAAAGGCTGTTGCGCCAGGAGTTGAGTTTTTTCAGTTTTATTTACAAAGATGGAATAATGGGCTAACAAAATGCAAAGTTACATACGTCAAGCTATTTATATAGCTTATAGCTTCCTATTCGTAACCTGATACTCATGAACGCATAAAACCTATCTTAACCGAAAAGTCAGAAGGTACCAGCACAAGGCATCTAAAACAAATCCATACGAGAAATAAAGGCAAACGAAATGGTATATAAAATTATGCAATCATGTAGTCTTTGCAGTCACAAAGTAAGAGCTCACTTTCATTTTACAATCTCATGTGCAAACTTCTTGGCAACAGTTTCTTAGAACAATTTTTATTTTTCTTGTTTGCAATTCCAAAATACGTATTTCCATCACTATTCGGGGTATCAGAAAGTAATTATTTCAGTTCATTTTAGCATATTGTTCTGTAAATGTAACATATTGTTCTTTGAAAAGTAAATAAAAAAAGTTTATTTTAATTTAAGATAATTGGTTTCAAGCACGGCCGGCCTTAAGAGGTGCGGGGCTCCAAACTCGTAGCCAACTTGTACTAAGATCTACAGATATCTTGATACGCCCTTAAACTAGTAAACAAAAAAACAATTGAAGACATTCACCTATTGGCAGCGGGACATCGACATACTGTGATATCACCAAGGTAACAGTGTTTCCAACCCAACCAAGTATTTTTTCAAACAACTTACAATATCAGATTTATGATTTAGTGTTGCATATAAAGGACGCTACAGTATCACAAACATCTAAACTTTAGTCTTCTCTATAGCAGTAATAGTGTCAAGTGGGGCAGACGGAACAATATGCATCCAAAGTGTTTCAGTGTCTAGTAGTATGGTCATATCGTAGATTTCGGATAAAAGGAACAAAGATACAAGGGATTGAAAATGAGTATCTTCAGAAGCCTTTATTTTGAAAAACTGCTTAGATCTAATCTCAGTTTAATAAATCTCAAGATCATAATGCGGATTACAGCAATTTGATACCTCAAAACAGTTCTAGAGACAGGGTAGATAATTGCAAAGTTGGTAACACTAAAATTATGTAATCCCGAGAGCTTGTAATTACACACAAAAGTATCGTTTTAATGTTACAGAAGCAAAGTAAATCAAAAATAGTTTTTAAAAAAGTTCCAGCTAATACAATGCATTAAGTAGTACAGTATCAGTCAAAAGTAAGACCACGGTCACATTTCTTCCTAATGTTGACAGGATTTTTTTTTTAAGCTTATATTTTTGATGGGAATTTCGAGAGTTGTATGAGAGATTACTGACATAATAAACTTATCTAATGTTTTTCAAACAAATGCAAATGTGGTGATACGGAATATATAGTTTTGAAAAATGCACTTATTTTACACCTCAGCAGAGGATGTGTCCACTTTTGCATACGCACTGTCGGACAAACCAAGCAGATTGATTTCCATTACTAGAAGAATCTTTATCCCCCCCCCCCCCCAAAAAAAAAAAAACATTAATGTTCCATTTTAAAAAAAAAATGGTAACGACAGGTTTCATATTTCGAGATTAACGAAAATTGATTTTTACATAGTCATCGTGACAAGTGTTACAGTAGCAGAATCGTGCCTAAAGCATTCATCAAGTATACATTTTCTCCAATAGACAGCGGGAGTTTTACAGTGTAAGTTCTCATGTGGTAGTGCCATGTGTACGTGCAATATTACTCAGCTCAGTTGTTAGAAGTTAGCTGATAGGAACGTTATGTATTCGCGTTCTTTTGTAACAATAGTAAAGAAATCAATTTGAGGAGTGAAGTGGCAGAGTGACATGTATAAATATGAAAGGCGCCATCAACAGATTGCGTGTCCAAGGAGAGGACGCAGTAATTGTGTGGGGCTACATAACATCAAAAGTTGTTGGCTTACTACGGTTAATACATTTCTACAATGAAAGTGATTATACTTTCTTCTGTCCAGAAATTGCTGACTGGTTCTTTTGTCTCAGAGAAAATGCGCCATGCTATAAATCTGAACGAAAATTAAGCAGTTTGGTGACAACGAAATTCGCCAAGTAGAAGTCCTGATTTGAATTCGATTGAGAACCTCAAACACTATTAGAGCAAGAGTGACAGCCTACCAATCAACAAGGAGATTAGAGGTTACACCGCAAGACTGAAGTTGGTTAGAAGCATATCTAACAGTGTGAAAGAATGTTTAACCATTTTTTTTATATATCTCGAATAGTTTGAGAAGTTGTTGTAAATGGTATTATGATCTATGTCTATTGCAAACCATCTACGAAACTGGATGTGATACTTATCAACATTTTTTTTTTCGAAATTTTTTTTTTCAGAAAGTCAAATTTTTAACTCCTTGTAACTTTCTTCCCATTTGCTCGAGTATTTGACACTAAAGTACTGTGAATATGCATCAGCTCGCCCCCCCCCCCCCTTTTTTTATGTAGATTTGAAATTAATAACCTGACGTAGTGCCATTTGAAAAATGGCAATGTTGGGTTGGCAACACAATCTAGCTATATTGTAGAGCACCAAGTTATTAAAAACTCATTTTTCTGTGGTAATAAAATGCATGTGAATTAATAGATCAAACAAATATAAGATTTTAATAATCCACATATAAGCTTACAACTAACTATCAATATTTGTTTATCATCCTGAAAAGTACCATGTGAAAAAAAGACTCCTTTTAAATTGTATTATCAAAAATACCTTCGTTTTCTTTACATATTCAAAATGTTTATAGCTTTTATAGGAGGAAATTATACCGACACTTTCAACATTTCTGTTGACTAATAGCGCAAAATAAAAGCAAAACACAAATATAGGTTAATCTCTGGTGCGTGGGGTCCCTGGTTCGATCCCTGCTCAAGCCAAGTGAACTTTGTGGTGGACAAACCGTGTGTGGGGGTTTACTCGGGGTCCTCCAGTTTCCTCCCATTCATTTTTCATCAGTCTTCTTTAGCCTAGCCGGCATGACCGAGGACGTGAAACAAAGATTTAATTTTACAAATATAGGTTAACTTTCTCCCCTGTCAATAGTATTACAAGGGAATTTGTACTCCTCAACGTTGAACCGTGAAAATTCACTCCGAAGTTAAGGACTATCGCGGATTTTGACCCAAGTATAAAACATTTTCTGATTCTATCCCGTCTTTTTCTATCATGAAATTACTATAAATCTTAGCTGCAGCATTCTAGCATTTAAATCTGAACACTGATTTCATATTATAGCAAACTGGAAGTCTTCAACTGAAATTCGCGAACAGCAAACTTTAATAATCTGTACGTAAGCCAACAAATCAATTATTAGCAACCAGACGTTTGGTCCAGTGGTAAACAGGAAAAATTTCAAATTCGCGCCACAGATTTTTTCTACGTAAAATTATGAAATAAGGGAAAACTAATCAAGCTTTACAAGTGTTCATTTGTCTATGGAACTAGCTTTAACAGTTTGTTAAACTTTTTCCAAGATTAACTTTATTACTACAAATAACATGGAGGAGGGTAAAGTTATATAAATAGATGTCCCTTGTGTTTTGTAAGTAATTACTTTTTAAAAAGCTTACCTTCATAGATTGGCACAGTGTGAGAGACACCATCTCCGGAGTCGAGCACAATACCAGTTGTTCTACCAGAAGCATACAACGACAGCACAGCCTGAATTGCTACGTACATGGCAGGGGTGTTGAAGGTCTCGAACATGATCTGCAAGTATTAAATATAAAATTATACACCAATTACATTTAAATCCTATAACTGAAGATTTTCATTAAAAGATATGTTCCAGCCCATTTACCTACACGAGCTAATGGCATTACTAAGCCACTAAAGCTGGCCAATATTCTTTCCACTGAGGTTCTCAAGTATAGGACAAGTGAACGTATAAGGAGCTGAAGTGAAGGCAGATTTGAATTACGATTAGATACGAGTATACACAATCTAATGACAATTACAAACATTTACTTCAATATGTTAATATTCCTTCAATATAAAGCATTGGACTATAGAGTCTTTACGAATCACCACCACTTTTCCCATACTCCCCTTTAAATGTTAAGTCAAAAAATACACAGTCCGAGCGGACCAAGTAATTTTCCGCCATTAACACTGATTCTAAGTCTCAGTCTCAAAAATATTATCAAGAACTGCTATGGGATTTTTACTTATTAAGCTAAAAACACTAAGGCAACGGTTTGTGCATGACGCGAGTGTGGATGGAACTAGGCTGAAAGTTATTAAATTTTTTTTTTTTAAAAATGAGAATGTTCCAAGAGCATTGCCAGAACGAACTTAAATTTTCGAAATTTCTATGAAATTTTATATTAAATTTATTTGATTAATAATTGACAATAATTATCGAATCAATAATCACGCAATATTAATTGAATTAAAAATTGGTATTGTCACTGAATCAATGTTATCTCTGACTTACGGTTCCCGAGATATGGCTTCTTAAATCTCTCGAAATCGGAACTTTATTTGCCAACATCTTGGGAACGGTAAGAGTGACGCGAAAAATCCCATCACTTCTTTCAGATAGTTTTTGATGCTCTATCGAATGGAGGGCTCAAAATTGAAAGAAAAAAAACTCTGATGCTCTATCGAATGGAGGGCTCAAAATTGAAAGAAAAAAAACTCAACACAATTCAGTAACTTACTAAGTCCGTTGAAAATCCGAACAAGAAATACAAAGACTGTAGTATCTCTTGATAGGAGTAAATACTTATTCAAACGCACTGCACACATTAAAAAGAAAAAAAAAGTTACGTCCCACGGTGATGCCATCTGGGCTAAAGGAGACTGATGAGTAATGAAATGGTGGAATGAACAAAGTGGGAAGAAACGGGAGAAGCCCGAGAAAACCCACGCACACGGCGTTTGTCTTCCAAAGTTCACTTGGCACGAGCTGGGATTGAACCAAAGACCCCATGCATGCATACATGAAGTTGAACGCCCGAGTAAGACTTGTCACCATGAACACAAGTCAAAAGCAGTAGCAGACAATCTACGGTTGCTACATTTCCAAAATTCATCCTCCAACCACTAAAATTCTTTAGTTTATTCACATGTTGCTTTTTATTATTATTATTATTATTATTATTATTATTATTATTATTATTATTATTATTATTATTATTATTATTATTATTATATACACAACCCTGGAGAGCTGCTTCAATTAGAGCCTTCTCACTTAATAAAAATGCTTCACTATAGCACACAAACATGTTTCAGATTCAGTATCATTTCGTCCATAATTTACAAATTTTAAGTTCTGCTATCACTGTATCAACATTAAGCAGAGATTACATATTTCAAAATATTCTCTCCTATTCAATATTGCAATTGAATATGAAAAGAATGTAAGCATCTGATGTAACTTGCTTTAGGCACTATTTCCTTGCATAGTATTATGCTGCTAAGATTTCCCCAAACTGCATATTTAAGCCATAAGACTAAATACGTCTAGCTTACGTGGAAAGTACATCAATTTTGTTCTTTCAAAGCTGGACCGATCCAACTAAACAGCCGCACGTGTCCTAAACCCTGGGAACATCCTCTGATTTACAATGCCACAACAGCTTTAAAGACTAAATTACTTAATTAGCTCCTGTCCTACTTGTTCTTCACTCAATATCCCGACAATGAATCAAGTATAGTTTGATCTAATTCTGGAGATCTGGAAAAGGTTGAGATACTACCTTGAAGCTATTTCGTTGTAATATCCTCCACGTATTTTATAACTCTTCCATAGTCGGAATATTGAATAATATATTTTATATACAGATTGTACATAAAATATGCTATTTTTAGTTGTACACTACATGAAAGAATCTATTTTTTTTATTACTAACCCACGATAAAATTTATTACCGTGTCAATCATTCAATTTAGTCAATCATTTTATCTAGATTTCTATGCAATAATTTTAATTTACTTTTCGGAAAGACTAGTTTCAGAGCAAGAAATTTCTATCATTTATATTACATAAGCCTAGTTTCAACTTCTCATTTCAGTATTACAGACCACTTGCTTGTAAATCTTTAAACTATAAAAGAAATTTTCATAAAAACTTCAACTATTTTTTTCTTTACATTTATTACGCAATTCTTCACCTGGAACAAATATTCTAGTCTCCATTTAATGTATTGCGGTTTATAGCATCCTCAATTTGTTTAATTCAAGCCTCAAACTATTTTGCTTTAAATGCATTGTTTAATATAAGGCATCGTTTTTCGAACATTTTAGATAATTTTTGATTTTAGTAAATTTTATACCGACCGCACTAGTACTTTGAGATACTTTTGTACCGTACAACTATCGACAGGCTAAAGAGTACACTAACATACTCACCGATTCCATCAAGATTAACCATGTTGCCAACCCAATAGTTACACACTACGAAAGGTTATTACACATTTCACACCTTACATGTTAAACGGAAATTCATTGGTATCATATGTATTATTTAAGGTATCACACTAAGGACACTATAGGATCGCAAGCCTCCAAATTTTAGAAGACACTACAAACAGTAATAACGCATATGAGACGAACGGGACAAAGCTACACAGAAGTCACCTAGTGTAATACCATTATGAGTCCATACGACAAATTTCGAATGAGTAGTAGTAGTAAATAATAAAAAAAAAAAAAAAAAAAAATAAAAAATAAAAAAAAAAAGTTACAAAGTATGGAAAAATCTATTTCAAACTGTTTTATTTCGAAAAACTTAGGTATCACATTCATCATACATAATTTATGTAAAGATTATAACGCCCTTTACAGCAACCGTTCGAGAACAGTAAAAACTGGCTAAGTTTGCAGCCCTGCTTAGAATTATGTAATTCCGAGAATTAGTAATTAAGTCTCCCAAAAACTGTTGTTGTAATGTAACAGAAGCAAAGGAATGCAACAATGGTTTCCAACAGTTTCCACAGATACTCCATATTAAGCAGTACATCAATCTATACCAGAAAAATCAAATTGCTAAGGAAGGTATTATGATAGTTTTGTCTATTGAAAATTAATTGGATATGAGTTCTCTAGGCACTCTTTCGAAATAAAAGCTTTGAAAAACAACCAAATTCCTTGCTCTACTTATTCGAAGTAAGTCATGATCATATATAATATTCGACACTAAGGTACACAATCATGTCCAAAATGATTGTGGCATATCTGTAACTGTTGTTGTGGGAATAATTTGATAGTGATTTTGCGGGTGGACTTTTCATACTGATACTATGTGTATAATCGGGAAATTATATACATAGTATTTGTGGTAAATTTCATAGGAAAAGAATTATAAATACGAAAATTAGAATGAGTAAAACAAAATGTTGCTAAGTGGACAAGACAATATTTTTTCGTTATACTGTTATTTACTGCTCTTTTGACATGAAATTTTCCACATACATGTCTGGCCTAGCGAAATCATTATCAAATTATATTCCTACAACATATTTATAGACATGTGAGAATCAATTTTAGACATGACTGTACATTGGGTATGCATTATCCCGTCTATTTAATTTGCGCTATTGTTGAAGCATCCAAAACTTGTTTACGGGTGTTTGTGATCCTGTAGTGTCTTTAGTTTGTAACACTGAATCATGAAAGTAGCATAGGTAACAACCTGATTTAGCTTATTTGAAACAAATATGAACTATTGGGTTGGCAACACTTAATCTGGTAGCACAGTATGCGCCTAAACAGTACTGAAATTCGAGTTTGGATGAAGGGCAGCTGCAATATGGTATGAGCTGTGGGCACCACCTGTATGTGTGTAGACTAGAATAGTATGTAGTTTGCGCGATGTTACTCATAATGGAGAAGGTGTTTACTGTCTAGCACTATTTGCGCTCATACGTTGTAGGGCAGTATCTGACTGCAAGAGATGTACGCGTACGTCTACTGTATTGCTCTGCGGGATATTGCAAATTAAGATTTCATCAAGATATGGATTAGTGATGAAAGCCATGTATATCTTGATCGCTACATCAATCGACAGGTGATTATCGACCCATTCACGGTTTTTGCCACACTAAAAATCTGTCGTTACAACAACAATGGCCACAGCAAGACAGCTACTGCCCACACGAGTTTGGACATCGCTTGATTTCCCGCGAAACGAATTTACCATATCCTTCCCCTTCCCTGACCTCACGGCTTTAGATGCCTACATATGGGATACGCTGAAAGAAAGCAATTTTCCGAATAGATAACCCGCTACCACTATACCAGAGTTACGAGATTTGGTCATTTGCTTTGTCGTTCCAGCAACCTGTGCTCACTAAAATGTTCATCGACCTACAGGACCGATTTGACGAATGTATGAGACGTAATTGTCAACATTTTGAACACCAATTAATTTGTACAGGCGCAATTTCTCTTAAATTTACAATATCTTCACTAACATTTAGCTGACATCCATTTAACAACACATGTTCTACAACAAATTAATAAATTAATGTCAGCAACGTTCTCCCTCAATATTTGTATTGTATAAAATTTCAGTTTCTTATCCATTTCGCAATTTACAGGGGCGTCTACCTGTACGTGTACGTATTTTTTATGTGCCTAGGATAACAGGTAAATAAAATATAAAAATGCATAAAATTTAGGAGTCAAAATTCTTTACATATGTACTATACATCTACAGATTATCAGTTCTGATTCCAGATATCTTTTCTTGGACATAAATCTCTCACTTTTATAAAATGGAAGCAATGTAAATTATTTTTTAAAGGTAACAAAATTATGTTTCTCATGGTCATTTATGTCAACGTCACCTTACCTGTGTCATCTTTTCTCTGTTGGCTTTGGGGTTGAGTGGGGCTTCCGTGAGAAGAACAGGGTGCTCCTCGGGCGCCACTCGAAGTTCATTGTAGAATGTGTGATGCCAGATTTTCTCCATGTCATCCCAATTAGTAACAATACCATGTTCAATTGGATATTTCAAAGTTAGAATACCTCGCTTAGATTGGGCTTCATCACCTACGTAGTTATCCTTCTGACCCATTCCTACCATTACACCCTGGAATTATAAAAATTACAGATGTAGAAATGCTTATATATTGCTGGTTTAGCTCAATCTGCGACCACTAATACTATGATCTTGGACACTGACATATTTACTACATATAAAAATTAACTTTCTGAATATCCTAAATAACAGCAATACAAGGAAAATTAATATTTTCCTGAAAAACTAAAATCTTGAGGTAGTGTAGAGTTATCATAGGACCACTCCATCCTTACGTACGTTAAATTTAGATAGTACTTAGATCTGTATAACTACAAAGAATTAGAGCAAATGGTACTTCAAGCCTGCAAGAAGATAGTACTAAAGATGCTAGCGGAATGTATATTAGTATTTCATAAAAATAAGGAGCTAAAAAATATTCATTGAAATGAGTGTTACGTACGTTACATAAATTGGACATAATATTGGAAATTGATCAGCTGCAAAGGAAATTTGTGAATTATGGAACAGTGAACCTAGAATATTTTTGTCCTAAGTGGATACGGGTATGATCTTGAACTTAGTACCATAGGTTCTATGGATTAGTTTTATTTTTGAAAACTACAATTTTTCTTATGTTACACAGTACGAAATCATGAACATGAGTAATGCTGTACATTGCATTTAAGTACATTTATACAAATATTATTGGATTTTAATGTCGGGTAATGTTTACTTAATTACACTTGAACCATCTTATTGTTCTCAAAGGTTTTCTGAAAACCGTAATGTGCTCCACGTTTTGACTGAGGGTAAAATTCTTATTAGCTGAACAAGTATGTCGAAGTGTCTTATTGTTAACGAGTTTTAAACAAATATGTCCACTAATATGTGCAATGATAATGCTCTTATTGTTTATCATGTATAATTAGGAAAGAGGGTTTATAATGAAGGCTTCTGATTGCCTATACTTTTGTGCTGCTACTGAATCTCTGCCTTCCATAATGCATTCTCTTCGAATATCGTAATAGCTGTGTGTACCTTCACAACGAATTTGCAGAATACAGGTTGAATTAATTTCATTTTATTTCGTCTTTATAATCATACATATTGCACGAATTCGTGCGTATGAATAAGACTCGTCAAGACAACGATATATAAACATACATAGTTGTGACTAGGCTACATCTATGAAAAAAAAGTTCCATGTAAAATTTTTTATTTATTTATTTATTTATTTATTTCATTTTCTGCCGTAAGAACTTAGCGTTCATACCAACGACAGTTCCTTTTCTATGGGAAGGTCAAAAATCCACTTTTCATCGTCTACGTCAAAATCTGTTTTCAATAAATAAAGAAAAAAGGGGGGTAAAAGAGTTTACATTGTAGATTACCGAAAACAGCTATATTATGCAGAGTAGATATTTTTAACGCAGGTCCATACATTCTATTGTACATAACATTTAAAATCACTGACACCTACAAATGTTCGAAATAAAATGAAATCTGTTTTACGTCCCACGGTTATGCCGGTTAGGCTAAAGGAGACTGATGATGAGAGATGAGTGAAATGGTGGAATGAAGAAAGTGGGAGGAAACGGAAGAACCCCGAGAAAACCCACGAGCACGGTGTTTGTCCACCACAAAGTCCACACGGCGCGAACTGGGATCGAACCAGGGACCCCAAGCACCGGAGGTGAACGCTCTACCACTGAGCCACCGCGCCCCCCCGTACAAATGTTCAAATAAAAATGTCTTCTAACAAGGTTCAACAGGTAAATAAGGCATCTGCTCCTTACTTCAATGAGCTGCCTGAATTTCATCTTCACATCAATGTACTGCTGTAAGTTTTTGCAAAATCCATTTTTATTATTGAATGATTAGCTCCAATATTTTGCTTTCTTTTTTGAAAATCTTTGCATTGGATTTCTAACAAAAGATGGAATTTTAATTAGAAAGAGTGATCACTTCAAAGTTAAACCTTAAGTCTGGGAATAACATTTCCTGAAAGGGTTTGTCGAGTAAGTTCCAAAACAAGTCAATTCCTTGCCTAGAAGTGACTCCACCTCTTCAGGTTCGGAAAGATATAGAACTTGACCTATATATCCAAGTGACCTGCATGACTAGTAGATTAAGGGTATGCACTACTTAATTATATCCCATATTAATGAATACAACAAAAAATATGATTCACTATGAATATCCTATATTAGTGGGGCTATAAAGTTGAGAAAAGCATATCCATAATATCCAGTCAACAGTAAGTCATTTGGTATCAACTAATGTGACTTATGGCTAGATGTGACATTCGGTTTACGTATTTTGATTTGTTGTCCGCGATTTCCCTCTATATACATTGTCAGACCAGTACGTTCTCATTCGTCAATCAGAAGAAGCCTTTATTATACAATCAGAAGCGAATTATATATTCGTCAATTCTCATCTAGATGAGTTTAATAAGTCACATGGTACAAGACGTTCAATAGCTTTTGAGTTACTAATTAGGGGAAAACTAGTCTGGTAGTAATTTCGGCTCAGTTACTTGATCCGAACAGATCTTTGTAGCTATATAAACCAGACTGGTCACCATTCAGGGTTTAAGCAAGCCACGACAAGGTCCACGTAGTGACAGGGGAGGCAGCTCCGGCTGGATGTTTGCCGGAGCTTGGCTTTAGTTATTGGCTATGTGTAAGTCATGTAACTCGCACGTCACGGCCCTGGCAAGATGGTGCTGTCAGGACTTGGCCATTAAGGTGCGAGGCCACGTAACTCACATTGTCTCACGACCACCCTACGGTGTGATAGCGAGGTTCACTAATATAGGATATTTACAGTGAAATCATTTTTGGGTTTATTACCTTGATATAGGATATAATTGGGCAGTGCATATTACATTCTTACTCTACTAGCCATACGGAGTACTTTGATATATAGGACATATATAGGTCACGTTCTATATATTTCCAACCCTGAAGGGGTGGGTCACTTCCGGGCAAGAAATTGAAATTTGTTTTGGAACTTCTTGGCAAACCCTTTCAGGAAATATACAGGTCATCCCCAGATTGAAGGTTAAACTTTAAAATCATCCCTAGTCAGAAATTGTTCACTGCATCCTCTACGCTGCCTTCAGTGTCAAGTGTACGTGGCTTTCAATATATTTCTACTCTTTCCATATTAATACTTTACAAAAAGAGTCGTGTCATCAGCTGGAAGGATGGACCCAGTTTTATATTTACGGCATATGTAGTCTAAAATTTATCCCCTCCCATTTGTTCTCTTTCGTTACGATGTAGACAAGGCAGAGCACACCACCCTGTCGTTCATGGCACTGGGAACGTAGGCCCGCTCCAGCTTTACTCGTACGAAATCAATGCGTACTGTGCATTCCCGATAGATTTCCAAACTATAGAAATCGAACGCTGAAGCTGGTATTTTATATTACATTTTTATGTTTTGCGTAAGAACACATCAACGAAAGGACACAATATACAAGTCCTGAGCGGAATTGAAACTCGCGACAGATGTCAGACCGCTCGGCCATGCCAGTTGAATGTATATTAAAACCGGAAGTCAACAGAAGGATAAGGGTGGAGGTGGAACTATATTCTAGGGAAACTAAATACAACAAAAACATTTATTGCTATCCTTTTTCAAAATTATGGAACTTACTCTTGGAAAACTGAGTCCATAAAGAATATTTCTAGCGCTCTTACAGACTTCGCTGTGGTACCTACACACAGTCTTTCTACAAGACTTCCGTTTACCATATATGCTATGCGTGAGTAGAAATAATCTACTTTACCATAAAATCATCTATCGGCTGTGAATTCAATTATATATAATGAGTAAGATTCGAACCTGGGTCTCGAACTTATCGTGCCGATGCTTTTACTGCGCTATCCAATTTGCTCACTCAACAGTCCTACATTCTATCACTCAAGTTATGTTCAGCCACTCAGATTACAAGGACTGTGCCATAACTATTGTGCTTTTACAGAACAGTGTCTACATTACAAAACACTTACGGTTGAACTTCCACCGTCAGAGATTTATTGTAATGTAGACACTGTTGGTACAGTCTATACATTGACTGGCTCAGCATACTGCAACAGTATTAGAACTTATGATTGTTCAGGGGCGGGTTGGATAGTATGTTTACGCATCGACATAATAAACCGAAGACCTGGGTTCAAGTGACCAATAGTGCATCTTAACTCTATATGCATAGCATAGTTTGAAAGTTTAAAATTAATCTTACTCTTTCTTAGAAATAGTGCAAAGAGCAAAACAAACTTTAATGAAGTATATATAGCCACACTACACAGCTCATTCTGAACGTAAGCTGCTTGACGCAACATCTGATTACTTTAAACGAATAAGGTAACTACTCGAGTTCGCGCAGCTTCGTTCATAAGCGGCAATAAGTGACGAAAGAATGTTAATGATTATAGTAATGCGGCTTTCAATACAATGAGTACATAATGTTGGGAAACTGATACACATGTCATGATTAAGATATCACGATATACGCTGTGTTTCATAATTCTTTCTGCAACGTTTACGAAGCGATTTTAATCAGTTAAGCACAAAAAACGTGAGGAGAAGCTTAAATCAGTTTAGTTTCTAGTTATGAGCTTTGCAATTATGTGGGGAAAACAGACCAAATAGCACGAACATTGTATGAATATGGCAAAGTTTGGAGGAAGCCACGTGAATAAACTAAAAGAAACCAGATCTTGAGACCACTGTAGAAAGAAGTTTCCATAAATCACATGACTTCAATCTCTGCAGCTAAGTATACCTCAACATAAAAATCGTGTGCGTTGCATCCTTTTAGTTTCAACTTTGATATTATTGATCAGTTCTCAAAGTTTCCACCGCTTCCTCTCATCAGTAAGTGTGAGGAATGTATTCTCAGTTTAATTTTCCACATTTTGTGAAGCTCGGATCTCAAAGAAATGTAAAACTTCGATTTCGAGTCTCAAGCAACTTTAGGTTTCACGAGTAGAAACACCTCCGAACAGTAAAAAGAATACAAAAAGAAAAAACTAAAAACTGCGAAACTTTCGGAGTTATGGTGAACATTATTCAAAACTTATATCAGAAAAACAAAAGCCTGTAATACCTGATGTCTGGGGCGACCAACAATTGATGGGAAAACTGCTCTGGGTGCATCATCGCCTGCGAACCCAGCTTTGCACATTCCGGATCCATTGTCCACTACAAGGGCAGCAACTTCTTCGTCACACATCTTGAGCAATCTTTAAATTCTGAAACAGAAGTTGGATGTCAATTCGGTTATCTCACAAATTCACACTTTTCTATTTATTACTGATTAAAAATACTAAAATTTAGCTATACCACTACTGAAACTTCTCAAAGCTAATCAAGTAAATATTCGGTCCTCAAAAGCTTCTTAGCCATAAAGATCACGTTCAAGGGGGTAATGCAAGGGAAGTACATATTTTCTCCATTAGTTACTTCCTTGATTCGACACTCGACACTCCCGTTCAAGTGAACTTTGTGGTGGACAAACACCGTGTGCGTGGGTTTTCTCGGGGTTCTCCCGTTTCCTCCCACTTTCTTCATTCCACCATTTCATTCATTACTCATCATCACCGTCTCCTTTAGCCTCACCGGCATAACCGTGGGACGTAAAACTCAAAATTTCATTTCATTTCATTTTTCATTTTCGACACTCCCGTTACGTATCAGACCCACAACCATCAATTAGTTGCATATATGGGAAAATATTTATGGTACCTATATATCAGAAGGACCAGCTAGCTACGATCACAGCAGTAGACTAAACTTGCTTTCCACGGAAGGCTGATCAACACCATTAGAAAGAAAGGTTATCTTCTAAATATATCTAATTTCTTTCACCAATCATTAAGGCCAAAGCTATGACTCAATTCTTCGGAATTCAAATGACAGAACTAGGTATACTGTTCACTAGTGATTCATGCACAGGATGTTAAGAATACCTCAAGTTAAAACTATTGTCATTCACAAGTGACAATTGTTATATATAATGTGAAATACCTGAATCAGAAGCAAGATTCAAGTGTCGGAAGAAATACTAAAGATCGAATGAGACTTCATCAAATTACGTACCAGATTACCGAAGAAAATTAATCTAAGAACGAACCGCAATAACTGAAGAGCAACGCCTTAGAGCAGCCTTTCCCAACCTGGGGTCCGCAAGCTAATCTGAGAAAGGCACACAGTGGTGAGAAATTCATTTTAAGTTAAATGATCGAATTAATAAGTCAATTTGCGTGAGAAGTGATATTCGACCTACAAGAAGCTGCCTATGGTCCAACGGCAATTTTTTTCCCCTGACTGATGTACGTGTTTGTAAAATAGCTTCAAACGAAAATCTTTGACAGCAGATGACTGAAAGGAAAAAAATTAGAAATTCTTGTCCGGCATTCTTTCATTTATGAAAAACCCTTGATTAAGCTATTTTCTGTGGTCCAAACGTTTTGTTTACGTACTGGATTTATTTATATATTTGCAAGATCTTAGTCAAGGTGTCCGGCCCCAGGTTTGAAACCCAGGACCACCCGATTACGAGTAGGCATAATACTACTAACATGATTATACCACTGCAAAGAAAAACAAACACTCACACTCATATATATGGGGAAGAAATATAAATACTAACTGTATATTGCAAGGGGTCTTTCATATGTATCGCGGTGTGGAAAAGGTTGGGAAAGGCTGCCTTGATACGAGCGGCGCAGCTTAGTCTCCCAGAGACAAAAGCATGCTATTCAAGCATATGCTCCCACAGCAAGCCACTCAAATCAGTTAAATGACAAGAAAATTATGGTACTTAAAGATTATCACAGGACTTCAATGCCAGAATCTGACAAGAGCCAAATGAAAAATTAGAAAATTTCAGATGTGTAACTAGACTAGAAACTAATAAACTTCCTCGAATCAATTTAATTTTGAGAAAAAGCTCCACCACAGAAACTAAGGAAATAGCTCCATGCAAAATCGACATTACCACTCAAGTGGAAGATTAGACATTACATGCTAAATAGAATGTGAAATTGACATCAAACAGAACACGTGATTGAAGATTGCAATATCCACCCTTCAACCACTAACGTTGGTCGAGTTCTCCAGCTTCCAGTGCAGAGAATGAGAGTGAGGCATCAATTTTAGATGAGCAAAATTGAGCACCAGCCGATAGCGGCGTGAGTTAAGATGGCTCGTGAGCTTCAACATACAAGTTAGGAACAGGACTGACACGGAATACACTAATTCCCAAACTTATGTCAATGATTGACAGTTTGGTTTGCATAACGTGGTAGCTCTGGACGTTTCAAAAACAAGGTATCCCTAGTCCGCGAGCTCAGTGAACGAGATGCAATAACAAGAAATTCATGTAAAAACAGGACTCATCTTGATTTGTCCTGCAAGTCCCAATCCATAATCATTTAAATTAAGGTGATTTATTTCAATGAGTTTTCCTGTCCACTATTTAATATTGCAACCTGTTAGGCTTTATCGAAGAAAGGCTGACACGTACTCCTCATAGAATCAAATAATCACGCTGTACGCTACAGTAAATACGCTTTCTTACGCTTTAATAATTTTCTTAAAGGCTCATAATGCATAATACTGACCTTGAGAAAGGCTTGATATTTACAAAGTTTCACGCGCGCGCACTTTCGCGTTTCATACGCAATTTTACAAATTAAAAGTGAAAAATTTATACCGTACTGACATTCTCACAAATTTTATTTATCAAACATATCAGAATCGACAATTCAATCAATCATATATATAAATGAAAGTACCTCGAACCACCAGACCGATCTCTATCAAATTTTCATCAAAATTTTAATTACAAATGAGGTTCGAACCTGGGATTTCATTCTGACGATACAGTGTACGGAAGTGGGAAGGGGGATTTAAAAATGAGTGAAAATGACCGATATTAGTGTCGAATACATAGTTTTCGGGGTAAGTGAGAAAAACATACTTCCAACGCCGTTTAAATCCAACCTCAGCCCTTTATGTCCAAAATGAAACATTCTCCCCTTGCGAAGAATGGGTATTCTGCTAGCCATAAAATAAAATTGACACACTGGTAGGTAATCATAAGTCAATATTTTGATCATACTTTAAAGAGCAAGAACTTTCATCACCGCAGAAAAATCTTTGCCAGTAGATTCTTATTTGTTGGTAAAATCTAAGATTAGTTTTGCCAACCTCACTAAGGTGGTTTTACCATATTTCAGTTGCATAAACAAATTGCTTAAACCGAAACCACTTGGCGTAGCAGCCCAGTTTGTACGACCAGCTTAGCGACGAGCACGTGCTCAATGCGATGCGACACCCTGGGTATACCAGGCGCATCAGGAGCTTTCCATACCTAGGGGCCGTCACGTCTAGTTTTCACGTGACTCCCCAGTTTGACTCACGACACTGGGTGGTAGCCGGAACTTGAGCACCGGCCGACAATCGAACCCAGAACCACGCGGACGTGAGTCCAAGGTTCTAACCAAACAAATTGGTTACTTGACTGAAAAATAGATTTATATGAGGACATGTAACAAGATCAACATTGTTACAGCAACTAAAAACTGCATAACCACTAGCGATCAAACTGGCACATTCTTAGTGTATTCCCTACTGCAACAAGGCAAACATCTGCTAACCTATTCACTCAACCGCTTCACTATACCGAAAGGAATTATTGGAGGTCAGGCATTTACACTAAACATAACTAGCTAAGTAATTTTAAAATTCGAGGAAAGAAAAATATACCTGCAAATTTTCAGCACATCCTGGTCAAAGTAGATAAAAACTACTTAGTTGCATGGGTGCTCATATTCGACAACTCAGTCTTCCCAAATCTAGCGGCTAGTGCGCGTGTCTTTCGCACACGAGGTTTCGAGTTCGAGTCCCATGGGAGACCATCAGTGGCAGGGTTTGCCCAAGTGGGGCCAGCCCGAAAAACCTGCGGGTTTTTTCGGGTTGGACCCACCTGAAAAAACCCAACTGGGGTTTTGGCCATTTTGTTAGTATATTATTGGTACAACTAAGGTGATTACATTTGAAGTTATTTTTATCAGATTTTGAACTTTCTTCGGACAAATTATATGCTTTCACGTTAAGGTAGACAACATTCAACATAAGACCTTTATAAAAGTTCTGAATGCACTGAATGAATTAAAAAAAACTCACCTTAGTTTGAGAATTTTAAAACAAATTAATGTGTGGATTATGCTTATAGCCTATTTTAAGTAAAATAAGCAATTTTATATTTTAGAAAATACTTTCCGTGAATAGTGTGCTTTCTGACTGCGCACAGTGGTCGGAAACAGAAAAAGAGCTCAAAAATAGATTTTGTAGACTTCGCCTCCTATGAAATCTGAATTGATATTTGATTATAAGAATATCTCCCGCTTCCAAATCCAGAGTTTCAGGACATTAGTATATTTTCGCTGTCTATAAAATGCATGTAAACATGAATAAAAGTGCCGAAAAATCAGTAAAATATTAACCAAACAATATATGTTTTAATCATTTATATCGTTTCAGAGGTCGATGAAAGAGGTTGGATAGTACATTCGACTCAAATACTTGTGTTTAGTGAAGAGTTATATTTGTTATCTATTGTCATCATGAATATGATAGATTGGTTGGTGTTACCTACAAGTTACATATACGCTGATGTTATTAGCTTTGCAGTCTAAGCTTATCCTTGCTTATCTGTAAAATAGGGTATAGGGAGTTGCCCATGAGTAGTACAAAGGTTGAGCATTGGAAATAGCTGCACCCAAGTGCTCCTGGAGGACTCAGCCCTATCTAACTGGAAATGCGTGATTAGCAATGTTGTGGTCGCAATCGAGATCTGCTATCTGAGCCTTATAAAGCGAAAAGACATTGTCAGGTACGTAATTTGGATTACCCTTCATCCCTGAATCAAAGTTGTAGTGAAAGCCATCATACATATTGCAGTGATAAACTATTAGTCATGTGGAGTTGCTGTAGATTACACATCAGTGCAGTAGTATACAAGATTCTATGCTGAATCTTTTATTACCGAAACAACGTAATCCTGAACTAAATTACATTCCAGTAAGTATTAGTGTTTTTTCGAAGATGGTGCGAGTGCAAAACCGCGAACTTTAATTTTGTATCCTAAGGCCAAACACATTTGTTTTATACCGTCTATTAGCTGCACATACAATCAGAGGGAGAGCACATTGAACCTGTAACCACTTGAATGCATATTAACACCTGTCATAACTTCGTACTTGTTAGCGACATCCAATTCACATAATGCGTCAACATGTTACGCTCTCAATTTAGAAACTATATGTATGATTCACGATGGTGGGTTTCAAGATGGCGGCTTTCATTGTTCTGTGTCCTGATTTAGAAAGAACAATTACGTATAGAACGATAGGGACGTCCATCTTCCAAAGTTTCGGAATAAACTTTTTGTCCGCTTTTTTCAAGTTTCCGAACACTGTGCGGCGCCACCGAGGGACGTTATCCCTTATACGTTGACGGGTTTAAGGTTATAGGTGCCGGTACTAACAGTAAATATGTAAATACATTAGTAAAACTGTTAGTATTATTTCTTACCTTTGACGGTAACAAAAGTATTCAGTAAAATTTGGTTTTCTAACAGTAGTTCAGTTCAGTCATTTGTTGCTACCCTTCAAATAAGCATTCTGTAGAATCAACACCAGCAATAGCGTAAAAATTCTTGTCAAAATTAAGAATATTAATGCTCGGAGCTCCGAAGACTACGCTTAATGCTTACTATTTTAAGTGGAATTCAAACTTCAGTATTAATGGAAGTTTCGATGTACAGTAAAGCAAGCTGCATTTTCAGGGAAACCCAGTCGTGAAAGAAGTGTTCGAGAGATTCCCGCAATTGGACCCACAAGGCATCAGAGTGAATACTTCAACAATAAAACTAGTTATATTACGCTGGAAGATATTTAATTTCATTTATGACATTTTGAAACATTTACTTTATAAAATATGAATTATAGGCCTATCTTTGTCAATTGTTTTAAATTAATTTTCAGAAAAGAACCGTCTTGCAACAAGTGCTCGAGGAATTCCCGTAATTGAATGCACAAAGCATCGAAAGTGAACTTGAACAATAAAACCATTATTTTACGTTGATAAATATTTATTTCATAGAAGACATTTTGATGAATTATGTCTTAAATTAATACCTATTTGATATTAATATAGCATATTTGGCGAATGTCACTGAGGCTCCTGGGATGACTATCTAGATTTGTTCGTTTTTCTGCCTGTACCACACAGTGTTCAACTTTCGGTATTTAAATTTCCAGGATACAAGCTGAAGACACTAAATTTTCTGTATAGATTTTGGCGGCATACCAACGTAAAATTACAAAATGGCGCCTTTAAAAAAAAATCAAAATAGCGGATATCCACGCTACAAAGGACAGTTTTCGGTCTTTCAAGTTGAAATTTTCATAGAAGCAAGAGAGACTAAATTAGCTGTATATATTTTGGCGGCATAAAATTTCAAAATGGCGGCCATTATTTAAAATAGCTGGTATCCATGCTACAGGGTGCAATTTTCGGACTTTTTAAGTTGAAATTTTGAGGATAGAAGCACAAAACATTTTAAATTTGCTGTATAGATTTTTTCGGCTATTCAATATAAAATTCCACAATGGCGGCCATTTTTTCAAAACAGCAGTGAATAGAAAATTGTAGCAAGTTGTGACAATGACAATCTTGAAATGTAAAACATATTTTAACATTTTTATCCCAGACATTGAAGTATTTCGAACAAAACAATTAAACCCGAAAAAACCCACATGGGCCCATGTGGGTTGGGTTTTTTCAAAAATACCCAGGTTTTTTCAAACCCTGATCAGTGGTTTAGATCCCATTTTACACTGTAGATCATCCTATATAGCCATACTATTGACAGAACGTAAATACAAAATCTGAGTTTTACGTCCCACGGTTATGCCGGTTAGGCTAAAGGAGACTGAAGAATGAATGAAATGGTGGAATGAAGAAAGTGGGAGGAAACGGGAGAACCCCGAGAAAACCCACGCACACGGTGCTTGTCCACCACAAAGTTCACTTGGCGGGGGCTTGGATCGAACCCGGGACCCCTAGCACCAGAGGTGAACGCTCTACCACTGAGCCACCGCGGCCCCAGAACGTAAATACAAATCAATTGTCTTGCAACTGATAGTTTAGCTTGCGTCAACTTTCGCAACTGCACCAGAACTGAACGTCAGCATCCATCCGATGATCGAATTTTATACGTACTATCCTTTCGATCTTAGTCCCTCCATAAGGTTCTCAACTACTATGCATATTTCCCTATTCTCGTGACCTGTTCCCCCAACAATCTATTTAATCTATAAAATAATTTTGGTGACGAATACACGCGTTAGAAAATGGAAGCTTTACTTCTCAGAAATATGCCTTTTACTCTAAAGGAGACTCATAATTCATGAAGATATGAAATATAATCGATAGAATACGAATATGGGACAAAATGGACAACCCGAGAAAACCCACGGACACTTGTCCATGCGTCGCCTGAGATCGAACCAGGGACCCGTTGCACCGACCGTGGAGTTGGAATCACTTATCAGTTTATAGTTTCAGTACTATACCTAGGAACTACATACCTAAAAGCTAAATAATCTTATTACGTTAGTATGCACAGTAATATTCTTTCGTGTATGGTTTCAGCCGCGTTTACCCTCGAATGAAACTAATTGCTAACATTTATATGCAATTTCATACCAGTACAGTAGTGTACAACTGTTGGAATAAATCGAGTGCTGGACTAATGGAGGGACTAATCTGTATCCACAACTTGCCTTCCGAGTGAAAAAAGGTTTTGAACTATCGCCAGTCTAATGAACCAATTTTATAGCTAACAGTTCGAAGCAGGAACATGATGCACTTATTAGTAAGAATCTTAAGACTCAATGTAATTAAATAAATACTTCTGATTCACCATGTGGCAAAGGTATTTCGATTTATATACAAGTTCTAGAAAGACATTCAACTCCTTGAATGTATGATTAAATTATTGATGTCCAATGTTTTGGCTCAGCCTAGAATCGAACTTAAGGTTAGTGTAAAGGAACAAGTTTTGCCGGTAGATGTCAGTACAGTCTTCGTAACCCTCATGTATTTTTTACCTTTCACGAGAATTAATGATTTCTCTTACAAATTTCAACCTAGAAACTCCAAATTTTTAGAGAAGGATCTTCATAACATATCGAAGGGAAGAATCCGAGCCGATTTTTTAAGAATTTTCTTCATTGTTGAAATGGCTTGATTGTTGAAATGACATCCAAACCTTTAACAATATAACTGTTTCAAGGATGAAGAAAATTCTAAAAAAATCGGCACGAATTGTTGCCTTCGATAGGTTATGAAGTTCCTTATCTAAAAATTTGGGGTCTCTAGATTGAAATCTGTAAGAGAAATCGTGAATTTTAGTGGAAGGTAAAAAATACAGAAGAGAGAAGAAAACTGTAGTGACATCTATCGGCAAAACTTGTCCCTTTAAACCATCCTTCAATATTTTCTAAGCAAGTAAAAATCCTTAGAGATATGACACCTCACAAAACTGATTACTTACATAAGGAATGTGTAGAGAAGGAAGCAAACAATATTACTACTGCAGGAACCTTCGATCGCTACTTTGATTGTGCCAAGGTAACCCCCCCCCCCCCAGTGCTTTAAAATATTCGCAAGGAATTTCAGTCAGAATGAAGACAGTGTGGTTACTTTCCGAACACATCTCGTACAATATGCCACTAAAGGGGGCGCTCTGGCTCAGGGTTAGAGCGACAGGTCCCTGGTTAGATCCAAGGTCATGAGAGTCGTAGAGGTGGTTTCCTCCCACATTCTCATTTTACCAATGATTCCATGATCATTCACTTTCAATAATCACTTATCTCCTTTAACCTACAGGGTATAAGCATTGGACGTAAAAATTAGAAATTCCATTTCAACCTAACTTCATACGTGACTTAAGCGTACCTACCAGTTAAATGAACCTTCAACTGTGGATGAAAATTCAATAAGCAGCGTTCGTATAAAACAGCAAACACAACTGAATCGCAATTTAAAAACAAAAATGCTGCACTGGCTGTAAAGTAACCATGGAAAATCAAAATTCCTGTAGCAGTTGTCAACTCGATATGACAATTACAACAGAAAAACACTTTTGGAAATGCAGATTCACTTGGAATTAAAAAGGAAGCAGCTACAGAAAAATATGTAAATCATAATTCAATACAGATTCACTAACTCAGTCTTATTTCGTAGACTATAATTTTAAGTCTACGAGTTTGTCTACCGTAAACGATACGTAGTCTCTTAGAGAACTATTACCTCGCGCATGCTTGCCTAGTAAAATGTAAAATCACCTATTTAATAATAGCCTCCTAGGAGGGAGGAGGAGCAGGTGGAGCTCAGGACACCTTGTCCTTAGGAGGGAAAATCGTAAAAGACGAATGAACCATAAGGTGATCCAAGTTTAGTTGATTTTGAGTTTGTCCCCTTTAGCAGCGAGGCTATGAGACGTGGACCTACTGATTAACGTGAAATCCAAACCACATGAGCTCCCGCCGGGAATTGAACCCAAGCTGATCAACGAAATGCAGACGTGAGAAGGAAATAGGAATACTACATTACCTTTTTCCTAGAAGGGACGAAGGAGAAGAATAAACAATGATTCTTGCTGAGCTGAACATTCCAGTGGTAAAATAGTCCCCTTGTTCGGATCTCTGGGTGGGTACTCCGGAAAGAATCCGGGGAAAATAACTCATTTCAGCATAGGAACCTTGAACAAATTTTACGGCGTGCAGGTAAACTTAAAATTGGAAATGGATAAATGTAAAGGGAACGTAGTGGGCTTGAATGAAGTAAGATTAACAAAAAAAGCCGAGATAGTATCGGGAATTTACACTATTTTATTCAGGTGACGTTAAGTCCGAACGTTGTGTCGCGATAGCAATCAAGAACGAAGTACGAAGAAGTGTAACCATAGTGGAACGCTATAGTGATCGCCTGATTATCATAAAACTAAGTGTAAAACCAGTGGATATTGTGATAACAAATGTATATGCTAACAACCGATTATGATCACAATAAGATTTCATGACTGCATCAGAAGGAAAGAACTAAGGTCAACGTCATAGTAATAGACTTCAACAGTGTGGTGAGAGAATGAGCTGCGAATAAAGTGGTGGAATCATTTGCACTAAGTAGAAGAAATGCATGGAGCCAAATGCTTAGACTTCTGTAGGTAACATGGTGGTGACCAATACTTGAATTAAGAAAAGAAAAATAAAGTCCAGGAGATACGAAACGCTAGAAAACAGATTACGTTCTCGTCAAGCAACGTTTCAGGAATAGTGCACTAAACGAAGACACTACCGAAAGCTGATATTGCTTCGGATCAAGCTCCTAATGGCGAAAGTGCAAACCTGATTAAAATCAATCAAGAAAAGTGGGAGAAGAAATCGGAGCGACTAAGTATGGACAGTGATGTGAAGAGATTGAAGAAAAATTTTGTACAGTTGGCGATGTGACAGACAATGTAGAAAATAGTTTGGGAAGAGTTAGATTCTACTTGACACGCTCCACAATAACTTGACACTCCACACACCGAGAAAACCATGGATAACTGAAGTGATGCTTATGATACAAGAACGCAGAAGGGCGAAAAGCACGGACATCAAAGAACAGAAGGTTGACTAATGAATTAGGAAGAGACTAGCCAAAGAAAAGTACATGGAACAGATATATGAAAGAATAATGGAACTTCAACGGCGCGGTAGATACGATTTGATGTTTCAGCAAGCATTACGACGGAAAGCTAACATATGCATGTTTGGAGTCTGAGATCAACAAGGCCATGTACTTACTATCAACGAATCCTTAGAATTTTGGAGAAATACATAGAACTGTATTGATCAGAAGAACTGTCCCAAAAGGTAGAGATCGAAGCAGAAAAAGAGGTGGGTGTGGATGAACAAAAAGAACCCAGTGTATTGAAAAGTATAGTACAAGCCATCGAAGACATGCAAAGGAGGAAGGCCACTGATGACTACGACATACCAGCAGACAATGCAATGAAAGTACTGACTTCACTTATTAACAAGCTCTAGAACAAAGAACTTGAAGAGGTCGACATTTTCCAGCATACGGGAAGTATTTTGATGAGAGACTCCTACAGCACCAGAGATCAGGTCAAGAATTGCCAGTCAAAGAATCATTCAAAAAAAATCTTAACTAGCAAACTTAATATTGAACTATGCGAAGTGGGAGAAGTGAATCAAGCCCTATGTATGAAGCATTCGACTATATGGGTCAGAAGCTTGGACATTATGGAAGTCAGTTGAAATATCTAGAGAGCTCAAAATGTGGTACTGGAGGAAGATGGAAAAGAAAATCGGCAGAGTAACAAACGAACATGTTTTAGAATAGAGAGAAGAGGACGCTTTTAGCTAGCATCCTTCGTAGGAAGGACAATTGGACCACACATCTTTCGAAAAAATTTTAATAATAATAATAATAATAATAATAATAATAATATGGAAGGAAAGTGAGGAGCAGAACATCTGATCGATGATTTGAAAAATACAAAATGGAGAGCTAAAAGAGGAACCTGAAGATCGAGAAACAAAAAATCCGGGTCCAATCCTAAAATTTAAAAGCATCCAAACCTGCCAAAAGTCAGAATAATATAAGAAGACATTAGCATACAATTTAATACTTCTCCCAGAAAAACAATCATATGTTAGTAGTTACATAATGAACACATTCTTAATCTGCACTGATGTAAAAAGAGATTAGAATTTGGACGAATAACGCAAAAATAATGTTAATGAGAATTACTTAATATTATCGAAACCTTTATAATTCTTACGGAATATATACTGGAAATATGTGAATCACTTTAGGTCGTTTCAATTTTATTATTAAAAGAAATGTCCATTTCAAAAGTTAAGTTTTTTTTCTGTTACTTATAACTAAGAATCAGGGTTGGCTGGTTTAAACCAAGGTTTAAACCAGCTGGTTAAAAAAAAAAAAAAAAGAAAGAAAAACTGATTTAAACCAAAAAACGAAAATGTTCGTAAAAGTGTAAGTGTTTGTAAAATCTTGATGAACACACATTTGTTGGTTATCCCGTTTCATTCCCGTATATTATTCGTATTATATTCAGACCTAAATTCCCCATTCATTACTCAAAAAGATTATACTACAAAAGCAACTTTTTTTATATAAGTTTATAAATGTTTCTTTTGTGATTTTTTTGTAGTTATTATTGTTATGTAATTGCAATCAAAAAAATTCTAAGTATTGTTTTGTTTCAATGTTTACTATTGATAAAATACATCGAAATGCCGTACTTTGTGTATGTGTGAGGGGAGGGTCATACAGACCCCACGAGAGGCATTTAGTGAAATGAGAAGTATCTTCGGTATCTATTTATGTATAAATGAGTGAGCCAAAGTGGACTCAAATAATTCGTATCTTTGTGATATGAAAATTAAGTCGTTGTATTTCTTCAATTTGGACCAATAAAAGTCGTTGTTAACTAACTTGAATTAAATTAGTTCTGTACTCCGTAGTACTTTGAAATTGTCCATATGTAATTCAGTATAATGGTTTCACTTGTGCAACTATCTTTTTGTCCTTCTGAAATGACTTGACAGCTATATTAAGAAGCATGTAAAGATCAGTACAACGTATTTTTATTAGGATTCCTTCGTGAGTGAGTCGGCAGACGTATCGCATTTGTGGCCAATTAGTCCTGGTTCCGAGTTCAAATGGAGGAAATTTCTCTCGGATGTAACTCGAGAAATAGTTTTTATTCCGCTTTAAGCTTATGTGACCCCTTCCAGCATAACCCGGCTGTTGCATAATAACATCACAGTGAAACTTATTTCTGTCCATATATGATATGAATATATAGAGCAAATTATTTAAACCAAATAAACCTGGTTTAAACCAAAAAATAAAAAAAATAAAAACTTTTGTTTTTTTCAATAAAAACCATGGTTTTTGCCAACCTTGCTAAGAATACGGCATTATCACACATCTGCAATAAAACCTTCTCCCAGCATCAATAATCATGTAAGTTTGCTAGAGATTGAATTTCCAATATTTACGCTGGTATATAAATTATGTAAAAATAACTTCCTACAGTAGCGTACCTTACTACATACAAAATGCGAACATCTGGTTGATATTAAGCTATATACAGCGTTATACCTATTACCTTCATATTTCCGCTACATATTTGGAGCTATTCACATGTTACAATAACTACTCGCTTCATTTTTAGAGACTAAACTTCCAATCTCATTTTATTCTATTAAAACTATGTTCCTCTTCTCTACTGTTAGAGTAAATATTGGCATATGAGTGATTACACACTGTCTACGTAGTATATCAGTGGACAATCTTATTTCCCCAGCGCCTGGTAAAACCTGAAACGACACTCCTTTTTCAACTAATGTTAACACTGGAATTTTGAAAAAGAAACAGAACCAGATCCGAAGGTCTACTCCAATATATCCCGAAAACTAAGTAAGCTGTAACTAACATGTCAAAAACAGTTAATGCAAATGGAAAATTCCGTAACTGGAGAAGTTTTGATGTCTAGTTACATAGATATATAAGACTGCACAGTAGACTTCCGAAAATCCAAAGCGTGGGGTCTTTACAAATGCCGGTTCGGGCAGAGCCTCCTGCGATCACAAAGCTAAGTCGGGGGCATGGTGGCTCAGTGAGAGCTTACCTCTGGTACGTAGGATACGAGGTTCGATCCCCGGCCAAATAAGTTTGTGGTGGACAAGTATCCGTGGGTTTTCACGGGGCACTCCCGTTTCCTCCTATATTCTCATTCTTCCACCATTCACTTGCCCTATCATCCGTATCCCTTAGCCAAACGGGCATAATCGTGGGACGTTAAACTCAAAAAATTTCATTTCATTTCAAAGATACTAGACGCTAAGTCGTAGACTGAACACAGCTATAACAAGGAAATATTTACCACGAATAATAGGATAATTTTTCGGCGTGCGCCCAGCGTCATGAGCCAAACTGGGGAGTCACGTGAATAAACGATGCGAGGGCCACTAGGTCCTGATACGCCTGTTAGAGTGAGGAACGCAGTGCGTTGACCAAGTGCTCGTCGCTAGCCTGGAAGTAGTTCAGCCGGTTGCTAACAGATGGCGTTGGAGCGGCTCAGACCCATAAAGGGCTGCCATGCCAGTGGTTAGTAAATAGAATATTTAAAATACAATCAAAACTTAATTTTAATTCTAAATGTTAAAGGATATCGATTCATGCAGAATTAGTACTGTTTTAGGATAACCTTTTCAAAACCTTCAACATGCTGGATCATCGGGCATTCCGAACTGTTGCGATGCCAGACTAATGGAAGTCTACTATGATTAACCCAAAATAAATTCTGTTCACTAGTTAACCGGCCAACACACGTGCTCTCGGTCCACGGCCTCCCTACTGATCTCATGTCTACTGTGCGAGAGATCTCTGAACGAGGTCTCAGACTAGATTCCCGATGAGAGAGCATTACGATGCTCTGACTTCACCTTAAACTATAGATCCGTCTCATAGCCTCGCTGCTGGAAAGGATGCTAAACTTAAAACTAATAAATGCACAAAGGATCTGCAACAAGTACGGTTTCAGACTATTTCAAACCGTACAACATGTCCTTTATAACGTTGTTCAAAGTACGATAACTGAATTTTAAAAATAAAACATTTAGATTAAAATTCAGGTGATGACTGTATGCCCTATAGATCTGCCCAATCTTGAGAGTAGGTCTCTAAGTATATCATTAATTCTACTTATTAATTTTACTATACCAACAAAAGGACCTCTCTACCAAAGTAAATGTTACAAAAATACTGCAGAAAATTCCCTCATAGTACCAAAGACAATGACTATATGGTTACCATATTCTCCTTTGGCGCGGGAAACTCTTGGTTCGATTCTCAGCGGGAGCAAGTGTGGATCGGATTCCACGTTGAGCTGCAGCTCCACATCATATAGCGTCGGTGCTAAAAGGAACGCGAAACCTCAACCAATCATGGACAATAGTAGTGCAGAAGGAAATGTTATTAAGACTACTTCAGACAAAAAAACTACGAGCCCAATCCTACCAACTACGCTCTTCATAATGATTGAAATTCTTACAGACATCGCGAAACTAAACGAATTTTTCCATTTTACAACTGTATCAACTAGACTTGTAAATGTGAATGACTGGAGTGATGATGTTCAATAAACCTTCTTGCCAAATACAGAGCCGCAGATTAGGAGCTATTTCAGATTGAAAGTAAACCCTCGGCCCGGCAATATATGCTGAGCTTTCCTCTTACCAAAGCGGAAGACAGGGTGACAGGAAGAGAGGAAGGAAAAAAAAAAAAAAAAAGGAGTGAACATTCCTCAGTCAGATTACAAATTCTTCAGCTGAGAAACAAAAGCCAAGATAACACCATAAAGAGTTGTTACACAGAGAAAACAATGTTCTCGGTGTTCGTCCATTACGAAAAACTCGAGATCTTCATAAATCTCGCGAAATTGCTCTACGAATAATCGAAATTGTTCCCTGCTATTATGACCACAGTAATGGGTAACCTTGGTAATTTTCTCTAAATTATACAGAAAATAGCTTTGTTTGCTAAGTACTTTTCGTGAAATATTACCTGAACATTAGACCCTTACAAATCAACACGTGCGTGGACAAAACAACTTCTCTACTGAAGACCAGTTCTTCAGTAAGGCGTAAACAGAAAAAAAATATATAAAAAAGCATCATACCTGTATTCGGCTCAGTTAAAATGGTGATCAAAGTTCTTTTTAACGAACTATTTTGTCCACCTAGATTTCTACTGCAGGACCCAGGTTATTAATTGGCTTGAAATTTAGAAAAAAAAAAAAAAAAAAAGCCAGTTACTTCTTAATCACGAAGAACAGCAGATCCTAGCTTGTAGTTACTGTCGCCCAACGAATTGCGTATGCATACGTACTTCACGCGCTTACGTACTTCCATTGGAATGTGATCGACTAATGAACATTGTTTGCGATAATGAGTAATAGACATTCATAGACCTATCCATTATGACTAATTTATTACATAAATAACACTCCCTGACCAGAGCAATACACTTCATTAAAACTAAACTAAAATGTTACAATTTCAACTTAATGTTGTCTTCCTAAGATACTCAATGACAGTCTGAGGAAGACAACGTTAAGTTGCTGAAACTGTAATTTATTTCACTTTCAATAAATAAGTGTATTGCTCTGATCAGAAAATGTTAAGTTATTCACATTCATAGAAACATATTACATACTTATTCTGACTTTTCTTCTTTGATCATACCGCAATATGAAATTAATTTTTCATTTCTCACGTAACTGACCAATTGAAATTAGAATTTTTAAAGAAAATGTACACTACCATTCGCATTTGCAGCATCTGTTCTCTGTATAACCAGACGAAATACGATCGATATGTGGCCCAGCCCTGTTTGTCTGGTTTGAGACTGCCTCCAGCCACGCAGAACAATGACCCTTATACAGCTATAGCAGCCGGTTTCGCGTAATTCCGATGCCGGCATTCTCCAAAATTTTGACCATCAAATATGCTGGAAACGTCAGTTTTGAAACAAAACACTTTTTTAAGATGGCTTTTGCCCACCACGACAGTACAAAACTCCAGCAATCTCCAAATCAAAATTTGAGTAATTCTCAAATACTAATTTAAGCAGACAAAGTTCTCTTCTATTATCATCAGAAATACTGTAAATAACAAATACAGTTTTGATTGTTCTTATGGATGGAAGATAGTCGAGAACGTAGCTAGAAACAGCACGAAGCAACACGAATGACGTTTAAGTTTCACACGCTCTTCTGTGTTAAAATGCAAAAATCTTATTGTTTTCTTAATAAATACAAGTATATACATCTTTACGTGAATGTAAATTTTTATAATTATAACATTAGCACTTATTATACTTGGAATACTCACATTTCTATATAAACACACAACTACGATCCAAAACCACCTGCTTCTTCTGAACTGCCACCGCCCTTCTGACTCACAGCCACTAGTCTACCTTCCAGGAGATTTGCCTGCCTGTTCGCTTTGGCACAACTGGCGCGACCAATCGATTGTATACTGGCTTGTGCACAGAATCGAGAGCTATGATATAAAGTTGCAGCGCCAGGTTCAATAAGGCCAAGTAGTGGAAAAGAATGCAACGCCGCAAAGTAATAAAACTGCATTTTATTACCACCTGGCATGCACATGCTATTACCTATGTATTTCCCCCACCTTAATTTCTCCTCATTTTTGATTATAGCCTTGATAACTGATTAACATTGTTCCAATAAGCTGAGACAAAATCGTATCACTATCACGAAGTAACTTCACAACTTCACAAACATTAATTTTTAGATCCATTGAATACACAGGCATGTCCTAATTTATGTTTATTTAATTCTGATTTCTTATTAAAAACAATGATATTGCATTCAAAACACGCACCGAAAAAAAGTAGCCTATGTTTTTGAAAATGGATAACGAAATGGCATGCATAAAATAAATCTTCACCATAAGAAGTGCGGCGTCTGTAAGCAAAACTGCTGCCAAATTTACATCAAGAAGAAAACTAATACTTTTTTTTTGTTACATTAGTAGTAGTATTTTATTTATTATTATCTGAATCTACATTTTAACGTTGAATCTGGATCACACCTATCAATGGGAATCAACTCCTTTGACTACCGCACAGAGACGACGCTTTTGGGGAGCCCAAGGGATGGGGCATATCATTTTTTAGGGGAAAGTTACTATTTATATACCAAAAATAATAGTTTCATATTCCTTGACCTACATTACAATACCAAATGTTTGGGTTTGGTGGAGCAATTCGGGGCAAGCGTTGCCACCGGGGGGATCGGCTCCATGGCAGCACTAACGTTATCACTGCTCCCGCGTCAAAGGTAACCCAGAGCCCAGATTTATAAGCATAATCAAGTAATAAAATAAGCATGCAAATATCTACGATAAATTGGAAAAAATAAGCAAAAATAAATTCACGAAAATAAAATGAAATCTTTGTTTTTCTGAAATCCTGCCTTATTTGAGGATGTTTTAGTTAGGGTTGCCAACTCTGGAAAATCAAAAAAACCGCTACCCCCTCAAAATTCCTTATGATATAGGTCTAATGGGGCGTTTACACTTAGTCGATTTGCGTTCGATTCAGTTGAATTGACATCACTTTCAACTTAATCGACCGTAAACAGGACTTCAATTTAATCGCTTGTTGATCGAAGGCGACTAATCGACTGGCAACTGAATTGAAAGACGTTCTATTTTCTACTGCTGTAACACCGCAAATTGTACCAATTACTGCTTACTTGGACATCTTTAAAATTGCCAGTCGATTTCGAATCGACCAGAGGAAAGCGAGTCGACAAGCAGCATTCAATTTCGGTTGAAACAATTGAACACATCCATCGATCTGATTCGGCCTAGTTGCTTCGATTTAGTCGCAAATGCAACGAGTCGATTTAGCCGTGCGACTAAATCGACCAAGTGTAAACGCCCCATAAGTGTGAAGTATCTCTGTTCGGACCCATCCATGGGAAGGAAATGTACTATCGTGAACAAAAGTGCATTAGCACCTGCATTCTGCATATCCTTAATACAGCTTAATAGATACATTGGGCTATAAATTAGAAACTGAAATCGACATTGATCATTTTATTGTATTTACCAGTAACTTCCACTTCTTTAAAATTATCAAAACATGAACATTTCTTCTTTAAACTTCAACTACTCACTCTCAATAAATGTATAAAATTCCTTAGAAGTAAATTGCAAATTTTCCCTGATACAGTCCCTGTCATCCCTTTAAAATTATCTAAACAGATGAACAAAATATATTAATCGTTGATAGATATTGAAAGGTGACAGTTTTGGATTTACAGAACGAAAGTTACTTTTTAAATCTATACTTCGAACTAGATACAAATTTGAAAAAAAACGATCACAAAGGAATCGGTAAGAAGTTTCAGGCACGTAGCCAGGATTTCGTGAAGGGGGGAGGTCCGTGACATGAAATACTGTGGTCATCACACCAGTTGCTCGATCATTCTAAACTATTTTACTGGAACATATATTGGTTCATTTAGCCAGGATTTCCTAACGGGGAGAGGGGGTGATATGAAATTCTGAAGACCCAGGAGCTAGATCAATCTAAGCTACTTTACTATCAACATATATTGGTTTGTTAGGACAATAAAATGAGGATATGTTGGTAAGTATTTTAATAACTATGAAGAAATCTCGAGTAAAATAATAATTTAAAAAAACGTATTGAAAAAGATTTTACAGTATTTGCGTCCTTCCTCTGTTCATTCAAATATAATAATTTTCCTTTCATTATGACCTCAACTATTATAAAAAGTACATACTCAATAATGTCTTGTAAAATATTTTACAATATCTGTGTTTTTTTTTTCTGTTAAATCAAATGTTAACTGAACTTTCTTTTCACATAAATTTTTGTTTTTATTATTCCGTCAACTACTGTCTGTTCCAAATGACAGGTTAAAGGAGCAGTAGAAAATAACATGTAATAAAATAACATAACAGTTTCTGAAATAACATGTTTGATACTGCAAGGATGCGATGACGAAAAATTATGATAAAAGATGTCCACGCTGTTACACAACGGCACTATGCTTTCGGAAGCTTGAAATCTCCCTGACTAGTAGCAGAAATTCTTGAGAATTCCGTAACTTTTCTAGAAATTTCAAACTCCCTGATTCTTCCAGGCTATCTCGCTCACCTCGCCACCATGTATTGCAAGTAAGTATTAGGTTATTTTTCTGTTTGTTTGTTTGTTAGAGTCAAATATTGCAACTTAAATTTTACACACTTTCATACAGACTGGAGCTCTGAAATTTTGTACGCGTACGTATGGTCTATAAAATTACAATATTTTCACGTAGACTACATTTTAGTCTAGCTTATCGATTTACCGTAAAACTAATTAAGTAATTACAAATGTATGAAGATTGCGTATATGGATAGGCAAAGTCAGTTAATTAAGCATTAGTTAAATACATGACAGAACGAGTGGTTCATTGCTGGTTCGAGATCTTCGTGTAGCGATTTTTAACGAAAAGTTAGGAACTATTGCCTTCCACAAGTATTCAAGCTTGTAAAATGTCAGAAAATAAACTACGTATATTAACCCACACATTTTCATCGATTTAAGGCAATTAGTAGTAAATAATTGCATAACATTGGAGGATGTTGCATAATAAAGACTAAAAAGTAAATAATGAGTGTTAAAAAAAAAACTTAGAAACAATATTTTATAAAATGCATTGCAAAGAAGATATATATAGAATGCAATGGGGCTAGAACTAAAAGCATTCAGCGGGATTTCATGTTTCATCAATAAAATCTTTGTTCTCAACTTTAGAAGAAGCGCCCAATATTCTTGGTCTCAGTCTCACTTTTCTTCATTTCAACTCTCCAGGATTAGGAATTAGATTTCTGGGGCCTTATGCAGAGTCGTTCTGACGCGTGATTACTGCCATACTAAAGAGTTCGACTAACGGCCTTATGCAGTTGTAATGGTGCATGATTAGTGTTATACTAACAAGTTTGATTAACGTATATTTCCTGCAGTAGTCAGTCACTTAGTATGATTCTAATCATACGTGAAAACGACTCTGCATAAGACGGTAACATATGTTTCCTGCAGTAGTCAGGCTTTTAGTATGACGCTAATCATACTTCAATACGACTCTGCATAAGGATCCTGGGCTTTCGGCAGCTATGGCAATATTAGCCCGTCACTTATGAAGGATCACGTCCCTAGGGAATCCACAGTGATCACACTACCTAGGGAATTGGGGAAAAAGAAAGGAATGAAGAAGAAAGGAAGAGGCCTGGGACCATTGTGTTAGGTACAATCCCAGCACTTTTCTGGTATGAATGAGGAAGGACAACCTCACTCAGAATGGCTAGCCTGAAAAAGCTTTTACACCCCATCGGGAATCGAACCCGGGACGCTCGCATCAACTATATATAATACAGGGTGTTAATGAATTATACCGACAAACTATAAGAGGTGATTCCTCACATCAAAATAAGAGAAAAAGTTCATATGGACCTGTATTGAAAAATGCATAGTTTCAGAGCTAGAGCTGTCCAAAATCGCGAAAAGGCCAAATTTTAAGAGGCCCAATTTCGAATTTGAGAAACTGTGGATGGTGGTCCTTATTAGCGTAAAGGAAGTCATGCATACGCAGTCCAAAACTGCACATTTCATTAATCTTCAATGGGCGTACAGAAGATTCCCTGCAGGGTGAAATTTCCAGGCATGCCATTAACCGAATTTTGAGATATGCTCTGAGTTTATGTTTGGTCCAAAGTAGGCAAACAATAAGTTTTGATAGCAGTAAAGACGGAATCATTTGGCGCTATGTCGGAAGTGTTAAGGATCGTCAGCAGCACAGTCTCTCGTACTCGGGAAAGCGCATGCTGCGATGTTTTCTTTCATGCTTATACGTGAAGAAAACGTGAAATATACCGTGACTAAATACATCGCATCATACGTTATTTTGAACACAAAAAAACATGGAGCTGCCGGTTCCTAACACTTCCAATTTTCCTCCAAAGCATTGGATGTCGATTGTTGTCAAGGCTTACCTCATGCATACTTTGGATCCCCATTGAAGTCAGGGTATATCTGAAAATTCTATTGAGAGCACATCTGAGAATTACACCCTGTAGGGAATACCCTGTACCCTATTGAAAATTGACGAAATATGCACTTTTGGATCGTATGCATGGGCGTTTCTGGCATGTTAAAATTGAGGGAGGACTGGAATGTTAGTAGACCCCAACTAAAGTTACTTCAAAATTATTAGTAAATTGGAATCTAGTTTACTAATGGCACTCGCTCTTTCTACTTTTAGCAACACAATTCATCATAATTTTCTTCCATCACTCGTAGATTACTTGTCGAAAAAAAAATTAAGCTTATATATAATATAGTTCTTAGGTTATTTCTTCACCTTGACATTCCTACCAGTGAATTCCTGCTCAGTGTTCTTAAACGCACTTGCAGCAGTGTAGTTTTATAGTCCTCATATTTCGATTTTTTAGCTAACAAAATCTTAAGTCTCTGAATGAAGAATTCAGAGTCCTCATATTTTTGCTGTATGTTTTTGAACTTGTCCAATGAACCATCCTCGTTTACTTCATTTTCCATTTTATGTGTCTGAGATGTACAGTTTATTTTTGCTGTCATCCGGCTCCTCCTTTCCATCTTTCTCAAACTCAATTCGCTCATTAAAGACTCATTTCTATCTTTAGTTTCTATATTGTCATAGTAATTGTCCCTTGATGTCCTTCTACAGTATTCGTATGAAATTTACTCTCATATGTAATATTCAAATTTCTCTATCTTTTTAAATTCCTCTTGTCACCTTCGCTTCTATTGTATATTTCCCTGTTTTCGTATAATTTCCCTTCTTAATGCGCAGATAAACTTTCTATACATTCTTTCCTTCCCTTCTCCAGTCTTTCTTCGTCATGGAAACCAATTGTTGCTGGTTAAGCAATGAAAAATTGTGTGCCTACAGCCGAGACTACTTTGATTAACCAAGTAGTGTAACTTAAAAAAAAAAAAAAAAAAAAAAAAAAAAAAAGTTCTTTGAAAGTGACACTCATTAGACGGACATTATAATCACAGATATAAATTTAATTTGTTCCTCTATGTGTTTATTTCTTCCATATAGATCTAAATATTTTCAACATGAATCAATTTATCTCGTACTTAAAATATTTGTGGGGACGCGTCCCCCCTGTCCCCCGCCAGAAAGGCCCGTGTGTGTATGCGTGGCTTCCTTTACGTTGATAAGAACCACCATCCACATTTTCTGGAATTCGAAATAGGACCTGTTGAAATTTGGCTTTTTCGCGATTTTGGACAGTCTTAGCTCTGAAACTAATGCACTTTTCGCCATAAATCCATATTAACTTTTTCTCTTATTTTGAAGCGAGGAATCACCTCTTACAGTTTGTCGGTATTGTTCATTTTCATTAACACCCTATATATATATATATATATATATATATATATATATATATATATATATATATATATATATTAACCAAACATATGATAACCAATTTGTGTTTTTTTAACAGAAACACTTTTTAAAATATCACTTTTATAATGCTCTTAGACAGGGGCGTAAATAAGTGCCGCGCAGACCCTACATTGCGGGAAGGCCCCAAGCCATCAGGACCCCCCAAATCACGAAATGGGACGTAAGGAAGGGGCCCCACCCCATGCTGTCTACGGGAGAGCCCCCAAGCGAGACCCCACTGGGTGGAAACGGGAGAACCCCGGAAAACCCCACGCGAATGATGTTTGTTCACCACAAAGCCCACTTGGCACGAGCTGGGATTGAATCGCAGACTTTACGCAGAAAGGTGAACGTTCTAACACTAAGTGTTTTATGCAGAGTCGTTCTGACGCGTGATTAGTGTCAACTAAAGAGTTCAACTAACATACGAGGGTCATTTAAAAAGTCATGGTAACTATTTTTTCTCAAAAATGGTAACAAAAAGATTCTGAAATATGCAAATGGAAGGTTAGTTCATACGTAAACATTACATATAGGGAGATGGATGAACACATACACCATCATAAAGATACAACACGAGAAAAAAGACGAAAAAATTGTCGTTTGAAACGTGTTTTACTGTTAACTGCAACAGTACACAATAGAACAGGGCAAGAGCACATACCTATGATATCTTAGAGCATCCACCATATTTGTCAGACTTATCACCTTGCGATTATGACCTCATACCAAAGCTGAAAGAGCGTTGCGTGGAACACGCTTTTGAACACGTAAAGACTGCTGCAGCAGTCAGGCGTGAGATCCGAAGATTCACTCTATGTGAGGCCATGAGTAGGCCTATTCGGCGTCTTCCTATATGAACTAACCTTCCATGTGCATATTTCAGATTTTTTTTTTTTTTATTCGTTACCATTTTCGAGAAAAAATAGTTGCCATGACTTTTGCAATTCCCCTCGTATGTTTCCTGCAGCAGTAAGGCCTTTAGTATGATGCTAATAATACGCCAAAACGACTCTGTATAAGGCCCTGAGTGTTTTCGAAACAAGACGGGAAGTTTTAAAGTTATTGGCTACACTAGTTTATCCCAGTTTTCGATCTGAAACACTCATAGTACAAGATTAAGTCGTAAGTATTACAATAATCTGGTTCACAATGTACCTGTATTTATTACATTACAAGAAAAAACAAGTTAAATTCAAAGTAGCCATATTGTATTGGACTATGTGCAGTCATCTTCCTGGCAGTTCCTATTTCCATGTCGATATCACGTCTTGGCATTAGAGGCAAAGATCTAAGACATTGCTGTTTCCACCTCCTGCTGGTTGCAGTGGCGGATGTATCCCGGGGCCTAGGTCCCCTAGTTTTTTGAGTGACAAAAATAATTTAAGCTATTATTTATATATTTTTGGAAGTTTATAGTAAACTCATGTATAGGAAAATACCTCCTACCATATTCTGAGTTCTGGCTGCTCCCACTCCTCTGTTTTCACCTTCTAGGTCCGTCTCTGGCTGGTTGGTGAAAGATCGTGATATCAGCAATTGGCGCCATGGACCGAAACAAGTAGTAATCCGAAATATTATATGCCAAGTGTGGGATCAGTTCAATGCAATCAAATTCCTGAGTTTTTATTGTGTTTTTGAAGCCGAGCGTAGTTTTGCGTTACCCTGTTTCAGTTCCGCAAGGCATGCTTTCGGTTCACCAATGCAGGATATCTGACATAGTGCAGCTGTTCGCTGAAACTGTTCGGAATTAAGGTCAGCATTTGTGGCACGATCGTTAGAAATGAACTCGAAGTGAATTATCCCTTGATAGTTCCTCCACCACACACAGAGCATGGCTTTCATAGAGTAATAATATAGCATCAGTGATCAAATGATACTAATCACGGTAATCAGTGATGACTTTGGGCTCGAAACGTTCTTGATTGAGGATTGGTTCTAGAAGTTGATCCTTCCTCAAGAACTGTTTCTGTTTCTGCATATTCGGATTTCGGGGGGGTAAACAATCCACTCTCGTCGTATATGTGACAGTCCGGTTTAGGAAACGAACATCATAAAGATTTTGAAGCAGCTGTCGGCCACATTCGCCGTTCTCTGGGCAGGGCCATAGCCAGTCTTATTTCTTACAATCAGAAGGACAGACTTGTGTAGTAGAGGGCGCAATAACAAAGACATGAAGGAACATCACAAAACTGATTATTTAATTATTAATTATGCAATCTGTAACAAAGTTGCAGTTCCTCTTATAAATAAGCGGTTGGTGATAAATTTTACGTTACACAAATCTAAGTCTATGAAGGTTCGTCACTAATGCCTCTCATTAAAAAAAAGTTCTGAGTAAGAAAGCCAATGTATGGTTGAGAAACATAATCGCTTACTCTGAGGGAACCACGCAGACTGAAAGTATTTCAAAATTAAATTCTGAGACGAACATTCAGGCCCAAGAGGAACGGGAATGGAGAATAGGGGAAACTTCATACTGAAGAAATACAGAATTTGTACCTTTTACCAGACATTGTTAGTGTCATCAAGTCTAGGAGGCTCAGGTGGACAGGTCATGACCTGTAGCCAGGATGGAAGAAAATCTTAACTTTAAATCCAATCGGAAAACGGCCATTAGGAAGACCTAGACGCAGATGGGAGGACAATATTAAGATGGATCTTGCAGAAATAGGAATAGAAAGTAGAAACTCGATCCAGTTGGCTAAGGACAGAAGTCAACACAGAGCTTTTGTGAACGCGGCATTGAACTTCCGGATTCCATAGACCATACAGTCAGTTTAGTTAGACAATATCAAAAAATATAGTTGTAGGCCAAGCAGGGACGTAGCTAGGGAGGGCACGGGGGCCACCCCCCCCAAATCTTGGTTTGGCCCCCTCAAATATTTATTTAAAATTATGTTACAAACTGTTTTTATCCGACAATAAATGAAAAAATTATCCATAGTAAAGTGAAATTATTCGTATTTCTAAGAAAATGTTATTTTTTAAACCCATTTATAGGCTATTTCTTAAACATTAAGTGAACGGTAATGTGAGAATAAGATCAGTAACTTTGGGGCTGGGAGTCGTCATTTTTAACATTGCTAGGTTCTTCCAGCCCATAGTGAATCCAGCCTTATAGTCGCCTTGAGGTACCAAGTGTTAAAAATCTATGCGAATGCGCTTTTTATAACCGACTAACAAGTAAAGGATCCAAATGGATGAATTGAGATGCAGGATGAGACATAGTGCACCTGATAGAGTACGTGAAAATATTTTTATGTGCAAAATTATAGCGGCTGAGCGCCATAAGAAACGGAGGGGGTCAAATTTAGTGGGAGAAGGGCTATGTTATGTTGTAGAAATATATCAAATAAACTGTTGAATCGTAAAAATAGTGAAAGATAGACAATTCAACAGTGGTAGTTTCACATATTAACAAGAGAAAAATGGGCAAAGTAGATCAGGAACCTCCGCCGCTATTTTGCAATCTGTCATTTTGAAATATGTGATATTTTTTGAAATGGAAAGGTACTCACGTGATATATCAATTAGGGCCAACATGTTCTTAAACAGTCAATTATGAACTTTAGTGATCGTTATCTATACTTATTTGAAAAATTTAGGACCATCTTTATAGTTATTTACGAGGAGAATGATAACATTGTGAACGAATTTGTCAGAAAATTCTGCAAGGAAAATATATCTGTAATTGGTGGCATTCAAGCATGTCATCCTAAAACAAAACTGTTCTTGATGAAGGAGGCAATAGAAGAGTTTGCTAGGCAATTCGAAATAGATTTTCCTGAATATGAATTCGTTATTGTAAAAAATACGTAGAATCTATTATGGAGAAAGAAATTACAAATGTCTCGGACCTGCGAGCTGTTCTGCCCAAGACAATTTTCCCCCAAATTACGAATTTGCTGGAAATGGTCTTGACGCTACCTGTGTTATCAGCTTCTTGTGAGTGTTCTTTCAGCGTGCATAAGACTCTCAAATCCAGTGGCGTATTTACGATTTTGCTTCGGGGGCTTTGCTAACTTGGAAGTCCTGGAAATATGAAAATTCTGCAAGATATGTCATTTACTTTAATATAGTAAATAAAATTTCGTGCGGAGGGCTTAAGCCCAGAGCCCCCCTAAATACGCCACTGATAAAATCATATCTTCGTTGTAAGTCTGATCAGGACAGAACATCAGCATTAGCCGCACTTGAAATAGAACAAGAGATAGCCTCTGAGCTTGAAGAAGATAAAATTATTGACATAGGCCTATTCAGAAAGTCGTCGTAGATACGCTACAGTTTGTGTCCACCAAGTAATTTGTAAATGCAATGTGGCAGAACCTTGTCAGATGGATGCAAAAATAGCATAAAAAGTGGTGGTGTAATATTAGACCAATATTTTACCAATTATTATTTTATATGTACTTTGTTGATTAGATTTTTTATGCTTACGGACGTTCAAGTATTGTAGGCCTCTTTAATATTCATATGTTTGAGACGCACGGAAGACGTTAACGATTTTGTGAACAATAAAAATGTATATGAAGGAACTCAAGATCTTTAATAAATGCTAAACTTTGTTAATGCTTATTAAATTTACACGATAGTCAGCACTGGCGCAAATCCCAGGGGGACGAGGGGGACATGTCCCCCCCAATGCTGGACCTGGGGGGACAGTCCCCCCCAATAATCTGACTTAAAAAGTGCTTTTTGGGATAAGCTTGATGATTTGTGTCCGACTGCCACAAAGCAATGTAAGATGAAATTGATTTATCTTGGCTTTTCCATTTTTAAAAAAGAATCGTAATCTGTAGTATTCAAACTGAACTTCATGCTGTAGTGCGTTTGGTAGTCTCATCAATATGTATTAATTACACTTCCACTACTTGGGCACAAATTGCGATAAATGCTAGAGAAGGATATATCCCTCTCCTCATGCTGGAAAGTTGTCTCAGCTGTAGGTACGGGCACAAATTCCGGGGAAATGGAGATACATGTCCCCCCCAACATTGGAAGAATTATTGTTGTAGGTGGAATGCGAAAAACTAACAAATTTATGTCGGGGGGAGCTTGAGCCCGATAGCCTCCTAAATACGCCACTGAAGACAATTGTCCCCTGATTCTTCACAGCATTGTTCTTCAACTTAATAAATATTTTGAACATCGCTTTTATATATATATATATATATATATATATATATATATATATATATATATATATATATATATATATATATATATATAATATGGGAACGGTCTTACCCGTCCCCCCCCCCCAATGTTGAAGACAGATTTGCGCCGATGATAGTCAGTTGAAATTATATTGAAGTTTCTTAGTCTAGTATAGGCTATAATGTTTGTTTAAGTATGTAGAGTATTACATTTTAAGGCAAAAATATAAGTCTTGAGAGCTTGTGTGTTCAGTTTAGGTAACCTCATGGAAGTCCTGTCACTTTTTTAGGGTAGTTAATGTATTACTAGTTAATGTATTACCTGTTAAACCTATTACTTACTATATTATTTGTAACTATTTTCTCAAGCTACAAAGTATATAAAGGTACAAGGCAAAAATGTACAGTATATACAGGGTATTTCAAAACAACACCGACAACGTTTGGGAGGTGATTCCTGACACCAAGATAAGACAAAAAAGTATAGACCAACCTGGGTGCAAAAACGCTTCCTTCGGAGTTATAGGCTGCCCAAAATAAACTTTGAAGGCCCATAGCTCAAAAACTATGCGACCTACTGTAGTCGGTTCAAGATTTCACTTAGGAACTAGTATGTGACCTAACCAAATATAAAAGCTTCAGAATCCTGCGGTACTTCCACAACAATTTTTATAGAGGGAGTTTGGCTGCGTGCATATAATCTGAAGTACTCACGAACTACATCTACATCTGAACTATATCTATCACGAAGTACCACAGGATTCTGAAACTTGGGCATATAGTAGTTCCTAAGTGAAGTCTTGACCCGACTACGGTAGCTCCCATAGTATTGGAGCTATGGACCTTCAAAGTTCTTTTTTTTTCATGTTTTTGGCAGCTTGTAACTCCGAAAGAAAGCATTTGTGCACCCAGGTTGGTCTATACTTTTTGTCTTATCTTGGTGTCAGGAATTACCTCCCAAACGTTGTCGGTGCTGTTTTGAAACACCTTGTATAAATGTATTAAAAAGTATTTATATGAAGTATTGCGTTTTTAATGTTCTAGTTGGATGTCCTTGCATAAGTATACAACACTATTAATACATAGTTTTTAAATTATTGTTTCATTATCGCATTTCGTAGGAGAGGTTCACTTTTCTTTTCTAACCCCCGAAAGAGTAGTTAAAGTTTAATTTAAAACAATTTATTGGTGAGTTCCCCATACGATGTTTTCGTGTTGATTATCCGCAGTTGCCGTGCCACCCGATTCAGGGAATTATCGTGAGTACACAATACACACACATACACATGTGTTATTTGATTTTCAAATATGGCCCCCGCAAACTCAGAACTCTGGCTACGTCCCTGAGGCCAGGTAATATCTCCAAAACGCTATTAAGTGAATTAACAATTCTTTTCAAGACCCGTAAATTTGGGAGCTCAATCATCCGCGCACTTAAGTTTGCAATCTTAAATAATAAATATATTTCTGAAACTGTTATTGTTACGCAATTTTTTTAATAGCATTTGTTAGGTACTACCTGGCTTCTTTTTATTTATTTATTTATTTATTACATTTTCTTCATTACCTTGAAGTTATTCAGTAAAATGCAAAGAAGTGAGGGCAAGCTTAGCATACAAATGCCCAGGCACGTAGCCAAGGGGTTGGTCCGGGAGGTCTGGACCCCGCCCCCTTCGGATCCACAAATGAAAAATATTAAGGAAGGATGAAAAAAAAAAACGAGAATCAGCGTCAAAAATATAAAGCTACAGCAACTGTTAGGTTACTCTTTCTTATGAGGAGCTTTGTGTGGAGGAAACCGAGAGGGGGGATGAAAATTGGTATTATTGTAACGAAGCATTCCGAATTCCATCTATCTGCATGGATAACATAGACTCTCAGGTAGAACTTAAGAAATGCCCAGAATCACCAATAATATGAGCCATTTTGAATTTCGCGGCACCTCTAATCTATTTTATAGGATGTCTTTACTTCCGAAAGAGTATCTCGTTGCTATCCTTGATGGCATTAAACGAAGATAAGAAAAAGAAGAAGAAAGAAGACAAGTAGAACCGAGTTCGAAGGACCTCGGAAGTCTATATCTTTTTCAATACCGTACTTTACTTTCTTTTACTGAAGATTTCTTCATAGTTTTTCTTCTTAAAATACTAACATATCCTCATTTTATTGTCCTAAAAGACCAATATGGGTATGTTGCCAGTAAAATAGTTTAGATTGATCGATCCCCTGATGTGTAACCACAGTATTTCATGTCATCTCCCCCCCCCCCCCGATTACGAAATCCTAGCTAAACGAACGAATATATGTTGCCACTAAAATAGTTTAGAATGATGGAGCCCCTGGTGTGATAACCACAGTATTTCGTCATGGACCCCCAATATTTCGAAATCCTAGCTACGTGCCTGAAATGGCTTTAACATACAAATGTTGAAGAACACCAAGAAAAGGGTAGTTTTTTTTTTTGCTACAATTTCCACTAAACAAAAGTTTCGCGACGTTTTTCATCACTTTTGCCTCATTCTACGATGGTTTCCTTTCATTAACGTCCAGAACTTATGGTAAGAAACAAAAATACTGTGTTTATAAATGGAGAAAAAAAAAAACTTTACCGTAATCGAAACATTAAAGTTTTCTTTTGTGTCAATTTATTTTTAATAATACAAGCCGTGTTGCAAGTTATTTAATTTCTTTATTAATCATTAAAAGTATAATATTCATTACTTTTAAAAATTGAACATTATTATATTATTTCAATTTATATCAATATTCAATAAAAGTCTACATTTTATTTACTGCTTGGGAACACGGTGGCTCAGTAGAGCGCTTACCTGAGGTCCCTGATTCGATCCTCGCCAAATGAGTTGTGGTGGGCATGTCCATATGTTTCCTCGGGGTACTCCCGTTTCCTCCCACTTTTTTATTCCATTATCAATCATCATTGACTTGCCTTAATAATCGTGTCCCTTGGCTTTACGGGCATAATGATGGGACGTTAAACCGAAAGATTTTATTGTATCCACTGCTTCTATTCAACTTACCATCTCCCAAATTAAATGAGACTTCACTTCTTAAATTCGCAATTAACGTTCTGGGCTCCAATCTAATTATCCTTTGGAAGTATATTTGGTCCCATCTTTCTCATGGTGTAATAATAGTATACTTGACCAACCCTTTCGTGGCTAAGCGGTTAGCGTACGCGCCTTTGGCGAGTTACAGAACATAAGGAAAGGCTCTGAAAACAATATGAAACGATAATAAGTATGAAAAAGATTAAAGGAGTGGTGGTCCTCAGATTATTGAGGCTGTGATAGACGTCTGAATAAAGAAGTAAAATAGGTGTCTATTTTCAATATCTAGGTAGGCTAGTGTTACTAATGAGAATATGAGATGTGAACAGTGTTGGGTAAGTTACTTGTAAAAATGTAACGCGTTACAAGTTACTTTACTTTCTCTTAAAATGTAACGCGTTACTAACGCGTTACTTGCCCCCAAAAAGTAACTGTTACTTTACTTCGAAAGTAACGCGTTACTAACGCGTTACTTTTAGGTCGGAAACTTTGAATATGTGAAAATATCTTATTACTTCAATTTTCCGTACTACTATTACTATCGCTATTTTATTATTATTATTATTATTATTATTATTATTATTATTATTATTATTATTATTATTATTATTATTATTATTATTATTATTATTATTATTATTATTGCACGTTCTGAATTGCTTTATGTAAATGCAAGGACAAATTTTTACTTGACAGCTATATGAATATTTTCATATAATGTAACATTGACTAAAATGCCATACTGCGTTACTCATAGGGATGAGACGTACTGATTTTCGCAATTACAGTACTGTTTTTCAAAGAGGTGTCCTGTGTGCTGCGAAGACGCCTAGAAAGTCGAAAAATGTCCTTCTTTCAAATGTTCTACATCTTAATATTTCATTCTTTATTCACATTTTGAATCAAAGGCACTCTTTTCCTGAATGATGAACCGCTGTGTTTTTTTAATACTCGTCAAAAGACTAGGAATGGAGAATAATCAACAAACCATTTTTTTTTTCTTTTTACAATACATTCATTGCCTTTACTGAAAAGGGCTTGTTGATATATCGGTAAGGTAGGAAAAGTTTATTTTTCAACTTATTTTAGTGATGATCAAGTTAAGTATCTGTAGAAGTTTTTCTTGTGCCGGTCTAAATTTTCTCTTATTTCTTAACACGAAGTTTCACTGTATGTTGATAAAAATAAACCATTTTGTCTTTCATCAAAGCACTCCTGGAATACTTTAGTTGTATTGAATTCCTGGAATACTTTAGTTCAGTGCTTCTTCTTCTTCTTTTTTTTTTAAATGTTGATTAACTTAAGGTTAACATTAAATGAAATAGGGATATGCGTATTGCCGACGCAGTAAACTACCATATACTATTATACCTGTGTCCTACTTTTCGTTTGTTAGAATCTGGTCACTCTAGGATGGGCGAGTTTTTTTGAAACTCGATTCGACTAGAAACAGACATCTTTGAGCTCGACTCGAGAACTCGGCTCGAGAAATTTCCTTCAGCTCGACTCGAATTCGGGTCTAGTTTCAAGTGGAATCGAGCCAAAACTGGTGTGTAGTTTCGAATACTCTCTTCAAGTATCTTGCATAGACAATATAGGTTATTAATGATATTACTACTACTACTACTACTACTACTATTATTATTATTATTATTATTATTATTATTATTATTATTATTATTATTATTATTATTATTATTATTATTATTATTATAACACTGTGTTTAAACATGAAAGGTAGGCGCGGTTTGTATTTGAATGCTAAAAAGCTAGTTGATTGCCAACCTCGGTAGTCATGAAGTCTAGGAGTCAAGGACATTGTTCACGAGCTTCTGAATTTGGGTTGAGGGTCTAGGTTGAGTATTCGGCCTCGAGTCAAACATTGTTAAAAGTTATAGGGCACTGGACAAATATCTTTAAAACTGCTAGGCCCAGGTTTAGAATTGTCAACGACTTGAGCAGCTCAGCTCACAGCTCATTCACTATCGACCCGAACCGAGAAGTGAGCCGAGTCAACAGCTCACCCAACCGAGTCGGCTAGAGCCTTCGGCCCAGATGAGCCGAACCGAGCAAATGGCTCATCCCAACCAAGCCAGCTCGAGCCGATGGTTCACCCCAAGAGAGCCGGCTCGAGCTATCGGCTCAGTTGAGCCGAGCCGGTCTCGATATTGAGACGAGAAGAGATGCGAGCAGCGTCCCCTCTCGTGAGCAACACTAAAAGTATTCCATATTACTGCTTAGCTTACATTTCTCATGGCTTTCGCTTTCCAGTGTAATCAGGCCATGATTTCAAAACGAGTTAAAACGAGTGAATCATTTATCAAACTCAACTCGACTCGAAACTAGACGCCAAAAACAGTGAGTCGGCTCGGAACTAGACTCGACAATATTACCTTCGATTCAAGTCAAAACTCGACTTGAATCTGAGTCGAGTTTTAGGTCGACTCTTGCCCATCAATATGCGTTAGAAAAAATGATTGCTTATTATTCTTTTGCCAAACTAATTATATAATAATAACAATGTTGTTATGTAATATTGAAAATACAGGATATTGAGAAACATTACACTACAACTAATAAAATGACAACACATTAACTGAAGGTGAATCAAAACTTGCCAGTAATTCTAAAATCGATACATGCTTTTTAAAGCTAGTTGTTCCTAACTTTATAATCCACGGGACTCTAGATCCGCAAACTGATCTGAAAGAACTCCAATATTACAAACCATCAACAAACTATTGTCTAGTAATAAAGTAGGCCTGCTCATCAGAACAGAGTTTATTTACATTAACCCCTTACTCTATATCGTTAATTATGGTACCCTAGTTGTTGACAAAATTTCCCGCCGGGGCGCCACTTTACTTTTTTAAATTCTGTCCACCATCGTCTTCAGTTTTTAAGAAGTATCTTTCAAATGTTCGAACGGTAAAATATTTTCGTTCTCCATCTTTATAAAAACAACAATCAAAGCAAAATAGACTATCGGTACAATTGCACTCGTAGTTCACTCAGTGAATGGATTGGAGCTGTCAAAATCTGACAAAACTATCAAGATGCTTGCAATCAGTACACGTGATTTCCCTGAGGCTGTCCTCATCTTCCAAAAACAGCAAGTGGTACTATAATATTATCTGATTCTTTGAGTGCCGGTGGCTGACTGTCGGTCAGTGACATCGTTCATGCTCCATTCCGAGAAATTCGCTTACACGAAAGAAACGTTTGTTTCCGTAAAATAATATACATATATTGTAGTTACTCATCCGAAATGTAACGCGAGAAAAGTAACGCAAACTAGGTACGTTACTTAAAAATTTGTAACTCGTTACCGTTACAGTTACTTTGGAAGAAATGTAACGCGTTACTAGGAAACGTTACTGAAAAAGTAACGCGTTACAAGTAACGCGTTACTTGCGTTACGTTACTTCTCAACACTGGATGTGAACTTGAAATAGAAGTAATAACGGAAGAAATTGTGAAAATCTTCGAGAACTTTGTGATGATTATGGTGAGAAGCATATGTGAGTCACTGAATGAAGACTTATAGAAACAAAATTAAAAACATATTGTTGGAGAATAAATTATATTCCGAATGACGTGTAGAAGATACAGTAGAAGGAGACAGAGAAATATTTAATCAGTGGATAGCACTAAAAGTATAATTGCTATATCAAGGTGAAGAAATTACCTAAGAACCATATTATATATAAACTTAATTTTATTTTGGCAAGTAGCCTACTAATGATGGAAGAAAATTATGATGACTTATGTTGGTAAAGGTAGAAACAGGCAAGGGCGCCGATTCCGAGGGGCTAAGGGGACTCGGGCCCCCCAATGCTCATGTGGGCTCCCTTACTGTATTTGTAAATTTACAATATTTGGCATAATTTGCAATTTGTTTTAAAATCCTTACCCAGACAGCACAATGCACGTACAGTATCCGTATAGTACATGTACAATTGCACGGATGCAACATGTGCATCATCTGTATAAATGCACGCCTGTACATGTGATGCACATATACATGCCAGGTCCTATTCAACATCTTCACGTGCACAGAACATGTGCAACGTACACGTCCTGCACAAGTGATTTACACCTACCGCGCAGGTGATTTACAAGTAGCACGTATTCGATTTACATGTAGTTCACAGGTGATTTACATGTAGGACAGCAATGATTTGCACGTAGCACATAGGTGATTTACATGTAGCACACAGGTGATTTACACGCAGTAACCAGGTGATTTACATGTAGGACAGAGATTATTTACACGTAACACACAGGTGATTTACACGCAGTTCCCAGGTGATTTACATGTAGGACAGAGATGATTTACACGTAACACACAGGTGATTTACAGGTAGGACCGAGGTGATTTACACGTAGCACACAGGTGATTTACAGGCAGTACCCAGATGATTTACATGTACGATAGAGGTGATTTGAAACAGTACCCAGATGACTTACATATAGTGCACAGGTGATTTCCTCGTAGTACAGAGGTGATGTAAAAGCAAATTCGAGATGCAACGGAAAAAAGAAGTTTATATATTTGGTGTTTTACGCAGTAACACAATCTATAACTGCAAAGACATCACCTTCAAAGTGTATAACAAATAACTAATAATTGTCAGTGAGAATTTTAGTTTTGGAGTTTATTATTTGCAACGAGCAAAGCTTTAGGTAGTATCTTTGACATGTTTGCCAAGTAACAAATAACGCAACATGTTCTACTGTAATCGGTCACGAAAATAATTTTGTAAACCTACGAACTGTCTGACAGTAGTTACATCAGTACAATGCTGCCACCTGTTGATATTGTATCCTACCTCAGTGGACGTTATGGAGTTTTTACAGTCATTCAGCTGTTATTCGTCGAAAAGTCTCTATAACACCGCCTGGAGGAAAAACGAAACCTACCAAAAATGGAGGTTACTTTCTGTTGATGAAAATGAGAGTAAAAGAATGAAAGTAAAAGTATACACTTGCACGGTATTATGGACGTCTCATACACACGTGCAGTAGCCGTGCAAATACCCATGTGCACACAACGGCTTAAGCACCGGTAATTTAAATATGCTTCATCCACGCAAATGCACATGTGCACATCCACTGCTCAAGCATGGGTTATATAAATGTGTGCTTCATCCATGCAAATGCACATGTGCACATAACGGCTTAAGTGCGGGTTCCGTACGTGCGCTGCATCCACGCAAATGCACATGTGTACATAACGGCTACAGCACGGGTTATATAAATATGTGCTTCATCCATGCAAATGCACATGTGCACATAACGGCTTAAGCACGGGTTACGTACATGCGCTGCATCCATGCAAATGCACATGCGTACATAACGGCTTAAGCACGGGTTATATAAATATGTGCTTCATCCATGCAAATGCACATGTGCACATAACGGCTTAAGTACGGGTTCCGTACGTGCGCTGCATCCACGCAAATGTACATGTGTACATAACGGCTTAAGCACAGGTTACGTGCGTGCGCTGCATCCACACAAATGCACATGTGTATGTAACGGCTACAGCACGGGTTATATAAATGTGTACTTCATCCATGCAAATGTACATGTGCACATAGCGGCTTTAAGCACGGGTTCTGTACTTGTGCTTCATCCACGCAAATGCACATGTGTATGCAACGGCTTAGGCACGGGTTATGTAAATGTGTACTTTATCCATGCAAATGCACATGTGCACATGCACGACTTAATCACTGGTTATGTACGTGTGCATAACCCACGTAAATGCACATGTGCACATACACGGGTTATGTATGTGTGCTTCATCCACGCAAATTCACGTGTACGGCTTAAGCACGGGTTATGTATGTGTTCATCATCCACACAAATGCACATGTGCAAATGTACGGCTTATGCATGGAAAGTGCACATGTGTCGTACACGTACGTGTTGTCTGGGTATATATGCTTTCTGCATCTGAATGCCCCCCCCCCCCAAATTTACAGAGAAATCGGCGCCCTTGGAAACAGGGGATCTTGTTTCTAAAATAGATTTCAAATCAGTCACAATTTTGACGTAATTTTAGTTGGGATCTACAAACATTCTGCTCGTGTCCGCCCCCCAATTTTAACGTGCCAGAGACGCCCATGACAAACATTAAAAAAAATGCAATTTGGGCGGGCTTCAGCCTGAAAACCCCAAACCCTGTAAATATTCCGCTGATTAAGTTTGGGATATTCTTGGACATAAAGAGCAACCAAGGCAAATCAGTTCACGGAGTTTTGTGTGTGTGTGTGTGTGTGTGTGTGTGTGTGTTCCTGAGTTGGCATTTATGTGGGGCATATACTAAATTATCGACTGTGCCGGTACCAGAAAATACAGTGTCTCAATAAAGAAGTCGGACATATACCTACTGACACATTCTAATACTGCTTGTAGACGAAGAGAGAATAAACATTCATGAGTATGCTTCAGAGAGAGAGAAAAAAAACGTGTATTTTAACTACCCTATATTATTCACTTATGGAAAATAGAAACAGCAATAACAGAACTCAATTTCATGACTATAAAAAATACAAAACAGTGAAAATACAGCTAAAATCCATGCCAAAAAATAACTCGGACAGATGGCAACACTTTCTCTTTGGGATTAATAGGGGAATTTCTAAGATTGTGTCTACTTGACAGTTTTGGGTGTCAAAGTGAAACGAGCTGAAGCCATGCTGTTTGTAGGTGGTGAAACTGTGTGTTTAAAAGTTAAAATGGGAAGTCAACGTGGGCAAACTTCTCTAGCAGTTAGAGAAGTTATTTTAAAATATTATAAAATAGGAAAATCATTTCGTGATATTGTGGAAATAGTAAATAGATCACACTCCACAGTTCATGATATTATTAGACGTTTTAAATCAACAAAATCAGTGGAAAATAAACCAAAAAGTGGTAGACCTAGGGTGGTTTCAAATGGCTTGTAATGGATTGTATTACAGGTTAATAAAACCCCAAGATAAGTGCCGTAAACTGACCAAAGAAGTATCAGAACATCTTAACGGAAGTATGTATCCCGAAACGACAAGACTGGTTTTAAGAAGAAGCAATTTACATAGAAGAGTAACCCTTAAAAACCCGTTTTTTGACGCGGACGAAAGCAAATTTAATTTGTTCCTCTCAGAGGGTCAATGTTATGTCTGGCGAAAACCTAAGGAAAAACTCCGAGAGCGTATTCTACGATGTACTGTAAAACATGGAGATGGTTCGGTAATGGTTTGGAGCTGTATGTCTGGTGCTGCTCCAGGTAAACTGTGTGTAATCGATGGAATTATGGACCAAACAAACTATTTAAACATTCTGAAGTAAAAAATGGTACAAAGTGCTGAAACATTGGGAATAACAGAGGACTTCCAGTACTACCAGGATAATGATCCCAAGCATAAAGCACTCAATGTGCGTTTGTGGTTCCTGTATATTTGTCCGCATGTGCTCGACACACCTGATATCAACGTTATTGAGCATTTATGGACTCATTTAGAAAAACAGTTCAAAAAGCGTACTATAAAGACAAAGAAAGACTTGGAATCAGAACTTCAGACTGATTGGACAAAACTTGATTCTTTCTTCTGCAAGAAACTTGTAAAATCCATGCCCGAAAGATTGAAAGCCGTTGTGATAAGTAAAGGATTACCAACAAAATATTAAAAAATATCTAAAAACATTCTAAAATTTTGCTACAAATTAAAGCGTCCGAGTTCTTTTTTGACATGGATTTACGCTATGTTTTAACTTTTGTATTTTTTATAGTCATCAAATTGAGTTTTGTCATTGATGTTTCAATTTTTCGTACGTAAATAATATGGAGTAATTAATATATTTTTTGTTCTCTGAAGCATACTCTTGGAATGTTTATTCTCCCTAGGAATGTGTAAGTACAAGGTCTGTATGATAAGTAATGAGACTCGCCGCGCCGCGGCGCGCGTGTCGCTGGAGCGGGTTTGTCGGTGATGGAGGATGTAGGGGGGGGTCCGAGCAAAGCAAGGCACCGCGCGTCAGTTGGCTCCGAGCCTTAGTGGAGCGCGGACAAGCCTTGGACAAAGCCCTTGTGAACATTCTTGTCACGGCGGAAAATCAACAAACATGGAGGGTTCCATCGAACAGCGTTATGCGATCAAATTTTGCGTTCGCCTGGGGAAAACGGCTACTCAGACGCTTTCTCTCATCACGGAGGCCTACAAAGAGGAAGCCCTATCCAAAGCCCAGGTGTTTCGTTGGCACAGTGCGTTCCGGAACGGCCGGGAAAGCGTTGAGGATCTGGAGAGGGCTGGACGCCCGACAACAGTGACTACGGACGAAACTGTGGCAAAAGTGAGGGATCTCCTGAACTCAGACCGTCGATTATCGTTGAGATTGATTGCTGATGAACTCGATATGAACCACACAACAGTGCACAAGATTGTGACGGAACAATTGGGAATGAGAAAAATCTGTGCGAAACTGGTGCCGCGAGTGTTGACTGACGAACAAAAGCAACGACGTGTTGATTGTTGTCAGGAACTGTTGAACCTCATGAACAGTGACCCTAACTTTGAAGATGACGTCATAACAGGTGACGAGTCGTGGGTGTTCCAGTACGACCCTGAAACGAAACGTCAAAGCGCGGAGTGGCACACTCCTGCGTCCCCGCGCCCCAAGAAGGCCAGAATGTCGAAGTCAAAGGTGAAAACAATGTTGATTGTTTTTTTTGACAATGTGGGGGTGGTCCACAAGGAGTTTGTACCCCAAGGACAAGCCGTCAACGCCGCCTTCTACAAACAAGTCCTTGAGAGACTGCACAGGAGCGTCAAGCGGAAAAGACCGGCGATCGCTAGCCGGTGGAAGTTGCATCACGACAATGCCCCTGCCCACACCGCCTTCTTAGTGACCTCCTTTTTGACCCGGATTGGGGTGGAAGTCCTTCCACAACCACCCTACAGCCCAGATGTGAGCCCGGCCGACTTCTTCCTCTTCCCGAAGCTGAAGCCACGCTTGAAAGGAACCCGTTTTGCAGACGTCACAGCCATCCAAGCAGCCGTGACCACATTTCTAAAGGACATGCCGGCTGCTGACTTCCAGGGGGCGTTTGCAGCGTGGAAACATCGATTGCAGAAGTGCATCGACGCAAGAGGAGAGTACTTCGAAAGCTTTTAAGTCCCTGTACAGATCAGATCAATAAAACAATGTTTCCAGACCTGGTCTCATTACTTATCATACAAACCCTGTATGTATTTTTCCGACTCCTTTATTGAGCCACTGTACATAATTTTCTTTAGCCTACAAATACCAGTAATTCATACAAGGTGCCGATACCAGTACCACCATTCTAATATCAATATTTGTAGGCTACATGCAGTTTTGTGTGAAGTGAAATGAATAAATACTGGAGGGAAAACATTGTACAGAATTATGTTCGTATGTTGAACATACCTTTTTGTAAGTGCTGCAAAGTATCCTCACCCATGGGGTTACTTTGCACCAAAGTGCATATTTCAGTAACCATAGTCATACTGAATGTTTATTAATGCACTTGTACGAACAGCCGCATTTTATTGTCGGAGGAGACTATCACTTGTCTGTCACACATTAGATAGTGATACTTGAACGAAGAATATAGAGCATTTATTTCAAACTCATCGGAGCAGCAGCACAGAGAAACAGGAAAAGCCAATGAGGTAAGAGACTGTTGCCAGTATGCGAGTAGGTATGAATCCAAGGTGTTATCTTCGAAATCACTTACTCTGTCATAATCTTTTTGTTATTCACATCCCAGTACACAGTGCAGGAATGCTATTCCAAAAATATTAAATGCAGTGAAATTAGCTCTTTTATCTTTATTTGTTGGTTTTCCTTCTACACCTGTTAAAAAAATAAATAAAAATATTGTTTCCACTTTCAAAGATAAGGAACTTGTTTGTGACAAAGACAAAACTAGTTTTCGACCCTTTTAGGACTTTTGGTAACTTTAGTTACCATGGCATGGTAGTGTTGTCTTTGACCGCTTATTTAGGTTAGGTTCTATAACAGGTATTTAAGCTGTTATTATTATTATTATTGGTCAAGCATGAACCAAAGAACACCCCAGATGCGATTTGCCACCGGATGGTCAACTTGGAGGCGCCAAGTGGAAGCAGAGGGGTGACTTTCTTTTCCTTTTTTTTTAAAGCAAATTTCACGCCCTTAGTTTTCAAGATATCAAATTGAAATTTTTCATACGGATTGTGTGCGCCTTTGAGCATTTCTCTCTCTTTTTTTTTTTCTTTATCCCTACGTGAACCCGGAAACGGGGCCGCAACTGTTTCATTTTTTTTAAAGAAAAATTACCGTGTTTTCCCGACTCTTTCGGTTTAGGTGTATGATATCGACATGTGAGTGGTACCGTTGTAAAGGGCTCGTTATACTACTGAAGAAAATGGCGTTTGTGTAATTGTGTACATAACTACATATTTTTCTACATTTTCAGATCCCTACGTGAACCCAGGCCCCGGCCAGTGAGGCGCAAAAATTTCGAAAAAAAAATCAAAAAAACTCCTGGTTTTCCCTGATTTGCCCGTTTTTGGTGTATAATACGCATAGCGAGTGGTACCTATGGAAAGGATGCTCTATTGTGAAAAAAAAAAAAAAACTCGACAAATAGTAAGGAAGCGGTAGCTGTTTGAGTCTAAAATTTACCTCAAAAAGTGGAAATCCTAAAAGAATTAAAAGCAGTGATAACTAAATGGAACAGGCGTTAACTACTGTTAGAGAATTGAGTTCTTGTATTTGACAACAATCAAGCAATTCATGCTGGGATTTGTTCGACCATTTGCTTTAGTACTGTACTGTTCATGTGACCTTCAACTAATGCAACCTAAATATGATTCATGAATATAGTATTCAGGTAGGTCAGCTTGTAAATCATCGCTGCGCCTCGAATAGCCGCTATATGACATTTTTGTGGAAAATGAGTTATGTCATGCAAATAAACCAGAAAGCTGTCAGGCAGCGTCCTTTATAATGTCATAAGTTAATATTCAATTGTTTCGCCACAACAATGAAAAATTATAGATTCAAACTAAAGGCTTCTGGTTCTCATCACGTACGCATTGATTAATGTATACAAATCCTCTATGTGCTTATAAAGGCGCAAAAGGTGCTACGTAAACACAAAAATAGTAATATAATACTGTTGAAGCAAGCTACAACAATGTCCAGTGCATAATGTACGCAGAACCAATTTTATATTTTTCAAGCGTTGCCGTGTATTTGGTGCAATTTTAACAGTTCGGAATGCTTTTTGCTTCTCCTGAAAACTTGTGATATTAACACATAACGGTTCTTCGTAGCGCAGCGACGAAATTGTAACTAGCATCATCATGAAGTCTGTTTCCAACAAAATGACAGATTTTGCCGCCTTGTGCATGCACGTGTTGCACATATGGTAGAGCCGGCTCTGATGATATATCAATAAAATTAAAGCTAAACATTCAATACCATCTCATATTATTGTAAATCAACTACGCTAAAGGTAATCAAATTCATGTAAACAAATACGAAATAATGGAAAAACTACGAAATACTTAAGATATCCTCAAATCCAGATCTCTGAGAAGAAAATTGTCAAGCTGGAATACCATTTGTGTCAATTAAATTTAAAGAAAACCCTTTTTCTCAGCTCATAAAAAGTGTCCCCCTTCAGAACTCAAAGATAAAAATAAAAGACCTCCACAATTTAATCATATTACCATTTCATACGTCTTAAAAGCAGAGAAAAAGGTAAGTAAACCAAATTTTAATTTGGTTAAAGTCTCGAAAGCATAACACACTTCTTTACGACAAGATGTGCATTATTGATAGTGTTTAGAAGAATAATCACTAAGGGCCTTATGCAGAGCCGTTCTCATGCGTAATTAGTGACATACTTAAGATTTCGACTAACATATCTTTCCTGGAACAGTCAGACCTTTTGTAAGACGTTAATCATACGTCAAAAAGACACTGCATAAGACTGTAAGGTCCATATGCAGAGTCCTTCTAACGCGTGATTAGTGCCATACTAAAGCGTTCGACTTACATATGCTTCCTGCAGAAGTCGGGCGATTAGCATGACGCTAATGATTTGTCAAAACGACTCTGCATAAGGCGGTAAGAGTCTTATGCAGAGTCGTTTTGACGTATGATTAGTGTTATAGTAAGGACCTGACTACTGTAGGAAACATGTTAGTTGAACTTCAGCATGGCACCAATCACGCGTCAGAACGACTCTGCATAAGACCCTAAAATTCTACCAGGAACATCACATTCATGTTGAAATTACGAGATAAGAGGAACTGGACACGTGTACAAGAATGTAGGTCTTCGTAACAGATACATTTTTATACGTCCGGTATGATACCCTGACTTCTTATAACGGACCAGTCGCAAATATATTTCACAGGATCTAAAAGCTTTCTCATTGACTAAGTATCTTGTTACCGCCAAGTGCAATTACTTCAGTATTGTTTGGTGAAATTTGATCATTTCAAATCTTCATTTGATAATGTGATCGTGTTTAGGTTTGAATTCTAATATTAAAGTACAATATTGAGATATTTAAGTTCGTATTTCTATTGAACACTTAGAAGGAAAGATGCAACAGTTTCTGGGCTCCACGATACCTGTCCTATTTTCATTCCATGTTTCTTCCTTTGTCCATCTTCCAGTTTTCACATACCTTCGCAGTTCATCCAGCCAATTGACCATTAGTCACCTTCATGGCTCCTAGCATAAAAGCTTTAGATACAAGGAGCCTTATGCAGAGTTGTTTTGACGCGTGATTAGTAGCATACTAAACGTTCGATAGTTTTCTGCAGTAGTCAGGTCTTTAGTATGGCGCTAATCATGTCAAAACGACTGCATAAGGCCCAAGATCTGAGCGACAATCTGAAGCAAAATTTTGTTTTCAAGTAGTAATAGATTCCTTAATCATGAGTTACGGACGAGCTCCCTTGTGGCTATGTGGATAAGAGTACGAGACGCCGGTTTCATTCCTTGCGGGAGCTCATGTGGTTCAGATCCTGCCGTAGGTTCATGCTTCATGTAGTCCCGCTACTGAAAGTGGTGGTAAGATTTTTTAAAAAAAGTTACGAAATCTAGCAAATTATGGTTCACACAAATTCGAATTAGTAAACTTTCCCTGATCTGGTAATCAATTATGATCAGCTTTAGAAAAAATGCATAATCTGCCTCTACCATACCATTTTTAAGTTCAGTATATGGTCAGTTTCTTACGTAAGACCTCCCGTATTTGAAATCCAAAAAACAATACCAAACAATTACACAGTAACGCTGTGGTTCCTATCCGATGTCACGCAGCAGGCACGTAGCCAAGAGGGGAGGGTCCGGAACCCCCATCGAAACCAAAAGTGAAAAAAGGATGAAACAAAAACAAGAAAAGAATTAGCATTAGAAAAAAAAAAATTAGAAACTTTTACTCTGAGATTTGTATTACTTGCAATACATAGTGACCAATGAGCGGGATATTCTGGAAGTCGGGGAAATTTCAAGCTTTCGAAAGCACAGTACCGTTCTGTAGCAGCGTGGACATTTTTAATTTTTCGTCATCGCTTCTCTGCAGTATCAAACATGTTATTTCAGAAAGTTTTCTACTGCCCCTTTAACCTATAATTTGGAACAGACAGTAGTTGAATAAAAACAATATTACGTGGAAAGATTGAGAAAGGAACAGATAACATTTTTCAATACTTTATTATTCGAGATTTCGATTTTTTTAAAATTAAAATACTAGGATATCTTCATTTTATTGTTCTAACAAACCAATATGTTGCCAGTATAATACTGATCGAGCCCCTGGTATGACTACAGTACTTCATGTCACGGATCTCCCCCTTTACGAAATCCTGGCTACGTGCCTGCACGCAGTCTATTATTCTAGCAACAGCAAAAACTCAGTACTACATAGTCCTACTTTATGGAAAAACAAATTGGAAAAAACGTCGCAACGTTGTCAAAAATCCTGGGAACTACTGCACTATGTAATATTACGACACTGAATTCAGACGAGTAAAGAATCTAGTCTACTCCTTGTGAACATAGCCATGGGACCGGTCTAGTCCCAGACTTTCCAGGCCAGTGAGAATCTTGCAAATGTCAGGAGCATTGTATATCTGGCAGAAATAGACATGCTGTAGCGATCGACCCGTCTTCCCCGAACTAGGCAAGCCACACTTAAACCATATCAGACAAAATTGTACTTTTTTCTTCCTTTTTTAACGCTTAGCGACAAGACAGGAGAAAGTCTATGAAAGACAACTTTCTTGTGGCTAGTATGCACTTTTGGTGTAGATTGGGTTAGAGTTACAACGGTAGCCCATGTGGTTCGGATCCCACGTTAAGCTATTAAGCTTTAGCCTCGCTCAGGACGCTAAAATCAAAAAATCGAATTGTCTTAAAGCTCTTATTACAAGTTTACATTGCTCCAATAAGAGTTATAACATACTGAACTACAAGCGAACAATTGTTAACATTTGTTCAACAGAAGACACTCCTACTTTCTATATAAAGCAGGACCATTTTAGTTTGAACCCGACACATCTACTAGGAATCGGAACTGAGTGCCACGAATGGAGAACTAAATTATTTTCCCTGTTCTTGTGAACCGAACCGCGAAACTGTCCAAATATGCAGTTCAAGTATCCGAAGGTAACTGGGCCATGTTCGCGCTTTTTTTTTTTTCCTTCCTCCTGAACGTATTGAACGCCTTTGATCCGCGAAGATTTACAAAATTAAGTGGATGTTTATATTAATTGGGAAAGCCTTAGAAAATTGCTTACACCGCACGCTAATTTTTAGGCTAAATTATTGATAAAATTTGTGAAATAATGGCCGAAACTCGCGGACAGTACATTGTTCTGCACAATCTCCTTGCTTATGATCCAGTTTAAGTTCTCTCGGCCAACTGGATACGGCCTAGTCCCTCTAAGACAATATTAAAAGTTATGAGCAACTAATTGTTTTTTGACGTTTCTAAAGCCAACACACAATCTTTAAATGCATTTTTCTCTTGATGTAAACGAGGCATAGTAGGTACAGTCATCTCCAAAATTGTCGCATGTCTACATGTAGGAATATAATTTGATAACGAATTCACCCGGTATTTCTTATGTTAGTATGTGTATAATCGGCAGACATGTAACAAAGTCGAAAGAGCAGTAAAACAAATCTTGTCCATGTAGCAACATTGTTTTACTCCTTTTAATTTCCGTATTTATAATTCTTTTCCTATGAAATTTACCAGAAATACAGTTCCCGATTATATATAGTACCAGTAATAAAAGTACCGTACAAAATCAAATTCTTACAAGACAGTTACAGATATGCGACAATCTTTTGGACATGAGTACCATTACTCAAAATTGTGTGTTCCAGCCACATGTCAAGACTTGTTAACTATTTCGAAGTGCTTGGATACTATTTGGAACTCATCGTTAATACTCAGTTTCAGCGCATTAAGAAAAAATAATCATAGGGCTAACAAGTGCTAAACACTGGTAATCTTGCTCCAGAATGTTACACGACTGAACTGTCAAGCTCTGCAAGTTATTTCCAATCTATGGAATTAATACGAGCTAAATGACTATTTTCCTGAAGGACCAGGGTTCGATTTCAAACTGCAGGAATTTCTAGCATTTTACGCTCCCCAGTTCTGCCGTTTAGCCTAATGAACAGTTAATTTGAACGTTCTCTTCAGCAGCGAGACTATGAGACCTACTGATTAAGTAGAAGCCGAACACGAGCTCTCACCGGGAACCGAACCCGGGTCTCCCAGCTGAACGTGAATGAAGGGGCTTTGATTACTGAATGTGAATTAAAGTAACGAAGAAAACTGGCCGGGATCGAACGAAAGACTACTCGCACCAGAGATCAGCTCCAACATATTCGTTCTCCTCGATTCCAAAGAGTACAGTTATTCAAGTTGTCCCTATACATACTGAAATAAGAGTTGCGAAATCATAGGAAGTTTTGACCAACGAAAAGAACTTGAAACTGTTGTAAATTGAACAAATGTCTTACAAACTGCAAATTAAAGTTCTCGAAGGTACTGTCAACTTGAAACAGTTTTCAACAAGCGCTACAATTAGAATATCACTGCGAACAGCAGCAGTGACCCTACATATAACGATAATCTACCAAAAAAATTACTACATATAGTTATGACCTCAGCCGGCAGGCAATTGGGAGAGGAAATTCAACTACATTAACTGACTTTGACGAAATTCCTTGATTCTACCCAACTGCGCACGTGCTTCTCGACTTCACATCTCATCTCAGATAATTCTTACAATAGATCACCTAAGGCGAAACAAACTCGCCAAATCGGAGCTAATCAACATAATGCACAAATAAGAACAAACTTAATCCGCTAACCTCAAGTAAAATTTATCTTGTCCAGTCAGCAAGAACAAGGCATCAAGTTTTGAGCGACAACTTGAACTATTTCAGAAGTAAACACTGAAGTTCACGTACCTACAGTAAAAGTACTTTCCCATTTCTTTGTTATTAATTATCACTGAACACTGGCGGTCAGGTACACTAATCTGAAACTGGAACCCTTTCTCCACTATTACCAGTGAAGTGCCACTCTGGATCTAAAAACTTCGTAATATTTAAGAATTGTTATGTAGTAAGGTCTATCATGCCACATCATTGTTGGAAAAAATTCTATAGTGAAATCCTTGAAATTTTTCCAAGAGATTTTTCATTTGCCTATTCAGTGTTTTAAGTCACTAACTTCTCTTTCAGACATTGACTTCATCTTATCCTATTATGATTTTATTCTTTTTTAAATACCTTAGTTGAACAGTTACTCCCATCCCCTTGAAATAATATAAACATACCTAAAGAAAATAAGGTAACAAGCTAATTCATTAAACTTTTTATCCTGAAAACAATGAAATTTTTCCCCTTACAAAATTCTCCATTACGAGTCAATGAAACCGAAGTACAACTAAATACTCAGAAGTAATATTTAATTTCTGAGAAAATTCCCAAAAATACGTTCTAACTTGGCATAAGTGACAGGTCAAATGTCAAATATATGCATTTTACATTGATATAAAACACTGAGCAGGCAAAAGAAATAGCCTTTGCTTACAGCAATGTCGAAATCCAAAACTTGCACAACTAGAGAAACACGACTGATCTACAGAATGCAAACACAGTGCTTAATTAACAAAACAAAGTTCTGTATTTATTGATGTTTTATTTTTTCCCAAAGTCTAAATTCAAGTTACGCAATGGGAATAAATTAATACTTTGGCCTAGTGCATGAATGATCGCTTTGGTAGGTTTCAATTGCTAAAACCTTAACTTTCTTAAATCAATTTGTTTTACATGTGAAAATTCCCTGAAAAATCTTACAAAACATTACTTTCATTATTATTTGGAATTTCCGAACTTTTTTTATACAATACAAACTTTATAATTTTTAAGCATTTTCCTTTTTCACTTTTAAATATTCTTATTTTAACATTGAGCATGGAATGCATGTTCTTTAACCAAGCTTCTTGTTATAAACTTACAGAAACCCGGGAAAAATCAGATCTCGATACAGGCAGAAACCCTGGAAAATACTCAGATCTCAAAACAGGCAACTCAACTTCCTTGTATGCGTTATTTCACACTAACAATCCTTTATAATACACGCTGACTAAACGTTTCATGATAGAGAAAAGTCTGTATCAAAAGTGATGCCTGGGTTTGTCCAACAGGGCTTCTATCCAGAGGAACGGGTTGCAAAAACTTTACAAACTTCCAGCTTAGAAGCATTTCCTGTGCACGATGGATGGTCCAGACTCGTCGTATTCTTGTTTGCTAATCCACATCTGTTGGAACGTAGACAGGGAAGCTAAGATGGAGCCACCAATCCATACAGAGTACTTCCTCTCGGGGGGAGCGATTATCTTTATCTTCATGGTGGAAGGAGCCAGGGCAGTAATCTCCTTCTGCATCCTATCAGCGATGCCTGGGTACATTGTGGTGCCTCCAGACAGAACGGTGTTTGCGTACAGGTCCTTTCGGATATCCACGTCGCACTTCATGATAGAGTTGTAGGTGGTTTCATGGATTCCGCACGCTTCCATACCAAGGAACGAAGGTTGGAACAAGGCCTCGGGGCACCTAAACCTTTCATTTCCAATAGTTATAACTTGACCATCAGGCAATTCATAGGATTTTTCAAGGGAACTAGAGGAAGCCGCGGTGGCCATTTCTTGCTCGAAGTCTAGGGCTACATAGCAAAGTTTTTCCTTGATGTCTCGGACGATTTCTCGCTCGGCCGTGGTAGTGAAACTGTAGCCTCTCTCGGTAAGGATCTTCATGAGGTAGTCCGTCAGGTCTCGGCCAGCCAAGTCCAGACGCAAGATGGCGTGGGGCAATGCATAACCTGAAAGGAAACAAAGGATCATGAGCAACTTTATACATAACTCCCAGATTACAAGAATATCCTAATACAAGTAGCTATAGTGCATACTAACATTTACAAAACCAACCACTTTCCTCAAAAGGTCAAGATTTAGTAGGATAAATTAAATCAAGGGAAGTTTCTTTCAATATCCCTAGTGTATTAGGACAAAGAAAGGTAAGTCAGCGTTAACAGGCTTCAGGCTCAAATTTTCACCCCAACTTGAACATAGGAATAAACATTTAATGCTTTGCTCCAACGCAAAGGGCAAGTAACCAAAGAAATAATCAAAAAGAAAACTACACGGTGCCACGCTTGAACTGTTCTGAACTTAAAGGAAAGGTGAACTTAGCGAAGAGCCTCGAGAATATTTATCAATCCCGGGCCACTTAATCGCAAGTAAATCCTGAAATTCATACATGTGATTGATACTCAAAATTCTGCTTAGTGAAGTATCGTAAATTTGTCAGTCAAGTTTTCACCTAGAATAATCAAAGGTAGATGAACCAAGAATCTCGAACCGAGTCGTCATTTACCAGAAAATTACTGTAAACCCTGCAATATATTCGAAAATAAAGGTGAAGCCAACTGATTAGTGCATTCCCCTAACGCTCTTGTTTAGTTCCATTTTTTAAATTACACTGAGGGTGGGTACATTTACTACGTATTTTTTTTTTTTTTTTAATAATAATAAAGTTTTAGCGTAATCTCACATGCAAATTCAGACATTTAAACTGCACGAGACGTCCTGTTAACCACTAATACGTCTAACTGTATACTTCCCTTTTCCCTTCATTAAATGTCGCACTCGAGAACTGCACGCACTAAAATGGATTATATAAATACAAAAGCCTAGAGACAGCAATACAAGAAATTTTAATAACGAACTGTTTTAATGTGATTTTTATAGCAATGATAAATTACCATTATGTCAACTCCGCTCCTTATAAAGTGGGAAAGAAAATTATTCAACATTTGGTGAAGATTTAGCTTGAACTTTCCACTTTAAATCATTCACATGTGTAATCAGACTATCATTCACATTAACTCACTCTATGGCCTATGGAACCCGGAGGTTCAATGCCGCGTTCACAAAAGCTCCGACTTCTATCCTTAGCTAACTGCATCCAGTTTCTACTCTGTATTCCAATCTCTGCGAGATCCATCTTAATATTGTCCTCCCATCTGCGCCTAGGTCTTCCTAATGGTCGTTTTCCGATTGGTCTTCCAGTCAAGACTGAAAGAGTCTCTACTTTCTTCCATTCTAGCTACATGACCCGCCCATCTAAGCCTCCTAGACTTGACGACCCTAACAATGTTGGGTAAACCATATAAATTACGTAGTTCCTCGTTATGAAGTTTCCGCCATTCCCCATTCCCGTTCCTCTTGGGTCCGAATATTCGTCTCAGGATCTTGTTCTCAAATACTTTCAGTCTATGTTCTTCCCTCAGAGTAAGTGACCATGTTTCGCAGCCATACAGAACTACATCTAAATTTCGCGCACAACAGCCAGTTTTTTCCAAACATTGAAATTAACTACACGAACACGAGCTCGCTCCCACGATTTTTTCAAACATAAAAAGTTTTCGATACCTGTTTAGAATTATCTACCTAGCTCTGCAGAGAATTGTTCTGTGAAATTACACCCTTCCGTTATTTAAAAAAAAAAATTAAAAAACCGTAGGTAATTATAATTCAAGTAAAAATGAATCTCAGTTTAACTTCCCACGATCATGATTAGGTGAAGCAAGAACTGGTAAATGAATATCCGGTATAACTTTAGGACACTACGTTGGCCACCAAAAATTTACTTCGCCAGGAATCGAACCAGGCATCACACCAAAGGTATACGTACTACATTACCATAATTCAGTCACTGAAGCAATGCGAATATAAGCAGCAGTATTTTAAGATTATACAGTATTGCTGTAACGATACAAAAATATTTCCCATCTCTTCCAATATTTTGCTAGTTTCCAAACCTGATTAAGTAATGGAACAACCCACCAGGTTCCCTCGTGTGTGAATGCAAAAACTACCAAATCCATCGATCGACATCGTTCAAGTGTCATTCTTCAGTACAGATCACAGGCATACATAAGGTGGAATCTATCACCTTAAAGCATTCACGTTTCAGCGTCTCCCTTACAGAGACCTGAACTCTGCACCACGAACAAAGGCGAACGCGCAACTCAGACCAGCGAGGAAAGCAACGGAAGTTTTTCTTAGCAATTATCTCACGCACCAATAAAATTCTTATGATTTGTGCGTGTAAAGTTACTCTAATTTCCAACTACCTTGATATGTAATAAATACATAGTGCAACAAAATATTAATTTAGTTACTATTTAAATATAACCTTTGAGTTTTTATTTTTAAAGCTGAAAAATCCATACTGCAACTATAATGAATCGAAGGAATTTTATGACTGGTATATGGGGAAAGTTTGGAGATAAGAACGTTTATTAGTTTCGAAAGTAATAGACTGCAGTAGGCAAACAGAAGTAAAACAAATATTTAAAGTGTAATTTGTTCCACTAAATCTCTCACCTATGTTCAATTTCTTTCAATATCTCAAATGCCACCTTCGGGTATTCCTCAGCAAAAAATACACATCAGTCCTTTTTCAGAAGTTCTATACATTCTTTGTAGCAGCGAATTAATATAATGAAACTCCTTGTGAAAAGATAAGCCTGTATTTATACAGAGAAATATTTTACTAATTCCTTAATTTATTCCATACACTCGGTAAATGACTATAGTTTGTTCCTTGCGCACGATTACCTTAATCAGAACCTCGTATTAACTACATTCTTGACTAACCTTTAGAGGACGGATAGGAATTAAGAAAATCCTTTCCTTTGTTGGCAGCTCTAGTACCCCTTCTAATTGTCACAGGGACATAAGGGTATTTCGTTGTAAAGGTTATGGAACAGATTTCAAAAAGCTAACTTGTGTCCCCCGTGCCAAAACAAAAGAATTTTCTGTAAAAAGTCTTTTTTGAAAATTGAGAAGCTGGCAACACGGACGCAGTAAAAACTATTTTTTCGTGTATCCCAGACATTGAGCACAATCATGTAAAAACCGTGAAGGGCAAAAATTCAATGTCAAGTGAGAAAACTCCGACCGTGTTTCCTACGAGAATCTTGGCAACACTTATTTGTCGTGCGCAAGAATGGCCATACACAGGGTATCATTAGTTCGGATGTTTATTGATACCACTTACGCTTGTAGCTCCTTTGGGATTTACCCCCAAAAGCTGAGGGGAAGGGGGAACTAAAGACTTTGAACTTCCCCCCGATGTGGATGAAATGCACACCGTTGTAAAATTTCATCCTTCCTGAAGAGCAAGACACCTAAACCATCTCTAGGTTAATTAAGAGCCGAACTACGGAGGTTTAACCTGCTGGCCCAGCCCCTGAGTCGTTCGTCCTGTAAAGGTTAATCAGAGCTGTTATCTATATTTGCAAGGGTTAAAAGTTAGCAAAGGACGGAAAATTCAGCAATGAGCCGTACGCAAGAATGCCTGACGACAAACTACATACCTTCATAGATTGGCACAGTGTGAGAGACACCATCTCCGGAGTCGAGCACAATACCAGTTGTTCTACCAGAGGCATACAATGACAGCACAGCCTGAATTGCTACATACATGGCAGGGGTGTTGAAAGTCTCGAACATGATCTACAAAAGAGATAAATGAGAAAATCATACTAAAAAACAAAACAATGCAATACATACGAAAGTTACAAGTTTATTATGAAAAGCTTAATTCCTACGGATTAGTATATTTTTACCCACACTAGTCTTCGACAGAGGACTTCTCACCTCCAGACCCCTCGCATTCGTTCGGCCTACAGCGTTGCATCCCTCCATATCTCGAAGAAATTTCGAGTGACACCTCAACTGCAAGTTCCATCTTCCCCCTCCCCACATGGGAAAGAAAATCACCTTTCTATTTTAGAGATCATTTTAACTGCAGCCCCCATCCCTTTTAAGGAAAATGAACAAACCTGAATACCAAATTTCATGTGTAATCCTAACAGATATGGTCTAATTTTAATTGCAATCCTCATTTTTTTCTATCTGCCTTTTCTTCCTGTATACGAGAAAGTTAAAACTTAAATCTCAATACCGAATTTTAATTCCTCTAATTCCGAGATATGATCATCAACCATTTTAATACTACCTTTTCATTTCACAGACAAGTATGAAACACGTATTTTAAATAAATCCAAATACAAACTTTCATATCTAACGCTAAAAGGGTCCGAGATAGGGACAAACTCCACTCGTTTCTTTATATTACCTTGACAGAAAGGATCATGTATCAAATTTCATGTCTAATATTCCGAGAAATGGACAAATTGCCACTGACCTTCACGTCGAATTAAAGTCCTTACATTAAAAATCCTATCGTCTGCCTTAATTTCAAGTTTCTACCTTAAAGAGGTTGGACAGCGTTTTTTTCTATCAGGACTATGCCTACTTAAAATTAATGAAATTTGTTATTTTAGAGCCGACGAAGTAGGCTGTTTACTAAGTGATGCACAGTAACATTTCAAGAACTGTCGTATCATTTGTCAAGATCGATGAAGTTATTTTGGAATTAGAACTATTTCTTTAACTGGTAATTCATAATCCTAGAATAACTATTCAAAAAATGCTACGACTTGCTACAGAAACCAAGTATTCAGTAATATATTTTTTCTTCAGTATGTTATCTTCTAAAAAATTCAGATACCTAAGGATTGGCTTTCGGTAGAGAAAAATACTAGGCAACAAAGGTGAACATCCGTGCACTTCAAGTACTTTCCAAGCAAAAATTTTGCTTGAAGTGGCAACGATTAGTTTTTTCTGGTTAATTACCTTTCTGCAACCAAAAACAATCCTAACCGTTTGTTTCGTAACAATCCCATTTTTCGAAAGAAAATTTCAGAATAATCACCGGTATGAAAGGTTTAAGAATTGAAATTTCCATGAAATAGTATGAGATGTAGAATCTAGCAACTAAAGATTCTTGCGTTAATTGAAACATTCCTTTACATAGTTTCTAATGTGCTCTTGGGGTAAGATCAAAGATTCGAGATCTTATCCATAACTTACCCCAAGAGAAAATTAGAAAATTGCTGGGGTAAAAATACACCCAACAAACATGCATCCCATTAAATCAAGTAGCAAGAGCAACTTAAATAAATACCTGTGTCATCTTTTCTCTGTTGGCTTTGGGGTTGAGTGGGGCTTCCGTAAGAAGAACAGGGTGCTCCTCGGGCGCCACTCGAAGTTCATTGTAGAATGTGTGATGCCAGATTTTCTCCATGTCATCCCAATTAGTAACAATACCATGTTCAATTGGATATTTCAAAGTTAGAATACCTCGCTTAGACTGGGCCTCATCACCTACATAACTGTCCTTTTGACCCATTCCTACCATTACACCCTGCAAACAAAAAACATTTCTCAGTACTCCAAAAAAATCAGAAAATAGATTTTAAAAGCAACTAAGTCCACAGTCTGAATTATACATCATACTACTTTTAAAAACTTTCAACATAGGCGCTGAAAGAAAACAAGATCCTGTACCCTATTAAGGGCTTTTGCATTGAAGTATTATCAATATTTTGAGAATATTCGTGTGTTGAGAAATATTAGGTTGTGATTAAAAACTTAAGCCAAAGAGCCCAGGAACATCTACGTAAATCTAGGATTTTATATTCAGTTTTGACTTTACTGCCAGATACGAAATTGTTGTAATTTCCTTTTCCAGCACAAAGGCTGGCTTATGTGGGATCGGCATAGTACATAAGCATTTAGAATCAGAGTAAACTAGCCACTGAAAGAGCTAAGGTCTGGTTAAGGTTGGTGTAAAGGTACAAGCTTTGCCGATAGATGTCACTACAATCTTCGTATCTTTCATGCATTTTTTTACCTTTCACTAAAATTCACAATTCCTCTTACAAGTTTCAGCCTAGATACTTCAAAGTTTTTAGAGAAGGAACTTCATTACCTGTCGAAGGCAACAATCCGTGCCGATTTTTTTATTTACAATTTTCTTTATTGTTGAAACAGTCATATTGTTAAAGGTTTCGATACCCACTTCAACAATCAAGCCATTTCAATAATAAAAATTTTCAATAAAAAAACGACACGGATTGTTTCCCTTGATAGGTTATGAAGTTTCTTTAAAAATTTGAAATCTCTAGGTTGAAATTTGTAAGAAATAGTGAATTTTCGAGAAAGGTAAATACATAAGACACGGAGACCGTAGTGACATCTATTGGCAACACTTGTCCCTTTAAACCAACCTTAAGTTACCAGTATCTTCCAGTTCTTGAAATCATTTGTGATTGACAAAATTCCTACGCCTTAACGTGTGATCGCAATATAAAAAGAATACAATACCACAAGTAAATTTCAATAAACAGAGGACCGAGACCTCCGGCATACCGTGCCGATAAGTTAACCCTTAACGAGTTTTCGTAACCATTTGGTTACACATTTTTTGATCTTGCATATTGCGTTTGAAGAGTATTATTTTCAGGAATTGTTTGTTGTGGTTATTTGTGTACATACTTTCCGCGATGGTAGGGCATCTATTGCCCTCTGGTGACAATTCTCATGAATTTTACGCCGGAAGTAGTCTGTGGATATGTTTTGCAAGCAGTGCCGAAAGCAGACTGAAAAGTAGTGAACCGTTAAGGGTTAACCACTACGCATTGGCACTGTATACCGGAGGTCCTGAGTTCGAGCTCCGGTCGTCTTCTTCCACTTATAGAATTTACATTACAGACGAAATAATGTTAAAAAATCAGTTACCTCTTTCATTGATATAAATTCCAAAGGCGAAAAAAATTTAAAACTAATTCTCTGTAACATTATTAATAGAAACTGTAAAGTATAAGAACGGATTGTCCTTTATACATCAAAGTCCATCAGTAACATTTACTTTACAATACCAAATTTAAACTACCACAAATTTTTACTTTAATTTTGCTTCTAATAATTTTCAAAACAAAATTAATTTTACCTGATGTCTTGGTCGACCAACAATTGATGGGAAAACTGCTCTGGGTGCATCATCGCCTGCAAACCCAGCTTTGCACATTCCGGATCCATTGTCCACTACAAGGGCAGCAACTTCTTCGTCACACATGGTTAGTATTTAATTCTGAAAAATATAAATTTAACAATGAGAATTTAAGGGTACATCGAAACATTCAACTAAATCGAGGTTAAAATAAATCAAAGATTTCTTGTAAATTGATAGTTATAATATTTAGCTTCAAGACTAAAGCAGAATATGACCGATATTCAAACTAGCAGCGGTGAAAGTTCTATTTTCACGAGGGATTTAATTTTCCGAAAGATCATTACAACCCATATTGAACAGCGAGTCCAAGTATCTCAAACTCAAAGAATGAAACATTCAAACGAAATACCAACGAAGTGTCAACAAACCAAAAACTATGCACTATCTATAAAACACGTGATAGAAATTACATCCCTTAGGACCAGACCCGAAACCAATCACAGATGTCTGAGGGGCTCAAGTAAAAAAAAAAAAAAAAAAAAAAAAAAAAAAAAAAATCTTACAAATATCTAAATTGTGCTTTTTGTATTGAGGTCTGAACGGGTCATGAAAAATCTTGGGGGCCCTAGCCCCACTGGTTGCGCGGCTACAAAGGAATAAGTATGGAAAGAAAAATTAAGTTCTCGGACACCGTCCACTCAATACTAATAGCCTGGAATCAAACCAGAAGCCCTTAGTTTAAACTATTAGAATTCTACATCACTGCATGAGAAACTCATGAAAAATTTCGATAGGTATCAATACTGAAAACCTGACTACTACCCCCCCTTCCGCAGTTTACACATGAATCCTCTCCTCACCGCATGTAGGCATCCCATTCTGAATACATGACCTACGTTCTGCTCCTTCCCTTCCTGCTACAGAAAAAGCAGTCTCTCAAACCCTGATCCATTTTTAGCTACAGTTTCATAATCACACGCAGCTATTTTTGTTCTACTACAGAACACGTTAAGTAGTACCCTTTGAAAGGCCAATAGCATCTACGTCCATAACCTTCCCCAACGCACATCTCGTTCGCCCAAGAGCAGCTGCTTTTTCATACAAGTTTCTGATCTAGTAAATCCTGTTCCACGAACAAACCTTTAAAAAAGCTCAGTAGCTATTTATGAATATGGTTCCAGCTATGTACGAATAAGATACAAGGTAGTTCACCCGCCTCAATCGTAACTCATTAATCACCAGGAACATATTTCCATTATGGTAACTGTTTAGAAATTGGGGCCAAAATTAGTGAAAAACAATGATGCACAAGAAATTAGTTGATAGTTTGGAGAAGATATCGTATACAATTTTTTTAAAGACAGTAGTTTAGAGTTAGTGGAGGTGATTGCCCATTTTATGTCTAGAACAGAACCCAACGAACCCCCGCGGGGCTTCTAACCATTTACTACTACTACTACTTCTGTTACTGCTTCTTATACTATAGATCCTAGTTTAACGTACGAAGTCATAAAAACGACCGAATCGGAATAGAATATCGCAAAAAGTATGTGAAAGACTGCCCCCCCCCCAAAGCTAACAATGGCAGATTTCATTTTCGAGACCAACCTACAGCTCAACGTGGGATCCGAACATTGTCTCCTGGAATCGAACCCAGGTCTTCAACGTCAAAGGTCAGTACGCTAACCGCTTAGCCATGAGGGAGAAGAAATTAATGAAATGTGAAAAATATCAATTTTAATCTGTTACCTGATTAACAAATTTCAGCCACAGGCACTCACTTTTGGTTATAAATAAATGCAATCACCTCGTCCGAAAACAAGTACAAATGCTTTGGTCAACACCGATTTCTCCGAACGGAAGACAATACAAACCTCGTAAGCCAAACTTTCCAAATAGGAGGGGAGGGAGCTTTACTCAAATGCATGTTTAAATTTTTTAATATAGTACGAAAATTAAATTGTCACACTGAAATTAAAATTAGTTTCTCGTTAACTAATATAATGCAAGCCACCCACTCACTTTCCGCGTACTATGTACAAATTTAGATGAAATTACACATAAGCTTATTGCAACGTAACCCAAATCACCGATCCTACTTGGCTACAGCTACTGAGTTCTATTTACACCAATATGAAAGATTCACTCCATCTAACAAGAAAATTTAGAAGTACTATTGAACATCAAAGGGAGTGGGGAAGTGCCAACAATTCCTATTGAAATGAATTTTAGGGTAATCTTTACAACGCCCGCTCCAATTGGCATCCTTATACAGTTACGATAAATTACACAATTTTTTAAATTGGGTCCAAACTTTCCTTAACCTAATAATTCTCATCTACACTTGCTACTACGATGTGCAGTTGCGGAGCTTTATTAAATTCACCAGAATTTTGTTCCAAGCTCAAATATACCGTGCAGATTTACTATACGGATCCATAGTATAATTAGTATTTAGTAAACGGGTTAGAAGCCCCGCAGGGGTTTACTGGGTTCTGTTCTAGACATAAAATGGGCAAATTAAAGACTTTAATTTTTTTTCGTACATTCTACAATCCGGGGATACGTATAGCAAAACTACACCAAATATACTGCAGCTTTTCCTGAACTATTCATGCTGAAGATATGACAGTCTTAAGACGTGCTACACCTCTTGCATATTAGCACCTTCAAATTTCAGTTTGCACGCAGCCTCATGTTAAATTAATCTTTGTTCAAATATCAACTTTCTGCGCAAGCACTGAACACTTCGTAATTTTCCGTATTAACTGGAAGTTGGACTAACAGGCCTATAAAATTTTTGTCAAAAAGGATTAGAATTATATCAACACTAACATACATCATTTTTTCACTTTTTAACATTTACTTTAAAAACTATGTTGCGCGTCCAGTATTTCAAGTTCAAATATACACCATTAATCACATTTAAATTTTATCTGTATCCTTTACAGACTAATTAAATTCCCAACTTTAAATAAGAGTCCACAGAACCACAAACATCGGGGTGTGGCTCTTAAGTTACCAAAATTGTTTAAAACAAATTTTTAAAAAATCACTTTCATCTTGCACTTCGTTAGTAACTATCTTGCGCTGAGGTCTCAAATATACACACACAATCCTCAAATTTCCTATGCACATTCAAGTTTTAAACGCATTTCCACTAGAAAACTTACTTTCTTATAAATATACACGACTCCCAAGTCCAACCACCTGCAAACTACCGATTACTACACTGAAGTGTAATGCTCTATGACTAATATAACGACCAGTGCCACAGGAAGGCTAACTACCCCTTCCCCCTCCAAAGTCTAACAAGGGCAGGACGCCAACAACCAATCGCTGCTTTCTTTACCATATATGGTATAAGCGACCGGCAGCATGGAAACGCTACGCAGGCGGATTGTCGGCTACGATAACAAGACATGAAAGCCGGTCAGTGGGATTTTGCATTTCCGGAACAATACTGGAATGCGATTTTCTCAAAAATCGTGAATGATAAGCGCTTACTTTCATATTTGTCTTTAAAAGTTTCCTTTTGTTTAATGAAGTCCTTACGCTCTAATTGTCACACTACGAAAATTATTTTAAGCAAGAAGAGCAATTAATTCTTTTATTCTTTCAATTTTGAAAGTAGATTACTACTTTTTATTATTCGTAATATTAGTACGAACTTCAGTACAGCTCAAGCATCTTCCACAGCATCTGCTTGGCGGAGACTTCACAATCCTATAGAGTTCTATTTTTAGATTCAACCACCTGCAAACACACGCAGCAACGAAAAGGTGGTCGCGGCAACCTGTTAAAAGCAACAGACTCACTTTTTTACAGTGTATCACAATGTAATATACAGATATTATACCAGCAAAGAACTCCCGGAACTTAAGCCTAACCAACAACTTGCTCTAAAATGATAGTAATACTATTTTGCTTTCTAAAATCAATCATTATTCAAATCCCTTGTTTGTAGTAGTTAACAAATTACATATACAATTCTCTCTCCTCGTTTACCTAGTCTCACTACACTTATTTCGCAAAAATTTCAACTACTATGGCTGATCACACCGGCACTTACTAGCCACGCCTGGAACTCTGACAGTACACAATAATAATAAATAAATACTCACTACTTCTTCGCTTTATACTGTAAATTATTAAATTGCACTTTTAACAAAATATAATGAAAAAGAATTTTAATAAAAATCAACCTTACCTCTACACAGACGTATCACTAACAGTACACAGCAAACTGTACAAATCTGTCGCAAGTGACCGAACGAACCGTTTAGGGAAACTCTCGACGCGAAAATGGACTCGTCCAGGAGAGAGTAAGTGGTTACCTCCTGGCTTCTTTATGAAATTATGGCGAATGTAACTGATTTTCAAGACCGGATTTTGTTTCGTATAGTTTAATTTTAATTTGTATATATAATTAATTCGTTATTGCCTTTGACAGCACCAAACATGGACAAGTATACACAAATGAAAAGTACTATCTCCCCTTTGCGAAGTCGACTCTTCCAGTTCCCCCTACTTTCCTTCGTAGAATTGTACCTGCCATATATGGGCATAAAACAGACGGGGTTTCCTGATTGGTTGCAATGCTCTCAGAGCCGCGTTGACAGAAGAAGTTGATACAACAGCGAAACACATTGGACTTGGCTGTGAATGAGTTCAAAGGATGAAGTTCTTATGCATTGAATAAAACTAAAGAAAGAAAAAAAAACGCGTAATGTTTTATTACGGGAATTCGTTTGTTTCGTGCGAATTTTAACGCGCTTTCTCACGTAGATTCATTTCATAATGCCGTTTCTGCTTTTGTACTAGCTGTGTAATAAGAAAATGATTTTTGTTCATAAGTCTCGTTCCGAGAATATATTATTACCTGTAAATACCGGTTCTTTAATAAGCTCACTGCCAATCTATCTGCCTTTCATTGCTTATTTAAATAATACAGCAATGTAAGCAAACCGCATTCCAGGAGCATATTTGTGTCTGATTCTAGAGCATTATGTTTCAGTAACTTCGAAATGTAAATTTCATAGTAGTGCATAGTCTCTCTGTACCCTTAGCAACTTAAAAGTAGTGAGCAATTAGTGTCGTTGCTTTGATATCTGGAGGGCCTAAATTCGAATCCTGTTATCAACCATCGTAGAATTTTCGAATTAGATTCTATTTCGTTATTTGAATGTTGGAAGGGTACTTTAAAATGTTCAATTTATACTTTTCAGTATAAAAACTGGTTTCATATATTATTATTTTGAACAATCAGTTTAATATCACTAGGCTTAGTATTTAGGCCCTGGCCAAGAGACTAACGCGTGCAGGGGGTGCGGTGGTTCAGCGGTAAGGCGTTCATTTCTAGTGCGCGGAGTCCCTGGTTCGATTCCAGCTCGCGCAAAGTGGATCTTATAGTGAACAAACAGTGTGTGGGGATTTTCTCAGGGTTCTCCAGTTTCCTCCCACTTCATTCCACCACTTTTCATTCATTTCTCATCTTTAGCCCACATGACAAGCGTCGGACGTAAAACTCAAAGGTTTTTACTAACGCGTAAGCACATGGTTCTCTCGGTTCGACTCCGGTAAAGATACTTCCACCCGACAATAGTAATATACTATATAGTTGGGATTCCATTTTAAATGATAGAAGCTGCCTCATAGTCTTGAAAATGGGTGTTGTAGTTTTAAAATTATTTCTCTTTATAAATTATTATCTATGATAAAACTAGATTATTATAATAGGTTTCTCGCCTTTCATTTTACCTCAGGTAGAGCGGATAGAAGAGAGAATATTCTATTCTGACTCGGAGGAACGTGGTAGAGCTCTTATCTGTGGTGCAATGAGTTTTTGGTTTGTCTCCTAGACATGTGAGTTTGTGATGAACAATCATGTTTATATGTTTTCTTTGGGTTCTTTCGTTTCCTTGCATATTCTTATATTACACCATTTATTTCGTATCCTTCATTTTCATTGTTCATGAGCAGCGGCAGACCAAGAAGATTCATCTGGGGGGAGGGGGTGGGTAGCCAGAACCCAGAGTGACAGGTAGGCCCTATATCATGACTGTACTAGGCCTATAAACTTTCAAAAACATAAATGTTAATACGTATCTTAAATTATTTTTGTCACTCAAAAAACTTGGGGCTCAAGCCTCCGAGCTAAATCCGCCACTGTTTATCATTCTCCTTTAGAATAAGGGACAATTGTGGGACGTTAAAGATGTCATTTGCTTTCACTGCTTTCGTCAGTTTCAAATTAAGTCTAAATATTTTCAGTTCTTTCTATATACGGATTTACTACTTCGTATATCAATTATTTGCTCGTACAGATGGTTTAGAATAATGAAGATATTTAGAGGACTTGAAAATGATTTACAATTTATTTATTTATTAATTAATGATTGGATAAATCTCATTCAGAGCTGCTGTCCATTCCATAGTGGGAAAGGGATCTCCTACGGGCCAGGTTCCATCTTTGCTGGGGGATATATCCTGAGGTTCTACTCCAGTTTAAATGCAGCTCAGGGGTAAAAAAAAAATGAAATGAAATCTTTGAGTTTTTACGTCCTTCGATTATGCCGGCTAGGCTAAAAGAGACGATGATCATGAGAAAGGAATGAAATGGTGGAATGAAGAAAGTGGTAGGAAATGGAGAACCCTGAGGAAACCCACGCACACGGTGTTTGTGCACCACAAAGTTCACTTGGCGGGGCCTGGGGTCGAACCCGGAACCCCAAGCACCAGAGGTGAACGCTCTAACACTGAGTCTCCGCGGCCCCACGTGGCTCAGTGGTAACTTGAATGTCTTCCAAATTACTATAATACTTATTGATATCTGTGGGAGTAGGGGTGAAATGTGGTGCTGACCACACTGCCTCTTTTATGTGACGAAGTTGTATACTTAATATTTGTGGGTAATATTGGCCTCTTCCGAATGATACAATTCGCGCCATAACAACATTTTGGGAAGGAATGACAGCTCAGTGGTAAAATGCTCACTTCTGGTGTATGAATTCTTGGTCTAATCCTACCTGCATCCATGTGAACTTTGTAGTACCGTAAGGCGGGTTTACTTTGTACAAGATTTAAGTAATTTTAAAGAAAATCGCATGTAACTTACAAACGTAATGATTTAGAACACTGTATTTTAAACATATAATAGCTAGATGTGTAAGGAAAACATTAGTGCAAGTTCATTAGTAAACATTCAGCATGACCATAGTTATTGAAATATAAATTTTGGTAAAGTAACCACATAGGTAGGGTTACTTTGCACAACATACAAAAAAGTATGTTCAACATATGAACATAACATTTCTGTGCAATGTTTTCAGGCTGAAGCCCACCCAAATTGCATGATTTCTTCTTTAAAAAAAAAAAAAAAAAACTAATGTTAGTCATTCCTATGCGTATAAGCTGCAAGCCACCCAAAAGTCTAGTGATTTCTATAATAATAATAATAATAATAATAATAATAATAATAATAATAATAATAATAATAATAATAATAATAAATAAAAATAAAAAGCCTTTCTGAGTGAAGCCTCCCTCAAACTACTTTTCTGGATCCGTCACTCTTCATAATGTATTTTTCAACAAGAAAGTCAGTCCGGCATCTACCTAAATAGGAAATTTACCTAAATTTAGAATGCAGGAGATTCCAGTAGTAATAATTTCCAATCTAAGAGGTATTTTGGACCGGTGCAAAGTAACTCCGAATAGAGGCTGAAACCACCTTCTCCCTGTTTTACCTTTTTATGACTAAAACGTTTTACATTTCAATTTCAATTATTGCATCAAAGTCCCACTTTACACAGTAGTATTCTACGAAACTGGCTTAGCTTTGACGGAAATTCTTGTAGATGATATCTTTCAAATTTTGCCGGCCTTTACAGTGACTGCTTTCCATACCTCTACAACAACAAACTTTCCCGATAATTAGAACTAATGTTAACCGATAACATTATAGCCAAAAATACAGTTAAATCTTATCTATCTTACGGTGGCAGTTGAAACTTCCTCTTTACTATTCATGGTTTTGCCGATAGAGGACTGTGAAACTCTTTTCATATTTTGTACAAAATAACCCCGTCTTATGGTAGTTTTAACACCGTGTGCATGGATTGTTGGGAGTTCTTCGATTTGCTCCAGCTTTCTCCATTGCATCTTTCGTTCATCATCAGCAGCGTCTCGGAGCATAATTGTGAGACGTTGGAATAATTAAAAAGTCATTGATTTGCCCTTTTTCAGCACCGACACTCGGAGACTTAATCCACCACTAAAGGTGAGACTCAAATCACTACTCGGGTTTTTATCCCGGCGGGAAATCAAACACAGGATTCTATTGACAAAAGCACATGCATTAGCATTTAGTCACAAGATAGCACACAATATGCATAATGCAAATAATTTCGACTTCGACATTATTCCATACATGGTATTTTATTATTATTATTATTATTATTATTATTATTATTATTATTATTATTATTATTATTATTATTATTATTTGATTTTGCAGTAACTGCTGCACCAACAAAAGCAGGAGCGTAATTCATCTGCATTGTTTCATAGAGTAACCTACTAAAATATCAGTTACGTAATTGTTGCCACTTTCTTTATAATTTACGTTTCCAAGATCATATTTTCTTCCAGAAAATTGTGTTCGTTTTGTACTATTCACTAATCTGCACTTCAAAGCAGAGTTCGATTTGTTAATTTACCAAGGGGGGGATAGTTGGATCACAATGTGTAGTGCATTTGCATATACATTAGGCAGAGGTGTCCACAAGGGGGGTCTATGACGCAAACTGCGTCATTGAAATATTTGGGGGGGGTAAAAATCTATATAAATATCTTTGAAGGGGAGTGTAAAAATTAATCGAAAAGAATATTTTATTTTCATGGAAGAACACCTACGGATAACACAATGCATAATTTTTTTCTTGTCCTTTATACCACGATACTGACCATTTTGGTTAAAGGTTGAAATGGTTTTAAGGTTTTCGGTTGCATTCCTTGGCTGAAAATCATCTTGTCTAGGCCACTTCAATCTGCACTTTTTCTGGACTGTATTACATATGGGGATATTTACGATTTTTTAAAAAAAAATAGCTGATAGTTTAATTTCGATGTCGAAAGCCCTGTTAATTAAGTAACTAATCATCCAACTTTAGCTTGAAGTTCACCAGGGATGTAATGGGGCTTATACGGGGGTATACGGCGTATACCCACCTAAACTTTTTGTAGTCCAGCGTATACTAACCTTAAATTTACGAAAGAATGAGCGTATATTGGGATGCGTATATACCCAGGGGTGCCCAGAAGGGGGGGCTATGACGCAAACTGCGTCATTGAAATATTTGGGGGGGGTTAAAATCTATATAAATATGTTTGATGAGGGGGGGGTAAAATTAATCGAAAAGAATATTTTTTTTCATGGAAGAACACCTACGGATAGACAATTGGGGGGGTGCGTCATAGACATAAGGGGGGGTGGGCACCACTGATATACCAACTAGTCTTGTGTATACGCTATACTTTTGAAACCAATCAAGCGTATACTTACTAAAAATTCTAGCATTACATCACTGAAGTTCACGTGTGTTTTGTTCAGAGTTTGGAATATGGAAAGTGGTATTTAGACAGCAGATCCTTGACCAGTCATTACTCTTGTCCATATTTAACCAGAGTCATCAATCTTCTTTGATTAAAGCGTTGGTTTGATTTATATTTTATATGTGTTAAAATTCGTTGCATCAGACCAGATTGATATTTGAATTAGTCGGTTATAGTAGCTTTTTTATGTAACAGCATTTTAAATGTTTTATAGTGACGACAACGTCCACGTATCAGTATCCTCAGATAAGATATTTGTTATCCTGAGCCGCTATCTTGAAACTGTTTCAGGATTTCTTTTTTAACTTTTGACATACTTTAGTTAAGCCTGAATTTTAGCCAGTGTTCTTTGGATTTTGCTTGCTGAGAACTGTTTGTGGTTCGCAGGAAGAATTTTGTATTTGAACTTAAAATTATAGAACAGACGATTTGGCAAGAGAAAGGGTAAGTCAGACAGTTCGCGGGGCGTCATGAACATAAGGGGGGGGGTGAGCACCACTGCATTAGGGGCAATGGGGCTTCAAAGTTTTGAGGTGGCCAAAAATATTTCTGGAGCCTCCTCTAATCAGAGTAATATTTTATGTTCAAATTCAAAATCTAGCTAAACAAAACATTCAATTATCAAAAGTAACAAAACAACAACAGAAAATGTAGTAACTACACCCTGACATAGTAACTCATTCTGCACCATCCTTCGCAAAAATTACGATGCGTTACGCAACGCAAATCATGCAAAAATCAAATAATTGCTAATACATTTTATCGCAAACAAACGGATTGTTTTGCGTTTACGCAAGCCGTTACGGATTGTGGCCCGTAGGCAACAAAAGGAATGGATGCTCAAATTGTATAATTCGCTTTTCCCCTTTAAATATGTTTAAATTTGTAAAAAATTAATATAATTTAATAACATTTTCAACCTTAATATAGAAATACAGGTTAACTGCCTTATTTTCTTGTTCGGCGTGTGACTGTAAAATTTGCTGAATTTTCGATTGTCTTTTCTACCATCCTTTTTCCGAGCCTAAAGTTAAGAAGGAACAGAATTGGCGATTGGTTAATTTGGAGTTTAGCACCCTTTCAGCAGCGGTGTTACATGAGACGTGGACCTACAACTGAACGTGGTATTTGAACAGTGGCGAATCTAGCCCGGACCGGGGAGCTATGCTCTTCAGTTTTTTGTGTGACAAATATAGCCTACTTGAAGCTATTGTTTATATATTTTTGAAAGTTTATAGTAAACGCATGATACCTATACTACCTATCATAATGTGGGTTCTGGCTGCCCCTGTTTTTACCTTCTAAATCGAACCACATTTTCTTCCACCGGGAATCGCATTCACGTCTCCCGCTGTAAAAACACGTACATTAACTATACATCGTTTTAGACTTAATGAGTTTTCGGTTTTGCTGTGATAAGGGAAACCTATAATCTCTACAGAGAATATCCTAGAACACGTTGATTAAAGATTTTATCATCTCCATGAAATGTCATGTTCATGCGCGACTGAGTCATATTACATATTTCAAGAGTACCGTATTTTACTCTGACATTAAAACAGTATTAAGTTTATGTTATATATTAAGGCCTTTATTCACGATATAATCATTGCATATAATCTATCCCAATATTATTCTGAGCTCTCCCGATTCGCCTGGCTTTGCAAAGTATTTGTATTGAGTGGTGTAATATTCATGGTTTTCCATATAGTATACACTTTGTCCAGTGGCGGATTTAGGCATCTTACGGCCCTAGGAAATTTATGGGCTGAGGGCTATCCAGTTACCCGTCAGCTGTAGTGAATGTTGGGTCAATAGTTCACTAGATGACGTAATGCAACGGTCAATGTTGAGCGTGAACTATGAAGTCATCTTGTCAAAATTTATGTTTGTTATATTAGAGTAATAATGAACAATAACAACTTAGAAAAAAATGATGCAAATGTTGATTTTTTGTTCTTTTTTATGCTCCTCTGAGTCCTACGACTTAGGAAGTTTGTCTTGTTTGCCTTGTCTGAAATCTGACGTTGAATTTGTCCCAATGTTACCATGTGCTGTCTCGATTCAGCTGATTTCAAGTTATTTGTATTGAGTAGTGTTCATGGATGTCAATATTGCATGCACTTAACATTTAAAAAATGAATAGTATAGAAAGACATTCAAGCGTTGATTCATCATTTTCCATTTCTGTTAAAATTCATTTTTGAATTTTGTTCATAAGCGACTATACACTAAGTATTAAAAAAAAAAAAAGTAAAATAAATCTCGAGATTTGCCATTGATTGATATGAATTTATGGTCTTTGTCACCAGCATGGCTATATAAGAGAAGACTTGCATGGCAGAAAGTGATGGTGTTAATAAATTCAATTTTAACACACGCCTATAGTCCCAGCAGCACTACCACTTTATTGTGTTATTTCGACAGCAAGGGTCTAGTGTTGTAGTTAACACAGGCCAGTATTCCCAGCATCACTACCAGTTTAGCGTGTTATTTCAACACCAAGAGTCTAGTGTTGTAGTTAACACAGGCCAGTGGTCCCAACATGACTATCACTTAAGCGTGTTATTTCAACACCAAGGGTTCAGTATTGTAGTTAACACACGCCAGTGGTCCCAGTATCACTACCACTGTATCGTGTTATTTCAACACCAAGAGTCCAATTGTGTAGTTAACATAGGCCAGTGATCCCAGCATCACCATCACTTTAGCGTGTTATTTCAACACCAAGAATCCAGTGTTGTAGTTAACATAGGCCAGTGGTCCTAGCATCACTACCACTTTAGCGTGATATTTCAACACCAAGGGTTCAGTGTTGTAGGTAACACAGGCCAGTGGTCCCAGCATCACTACCACTTTAGCGTGTTACTTCGACACCAAGGGTCCAGTGTTGTAGTTAACACAGGCCAGTGGTCCCAGCATCACTACCACTTTAGCGTGTTATTTCAACACCAAGGGTCCATTATTGTAGTTAACATAGGCCAGTGGTCCCAGATCACTACCACTTTAGCGTGTTATTTCAACACCAAGGGTCCATTGTTGTAGTTAACACACGCCAGTGGTCCCAGCATCACTACCACTGTATCGTGTTATTTCAACACCAGGGGTCCAGTGTTGTAGTTAACACAGGCCAGTGATCCCAGCATCTCTATCACTTTAGCGTGTTATTTCAACACCAAGGGTCCAGTGTTGCAGTTAACATAGGCCAGTGGTCCCAGTATCACTACCACTTTAGCGTGTTATTTCAACACCAAGGGTCCAGTGTTGTAGGTAACACAGGCCAATGGTCCCAGCATCACTACCACTTTAGCGTGTTATTTCAACACCAAGGGTCCAGTGTTGTAGTTAACATAGGCCAGTGGTCCTAGCATCACTACCACTGTATCGTGTTATTTCAACACCAAGAGTCCAATTGTGTAGTTAACATAGGCCAGTGATCCCAGCATCACCATCACTTTAGCGTGTTGTTTCAACACCAAGAATCCAGTGTTGTAGTTAACATAGGCCAGTGGTCCTAGCATCACTACCACTTTAGCGTGTTATTTCAACACCAAGGGTTCAGTGTTGTAGGTAACACAGGCCAGTGGTCCCAGCATCACTACCACTTTAGCGTGTTATTTCGACACCAAGGGTCCAGTGTTGTAGTTAACATAGGCCAGTGGTCCCAGCATCACTACCACTTTAGCGTGTTATTTCAACACCAAGGGTCCATTATTGTAGTTAACATAGGCCAGTGGTCCCAGATCACTACCACTTTAGCGTGTTATTTCAACACCAAGGGTCCATTGTTGTAGTTAACACACGCCAGTGGTCCCAGCATCACTACCACTGTATCGTGTTATTTCAACACCAAGAGTCCAATTGTGTAGTTAACATAGGCCAGTGATCCCAGCATCACCATCACTTTAGCGTGTTATTTCAACACCAAGAATCCAGTGTTGTAGTTAACATAGGCCAGTGGTCCCAGTATCACTACCACTTTAGCGTGTTATTTCAACACCAGAGGTCCAGTGTTGTAGGTAACACAGGCCAGTGGTCCCAGCATCACTACCACTTTAGCGTGTTATTTCAACACCAAGGGTCCAGTGGTGTAGTTAACATAGGCCAGTGGTCCCAGTATCACTACCACTGTATCGTGTTATTTCAACACCAGGGGTCCAGTGTTGTAGTTAACACAGGCCAGTGATCCCAGCATCTCTATCACTTTAGCGTGTTATTTCAACACCAAGGGTCCAGTGTTGTAGTTAACATAGGCCAGTGGTCCCAGCATCACTACCACTTTAGCTTTTTATTTCAATACCATGAGTCCAGTGTTGTAGTTAACACAGGCCAATGGTCCCAGCATCACTACCACTTTAGCGTGTTATTTCAACACCAAGGGTCCAGGGTTTAGTTAACATAGGCCAGTGGTCCCAGCATCACTACCACTTTAGCGTGTTATTTCAACACCAAGGGTCCAGTGTTGTAGTTAACATAGGCCAGTGGTCCCAGTATCACTACCACTGTATCGTGTTATTTCAACACCAGGGGTCCAGTGTTGTAGTTAACACAGGCCAGTGATCCCAGCATCTCTATCACTTTAGCGTGTTATTTCAACACCAAGGGTCCAGTGTTGTAGTTAGCATAGGCCAGTGGTCCCAGCATCACTACCACTTTAGCTTGTTATTTCAATACCATGAGTCCAGTGTTGTAGTTAACACAGGCCAATGGTCCCAGCATCACTACCACTTTAGCGTGTTATTTCAACACCAAGGGTCCAGGGTTTAGTTAACATAGGCCAGTGGTCCCAGCATCACTACCACTTTAGCGAGTTATTTCAATACCATGAGTCAAGTGTTGTAGTTAACATAGGCCAGTGGCCCCAGCATCACTACCACTTTAGCGTGTTATTTCACACCAAGGGTCCAGTGTTGTAGTTAACATAGGCCAGTGGTCCCAGCATCACTACCACTTTAGCGTGTTATTTCAACACCAAGGGTCCAGTGTTGTAGTTAACATAGGCCAGTGGTCCCAGTATCACTACCACTTTAGCGTGTTATTTCAACACCATAGTCCAGTAGTAGTTAACACAGGCCAATGGTCCCAGCATCACTACCACTTTAGCGTGTTGTTTCAACACCAAGGGTCCAGTGTTGCAGGTAACACAGGCCAGTGGTCCCAACATGACTATCACTTTAGCGTGTTATTTCAATACCAAGGGTCCAGTGTTGTAATTAACACACGCCAGTGATCCCAGCATTGCTACCAGTTTAGCATGTTATTTCAAACCCAAGGGTTTTGTGTTGTTACCTGTTCGACCAGAGCCAGTGTTGGGTAGTCCTAAAGAACTAAGTGAATGTACGAAGGGACGTAAAAATAGAAACAGTACATTTTATTGTTAGTATCACCTCAGCTAGCATGGTGAAAGCAAGCCATTGAGGTGTCAGTGATCAGTAAAACCTTACATTTGCTAAGAGCAATGCCTTAGCAAAGATTTCATAACTGTCTCAAAATCTTGTGTATCAGAAAGATTCATCTTCAACCTATGTATTGCTTCGAAACTTTTCGTAAGTTTCTCGAACTAAAAATTTCGAACTAAAACAAATTCATGTAAAAATTTTCTTAAAATAGTAATAATCGTTTTCTTTAAAAATTTTCGAACATTTTCAACAAAAAATTTTTAAACATTTTTTTTTTTTTTTTTTTTTTTTTGCAACTACAAAGCATTAAATTTAAAATTTCAATTACACGTTTAGCAAAAGAAACATTGTCAAGTTGCAATATTATAATAAAAAACGTTTCACGGTTAATCGTTAGACTAAACGGTTCTCAACTATTCGATTAACAAAATAAATGTTTTTAAAATATTAAGAGTCTTCATCCCGGCGAAATTAATATACCGCTAATTTTACAGTAATTATGTGATATCTTCAAATAGATAAAAGATAATAGAAATGTGGAACAAGAGCGCCCTAGACAATATTATTTTACATGAGAAACCGTTATCACGACTCACTTATCTGCTTTAGATTTCGAGCCATTTTGAAAATCGACATTTATTTTCATCTTTCTAAACAGCTGAAAACGGAAAGTCACTAGGTGACTTGTGATAACGGTTTCTTATGTAAAATAATATTGTCTAGGGCGTTCTTGTTCCATATTTCAATTACTTTTATCTATTCAAAGATATCACATAATTACTCTAAAGTTAGCGGTATTTTAATTTCGCCGGGATGAAGACTCTTAAACTATATTTATAATCTTAGACTATAACTCATAACTACAAATCCTAACATTCAAAGTATTAATTGAATATCCAATCAGATTGCATCAAAGTATTTTTCATCAATGATCTTAAACTCTTTTAAAAATTCAGATTTCAGTGTGTTAATTATCTCCAAACTAAGAAAATAAATAAATAAATAAATAAAATAAATCAGTTAATGTAAAATTTTTTAAATGAACGCTTCAAACTAAAATTTTAAAACATTTCTTTTTAATTCTTAAATCTAAACCAATAACGAATCTTAAACCTGATAAGTATTTATTAAAAATCTTTTCATGTGTAACAACAGCAACTTGACACTGAACTTTATTCACAACTCATAGTCTAAGTCCATTACTGGAAAGATATCCTTGGTACAATTTGATTGGTAAATTTTTTCAAAAGTATTTGAATTCTTGTTTAAAATATATTTGAAGTTTGAAGATGTTACATTCATTAAAAGTTTGTGAAAAATTTGTTATTGAACTTTTAGTTAAACATTTTTGCACTCATTTAGTTTTTTTAAAATTTTGTTTTAAATTATTACTTTTAAATTTTAATTTAAAGAATAATTTATTTGAAAATGTTTGATTAACATTTTTAGCACTGTTTTTATATTTGTTTCAAGAGCTTTGTTAAATTTTTTAAGTTAGAAGTGTTTTCCATTCATTGAAATGTTTTAATTTTTTGTTTAAATTGTTTAATTTGGAAATTGTTTTCACTTGTTGAAAAATTTATTTTGAAATTTTCACTTTTTTTTTCACTACCTGAGGATTTTCAGCTCAGTGATAAAGAATGCAAGACGAAGGAAATCGCTTCTAAAGAATCGAAACTGTTTAGAACAAAAAGATCTGGGATTGCTAGCAACAATGTACGCAAGAAAACCGTGACTTTATATACTTTTCCCGCCAAATTTTCACGTATTGCTTTTTCTGCAGTTATTACCATGGAAACAAACAAGTTGGGACTCAGAGGCACAAAAGTGAGTTTTACGTCCCATGATTATGCCATGTAGACTGAAGGAGGCTGGTGATTAATTGTGATTATTAATGTAATTGGAGGAATGAGTTTAACGTTCTACACTTTATGCTCCGAGGCTAACAGTGACGATGATAATGTACAAAGTAGGGATGGCCACATTTTTCGAAAAATACTTTTTCGAAAAATGGCTTTTTCGAAAACGAAAAACGAAAAACAAAATTTTTTCGAAAAAACGAAAAACGAAAAATTTTTCGATAAACGAAAAACGAATTTTTATTCGAAAAAACGAAAAACGAAAAATTTTTCGAAAAAGCGAAAACCGAAAAAACGAAAAATGAAACTTCCGAAAATCGAAAAACAGATTTTTCGAAAAGGGCCATCCCTAGTACAAAGTGGTGGAACGAAGAAGACTGGAGAACTCTTAGGAAACACACAAACAATGTTTGTCCACCACTAAACCAACTCGGCGCGAGCTGAAATCGAACCAACGACACACGTACCAGATGTGAGCGCTCTATCAAAGAGCCACTGTCACTTCCCAAAATGAAACTGTAGCAAAATAGTCCTGCCATGTTGTAGACTTTGTAGTTGACAACCTTTGAGTGTGGAAATTGGAGAATAACTTCTTTTTCCCATTTTATGACTCCGTAAAATTATTACATCAGTACCATTGAACTGTACTTCTTTGCATGAGCTAAAAAAAAAAAAAATGCGTAGGAAGTTAAAGTATTAGAATAGTGCGAATGAAATAATTGAATTAACGTTTGGTGGGAAATTCACTTTAGCAACACAATACAAGGATGGGTAAAAATCTCTCGTCACATACTCATACACATCGACCCAAACATTCATGAGCCAGTGTTTATTATACAGGTGTCGGGGCCGGTGGCAGGAGGCGATCAGAACTTTTGCGGCCACTGGTGAGGGAGTCCCACCACAGGTCACGAACATAAAAAGAGATTATTAGCGACAATATCTCTACCAAAGGTAGCCGAAATCAAACTAACAGAATAATTAATAAAGGACCACGAAAGGTCTCAACAATATCACTGCTTTAGAGAGTTGCCTGACATTAAAAATGTAATGGAGCTGAGCAGTCTATGGGGCTCGGCAATTTATTAGTACGGTAAGGAGGAGGTCCGTCCTGTTCAAACAATGTCCGACTAACCAGGCTGTCGGCAAGGTGAGTTGATAGAGAGAGAGAGAACAGGATGAGTGCCTATGTATGACAATAATTAATTACTAAGTTCAAGCACGAGTTTACGAGATTATAAGGGAGCCTTGATCCATGAATGTCCCGCAGGTAATTGCCAGCACTTTAGGGCAGTGGCGGCTCCAAAGGGGGGGGTCACTAGTTAACGTGAAGCCCACACAACAACGAGATTAATTAGCACACCAAAATAATAGACAACTAGGACTCGTGCAAAGAAATAAATATTTGTAGCGGGACGACAACTTAATAATTAGGCACGTATTATACAACAATGAATTTAAATAAAGCTAATGCAATGTAAACAAGATTATTAACACACTTAATGGACCTCAAGTACATAAACTTCACAAGACAAGGTCAGGCTTGGCCATACTTAAATAATTCAGCCTAATAACAATTTAATCGATAAAACAATAAAATGGAAGAGATAGTTATCGCTAACAACCTTAGTTGTAGAATCACTTTACACAAACACTGAAATCGGCTATTGGGTGCAAAGAAGTAGACGTGATTCTGAGTCGATGCGAGGAATCAAGATGCACAATTAAGATCACTAAAACAATTTAAATCACTCACCTCGCAATCGAACACCTACACAGATGAAAGAGTTCCAAGTGGCCTCTGGAGATATCGTCGAGTCCTGTATAAGTCCAGTTGAGCTTAGCGTGGTAACAAGATGTTCGTTGCAACCAAGAATTCCCAGAAGATGTCTGTATTGGTTCGAGCGGTAAAACCAACAAGATGCTTCCACTTCCTACGGAGAGTGAAGTTCTTTCTCCAATCGGAATTCTCACGGCGAATGCAGGAATAGTACTGGAGTCGCAGAACACACACAGAAGGGTGATGGTTCACTCAACTACAGAAGATAAAGAGTTCGGTCCTCAACAGGCGTGACTGGTGTAGTGGTTCACGTAGGAACCAGAGAACGAAAGAGATGTGATAATAATGACTTCGACGAACGGCTTCTTCGGAGGTACTTTCTGAGAGAATATGAGTAGGTGAGGTCGTACTTTGAAAACTTTAGATAGGCGTTTTAAATGACTGGGACGCCGAGTTAGAAGTAGTATGAGTTTTATTGTAAGTTGCTTTTGTACAGCGCAGAAGAGTTGTTAAGCAATAAGTTGTTATACATCAGAGGTAATTTTAGATGACGCATCAGTCTAGTGGCGTATGCGTGAAACTTGAGAGGGGTCAGAATATGACCAATGATAAAAGAGAAATAAGGGCAGTTCAATGAAGAGATCGAATTACGACTGCCTGCATGTAGAGTAGTAAACTTACTAGAAACAACGTTCAGCACAGTAACAAAGTTCTTGCTGTATTGCACACACGAAACGAAAGCAGAGATGGTCCTTGGTAGGAGAACGGAGATGACGGAGTTCTCCACTAACACAGTGTAATAACACATTCTGATAATGCACTAAGTTCTTCTCTCTATGACTCTAACAAAGTCAGAGAAGAAACGCAAGTCCGGCGGGCGAAGGACAGAAGCCTGAGCCCGAAGAGTGGGCCGGAGCCCCGGCGACGAGCACGAAGCTCGTGCCTCGTAGACACACAATGATTTTCCCCCTGAGAACAGCTTGTACAGCTATTTTGTATTCAGGGAGTTTTTTCACACGTTACGTACGTGGGAGTATAGTAGGGTGGTATCTTCCCAAAAAGGGCGGATACTCGTGTGCAATGAAATTAGTCTTTACGTTTAGATTGGGTATTGATAATCTAAACGACTATTTAGGGTGTTAACTAGAATAGTCACGCATGCGCGTTATTACAAACAGTATAAGGCTTTAGCGTCATCTGGTACATAATATCCAAATTAAAAGTCAAAGGTTAATTTGATATTACAAAGAAAATCAAGCTTTATCCAGATTTTACAGGTTTCTTAATCGTTTCACAATGATACCAAAAATACAAGTGTTCCCAAGACACTTATTTTATACGGTGTCAAAATAGACATATTTAGTATTTTCGAAGTGTCAACTTCGGCGCCAAAATGTTAATTATACGTCTACCATGTTTTTGAGAACATCTGGGCTTAAACAGAGGACAATGAGAGTATTCAGAAAATAACATCAGACTCTCAGATAAGACACAAGGGTTAGATATTCCCTTGCACGTGCAGCGAATCGAAGGTTATAGGTTACCAATTCAGATCTGTTTCTCAAGATGCAAAGAGGGGAGAAAAAGATATGAGTTTCATCTTACGAGACAACAGCTAACTTTAAGTATTCGTCTGGCTTAGTTATTCCACAGAAAGAGCAAAATATAAAGAGAGAGAAATTTAACATTGACTAATACCTGCAATAATTACATGGCAATAAAGCAATTAAAAGGTTTTTAAATAGTAATTATGAATTTAATAACAGTAAGAAAAGCAAAAATTTAGGTCGGCCCGAAGGCGCCTCAGGTCGGCCGCTACACAGGACTGTATGAAAGTACACCATACCACTTTCGTTCGGTGACTTCATGCCGTTTCAGGCGAGTTAGGCATACACCATACCACTGTCGTTCGGTGGCTCCATGCCATTACAGACTAGTTAGGCATACACCATACCACTGTCGTTCGGTGACTCCATGCCATTGCAGACTAGTTAGGCATATACCATACCACTTTCATTCAGTGACTCCATGCCGTTGCAGGGGAGTTAGGCATACACCATATCACTGTCGTTCGGTGGCTTCATGCCGTTGCAGACTAGTTAGGCATACACCATACCACTGTCGTTCGGTGGCTCCATGCCATTGCAGGCGAGTTACGCATACACCATACCACTGTTATTCGGTGTCTTCATGCCGTTGCAGGGGAGTTAGGCATACACCATACCACTGTCGTTCGGTGTCTCCATGCCATTGCAAACTAGTTAGGCTTATACCATACCACTGTCATTCGGTGACTCCATGCCGTTGCAGGCGAGTTAGGCATACACCATATCACTGTCGTTCGGTGGCTTCATGCCGTTGCAGACTAGTTAGGCATACACCATACCACTGTCGTTCGGTGGCTCCATGCCATTGCAGGCGAGTTACGCATACACCATACCACTGTCATTCGGTGTCTTCATGCCGTTGCAGGGGAGTTAGGCATACACCATACCACTGTCGTTCGGTGTCTCCATGCCATTGCAAACTAGTTAGGCTTATACCATACCACTGTCATTCGGTGACTCCATGCCGTTGCAGGCGAGTTAGGCATACACCATATCACTGTCGTTCGGTGGCTTCATGCCGTTGCAGACTAGTTAGGCATACACCATACCACTGTCGTTCGGTGGCTCCATACCATTACAGACTAGTTAGGCATACACCATACCACTGTCGTTCGGTGACTCCATGCCATTGCAGACTAGTTAGGCATATATCATACCACTTTCATTCAGTGACTCCATGCCGTTGCAGGCGAGTTAGGCATACACCATACCACTGTCGTTCGGTGGCTCCATGCCGTTGCAGGGGAGTTAGGCATACAACACTTCACTGTCGTTCTGCGGTTCCGTGCAGTCGGTAAGGTGAAAAAATGGACTCACGGGTGCCAGCTAAGTTGACAATGACCAATAACAATCGCTGTCTGGATGTGTGCACCCAAAGAAGTTGTTGTAGGTTTGGTGGTCTGTGGTGGGAGTGATTTATCATGTCTTTCTCAGCCCAGGCCAAATCATTATTGCAGATCGTTTCAGTACTGAACTCCATTAAATGCACCGCAAACTTGTCCACAAGCATCCAGAAATGACGAAAAAATGAAATGAACTTTTTCTTTGGTTTAACCTTTAACGTCCCACGATTAGTTCTTTAGGCTGAAGAAGACCGATGATTAATGAAAGTGAATGATTATAAAAGTAATTTTTTGTGTTCTCCCTCTGAGAATCGAAGCTGGGATAACGTCTACCAAAGATATACACGCAACATTGAAAAAAAAAAAAAAAAGCTTAGTCCTAACTGGCTGGAGAAAAAAGGTCTACACAGACACTAAACAATTTCTGCTTAAACTACGATGAATCAAATCATTCGTTGTCCGTATCCAACATCAGACCTCACACCAGGTCCTAGCAGTATATGCGAATTGTTACCAGAAGGCAGTTGGTACTGACGGTGAGCATCTGAACAGGAGGTTTATACGGAGAACATCTGTAGCATACAAAAATTGCAACCTCCGGGAAGTGAAAGTGTGATTGCCCAGGGAAAACTTATTGGACGTAACGTACGTACCTCTGATGCTAGGTGCCATATCCTGGATGTTAGTAGCCAATAGACAGTTGTCTCTGTTCCACTCCCCGCTGTTACCATCACAAAACACAGTTCTCTCACACAGTTGTGATTGTGAGATTGTACTTGGCAAACAGGTCATCATTTGATTGCCTGTTGTCCAAGGACTGTTTAGAATAGACAGTCCTACGACAAATTCTAAAGACATGGGGAATACTCGTTGCAGCACCGAATACCCTTAGATAGTGTTATTTAGTCTCTCTCTCGATTCTACAATGTGAGGCTATAACTGTTAGTTTCTTTACTTTTCTCATTGTGAGCCGCGGTGATTTCGTGATAGACCGCGAACCTCTAGCGCTTGGGATAACTAGTTCGATCCCAAATCCCACTGATATTTTTCTTATACCTAGTGTCCTCGTATATGTACAGTTATATGCTGTGCAGTATGCACACTGTTTCTTCAGGTGTGGGTATGTACGTATCCTCCACTTTATTATCTACCTTCGCTGCATGATGGATTCTACGATCGCCCACTTGGGTTGGAAGTTACCGAGTTAACGTCGGGCTCTTCCAATTGATGGGCAATTTTTCTCTCCGTGTGTCCACATCAATGGTGAACAGTCGTCGTGACTCCATTTTGCACGATAATGCTATCGTTCAAGGAACAACGCAGGCTCTCCATAAGTATGAAACCATTCTTCAGCCTCCGTAATCCCCCGGTATCTCTCTCACTGATTACCTTTTCGGCTATCTCGATCACTTCAGTTGAGAACTTCTTCGCATTACATATTCTAGACCTCTCTCAACACGAAATGCAATAGTTTACTGAGTGATGGCAAATCGTTGGCTGATTGATGGCGAATCGTTGGCTGAGTGATAGTAAATCATTGGTTGGGTGAGGCAAGTCATTGGCAGAGTAATGGCAAATCACTGGCTAACTGATTGCAAATCGTTGGCTGAGTGATGGCAAGTCGTTTCCTGAGTGAGGTAAGTCATTGGTTGAGTGATGGCAAAATTGTGAGGTTGCAGACGGCGATTATTTTGATTAATCATGTATTGTAATGTTCATTTTTTGACCTGCGGAAATGGGTGGCCACCTGTGCATTTCATTCACACACCAATTTAATAAAATAGTTCATCTATGGACACATAGGATGCCCATACATATTTGGGACATGTAATTCATGTTGCCTACCGATTATTTGAATATTGTTTCTTTTGTAAAAGCGCTAATCATCTTTTTTACAAAAAAAAAAAAAAAAAATCTCGTACAGGATGGAAATCTTTCTGAAAGATTATTTTTCTTCCGAAGGCATTGGATGTAGAGTCCTTGCCGCTTGGCTTCTTTGAATTATTGCTCGCGTTGACTAGCTTCTCATTTTCACAAATTTCCCAAGATTGTTTCGTTCCCACGTCACAACGAGACTCCCAAGGTTTTACATAGAAAAACACAATAACACTTCTGCTTCCTCTTCTTGTTTTCTTACTGGGAGCTTGTTCGAATAATTGGCGTGGAGGATAGACGAATCCTTGAAATAGGCTACCATTACTTAATAAAGAATTTTCTTACTGCATGCAACCACTTCTGAATAGCAGAATTTCCAGCAAATCTCTTCCCCTCCATTGGGGTCGCAAACGTAATATTAATAAGTACCTCTTTGAAAGAATACATGCAGTCTGTGACATGTGCGTTGTGTCACAAGTCGATTTTGGTGCAGTGTTTCGTTTTGGCTATATAACTTACGCGTCTTTGGTGCTGGGAATCCGTGTTTGAAAATGAAAAGAAATGAAATCTTTAACTACTACTTACCACAATTATATCTTTAGTCTAAGAGAGTCAGATGATAAAGGCAAGAATGATGATGGAAGAATTGATAAAATGAGAATGTGAAAGGAAACGGAGGTACCCCGAGAAAACCCGCGGGCACAATGTTGTCCACCACAAACTTACTTTACAGGATCGAACCAAGGATCACACGTACCAAAGGTAAGCGTTGTACTACTGAGCCACCGTGTTCCCCAGGGATCCATGTCCGACAGCCCCAACCAGCCACAGAGGTTTGGGGGGGGGGCATGAATATGTTAGGGGAGGGCAAGTCATTAAACATTCTCTTATCAATAGCTAAATTGTGTTTTTTGTATTAATAATAGCATTTTGTGTTAAGGTTTGGAGGGGCAACGAAAAGTTTAGAGGGCTCAGACCCCCCTAGGCCCCTCTGGTTGCGGGCCTGATGTCCGATTCCCGACAGGAGTTCATATGATTCGTATTCCACGTCAATCTATAGTCCCACGTCTCATATTGTTTCGCTGCTGAAAGAAATGCTATTGATTCTGGTGCAGATTACCACAGCACTGATATTGCTGGTTTATCGTAGCTCTTTGTTGTGAAGACTGGCACAGTAGCTAAGAACTACCAGATGAGTAGATATAGTACAATAAACATCGGTTAATCTTTTCAAGAATACTTTTCATCTCCATCCTTAATTCTTCAGTAAAACCGGAAGTAGTAGAGTCATATACAACTTCCGGTTTCAATATTGATCTACACAGAACAAAAACAATAAAATAAAACAAAAAGTGTTTTTTTTTAATCGTTTTAGAGGTCTAAGGATAGATACCATCTTTTAACTTAGCCCTCTATTAACTGGAAGTGGCAAAAATGGAACACTTCATGTTTGAATATTAATAGCTATAGAATAAAACAGTAATGTGAGAAGTGATCGGAAAGTAAGATTACAAAACCTACAGTGAAACGTTTATATATTATTTCATACAACCAATACAGCCAATGGATAGTACATACATTAGGTTATTTTTCGACATAGTTTCCATATCGATTGAGGCACTTGTCGCATCGTGGGATGAATTTCAAGACTCTCTCCTGGTAAAAATCCTGTCCTTGCGTATTCACCCACGTCGTCACGAAAAGTGTTTCACCTCGTCGTCTGCAGGAAAGCGAAGGTCGACATTTCCAATTCTGCCATCAGATACCATAAGGTGATACTCTTTTTGTCACAAGTTAGGTCCTCCATACAAGTTGTGTTCAAGTCTGGTGATAACGTGCTGGGTCGGCCTCGTCGGTGACAATTTCTCTACCAGGAGCAAATTTTCGACACAATTCTGCGACATGCTGACAAGACATTGCAGTCTCTCCATAAACGTCTGCCAGTTGCAGGTGAATTTCAGCCGCGGTTACATGTTTCCCCCACAGAAATCGAATATGGAGCATACTTTTTCGAGAGACCATTTTACCAAAAGAATAGCCATTTATGTTTACATGCGCCTACAACTAGCGCCATAAGTGGTGGATGGCTGAATCTCTGCACAATTGCAAACTTCATGTAGGCCTATTACAATTACCGCACACTCCTCATTTCTATATTAACAGACGAAACTTCAGAAATATCGGTCGTGTAACCTTAGTTTCTGATCCTCCCTCGCATATAACGAAAAACTGTTATCTGCCATAATTTAAGCGTCCTAAGAATATATCAAATTTTCACTTTAATATTTGTACTAAAACCAAATGTGATAGGAATCTACTACCACTTTTGGTTTTAATATTAATTGAAGACATCACCAAACTCTTTTACGTGGTATACATGTGACACTGCTACATGTTTTATGAGCACGTTAGACACTTGGGCAGCATTGGAAACACACAAATTTGACCAAATGCTGTATTGACTATGCTACCATAATTAATAGAAATAATATGTGGCTGATTTAGAAAGTATTGCCGTCAATAACACTGCAAACCTTCTGAACTGTTTGTCCTTAATGCACTGATGTTTAAGCTGTAGAATGTCACTTGTTTCTAATTCCTATCTCTTCTCGTTCAAGAGTAATGGAGCAATCCATGGGATCTAGTGGTGACGTCCGGTTGAAACAGCGGATTACCTTTGGGTTGCCATTGGATTTCTGACTACAGATGGTTTACGCCCAGGAACATTCATCGCTGGCAACGAGTCGTGGATACACCATTACGGCCCAGAAACGAAGCATCAGTCGATGGAGTGCCGCCACACGTCCACTCCTCCACCAAAAAAAAATTCCAAGTTGTTCCAACTGTTGGTAAAGTGTTGTTGACATTCTGCCTCATCCTGTCTAGAGTCTGGATCTTGCGCCCTGAGACTTTTGGCTCTTCCCCAACTTAAGGGTCTTCACTACAGCGAAATTAAACTACCGCTAATTTTAGAGTTTTTCTGTAATATCTTCAAAACAAATAAAAATATTCGAAAAGTAGAAAAGTAGTGAATTAGATAATACGATTTTGCGTGGGATACCGTTATCGCAATCATCCATCTGCTTTCGATTTGTAACTGTAGAAAAATTTAGTATTTTTTTGCGGATTCTGTAAATAGTGGGATACTAAAAGCGGATAGGTGAATTGTGGTAAAGGTATCACATGCAAAATCTATTGTCTAGTTCACTACGTTTCTATTTTTCGAATATATTTATTTGTTTTGAAGATATTACAGAAAAACTCCAAAATTAGCGGTAGTTTAATTTCGCTTTAGTGAAGACCCTTCAGGACTTCCTTAAGAGTCAACGCTACAGTTGTGACGCGGAGATGGAAACGAAGGTTCGGCAATTTTGTCGCCAGCAGCCACCACAATTCTTCGCCGACAGCATGAAAAACCTAGTTTCGCGTTGGAACAAATGCAAGGTGACCAGACGTCCCGTTTTAGCCGGGACAGTCCCTTATTTTCAACCGCTGTCCCGTTTTTTTTTCTGATTCTCAAACGGGACGCCTAAATGTCCTGTTTTTAAGCAAACATGACCCAGGTGTCCCGTAATTGTTATTCAACATATAAATGGTCAATGCTAATTCTACACTCTTCCGTACCAACACGCATTGGGAAGGTTCAGCCGTGCCTAGAACTTCTGAATATTCAAATGAGAATTGAGTGTTCTGTGGTTCAAGTGGGAATTGAGTGGGAATTCTGAGTGTTGAAGTAGTTAAAAGTATTTTTGGGTAGTACTTAAGTTAGGAACGCTGTGTTACCATTCTTACTTCTGTATTTTGTAAATTGAAAACTCTGCTGAGTTCCAAAATGCAATGTGGAAGTCCCCCCCCCCCCCGTCGCCGATTCGTATGCGTCCCGTTTTTGAAAGTAAAAGTTCTGGTCACCTTGAACAAATGTGTTGCTCGTTATGGGGTTATGTTCAAAAATGATGCCACCATTTGTAGCTGACATTGCAAACTTTCCATTGATACCTGTATCGGATCGGTGCTATCTGTCAAACAGAAATAAAGGTATTACCTTGGGGGCATTACTTTCCGAATCACCCTCGTAATCAAGAACTCATGTTACAATTCTTAATTTCTTTTAAAACAGTAACAATGTACGCACAACCCTGAAAATATTTATTCAAAATATTGTTTTGTTCAAAAAGAAGGGGAAAATAAATTATGTATGTCATTAATCATTTCAGTACCTATAAAATTTTCTTTAGAAAATGTTCAGAAATAAATAGTATTAATTAGAGTAGTAAATCTGCATTTAAAGTATTTGCAATTTGTACCATGGAAAATTCTTCGTTGTGAAAACAGAATGGCGCATGTAAAGCAATATTCAATGTGATAGGTTAGCAAACATAAACTGTAATGTCCTTCAATTCAAAATTTTACGCCTTAATTAGTGGTTCTATTGTACTATAGGCCTAAATTACTACAAATAGTATTTTCAAATATCCATTTCATTTTTCTCTTCGCTGCTCAAATCATCAATAATAGTAATAAAATAATAATAATAATAATAATAACGTAGCAATTATTGTCTGACCACAAAAGCATTACATGTATATAATAAGGCACAATTTATAAGCAACCGTTTTTACGCTGATGATGATTGCTACAAACCGTGTCCTGACAAACGCATTCCAAGAGCCTTCAACTGTGTCCAATAAAAAGAGAATTGCTCACATGTTTCATTGACATTGAAGAAAAATGCCTTACTAGCCAACAAGTACGTACAATAATCGCCAGAATGAAAACATTGCTGTAGTAATTACACGGGTAACCATTTCAATTACATTTTTTGAGCAGTTTAGCAGTTTATTTTTTTTCTAATTGTCTCATCATAATAGCATTACGAATTGCTTGAAAAACTATATATACGCGTAACGAAGTTTACATTGTAAAACTCCACAAATTATAGCACATTTATCTTGCAGTTTAACGTCTCACGACTATATAATTTTATTTAGTAATATTAGATCTATCGATTGGTATATCGATTTCGTCTAGATCTATCGATTGGTATATCGATTTCGTCTAGATCTATCGATTAGTATATCGATTTCGTCTAGATCTATCGATTGGTATAACGATTTCGTGTAGATCTATCGATTTCGTCAGTATCTGATGTTTCCCCAAGTTTCAAGAAGTGTTCTCTATGTTATTATGACAGCATTTAAATTATCGAAAGTTGTGTTCACGACCGTGTTGTAGTGGTTGTCAAATCAGGCGGCAGACTTCAATGAGGATGGTATTCAAAAGCTTGTGGCACGATACGATAAATCATGTCTTAATATTGGTGGAAACTATATAGAAAAATAGACCAAGGTACAGGCTTTCATCTCAAGATTAAATTGTTACGAAAACTATACATTAAAAAAAAAAATCAAAACGGTACTTACTTTAAAAGCGCGCCTATGTCTTTGGGCAATTTTCCCCGCTAAATGCTAACAACAGAGCAGAATTTATTTTCTCGGTGATGGAACCCGGGTTCGAAGCTCGGTGGAAGCTCATATGGTTCTTATCCTACATTAAGCTGCAGATCCGCGTCTTTTACTTTTGAATAGCCTCTGCTGAAAAGAACGTTTAATTCTAATTAACGAACATGGTCTCTGTTTTATTTTGTATTTTGGCACAACTTCTCTGCTTTATTTCCCCAAATATTGAATAGTAGTACATGTGTCTTTCAATATATAAATTTCACTAAGCTATAAAATATTTAAGATACATCCCAAGTAACATTTTCGTTGTCAAACGGTGTGCCAACCGTTGTTTATTTGTAGGCATCGTTGGCAAAGCCACTATCAAAATGCCAACGGCAAATTCGACAATCCATCAACCATCGATGCCAACAAGCGAAAACAAAACAGTGTTCAACGTAGGTGCATCGTTGTTTCGGCAACGCATCGAAAGACGATGTTCTATTTTGTTGTCACAATGTTGACATTCCGTAGGATAACGATCGTTGGCCAACTGTTTTTTTTTTCACGTTGGTGTTTTGTTGGCATTCCATTGGCCCAACCACACCATAGTATGTAGATTGTAGGATAACGATTGTTGGCCAACTGTGATTTTCTCGTTGGCATTTTGTTGGAATTTCGTTGGCCCAACTCCTCCATGGTTGGCACACTGTCGTCCATTGGTTGGTTGGCCAACTGTACACAATCTTCTGTTGGCCCAACGTTGCAAATAATTGTTGGCATAACGATTTGCAATAGCGCCAAAACCACCGTTGGCCAAGTATGGTCGGTTGGCCCAACCATTTGCCAACCCAAAATGCTACTTGAGATATGTAAACTACATATACCTGTGTAAATGGATTCTTCCTCACCTCTCTACATAATCCCCATTGAAATTCAAGATTTGTATCACCGTTGCAACAATTTGTCTTCAAACTCTTTGCAAAAAAAAAAAAAAAAAAAAAAAAAAATCAGGGCTCCACTTATTTAGCACTGTCCTCACATTAAGCTTCACTTCTTCATCTCCAGTTGACAGGATACCAAGTCGCTTATGTCGAACGTAAACACTCCTTGAGAGAAACACAATTCGACAGAAGTGATCTGGTCTCTTCTTCTCATCCCCACTCAGTACGCAAACAAGACACAAAATTGAAGAATTAGGCTGGGAAAGACTCCCCCACTCTCCATACAGCCTCAATTTAGAGCCCGCAGTTATTTCCATCTTTTTCCGGAGTTAAAGTCTGCATTGCAAGGTGAACGTTTCGAAACAGATGAAGAAGTGAAACGGGATGTGAGGACAGAGCCCTGATTTTTTGTAAAGGATTTGGACAAATTGGTACAACGGTGAAAAATACCTGAACGTCAATAGGGGTTGTGTAAAGAGGTGAAGATGGACCACCTACAAATGTATCTATAGTTTACAAATGTCTTAAAAAATAAATATTTTGCAGCTTAGGGAAACATATATTGAACGACGCACGTACACCGTGTATATTAGGCATATGTTTGGATTCAATGATTTAAATTAATATGTGAAGTAATCCTTACTTGAATGGAAACCGCACAGTGCATTTGTGAGATTTGAATTGTTGCTGTTTATGCTTGCTATGAGCTGTTGTTGAGAAAGGCTTTTAAGATATTTTCCTCTATCGCTGGAAGCTTCCCGGATATGGGTCTTTGATAAGCAACCCCAAGAGCAAGATAATAGCATATTGAACTTCCTTCCGTATAGAAGAAAGAAGTCTGCATTGCAAGAAAAGAAATATGCTGTATAAGTTTTAATTTATAAATGTACATGTTCAAGCTAATTTCTTTTATGTAACTTCAAATCAGTTGATATTCTATTATATGTAAACTTCCAGAAAAATATTTCGACATTTTTATGTTAGATTTTATATTTTTGAATCAAAAGATTAAAGGTCTAATATATTTCAATTACACATTTTCTTGTACGCCTTATATCTGGAAAACTATAAAAGTAACCAAGAAAGTTCTGTCGCTTTGCGGAGGTCTGTATTCAATTGTCCCTCACATCGTGAGTTGAATGCAAATGGAGATAAAGCGAAGGTCAGTTGTTGGTGTGGGTATGTTCAACATATTACATGGTTGTGGCAGGTCAGTTACACCGTGAACTTGCGTAACGATAGAGTGAACATGGGATCTCCACTGAGCGTCATAAGGGTATGTATGCCCTACGAATTCAAACTGGAGTCAAATGCCACTGCAGCGGAACGGAATATATGTCAGGCCTTTGGTGAGGGTGTCGGGACTACACGGACAGTGCAGCGGTGTTTTAACAAGTTTAAAGACGGTGACAAAACACTCGAAGACGCACCACATGCCGGAAGACCAACACATGCAGAAAATGAAGATCTTCAGGCAGCAATTGAGGCGAACAGTGGACAGACATGTGAGGAACTGGGACTACAATACAGTGTGAGTGGAGAAACCATTCGGCAGTACCTCCATCAACTTGGGAAGCACTACAATTGGGTCGATGGACCCCACATGATTTGACTCCGGGCCAGAAGACAACCTGTGTGTATCTGCTTTCTCGTCTGAGGAAGGAGCCATTTCTGGACAGGGTGCAGACATGTGATGAGAAGTGGGTCCTGTACAAATCTCCACGGTGCCGTCATCATTGGTTAGCATCCATGAACCGGTTCCAAAACTGCCGAGACCAGCACTTCACCAGAAGAAGATCCTTTTGTGTGTTTGGTGAACTGCTCGTGGCATCATGCACCGGGAACTGCTACCATCTGGTCAGAGCATCAATGCAACTGTGTACTGTCAGCAGTTGAGCCGTGTTCAAGGAAAACTCAAAACTCTGGAGCCAGCACATCTGAATCACAAAGGGGAGGAAACGCTAAGCACACGTAGCTAGGATGACCCGGGACACCATTCTATGCCTTGGATAGGGGAACACTATTGCATCTGCCATACTCCCCGAATACTGCACCGTCCGATTATCACCTGTTCCATTCCTTGGACAATCACCTTAGAGGACGCCAGTTAAAATCCCTAGTAGAGGTGCAAAATGCACTTGATACCTTCTTCACTTCACGGCCCACCAAGTTCTACCGCAATGGAATCCATGGCTTTTCAGAACATTGGCTGAAGATCGTCAATACTGATGTTTTTTTTTTGTTGTTGTTTTTTTTTTAATCTTCCAGGTACGTCTTACGGGATTTATCGCTGTTCAAAATGGTAAGTGAAAAAGGGATAGAACTTTCATGGTTACCTTTATACATACAGTGTGTCCAAACCCAAACTATCACTAACTTATTATGATGTGCTTATTCCGTAGAAAATACGAAAACTCGATTTAGGGGTCGTTCAAAAATTTTGTGGCCCATGATCCAAGATCCAATATATTTCAATCAAAAATGTTCTTGTACGCCTTGTCTGGAGAACGACATATAGTATAGCCGAACCCAAACTAGCACTTAACTCAGTATGATGTGCTTACTCCGAAAAAAAAAAAAAAAAACCCTCGATTTACGGATCATTGAAAAATTATGTGGCCCTTGGTCTAAAAACTAATTATTGGCCAAGGTCGAAATCTTTTGATCCATTTATTTTTTTTTATCATTCCTAAAATTCTTGTTAAAAACTCTGTCACTCTTGGATTCATTTCTATACATTTGTCCATGCTTCTGTCATATTAATAGTTTGGTCCAATGACTGAGAAAGAAATGTGAAACGTACTATTTATATCTACCAAAAAGTATATGGATTTAATATTATTCGGTTTGTATTATTATTATTATTATTATTATTATTATTATTATTATTATTATTATTATTATTCAGAACACAACACAATTACACATATTCGTAATACATTCGATTGAATGGTCATCCATATGAGGGCAATAGAAGGCAACAGCCATATTCCAGGAATATATGCATGTATTTTGTTTTCCAATTCTTGTAAAAATAAATAAATAAACCTTACTAAAACAAGCTTAAAGGTTCGTATGAAGGAAAGTAGAAGTCCGTATTATCTAAAAATTTCTTCAACGCTTTCTAATTTTTTTTTTTTTTTTTTTTTTTTTTTTTTTTTTTTGTAAGTTCTGTTAATCTCAAGTTCCATTTTTCCCATCAAGTGTAAATTTTTAGTCAACGTAGAGGAGGGCGTGGATCATGGTTCGCAGTTAATGACGACGATGGGTTTTGGTGGTTGGTGGATCTCGGTGGGTGTTGGGCCAGTAGGTCATGGTATCTGATTCAATATTCTCCCACGGGCAATCAAACCCGGAACCCCATGCAACAAAAGCGCATGCGCTAGCCACTGAACCAGCTGGAGGACAAATTCTTGCTAAATTTGTTTAAGAAGTCACTTTTTTTAAAAATATATATATATATTATTTGATCGCTTGTGGAAACGTTAAGCCTTCATACGCCTATTCCAGACAACTTCATTGGAAAACTGTTTAAAAGGACGTTACATTAAAATATTTCTTTAATGGTCTGTCATCAACACGATAAATCATATTATTTGTGAACAGTTCTAACAAGCGACAGTATATCATGTGTCTTCAGTATTTTATCACAAAATAAATACATCTAATTATATGACATGACATCAGAAGCATAAATCACATATGTTGATAACATTTCGTAGCAAATCCAAATGATAACACGATGATATCAATACAAGAACTAGTTTATTCTGCTCGTGTACGCCCTATGAAAGACGTGGGTTTTTGTTTTTTTTTCTACTGACAACTCTGAAAACGTGGCTCCATAGTTCATCTCATTCAGCGAATAAGTCAGAAGACTACGTCAAGTGGGCGGTGACTCATCCGCTGCTATCCGGTAGGTGTGAAGGTCTGACAGACAGATTGCATACAGAACCCTATTTTCGCTTTTTCCCATCTCTTTCCTTGGTCCATGCACGACACATCTTATACATTCTGTATGCATGCATTGCACATCTAGTACCAAGGTCTGAATCACTGCTTTTACTCACCAGGAGACATTAAACATTAAACACAAAACATTGTCTTTGAGAAAGTTAGTGAGTCATCGCTAATCCCGTGAGTAATGAAACGTATGAGTTACGTGATCATTGAAATGCTGCCCCCTGACTAATACCTTTCGATCTTTTATCTCTCAATTTATGGGTTTGTTCTAAGGCTGCATTAGGAAAAATAGTTGGTCACTTGGATTGTCGTTTAGTGTAACTTTCAGCCCCAAGGCTATGAGAGACGTGAACATACACTGTAGCTTAATATGGAATCCGAAACAGGGGCGAACCAAGGCAAAATTTTTACCCCGGCAAAGTGATTTTTTGCCGCTCCCTAGTCCTAGCCTATATTTTACATTTTATTATAGTGATTTTAATATTTTAAATTTCAAATACATTATATATTTAATACTTAAAAATATAGCCTTGGTAATAATTATATTGTGGAGGCACGGTGGCTCAGTGGTAGAGCGTTCACCTCTGGTGTTTGGGGTCCCTGGTTCGATCCCAGCTCGCGCCGTATGGACTTTGTGGTGGACAAACACCGTACCCGTGGGTTTTCTCGGGGTTCTTCCACTTTCTTCATTCCACCATTTCATTCATTTCTCATAATCACCGTCTCCTTTAGCCTAGCAGGCATAATCGTGGGACGTAAAACTTAAAGATTTCATTTCATTTTCATCAATTACATTGTGTTTTATCATTATTTATGTACCGATATGTATAAAGAAAAATAATATCAAACAGCATTTATTGAATACTACTAATGGTGACATGATTACTGCTATATTATAAATTGTTTCGTTATGTCAATAACATCAGGAGTCATTCTACCATATATCCGAGTACCGGTATGTAATAATCTATTCTAATAATATGAAATATCGATAAATTCATTTCACATGTGCTGAACATGTTTTATGTACAGCAATATAAACACCCATTTTTATGTAGGTCCTAGTATTTGAAGTCCATGGCATTCATAAGACGTATCTCATGAATTTGTCAAAAGCTGAACACTCATACAAGACTAAAACTTAATAACAGGTTTTATCAAGTATTGGAAAGCTCCCCTCCACTACCACTTTAAAAGAATAGCATAATATCCAATAACATTCATTGCCTGGGAAAAGTTTACAAAGAACATGGCCCACTATAAATAATACCAATTCCACTTCCACTATTTTTTCTACATACCATGTCTCCATTTGTCGATAAAGACCCCCCCCCTCAAGTACTATGAAACTGTCTTCTTCCATGGTGGAATGAAAAAAAAAAAAGATGATTTAATTGAGGCTATTTTACAAAAATGTAAACCAAAAAAGTCAGTAGAAAACGCGTTATAAAATTTAATTTTTGAGTCCTCGTTTTGGCGCCCTCCTGACTGTGGCGCCCTGAGCAGTCGCCACATCAAGAATATGCATTTCAAGTACCATCTCTACATATGTCTCCCGTAATAAAAGAAGAAAATCTGAACTTCTTCCCTGAATGCGAAACACATGAGCTCCCACCAACAATCAAACCGAATACGAGTAAGATAGCCATATAACCACGACGGATTTCAGGAATACTGGCATTTCACAAATTTAGGCAAAGAAGTGAAAGGAATTAATTCTATCAAGAATATGCGTTTCAAGTACCATCTCTTCATTTGTCTCCTGTAATAAAAGGAGAAAATCTGGACTTCTCCCTTGGGGTCCAACAGAAAGTGTGATGTACTTACATTTGAGAACGTATATATCAGCCTTACAAACAGGCCACTTCTCATTTTTTGCAGGGAGGGGGTAATAATACATGTTCATTTTCCTTGAATTTCAGTCGACCTCATGAAGGGGATCTCAGTAATAAAACACTCACTTCTAATGTGGGGCTCCTGAATTTACGCCAAGCCAGTGAATTTGTGAAGGACAACATTATGTCCGTGGATCTTCTCGAGATTCTACCGTTTCCTTCCACGTTTTCATTCCACTAATTCTTTCATAATCCTTCACATGATCAAGCATTCGTCTCCTTTAGCATAAAGGACAAAAGCATGCGTAAAAATTTCAGTCGACCGCTCGTAAGAATGCTCCGGGTTCGAACTCGGAACGTTCCGATTATCAAACAATAATTCTACCACTAGCCTGCCCTGCTGGGGATGTATTTTTTAGTTGTTAAGTTCTCTTTCGAAGTATGCCAGAGAGACTTTTTTTTTGGGGGGGGGGAGTTTCCAGTAGATATAGAACAGTATTTACTTACTGTATATCTTAAGGATAAGGGTTCCATATTCAATATTTAGAAGTATAAACGTAGTCTACATTCGACTTTAATAAGCCTATAGCTATATGTTATCTAGAGAATGGAGTTGGAGCCCAGTGTTGATTTATGAACGTACATTTTAATGATTAGGAGTTAGATTTCTGGGCTTTCGCCATCTATGGCCGTGTTACCTCTTATATATGAGAGATGACGTCCCTCGATGATCACACTATTAGGGGAAAGGGAAGGAAGGAAGTGGCCTGGGACCTCTATGTTAGGTACCATCCCGGCTTTGCTTGGTGTGAATGAACAAAACTCAGGAAAATCTCACTCAGGATATGGCCTGAAAAAGCTTTAACACTTTTTTCGACCGAATGTCTCCACCAGGAGTCGAACACATAACTGTTCGCACTAAAGACAAGACACATTTTAAAAAGATGATTCTCTGTTAGTCAAGTACACTTCTAAAAAAAAATCTGGACATCAGACGTACTGAACATCTAATGAATCTAATGTCTACTCTCCGTTGCTCTACAGCCACTTTTTCTTGGAAGCTACACAGTGTGGTGGGAAACGGCATATAGTGTGGGAGTTGATCTTGTATGGTGGTCTGTACCAGATTCAATCCCCGCTTATAGTTTTCAGTCCCGTCTTTCAGAACCTTGGAGTTGCATAATGAAGCTTTTTTTTTTTCCTACAGCCTAGGGAGAGCTACGGTTGGCCATATGGCGCACATTTAGCTGCCAACTAACTTTTTAGACCGAACTTCTTTCATTTAACAGTTTCTCCCTCAGCTGCCTGACACTGCTCAACATCGAAAATTGTATCCAAGAGTCAAACTCAATAGCACACTTAAAAAAAAAAAAAAAAAAAGAATATACAATAACCATTTCGCTATAGCTGTGCACATTGAATATCCAAATACAATATTGGCATTTTCTAGGGATATCTTATGCACATGCCGTAGACATCAGCACTAGAGTACTGAACATAGATGATGATAGAAGGGTGAGGGCTCCCCCAGTGGCTTCGCCTGTCCTCTTAACAAGTTGTATTCAAATCTAGCTTAAGTAATATAAAATTATTCTTTTCGGTATACAAAAAATAGCTCCCCCTTCAAATATGTTCTGTCCCACTGTCTCCCAAGAAATTAAAGCTGGCACCGTCACTGATACTGAACTTCTGTTGAATGTCCAATGGACGTCCTTATGAAATCTGGAGCATGTCAGAAATATCCACTGTATAGGTTTAAAAATGAAATGAAATCTTTGAGTTTTACGTCCCACACTTATGCCGGCTAAGCTAATGGAGACGGTGATGATGAGAAATGAATGCAATGATGGAATGAATGAAGTGGGAGGAAACGAGAGAACCCCGAGAAAACCCACGAGCACGGTGTTTGTCCACCACAAAGTCCACACGACGCGAGCTGGGATCGAACCAGAGATCCCAACCACCGGAGGTGAACGCTCTACCACTGAGCCACCGCGCCCTCTTGCATAGCCTTAGTATTCGTCCATTCATTCCGATAAAATCTCAAATAATAACAAGTGGCACACTGTGGATCAGTGGTAGAGAGCTTTCATTTCTGGTGTATGGGATCTCTGGTTCGATCCTAAGGCTAGTAAGCTTGTGGTGGACAACATAGTGCCCGTGGGTTTTCTCGGGGTACTACCGTTTGCTCCCACGTTCTCGTTCCACCAAATCTTCCATCATCATTCATTTGCCTTAATTATCGTGTTCCTTAACCTAAAGGTCATAATTGTTGGACGTTAAACTAAATTTTTTTCAAATAATAACAACAATACATTGCTTTCTTGTAGTGAGACATAGCTTGAATATCACATGAAGGGGCCGCAGTGGCTCAGTGCTAGAGCTTTTACCTCTGGTGCATGAGGTCCCTGGTTCGATCCCAGCTCGCGCTAAGTGAACGTTGTGGTGGAGAAACACCGTGTGCGTGGGTTTTATCGGAGTTCTCCCGTTTCCTCCCACTTACTTCATTCCACCATTTCATTCATTTCTCATCATCGTCTCCTTTAGCCTAGACGACATAAATGTGGGACGTAAAGCTGAAAGATTTCATTTCATTTGAATATCATATGCGTTAGTCAAATAATGATTGCAGGGCAAAAGTGGATCTGAAAAGGTAGGGGGACGCATGACGTCACGAAGTCCCCGTGCCTACCTTTTCCCATTCTGTTTTTGTAGTAATTGGGAGGATGCCATAGATACGTATTTTTTGGAAGTCGAATAACGGCGTACTCGCTCGTTTTCCCTTACTTTTACCCCCTGATTAGGAGTATTCTAGATGCTCAAGAGCGCTACAATATTTACAATTTTTCAAAATTTCATATTTTCTTAAAATGAACGCTTGGAACCATCATCAGGTGTATTTAGCGCTTATTTATTTTAACCTAGAAATAAGTTGAAATGCGGTCATTAATCCTCACCTTCCCCAATGTCGTTGACTTCTCCCCTCGAAACTCACGACATCTTGCGTGCACAAAGAGGAAACTCTTCCACTTAAACTGCGATATGTCTCCAAAAGCTGATCGCTTCAGATTTCGTGTCATATATTTTCGATTTTTCAAATATACACACACGCATCAAATATTCCGCAATATTAGACAATCGATACATATAGAATGCTTTAATATTGCATACCCGTAAGGATATTGATTACTAAGGAAGAAATAACTCTAAATTGATTAGAGCACAAAATATCTTTTAGCTTTTTATTGTTGACAACTGAACACATACGGTACGAGGGTTGCATTGAAAGTTTCGGGAAAATGATAGAAGGCAAGAACATCAAAGTACAACATTTTTAAAATTGTTTTTCAAAGTATCCCCCCTGTGCAGCCTCGATGTTTGCATGCCTCGTTTGCAGCAAACTGTTTGTATGCCTCGATGGCTTCTTCTGAAATTCAAAAGCGCTTTCCACGTAACATGTTCTTGATTGTCATATGTATGAAACATAAACCGGTCAATGCTTTCTTTTCATAGTACAAATATAATTTCGAAACGTAAAGGTAATTTTTGAAACCTTCCAGTTTCATTGTTACCGGAAAAGGCGAAATTGCTTTACTCATTCATTGTCATTAAAAATCAAATTAAATTTAAAAATATTTTTCTTTCCATGATTTTGGGAAGGGATATTTTCACCTTCAATATCCACCATGAGCAGGCGTCGATTCGGGGATGGGATACGAGGGCCCTATGTCCCTTCCACCATCAAAGTTGGCTTGGTTCCCAAGGGATTTGAATGTTTATGCTTAGCAATCTGTCGACGAAATCCATGCCTGAGCGTATCTCTCAAAAACTATAGAGAAATTGATATTACTGGCCGTGAGTGGCCTTCTGTATGTGGTAAAGAGTTCTCAGATATCTTACACAACTAAAAAATATCGTGTTCTTACGCAATGTGGGTCGTTAATTCATTAGGCTTTTAATATTATATGTTTCTCTATATAGAATATATCGAGCATATCAAATAATAAGGAAATTATGCTCTACTTTCATATAATCATTAATTAGAAGACACGTCTCGGCTCACATTGGCTTAATGGTAGGGTACTTACTTCTGATGCGAGAGATCCCTGGTTCGATCACAGACTATATGAGCTTTTGGTAGATAACATCGTACCATCTGTTTACTTCCGTTTACTCCCACATTCCCATTTCACCAGTACACTCACATTATTAATCTTCTGTTCTTTAATCTAAAGAAATAACCGTGCAACTTTGAAATAAAGATTTACTTTACTTCATTTTTTAACCCTTTTAAATTTTTGGTGCCTATTTTTAGGTACTAAAGTAGTGTCTCCGTTACTCGATTTGAAAAGTACCAAAAAAGCTTTTTACTTCTTTTTTTCTTTTTCTTTTTCTTTTTTTAAGCCTAGAACATGTTACGTGTAGTTTTACACCTTTCTGCGTCGAAATATACTAGTCGATGACGTCATAACTTAAAAAATATTTTTTGTTATGCATATTTTTTTAAATATTTTTTGGCAGGTTTATTTTTGCATCTAGAAGTTTGAAATTTTGCACAAACATTCAATGCACCGATTAGTAATTTTGAGATTTGTTTCAGACCTCTATGTTAATACAGGGAAAGTTCAGAGGGACAAAAAGGTTAAGAAAGGGTTCCTTTAAAAAAAAAAAAAAAAAAAAATCCCGCCTCAGATACATGGTGGAGACGTAAATAGTACCGTTTAAAAGGCTGTTTTATTCTTAAGAGAATGAGGTACGAACCATGATCCTAGGACAAATACGGATGTCTCAGGAAGTTTCCTGTTTTATACGGGAATCTGGGGTATTGTGGGAATATTCTTAGCACATTGATAAATATTTTCCCTTACTTTTCAAGATAGGAGCCTGAAATTTTGTACATATAGCTATTCAGTATAACCCTTATTATTTTTCAGGATTGTTTCAGATTTCTGCATTAACCCAAGAGGGGTTCAAAGGGTCAAAAAGGTAATATATATCCCCCTCAAGGTATTTCCCTCAAGATTTCCTTCGTTGAGGACATGGGGGACATGATAGGATTATGTGAATAATACCATTTGAAAAGATATTCTATTCCGAAGAGAATGATGTACAAAACATGACCCTAGGATAAATAGGGATGTCTCTGGAAAGTTTTATATTACATCCGCGTCTTTTGGAGTCATCCGGGGCATTGTGGGGATGTTCTTAGCTCATTAGTAAATACTTTTCCCGTCCTTACTATTTTTCAATTGATTTTGAGATCTGTGCGTTAACACGGGGGGTGCAGATGGGCTCAAAATTTGAATTTCTTTTCAGAAAAAAGCTATTTCTCCCAAAATTTCCTGCCCCATGGACATGATAGGGAAATGTGAATGGTACCGTTTGAAAGGCTGTTCTATTCTGAAGAGAATGAGGTACGAACCATGATCCTAGGATAAATAGGGATGATGCTGTATTTGCTTGACTGAAAGTCTATAATTTACCTAAAAGAAAGCATAAGTTTAAAAAGGTTAAAGCTTAAAAGTCACATGCTGCCCACGGGCAGCAGGTTGCACGTAACAAATAAAGAATACTTTCCTACTTTCATTATATTTGCTTTAACATTAAATATAAGTAGAACATTTAATTTCGGAAGTGGGGCGTTTTTACCTTTGCGTGTAAATTTGTTGTCGCGTGCGTATATATACTATATAATGCATAGAATAGAATTATACTGTATGTGCGTTTGCGAGTGTTTGTGTGCGATGTACATACGTTATAGCTGCTCTGTGCATGTCGTGGAACTCCGCGCCGTCTGTCGAGACTTCGATTTTTCTGCTGAAAAACTTTTTTTTTTTACTTTCTTTTTGCAGCTTGTCTGTGAGGAAGATCTACTTTTAGAATTTTATGATTTTGTCATGAAGCCCAAGAGAGGAACAGAAAGACACACACATTAATGGCTAACACAAACATTGGACCATCAAAGCTGAACAGATGAAAAGCAGATGAATCTCTCTCTCTCTCTCTCTCTCTCTCTCTCTCTCTCTCTCTCTTGACTTAAAAAAAAAGTTAACTCTGATTTTCTTTCGCAAGTACATATCACCATCAAAACTACGTAAATGAATTTTCTTTTCAAATTAAGAACGCCATGCATCGTGGAGTGGACATAATTATTGCGTCACTACTGCCAGGACGGGATTAACAAGATTTCCATTTTCATTCTGCATAACAGAGTGGATCCTTGCGAATAATAAAGAATGAAATGACATAAACGTATTGACTTCAGAATTCTCGTAAATTAATGATATTACGTAATAATAATCTGACTACAGTGCGGGGTGGTTCTAAAGTCTTAAATCAATGGGAAAATGAGAACATGGCATTGCTCCACATGTCCTGTACCATTCTCAGCATACTTCCTCAAAGGTTTCACCCCAATTATTGAAGTTTTACTAATGTGTGAGGCTGAAACCACACAATAGCAATTGCAGTGGATATTCCCTCCCGGAGATAGTTGTCAAAATAATGAAAGCATTCATGTAGTGGAAAGCTTAATATTGTGATTTACAAGGGAAGTGGGTGAATGGTGTTTGTAGGGGGCGTGGCGACCATTTGAAGATCCGAACAAGGCACGCTCCGAAACACCAGAAAATGTGGACAAAATAGGAAGCTATGATGTAATTGTTTTGAGACGTGATGTATATATAGTGTTAAAATGTAGCTGAATACGAATCTGAAACCAAATATTTACAAATCAAAATGGTGGATCCAACATGATGAACACAAATTACAAAACAAGCTATGGATCTGAATTTGGGTATATATAGAGATATTGGACGTCGCTATGTACTCTCAATCTACATTTAAAAACTACCTCTTGCTGCCTGTTACTGTTTGTTAACTATAGCAGTCAAAGTTGAACCCAAAGATTGTAAATTTTCACTACTTCCGGTTTGAATTGAGGAATAAAAGGTGTTGATGGAACTTAATTTTTGTTTTGATTTTATTTTGAGGCTAATGTCCCTTTCAGCAGTGAGGCTATATGAGACGTGGATTCACAGTTTAGCACGGAATTAGGACCACATGACTTAATCGTTGGTACGCTGAATCCATGTCAAAAACCTATTTCGAGATATCTCTTTCCCTTTCTGCTCGATGAAGATAATTATATTGAAACCACTTCCGGTCGTAGTAAAAAGATACGGGCAAAGATGGAATATATTCTTGAGAAGCTAAGTTGATTTTAAGAAATCTATTTCTATTTCCGTTTTTGCTCTGTTGTGATCACTGTTGGAGCTGGAAATGAATGATCGCCATTTCCGGCTTGTAGAAAGGCTGGGCTTAATGGAGGAGATGGAACCTATTATTTGGGAGCTGAATCAATTCCGAAAGACCACTTCTTGCTATCTCTTACCTTTTTTGATTTGATATCTGTCGTCAGACGGATGGACGAACGGACATAGTCTCCAATCTTGGGAAGTAACGTAACGCAAGTAACGCGTTACTTTTTAAGTAACATTTCCTAGTAACGCGTTACATTGTTTCCAAAGTAACTGTAACGGTAACGCGTTACAAATTTTTAAGTAACGTACCTAGTTTGCGTTACTTTTTTCGCGTTACATTTCGGATGAGTAACTGCAATATAGGTATATATATATATATATATATATATATATATATATATATATATATATATATATATATATATATATATATATATATATATATATATATATATATATATATATATATATATATTTTTTTTTGGAAATAAATGTTTCTTTATTGTAAGTGAATTTCTCAGAATGAATCAATCGAGCATGAACTACGTATGTCAGTGACGGACAGTCACCGACACACAGAGAAACAGATAAGTTCGTAGTGCCACTTGTTGTTTTTGGAAGATGAGGACAGCCTTAGGTAATTCACGTGTACTGATTGTTAGCACCTGGAAGGTTTTGTCGTAGATTTTGACAGCTTCAAATCAATACATTCAGTAAGAAAACTACAACTGCAATGGGACCGGTTGTATATTTTACTTTGATTGGTGTTGTTTTTATGACAATGGAGAACGAAAATACCTTATCGTTCGAACATTTGAAAAAATATTTTTTTCTTAAAAACTGAAGATGATGGTGGACGGAATAATAATAATAATAATAATAATAATAATAATAATAATAATAATAATAATAATAATAATAATAATAATAATAATAATAATAATAATAATAATAATAATAATAATAGCGGTAGTAATAGTAGTACGGTAAATTGAAGTTATAATATTTTTTACATATTTAAAGTTTCGGACCTAAAAGTAACACGTTACTTTCGAAGTAAAGTAGCAGTTACTTTTTGGGGGCAAGTAACGCGTTACTAACGTGTTACATTTTAAGATAAAGTAAAGTAACTTGTAACGCGTTACATTTTTACAAGTAACTTACCCAACACTGATAGTCTCTTATAATACTGTCCATACAGTGGCGGATCTAGAAGGTAAAACGTGGCAGGAAGGCAGCCAGAATCTAACTATAATAGGTATATTATAAATTTTCGTGGGTGCTGCAGAAGTTTCCAACGTCTCTCTCTCCCGATGGATGTTACGGCTAGGTTTGATGTTAACATTGTGGACCTCAAGTATTGTTTAACGCATTGTATAACAGAAAAACTACAGCTGAGACTATTATCTAATGTTTCAAAATTTTTCTAATGAAGTATGAAAAGCAACGCTTACTATAAACTTCAAAAATAAGTAAATAATGGCTTCAATTATTTTTGTTGCTCAAAAAGGGGGGGGACTAGGACCCCCGACCCCAGGCTTGATCCACCGCTGTTCCCATACTTATAGAACATATTTTGGAACTCTAATAAAAATAATTTTCTAAACAGTTCAGATCAGAAATGCTACTAATTTAAACGGAGACTCGTGTTGGAATACTGCTGCATCTACTTTAACGCAATAGACGTCAGATTCATTTGTTGTCTGTACTTGAATGCTCTTCAATTCGATGTATTGTTTTGTTATCTTTCCAGCTGGAAAGTAGGTCACTCTCTGTGAGGTAATCATACAGTAAACACTGTGACAAACAATAAATACACAACTGTGACAAAAGTCAAGGAAACTACGATAGATAAAAAGAGTTTTCCCTTTTGCTGCGCGAAATATATCAGAAAAATCTTTTTTTTTTTTTTTCAGTCATTCGCACAGCTAGGTACACATTGAGAATACAAAGGTCACCTTTTGATCCATTATATTGCATCACTGACAAAACAAATTTGATCCTAGATATTTCAGAAGATACAAAAAAAAGAAAGAAAAAGAAAATAAAAAGAAAGAAAAAATCGACAAATATATTAATACGTATGCATAGCTACCAGAAAATATTATATGAAAAAGGAAAAAGAAAAAAAAAAGAACCGAAAATGAGGGATATCGTTTCCCTACTCTATGAACATAGTAAAGCACATTTCCAAACTTTTTTAGTAGTCATACATTGTTTACCTTCACCCCCCAAAACTGCTACAAACTACTCCCTCACAGGAATAATAAGTAATTCTATCCATTACGACCTTAAAAGTTATTAGATAAATAAGTAACAGTTCTGACTAAAGTAATTCAGTTCTTGATTAAAACCAAGGCAATGTGTTACAGTTTCGAGAATAACACATTATTTTACTTTTAATAAACACGTGAATTACTCTGCTTAAAAGTGTTAGTTAATTCAGAAACAACAACTTAAATTACTATGATAAAGTTCCCTCATTGCTTCTGTCTGCTTGAAACGATCATGAACCGACTTATACATTTTATTATTTGTCACCACATTTTCATCATTTGGGCGTCAAAATCACTTCTGGAAGCATTCCTGAAAATTATCTTTCGCAAGGGTGTGAAGAACTATCTCCGTATTTGCCTGGATTTCAAATCCAATTGAGTCAAATGCTTACCTTTTAGCGACAATCTTAGTTTAGAAAACAGGTAGAAGCCGGAAGGGGCCAAATCAGGGGAATAGAGGGTTGAAGAAGCATAGGAATGTTGAATTTGGCCAGAAATTCCTGGATCGATAAGGCATAATAAGCCGGTGCGTTGTCGTGGTGGAGGACAGGCCTTTTCCTTCGCAAATTTTGGGCAAACGCTGAAGAACACTTGTAGTATTCTTGGTTGACTGTCTGCCTCCTAGGGGCAAATTCATGATGCATGATACCCGTAGAATTGAAAAAAAATAATAATAACACAAACACTATCTTCACATTCTTCAGACTTTGTCGCGCTTCAGGCCCGTAGCCAGCCTCAAAATTTAGGGGGGGCTAAATGTAAATTAGGGTGGGCACACACACACACACACACACACACACACACACACACACACACATATATATATATATATATATATATATATATATATATATATATATATATATATATATATATATATATATATATATATATATATATATATATATATATATGTAATGTCTGTCTCTGTGTATGATGAATAAAATCTTATGCTCTTAAAACTAAAACTACAGCGTGAAGGAATTACTATTAAAATTTTCCCCTATAGCGTTAGTCCAATTGTACCTGAAAGCTAGAATACTATGTGTTTCCTTTTTATTTATTTGTTATGGCAACAAAATATTTCTTCCGTTTTCTCTTCAAGGAAATAAAAAAATATTTTAAAAAAATAGTTGGCCGAACGAACCAATCATTAAAATTTCCAAAGAATTAGTACAGGAAATACGTTTTTAAATTTTTGATGGACTGAAAAATATTTGTGAAAGTCGAAAACATCTAGAGAGTAATGAGATTTAATACTATCTTCAAAGAGATTCTACAAAGAAGGGTCTCAAAATCTTAAATCAATATTTTGAAATACATGTGGCCTAAACAAATATATGTATATTGGAAAAATGAAATTAACATCTTACCTGTATTATTATTTACATGTCGTTAGATACGAAACTTTATATTTCTTCAAATATTACGCGCTTTATTTTACACTTGTACTTCTAAACATTTTTTGATCAGTTTTTTATAGTGATGTCCGAAAGAAATAATGATATGTTTATGGGTTTTTGCTATCTACAGATTTATAAATTTTATAAGATTAAGAAACACAAACACAACACGCATATATACACTTCTCGTGTTGGCACACTATAGTCGAAACAATTTGAACATTTGAACAATCACTAACAACACAATCACAGTATAAGTCTCCTTGTTTTGGATGCTGCCAATCTTAGAACAATTGTGTCCAGATCGAGATTTCTGGTAATGTCATTGTTGTAACTCAACAAAACAAGATCGGCACGGTGCAGTTAATGTACAACTCCTTTTGAAAAATGCCCTAACAAAGAAGGAATTTTTCTCACCCGAAGTAGTCCTATATAACGGTTGACCGGCTTCAGGGCAGAAATTTAGTAAAGAAAATATTCAAATTTACAAACGTAGGTATAATTTCTAATTGCTTTCTTTTTAGTAACTGAAAAAAAAAAATACATTTTGCATAACAGCTGTGAGTTCCATTTTATCAGAACACATTTCAATTTATAGACGTCGCGGACCCCCGGGGTCCGCGGACTCTAGTTTAAAAACAACTGCTCTAGACTCTTTGGAACATACTATCAACAATCATTTAGGACGATTGCTACTAAAGTCATGTTTAAGTAAAAATAATCTGTTATGTTTTGGTACTCGAGCATTCAAATAAGAAATAACTCCAAAAAAGTTCCCTGTTCTAGCGCAGTTACCTTCTTTCTCGAAACGAAATTGATAAGAGAAGTAACAATTCATTAAATTTTCTTTGTATAGTACAATTCATATCAAAGTATACATGAAATTCTTCTTTACATTGTACAAATAAGAATTCGAGATCAGTTGCTTTCGTAGGTACTAAAAAAGTTTAAGAACTAATAATTTAAACAGCTATTTACTTATTTCTATTGAAGATATCTCTTCTTCAAAATGAAACTACATTAACAAATTGTTACTTTTGTGGCCTCATGGGTACAGCGCTCGCCTTTGGCGCATCTGGTTTCGGGTTCAAACCATACTGGGAGTCCTCGGATTCAAACCGATAGTGATTTGAATGTTACTTTAAGCTATAGGTCCCGTGTCTACATAGCCTCCCTGCTGAAGAGGGACACTAAACTCCCCAACGCATCCTGTTTTAAGTCAAAGGTCAAATTTCAAATTTATAAAGCATTATACATATTATCATCCAATAAGGTTAAATTTTTAATTGAAAATTCTGTTTTTCCTATAAGTGCAACTACTACCTCCGTTTAGTCCGCAGCATTGTTTATTTACATACCAGAAGATTGCAAGGTATTCTTTTACAAAATAGTAACTTTGGATGATTAGGCTTACGTCTGATGATCTGCATGAACATTTGATTCTGGCACCAAAGATTGGCAACAATTATTAAATTATTTTTATAAAGTATCTAATAATTCATTCCCGAGAAAGATTAAGTGAATCAAACTTATTTTTAGTTTAAAGATATATTAAAAGTATTACTTATCTATTCCAAGTTATTTGACAAATAGTCAAGTTCCTGATACATTACAATTCTCATTCTTCAAGTCAACTTCGGTGCATCTTCAGCACCGCCTCCTCGATTCACTTACCTGCCTGTTCATTCTTTTCAAAAACCATTGTCTCCCGCGTGAACGCTTGTTTTCTAATTTCGACGCTAGAGTGCAGCACGTACTGCCCATTTTTGTAAGTAAATCTTTATGGTTTGCATAGGAATGACCACGCTTTTCCAATAGTTTAGAAAAGAAAATGGTCTTATATTGTTGGGTATCATTCTGCAAAGCAAGAAAAGACAAGTTGGAATATAATGGAGTGTTATTTCATGAAATACCATCCGATAATGAACTACGTAAGAACATTAATAGGGGTATACATGAATGATACTAGATTTTCTGTTTTTTTCCTCAAGCCTTTGGCAGTTGCATATACGAAACTCTCTAAGTCAATAAACTAACTATATACTCCACATTTGATGAGTTGAACAATGAGGTATATTGACGAGGATTTATAAAATGAAAAAGATCTCTCCAGTATTAGACTTCCAAATTATACTATGTATAAGTGTTGGTAGTCTTATAGAACGGCTATGTCCTTCGGTTGACAGGTATCAGAGCAAAAACGGCAAGAGCTATCGACATGCAGTTTTCGGGAATCGATTCAGTGTCCCAGGAATATTTTCCGTCTCCTTGGACTACCTTCTACTTAAGCCGGAAGTGGTTGAAATCGACCACTTCCGGTTTCAACAGTAAAGCTTATAACTCAAAACGGTGATAGATAGCCACAAACTGTTTTCGGAAATTGATTCATGGTCTCAGGGAAAGAACCTCTGCACCCCTATATTTCAGTAAAACTGGAAGTTGAAGAAATTCAGTACTACGTCCAGTTTCAATGTTGATTTTCATATAGCAAAAATGATAAGAGATTTTGCGAAACGTTTCTCAGTAATCGATTCAGTCCCAAGACTATACTCCATGTCTTCAATATAGTATTCAATTTACATAGCTTGGAAGTCTACTGTAGTTTCACAGTCCGAAACGATAGTCACTTGTATATATTGGATATTGTTGCTCTCGAGACAAGATTTAAGCTACTTCATCTCAAGAAGCTCTTGCTACATTGTGAGACAGCTTTGTCATCTCGTTTCTTAGCTGCTGTCTCGTATCGTGGGCAACGCTAATTTTAATACTAAAACAATGTATAATTTGGCTTAGAGTAAAAACAATCTATATATATATATATATATATATATATATATATATATATATATATATATAGAGAGAGAGAGAGAGAGTGGCCCAAAAGTAGGTATACAGTAACTTACTGATCAACCCATTGCTTTTTATATCATTTCTTATTGCTATCCATAAGGTAGACTTTGTTTCTTTATTATTTATTCTTAATGTATTTGTACTTATATCTTAAGCTCGGAACAACCGAAACAAATGAACCTATAAGCTAGAATGTTAGAGGGTATACCTGATCAATGCAGGGGTGTAGGCGTGTACCTACTTTTGAACCACCCTGTATAATTACTCTTATAGTTAATGGCGCTGATTTCTCAGTAAATTTGGGAGGGGGGCATTCAGATGCAGAAGACATATATGAGGATTTTAAGACAAATTGCATTCAAATTATACCGAATATCGCATATTCATAAGTACAATGCGGGGGGCCGGGGCCCCCGCCCCCCAGGATCGGCACTCTTGCTTATAGCATCGGAGTTCCTTCACACGAAAGCATAAAATTACATATATTGTATTTAGGCCAATATATGATTGAGCATATTTTCATTTTTGTGCCTCAGCCGTAACATCAACAAATGTGTTTCTATTTGAACAAATATTTTTTTCTACTTCTTCAATGACTACCGCATATTATAACTTTTACGCAAACCATTTAGATTTCTTTACATTCTTTTTATTAGCATGTATTGTGTACGTACAGATGTCAAACTGCAACGCAACAGGATTGACTGTCAAACGGTAGGATGCCATGGTAGGACCTGCCACCTAGTGGCGAATTCGTGATGAACGGTACACGCATTTTTTGGCTGATTGAGCAGGCAGCTTAGAGGGAGCGGACGGATGTAGAAGGCAGTGATCTTCAGAAACCAGCATCGATCAACTTTCAATTACAACCATGTTCAACTCATAACACAACAAGAGTAAACACAATTCAGAAAAGGAAACTTTTCTTACTCCGTTGTCACGTGACATAAAACGTGGTCAAAATCCCCTCCATGTCCAATATACACAAAACAAACCCATACACCTGTGTGATGATTAGAGCGAAGCAGTTGCGACGCCCTGTTGAGGGATGCTGTCTTTTCAATCTCTCGCATATTGATCGAAAGCCAATGACTCACAGCAAAAGGATGTTTTCTGTTGCAAATTCCAAGAAGGACAGGAAGAAGTAAACTCTTCGTCCGCAGATTAAGGTAAAACTATGTTGTTTCTGAACACAAAAGCATGTTTGCCGATAGAATAACCATAAATTATTTTTCTCCTGCAGCGAGGGTCGTTTGACATGAAGCATTAAAAAAAAGTATCACGCTCAAAGAAATATTAGCAATTCAAAGAAGCGTAACGCATAAATAGGCCAATACTTTAAATGAGGATAATAAAAGTAAATTTTAATTTAGCACTCTAAAGTACATTTGCAAATACAATTTCTTCCAACATTTCAGTCAGTGTTCGAATTAAACTTTCGAACGAGAGTGGGATGCTTATGTATTTTTGCTGTAACTGTAGAAGGCGAAAATTTATCCCAGAAATGGATGTTATGTTACTTCTGTGATACGAGCCGGACATACATTTTTACCGAAGGGGAATTTCCCCGGCATCCCCCGTTAATTCGAACTATGACTTAAGTTAGGGGGCTGCAAAAAATTTAGGGGGGGCTGAGCCCGCCCTAGCCCCCCCTTGACTACGGGCCTGTCGCGCTTTCTTCGGTCGTGGTGAATCTGGGCTTTTCCACTGAGTAGATTGGGCTTTTGTTTCTGGGTCATCCCGTAAGCCCATGTTTCATCACCTGTTATTACTTTATTTAACAATTCTGGGTCCGTTTTGGTCCGATTAAACAGGTCTTGGGACACTTCACAATGATCGAAGGGAGCAGACGTGTCAGCAACGGTGAGTATACACATAAGCAAGGCAGTAAAGACAAGTGAGTTTCAGCAATGATATGAGTTTCAATAGCACTTACCATGGTTTCATACTAGTAGCACTCCACTTGTAAACAGAAAATACAGTTTCTGTACACTGTGTAGAAATACAATGCCAATGGAAAATAGCTTTTAATAAGAGTCATATTTCATATGCACAAATTAATGTTATCCGTCGTAAAGCACTTATAATGATTTTACACTAGTACCGGTAACGAAACACTTGTAAAACAAAAATACTGGTGTATTATTTTATATATTTAATTCTATCGCCGGCAGAAATTTGTTCTTTACAAATATTTTTTTTCATACGAAGTATTGAATTTTACGTGTACATGTTTGAAAATGTGGTGTGCCAAAAGTAAACCACCACGAAATAATTCATCTTATAAATCAATGTGCTAAGCAAACAAAGATGGCATCAGGTATTCAACGCCGTTAATACGTTTACTAGATGAAATCAGCAAGAGTTTATATATATAGTAATATACATATAAAATAATAATAATCTTAATATGTTAGTGTTAATGGCTTCTTCTTGAATTTACAAATGCATCCTTCTATCTTTTAATCTTAATTCTTTACGGAAGTTTTAAACTTTATTCTTTGTCCTGTGCAATGAATCCGTCTTAGCACAGCTGGCTAGTAGAAGAAAAGGAAGAAAAGAGAAATAAAACTGAAAATTTTACTGGCGAGCTTGAATTGATAACAGAACATAAACTAGCAACATTACTCAGCGGGGCAGTAGTATAACATTACAGTTATCAGAGGAAAGGAAAAAAAAACATTACTTGTTTTAGTTGTATCATTTTAATGGCATTTCCTTGTGGTAACACCAATAATAACTCATCCCTAAATTTATGAAACAAAAAATGAAAGTTTTATACAAGACTGTCGAAAGTCTTTATAACGTGTTTAACACAAGTTTTAGAGATATGGCACAAACAAGAGAATTTCAAGTAAATTTTATTTTGTCCTACGAATATATCGGCAGAGCAGGATTATTGCCTGTTAAGCACTTCGTTGCAAATGTGCTTATCGAGTTTATGAACAGAAGTGTAATTGTATTTTTTTAATGTATACTAGCTGAACCTGCGCTGTCTACTCAGTGCTTCTTTCAGGCAGGGGTGCCCACAAGGGGGGGGCTATGACGCAAACTGCGTCATTGAAATATTTGGGGGGGTTAAAATCTATATAAATATGTTTGAGGGGGGTGTAAAAATTAATCGAAAATTTTTTTTTTCATGGAAGAACACCTACGGATAGACAATTGAGGGGGTGGGTGGGCACCACTGTTTCAGGTATATTTTTGGGGGGCAGTGTCCCTCGGAGGAGATAAGATTAATACGTACTAGAATAGTATCAGCAGTGGGAGATAAATATTTTCAGAATACAATAAATAAGCTAGTTGAGAATGTTCCAAGAACATTGCCAAAGTGGAAAGATGGATTTGGAAAGATACTATGATTTTTTTTTACATGTAAAAGTAAATCTTTTTATCCTCACGAGCTCCTCCGTGGCTAAGCGGTTAGCATACGCGCCTTTGGTGTGGGAGACCCGGGTTCGATTCCCGGCGGGAGCTCATGAGGTTCGGATTCCACGTTAATCAGTAGGTCCACGTCTCATATAGCCTTGCTGCTGAAAGGGACGCTAAACTAAAATCCACTCCACTCCACTCTTTTTATCCTCACCTTCTTCTGTTTCTCGCAAAAATTCGCAAAATATCATCTCTCTATAATTTACGGTTCTCGAGGTATGGCTCCTTAAATCTCCCGAAATTGTACAGTTTTTGGCCAATATCTCGGGAACGGTAAGAATGACACGAAAAATTTAAATCACTTTCTCAGATAGTTTTGATGCTCTATAGAAACGAGAGCTCAAAATTGAAAAATTCGAAAGTAACAAACAGACAAACACAGACATAGAGAATTCAGTAACGATTTTTTTAAAGTTCGTTGATAAATACAGTAAGTATATATTTTATTATTGCTACTTTACAAATGTTCTGAAGCTTGTGGTTGCTCGTACTTCAGAAAAATGTAAGACAAGCACCTGTAGGCTTTGTTAATACGTAGTTTTAGAATGCCCCACCGGCACATGTTTTCTGAAAGAAACACTGGATATGATTATGGATCTTCTTCCCACTTCCTCACTATATTTAACCGTATCTTTTTACACATGCAATTGAAGGACAGAACGATTCACAAAGGATAAACGTAGTATTTTAATATATAGAGTGTGTAGCAAACTTGACTGATGATGTCAAATGCATTTTTCCCTTATAAATCTATATCCGCCCGAGTAATCCTCATTGCGGCTCTTGAGGCCTTTCAAGTTTCCAGCATGCAATAGGTTTTGCCATTCAAATTTAAGCAAAGCGCCTGCAATGTCCGTCAACCCGCCATACGTAATGCCTCTGCTGGTTGCCTAACAATAATATAAACTTTAGCTTAGCCCTAGCAACAATGCTAATCTTATGAACTCAGAACGACCGACATATAAAATGTTGAATAGAATAATAACGGCACCTTTTAATTTTTATATAATAAGAACTGTCAGATCTATACAAAATTTGAAATAGACCACTGAAAACAGCACGTTTCTACAGCTTGTGGTTTCAGAAATTTCATTGTCAAAAGGAATTGGGCAAAATATACAAATGGATTTGACCTCAAACATTTAAACCTAGCACTTTAATATATAGACTAGCTGAACCTGCGCTCTTTACACAGCGCATCATTCATATTTAAGCATGAATCTCCTTGTTATTCCTCACATCTGTACATGTCCCTTTACAGACACAAGTGAAAGAAGTCTTGGTAAAAATCGGCAAGAGACACAGTAAAGGGGAGATTTTATTCGATTACTTTTTCAATATCTCGTACCGTTTGCAAGATTTGAGCCTACTTCCGGTTGGAGTTTTTTTAAATTCATGTATGATCTGTGTTTTCTTTCTTCTTGCATGTCTACGCCTACGTCTTCCTAATGGTCGTTTTCCGGCTGGTCTTCTAGTTAAGATTTTGAAAGCGTTCCTACTTTCTTCCATCCTGGCTACATGACCTGCCCAGCTGAGCCTCCTAGATTTGATGACCCTAATAATGTTGGATAAACCATATAAATTATGTAGTTCCTCGTTATGAAGATTCCGCCATTCCCTATTCCCGTTTCTCTTGGGTCCGAATATTCGTCTCAGGATCTTGTTCTCAAATACTTTCAATCTATGTTCTTCGTTCCGAGTAAGAGACCATATTTCGCAACCATACAGAACAACAGCCATGATTATCGTTTTATACATTTTAAAATAAGCTAATACATTACACATACAATCAATTATAATGTCAGTAATATATGGTGTTCATTGGGCAAAACACTCCAAACAATAAAGATTCAACTTAGACTGGAGAAATGGTTATCCTTCGTTTCTCATTATAATTTTTTCATGAAACAAACACCTGAGAGATATGCACCCCTATATACAATTCTATGGTGTGGGAAGGTATAATAGGTAGGATATGATGCTTTACCTTTTTAATTTTTTTAAATTTCAACACTTCCAGTGTACTCGTAAAAATGTAATAAATAAATAAATAATGGCCATGTTTTTTTTTTTTTTTTAATATTGAGTTAGAACTGGACAATCTACGCAAAATTTACAATCGATTAGTGAAAACGTCATCTTTCTAGAGCCTGTAGTTCCCGAGATCTCACTGTCAAAAGGATTTGACACAAACATATAAACATCCACAAACGTATAGTTTAAAACACTCCAGAGATGGCAGCACAATTCATTTGCATTTATTTCGGAGAAGGTTTATTAAAATGCAAAGGCATTGAACAATAATTTAAAAGGATAAACTTTGTGTAAAAGATCTCTTTAAGTAATTTATTTAAAGTACACCTTTTTTTTAAAAAAAATATTCGTCTTTGTTATAAACGTGAAATCATAAATAACTGTAAATCAAAGGTTTGAAAGCTAAAGTTATAGGTTGGAGCTCAGTCGCTCTTAACTACTATTGTATCATTTTAATAAATAGATAATGATAAGGAAGAAAATTGAAATGACGGAGATATTTTTTAAAGTCTAGATGGCAAATGTGGTTCTCATTAATATCAAACCATTACATCTACCCCAAGCAAAGATATTTCATGTTCTTTCTGTAAAATATGAGGTTTTATATTTCAAAATAATAAGTCATAGAAACTTTTAGCAATTACCAGATATTTCAAAATATATATGTGGAAAATGCTTTTTTTTATTTTAAAAAATCACAAAATTCTCGACAATCACATTCGAACCACCATGCCAGACAGCATTACAAAATTTGACTTTGGTATTCCTTCACTTGGCTCCATCTGTTTTACCTGTAACGGTAGTTTCAAGGTATTTTATACTGCGTAAAGTCGCCGCTGTTTAGCGCAAAGTATCTAAAGGTAACTATACAAGGCCTTCGTTAGTGTTAGAGCTAAAGAAAGGTTTCAGTATTTATCACCGGCAGAAGTGATAATAAATGACGTGGTAAAGATGAGATGATTATGAATGAAAGTAGTAAAGTGGACTTAATTAATACAGTGAATTTTTAAGCTATACACCATTACCATTATACACTGAGACAAAATGTTGCAAGGAGATAAACTGGCTGGGCCAGCTCTACCATATGTGCAACACGTGCATTTGCACGGGGTGGCAAAATATGTCATAACTATATTATTTAAAATAAATATTTCTTGTTGGAAACAGACTTTATGATAATGATAGTTAAATTTACTAAGCTCACCTTCTATTTGAATACTACATTCAAAAATCATGTTTAGGTAGCATTAGTTTAGGGTAACATGGACAGTGCTAAAGTAAATGGTCAAACAAATCGCAGTATGAATTGCTTGATTGTTGTCAAATACAAGAACTCAATTCTCGAACATTAGCAAACACCTGTTCCATTTAGTTAGTTGTCACAGCTTTGATATGAAAACTAGTCTTGTTTTTGTCACAAACAAGTTGCTATCATTGAAAGTGGAAACAAGTTTTCTTTTACATTTTTTAACAGATGTAGAAGGAAAATCAATAAATAAAGTTAAAAGAGCTAGCTGCATTGGAATTACAAAGTGATATATTGAGATTGAAGCTCGATATTGAATTCCATACAAAAGATTACCATCTTTCCTCTGTAGGTATGTTTGCTTTATCTTTCAGTACGGTAACATAGATTATTATTTAAAGAAAAAAAAAACAGATATAACGAGATTGTACTTGTAGTAGTGTTAGACCTTTCTGAGTGCGAGTGTTTTTTTTTCTCCGTCGTTGTTCATGATGGGGTAGTATATTTCAAATTGTATATTTTAAAATTTGTTTTTCTCTGGATAAACAGGACGGCGACAAATAATGCCATTACACGGGGCAACAAATTACCTATCTCCGACCCTGTAGACTGGTTATTTATTTATTTATTTTGCAATATCTAAAAATTCAATACAAATGATTCATAATTTAATGATAATTGTTAATTAAAAACTAAAATATATCCGACTTGAATAATGCTCTAAAACGCAGAAAATAATTCATAATTATTATCTTTAAAATATTTTGACGTCGGTACCAAGTCAAACAAATTAAGTCTACTCATAATATGAATATAGTTATGAAGCATTAATTTATTTGACTTGGTCCTGACTTCAACACTTTTTATGGTTCATTCCCGTTGTGCCTACTTCCCGTTCTGCCTACAGACCCTCCAGCACTTTAAAGAAAATATTTTTAATTATCTTATCTCTAGGCAGAACGGTAATTCCCGTTGTGCCTACTTCCCGTTGTGCCTACTCTTTCGAGACGGGGAATTATGTGCAGGGAGGAATTTTTGTAGGGAATATTTCTTTAGTATTTCTAAAAGCTTCTGTAAAAACAACCACCACCTCTACAAGTTTCATCATACATGGAAAATTGGTTGACTCAGTTGCAAGAATGTTAGACATTGTATGTGAAACAAACATTAAAAAAAAAAAAAAAAAAAAAAAAAAAAGATCTAATATCAAGCAATTTCAGAACAAAATTTTATTTGGGTTTCCAGTAGTTTACCTCCAGCATGCTAAGACTTGCAGTACTAAAAAATGCCACAGTTCACATCCCCAAGACATGTCTGGCCAACTATTAAACAAACAACGCAAGAGGATGCATAAGGCGGCCTTTAAAAAGAGTGTTTGTCTCCATCATATCTCTTTCCTCGAATTGATTGATTCAGTTGCCAGTAACCCGTTTGACATTGTATCTGAAACGAACACGAAACAGACTTACTTCGGGCTAATATCAATTTATTTCACAACCGAATTTTAATCGGTTTTCCAGTAGTTTATCTCCAGCATACTAAGGCTTGAGGATGCATAAGGCGGCCCTTTTGAAAAAAAAGAGCCTTTGTCTTTTACAACACTGCTCCTTCTTTGGCATTACCTTAACAGGTAATTTGACTTCTAACACGATTCTATACTACATGCAATGTTACATATACTTATATTGTCAATGTAAATACTACATATCGTCAATGTTAATACCATATATCGTTAATATAGCCAAGTTTTCTGTTTAATTTAGAGTGCCAGCCCTCTACAACATTATTTGTTCTTCCCTCAACATTATCATATTGGTTCCATATATCTCTGGAAAAGAGAGAAACATTAATTACATAAAACAAATCAAAGCTTGACAATAGACATTCAACAACGATTGGAAGTTGCATGTTAACGTCTGTCGTAGATAACGTTAAGGATAACGTCTGTTGTTTGTTGTTAGTAACACGGTAAATTTATAAGTATTCAGTTTTGTAATCATTACACTAGTATAGAGTTAATTTCAGATCTCTGGTATGAGCAGATTAAAATTTCGTATTGGCATGCAGATCTCAGAAATGATTTTTTATGGAATGAGAATAATAATTACGCTTACCACACTCCATTAAAGACACTATGCACCATTTCATATCCAGACACTTCTGAGCTCACAATTGTAGAACACATAGGCAATACAACAATGACAAACGAAACTAATGGAAAAACATAAAGGACTAAAATGACCGAATGAGTAGGCCTATATATGAAATACTAATCACTGCTAACGTAGATTTCGTTTCCCAAACGAAAACCACATATATTTGAAAAAAAAATCAAACGAAAAACATAGTGAAATAGCGTAGAAAATAAGGTAACTACTATATCGTACTTACTTTGTGAAAATGGCGTCTGCATCGTCCAGCCATGTTTCGACTAAATAGTCATGAAACTTCTCTGCGTTTTGTACTTCCGGGGCATTTTCCTGGAGATGCAGGAACATGTCACCCACTTGCTCCACTGGCACAAGTGGTAGTGCAGCAGCACGTCTTATCCACTTCCTGACCTCTTTGTCTTCTTCATAAAAAGTGGACAACCCCAATGACTGAACTTTCCTCCATAAACATTGGGTGTAATGGAAGAAACACCCACGAATGGCTACATCCGGAAAAACACCAGTAACGGCATTGATTACCGCTCTTTCAAAGTCTATAATCACTGTAGTAGGATTAAAGGAAAGACCATTTGCAGAAGCCGCATCTTTAATGAGAAGCAGCATCCTACGATAGTCTTCCTCTTTCTTAGAAGGCAATAAACAAAATAGAAACGGAAAAGTCTGCCCCAAATATGTCCCATGTATGGTGTACAGCTGCTACTAAAGTAGACGTGAATAACGCTGCTAATAACAAAACTATACCTAGTCATTTTTTCTGAGAAGAGCAAGTAAGATAACATTTAAAATATATGATGAAATTTAAAGGAATAGTTATTCTTCTTACAGAATCTATTAGAATTACTAAAGAAAAAATCCCTAGAAAAGATCCCTCCCTGCACAGAATTCCCCGTCTCGAAAGAGTAGGCAGAACGGGAAGTAGGCACAACGGGAATTACCGTTCTGCCTACAGATAAGATCATTAAAAATATTTTCTACAAAGTGCTGGAGGGCCTGTAGGCATAACGGGAAGTAGGCACAACGGGAAGACACCCTTTTTATAATAATAATAATAATAATAATAATAATAATAATAATAATAATAATAATAATAATAATAATAATAATAATAATAATAATAATAATAATAATAATAACAATTTTATTTTTCTGCTTTTAGAGCTTTTTAAAGCTCATTATCTTTTTAAGTTTTTAATTTCTGCTTGTTAATGCTTTGTTGGTTATTCTTTTATATTTGTTTGTTTATTTTTTCTACTTTTCTGTTACTCCTGTAATTTAGGAAGTAAACTTACTTAAACTAAAGACAGGACACAAGTCTTCGATGTGGGAGACCCGGCGGGAGCTCATGTGGTTCAGATCCCACGTTAAGGTGTTGGTGCACGTTCACAGCCTCGGTGCTGAAACGAACACTTTACTTTAAATTCAACCAAAGGTAGGAACACAACTTCCGATAAAACTGGTCAGCGTACAAAGCATACATAACAACACTAGAAATGAAATTACCGAACACAGTAACGTCTATATTATAAGTAATAACTGTATAACAGTTTCGCCAACTAACTTAAGATATTGACTTTTCTTCAAACACTGAGGTCCCTCGTGGCTGGCATACGCGCCTTTGGCGTGGGAGACCCGGGTTCGATTCCCGGCGGGAGCTCATGAGGTTCGGATTCCACGTTAATCAGTAGGTCCACGTCTCATATAGCCTCGCTGCTGAAAGGGACGCTAAACTAAAATCAACTCAACTCAACTTTCTTCAAACACTGTGTGAACGTTCATTTAGTTCGTGAAACTGTTACACAGATATAATTTTTTAAAAATAAACGACTCTATGTTTAGTGTTTTGATTTCTAGTTTAAGTTATTTAGAATAGTAAAGCTAATATGAACCAGTTAGATAATGCATAACAAATATCATTATGCATTCAAAAAATCTATGTGTTATGGAATTATGCATGAACATATACACAATTGTGTTATTAAAAATGTCAACCATTGATTAATCTCGTGGTCTAGCTCCGAATACTCTGATTAGGATTCATTAGGATTAGGGATGAAATTTACCAGGAACCACCACGAAAGTATAGTGCTTCAAACAAAAGAACATCATTAAAATTGGTTCACCTATTTGGGAGTTAATACGAGAACATACGCACAATGAAGTCGGTTAATTATGGTATTAACACTGCATCCGTTGAGGTGTTCCATATTCTACGGGACACAAGTAGAAAGAATAATCAAAATTGGTGTACTTTTGTCGAAGTTATGTGTGAACATACACACAACACATAATCGAATCAAGAACATTCTCGTTTTTTGAAGTCAGTTATAATTAATTATCAAAATTGTTGATTTTTTTTCTCGAATAGTAGACAATCTTACTTGCGAATAGCTCATTAGATTAGTGAGAACTGCATCGAAATATTGTCGACGGTTCTCGAGATTATATTGCATTGCTAGTATATATAATACTATTTTTTTTTATTAAAATGAATCGTCAATTATTCTAACTTTTGACTAAATATGTGAGGGTTCGGCTTTTTTTGAAAAACGCCTTTTCCATTTTTTTTTTTTTTTTTGCCTAATAAATTTTGGGCGTTTTTGAATATTTGAGTTTCAATGGAGAAATAGCAGTTTGTTCCATTTTTGTTTTCCCTTTATAACATAAGAAATATTTAATTACGGTATTCTGAAGAGAAAATATGTTTAAAAAACTCAAGAAGCAAAGAAAACCGGTCATTCGATAGGGCAAAAAGAAAGTCTAAATCGATGAATGCTATGAATTTTCTAGTCCTGCGTATTGTTTATAGAGCTACTAGATTAGCGTTCAACGACAAAAATGTTTTCTAGTGTTCACAATAACTGTTCTGAAAGTGTAGTAAATTTCCTGGAATAATATTATCATTTAAAATTTCAAAACATCATTATAACTATATATAACATTTATTGAGGTTGCTAAAATACGAGAGGAAGATGTTTTAAAACGCTATCCATAAGTTTCTTTTTCAAACGTATAACAGTAAAGAAAAAAGGAATTGTGCAAATTATGATGTCAAACTACCATCATACTTAAAAACAACCGTTTATTGGTTTAATTTTGTACATTGAACGCCCTGAAGCTCAGAATAAAATATTTCCTGAACGTTGAACGACATATAAGCAAGATTTTGTACCAAAACAAAAAACGGTATTGTATCTGTTACTTGGTGTATGGTACGTTTTCCTTGTCTGCTAGATTGAATTTAGGCAACCAGTAAAACACATACATCAGGAGGTATAATATCCAGGTGCCTGGTCAAATGTTTAGGCAACCAAAGCATCACTTGAGATATGTGAGTTGCAAACTTATTCTCACGGTCAACAACTACAATTCCAGTTGAAAAACCAATCAAGACAGCTAGTCCTGGACTGAAGAAAGGAGTCACATGTACTGGATGCTGTAAATGCACTTTCTTAATTGTTGAATCCACTACAGGGAAATGAAAGGGGCATTTGAACAAGAAATTCAGAAAAAGTAAAAAAAAAAAAAAAAATCTCTTTTTTTAAAATATTTATTTTAAAACCGGTTCCTTTTTTTTTTACCTCTGCTTTAGACCAACAATTGTAAGTTTTGTCTCTTACTTTCAAGTTTGCTTTCGAAATATGAAAAATATATTCAAGTATTGAAAAATAGTGAAACAAGAATACTTGCACAGCATCAAGTTGACTTTGGCTATTCATATTTTCAGCAGATCGAATCTTTATTAATAATTCCTTGTTTGAATGCATGTAGCCAAACGTATATTTATATATGAAATGTCTGAAATCAAACTGACAATCAATTTGAGTTTAGAAATGCGGACAAATCAAGTAGTTTCGGAAAATATATTCGGACGCAAATATTTACTCTCAAAATGCGGATATGTCCACATAAATGATCAATTAACTTGTATTTCACTACCAAGGTTCTTAACTATTTGAACCTCAATTTGAGAAAGAAATTAGAAGGAAACCTATTATTTAAGATATCATTCAGTGGCACTTTTGAGATAAAACTTAAACATTGATAATTGAACCAGAGACTTCTCGTTTACGATTTGTTTTATTTACTATAATATGCTACGTCGCATATATTTGAATTTAAAATAAATTTTTCAGTACTGAATAAAATCTTGACTTGCGATGTCTGCGTACATGCTCTTAAATTTTCATCACTTTCTATTTCCTCTTTTTAAAAAACGTTTCGTCCTGAAAAAAAAAAAAGAAAAGAAAAACCCATTTCGTTCACACTTCGTTTGTTCCACTCGTGGTGAATGCTGAAGTAATATCCTGGCAACAGTTAGTGTCGTACATTCTTTACCTTATAAGGCAATGGAAAATGGTGAAAACTTTATCTTCTTTAATTGCGTCCTGCGTTGACTCCAGTAAGCAAATGAAGTCTCGTAATCCGTCTGTTTGTTCTTGAAAGGGAAAAGAGAAGAAGAAGAAGAAGAAATTCAATGAATCCGATTTATCAAAATCGACCATGTAAGGCCAGACAGCCAGTTCGTAACCGTGAAAATATGTGTGTGCAAGAGTGCGAAGAAGAAAAAAAAGATGGAATTAATTAGTCTGTGCAATGCACTTTTGAAAAGAGAAAGGATGTTTTCATTACTTGATTATCTTTAGAAGAGCTTTACGCTACCTTAGCTAAAACCTAAATAAACACGAGATTAATGTAACCAAACCATATACCATTGTTATAAATGAGTTGCAGCATAGTGGCCAATTAAGCATATACAATTAGGAAGGGGAGGAGGTGATAAGTTATGCAGCTGGTTTTATGTAAATATCCTTTATTCAATCATTTCACACATTCTTTGCTTATGCATTAATTAATTAATTAATTAGAAGGTAAACAAACATTCTTTGCTAATTTTTATAGCTGTTGCTTTTTGGAGAAATTTTAGATCGTTTAGCTGATGAAACAATAGAACCATTTTAATACCCATGAGATCAGAAATCAAGTCGTTCTCTATCAAGCTAGTACAGCAACTCATGCACAAATGTGCGAAAACTAGAATTTCGTATATGCATAAACTAAAATGCATCCACACAATAACTATCGATACCTGTTAATCGAAGACTATTCATGGTGTTTAGTTTTCACATTAAAAATTACACTACGTTACCTTCATTGAATGGCTATTAGGAATCTTTCGGGAAAGATGGATGAACCAATAAGGAAAGGAAATGCTGTTTTATCGTCACATTTAACAAACAAGGAAGCTACATTAGTGACTCTTTAGTACTGTACAAACAATAGACAGTTTTCTTAACAGAACTGTCATGAAGTTTGTAATCCATGGATTTTCCTCTACACCAGGCCCCGTAGCCAGCCCAAAAATGTAGGGGGGGGGGCGGCTGAATATAGGGGGGCCCGATCCAACCATATTATTGTTCATCACCATATTATAGTTAATTTGCAAACCTACCGTGAAAATTTTAGAGGGGACAGCAAAAATTTAAGGGGGGCGTCCCCCTAGACCCCCCTGGATACGGGCCTGCTCTACACTACAAATAACTCTCCAACAGCATTAAATACGGTGCTGGTGTCTCATTTATAACAACTACTAATGCTAGACTCTACAGAAACGATCCACAGCTTTTTTCTTTATTTGTTTACCATTTTTATGGCCTTACATTTTACCAATTTCACTGTTCCATCAAAAGTAAGTAGAGGATTTATTTTTACGATTTTTTTTTTTTTTTTTTTTTTTTTTTTTGCGAATTACAGAAAATCAATAAGATGTTAGAAAACGTGAGGAAGAGCTGTGAAGAATATGGGATGAAAATATTGTAAATGTTGGAAAGACAAAGGCCATGATGATTGGAACGAAGTAGTCGGTAAAAAATATAGAAGTAGGAGGAGACAAAATAGAACAGGTTACTAGTTTTTTATACCTGGGTAGTATTATTATTGTATTAGTGATGATATGAAATGTGAACGTTAAATAAAAGCAAGGATAGGAATGGCGAAAGAAGCCTTTAGAAGGAAGAAAAGACTATTTTGTGGGACCTTGAATAAAGAGTTGAGAAAAATACTCATAAAATGCTTCGTGTGGAGTAAGTATTGTATTGTATGGTTTAGAAACATAAACATCACTCAAAAATGATGAAAAATGACTGGAAGTTTTCGAAATGTGGGTGTTTAGAAGAAGGGAAAGAATTAGCTGGGTCGAACAGAAAATGAATAAGAGTCTTAGAAATAGTGGAGGAGAAAAGATAAATTTTAGATATTATCAAGAAGAGGAACAGAAAGTGGTTGGGACGTTGACTAAGAAGAAACTGTATCATGAGGGACGTCCTACAGGGTATGATGGCAGGAAAGAGAGGGGGAGGGCGAAGACTACATTTAATGAATGATATCGAAAAAGAGAAATCGTACATGAAGACGAAGAAGTTAGCGGAAGATCGTGGAGCATGGGAGCTTCTCAGTCGCAGCAAATGACCTGCCAATAATGGCAGAATACTTATGATGATGATGATACATTTTTTTAAAAAAAAAACAGGGAGAGGTAAATTCACTCCCTCACCATTGACTCACTTCAATTCCAAGCAGAAGGAATTGTTGGAAAGCCTCATAGAACATACAGATCAATGCTATCAAAATCGAATAGTTTTTACAAACACTATCGTGGAATACATTTACTAAATCGCAAATACATTTATTATATACTGTATTTGACGAACGTTATCTTTTATTGGGGGAATAAATCCACCCCTTTATCTTTCATTGATTTTAATTCTATAGTTGGATATTCTAACGCACAAAGGAAATATTCGGCACATTGCTAAATATTACATATATTTCTTTATGACCAACACTTTCGAAAATAAATCTACAAGGTGGTTGTAAATTCAATACCTATTTTTAATTTAGATTATCCTAGAAACTAGCATCAGCTCTAGCTGGCGTGTGACTAATGTGATTTTTACAATTTATGATTTCAAAGTCGATCCAGTGAAAACCACAAAATTACTGGTGTATATAGCGTAGAAGACAGAGCTAAGATTGCCGCCAGATATGAAGTTTGGAGGTTGGTGATGCAAGTACAGAGATGATGGAGGCAACTGCGAAATAGAAATGCAACGCTTAACCCTAAGACAATAATAATAATATTTTTTAAAAAAATGTCATAAGAAAAAATTGACAACTGGTAGTGTGTGTCCGCCTCACTATGCAATACCAGTGAGAGCATGGTTTCATGACAATTATCCTGACAGATGAATCGGCCGCCAGGAACCGACGAATAGCCTGCACGGAGCCCCGCTCTAACCTCTTGCGACTTCTTCCTTTGGGGTTGGGCTAAAGAACAAGTGTACAAGTTAAAAACAAAAGATATTAACAATCTTGAACAAACTATCGGTGAAGTGTTTGGAAATGTTCCAGTTGAGATGCTAAGAAAAGCTGTGGATTCTGTTCCTAAAAGATTTCAGAAGTGTGTGGAAAAATGTGGGTGCATACGTTGAAATGTAACTTAATAACCATATTGTAGACCTTAATAATGTATTCAATGGAAATAAAACTCTAATAGGTTGTTTAGTTTTTGAAATATTCATTGTTACAAATAGGTACTGACTTTACAATCACCCTGTAGATTAACGTTCTACTAATAGACCCTATTTTCGAGGTGAAGGAGATGATGATAATGACTCAAATGGAGGAATCAAGAAAATGGAAAGAAACGTGAGAATCCCTACGAAACACATGTACGGCACATAGTGTTTGTCCACCACAAAGCCGATTTGGCTCGAGCTAGTATAAACCAGGAACATTACGCACTGAGGTGAACGTTCTTCTACTGACCCACCGCGGTCCACTATAAGTGCTTTCAGCATATACTCATAACCAATAACCATTTAATTTTGTTTGTAATTTTTATTGTTTAAAGCTGGAGTAACTCTATACCTAATACAATAAAATATCTGCCATAATATTCAATGTATTATACCAACATGTCATTTCTCATTTTCTCACGAACTTGTGAAAAACATAATACTAAGACATTAAGCTTCCACAATGTGTTAAATTCTTATGAGAACTTTTTTTTTTTTTTTTTTTTTTTTATCGTAAGCTATTGTGTGCAGCTGTTGTCTGCTATAAACCGTAATCTCTCTAAACTGATAGAACCGATTAAAATATGCAGACAACCAAGCGACCACCTGTGATCAAAGATGTTGCTTGGCTATTTATCATTGACCTGGAAACTGTTGGCATTCCGTTCCTTTCAGCCTGTTAATGCCTGACATTACAGATGGCCACAGAGAAAGATGAATACGGCGCCGTTAGATGTGCAAGACTGCAATAATGACACACGAATTAAAAAAAAAATAAATAAACTTTGAAGGCAAAACTGTACAGGATACTGATTTACAGTAATAATTTTCCGAATTCTTAATACCAGAATTGAAAAACAGTGTCAGCAAACTAAATGTCAACCAAATTTCATAATTTATGAATTAGATTCTAGCTAGCACGAGGGTGTTTGTTGTTTGTTTGTTTTTTTAGCCACCAGAGGAGAACTACGTGAAATGGCGAAACACAGATTAGCCGAATATCTTTATTGATCCTAGATCCTAGCTTATGTGGTTTGTGATCGACAACATCGTGTCTGTGTATTTGCTCAGGATCTCCCCGTTTCCTCCCACATTCGCAGTCCACCATTTCTTTCATCATCATTATTATCCACTTCCATTAATTATCTGTCTCCTTTTTCCTAACGGACATAACTCTTCTGTTAAAAATTTATCTTTTTCTTACAGTTTGCATCCATATTTTATTCGGGAACACGATGACTTAGTGGTAGAGGCTTAACTCTGGTTCACGGTCAAGTAAGTTTGTGGTGGACAACATCGCGTCCATGGGTGTTCTAGGCGGTGCTCCAGTTTCCTCCCACTTTATCATTCCACCACTTCTTTCATTATCATTCAGAGGTCTTAACCATCCGTCTTCCTTAACTAGGGTTGCCAACTCTGCGAAATAAAGAAACCGGCACCCCTTCAAAATTCCCCATGATATAGATTTAACAGTAAGTGTAAAGTATCTCTGTTGGGACCCATCCATGGGGGGAAAAATGTACTATCGTGAATAAAAATGCATTAGCATCTATCTTCTGCATATCCTTAGTGCGTTCACTAATAATCTTAATAGATACATTATGCTATAAATGAGAAATTGAAATCGGCATTGATCATTTTATTGTATTTACCAGTAACTGTCACTTTTTTTAAAAATATCAAAACAGACGAATAAAAGTATATTAATCTTTACGTGACAATTTTGGATTTGGAAAATGAAACTTATTGTTTAAACTTATACTTCAACTACAGGAAATTGCTTTAAGAAGTCCTTTTGTCACTCTCAATAAATGTATAAAATTTCTTACAAGTAAATTTTCCGTGATACAGTTCTTGTCGCCTCTTTAAAATTATCTAAACACATGAACAAAATATATTAATCGTTGATAGATGGTGAAAGGTGACAGTTTTGAATTTAAAGAATGAAAGTTATTTTCTAAATCTATACTTTAAACTAGATGAAATTGCTTCAAACTAGATACAAATTTGAAAAAAAAAAAACTGTCATAAAGGGACTGGTAAGAAGTTTGTACCGGTCACCGGCTTTAATCAAAATAACAGCAATATTTCCGGCCAGGCCGGTGAAAAACCTGCCAGTTGGCAACCCTACCCTTAACCTAAACTGCATAATCATGGGACGTTAAACTCAAAGACTTCATTTCATTTGAAAGATATTTTATCCAACCCTTAAAGCAATATACATTGCCTTTGGAAATACTTGTATATATACAATTTTCCATTTTGACGGTATAAACTAATTTTTATTCCAATGGTATAACATTAATAAAGCAAACAGATTAGTCTGTTTGTTTGCTAAAATTATATATCGGTAACCATTTCATAGCTTTTTGATCAATAACCTTAAGAACAAAGGAATCATTCCTTAGTTTGGTTTCCAATAAAGTACAGAAAATTTTGTTATCTCCTCTACAAAGTAAACTGACTTAATTGCACAAATTTTTCTAGTTTTTACGAAATGATTCAAAGTTGGAATACCTAACATGTTAAATGAAATCTGAAACCATCTTCTGCATAAGATTACAATTACTTCTTAGCATAAACCCTATGATATTTCTGTGTAACTTTTGCAGTACGGAAAAATAATTCAATAAACTTTCTTTGCAGAAGCATACTACAAACTGACATAATAGGACTAGTGTGAACCTTGTCTTCTTTGACTCATCAAAAGTATTGTCTTTTATTTCTCGCTTGAACAAAAAGTTCCTTTTTCCGTGAATATTCTGTGAGAATCTGGTGAACAATACGTTAGTGTTCTCACAGACTATTCATGCCATGAAATGAGAATGAGGAAGGAAGAGGATATCGTGTTCTCATCATAAACATAAGTAATTTGTAGACGGGTGTCGATGATAACTTTAATTCGTAATTTTCACAAAAGAAAAAACGTTTGAATGAAATTATAAAACAAAAGGAATAGGGAGAGTACAGTTGGATATGTTGTCCTTTATGAGAAATGCAAAACTTATCAAATATTTTCAAAGCAAACAATTTTTGGATCCTCGTTGGTTTTACATTGAAAGCGATCCTAATGATCTTCATGTAATGGGCAACTTTACTTTTTATATATATATATATATATATATTGCGAGAAGCGATTTAGCTGTCCTCTTGATTGCGGGAAAACTAATTGAAAGGTGAATTCAGTGACGACAAAATGTGGGAAAAAATCCCATTTTGTGGGATTTTTGACATTAATTTTGCGAATAAGGATAAAGGGAATTTTCGTGAAAATTGGCAGCATACATGGGATTTTTTAATATATTTATATTATCGACGCCAAGAAAAGTCTCTATGAGCAGTAAATACGCTAATGATGTTTGAAGAAACGTGAAATAAGTGCCAATTGTCTAAAATTTTGTCATTGGAAAATGCATGTTAGTTTGAAAATGATTTAGACAGAAACTTGTGGATCTCAAAACACAAACAACAAGGAACGTAAATTGAACTCTGGAATAAATTTTTAAAAATGAACGGAAGAAAGTAAATTACTAAGCGAAGAAAAGTCAATATCTAAACCGTCCCTCAAAAAATACTTGGAGAATTAAGTTTACCTAGTTTCATTACGTTCAGTAAGAATATTATGGCACAAAAGAGTGATGAAAAAACTAAATTCTGACAACACAGTTTCAATGGTTTCTTTTAAATAAGGAAAATATTTATTAGGAATTTAGAGGATCGGATTTTACGAATAATTCACTCATATATTGAAAAAAAATTAAGTGAAAATATAGTAGGTTTAATTTTCATATTTTATAAACTCTGAAAATTTTATAATTAGTGCAGTGCGAGGGAAAATTGAGAGCAAAATGGGAATTTCTGCATTTCAAGATGAGACTTTATAAGGTGCCAGGTTGACATCACTGGGCGAGTCTGAGAAAACTTTTTCGCAGAGGAGGGAACCTAACAATTTTCATGAAATAAGATGAGTCAGATTCTGGGAAAATATATTTAGGATGTTCACTCGGAAGGAAATCGTTTCACGGTCAAAGTTGTAACGAAAAAAAAAAATGTTCTTTCAGAATGAAAAAACGCATGAACATAAGCAATATACTATAGTCAAAATTAAATATGACATCACATTGATAGAGGAAAATAATAGTGGTAAAATATTTGAAAAAGTCACTACCTAACTTGAGTGATGAACTGAAGAAAATAAGTAGTATAAAAATAAAGAAGAGGAAGAAGGAATAGCAAGAATTTTAATTTTATCCTTGACAAAGATGAAATTAAAGATAAGGAAAAGTTGAAATATCTGCGAAAATAACATTTTGAAACAGAAAAAGTGAAAAGCATGCCGGAACTAGAATAGAGCAGACAGACAGAACAATTATTTCTACAGAAAAGGGTCTGCTGAACGTATCCATAGTATTAAGAAGAAAAAATATTACTTTTCTTTAAAAAAAAAAAATCTTTATGATTTAGAAGCTAGAAAATTGGAGAGAAAAGGAAATTGCAGGCATTCAAGGTATGGTGGTGAACAGTATTATGCATGTGATGGTCAGAAGGGGGAACAGAGACGGATGGAAGAAGCAAACGAAACCCGTTGTTTTGATCACAATAACAAAAAAAAAAAAAAAAAAAAAAATTAGGAAAACCAAAAATGATCAAAGGATTGGGATTTTGGCCAATAATTAGTATTTGGATCAGAGTCCACAAAATTTTTGAACGACCCCTAAATCAAGTTTTTTTTTTTTTTTCCTACTGAATAAGCACCATCATACTGAGTTAACTGATAGTTTGGGTTTGACCACGCTATACTTAGCTCTCCAGATATAATTCTTACAAGAAAATTTTTGATTGAAATATAGTGGGTCTTTTGATCCAATAAAGAAAAGAAGTACAAATAGCACACGAGACGGAAAAAGATGAAGGGAGAAGCGGACTTGGAAGACCAAGAACATAATATTTAGACGATATCAAAATGACCATTATATCATACATGACGAACAATAGAGACAAACAATTTAAATAGATCCAACCTCTTGGTTTGCGAAATAATAATAATAATAATAATAATAATAATAATAATAATAATAATAATAATAATAATAATAATAATAATAATAATAATAATAATAATAATAAAGGTGAACATTTGTAAAACATTACAAAGGCGCGGATATATCTCTTGAGTCATTTTAATGACGAACCATTGTATTTTAAACCCTTTTTGCTTAGTTTTTGAAACGAATAGCTAAGTGAATAATCGCATTCCTTTTGATATGTGGTATTTGAAGGTCACAAGTGCTCTATCATGTTGTGTATGTTGAATTAGAGATAACAACATATTTTGCTGGTGACAAAGTGGATTGCAGAAGGAGAGAATGTTTACAATGCTGACACTTTCTATAGAAATCACTTGACAACATGACGATGATGTCACTTTTGTAATCATACAACGTGATTCATGAATACTTTTCATTTCATATGGTATATATATATATATATATATATATAATTGAAACTATTTTGTAAAAACCTAATAGGGAAAAAAGAGTTTTTCTGTGACGTTTTTGTTCTGTGATACTGAATGACATGTAGATTATATATAGTGGATGGAAATTTCAGGATATACTTAGCAGATAACTGATTATGGCTAATATTAAAATAGGAAAATGTATCAAACAAGGTAATATTTCCCTATTCTAATAAAGAGAAAAATTTTCTTTGGAGCAATCTCAGAAACTGCTCAACCTATAAGGTGACTTCTTTTCTTTTACCAAGGGTAACTACAAAGATTCGAGGAGATTTAATTCTTTTGGGGAGAGTGAGACCAAATGTAAAGTAAAAATCAGGGGAAGCCATGGGATGCAAAAAGTTACAATATGCACATTCAGTGATTTTGTTACAGAACAAGTGAAATTAGTTAATTGAATTTAATTAAAACTGATTTCCATGCTATTTGTCATGCTACTTCCAAAGATGAGGGAGATGTACTTATTCGCTCTTCTCAATTACGAATAGCCTAGTTTCTAGATTTTACATTTTAAACAAAAGAATTAGTGTAATGTATCTTCTGTCCATAATTATGTCTATGACAACCATTTGTTTCTGTGGCAATGAATTTTCAATATTCTATTTAAAAAATTAAAACCGATTAATTAGTTCAAATAGTTAACCAATTTTCAGCTGCTTACATCTAATAATCAAGAGTATAAGAATGAGAAATTTGTAGATATTTTGGCTTTGTACTTTATGCCAATAGCCATAAAGATCATGATGAGCCTATTGTTGGTTTTGTGGTATGTGTATGTATGCAGTAGGGATGGCCTTCTTTTCCGAAAAATGTGTTTTTCCATTTTCGGAAATTTTATTTTTTCGTTTTTCGAAAATTTTTCGTTTTTCATTTTTCGTTTTCTAAAAGGTATCTTGTGGCCATCCCTAGTATGCAGATCGACTTGGGCACGCTTGCACCGATATTGGTTTTTACTCCTAATACGTATGAGGTGCATTGATTTCTGTATATCTCGTAAAAATCAAATGAATTATTCGAAATGTTGAACTAAAATGTGTAGTACTTTAACCTTACATTGAGAACACTTTACTGCAATAATTTTGTTTCGCTATTTTAACGACTGTTAACGTTTTCCAATCTAATTCAGCAGAATAACAAATACATTGAGTTAATGTCGTGATTCTGGCATTAGGAATGACTTGTATCTTTCTTTGAAGCCCGTCTGTGATTGTGGATGGTTAGAATTAAACTAGGCAATCAAGTGTTCCATCTGCTGCTATCAACGGTCGTTTGCTTTGAGAGTTTTCAGCATTCCATGGTTGAGAAGCGGCCGATGGCCTTCAGACACTTCACCGTACGGCAACAAGAGGGAAAAAAAGAGCGGGCAATGTGCATTTGAAGTACCTCAACGTTTACAGAAATACTTCAAATCAACTCAAAGAAGGAGAAGAAATATCAAGGAATTCTTTGCTTTTACAACACAAACAAGCGGAAAGAAAACTGAATTGTATGTACAGGAGAACCGAACAAAACACATCTTTGAAGACAACTGCTCTGCAGGTGTGATTATTATAGCAAACGTTTGTTTGAAACTCATATTGTCCGAGAATTTTCAATTACGGTATGGTTGAGAATAAGGGAAACTCTGAGAATAAAGCCCTTATATTTTCCCCTTGAGTAATCGAGCACTTGCATAAGGGGCCAGATCCCGTAATGTTTCCTGGGTTCGTGAAGGCTATGGGAATGAAAACGAGGAGGCCGATTCAAAAGCCATTTGTCATTTTCATACAGCTTTTTTTTTTTTTTTTTTTTTTTTTTTTTAATATTATTATGTAACAGTTGTGTGAACAGAAAAGATGAAAAGAAATAAATATCGTCTAATTGTGAGAATATTGTTTAGAATTCCATAGAGCTTTGTCGAACAGGAGTGGCTTTTGAGGGAATTTACACCGATATATATATCATTATAAGCTGAGAGAGGAAAAGTGACACTTACTTAATGTAATAATTATTGTATTCAACAATTGCATATTAGATAGACTTTCTTCCATAGTTTGTACGAATTAAATTCTAATTTTTACCGATGTGACTTTGAACTGCCATCACTAGCAGTGATGCCAACCCATATTATGGGATTGTTTGACAACGATTTCTCGATATGGGATAAAGGGTATTTTCGTAAAAAGATTGGCAGGATTTATGGGATTTTTCATGTATCTATTCCATTGACTCTAACAAAATTATCTATGGGCTATGAGTAGACAAATGAGTTATCAATACACTTGAAATTAACGCTAATTGTCAAATGTTGTTACTAATCTCTGAAAGCAAGTGTCAGCAAACGGTAATTATACTCTGACATTTAAAAGAAACAGAAATGAAAGTAAGAACAGACTTGAGGAGTGTATTTCCAAAACATGCTAAATCCGTTTGGTAAAATTCTTCACAAATGACTAAAAACTGTATCTTTTTACACTGAAACACTATGGCAAGTGATATTTCAAACAGAATTTATCACAGAAAATAACGTGTTTTGACAAAAAATAATTACAAAATTTAACGTAAGAGGTTTCATAGTATATCTTTCCATATCCAATTGAAAATCGAATATTTTTTTATTTAGGCATACAAAATGACTGAATAACGAAATTTATCTAGTGTTATCACGCTCAGTAGAAGAGTATGGAACGGTGAAGATGAAGAAAATGATATGCAGAATACAGTTGTTATCAAGGATCTTATAAAATAGAGGATCTGCCCATATGTATCTTCATCCTATTAAATCAATGAAACCAAAAAACAACCGAACATCAACACATCTGATTGGCTACTCTCGTTTCCGCCATCGTCTCATTGGCTACTTTCGTTTCCGCCATGATTGTTGGCTCAAAACATTGCGATCCTATTGGGTGGAGTGGGTAGAATAGGGGTGGCGAAACTGTGACGTATGGCTTCAAGATTTTGTTGTAACAGCAGATCCTCTATTTTATAAGAACCTTGGTTGTTATACAGGGCAACTCAAAATGATGGACTCGATTTCAGAAATGTATTGTTTAAAGTGTAAAGAACATTTGTCATTGTGAAACGTGCTAAGGAAGGCAAAACTGTCAAAGTTTTCTTCAAAAAAACATAACAAATGTTCTATATAAGCCCCTCGCGTAACACGGCACACATCAAATCGATAATCTATATCTTCTGTCAAATCTTTTGTAATATGTTGCGGTCAATTTCATTCTCGCTGCTGACTCCTAGCGGTAGAAAGTGGAAACTAAACGTTGAAAGTTAACCTTTCGAAGCGCAATGTCTCACAATTACATACGTTTGTTAGATTTCACAGAATAAATTTGTGAAATCTGATCCATTATTTTGATTTGCCCTGTATATTCACTTACCTGACGCGCAATACAAGATAATATTGTGCCACGAAGTAAATTTTACTCTTACATTACTCAATGATACTTGTAAATACTTTTTTTCTTATTTTCTTTCTTTGGCACGAAACATCGTGTCACTTGAATCTCTTGCCAAAGATGAGAAAAATAAAAAAATAAAAAAAGAGAGAGATAGAAAGAAACGAGTGCTGCGTGCTTCTCAATAGAAGAGGAGTGTCACTTGTTGAATAGCATTGTTTCTCATATCATTGGAATTTCGCAAACGTCCGTGTCATCCGGTCTCTAAACAAAAGGGGAAATTACTGTAACGTTTACCCTTGACCAAATGGTTTTGCACGACCGGCCTTCAAATACTGATGGAGATGTTGCTTCTTTTTTTTTTTTACTTTTTCTCTTATAGTTAAACAGACAACGATAGACTCTGCATCAGAAGATAAACGTTTATCTTTAATTTCGCATGCAGACAATTAATTAGGGATAGTGTTGCCAGACGTCCCGGTTCTCCGAGACAGTCTTGGTTTTCAATGAAAAAATTAACTGTCCCAAAAAAAGGCTTTCGGGACGCCTGTATCTCCCAATTTTCCGTCTTCAGATTTTAAAAAAATGCAGTAACTAGTAGGGGAAGGTGGGGCTAGTTGCAACACTTTTCAGGTCTGATTTTTTTACCCGAAAACTATTATAGACACAAAAACTATACTGAGTGGACTAAAAGGTACATGCCTTAGCTACATACCAAAAAATAGAAGTGCAAAACATCGAACGGCAGTTTTGATAGCATCCACTTTTTGAACTAAGTCCGACTGTTGACACTTGCCCCACCTATGGGGTAAATTGCAACATCATCTGGGGGAAGTTGCAACAATCGGACTTGGTTCAGAAACTTAATGCTATCAGATCTACAGCTTCAACATCGCTTCACTCACTTTCACTGTGGCAGTCAATGTCTACAATCTATACAATGTAGTACGGATTTCTCAGTCTTCTTCTGCATCCTGTTTTTCATACGTTTCTTCACAAACCAAACAGATACAAGCTTCTGTGGAAAGACCTGGAAATAAATTCTCCTTAGCTGATGATTTTACCTTTCCGTCTGTTTTTAGACGCTTCTTTTTCGTTTCGATAGCACTTTTTCTAGAATGTCTGTGAGAATAGCACACCTCTTCCTTTTTCGAGCTGTCAGTTTTCGAGTTCCAGATTTTGGATAGAACCATACATGTTCAGGAGAGAAGTCAGGTTTGTCTGGAAGACCACTTGGCCCTGGTATTTGATCATCTGAAGAATTTTGCACTCTCTTCTTAGATTCATTTGCAGGTGATCCATGAAGCTCACTTTGACCTGCATTGTGAAGTTCTAACTGAGGAGATGAAAGGAAACAACTACTACTTGGCACTGCCACCAATAAGCCATCACTGTTGTCCTATAATAATAATAATAATAATAATAATAATAATAATAATAATAATAATAATAATAATAATAATAATAATAATAATAATGACAATAATAACAACAATTAAAATACTATTTGTTTTATAACCAACAAAAATTGTGCATATAACAATGCTTAACCGTCAAAAATATCCATTTCAATGCCATGGGACATGTTGCAACAGATGTTGCAAGTTACCCCATCGACATGTTTGTATATACAGTGGCTCAATAAAGAAGTCGGACATATGCATACTTACACATTGCAAGGGAGAATAAACTTTCCAAGAGTATCCTTCAGAGAACAAAAAATATATTTTAATTACTCTATATTATTTCCTTCTGAAAAATAGAAACATCAATGACAAAACTCAATTTGATGGCTATAAAAAATACCAAAAGTGAAAACATGGCGTAAATCCATGTCAAAAAAGAACTCGGACACTTTATTTCTAACAAAATTTTAGACTGTTATTAGATATTTTTAATATTTTGTTGTAAATCCTTAATTTTTCGCGATTGCTTTCAATCTTCCGGGTATCAATTTTACAAGTTTTGTGCTGAAGGAAGGATAATTTTTTGCCCATTCAGTCTGAAGTGCTGATTCCAAGTCTTCCTTTGTTCTAATAGTATGATATTTTAACTGCTTTTCCAAATGAGCCCATAAGTGCTTAATAACATTAATATCAGGAGATTGCGGAGGTATTTCCAGCACGTACGGACAATTATACAGGAGCCACAAACACACATTGAGTGCTTTGTGCTTGGGATCGTTATCCTGGTAGTACTGGAAGTTCTCTGTTATTCCCAACGTTTCAGCACTTTGTATCAAATTTTGCTTCAGAATGTTTAAATACTTCGTTTGGTTCATAATTCCATCGATTACACACAGTTTTCCTGGACGAACACCGGACATACCGCTTCAAACCATTACTCAGCCATCTCCATTTTTCACAGTGGATCGTAGATTACGCTGTCGGAAAACTTCATTAGGTTTTCGCCAGATATAACATTGATAATCTAAGCGGAACAAATTAAATTTGCTTTAGTCCGCGAATAACACAGTACTCCTAAACGAAAAATCTTTATTTTTATAAGTTTTTGCAAAACTAAGTCTCTTTTGTCTATTGCACTTGCTCACCAAAGGTTTTCTACGGGCTACTCTTCCATGTAAAATGCTTCTTCTTAAAACCAATCTTATTGTTTCCGGATGCACACTTTTATTAAGATATTCTGATAGATCTTTGGCCAGTTTAGGACACTTAATTTGAAGTTTTTATTAACCTATAGTACAATCCATCGCTCATCTGACTTTGAAAACACAGGTCTACCACTTTTTGGTTTATTTTCCAGTGATTTTGTTGATTTGAAACGTCTAATAATGTCATAAACTTTGGAGTGTGACCTATTTACTATTTCTACAGTATCACAAACTGATTTTCCCTCTTTATAATATTTTAAAATAAGTTCTCTTATTGCTAAAGAAGTTTGCGCAAGTTGACTTCCCAGTTTGAATTTTAAACACACAGTTTTACCTACGCACGAACAGTGTGGCTTCAACTCGTTTCAATTGGACACTTGACACTGTCAAGTAGACAAATTCTTGGAATTTTTCCTATTAAGCCCAAAAAGAAAGAGAGGTGTGCTACCTGTCCGAGTTCTTTTTTGACATGGATTTTAGCTGTATTTTCACTTTTTTGTATTTTTTATAGTCATGAAATTGAGTTTTGTTAATGATATTTCTATTTTCCATAAGTAAATAATATAGAGTAATTGAAATATATATTTTATTTTCTGAAACATACTCTTGGAATGTCTATTCTCTCTCAGAATGCTTGAATATGTATATGTCCGACTTCTTTATTGAGCCACTGTAAAAGCTTTACTCGCCACCAAATAGCAGGTAACATGGGAACAGAAATACAATGTAATTGTACTTCAACTGTTATACTATTTGGGTGCTACATGTTACTTACTGTTGTTACATATGTGTAAGGTGTAGGAAAGAAAGACAAAATTTTTTTAAAAAAATACTTACTTCTATAAAAAACACTTTCGACCGCTACGTCTACAGCACCTTTCGACCTCTGTTGTTGAACTGGTTACGAGAGACCTCTCCGTTCGGTGTTCAAACAGGCCACAATGTAACACATTGGAGCCAACCCTACAACAGAAAAAGCGCTGTTGCAACGTGCCTCACCTTCCCCTATGTCTTATCTAAAAACAGAAAGTTTTCGATAGATTTGTGTAACCAATTAATTTTACTAAACAAACAACTGGGAGTTTGAAATCACCTCCATTCTTTCGTCCTATGGGTTTCTTCCAGGGCAAGAAAAAAGGATTTTAAAAATTATTCAAGAGGGAGCATTTGTTATGTAAATGATTTCTAGAATATCACTTCACATAGAAAAGAACGTAATTTTTCCTGTGATGGGCTTTCTACTAGTAATTTTATACTTCAATCGGCTGCGCACAGTGCCAGATTTACGTATAAGCTAAACAAGCTATAGCTTAGGGCCCCACTCGCTTGGGGGCCCAAAAAATTTAAAGAAAAAACTAATTGTGATGTAATTTCCAAATAACAAGAAAAAGCAAGTAAGATAAAACGCACATACAACAATGGTGTTTTGTATTGTTATGTACTAGGCTTTTATGAACCAAGTAATAGGGTTCTATTTCTCAGCCCCACTTGAAATGAGGCCCCTGTTATCCAACCCTGCTTATAATGGAGCCCCCGTTTCCCAGCCCTCCTTGTAATGGGCCCTTGTTTCCATTTAAATATCCATTAGCAGTGGCGTATTTACGATTTTGTTTCGGGAGGGGCTTTGCTAACTTTCGGGGAGGGCTTTGCCTGGAAATGTGAAAATTCTGCAAGATATTTCATTTACTTTACTATACTAAGTAAAATTTCGGGGGGGGGGCTTAAGCCCGGAAGCCACCCCCTAAATACGTCATTGTCCATTAGGTTTATAAATTAACATACAGCATATACTGAAACCTAAGAAATGGCGACATTTTGAAATCTGAAAAAGAAAACTTGACGTATAAAGACCCCTTCCAATGTCTCGGAGCCCCTTCAAACCTAAATCCGGTATTGGCTGCACAGGACTGCTTTATTGTTGGAACTTTAATCAACAATGGCGATACTGCCCTCAGTCATTGCATGTTAACCGCATTTAAATGTTTGGTATTGTGAGAGTAATATGGAAGGTTACTGAGTGTCTGTCGCATTTAGATCCGTAATCTTACATCTAAGTTTCATTTGAATTCTCACTTCAACGATTACATAATTGAGTTGTCTGTAATATACTTTCCCATGTGTGGATAAATATTGCTAAAGATGCTGTGGAAGTATTCAATAATTTTGGATTATATTTTTCCTTTATATGATAGATAAAATTTTCAGGGTAAATTTCCGTAACAATAACTCCAAAACAAAATATGGCATTAAATGTGTGTGTCTTGTTTAATTTTGATACTGGATTTTGTTTTGTTTTGTTTTGAGCCAACTTTTGGACAGCCTACTTAAGTCTTTCAAGAGATTTAGTTTTTGTTTATCGTTCTGAATTTAGCGAAAATGTATTTTTCTTGCTAAATACTAAATTTGTATTTCTTCATGGTAGTGATTCTGAATCAGGTGATAACGCAACAAAGAAAAAAGTCTCTCTTCAATCATAAATGGGCGTGTGTGTCTTTATTGGCGCAATATTTAGGGCCTGTTAAACACAACAATAGGAATTCGCAATAAGGCTCGCTAGGCAGCCCTTCTTACATTACCTTTTCACATTCTTTATACATCCCCTGTGGAGCTTCATTTGTGTTAAATATGTATAGAATGAACTGGAAAATTGTGAGTAGTAACCGGGAAAAGACAGGTAATTAATTGACTCTCATCATATAGTCTGAGATTGGTGTCCCTGGTTTTCGTTTACAAAATCTGGCAACCCTAATTAGCGAGTTAACAGATTTTTTTTTGTTTTGTTTTGTTTTTGAGTTTTTGCGTCTGACGTTTCTTGTGCAACACCAGAGTTATGAAGTATTTATCATTAACGTAGGCTCCTTACCATGCCCGAAGATGGAATCCTATGTAGTTTGCAGGTGCATAGAACATCATGGAAGGTAAATCATTTCTGTAGACTATCTCTTCTAGATAGATATTAAATATTGTTGGCGAGAAACAGCATCCCTGTCGAACTTTGAAAAATTACCAAAGCTTATCAAAAACGATGAGAAAACCACTCAAATTTAGGGAAAATGACAAAAACAGTTCTAAATTCGGAAAAATGACCTATAAGCTGAAAACTGTCAAAGTATGCAAAAATATGCACTTTAAAATTACTTTTTTTATTTCAGAAGGAAGTGTAATATTACGATTGTTTGATGGGCATTGTGTGCGTGATACCAGAAAAAAGATGAAATTTCATCAACTTGCGGCCCCTAGCGCCAATGATAATGAATGAAATGGGGAAATGAAGAAAATGACAGAACTACGGGAAAATCCATCTACAAGGTTTCTGACCACCACATATAGCCCACTTGGATCGACCTGGATACGAATCAGAGACCCCACGCACCAGAGGTTACCGCTGAGTCACCGCGCCACCCTCCACTGGAAAAGTAGTACGTCTGGTAGACATCCCGATTCCCGAGACTCTATATTATTTGGGTTATTTTTTTACGGACATTCCGAATGTGGATAAAAAGATTACCATTTTCTATTTTTAAAAAGTTTGACTTCCAGTGTAGACAGACTGCTTCCGGTCGGCTTAAAATGCTATTATTAAATTTGACGCATGATATTTGGTATACCATGTTTTAGTTTCAGTAATGTGTAATAAGAGCCAAGTGAAGGCCTGGTACAAACCAACAGACTAAATCTGTATTAGTATATACGAGGGTAAGTCAAAAATTTACGCAATTTTGATATAACTTTTCTTACATTGTTCATGCTGACCTGTGTCATCGTTTATTTTATTGTTATGCTGTTGTGGTCATGCTATGAAAGTTTGATCCTAATTCGTCCATTTGTCTTCCTTTTGTTGCAGATAAATCATGGCCGCTCTGTTAGAAGCAAGGATGTTATAAAATAGAGGATCTCCCCATACAATAAAATCGTGAAGCCATACGTCACAGCTTCACCAGACCTACTCTGCCCACTCCGAGCCACTAAGATCGGAATGTTTCGAGCTAACAATCATGGCGGAAACGAGAGTACCAATCAGACGTGATGGTTTAGACGATGCTCGGTTGTTTTTTTGGCTTCATTGAGTTCATATGATGAAGATACGTACGTATGGGCAGATCCTCTATTTTATAATATCCTTGATTAGAAGTTTGCACCAAAGAGAAACAACGAATAGTGATCCGGTTTTTGTAGTTGGAAGGTGTATCAGGTGCTGCAATCCATCCAAGACTTTAGGTACAATACGGGAACAGTGTCTTGCTGCAACGGAGTGTCTACAAATGGATTGAAAAATTCAAAAATGGTTGCACATGGTTTGCGCACGAGGAAGGAGCCAGACGACCATTTACGGCCACAAATGATGACAACATTGAGCGTGCACGTGATATGGTTCTGTTAGACAGACGAGTGACTATAGATGAAGTGGAACATCGTCTGGCCCCTGACACACCTTCCGACCACAAAAAAACGGATCATTGCTTGTCGTTCCTGTTTGGTGCAAACTTGTAATGGAGCGGCCATGATATATCTGCAACAAAAGGAAAATAAATGGAGGAATTAAGGTCACACTTTCACAGCATAACAATAAAATAAACGAGAACAGAGTTCAGTATGAACCAGACCCGTAGCCAGCCCAAAAATTTAGGGGGGGCCGGTAGAAGTTAGGGGGGCCCGACCCAATCATATTATACTTCATCACCATATTATAGTTCATTTGCAAGCCTACCGTGAAATTTTATGGGGGCCAGCAAAAAGTTTAGGCGGGGCCCGGCCCCCCTTGCCACCCGTGGATACGGGACTGGTATGAACAACGTAAGAAGAGTTGTCAAAATTGCGGATATTTTTTTACGTACCCTCGTATTATTGAATTCTATCTTTTCTCAGATACAACTTACAGCACAATGGATATCATGTAGGAAATAGTTTTACGCTGTTTTTAATTTTGATACAAGTGTCAGCCCACATTTTTGGAGGTGTAATATTGAAAATAGATTAACAAATATGTTCTACTATTTTGATCGTTTCAGATATTATTTTAGTCTGTTTTTAACCTACAGCTTGATGTTTCACGTCAGATTATCTATAATACGTATCATGGTTGGTTTCCTATCTTTTGTTTGAAAGAAAGTTCATCCGATAAAGAAAAGTTACGTTTAAACGTCAGGAAGGAAATACGTTTTATATATAAAAAGTTTCTTAACTTCTTTTTCGCGCATCGTATTTTCTTCCTTGGCAACTTCAGAATTATGCATTTCGTTTTCAAATCATTATTATTTCTTTAAAAAGTTTTTTTGATGTTAGAAGAGGAGGAGAAAAAGGTCTAAAATTATCCAACAGTCAGCCAGACAGCTTCAATTTATAATGAATGAACAGACACAGAAACTGAAGCCTTGTAGCGTGCGTTGCGTTTCCAGGTCGTCAATTTTTAAGTTTATCAGAAAGTAAAGTTTCGGTGGTTTTCTAAGGAAATAATTCTTCTTTTTAAGTAGATGGTGGTATTAAGTACAATCTGAAAGGAAATTAGCTCAAAATTACTTTCGTATCTAGTTAATTAAATAGCTATAATTGAAAAATCTTCAGAATTATATTTTTTCTTAAGTAACGATTCAATATTTTATATTTACTCTTTTATACAGAACAAGTCCAAATGATGGACCCGGTTTCAAAAATTTATTCTGTGTGAGACACGCTTCGAAAGGCTCTTTCCGAGTTAAGCTTCCACGCAGTTTCTACTTTCTACCGCTAAGAGTCAGCAGCAAACAGTTAAGAAAAATGGCGTTTACTGCAGCAGAACAGAAATCTTTCTATGGGCTTGATTATCATGTAAACAAGTATGTGATTAGTGTGGAACGCATTTAAGTATCAAATATCGGAGACATTCACCTACGGGGAAAGTGGTATGAACATTTCAGAGTCACAGCAACCATTGTTGATATTAACCACAACACAGGGCCGTAACTTGTAGGGGGCAGGAGAAAGCGACTGCCTCTCCAGGGAAGCTCCCTGCCGTTCGAAGGGGACACACTTTAAGACAAAATTTTCTTACTCCATATACGATACGAACATGAAATTATAAATGAAGCATCAAACAGGTTCACTACGTTACATAAACAAAACAGCACACAAAATGTAAATAAAACAAAAATGAGTCGGGGGCCCATTTCAGTAAAAAAATGTCTACTATTAGGGGCCCTAGAAATAATATTTATTCGTATGACTGGGATTTGTCAATATTGTCCCCTTAATTAATTCGTCATGTATGGAACGGCCCCAGGGGCGTGCGGGAGAGCCCACAGAGAGTAGGAGAAAAATTGAAAGAAGGGGCCTATTTTCGAATTTTGCAGGAGGGCGCAAAACATATTTTTCTAGAGGGCCCAAATATTAATACTTGCCCCCCGCCCCCAGAAAAAATATGTTACGGCGCTGCCGCAACATGCTACAAAAGGTTTGGCAACATATAGATTATTGGATTTGATGTGTGCCGTGTTACGCAAGGTACTCACATAGAAAACTTGTGATATGTTCGAAGAAAACTTAAGACAGTTTACCTTCTTCTCACATGTCTCACAATAACATAGGATATGTTTATTAGATATCACAGAATAAGTTTCTGAAATCGAGTCATCATTTTGACTTGCCCTGTATTTTATGGGATTGTTCACTTCTTCCTTGTATTTAAATTAAGAGAATTTTGAAATCATTACTTTAGTACTCTTTTTGCATATACAAATGATTATCAAATAGGAATTGGAAACACTTCAAGAAAATTCCTCCTGTGTAATTAATACGACAAGGGACCATTGTTACTTTGGAGAACAGATCTGATCCGTCATGAGATGGAGGAATATAAGTCATCAGTTGTTTCCAAGGAATATTATGCTATTCCTCATACGGGGTGCAAGTTCCTTCACCTGCGAGGATCGTGGAACTAAGCTCCAGAACTAGCCACAAGCATTAAATAATCTTGTGGTCTGGGTCTTGGTATTGGGAGGTTCAAGAGATGTGTTGCAATTCATTCTGATCTTAATGAATCTACACCTTCACAGCCCCAGCAGTGCGAATTGAAGCACTGTCAGTTTCTGCTAGACCTATTTTTTTTTTTTTTTTTTTTTTTTTTACAAATTATTTATAAATGATATTCCATTTATTGATGTTCCTAAATTTTCTTGCTATATCGGGCTTAATCTTTGCACGAAGAGTGTCATCCCATCTACTTTCTGGTTCACGTGCTTCGAAACTCAGTGATTCATGTGAATTTTTGAACACTCTTTAATTCCAATAGAAATTTTGATTGTGGACTTTCAAAATAGTGCCTCCGCCTACTCTGTTTGCACTCGCTTGTTAGATTCTAAAATTGATACGATATTATTATTATTATTATTATTATTATTATTATTATTATTATTATTATTATTATTATTATTATTATTATTATTATTATTATTATTATTATTATTATTATTATTGAAGTTAACCTTCTCATTTTTGATCAATTTTAACTTCAAACAGTAACCTTGATTGGGAAGTTTCAAAGAAAATACATGTCTTAGTATACCGTACTACACGAAAATTGAATAATTTTCATTGAAGTTATTGAGGTCATTTTTTAAATTTCTTTCTTTTTTTCTTTAATAGGGTAACAGTATCAGTCTCTCAATGTTGACTGATTTCAACCTCAATCATTGCCCCGAAAAATATTCATGAAATGTCTCGTGTGCGGCGGAGACATGGACATTAACCGAAAGTGATGAAAACTAAAAAGAAATGAAATATCTAGTTTCACGTTCTATAGGATTATGCCCTTTAGATTAAGAAAGACGGTTGACGAACGAAAATGAACTATTATCAAAGAATGTATAGAATGAGAATTCGTGAGGAAACAGGAGAGCTTCGACAAGACCCACGGACACGATGTTGTCCACCACAAACTATAGCCTGGAATCGAACCAGAGACTCTTTGCACCAGAAGTGACTGCTCTGCTACTGATCCACCGTAGCTACTAAGCCATCACTAATGAAAAATAATGCAAAATATGGCTATGGAGAAGAATGAAATAAATTAATTAGATCGAACTGAAAGGCAATGAGAAACTTCTAGGAATAAGACATGAGGTAATTAGAAGAAAAAATATGGTACATACTGGGACATTGCTTAAGAATAAATTTTGCTATTAATGATATGATGAAAGTAGTGGTAGAAGGTAAAAGTGGGATTAGAGGGTCTAAAACGGATGATTTGTACGCCAGGACAAAGAAGTCAACTGAACATTGGAATTAAGAAAATCATCTCAACTCTCAACTGAACATTATTCATGATGATTATGAACTTTCGATTTATGAAACTATTCAACTGTATTTGTCATTTTTCAAGTTATATTTCTTACTTTTAACTCCATTCTCTATTTTTTCGCAATATGTGGAAATAGGAGAAGGTCAAATTGACACGTAATGTGTATGTTAACACTCTCGAGACGGCAAATGGGTGAGAATAATACCATCACAAGGTTAGATACATTCAAAACGAAAGGAGAGGCTTGACTTATTCTTAGTTTAATTTGTGAGTGTACAGGAATGAGCTATCGTTATAAAATATAACTAAATAAGTAACTTAGGAATTAATAAGGTAAGTCAAATACGCACTTTTCCCCTCCTCTAAAATTCAACCTTCAAACGGAGAAGTTTGACAATCAGTGTAAGTACAATGCAAGCATTTTCTGTTATGGTGTCCCAGTAGGAGAGAGAGCTCTGAGTCAAGTACGTAAGAACAAACTGGTTTGATCATACACCGGCATTCGAAATGATGTTGAAAAGAAACTAACGAAATTCTGTCGCATGAGACGTGTGAAGTCTTATTGTAGGATGTAACAAATGCACTGAGTGGTAGCATCTACCTTTTTTTTTTTAATTTCCTTGTTAAAAATCATAGTATACATTAATTAAAATATTTCCTTGGCCCTACTATGTAGTGAGTTGAGTTGAGTTGAATTTGAGTTTAACGTCCCGTTCAGCAGCGAGGCTATATGAGACGTGGACCTACTGATTAACGTGGAATCCGAACCACATGAGCTCCCGCCGGGAATCGAACCCGGGTCTCCCAGGCCCTAGGCGCGTACGCTAACCGCTTAGCCACGGAGGAGCTCTACTATGTAGTGAATAGCAAATACTTAAAATAAATAATCTTACTTACGTCACTGATACATTTCTTCCATTATGGAGGAAACGACATTGAGATAAGCAGGGAGGAAACTCGCCATAGAAAACTAAGAAACCAAATTCCCAGAGGAAAGAATACCACAATTTCCTCTTGATAAGAATGTAAGCAATTTATCAGATAAGTTAGAAACTGAAATGTATTTTATTCACGTTTCCCTCGAAAGTTCGAAATATATGAACTAAACTAACATTGGAGAGCGTGTTTCATAGTTCTCACATAGTGTACTTCATTTCGGAAGCTGAATAGGTTTTTCGAGTCCCGTTTTGTATTAAATTATCATAATTCCAGCCTGAAACACAGGTGGCACACATAGGGATCTATTGTTTTCTTTAAAGAAATGCCTCTGAGCAAAGAACGCTGTATTAAGATAGATCTGCTGGCTGATTCAGGTATCATTATACAGGGTGTCCCAAAAGTCACCGAACCCGATGTTTAAGACCGTATAACTAAAAAAAAAAAAAAACTGGAATGGGAAGGAACGTTCTTTGCAACAGAAAGTCCTATCTATTGAGAAAATTTTCAGACACCAACATGTTTCTTGCTATGCATGATTTAATAATAAACATTAAAAATGTTGCAAATCGATTATAGGCCTACTGAATCATAGATACCATACCCGTAATTCTTTTCAACATTTCTCAATACTATCGAACAATCTGGATGCCCATATATTGAATTTGACAGAAAAAGTACGTTGATGAAGTCTTACAAACATTGCACACGTGTATTATTGAGCTATTCCCAAAATCCATGTTTTTACAATAATACGAACCACGCTGGCAACAGTGCTGCTGTCAATTGTTACTGACAGATGGATTTGACCTCTAGCTAGCATACTAAGACACTTTTAATGAAAAAGGAGAAAGTTGATTTTTTAAGGAAAAAGCTGATAACGTACATATACCTTGCAACCCTCAAATTGGCAAATGACTACAAATCACATGAAATGTTCAAAATAAGTGTTCAAAATGTCCACCATTTTCTTGGATACAAAAAAGTTTCTTGGATACAAGTTTGTACATTTTATGATATTTTCGGACACCTTTCTGTTGGTTACTGCACAGATATTCCCAATTTCCTGTGTTATGTTTGTTTACAAGATCCTGGGTCCAAGATCCTGGGTTTATTTTGGTTACTTTCCCTTTTAAGTAACGCCACAGGAAAGAGTCAGCAGACGTCACATCTGGAGAGCGACTGGGTCATAAATCTTTGGAAATCAGACGATCGTCAAAAAATTCGCGCAGCATACGAAGTGAATCGTTGGATGTGTGGCAAGTTGCTCTCCATCTTGTTGCAGCCAAGCATCACGTTCATCTTCTTTTAGGAGAGCAACGAATTGCATTTGAGATCCCCGTACACAGCAGTATCCACTGTTGTCTCAAATAATAACGGTCCGACAATACGACGCCTGGATATTGCACACCACACCCCGATTTTTTGGAAGTCCAAGGGTTATTCATACAACTGGTGTGGGTTTTCTGTGGCCCAGAATCTTGAATTATGGCTGTTTACATAGCCATCTAATTGAAACAACGCTTCGTCGGTTAAAAAACAAACAAACAAACAAAAACGATATTCAGAACATTGATACCACTTTTGATTAAAGATTGGAACCAACGACAGTAACGCAAACGTGATGCAAAATCCACCTCTTTTAATTCATGCACAACATGAACTCTACATGGATAAAATTTCAATTTCCGTACAGCCCTGTGAACAGTTGATTTGCGTAAATCACATTCTGAGTCGACCTTCCTAACTGACTTCTTTGGTGATGCCACAATTCTTTGTTCAACACGGTGCATAACGCCAGCCACCAAAACAGAGGGGCGTCCTGAACGTAACCTCTCTGCTACTGATCTAGTTTCGCGAAACCTTTGAACTGGGGAAAAAATGGTTGACTTCTATGGCAAAGGAGACTTTGGGAACTTTACACTAAATGCTTCTCTTACCCAGAATATGACACTATTCAGAAGAAGAGTGTGGAACAATATACACTCTTTCCTGCGTAGAGAATTTTATTTTGAAAAACAAAGCACTTCAGCACAAGTGGGCAGCATCACCTATCGAACCACGAACAGCAACTATTCTAGACATATAAACAAATGAAAAATTAATCGCTGCATTTCAGGGTTGCAATGTGTATATACGTTATTAGATTTTTCCTTAAAAAATCAACTTTCATCTTTTTCATTAAAAGTGCCTTAGTGTGCTAGCTAGAGGTTAAATCCATCTGTCAGTGACACTTGACAGCAGCACTGTTGCCAGCGTGGTTCATATTATTGTAAAAACATGGATTTTGTGAATAGCTCAATAATACACGTGTGCAATGTTTGTAAGACTTCATCAACGTACTTTTTCTGTCAAATTCAATATATGGGCATCCAGATTGTTCGATAGTATTGAGAAATGTTGAAAAAATTTACAGGTATGGCTTCTGTGATTCAGTATAATCGATTCGCATTTTTTTTCGGCTGGCAACATTTTTAATGTTTATTATTAAATCATGCATAACAAGAAACATGTTGGTGTCTGAAAATTTTCTCAATATATAGGGCTTTCTGTTGCAAAGAGCGTTCCTTCTCATTCCATTTAGTTTTTTTTTTAGTTATATGGTCTTAAAAATCGGGTTCAGTGACTTTTGGGACACCCTATATTATTAAGCAGTATTCTGCCTTTTGGCAGGTTCTGCTAATAATGATTTTTTAAGGTTCTGGTCTGGAAAAATTTCTTTCACGTTTCTAGACTTTCAGCTTCTTCTTTTAACTCCCAATATATTCTATTTTTCAAATCATCGATCAGTTGTGTTCTTCTTCTTCCTATTCCTTGCTTTCCTTCTATTTCTTGTTCTATGACGGTATGAAGAAGATTTTTTTTCGCAAGATGTGTCTAACCCAATTGATCTTCTTACGGAGAATGTTGGCTAAAATCGTCTTCTTCTCTCCTATCCGTTTTAAAACATCTTCGTTTGTTGCTTTTTCTGTCCATTTTACCTTCTCTATCTTCCTCCAACACCACATTTCGAGGCTCTCTAAATATTTCTTCTCCAACTTCCGTAATGTCCAAGTATCTGAACTATAAAGGCCAATGCACCATATACTGTATATCACCTGACCAACTTCTTTCGTAGTCCAATATGAAGCCTGCTAGTTAAGAGTGATATTTTTCTTGTTGAATAATTCTTTGGCTATGGGATTCTTAACCTAATCTCTTTGGTGTAGTAAGAATATTTTGTCAAATAGTTCTCAGATACTTATCGACCTCTTCAGGTTCTCTTTATTCTACTCTGACCTATAAGGGCGCGTTTCCACGGGACATTCTCATGATTTTCGAAGTTTCCCAGTGCCAAAAACTTTGTTAATAATCTGTCATCCAATCTTAAAATCACCAATTCCCATTAATGCTTATTTCATTAAACATTCACTGTGAATGTTAAATAATTGGGGCGACATACTACATCATTGTCTGACTCCTAGATGTCATTATTTGCGGAGACATTCGATGTCAAGAGCGATTTCAAAGTTCTGTGATACAATGACGAAGCCAATTAAAAGTTTTGGAAAACGCGATTTATGTCAACAGAGAAGTAAAAGAAAATCTAGAACAGACAAAAGGACTTCCCAGCAGTCTAGCAATATTAGCCACTACATGGCGCATGATATAAGCCCAATAAACTTCTATCACAGAAGCACGTATCATCTATTCAAGTTGGTATTACGAGTTGGTATTGAAGTTGGTATTGAGGGTGGTATTCAAGTTGGTATTCGTACTGCAAAACCTCAGCCAAAATGACATAAATAAACGAGTTGAATTTTGTGAGTTTGTAAATAAAAACAAGGATAGGAAGGCGAAAGTCTTTATGAAGAATAAAAGTCAGTTTTGTGGGACCTTAAATAAATAGTTGAGAAAAAAGACTCATAAAATGCTTCGTCTGGAGTATTGTACCATATGAGGCGGAAACATGAACAATATACGCAAAAATGAATAGAAACGACTGGACAATTTCGAAATGTGGGTGTGGAGAAGAATGGAGAGGATTAGTTGGTTCCAGCGGAAAACGAATTAGAGATTGTTACAAATTGGAGGGGACGAATGAACAATTTTAGATATTATTGAGAAGATGAAGAGAAACTGGTTGAGACATTGGCTAAGAAGGAACTGTATGAGGAGGGACGTTTCAGAGGGTATGGTGGCAGGAAAGATAGGGAGGGGGCGAAGGAAGCTACAATTGATGGATGATATCAAAACAGAGAAATCGTGTGTAAAGACGAAGAGGTTAGCGGAAGACCGTGGCGTATAGAAGCTTCTCAGTCGCAGCAAATGATCAGGGGCGGCTTTAGGATTTTAATTTCGGGTAGGCCCGCTCCCTCGCTTATGGATACATATACACATTTGATTCATTAATAACAGTAGGAAATTACTTTTAACAATAGTGTTTGATTATATTTGTTAAATAATTATCTACCATTAATATAAATAGTGGAAAATATACAGGGTGGCCCAAAAGTAGGTATACAAACCAGCATCGATCAAATGTGGCATTTTAATTTATTAAGATAGTGAATTTATTTGCTTTGGTTTGTTCCAAGCTTAAGTGAAAATAAATTAAGAATAGATAAGGAAGAAACTAACTCAATACCTGTATGGATAACAATAAATAAATGATATAAAATGTCATGATCGATCAGTACGGGACTGTATACCTATTTTTGGGCCACTCGAATTTACTTTTTATTGTATCTTTTAGCGTTTACATAATTTTCAAAATTTTTGGGTTGGCACGTGCCAACGTGGCGTACCCTCTAAAGCCGCCACTGCAGGTGACCTGCCAATAATGGCAGAACATCTATGATGATGATGATAGGAGTTTTAAGGATACTGATTTTCGAAAGAACTACATGTAGAATCAGTGGCGATATTAATAGAAAAAAAATGCGTTCTGGGATTATTTTAATTATCATTTAATAACAAGAAAAGAAAGCAAGTGATAAGATGTGAAGAAATGTATTGAGTTCTACGATACTTATTGAGTATATTTATTCGTGTATAGTGAAAAGGTTAATTCTCCTTTCGTAAACGCTTTTAACTGCTAGGGGGCTACGATGGCTCAATAGTGGAGCGATTATCTCTGGTTCAATATCAGGCCAAGTGAGTTTGTGGTGAACAACATCAGGTTTTTGGTTTTCCTCCCTTTCCTTCAACATTCTCATTCCACCAAATATTTCATATTCATTTTCATTTATCATCCATCTTCTTTAGCATACAAGGCATAAGCATGAAACATAAAACTGAAAGATTCAATCTTAATGTATTATTATTAGTTTACTTTGCGCTGCGTGTATTGCGTAAAATTACTCATAGAGAAAGGGGGCCTAGACAGAAATATTAACTTCAAGCGATTCTTAAGAGACCATATCACTGCGAAATTAAAATACCGCTAATTTTACAGTAATTACCTGATATCTTAAAATAGATAAAAGATAATCGAAATGTGAAACAAGAACGCTCTAGACAATATTATTTTGCATGAGGTACCGTTATTACGAGTCACCTAATAGCTTCCCGTTTGCAGCCATTTAGAAACGCGAAAATAAATGACGATTTTCAAAACGGCTGGAAATCGAAAGCAGGTAAGTGAGTCGTGATAACGGTATCTCATGTAAAATGATATTTTCTAGGGCGCTCTTGTTCCACATTTCGATTATCTTTTATCTATTTGAAGATCACTGTAAAATTAGCGGTATTTTAATTTTGCCGTGATAGGGCCTCTTAAGAGTTTGCGCTTCTAGAATGGTCAAATGATGCGCATTGCTATCACACATACATCTACGAGGTGCACTTAAAAGTTCATTCTTGACTGCGGTAGTTTTCCCAGGAATAGTTCATAGATTTAGGAAGATCATACGTCCCGTTGTTTTGACCGGAACAATTCAGTTTTAGGAGCATGTCCCGGCCGTACCGTCAGTAGATAAAAAAAAAAAAAAAAAAGTATTTGTTCCGTTTTATGCAAGTGAAAGATGTAAATAAACCCAGTACCTTTACTCCTTGTAAAGGTATTAAGAATAACAAAGAGGCAAGAAATGAACTGAAATTCCCTACATTAAATATGACCTATAGTTCGTAATAATGCTAGAAAGGCAGCAGATATTTTAGCACTTTCTTGTTTGTTGAATAAATTTCAACGTGTCTTTCCCTTTTCGTAAGTATCAAATTTCTTGACCTATTGACTTGACTAAAGCTATTCTCGAAAAGGTAAGTTCTTGTGAGAAATACTGCTGGCATTCTTCAGTTCAAGAGCTAAACTTCTCACCCAATGTAATATCAAGAATTCGATCTAGGCAAAGAAACAAATGCGGGCATAATCCTGTCCTACTACATTGTAAGTTAAATCCTGTTTATATTTTATAGCTTATACAGTGGAGTATCGTTAATTCGAACTTGGATAATTCGAAATATTGGATAATTCGAACAGAAGTCCATTCCCCTTGAAAACAATAGTAAAAAATCGTGGATAAATCAAACTTTTGAACCTATGTTTTGGATAATTCGAAGTAAATACAGTTGAATTTTTTTAATGTTGGACAGATGTAAACGGAAATACAGTTTTAACGTGTTTTCAGTTATCCAGATCCAGCCATAGGGAAGAGTAATACAAAAGATAAATAAAAAATCTATGTAATGATAAAGATGAAGGTGAGTTGGGGAAGAAGTAAAGATAGAGAACGTGTGCCAATCTCATCTGGTTTCAGTATTGTCTGAAAATTTAAGATGAATTACTAATAAAGTCAACCAAATGTTATTAATACCGTATTCCACGCAATACATGAAATTCAAGATTTATTGAACGTACAAAAACAATCAAATTTAAGCAAATGAGGTTTACGACTTCTTAAAAGTGAGAACAGAATATTCAAATTGTTACTGGTGTTTAATTGTTTGGGCTATTCAATGTATGTTGTAGTGTTGTACGTAAATATATTTTCCATTGTACACGTAGTTTGAATTATGTGGAGTCAATGTTGTTTGTAAGTTTGCGGTATTCGATCACGCAAATAATAAGCTGCTTTAAAGGTAAAATCTACGCCATATGAATATGTTTTTGATGCACAGTACTTTGGTTTGTTTGTTGTTATATATGTAAAAATGAATGTTGTTGGATAATTCGAAGTTTTTTTCCGTGTCCCCTTGGACTTCGAATTAAAAAGATTAATTATACTGTATATATTATGTTATATTACAGTATAAAGTATTAGGTATTGCTAAAGTAAAAAGGAACTAATTTACACACTGACCTATTTCTCATTTCTCGTGATTTTTAAAACGCAGAAACCTGTCCCGTTTTCAGCTGAAAATTTTATGGTCATCCTATTCATAGTGCATGGATAAAACATGATATTTTTATATTTTTAGTTGATAGAAGATAGCAGTCCTGGGTTCATTCTCGATGGCAAAACACAAAAATTTAATTTCACAACCATTCACTTTTATTAATCTCTGTTTCCTTATTCTAAGGTGCATAACCGTGGGACATTAAACTCAAATTTAATTTATTTTTTTCGATAGCGTTTTGAAACAAGGGAAAGGAAATTCCCCTAAACATCTGACGCATCTGCACTGAATGGATTAATGAGGAAATGGAAACTAAAAATGAACGATGATGAAATGAAGAATCAGCAATAAACGGGGATGTCCCGAAAACCCAGACAGACGGCATGAAGGGAGAAGATTAAAACATTTCAACAATATTCCAATATTTGGAGAAATGTGATATAATACACAGGGCTTTTAGAACAAATAACTTAATTAAAGATCTAAACGAAAATTACAATTATATCTCGTTTCAAGCGTACCTTTTTAACGGAATTGCAGGATCATGATATTGTAGGTAGTTGGCTGTGAGGGTTCTATTTAGCTCCGAGACTATATGATACGTGCACCTTCTGCTTTACGTGGACTCTAAAACACGTGAGCTCCCACCGGGAATCGAATCCGGGTCTCCTGCGCCAAAAGCGTGTACAGTAACCATAAAGTTATGAGAAAGTTCTTTATTTGGTTAGAATGTTTATCGGCCATTCCATCGTAACGGGTGTTACATTTGGACGAATAGAAATTGTTATAGAAATGTCCGTACTGGTCAAGATACATCAAACTGCCTCGAAACATCACCGTTTGTCTGTGTATTTTAGTAAACACTTAATTTGTTACATATACATGATACCACAACTCAGTGAGATTGAAAAATGTGGCGTAACGGGTGTTACAGCAATTGGACATGCACTTTCAGATCCATGTAAAGTTAAGACAAACTCTGCGAAGGTCCAGCTCAAAATTTGTTTCCAATTATGTGTGCACTTTTCTGAAAGTATGATGTTATGAATATTAGAATCAGAAATTCCATAAGTGTAATGGCTTTTATTTTTTAAAAAAATGTTCAATACCGTAACGGGTGTTACACAAATTGTAACGGGTGTTACACAGTGCGAATGAACTCAAACCAACATCACTTTTAATGAACATATTATGTAAAGAACAAATTATTACAATGCTAATAGATAAAAAATACACATGTAGTACAGTGTAGGAAATAAAAACACAAAATAATAAACATATAAATTAGAAGAATGTAGGAAGTTTCAGTATTAAATATGTAGGTCTGTTGATACACTGATCATCAACAAAAGTCTATTTTTCTTATGCTTCAGTGACATTGGCTCTGGAACTAAACTGCTACACAACTTTGTTATTCTTTAATTTTCATAATCGGATTTGGCAGTTTACCAATCACGTCATGAAAATGAATTATATTGTACCGTGCTGAAAATCAGCGCCCGGGGCGAGAGTATACGACGGCGCCCCCGTACATATTAGTCACGTCGACAGACCAGCCGCGAAGCGACACTATGGTTGGGGCAAACCATAAGAAACTTTTCCAAAATAAACCCTGCTTTTCCTTGATTTCGAGGATTTTTTTATTACTTTTTTCCTTCCATTTTATATATGTGCACATGCATTTTCCTAACATGAGTGACATTATAGGACCAATTCTAAAACAGGAAGAGGATTTAAGTGCATACTAATTTGTACTGATATGTGAAGTATTTTTCTCTTTTTTTCTTTCCTTTTCTTTTTCTACCGAATTTTTTGCCCCCTTACTTCGGCACCCGGGGCTGTCGCCCCGCTAAACCCCCCTTACGACACGTCACTAGTATACTTTCTAACTTTCGGCGTAGTTCGAATTCCTTTTCGCCACAAGATTTCAAGAACATAACTCTAATATCACTATTTTCGTCCGAAAATCCTTGACGGATTCCAACTTGACGATAATCTTTGTTACTTATCTCATCTTTCATTGCCAGCAAGACAACATTCCAACACAAACATCTTTCCGCAAAGGGCTGATCACAACTTCATTCGGAGTCTGCGTACACATCATTGTAGTGTAGGGTTTTTCTGGTTTCTTAATGAAAATCTGTCGCGCTGCAGCCTCTAATGATATGCTAAACGAAGACTTCCAAAGCAGCGTATTGGGCTTCTAATAAAGAAGTAGACTTCTGGTATGTAATGAGTACGCAATTAAAATACGGCACTTTTATGCTATTTAATCACTACCCTGAGTATGCGACTTAACGGGGGAATGAGAGGGAGTCCCCCATCGTACGATATCTCCTAGATATTATATTCTCTGGAGTGCATTTCATCACCTCCGGTATAATGTCCCTTAATTTCGCCCACTGCTCATCCTTACCATAATTCATGTCTTCAGAAGAGGACCCTCTATAACTTTACTAACTTCAAATTCCCTATTTAGAGCCTTAGAGCTAGCCTAAGTGCACAAAACATCACTTTTAAACCAAGCTAACAATTCACGTGTAACACCCGTTACATTGGCAATGTAACACCCGTTACGCAGTTTTTGTCTATTAAATTATAAATATATAATGATATTCATTTTCTTGTTGTATTGCCCATGTGTTCATTTTTACTTTTGCAAAAGATAGACTACTTCTGACTTTTGGTACAAGCTGTATAGAAAAAAATATATCTTTTTTGTAACGGGCGTTACATAATTACATTGGTACCAAAAGTAGTCAAATAGTAGACTACTTAATATACTAACAGCTTTAAAATTTCTGAGCTTCAGTTCCTAAGGTGCACGTGCTTGTCTACATCGCAGTGCAACTGAATCAAATGCTTATCATGTGTTGTTTAGGGGTGTACAATATTGTTGGTAAATTCTCCCTTCGACTGGCTTCGTACAGCATAGAATTTCAATCGCTTAAAACGACAAAAACTAAAACGTTTTAACAAGAAATCGATCTGCATAGTAAATTTTGAACCTTTCTGGTCATTTTTATATAAATAACGAGCAAAATATATTTAAAACAATTTTCTGTCCTTAGGCTCATTTTTACGTGGAATGGCCGTTATACATTTCTAATGCGTAGTGCTTGGAGAATTATTGGTATAACTCTTAAATGGTTTTACCTCAAATGCTGTGCATTAAAAATTGTCATTTGGCAAATCTTTTAAACTAAGGTGCAACTAACTCGCTTTATGTTTTGTAAGTATTCACATAGAGTGGGTTGCTGATAGATTAACACGTAGCAAAGTCAAGTAGCAGTGGCGTATACTGGTTTGATGACTTGGGCTACTAGGCCTACTAACCTTTATAACACCAGTACACTATTATTATTATTATTATTATTATTATTATTATTATTATTATTATTATTATTATTATTATTATTATTATTATTATTATTATTATTATTATAAGCCACGGTGGCTCACCTCCGGTGCGAGGAATCCGTGGGTGGATTCTAAGCCATATGAGACTGTGGTGAAGAACATCATGTCTGTGGGCTTTCTTGAGGTTCTCCCGTTTCCTCCCATATTTTCTTTCCACCAGTTTGTCCACAATCATTCAATATCATTAATTACTCCTCTCCTCAAGCCTAAATAACGTAATTAACGTAAATAACGTAAATAACGTATAGGACAATAGGACTATAAAAGTACAATTCCATTTCATTTAGTTTCATATAATAATAATAATAATAATAATAATAATAATAATAATAATAATAATAATAATAATAATAATAATAATAATAATAATAATAATAGTTCGTATTCAGAAAGAGAGAGACGCAAAGAGATTGTCACAAGGTCAAGGGAGACAGGTAGAATCTAAATAGAAAGAATGAGGGAGGTGCACTCATTGTATATATATAAATTCATATACATTCCTCTCATCCTATGACATCATCGTTATTACGTCAGCGCAGAGTTATGCAGCACATATGTCTCCCGCCTGGTTGAAAACAAAAAGTAAAAAAGAAAATCAAAATTTGAATTCAGCACATGCACAATAAACGTTTTGCATCATCTGGAAGACACAAAATGTCGTTACTTTGAAACAAATTAATTTGAAAGGGACAGGACGATATACTGTACGTACATTTTACTTGCAACGGAAATTGTGTTTGTTTCTCAAGTTAGGTTAATTACATTATCTGCTCAAACAAGAGTGGTTTGGAACGACAGTTTCAATTTAAAGGTACGCTTAGGAACGTTGTGGCTGCGACGTCATTTCTAAAATTGTATTATGACTTGGCAATATTGCAAATTGATTTCTGTGGTTTACTGCAACAACTCTTTGCTAAGATCACCCTTAAAAACAATAGTGAATAATTATTGAGCACCCAAATTTATATACAGTTGGAGCTCGATAACTCAAATTCTTTGGTAACTCGATTTTTTCACATTCTCTTGAACCAAGGTGACCAGACGTCCCGTTTCAGCCGGGACAATCCTTTTCTCCCACCGTTGTCCCGTTTTTATCTGATTCTCAAACGGGACGCCTAAATGTCCCGCTTTTAAGCAAAAATGACCCAGGTGTCAGTTAATTACTATTCAAAATATAAATGGTCAATGCAAATTATACACTCTTCCGTACCAACACTCATTGGGAAGGTTCAGCTGTGTCTGGAACCTCAGAATGTTCACATGGAAATTGAGTGTGCTGTGCTTCAAGTGGAAATTGAGTTGGAATCCTGAGTGTTCAAATAGTTAAAAGTATTGTTGGGTTGTACTTAAGTTAGAAACACTATGTTATCATTCTTATTTGTATATTTTGTAAATTGAAAACCTACTGAGTCCCAAAATGCAATGTGGAAGTCAGATATATAATTCGCCCCCCGTCGCCGATTCGTATGCGTCCCGTTTTGAAAGTAAAAGTTCTGGTCACCTTGTTTTGAACTCTCCATAACACTCAATGTTAAAATAACCTTTGTAAGTCGAATGTTTAATAATTACAATCTCGATAAGTTGTATTTTAAGAGTTTCATAATCATTTTTAAAAACTTCAGTAACTCGAACTTTCGTGTCTGTGAACCTCTGCAGCAAATCGAATTTTACATGTAGTCGAATTTCTCTTGAAAAATGAAGCTATAACTCTTATGCTTTTACGTAATTATCATTGTTGCTAAGCCTCTCATTGTTACTAATGTGTACTGTAACCATATTTCACTCATATCTACTATTTTATTTTTACTAGTTCGAGTTATAGAGGTTGAATTAATAAAACTTCGAGTTATAGAGATTATATATTCACTTTTAATGAGGAGCACAGAACCTCGATATCTCAAATTTTTGTTGTGGCCACTTTGATAGTTCGAACCTTGATTACTCGAAAAACTCGATAACTCGAATGTTTATCTATTCCCATCAGCTTCGAGTAATCGAAGCCCACTGTAATATATACTAAAGAGCTTGAAAACAATTATTGGTTCGTGGAATAACGTTTTGCAGATACTGCTTGGTTAAAGTTTTTATTTTTCTCATTGTCTTTAAAACTTATTCACGGAAGTTCAAAAAAAAAGTTAGGGGCAAGCTTAGCAAATTGTTTTAAAAGTAAAGTGACTTCTTAAAGAAGACCATTGCGAATTACCCTAAGTGCATCTGAATATGCATATCCGATGTTTACGCTTCAGTAATTTTTATCACGGGCATGAACCTCAAATCAGTAATGCTAACCTGAAAAGTTATAAAAATCCCATGTCGAGAGTCAAAATATCCTATTTTAATTTTGAATTTCCCAAGTTATACTAATTACAAGATATACAAGATAATAATAATAATAATAATAATAATAATAATAATAATAATAATAATAATAAATGTGAAAATGAAACTGTACTCTTCCACGCATACAATATAATTGACGAATAACTATTTTCTTAATGGAAAGAAATATAGACCTATTTTGTTGCAAGAAATGTAGTGTCTCCATCACGCCTTTGTGTCATCACCTCATACTGAACCTAGTGATGCTGGAAAATCTTTCTCCATTCATTTTTCGTGGAACTTTTTGCAAGTTTATTATCTCTCGTTGATGTTTTACTTTCTTTCTTTCATTCATTCCTTTATTATTTTCTTTTCTTCTTTCTTTAATTACAATTTTCATTTCTTGGTGCTTAAATCCTGATTACCTTTGTTACTACACACTCCACAATCTATTTCCTCAGTAAAAGCAACTTTCCTGATTTTTTTTTTAAAGAAAAAAATCTCTTTTAAAATTTGACAGTTAACACTGGCTGTTGATCATTTATTGTGTCTAATTTTCATCCCTAGAAAATTTTGTTGGTGTGAATTGTATATAATATATGAAAAATCCCATATATGTTGCCAATTTGCACGAAAATTCCCATTATCTCTTTCTGAAAAAATTGTCAAAAAAATCCACGAAATTATTCCCATAGGTTGGCATCACTGCCTCAAGTAAGAATGTGCACTCACAGGATTAGCAAGCTCCGACGCTAAGAAGAATAGCTAATCCAAATCAGCCATCTGTTGGGTTTTCTTTCTACAATCAACTACCAAACATTTTCATCTTTTATAACCTTTTCTGATATTCACTTGCGGAAAGTAGTCGAAGCTTATAAATCCTTTTCAATCCTTTTGATTGAATTAAATGACATCCTCGATTCTTCGATTGATTGATTGAACCTTTAAGAAACAATATTCTCAACTATAAGCTTATTTAGAGTATAATAAAATTTTTCGAGACGACATACGTAGAATGATATGCATTAACGTAATGTTTGATCTTGTGATAGGTGTTATTTCGTTCCATGTTAGCTTGTGTAAAAGGAATGTGATTTTCTGCTTTCAACTTTAAAGTGGAATATTTTCTTAATGACTATGCTTCTGGGTTATAATTCAAGTTTCAGATTCTTTTAGCGAATTCTATTATTCAGCTTTATTTTATGTTATTTTTTTAAGTCATAGCATAGTGTGTCTACTAAATGCATAGTTGTTTCGTCTGATTTGCGTAGTGAAGATTACTAAACGTCCTTGTTTTAGCAATCTCTCTCTCTCTCTCTTTTTCCTAATCATTGTCCCGTTTTTCTTATACACAAACGGGACGCCTACATGTCCCGTTTTTGAGCAAATACGAACAAAGTGTCCTGTAATTGTTATTCAAAATATAAATTATGAGAGCTAAACCTTTCTCTTCCGTTAAAATAACTGTGTGTAGAGCTATTTTGTTATATCAACATTTATTGGAAATTTCCAGGCCTTGTCTGCAACTGACAATTATTGGGTACTGGTTAAGAAATTCTACGGTATCACCTTTACTTGTATATTTTGTAATTCGAAAACACTGCTGGCGCCCAAAATGCAATCTGGGAATTTTACCACCATGTAATTCATAAACATCTCGTTTTTGCAAGGTAAAAATCTTAGCATAGTGCCAAGTACCAATTATGTTGTTTTATCTCAAATAAGACCCATAGCAAAAGGGAGGTCCAAATCTAAGAATCTAAAGCCTCTGAAGAAATTCAGCTCATAGTGATTTTCTTTCCTTGTTTTAAAGAAGAAAAATGAATAAGTTATTTACAATGTGTATTAAGTTAATTCTTTAATTAAACAACTCCTCAGCGGCATACTTCATAGACTTTACATAGATTAACGGTCGATATGGTTGGGACTTGCCAATATCAAAAGTAAAGATGAACAGTAAGGTGGCCTAAGGTAGATCAAAATATCTGTTGGCCAAATAACCATTTGTCGTCATTTATTCAACAGTCTATGTTGGCCAACCAACAACTTGCCGTCATTTATCAAATAGTATATGTTGGCCAACCAACTTGATGCTGTCATTTATCCAACAGTTTATGGATCCAGTTGAGACGAGAAGTATCATAAAAAATCACCTCGTCTTGATTTCGAAAAAAAAATCCATTTTTGAAAATAAAATTGCACTGTAGACAAGATATAATATGGACAACACTACTTTACTAGAAACAGCATCAAATTTTCAGTTTATAACACTTTCTTGGGAGCAGTAAATACCTCTGCAAATCCGAAAATGTTGAAGTTTCTTCGTTTTCTTCCTTATCATGTGGCGTTGAAATGACACTATCCTTTATAAAAGGACATTGCAATACCTTCCAATTGAAGTATTAACTATTGCTTCGTGAGAATTAGCGGAAGAGTAAGATAGTTTTAGATACAAGCCTTTGGTTAGCTGGGAGCTCCGCTCCCAGACACCGTGATGGCTCGGCCTACTGCCTCGCATCTCTCATGAATCAGCCTTTGCATCAACAGTAAATTTCGTGCATTTGCTCTTAATATTTCTCAAATTTGGCCAGCTGGAGCTTTACTCCCAAAATACACACGTTTTCTTGGCTTCTGGCTTCGCATCTCTTAAACTCACAATTCTACAGAATTTCAAGTTTCTTTTCCTATTTCAACTACCTAAAGGATAAGATTTTGTATCTCAAGAAAGTGTCCATTTAAATAACTTTTGAATTTCTTCATCCGCCTTTAGACCCCTTAAAATTAAAACAAAAAATCACTTTTGGCGATTTTCCTGTGGGTTATTCCCGGAAATTTAATGATTCTAGTCATGCCGGAAGTGCATGGTGGGTGGTGAAGATCTCCCATATAAATAACACGGGATTTTTTTTTCAGTTCCCCACAAAACCACTCTGCAGGTGGAAATTCTTATTTTTGATGATTTTGGAGACCGAATTTCAAGTATTTATTCCAATTTCAAATACCTAAAACATGAGACTATATTTCCAAAAATAAGACAATTTAAATAACATGAGGAATTTCTTCGTCGCCCCTTTAGACCCTTTAAAAACTAGAAATATTAACTTTTGGTAATTTTTCTGTCGTTTAGTCCCGGGAGGCTACAATCATGCCAAATTTCAACTTTCCACGTCAACTGGAAGTATCCCTTTCTTTTATGTCAGTTCATGTAGTTTTGTATATATAAAGGTAACCAAGAAAATTCTGTCGCTTTTTCACCTACCACCTTCGAACATCGATATATCACCTAAGACGTACCTAGAAGATAAAAAAATAGTCCCCATCAGCATCGATGACCTTCTACCAACGTTCTGGAAGGTCATCGATTCCATCGCGATAGAACTTGGTGGGACGTGAAGCGAAGAAGGTATCAAGTGCATTTTGCACCTCTACTACGGATATGAACTGACGTCCTCTAAGGTGATTGACCAAGGAATAGAATAGGTGATAATCGGACGGTACATGTCCGGGGAGTACGGCGGATGAAATAGTGTTTCCCATCCAAGGTGTGGAATGGATTCCGGGGTCATCCTAGCCACGTAGGGCTTAGCGTTGTCCTATAACACATGGACCACTCTGCGATTCAGATGTGCTGGCTCCAAAGTTTTTCTTGAACACGGCTCAACTGCTGATAGTACGCAGTTGTATTGATGCTCTGAGCAGCTGGAAGCAATTCCCGATGCACGATGCCGTGAGTGCTGGTGCAGTGCTGGTTTCGGCTGTTTGGGAACCGGATCATGGGATGTTAACCAATGTGATGACGGCGCCGTGGAGCTTCGTACAGGACCCGCTTCTCATCACATGTCTACATCCTGTCCAGAAACGGCTCCTTCCTTAGACGAAACAGAAAAGAAACACAGATGTTTGCTCGCATTGACTTCTGGCCCAGACTGAAATCATGTGGGACCCATCGACCCAACTTGTAGTGCTTCCCAAGTTGATGGAGGTGCTGCCGAATGCTTTCCCCACTCACACTGAATTGTAGTCCCAGTTTATCACATGTCTGGCCCTTGTTCGCATATTGCTGCCTGGAGATCTTCATTTTGTACATGTGTTGGTCTTCCGGCAAGTGATGCGTCTTCGAGCGTTTCGTCACGGTCCTTATACTTGTTAAACCACCACTGCATTTTCCACGTAGTCATGACATCTTCACCAAAGGCCTGGCATATCTTCCGCCTCGCTGTAGCAGCGTTTGACTCCAGTTTGAACTCGTTCAGCATGCACGCCCTTATGACGCTCTGTGGAGGTCCCATGTTCACTCTGTTCTTACGCAAGTTCACGGTATAACTAAACTGCCACAACCAGGTATTATGTTGGATATACCCACACCAACTGACCTTCGCCTTGTCTCCATTTGCATTCAACTCACGGTGTGAGGACCAATGGAACACAGACCTCCACAAAAAGCGACAGAACTTTCTTGGTTACCTTTATATTTCTAAAAAATTAATGTACCAAGATTATTTCCAAAAGTGTAGTATGCATGTACGTGACGAAACGAGACAAGAAATTTGCAGATAAAGATTTCCCGAGAATCGAGAATCGAGACAAAAAGTTAGGATACGAGATGAGAAAACTATATTTCTCGCCTTGAGTTGATTTTGAGTTTAACGTCCCTTTCAGCAGCGAGGCTATATGAGACGTGGGATGGACATACTGATTAACGTGGACTCCGAACCACATGAGCTCCTGCAGGGAATAAAACCCAGGTCTCCCACGCCAAAGGCGTGTACGCTAACCGCTTAGCCACCAAAGAGCTCATATTTTTCGCCGTGTCTTTTCTCGTGGGCAATGCTACTTTACTAGAAATAGCAGTAAATTTTCAGTTTATAACACTTCCTGGAGACGGATGAAATACCTCTGTAAATTCGAAAATTTTGAAGTTTCTTCGTTTTCCCCCTTATCTAGTGGCGTGAAAATGACGCTTACCTCATAAAAGGACATTGCAATTCTTCCCAAGTGGAAGAGTAAATAGTTTTAAATAGATATATCCAACTTCTAAAGCATTACAGTGGTCAGAAGATTAATATTCGAAGAAAACAAAAGAGCAACGACGTTAATTGGGTGATGCAGCAAAATTATTGCTCTTGATCAAGAAGGAATCCAACGGTAGTAAATGCTCAGATACAGAAATCAAATATCATTAAATACAATGACTAATACATTATATTAACCATCGTATTCTCAAATAGAGCAGAAAGAAGTTATCCAATTAAACGAGGTAGATAGGATGTATGTTCGTAGTTCATCCACTTAAGTTGTAATTAAGTTAGATAACAGATCAATTCTGGATCATTAAAGGTAATTAACTTATCAAGTGAGATATTTACTTTTATTAAACAAATAATGTAGTTCATAACTGTAAAAAATGTAGTTAAAAATACTCAAACACCATCTTGTATAAAATGTGTTAAAGAAATTGTCAAATATTAAAAGTTACTTGAAACAAGCTTCATTTCTTTCTTTTTCTTCTTCTTTTTTTTCTTCTTCTTCTTTTTAATTGTATTTGAAGACTATTCTTATTGTGAAATTCTAAAGCGCATTTGAGATGTAGAGCATGTTTGTGTATGAAAAGACTGGGGCTTATCTTAAGATTCAACCCTTCTTTATAAGAAATTTGGTGGAGGGACACGGCAGTCCTGCGGTAGAGTACTTAGCTCTCATGCGTGGGGCTAGATAACGCGGCCAAGTAAGTTTAAGGTGGACAACATCTTGTTTGTGGGTTTTCTCGGAGTACTCCCGTTTCCTTCCACATTCTCATTCCACCAATTCTTCCATCATCATTCACTTGCTTTAATCTTCATCTTCCTTAGCCTAATGGGCATAAACGTGCGACGTTAAAAACTCCAATATTTCGTACCTTCTCTTTAGTTTCTCCTTTGGCGCCCGAATTTGAATATTTACGGGGAGGAAATTTTGAACATTTTAAATGGATAATCTAGAAGCAAGAAGATTGACTGATAAAAAAAAAAAAATCTCTGGGTTTTCAGGCTTCATGTTCCACATCCGCCCCTGTTTTGTTGGATAATTAATATCATAACTGATTTCACTCAGTTTTCTGTTCTTCCTTTTTCTAAGCCAGACTTACCATTTCTTTGTACTATTCTTCCTTACAAAACTGGTTAAGAATTTTAAAAAAAAGAGTATTTTGTTGTTTCAATGTGATTATTTCAAGGAACTTGTTCTGTGTTGGACAGATTTTCAGAATATTTATTTTATACCACTTTTTATATCATTATATTTCTTTATACAGTTTACGATTACATAACTTACAAAGTATTTACACAACACACACACACACACTATTATTTAACTAGTTGTTTTGTAATTAATTTTATAAGTTATACAAAACAATTATTTAAATAATAAAAAGAAAAATATAGAACATTTAGGGAAGAACATTCCAGAAGATACGAATTACTCATACATGATCTAATTATAAACATTCGGAATGGCGGAAACTTCATAACGAGGAACTACATAATTTATACGGTTTACCCAACATTGTTAGAGTCGTCAAGTCTAGGAGGCTTAGGTGGGCGGGTCATATAGCTAGAATGGAAGAAAGTAGAAACGCTGTCAAAGTCTTGACTGGAAGACCAATCGGAAAACGACCATTAGGAAGACCTAGGCGCAGATGGGAGGACAATATTAAGATGGATCTCGCAGATTGGAATGCAAAATAGAAACTGGATGCAGTTAGCTAAGGATAGAAGTCAGTGGAGAGCTTTTGTGAACGTGGCATTGAACCTCCGGGTTCCGTAGGCCATAGAGTTAGTTAGAGTTAGTTAGGTAAAACAGAAATAAATGTAATTAACAGGAAATAAATACTCGTATAACTACATTCAAAAATGTATTTCTTTCTTCTAGCATTTCCCTTTTTATTTCTTAAACAATTAGTAACAAGTACGAAGCCTGTAGTAAGCTGAGTACACAAAGGCTGGTGCACCACAAAGCATTACATGATGCTTTTAAAATGATCAAATGTTACGTTAGAGCAGCGTTTCCCAACCGGTGTGCCGCGGCACACTGATGTGCCGTGAATGGGCCGCTGGTGTGCCGCGGGGAAATCGAAACAAAATTATTAATTCTATAGAAATCAAATTGCAAGACATAAGGGAAAATGTATATTTGTATTTCGCATTACTATGAACCTCTACTATGAATCTACAATTTTAAGTTTCATACCGTGTTACTCTTGTGTACAATTTTTATGTTGAAAAAAGTACTTGTTATCATTGTTGTGGCTATTGTTGCTCCTTTATTGTTGCACTGAATATGTAACTTAGAATTTTAAAATATCATTCAATACCTTCGACAAAGCAAACATGCATACAAATTATCTACATTTGTGTTTTAAAAGTAAAAGAGATTTGTTTGTTCGTTCGTTATTTAGTGATCTATCTTCTTAGTGAAAGGTTGGATACAGTTTTCGAAAAAGAAAGCGTAGTTTTGCAAACATCTAGTCCAACATTTCATTGAATTGTTTTCTATTTTTAAATTAGAATGAAAAGTAATCATAATGATTAACCACAGGGGGAAAACCAGTGATCGAGCTTTCTTCTCTGTGAGAAAGATCATTAATCACAGAAAAAAAAAACACGCTATTTTATATTTACAAATAATAATATCCATGAATGTGCCGCGAGAATTCAAGTTACACCAGTAGTGTGCCGCAAGTTGAAAAAGGTTGGGAAACGCTGCGTTAGAGGATTGATTGATTGATTTTGAATTTAACGTCCCGTTCACAGCGAGGCTATATGAGACGTGGACCTACTCATTAATATTGAAGACCATATGAGCTCCCGGCTGGAATCGAACTCGGGTCTCCCACGCCAAAGGCGCGTACGCTAACCGCCTAGGCATTAGAGGAAAATGCAGGAAAGGTTTCAATCTCAAATTCTCTATTAAGGAGACAAATGTAGTCTGCGTCTACGAAATTACATGAATGTTCGTCTCCTTTAGGCTACGAGGAAATGTGGGACGTTAAACCTAAATATTTCGTTTCATGTAAGTTTTTTGAGTCGAATTTACAAAGCAAATTTCAAGTGTAAGTTTTAAAAAAATGGCATGTATTTAAGCATTTATTTCAATAACATTTGGTTGGTTTGTGCACCACGCCCATTTGTTCGTACGTAGCGAATGTTCATGGGATAAATGAATATATGGATTACTTGCTGAGAAGAAGTGTGTGTGTTTATCTGCAACTACACTCTTTGCTAGATTCCCCTCTCCTCTGCCGGTGGTTAGAAATGACTCAACCCTATTTTTATAATTATATCCTTGAACTATCTGCAACTTGCATGACCTAAGAGTTTGGAAAGGTTTTCTGTTTGACTATGTTGTCATCTTCAATACTATGAAAGAAAATAAAATAAAATAAAATAAAATAAAAAAGATTCGTCACTACGTGAGATACTTCGCGAATGACGTCACTCTTTGATGACGGTTGTATTCAGCGAGAGATGTTCTACTTTTCGAACTAACCAAACAGCGCCAATGCAATTTGAAATCTTTGGTACACATTATTTAAAAAAAGAAAAAGAAAGAGAAAAAAGGAAAGAAAGAAAAGAAAAGAGAAAAAAGTAAGAAGACGGGTCGACTTCCTTCCTCTAAAAGCAAGGCTGCCACTTGAATGAAGTTTGCACTAAAGTTCTGAAGTTCATAAACCAAGAGTCACTGTTTCAAGCAATGCTGAGCTCCCTCGTGGCTCAGCGGTAGCGTACCCACCCTTTGGTGTAGAAGACCCTGCTTCGATTCCCGGCTGAAGCACATGTGGTTCGAATCCCACGTTAAGTAGTAGTCCACGTCTCATATAGCTCCATTGCTGAAAGGGACAGTAAACTCGAATCAATTCGTTTCAAGTAAGATCGTCATTTGAGGGAGGATAGATTCCCCACCAACAATAACTAATCTTATGCATTTTTAATTAATAAATGTTACATTGGATGAAATATCTATCTTTCAATTTTCCCATATTTAAATATATGTCCTTATACTTACAATAAATGACATACATCTTAGTGAGTGGGGCTAATAGAAGTCGCCACCTGCGGGATTGTTGTGTAAAGTGCGGTCTAATCATCCTCAGGCGATTTCAAAGGAAGCGGAACAACTTTGAGGTAACTTTTTTTTTTTTTTTTGACAGGGATATTTCAGCAAATCCTGGTTGAGGGTGATCTTCCGGTTAACCTGCGGGAAAAGAAAGCGACGATGCATTTTTTTAAACCCTCTTATATAAAAAGCGATTATACAAACTAAACCAACGCGTTGTTTGTTCTTTACACTTCCATATTTAAGATATCGGATTGCTTTAAAAAGACTACTTCAGTGTTTTTATGTCATTCATCCTATTATTATTATTATTATTGATACATATTAGCAAAATGTATCGATTTTTAATATAAGTTTAGCGATGGCAAGAACGCTTCCCGTCGACGCCACTTTCGTGCCCTTTATGGCTTGTTTGAAGTGTTATTTATGAATGCTGTTGGGATACATTTTCTACTTTAGTACAAAAGAAGCCAGTTGGGGATGATTTGAATGTGACTAGTATATAGCGAAGTCTTTTAACAATTGAACAAAAAATGTGGTATGGAGTTTGAGGTGGTAATGGTCTAACTAGAAAATAAATTTTAAAAAAAAGTTAATGCAAAGAATTAAAGCTTCAACTGAGGGATGATTTTAATCTTCAGTTTGCAGTGGTCCGAAGACACTGGCAACAATTAACTAGTTACATATAATAGAGATACTGGAAAGTCACTCTACGTGCAATCAATAAGAATTTTCGTGTATGTCTAACCCACTCATAGACGCTCACTTTTAAGTTTCTTAATGGGTGCTCAGACGTCAGCACTAACGTCAAATATTCTTTTTATTATATATATATATATATATATATATATATATATATATATATATATATATATATATATATATATATATTTATTTATTTATTTATTTATTTATTTATTTATTTATTTAGTAGATCCAGTAGAGCAGGGGTCCCCAAATTCTTCCTAAGAGGCAATAAAAACTATCAAGAGCTCCTGAAATAAAAATGAACCGTAAAATTATTTTTAATTTATAAAGGCAAAAAAGGCAGGATTTCCTAAATTTTACATTGAACAAAATTCCTAAACATTAAGATTTTGTTTGTGAATTTTAAACGTATTTAGCAATATTGGTCAAAATAAGGAGATAGAAAATTATTATAATAATAATGATTACAATCAAACGTTTAGAACAGGGATGCAAATAACCACTCGCTCAGGGCGAGTGGTTCATCGGTGCGGGCGAGTATTTTAACATCATACCGGAGGTAAGTAAATAATATTTCTATTGTGAGATATGGGCTAGTAGCTTTTTTCTTGGGCTAGTATTTTTTTTTTTTTTTTTTTTGCTTATTTGCATCCCTGGTTTAGAACATTTTAGGATGATTTGAGTGAAAATAGAAAATGATTGAACTGTCTTCTAATTTACACGTTTAAAAACATAAATTAACAACATCAAATACCAAGTTCTTTAAATAAATAATTATACAAAACTACATCCATGGATTATTATTATTATTATTATTATCGTTGTAATATTATATCGCTCGATCCTCGATAAGTCGTAAATCCGGAGAATCTAAAAATAGGTATTGATATATGATTATTCAACAAATATGCATCCCGATCTGAAATTTAACCTGGTATCACATGCACTATGGTTTCTTTTTTCATTATTCACCGTATGAAAGTGTAATTTCAAAGTTAATTCCAACTCAAAAATTCAATGGGTGCTTAAGCCCTGGAGGACCTACGTTGTCGATGCTTATGAATCCTCTCGTCAATGTAACTACTTTTCTCCATACAAGATTATTTTCCAGCATATATTCCAGCAGTTAAAAGTACTATAAGTAATGTAGTTTCAGTTTACGCCTTTTTTTCGATCTTCGCTTTAAAATACAGCATATCCATAAAAAAAATACTATCATGCTTTATTGTATTACGTCGCTTTGGGTAACCGTATTGAACCTTTTCTGTAACCTGGGTTTTGGGGGTATTTTTTAGACTTTCAGTCAAGCAGCTACTGCATCGTCACTATTTATCCTAGGATCATGGTTCATACCTCATTCTCTTCAGAATAGAGCAGGCTTTTAAATTGCACTACTTGCATACCCATACCATATATCAGGAGAGGGAAAAGTGATGTCAAATGGAAAATTTCGGGGGATTTTTTTTCGCACTCTGGGCCCCTCTGCAACGGCCCTGTCTAAAGGTAGAGATCTCAAAAAAAAAATGTGATAAATAGTACTTGGTAGACTGAATGTATGTACCAAATTTCAAGTTTCTATCTTGAATAGTGAGGGCGGGAGAAATTTTATCAAGAATCCCCTCAATGCCCCAAATTACTGCAAAAGACCCAGATCTCAGGTAAAAAATTTCCTAAGACATCTCTATTTACCCTAGGACTATAATCCACCAATCATTCTCTTCAGAAGAGAACTGCCTTTGAGGCGGTACCATTCACATGTCTCCATCATGTAGGCTATCTAAGGTGGGAAAATCCTGAAGAAAGGGATTTTTTGTTAAAAATGTCCCTTTTTCCAAACTTTTTGCCCCTGCGGATCCTCCCCCCTGTTTTAACGCAGAGATCTGAAAAAAAATCTTATAAATACTACTAGGTGGGCTGAATGTTTGTGCACAATTTCAATCTTCTAGGTGCAAAAGTGAGCCCGGCAAAAAATATATATACCAACAATGTCCCATATTCCCGTATACAGAAGGATATTTTGTAAAAATTCCCTGAGACACCCCTAATTACCCTAGGATCATGATTCGCCCATCACTCTCTTCAGAATATAACTGCCTTTCAGACGGTATGACTCACATGTCTCCATCATGTATCTGAGGCGGGAAAATCCCGAAGAAAGTGATTTTTGGATTAAAATATTTTTTTTTAATCTTTTTGCCCTTTGGACCCCCTTCTGCTAACGCAGAAACCTGAAAAAAATCTGATAAATACTACTCGGTGGTTTGAATGTTTGTGCAAAATTTCAATCTTCTATGTGCAAAAATAAACCCGCCAAAAAATAAGGAACATAGGCTTAATAAAAGAAAATATAGTGTTTAAAATTATGACGTCATCACCTCCTATGTCTCGATGCAGGAAGATGTGAAACCATACGTAACGTCTTCTACAATGTCTCTGGACTTAAAAAAAAAGGACGAAAAAGTTCAAATAGGAGAGTTATAACGCAATGTACCATGAAACACCCGTATGGTACAAATTGTACCATGAGACCCCGAAAGGGTTAAATGAAATTGGTCACATTTAAGAGAAAAACTCAAATATTTTTGTGTATGTAAACAATGGACAATACCAAACAGAAAAAGTAAATTCACTCATGTTTACTTTGTGGCTCACTAATTGGTGAGTACACTTATGTTTACATGCTCACTAATTGGTTATTTCCACAATTGGGAAGAAGAAGGCAATGACTTTATTTTCCAACAAGATGGAGCACCTCCTCACTGGCATTTACATGTTCGGGAACATCTGAATGAGCGGCTTCCAGGAAGATGGATTGGACGTGCTGGAAATTATGATAATGGCGGCCGAGGTACCTGAGGCCACCTGACTTGGGGGTCTGTAACTTCTTTTTATGGGATTACGTAAAGGATTGTATCTATGTACCTCCATTACCCCAAAACCTGCAAGATGTGCAAGTTAGTATCAGTGCTTCCATCCAGTTCATTTCATCAGATATGTTGGAGTGTGTGTGGCGTTAATGAGAATATTGTCTTAATGTCTGCATCGCCACTCGTGGGGCCCACATTCAATGTCTGTGAGGTATAGTAAAAATATATGACCTTTTCTTTCAAATGTGACCAGTTTCATTTAAATACGATTACTCCAAGCGACGTAATACCACTTTAAAGTAAGATAGGCTAGTATTTTTATGAACACCCTGTATTTCCGTACAGTTGTAGGGCCTAAATACCATCAACCTTATCCCTGATCCTAATGCCGGAATCATGGATCAGCGTTTAGAACAGTACTCACAAGTTACAGTATATTATCAATACAGAATATTACGTATTTTCTGCTAAATATATATATTTAAAAAAAAAAAAAAAAAAACTACTTTGTGTTTTATCCTTGCCGCTGTCACACGTAAAATTAGATAATCTGCCTAACTTACCTTGACAGAAACCTCTTTTTATGAAGGTTAACCGTAATTATTTCACTTAACAATGATTTCCTTATAAGCAAAAAGAAGAAGTAATGGCAATTGAACGCAGTTTAAGGAAATAATAATAATAATAATAAAAGAGCAGTTTTCAATTTCCTGTATTATATACATTTCATTCTCTGAGTAACGTGTTTCAAAACATTCGTACGTTTTCAAGTGTAACACACTGTTTATAAACCAAAGGGAAATTCTACGTTTGAAACTTATTGGAGCACGAAGCAGTGGCGCTCTACTGTTAAAATTAATATCATGTTTCCCGGATGAAAACAAAGCTATTTTTGTCGATATCATGTCAATTGAAACGCTCGTCCGTCAAATGCAGGCAACGTTCGTTTATCTTTTCAACAGTTATTTTGTCGAATAATAATAGCACATCAAAATGTAATTCAGTAATTCAATATGTTAATAATAGTAGATATGTCAGGACATTTTTCAATAAACGTTTAGCTATTACATGAAATAACGTTTAATATGAGAGTATTTACGAGGGTGTGTCAACAAGGATCTGTAATCAACTCTTATTATTTACATCGTTTTTCAACATAGTAACCCTGTTTTTCAATGCACCTGGTCCATCATTGCACAAGCTTTCCTATACTCTGAGCAAAAAATTTTTTTGGTCTTGAGAATTGACTTACTTCAGTAGACCTATAACAAGATTTCATCTTAACAAATTAATTTCGGAAGTCCTCAAAATTTCATTATACTGCTATCTTACTGAATAGAGAGAATAATCCTTCCATATTGCCCACCAATCTCTGATTGACGAGAGAAGAAAACTATAGGTCTAATTATTCTACAGCAGTGGTTCTTAACCTATTTCCTATCACGATCCCCATTTTATCACATTCTTTTGCCACCGATCCCCTTATAATTTCTACTTTGTAATAACCTTGTGTGGGATTTTTAATATACCTATTGCGGAGATCTCACGATATCCATCTGTCTATAATAGTAGAATCCATTTCTTGTATAGAGTGGATACAGGAACTCTCCTAAAAACGAATGGATTGCAACCAAATTTGGTCAGTTCATTCATATTACAAATATCGAATCCGATCCGTCATATTGTTTGAAAATGAATATCATTGGCCAGAATAATTTTTCCTCCATGGTAAGCATTAAAATAAAGAAGAAAAAATCGATTATCAGTTGAAAATAACTTGATAAAGTACGTCACGAAGTTTAAATCGGACATTGCCTCACTAATGAAATCCCATCATGCTCCGGTAGTATCTCATTAGCTTTCAATTTTAATTGGATTTTAACATGCAGGCTTTATTGCATTAGTATTTTTCTGTCATTTCAATATGTAGTTGTCATTAGTTTTATATCGTACCTATTTCATTTAAATTGATTTTAAAATAACTCAGCACCTGTTGAAAATGTTTAGTAGACCTATTTTTAGTTGTTCTTAACAGTAAACATAAAAATAAAAATGTCTATGAGAACAAAATAATATTTAGAAATATTTTTCAGTGTTAGATTCTAATAATGTTATTCTAATAATGTCAGTTATATTTCTCTCTATTTCAGTGCTATATTTCTCTCTTCTGCTATCCCCCCATGAAACCCTCTCGCGACCCCCAGGTTGAGAAAACCTGTTCTACAGTATACAGTCCAGTTCGTATCACATGCTTTGATAGCAGAAAGACCACGAATTTCGTTTCTTTATATCTGCTGAAGGCATCTGAAAGTTTGTGAAATAGTTAATAATAATTCTTATGTAACGTATTTGAAATGTCATTGTAATTTTCCTCTAATCTTTATCAATTATATATTGATTTAAATTTAAATTTTGAAATCAAAACAAGTGTTTGAGCTCCCATCCTATCCCTTTCTTTGTGAAACATCGGAAAGCATGATATAACGCCCACTGCAGAGTCGTGACAAAATTTATCCTGCAGGCAAGAAAAGGATTCTCTCTCTTTCTTCCTTTTCTTTTCTAATTCCAAAACGAATCATTCAAAACAAACGACTTTTGCTTCTTCTTCTTTTATGCTGTGTCTTCCTTTCCATTCTGGAATTAAATTGGTTATGACGTCAGCTGTTGGCGTGAATCCCTGTGATAAAGTGACCCAGCCAGTTGAACTGCAGATTCATTGCTGGACTCTGATTGGACAAAATGCGCTTGAATTCAATTTTCATTGGAAAGAAAGTTACTTAAGAGCCGCTCTAATATTATCAGACGTTGTTTACTGAACAATGGTGACTGCTATTTCAATATGATCAAGTTTCGTTTGTAAGGCAACTTACAAAACAATTTTTCAAGAAAGATAATGAACGCTTGAATTTATAAAATTTGTAATGTCCCGTGTGATCAGTACATTATTTATGTTTAGCGTTGAGCCTAACCGTAAGAAAAAAATTGAAAACTAGAAACATAATAGGGTAAACTGTTTTTAATAATCAAACTGGAATTTGAATATTGTATTTTTTTCAACTAACGAGCGAACAATTTTTGTAATTGTAAATAATAATAATAATAATAATAATAATAATAATAATAATAATAATAATAATAATAATAATAATAATAATAATAATAATAATAATAATAATAATAAATAATTGAATCTTATACATAAATCAATCAATAGATTCCCTCGGGTTAAAATTCAATTTGATGATAAATCATATTAAAATTTGTAAAATTACCCTAAAATTAGACCAAATTTACAGAAAAGTCGGGATTTCGGGGGTCCGGACCTCCAGGACTCACCCCTGAGTGCGTCTCTGCAGAATAGGGACGGTAAGCTTTTACAAATAAATAAACAAACAAACAACAGCCTCAAAAACATGCCTCCTATTAAGGTGCAACTGATTTCCCATCAGCCCTTTCATTATGACAGTATACACCAGCCATATGCAACACCCGACCCTGGGCAGGCTTCGGCCCACTGAAACCTTTCATCCGGCTCGCCGGCCAATTTACTTTATATTTTAAAGTAAATTAAAATTTTTGCCAACCCTTGACTGCATAGTGTGAGACCTATCTCTCACGACCTGGCAACGATGAGGACAAGAAAAAGAAAACGTTTCTCTACACCCTCGCTTCACCCTTTCTCCTGATCTTTATGTTTCGAACCTCGTCAACGAAGTAAGTACCAGAATTTTCTTTAGTAAAATATTTTGGTTACAGTTTCTGTCTTACTGTGATGTTAGTGTACGATGTATATGGTTATTCAATTCTTGTGAAAATGTTATAGACCTACATTGTTTCGAATGGTCCTCTGTGATTGGCCCACATCCTGTTTCAACTTGCACATGCCTGGTGTACACCATGGTTAATGAAATATAATAATCTTAAATTATTAACTTTAAAAGTATGATTAAATACGTAATTATTAATATTCTCAGAGTTGTGAGTATTCTTGTATTGCACAAATAAAAATACTCTAGAAAAGTTCCTGTATTAAAAGAAGCAAAATATTTCGGAAAGAATTGTAGCAATAGAAGAAGGTCTTTATGATTTTATGCAAAATAATTTGTATTTTATCAACGAAAAAAAAAAAAAAAAAAAAGCTGTATCTGCTCTATGTTAAAAGTAGACCGTGTTCTTTATAAAGTGTTTTTGGCTCACTTGAAGATTCTCTCACACAACTCACTTTCTTTCCTGCAACCCTACTGTGTCGTTTTGTATCTAATAAATTATACACAGTAGTCCAAATGTCTTGTCATCCCCTACGAGAAGGTATAATAACAATAGAATAATACCAGACATTTATACTCGATTTAGTTACCCAGTGTTACTGTCATTTCCTGACATTGCCACACATCCAGAAGGTCTATATAAACATCATTCTGGGGCACAAAATGGTGAGGTGGCATGTCTTGTGCGATATTTTATGAAACTTTGCCTTCGTGATTGTTGCAATGGTTAAGTTTACAATGTCATCCAACTGTTAAGTTGTCTGGCATTGCTGTCGTCGCAAGAAGTGAGGTCTGGACTTCTGGAAGGCCAATTGAGAAGCGATGGAAGTTGTTGTGATCTTCACCCTGTCCATCTTATCACAAAAAAGAAAAAAAAAATTTAGGTATTTCCTGACAGTGGTAGATGGCATAATGGAATGGTGCAGCATTTTGTTGAAACCACTAATCATTCAGATCGACATTCAACCTTTGGAGCTGTGGAACAAGCCACTTCCTTGTTGCCTTAACATGGTGAAATAATAGGGCTGTCGAAGAAACAAGAGTCTTGTCAAGTGCTAACTTGATATCACAGCCTGACCGTGCTCTTCTTTGTTATAGTGCGGATGTTCTTTGCTTCATAAATAAACATTCCAAACTGTATGAGCTCATTTTGTTTTTGATTTGATTTTAGAGTCCCTTTCAACAGCAAGGGTATGAGACGTGGATCTAGAGCTTAACGTTGGATCCAAAGCACATGAACTCCCACCAGGAATCGAACCCGGGTCTCCCATGCCAAAGGCGCATATGCTAACCGCTTAGCTACGAGGGAGTCCTGTACGCCCGCACCCTCAAACATTGGCAAAAAAAAAAAAAAAAAAAAAAAAAAAAAAAAAACAATTACACCACTGCATTTGTGAGCTCGAGCTAGTGTTATTTAATATGCCATATGATCCATTTTAAAAATTCGACTTGAATCCAAGATGACGTCCATGTTTACATATATCCTAAAATTTATGGCCCCTTAACCAATATCAGTTGCCATACTGACTTTTCACTTGCCCTTTCGGTTTCAAATTATAAGGGTGTCCAAGGACTTTTGTCTCACCCTGTATATTATTCAAATTTCTCTTTCCTTTAAAATTGCTCCTGCAACTTTTACGTTTATCGTGTGTTTCCGCATCTTCCTCGACTTCGCTTCGTAGTTCACAGCACAACTTTCTATAGATTATCATATATTCTTCATTGCAATATTGTTTCCATGCTTTTCTTTCCTTATTTCCAAAGTTTCTTCTATAACTTGTTTTTTAGCTGTGCTACCTTGGTGATAGTATACCTTTAGTCGCAAAGCTCAAAGTACTCAGCTGCTAGTTAGTTCCTACGTCTATTTCCTCTAAAATTATTTACTTTTCTTCGAAATTTCAAACTAATCTGTTTTACTTCCCCATTTCTAAACTTTCCAGTACCTAACTTGTTATTTTCTGTTACGTTCCTAGCTATATTTTTCAGTTGGATTCAACTTCAGTCACCACAAGATAGTGATCTGGTAACTTTAGTTCTTCCGGTTTCTTTAATTCTTCCATATAAGTATTTACAGGCTTCATCCATTTGCTGCCCTTCACAAAATATTGGGGGAAGACGCGCCCCTCTGTCCCCCTGCCAGAGATCCCTGTGACAGGGAGTTACAAGGTCTTTGTTTTATAACTATTATTTGTAGAGTTTTAGATTGGTGTTCAAATCTGCCACTAGTTAATTCTCCAGACGCGAATATCGGATTCTGTTTTACAGACATCAGAGTAAAAGATAATTTAAACAGAAAATTAGTGGATAATCCAAGTGGTAGCATCACCAGAAACATTTTGACCTGAACGACTATATTAGCGTAAATGAAGAGGAAAATGGAAAGAAAATGAAACGAAATCTTTGAGTTTTACGTTCCACGGTTATGCCGGCTAGGCTAAAGAAGACAGTGATGATGAGAAATGAATGAAATGGTGTAGTGAATAAAGTGGAAGGAAAACAGTAGAACCCCGAGAAAACCCACGAACACGGTGCTTGTCCACCACAAGCTCACTTGGCACGAGCTGGGATCGAATAAGGGACTGCAAGCACCAGAGGTGAACAGGAAATTAACCCCGCGGCGGCCCCCAGGAAGAAAATGGAAACACTAATATCTTCATAACTACAGAGCCTGTTAAATCAGAGATAAAAAGATTCGAATTTATTAGTTCCTGATCTGAGTGCGGCAACAATAAAATGATAGAATATCGTTTCTGATTCATTTATTGGTATCACTATAAATTTACTAATAATAACTTTTGAGCTTCGAATCCTTTTATGTCAAATACTTTTGATGTCGTACAAGAGGAGAGTATAAAGCAATCATTTTGGCAAGAGAAAAGCAGGGTTTCTCAACCTTTTCCACCGGAGTACCAATAAAATATATCAATATTACCATACGTCGTACGTACCATCAACAGCGACTCGTGTACCACCAGAGAACCCCTGGTCTAGAGAATTTAGATTTCTGGGCTTTCAGCATCTATGGCCATGTTAACCTGTCACGTTTTGAGGGATGACGTCCCTCGGCGAGGACACTATCCCAGGATAGGAAAGGAAGAAAGGATTGGGGAAGGAAGCAAGCGGCCTGGGGCCTATATGTTAGGTACCACCCCGGCATTTGCCTGGTGTGAATGAGGAAAACCCAGGAAAACCACGCACAGGATTCCTGACCTGAAAAAGCTTTTTACACTTTTTCGACGAAGTGCTCCCACCAGGAATTGAAACCGGGACCTCTCGCAGCGAAGACGAGAGCATTACTGACTACGCTACGTGGGCCATAACGTCTATAACAGTATATTCTTAAAAATAGTGGGCACCCTACTCAGTAGTAATTTGTCTACGAGTTTTGAAAGGAATCTGACAACATCCGCTTTAAATAATTAAGGGTTTGTAAGTATATTAACTTATCTCTTTTGTGCTTCATTACTCACGATGCCTTTCTTTTCTCTTCGCTTTTTTTAAAAATATATTTTAAATCATGTACAGCATCGCAAAATGATTTCCTTTTTTCGCTAAACGTATAACTTGGTGACTTTACCAAAAGAGGAAACCGAACTGGTTTATAAAGGCATCCAACTTTATTTTTATTTAAGCCTGTTTCCTAAATTGTCTCTATTTCTTTATTTAGTTAAGATATTTTATGCACTGTTAACTTCGGCGGCGAATGATTCCTAAAACAGAAGCTAAGAATACCATAGTGGAAGGAAAGGAAGGCATTACACATCATACGACCATTACAAGTGCCTTTGAATGGTCCTAGTGCTTCGGGTAACAGATTTCCAACCGCCTCTTCCTCTTCTTCTTTTATTTTCTTCTTCTTTTTTCAGTTATCAAGGTCAGACAGCAACGGCTAACGAAAATTGGTCGCTGAGCACCTGCATACTTTGCCGCGTTTTGCACCTGAAAATGAACACGCGCTAAACTTATATGCAATATAATTTTCGTTTCCAGGAGGCATTCAAAGGAGTATTTCATGGACAGTTCGCGGTATACACAAATAATACAGTATAGACGTATTCTTTCATTCACACTGTTATTGGTACAGGATATAAAATTACCCACTGTTGGTAAGAAAAAAATGTAGGTTTCTTTTTCCTTAATTTTCAAGAAAATATTTTGTCTATCTTGTCATTCGTTCGTAACGGAAGTTCCTCTGAAATTGTAGGTCAAACTTAATCTCGAAGCCATGACTTATCACTAAGGCATCTTGTACACATATTCTGAATCAGTTCCAAAAGCAAGATTTTCCTAAATGCAGTTAATGGGGAGAATTTTTCCTTCTTGTTTGGACACGTGTCAGAACATAATTGCTTACGGACTGACTACCAATAAGAAAACGCTGTAATTTTTAACCAAACATTTCCTGGTTAGTAATAAAATGAAAGGTAAAGTCTCGCTACGTGTAGGGTGGTGGTTATCAGTGGCGTATTTAGGGGGGCTTCCGGGCTTAAGCCCCCCCCGAAATCTTACTTACTATAGTAAAGTATATGAAATATCTTGCAGAATTTTTACATTTTCAGGTAAAGCCCCCCCCCCCGAAAGTTAGCAAAGCCCCTCCCGAAACAAAATCGTAAATACGCCACTGGTGGTTATTAATGTAAGTTCAGGGATTCAAGAGGGAAAATAGTTTCAAATGTTTTGATTGGTACATACATTGCAGAACATGAAAATAATATTAACACGATATTAATTAATGAAATTGACGAAAACTTCGGAAAAGGATAATTTATCTATCTTTCAATATTGACTTTAAAGTCCATTATTGCAATAAAAATTTTATCGTATGCGGCAGTAGATTAAAATATACTGAAAAACAGGAGTTACTTATATCAAACGACTCTGTGGGTTAAGTTTTTCTTCACGTATAGTTATATTATGCAGTCGAAACACTTCATATGATTTTCACTCAGGGATATTTATTTCCATCTTTCTTTTTTAAGTTTCAATATCCACGCGTTGGCAGAATAAACACCGTGCATGGTAGCCTACTGTACCAGGTTTGATTTAAGGTGAGGGAACAGAATATTGATAAGATATAAAACTATACTTGTTTAGCAGAGATATACTTGATATAGACTAAAGATTTGACCTTACTCATCATCTGTACTATTTCTTTTCTGATAGAATAATCTAATTTTATCATGTTTCGTGAGAATATAGGTGTCAGAACTTAAATATTACTTACCGTTTCTCTTCGGTTGTAGAATAAACACAAGTGTCTTTTATTATTGGACCGCCACCAACATTCGATCCTTCAATTAACATGGTTTAGCACGGAAGACCCTGATCCAATTCTTGGTATAAGTTTGTGTGGTTCAAAACTCCACGCTACAGGCTATGTTTCATATAGCCTCGGTGCTGAATATGGAAATTAAACTCCAAATCAATCAACAAAATTTAGAAACATTAGAAGAAAAAAAACATAGTCTGAGATCTTAGTTCATTAATTTTTAAATGCGGGGCTCGTAAATGCAGAATTAAAAAAGAAAGAAAAAACTATAAAGTAAAATGCAATTTGGTAAAAGTGAAAGTTTCCTTTCAGAAAAGTTATATTCTATCACGTAAACCAGGGATAAATTTAAAGGAGAAACAATTTCCCCCGTTTTCCAACCCTCATTAATTCTAACTTTGTCAACTGGCCGTAATAACAATTGTAATTATAACTATATTTATGACAAAACATCAACTAATTTCTTAAATAATTTGTTGTAAAAAGTCCATTCAGTTCGTTCACCGAAAGAAAGTAAAAACCCGGCATTAACTTAGGATAAAGTCTCGAAGGCCGGAAGGAGCTCTTCCTGTTTGTTGCACGTGGAAAGGCAAGCTGCTTCCCGTTCGCTTTGTTATTAGATACCAAACAAAAGATGTTTCACCACTCAAGACAAAATATTATGCGTGAATCCTTGCTCAAGAAACAATGGTATTGCATAATCTAGTTTGTGTCTGTCTGTCTATTGTAATGCTGACAAATGATTCGGTCTGAATCACAATATACTGTATGGTATTTATTATCAGTGCTCATAAAACGAAAGAGGAGTAACAATTTGTAAAAACCGTGAGTTCAGAGTTATCGGATAGGACACTGGATTCGTATACGCAAATTGTAGTAGAATACGTTAATGGCGGATCTAGTCTGGGGCCTAGGCCTTCCTGTTTTTTGAATGGCAAAAATAATTTAAGCTATTATTTACACACTTTTGAAAGTTTATAGTAAAGTCATGATATACTTATCATAGTTTGCGTTCTGGCTGGCCCCCCAGTCTTTACCGTCTAGATCCGCCATTGGCCTACGTGTAGACCCGGGTTCCAATCTTTGACGGGGACCCAGCATACTGAGGGAATTACACTATAACGAGTATTGGAATTAAGATGCAGCACACTGACCTAGTAGGCTAGAAATAGCACGAATAGGGACTAATGTGTTGCCCTTATATCATTCAACTAAAGCCGTATGGCCGGCCATACCATTCGTTACCTATGAAGCCAAGGAATTTAACAAGTGATTATACTGTATTAGTAGGTATGATTCTATTAGAACATATGTCAACACGTAGTCAGAAAACACAATACTTTACACAGTACATTTACAATTAGGAAACTAATGGGAATTGGAAAAATCAACAACGAAAAGACTACAGCAGAAGCAGTTAATAAGATGAATTAGTTAATTGGCTTGGAAATAACAACGTTGTAGCGTAGCAACGACGTAAATACGCTAGTTGTCGCCCGAGACAAGAACTCGATTTAGCGCCCCCCTGACCAACAAAACCAAAACTCTCTCGCAAATATTTACCTAATTTTGCGCCCTCCCAATCCTGCGCCCAGGGCACAAGCCCCGTTTCCTCCCTATAGTTACGTCACTAGTTGCAGCTGGGAGGAAAAGTTTTGGTTATGCTCCTTGTTGAGTCGTCGTGAATGAAATCATAGCAAAATAACGGTTTAAATGTTCTTTAGGGGTCAACAGTGGCTCCATAGTAGCTACGCTGATCACATCTGATGCGAGGGGTTCTTGGTTCAATTCCAGGTCATGCGAGTTTGTGGTGGGCAAGATCGTGTCCGTGGGTTTTCTCAGATTTCTCCCGTCCCCTACCACATTTCATTCCATCAAATTATTTCATAATCATTCACTTTAATTGAATATGTACCTTCTGTAGCCTCAAGGCCATAATCGTGGGACGCTAAATTAATGGTAAATGAATTTTATTTCTTCCAAAAAGGACTGAAATAGTATTGAGCAACCAGCTGAAATTATCATTGAAGAATTCAAAGTATTCCAACGTTTCAGAAATTCAAACAGTTATAACTTTTTAATATATATATCCCTCCTCTAAGTTCTACCATCAAAGTGAAATGATAGGAACCATCAAAGGCCCGAAGCTCACCTATGTTGAGAATTTGCTTGAGACCGATCGGGTGGTTTAAGAGTTATGAAAGTCACAAAAAGTTACTTTCAATTTATATCAAACGCCTGCTGCTTATACAGCCCGGATTCGCACGCAAGTTTGGCTTGTTGCGGATGATTAGGCGTTCTCTTCACTTCATATCAATATAAAGTTGAGAATTTTTGTTTGCGTAATAAGAGGAAAGCAACTATTAGGTTCCAGAATGCAATTAAAAGTATTAATTGAAGACTAAAAATTTAACAGTAATAACCATAAACAAATTTAATAAAATACATTAAAAAGGATGAAATAAGTTTTGGTGGTGTAAAAAAAAATGGGATTAGGATGAGAAGCATTGGGTACCAAGAAATCATTTCCCTAACGTGCATAAAAGCTTTAGCCCTCAATGCTTTCAGTATTCCTGACATTTCTTTATTTTAACACTCCCCGTTTTAGAACATTTTTTCTAAACACTAATTAATAAAGTATTAACACCTCAACAAATTAGTTCTTTTTCCCCCTTTTAAGTGTATTTTATAGTTCAGTAAAACAACTCTAAAAGCTCACTAAACTTGAAGAGTTGGTATCACATCAATGAATTGATTCAGTGGGCAAAGGTAGATCTAGTCAGGGACGAAACTGTGGAAATGCTCTACGAATAATACCATAAATCGTATACATTAGTGAATCTAGAAGAGTCGTTTGGAGGAGCGGATCCTCTCTCTTACGCTAAAAAAAATAAATAAATAAATAAAATAAATAAATAAATAAATAAATAAATAAAAATAAAGTATTTATTCTAATAAAATCATACCTATTAATACGGTATTTATTTATTTAACATCACCAGATACAGCTCAGAGGTCATTTTATACTGGATATCTAACAACACCAATGGAAAAGATTTGGAAAGGCATCGGCCAGCGCCTACAGGTACTATCTCGGTATTTGCCTGGTAGGACTGAGGAAAACCAGTTAGGATGACCGGCAGCGGGTATCAAACCCACGACCTCCCGAATGCAAAGCCAATGCTCTACCACTTGCCTTTATAGGTGACGAAAAGTGTGTCGGTCATACGGCTTTTAATTTAATGATATATAGACAACAAACATATCGGCCCCCATCTGTACTATTTGTAGCTTTCTAGGTCCAGTTAATACTATTTCTAGCGTTTTAGGTCGTATTTGTAGCATGGATACACAAAGTTCGCGGCTCTAATATTAGCGCGTGTTGAATTTTCTTTCTCGAAATTGATTTTTCTTTCTTATCACCATAGATTGTTTCTGTGAATGGATATGATTTAATCCTATATTCATAAATAAGATTTGTTAATTATTTTTAAAATTATTTTTCAACTGAATTAACAAAATTAGGTGTGCAAAAATAAAACTGGTAATCACAAGGGAAAATTGAAAATTATTATTGTTATAAATGCTGCAGAATACATTTTATTATTGTTGTAAAGAGTCATATTGCTGTGGTGTACTTTTACAAATAAGGAATACTTTTTGTTCATTTGTGAAGTTATCATTTGTTTACATCATTCTACATTAACAACAATAAATACAATCTATGTTTAGAGACCCAGTATTTTCAACAGGGATAGGGAAAACCCTTGATTCGAGACTTGAGTATGCTTTAAATTTAATATATAACCTGCAGTAGGTTTCACCGTCTCATACGATAAAATCTTACTCTAAAATTGTACCTACTGTAGTTAGTTACTTACATGTATAATCAACAAAATAAATGAAAGGGGGTGAGAGCTAATCACCAAATGACAAAAATATTTCTAAATGAATTTGATGGTCTTAGTTGCTTCTCTTAAGTGTCAACACAGACCAACTAATGTAAACATAATCAATATATTCATATACTTTTGTTAAATCCACCGGTCACTGGAGAGCGAGGGACTCCAGCAGGCGGTGATTGAATCAAACAAGGTCTGCAAGTGTAGCCCTGTTGTAGGATAGTGTACGACTATGCGTTGGATAAATACATTATAGTTAGGGCCTATTGCTGACTGAAATTTAACTGAGTATTATAGATCCAGATGAAGATCGAGACATATTGAAAACTATTATATTACCTGAATCTTTAATTGTTATCGAAAGGAATTCTTTGCGGCATCTGCTCACCCACAAAGAGCCTCAGACTCAGCCAAGAGAATGCAGGACGGTTAGAAGAAAGGTTCAAGGCCAACTCTACAGGCGCTGGAGTCGAGCATGTTAGCGGAAAGGAAAGAAAGAGTTAACTCTTCGGAAGTTGATTATCTTTTTGACTGTTTCTTTCTCGCCGGCGAGAAAATTCCCAAAGGATATTCAAATTGGCAGAGACAAAAGAGCATCGCTAGAAGCAAATAAATCGTTACGAGTTGTTGTTGCTTTTGGCAGAGCTAATCCAATCTTCCCCCGAAAAAGCTAATGACGTCACTGTTCCTAACTAGTGCACCAAGAAGAAGGGTCAATGACGTGTTACGTCACCCATGTGAGGACGAGGCGAGCCGAGAGGTGCCAAGCAGTCTGTGCCTCGGATGAAACTGACCCTCAGGCACTTCTCAACCAAGCAGTCAGAGAAGGGTCACCGAAAAAACTTGAATCCTCCGTTCGCCATGTTGGGAAAAGCATTTGCTTTCTGCTCCATGGAATGGAGGGCATGGTTCATGCATTGGGTAAAGGAAACAAGCCGTATTAGGTGATGAATATTTCGTTATCCCGAAGGATGTCAAGTCTTGACGTAATCCAAGCAGCAATAACAATAAAAGAAGGCTCGGTTGGAAAGTGACGCAAATACAAGATTGACACCAAGGTAACATACGCAACTCATCACAAATGTTTATATCATGTGTCTGATGCCCTTCGTCGTCAGGGGCGTTTTGACCTATTTAAGGTGCAGTCACTTACTTAGCGAAGTCGGTTGTCACATATTTTGAAAATTACTTAAATTCCATTGCTGAAAAGAGGGAGAGGAGAAAACAAGGAATCTTACCGGTACTATCCCTGTTGGAAAATTGTGTTTTAACTAGCTAAATGCTTGGTTTGCCAATTTTAGGCTGGGCGTCAGTCGGGAAGGGGGGGGGCACGTGCTTCTAGCTCCCACCAAATTTAATTGTGTTTCATATCCTCTGGACATCTTTAATTGGATATCTGACAACAAAACACACATATCTAGACGGGCTGCTATTGGAAGAGATATGTTATTCTCGATGGGGCTCATAGTTATTTGGCGTTGATCTAGCGTTGTTAGACAACCGGAATATATTGAGAGTTGAATGATTTAGTTGCCCATAACTTTTCACAGATTACAGCTCCCACGAATTTTTCTTTTCCTATTGCTGACAACAAAGCCAAATATTCTGGTTCGATTCCCGAAGGAAGGGACCCCGTATGATTCTAAGCTCACGGTAAACTGTAGATCCACGTTTTATATATCATTGGTGATAAACGGAATCTAAAACTCTAATGCAACCAAGAAAATCAAATTTGATCGTGCCACTTAACTAATTCCACCCTTGATTTCAGTAAGATTATGAACTAATCTGTGATAAGGGGGTCAATTAAATATCGTGTCATCCCAACTTTTTATTAGCAGTGTAACGCAAAATTTTCCTCTTCTTCGCGAATTTACTTTGCGTAGAATTAAAAATACCGATGTTAGTCACATCGCAAATTATGTTTAGTATCGTTTGTCGCAAAACTGATCACAGATATTGCGTTGCGATCATGAAAGTCAATAATTAATCGGGCGCAAGATTGGAACGAAGCGGTCAGTGTGAAATAAAAAAAGTGGGAGGGGAGAAAATAGAACAAGTGAATAGTTTTCGATACCTGGATAGTATTAGTATATTCTAGTACATTCTACCTTCTCAGTAATTATATGAAGTGCGAACGTGAAATAAAAGCAAGGATACGAATGACGAAAGAAGACTTTAGGAGGAAGAAAAGTCTGTTTTGTGGGATCTTGAATAGAGAGTTGAGAAAAAGACTCATAAAATGCTTCGTATGGAGTATTGTACTGTGTGGGGTGGAAACATGGACATTACGCAAAGTGATTAAAAACGATTGAAAGCTTTCGAAATGTGGATGTGGAGAAGTATTGAAAGAATTAGTTGGGTCATTTGCTACATAGAGATTACAATAGCGCCAGTTTCACCATTTTGAACTCATAAAATTAACTTGAAACTGTGCTAAAATGTTAAGAATACTTTCATGCTTTATAAATATAAATTAAGGTGGGTTTTCGTGTTTCATTTTGTTACACCTGACAGCCACTCCTCGAGTTGTTCAATAAAATATTTCATTCGATGGTTCTTGTCTAATTAAAATAAAGTATGTTAATAGACAATGCAGTGGTGGATATTGACCATGTTACGCTGTTACGTAATGACCATTAGAATAAATAAAATGACATTTATTCATCATCATGATCATAGCTATTTTGCCATTATTGTGAGGCCACTTGCTGCAACTGAGAAGCTTCCTTGTTCCACGGTTTTCCGCTAACCTCTTCGTCTTCACGTACGATTTCTCTGTTTTAATCCCAGCTCGCGCCGTGTGGACTTTGTGGTGGACAAACACCGTGCTCGTGGGTTTTCTCGGGGTGCTCCCGTTTCCTCCCACTTTCTTCATTCCACCATTTCATTCATTTCTCATAATCACCGTCTCCTTTAGCCTAACCGGCATAACCGTGGGACGTAAAACTCAAAGATTTCATTTCATTTTTTTTCTCTGTTTTGATATCGTCCACCAATTGTAGTCTCCTCCGCCCCTACTTCTTTTTCCTGCCACCATACCCTGTGGCATGTCCCTCATGATACAGTTCCTTCTTAGTCAATGCCCCAAACAGTTTCTCTTCCTCTTCCTAATAATATCTAAAAGCGTTCTTTTGTCCCCGACCGTTTGCAACACCCTCTCATTCGTTTTCCGTTCGACCTAGCTAATTCTCTCATTCTTCTCCACATTTCGAATGGTGGTAAAATAAAATTTTAACACGATCTACTTTCCCCTTTTACGTTTTATTTTATATCAGGGAGATCTTTCACCCGAAGCCTCCCTAGAAGAAAAAATACTAGGCCCAACAATGGGGCATAAGCTAACTGTCAAGTTGGTCCTACGTTGCAAGTGGCCGCTTTGTCAACCAACTCTGTAGCGATTAGCGAACGTAATATAACTCACGAAAGAAGTAAAATTATGTGAAGTGCGAATTTCGGAAGTGCGAGATCGAAACTGTTGGAGAAAAAGGGTAAATGGTTGCTTGGCCAACACACAGTTTAAACTACATTGGGCAAAGGAAGAATGAGGGCAAATTGTTGATAAAACAACACACACTTTAAACTACATTGACCCAAGAGGAAACGAATGCAAATGGTTGGTTGGCCAACACCTATACTTTAAAGTACGTTAGGCCAATGAGAAATGAGAGAAAATGGTTGGTTGGCCAATACACACTTTAAACTACGTTGGGTCAAGGAGACATGCGGTCAAATTATTGGTTGGCCAATACACACTTTAAACTACGTTAATCCAAGGAGAAATGAGATCAAATGATTGGTTGACCAACACACAATTTAAACTACGTTAGTCTAAGGAGAAGTGAGGGCAAATGGGTTGGTTGCCAACACACATTTTAAACTACATAGGACCAACTTAAATTTTACATTTCCAATTCCCAATCATTAGCTTATGTAGGATATACCAAATGTGCAACTATGCTTGTATTATGGTACTTGTTTCCATCGATGCCAAGTTTTCTGAGTTCCATTGGCAGTACTAACGACCAATTTATTTCAGTGTATGTGTAAGCGTGTATATACAGGGCAAGTAAAAATGATGGACCCGATTTCAGAAATTTATTCTGTGAAATCTGACTAGTCCTGTATATTGATAATTCAATAAAGTTAATAAAGCATGAGTATTGTAAGGGATATTTATATGTAGAATTTAATGGAAAAACCTGAAAAATTGCAAGTTACCAGATTGATATGTCATTCGACATCTTTCACCACCAGAACAGCTTCATTGCAACATGAAATGAAGTCACAGGAGGTCGTGAATGGTAGCAAGTGGGGAATATTACACCATTCCGCATGCAGTGTATCCCTCAGTTCCATAAAAGAGGATGGAGGTGGAAGTCTGCCCCAGAATCGTGTCTCCAAAATGGACCATAGTTATATATTCAGGTCCGAAGATTGATTAGGCTAGGGGAGGTCTTCAACTTTATCACGATGTTCCTCAAACCACGCTACAAGAGCTCCAGATGTATCAGATTTCACTCTTATTCTTGCTCGTCGAAGAGACTCCTTACAGTTGTCGAAGAGACTCCTTACAGAGATCAACAGAATAATTGCCTCCATTATACCAAAGCAATGCGACATAAAACCAAAGTTTGTAAGATATATTTTGTTATTATTATTATTATTATTATTATTATTATTATTATTATTATTATTATTATTATTATTATTATTATTATTATTATTATTAATATAAGAAAATTAAACTCTTTTTGCGGGGGGAGGGGTCAATATAGAAGTAAAAATCTACGTTAATAGTGTGATATTTTCTCCTTTTTTTGTTAATAATGCTTCAATTAGGAGAAATATGTGATGTTTGTATTATTTTATGAGAGCGTACTTGGAAACAAAAACTTCAATTACACGATAAAGAAAGGGGCGGAGAAAATACGATACTCAAATATATGGAGCCATAGCCATATCATGAGTTTGTTCATGAAGTAGATATGGTTTGTTTTAAGTATTTACCTTGTAGGTCCTACTTCCCTCAGCGATGAGGGATTTTTTTTGGGGGGGGGGGACAATGTCTCTGCAGATAAGTTTCTTGCGGGCAATTCCTTCGTGAAGACCAAGTCTTTGGAGTCACACCATTTTGCCTCATGTAACCGGCGCCAATGTTGTGCCATGTATTCACGAGTGAGCTCTTATATTTATACTTTGCATTTTATTGGCAGTTAATCCACGCTAGAAGAGCACCCAGAATTTTTTGTAGGGGTCCAATACAAGAAGGCATTACGTCCAGTCGTTCTTTCAGAAAAAAATGTTCCGGGGGGGCACACGTAGAATTCCGGGGGCACTTTTGATAGTATTATATTTATTTTATATTTTAGACGTGTTATTTTGGTCTCGTCTGGGGGTAGGGCACTCTCAGAGCTCCGGGGGGCAGTGCCCCCAAAAAACATGTCTGGAAGAAACACTGATTACGTCTATGTAGTATTGAAGAGATATAATTCTGCACCCGCAAAGACAGCTGAAGTGTAAAGAGTACACCTGAAGTGTAAGATTAAATTTTCATGCTACATCAATCATTTCTCTGGCTAAGCAAATATAGTTTTATTGAAAACGTTTTCAAGTTGAGTTAGGAAGTTCTGGGGTGGTCCGGACCCCCCGACGTTGGTACGTCACGCATTGTACAGTGATTGCACTGAAATTAGTATATATTCGGTAATACACACTGCAGTTACAAAGAAAAGGAATATGTAGCTGAACTTAGCTGGTGACGGACTATCATATACCATTTGCCGACGCTTATGCCACACTCTCGGCCTCGAGAAAAAGAACACAGGATATATATAGCCTCGGCTCCAGAGTTTGGTTGGGAGTTGATATGGCATGTTATGGGTATTTTTGGGTTTTGGATTTTAGCTATTGGATAGTTGCAAATGAGACGAGTTTTTCTCGTCTCGTCTCGTCTCGTATTCTAATTTATGTAGTCTGTAAAATTTATGACCTGAGTTTTCTTCATAGTTTCATGTAGAAGTTATCAGCATCCTTCTGCGTCACGAGAGGTCCACGAAGAATGTGATATAACAACATTTAAACAATGTTTATTCTTGGAGTACTCATATTGCAGTAATACTTGTGTATCTTTATAATGCTCGTCATTGTGATTTCATTAATGTTACACTATGCAGCATCTATAAATTAAAACCTAGATTTATATGTTTGTCTCCAAAGAAAAGTTTACATGTTGCCGTTTTCGCGGGTCGATTCCAAATTTTGTGTAGATTGTCCAGTTCTAATTGAATATTTAAAAAACGTGGCCATTATTTCTTTAATTACATTTTTAAAGGATAGATTGGAAGTGTTGAAATTTTAAAAAAAGTAAAGCATCATATCCTATGAGTTATACATTTCAACACACCATAGTTGTATAGTGGGGTTGTATATTTCTCAGGCGTTTTGTTTCATGGCCAAATGATAATGAAAAACGAAGGGTAACCATTTCTCCATGCTAAGATGAATCTTTATTGTTTGGAGTGTTTTGTCCAGTTAGGGATGCGCACGAGACAAGATTTGAGACTGTCTCGACTCGAAAATGTGCTGTAAAAGTGATGTCTCGACTCGAAAAATATATATTTTTCTATTGGAAGAGCTGTGTCTCGACTCGGATTTTGTCAGGAAAATTCTGTCTCGACTCGACTCGAACGCATCCCTATGTCCAGTGAACCCATATATCACTGACATCATAATTAATTGTGTATGCAATGTATTTGCTTATTACATGCTACATGCAAGAAGAAAGAAAACATTGATCATACGTGAATTAAAAACTCCAACCGGAAGTAGGCTCAAATGTTGCAAACAGTGCGAGATATTGAAAAAAAATAATTTTAAAAATTTCCCCTTTATGGTACCCCTTGCCGATTTTTATCAAGACGTCTTTCACGTGTGTCTGTAAAGGGACATCTACAAATATTGTGAGGAATGAGAAGGAGATTCATGCTCATACGTGAATGATAAGTTGTATAGAGAACGCAGGTTCAGCTAGTGTTATATTAAAAGCGTGTTTGAGAGCTATAACTTAAGTGAACAAGGTTTGTATTACTCACGACTCGTGAATTTCCCCTCGTCTCATCTAGAGGTACTTCTCTTCTCGACTTTCATCTCGGGGGCAATACTACTGTACAGGAGACTACCCTTGAATCTTAACACAAACCAACAGAAATAATCGGAAACTCAATGTATGAAAGCAGGACCGGCTCTACCATAGGTGCAACACGTACATTTGCACGGGGCGACAAGTTTAGAGAGGCGATAAACTCTGTAATAACTATATTATTTAAAATAAATATTTCTTGTTGGAAATAGATTTCATGATGACGGTAGTTACATTTACTAAGCTGATCTTCTATTTGAATACTACATTCATAAATCATTTTTAGGTCGCATTACTTTAAGGTCACTTGGACAGTGCTAAAGCAAATGGTCAAACAAATTCCAGCATGAATTACTTGGTTGTTGTTAAATACAAGAACTCAATTCTCGAACAAAGCGAACATCTGTTCCATTTAGTTAGTTATCACAGTTTTGATATGAAAACTAGTCTTCTCTTTGTCACAAACAAGTTTCTTATCATTGAAGGCGGAAACGAGTTTTTTTTTAATTTTAACAGATGTAGAAGGAAAATCAAGAAGTTAAGAAAAAAAGAGCTAGTTGCACTGAAATTGCAAACTGATATGTTGAGATGGAAGCTCCATATTGAATTCTATAAAAAGGAGAACCATCTTTCCTCTGCAGCTATGTTATCTTTCTCTAGCATAATGGATTATTATTTAAAGAAAAAACATACACAAAGAGATTGTATATTTAGTATTTAGGCCTTTCTCAGTGCGAGTGCTCTTTCCTTTCCTTTCGTTGCTCATTATGGGGTAACATACTTAAAATTGTGACTTTTAAGATTTGTTTTTTTTTTCCTGGAGAAAGGGGGCGGTAAATGATGTCATTGCGCGGGGCGAAAAATTGCTCTGTATGAAATTAAAATGTATAATTTGACTATCTATTTAAGTTAGCTATTCTTTTATAAAGCCGCAAAATATTTTGGATATCATTACCCACAGTTTTATTCGGAATCAATGGTAACAAACTAGCAGAAATAACCGTATTATGTTTAGTTCTTTTTCTTCTTGATCTGAAAATAAAAAGAAAGTTCTAGATTCGAAGATATATTGCAATGGTTCTTCTAAATCATATTGGCAATTAAAAAGAACATCACAGGATATGCACCTTGCACATTCATGCTACGCGATACACTTCATTGACTTCGCTTGCAATTGCAACCTATCTGTAATATACATCTGCACATATCGTTTACTTTGTAAATTAACTCCGTGCAACAAGATACTTGTTGGAATAGAATACTTCTGCACGATCCCTTGAAGAACAGAAGGACTTCACGTCAATGGATTCAAAAGCCAAAGGAGATAACACCTTAAAGAGTGTTAGTGTGCCTACGTTCCACTTTTTCAGAACTCTTCTTTCCAACCAGAATGTGCTCAGGGGGGAGGGGGGACGACGACGAGACGTTCATGTCGGTAAAAGTTGGTTGATGACCTGGATGCATCTTGGTAAATGTAAAAAAGAAAGACAACGTAATATACCAGAGTGAAAGACCAGATACCAAAGTCGTCGTTTAACTCTGAAAAAAAAAAAATAAATAAATAATAAAAAGATAAATTCTTAAACCGTATGTTATGTACTCACTTTGGATGACCGTGCCACTTGACTTATACCATCAGAAGGATTTTTTTTATTAGGTTGAAAGGAAAGGCATTGACTACTTCTACTTCCGTGAAAAAGTGGGGAAAAGACCAAACACACGGAGAATATCAATATCTTTTTAAGAAGGTGAGGAAAAGATTAAAATACAAGTTCTTAATATCACATGTAATACATCATTTGAGACAAAATTTGTTAGTACCTTTAAAAAAAAAGTTCATATGGAAGAACAAGTGATGTTCATACCGGTTTTCCCGTTATTAATAAATAATAATAATAATAATAATAATAATAATAATAATAATAATAATAATAATAATAATAATAATAATAATAAAACTCTACTGGGATCGAGAAATCAGAACAGATGTAAGGGTACCTGCAAACAGTATCCGACATCACCAGTGGCGTATTTACGATTTTGTTTCGGGGGGGCTTTCCTAACTTTCGGGGAGGGGGGCTTTGACTCAAAATGTGAAAATTCTGAAAGATATTTCATATACTTTACTATAGTAAGTAAGATTTCGGAGGGAGGCTTAAGCCCGGATGCCCCCTAAATACGCCACTGGACATCACTATCTAATATAAATAAAATAAAGAGTTTGTTTGTCTGTGTATCTGTCTGTCTGTTTGCGGCCTGGGGACCAGACGAGTGAACCAAGAGTTACCAATTTGGGTCATGGGTACCTTGGTCCAGGCCCCAGACCAAGCAAAAGCGTTTTGTTTTTTTTAATTTCGAACCAGGGGAGTCTTAGGGTATTTCGAGATCGGAAAAAGAAAAATGAAAAAAAAAAGTTTTTCTTTATCTTCGGTTAGTGTTGCCAACCTGAAGAAGCATAAAACCTCTTCAAAAGATCAAAACTTCCCTTTTCAGTCCAAATGTTCAACAATGCCAATATATTTTTTTTTTAATCAGTAATAAGAATGTTCTACTCACACATGCACAATAACCATGCCCAACATAATGGTCTAGGATTGTTTTAACAGTAAATGAAACCGGTATTACAGCACGCACATAGGAAAATGACACCTGGAATGCAAGAGGTTAAGACTAGCTGAAATGTCGATTCTTCGGACAGAAGGAATATGGTTTATGGAAAATATTTGAAAGATATATATGAATCTCCTAACCCCTGCCTTGTGATACGAATTTTAGTCGAGGTGAAATTATATATTTTAAAAAATTAACTCAAAAGGTGAAATTATATATATATATATATATATATATATATATATATATATATATATATATATATATATATATATATATATATATAAACTCAATTTCAGTCTTAATTGTGTTCAAGAATTCATTTCAAACAGGTAATTGGAAATTACAATATTATAGAAATTTTACCCTTAGAAACGGAATTTTATATTAGCTGAAATACGTTGTCACCTATTTTTAATTAGAAGTTGATATGCCAAGTTCCATCTCCCTAACTTGAATGGCTTGCGAGACACTCAATTTTTGGCAGAGATTTTATATCTTTTTCCCCTTTTAGGACACACATTTTACTCAAAATGACATAGCCTGGTACGAGAATCGTGCTCGTACCATGTGCAAAAAGTATTTGAAACGATTCATCCGTTTTCTTGTGAAAAGAGCTCATATAAATGTCCTCCTAATTTTTATATAAACACTTCTATAGATACAAAATTAAAGAAAAATGTCTTCAGATTGGTTTATTTATTTCACAGATAATGTCAGGATATATTATGAGTGATCTTGTACGCTCATGTCCAAAATTATTGTCGCATGTCTATAAATATATTGTTGTAGGAATATACTTTGACAACGAATTCGCCCGGTATTTCTTATAATGTTAGTATGTGTATAATCGGCAAAGACATGGATGTGGCAAGTTTCATATCAAAACAAGCAGTAAATAAGAACAATGAAACGAAAATAAAACTTCCTTGTCCATGTAGCAACATTTTGTTTTACTCATTCTAATTTTCATATTTATAATTCTTTTCCCATGAAATTTACTACAAATATACTTTTCCTGATTATAAACATAGTATCAGTATTAAAAGTACCCTGCAAAATCATTATCAAATTATGTTCTTAAAAGAAGGCAGTTATAGATATACGACAATCATTTTGGACATGAATGTACGTCGGCGACTGTACCACCTTCACCTTTATATAAATTGATTTCAACAAAAATATAATGTTGCAATTTCTGTTTGGAATACTTTTGTAATGCTTACAAAAGGTTCATTAGCAACATGAGAAGAGTTTCTGAGATGATCCAGTATAGGGTTAGTACCTGGGAGGATCAGAAAATAAGGTTACAAGGCCGATATTTTTGGAGTTCTGTCTGTTAATACAGGAAAGAGGAGTGTGCGGTAATTTTAATACATGGAGTTGGCAACTCTGCACAGTTTCAACCACCCGTCACCTACGGCGCTAGTTGTGGGTAAACACAAATGGCGACTCGCTTGAAAAACTGGTCTCGCGAAGAATGCCGTTCAGGTATTCAGTTTCTGCGGGCGAAACATTTAACCGCGGCTGAAATTCACCGGCAGCTGGTAGAGGCTTACGGAAAGACTGTAATGTCTCGTCAGTATATCACAAAATGTGTCGAAAGTTTGCGACTGGTAGAGAAAATGTCAAGCACCACGGCATCAACAGATTTGAATACAGGTGGCATGGAGGACGTGATTCAGGACAACAAAAGGATCACGTTATGGTATCTGATGGCAGAAGGGGCACCTAAGAGGGCGTTACTTCGCTTCAGACGAGGAGGTGAAACACTTCGTAACAACGTGGCTGAACAAGTAAGGACAGGATTTTGACAAGGAGGGAATCTTCAAACTTATCCCAGGATGCGAAAAGTGCTTCAAATGATATGGAGACTATGTCGTAAAAATAACTTAATGTATGTATTGATTGTATGGAATAATAGATACACATTTCAGTTCAGGTTTTGTAACCTTACTTTCCGATCAACCCTCATATTTAATAAGTAATTTAAAGGCCATACTCACGGAAAAGTTTCTGAAGGATAAGATTTTTTACCTACCTAAAGCTACAATCTTTTAAGAAGATCTTGAAAATGATTTAAAATGCAATTTTATGGACTGGAGAATGTTGAGGAAGGATTTCTAAACCCACACATCCAGATATGACTAACATCGACTACATAATTTACTCTGTACTATTTTTTTATTATTTATGACGATACTGTGATATTATACTTAAATCATCCTTGAAAAGCTGAAAGAATTATTAATGGCGGAAATATTAATGAGAAAACAAATAAATAAACAAACAAACAAACCAATGGAGGCAACCTAAACGCAACCCAAGAGAGACGTGATCCATTTAAGCTTACAGAACGAAATAGCTACATGTAAAAAATAAATAAATAAATAAAAAGATTTTGCCTTTATCATAATTATTTTGGTCATTTTTGTAGCGTTTATTTTTTTCTCACCACTTTTCTTGTGTTAAATCCACTTGTGAGGAATAATTATTATTATATGTCGCAACTCCAGTAGCCAAGTCGACTATACCACTAAAAATTGTTATTAACTAATAAATTACACAAAATGGCCCGTCCAAGATGAACGATTAGCCTGTTATAAGTATACTTGTTTTCCACACTTTTTAATGTAATAAAAGAGGAGAAGCGGTACCAAACATATTTAAATTGTAAAATATATATTGAAAATTGTATTAAACGTAAAATTGTGTAAAGTAATAAATTGTTATAAGTAAAAGTAATAATAAAAAAAGTAAGAACAAAGCTCCCTTATAGTTATCTACAGTGGCGCCATCTTCATCCTCCAACACTTTCTTATTTATTTATTTTTGTAAATGTCTCCAGAGCAGCCCAAACAATATGACATTCTTTGATACTAGGACATTTAATATTTTTAAAAAATGCCATTAAAGCAACTAACAGTTACTTCCAAAACCTTTCATATGGCGTAGAAATTTGAGTGGCGAACAGTTGTGACGTTGTGAACTTCATCCCAGAGTTCTGTCTTACAAGAAAGACGCTTGAATACAGATAATAATTAATTAATAGCCTTTTATAGGTTATCTCTGGCTCATTTTCTATTTTTTTTAAATATAATCTTTATTGTCTAAAGTTACTCTCTAAAATTAAAAAGTAATGGTGAGCGTAGTGTGCAGAAAACAGCATATATCAACTGGCGCAAATCCCGAGGGATGAGGGGGACTTGTACTTTGAGAGCTTACTTGTGGTGCGTGTGGCCTCTAGTTCGATTCCCGCTTAAGTAAGTTTGTGAAAAACAACATTGTGTTCGTGGGTTCTCTCGTTGTACTCCCTTTTCCTCCGACATTCTCATTTTACTAATTCTTCCATCATCATTCACTCGCCTTAATCATCGTCTCCTTTAACTTAAAGGACATAAACGTGGGACGTTAAACTGAAAGACTTCATTTTTGTTAGATTAATCTTCAATTTAGGCAAACCACAAGAACAGACCTCGACAACGACAGTTTAAGAAGTACTGCTACTGCACTCTATAATGTTTTAGTTTACTCGTTATTGTAAACAAAGAAATATCCGTAATATCTTATTTTTGAACGTGACTGTATAACGAAAATCAGTTGCACATGAAATATTTATTGACTGCCAACGAGAAGTATATAGCTCATTATTTATTTACTGCAGAAAGCTCCCATTTATTATTTGTCTTCATTGCTTTAGAGAACACATTAAAAATGTTTATTAGGAAGAAATAAAACGTTGATGAGGGTGTTGATTAGAGAATATTTATTTTCTAAATGGATGGTGGTCAACAGCTAACACGCGATGATTATTTCCTTTTTTTCCCCTCTCTCTCTGTAAAAAAGTTGTTTAGCATGTCCATGAAAAGACAAGCCAAGTGACTATGTAAATAACTGTTCTTGGCCTGGTTTCTGTGTCGACGGAATGTGGTTTGTTCGGAGGAATGGGATGGAAGTGAAAAGGAGCTGAAAACAAAAAGACTCCAATCACTTCCGGAATTGATAGCCAACGTTCTACTCTTCCAGTCCTTAACACTTCTATTTCTTGAATTTGGAACTAAATCAGGGATTGAATGACTGCTCTTGCCCCGGGACCATATTAACTGGGACATACAACATTGTTCTCCAACCATAATATCTTGGAGATAATTACAATAGAAAAGGGGTATCTTTCAACACAGGATTTACTAATTTCGTTAATAATTTTAGAACGAAGAATATTTTCCACATAATGCAACTTACTTGACTATAAGTAATTTAACACCATTTTCTTCAAATTTGGGAAATCTTTTGTGGAAAATTAACGCTGATTAGATAATAAATTATGATTTCACAAAATAGTCACGTTTGATTTAAATAAAAAAGTGATGGACAGGGCCGGATCCAGAATTTTTTGACGGGGGGTGCATCAATAACTACCAATACATTTAAATTAAATTTGAATTTTTAAAATGCCTTTAGGTATCTATGGTGTGAATGAGGAATTGGCCTGGAAATGATCAATGTATGGTCTCAGGACAGGAATCGAACCCATGACTTTCCGAATGCAAAGCCATCGCTTTACCAACTGAGCCACGGTTGCGTTGTATCGGTATAATTAGCTTGCTGCTTTAGAGCAGCAATTTCTTTTAATCATGGACACTTGGAATACAAGAATCCTTATGAAAAATTTGCTGTTTTCACTTCTAGCTTCTCATTTTAGATAGCGTATATTTACAATGAAGAGGAGGTGCATGTGCACCGGTGCACCCCCCTAAATCTGACCCTGGTGCTGGACACCGTTATTGTCAGGAGTATTCCTGTGATTGAGAACATAATGTTTCTACACTTAGTGCGTAGTGAGCTGATTCGTTTATTTTTTTAAAACAATGATGCACTCTTAAAAAATTCCTTGTTCAGAAATGAGACAAATGCATGTTCAAAACAAAATAAGTAATTTTTACTCATATTTGAGGAAAAAATGTCTCATTATTTTAAAACGCGTTTTCATTTGTGTGCTCAAGGCAAATTTTCAGGTTCCTATTTATGAGATTATTCTCATTTCTTAAAAATGAGAATTTAATAGTGCTTGATTTGCAATATCATAGATGATTAAAAAGTAACGGTAATAATCTTACCGAAATAATTGCTAGGACTTAAATTACTATTCAGGAAACGAGATAAAGGATTTCAGTTGTAGCAGAGTGCGAATGGATATGAGTACACAGTATAGTGATGCGGATGAGATGGCGTATGGATACACATCATGTGACAGCGGCTATTATATATAGGAGCAGCATATGTATCAGCTTTCGAACCTAAGTTTGGGTGAATTGTAAACATACTACCATAAACTAAAAGATACTGTAATACGCTCGTTAGGGTGTAGAACGCTGACCCCCATACAGAAGGTTATATAGGCTATAGTAGTCAGATTGGCTTCTTTATGTACCAAAGCTCAATGCTCAATTCATATAATAACAAGTGTAGCAATAACAAGTGAAGGTTGGTTAGAGCTCCGTAGAGCACGTTGTTTCTATATTACAGTAGAATGGGATGTATGACAACGTTTACACCCTTTCCCATCCGTTATGTACGGAAACAAAGAACACATAGAGTCTAAGTAATCTGTGTAGTTATCATAAAAACAGATTTTAAAAAGTTATTTATTATTATTGAATTGTAATGCAGAGGTACTTTGTCTGATCACCTAGCATAGATTGGCGCCTCCTTTTTTTCACTACCAGTAATTGTTTTAATGACACATATTTGCAGGTTATTTGTGGCATAGTACTGTACGCATTTGTTCTTAATTTAACGTAGGGGCTGCAGTAGCTCAGTGGTAGAGCGTTTATCTCTGGTGTGTAAGGCCCTTGGTTTGATCCCAGCTCGCGGCAACTGGGCTTTGTGGTGGATAAACACAATGTACGTGGGTTTTCTCGGGATTCTCTCGTTTCTTCCCACTTTCTTCATTCCACTATCTCTTTAATTCTCATCATCATCGTCTCCTTTAGTCTACCTGGCACAACTGTGGGACGTAAAACTCGAAAGTTTCATTTTCTTTTTTTTTTTAACGTCCCAAGATTGTGCTCCAAGACAAACACAAGAGACAGTGATAGACATGGATAATAATGGTGTAATGAAAATGTGGACGTACGTTTCTTGGCAGTTTTCGCATGAATACGGGTTTGTGTTCTTGTTTCCAGTATGAATGGTGTCCTTAGCATTGGAGGAGGTTCTGCATATTTATGAGGGACAGAAACTGTCGCAAGCCCCTGCCATAATGAAGAAGGTGGAAGGAAGGTACGTGGTGAATCCTGGGTCTCCGGGCCAACCGCGAAATCGCTACTTTTATGCAAATTTTACCTCATTTTAGGAGCAATTTTACAAATTTTAATACAATATGTCCTCGTATTGAACTTTGACCCCTCTGAAATAAATTCCTGCGTACATCTCTTGTAGTAAGAAACTGGAGAATCCTAGAAAAGCCCACGCACACGGTGTTTTCTGATGTAGGCAACTCGTTTATGGCAGATAAGTAGGCATATTGGACCCTGATGACTCAGTGGTAGAACTCGTCTCCGATGCATGGGGTCCCTGGTTTGATTCCAGCTCTACCAAGTGGGTTGTGTGAGTAAACACCATATGTGTGTTTTCTCGGGATTCTCTCACTTTATTCATTACACCATTTTCGCTCATTATCATCATAACGTCTCCCTGAGCTTCGTAGCATAATCATGGAACGTTACATTCCAGCAGAAATTGTTGCTTGAATCTGAATTATCAAGAAGTTGGTATAATGTTGGAGGAAACGGGAGAATCTTGAGTAATCCCACGTGAATGAAAAAGAAAAGTTTTGGAAAAGTGGACAGTAATAAAAAGGAAAATGTTCAACTGTCTGATGCAGTAGGAATAAGTAACGCACTTAAAATGAGAGTCTTCGTGGTCTTTGTGGAATTTTCTTGCTTTGAAATGAAGGTTTAATGCAGGGCCGCCCACAGGGGGGATGTATGGCGCAAGCTGCGCCATTGATAAAAATTTTGGGGGGGATTTTACTCTACTTTCGAACTAGCAATTTTACTATCGGAATAGCATTAAAACACGATTTTGAGAAGCTAATTTTCAAAAATTTTCCGGGGTGAACCCCCGTACCCCCTGCTTCGATACTCGATGAATGAGGTACCGCGCAAGTAGCCGTATGAAAGGAAAGGTTGGTTCGTTTTAAGGCCGCCCACAGGAGGGATGAATGCCACAAGTTGTGCCATCGAGAAAAAAATTGGGGGGAATAAAAAAATTGGGGAAGAATTTTACTCTAATGTCGAGTAAGTAATTTTGCTGTCGTCAGAATAACATTGGAACACGATGCGATATTTTTTTAAAATCTCGAGAATGAATTCCCCTACCCCCTGCTTAGAAACTCTATGAATGAAGTACCGTGGAAGTTGCTATATGAAAGGATGGCGCCAAGTTCTGGTGAACAACAGTTACAAACACTCAAGGAATCACTTTCAAATTTAGATTTGAAACTTGCCTATGTTGTCTGTTGAAAATTATAAAGTAGTTTGACATAATTGTGAGCTAGTGGTAACCATACAGACAACAGCCAAGTTTTAAATCTAAATTTGAAGTGAGCCAGTGAGTGTTTGTAACTGTTGTCTACCAGAACTTGGCGCCTATTTTTGTGATTTCAATTCTTTTTAAGGCCACTCGTACTTGGCTCTTTTACAGGAATGTTTTTTGTTGGATATCACTTCTTTTTGTAGGCTAATTTCGAGGATAACATTTTCTTTTGGTATCAAACTCAATAACTTGTAACTTGCGTCTTACTTTTCATGTACAAGAGAATTATATCAATATTTTGTAAAGAAAAAAATAATACTACTAATTGTAAAAAGAAGAATACCTGTGCCATACACAGTGTGTAGAAGTTTTTATACCCTTCAATATCCTTATAGAACATATTTAGTATTGTACACTACCAAGACTACTAATAAAAGTAATGCCATTTTTATAATTACTACTGCCCCTACTACTACTACAAGCATTCTATAATACTACTACAGGAAATAAAAACAACAAAAATAACAATTACTAGTACTATAAAAACTACTGCTACACTGGGCAATTGTTTTTAGAGGACTTGAGTTTTGAGGAGGGAAGAGATTATTAGTTTTGGGGGGGAGTGCGCCATCAGCTTTGGGGGGGATGGGCACCCCTGGTTTAATGTGTTATATTTTAAACAACATAACTATAGATGTTTATTTAATATAAATTCTGTATGTACTAATAGTTTGATCTTTTTGCATCTTTATATTTTGTTTATACGATACCCTTTCCCTTCTCCTCCTAATATTTGAGAATCCCATTTCTGGGCACCGTTTCTTGCTTTTGCGAAAGACATTTCTCATATTTTTTCCCCGAGAAATGTGTTTCTCAAAATTGGGGTTGTATGTTTCATTTCCTCAAATGTTACTTTCTCAATTTTAAGAATAATATTTTTTTCCCCTCAAATTTGAGAAAGGATTTGCATCCTCAGAAATGAGATATAATTCCTTGCGTTTGAGTCATTATTTCTCAAAATGATTTGAGAAAATCGAAATCTCACTTTTGAGAATGTATTACTCGGTGCACAGGTAAGAAGCGGATATTCTCAAATATGGAGATTTTTTTACCTTGAATTTAAGAAACCATTTTTAATAGTGCATCCATGAAATTTTGTGAGTGTCTTCTCTCGTGCTATATGGAGAACATCCCCCAATAATACAGTGTTGTCAGATTGCCGCTAAGTTTCTTTTTTATTTTTATTGTTGTTGTTGTATATTTTTTGCTATTTATAATTGTTATTGTTTAATTCGAATAACTGTTAGTGTTTGTGTTAAGTGCTTTTTTTGTCGCTTGTTCGCTATGTCGTCTAAGCTTGGCAACATTGCTGGTGCGCTTCTGCTGTTTCCCGCTTTCTCAAGTGTGCGTTCGGAAGGCAGCTCCACGAATCGTACCGAATTCCTCCGATGCATCACACGTGAGACAAAGCAGTTCTATGATTGGTGCTGAGACCAGGCTTCATGAGTCCTTGTGGTCACTATTGTTCACCCAAGTCTTACAATTCTTTTAGTGTTGTTACATGATCCGTAGTACAAAAACTAAATTGATAATGTAGTTGTACGAACACAATGGATATCAAGATCAGTTATTTGTCAACGTTTAAAGATACGCAAATCAGGAAAAAACTTTACAATACACGCTCCAGCTGCGCATCGGTAAGTAGGATCGCTATAAAAGGGTATTGTAGGGTAGGGTAGGTTCGGGCTAGCTTAAGGTTAGGAAAGTTTGGACCCATTTTATTAAAGTTAATAGTGTGTAATTTCACTTCTCTGCGTAACAATACCAACTGGAGCGGGCATTGTAAAGTTAACCCGAAGCCATACACTGATATGGTTGAATGTTGTTACATCACACTCTTCATGGACCTCTCGTAACGCGGAAGTATTCTGAGAATCTCTATCTACATGCAATTAAGAAAAGATCAGGGTAGACATTTACATTTACATACATTTATATACATTTACAAAATGAGACGAGGACAGCTTTCCGAAAATCGGGACGATTCACAAACGATTCGAGAAATGAGACGATACAAGACTTCGATAAAAGAAATTTTGAGGTGGGTCGAGAAAATCCTATTTCCCGTCTTATCTTGTCTCACTGGCAACATTACTTCCTGTTTTTTAACGATCAAATCGCTTACACTTTATTAACCCAAGAATATTGATAAATAAGTTCTTCAATTTGAAATTAGTACATTTATAATGCTCTTTCTACAAATATTAGATGCTAGGTGTGTTCATGCTCATGGGTTGTTCGAAAATTTGACCTCCTTGCAGTTCACATTTAAGATTTTTTTTTTTTTTAACTCTACGAGTATAAGCCTAAGGCAAAAGTTTTAGTTCAACTTACAACGTTACTAAATTTGCACTATAAATGTTCAAAACCATTAATACATCTCGTATGCATCAAAATAAATTTATGTATCTAACATAAGCTAACCTTCATCTTATGTTGTATTGTATTTGTACTCATTTTTGTAATTCTTTAAAAGCACAAAAATGCTCACACACATAACTAAAATCAAATCATAAATAGTCGGTTGTTTTGTATTTCTTATGCTCCTTGACATACTAACAAGATAATACATATCGGTCGTAGGCCATAGTTGCCAGAAACTTTATAAATACAATTTAAAAATAATCGGTCGAAAATGAGCTGTTGACAAGTTAATGTGCTCATTAATTCACAGTCCATTATCAACAGTTAGTTTATAATTTGTTGTCATCAGTCATTTTTTTAAAAAAATAGAGGTTGAATCCTGTTCATGAGAACAATGCCGAATAAAAAGGAATAAACATCAAAAGACCAAATACCGGTTCACATAGTTCTGTCTGGCTTGAAATCATTCTTCTCTGTTGACTTTATATATATATATATATATATATATATATATATATATATATTCGTTTTAATTTCTAGTTGTTGAAATCAGGATTTGTTTCAGGTTGACTGTCGGCTGGATGTGATGCCATCCAGTTGGAAACATAACGAACTCAAGTTGGTAGAGAAACCCGTGAACCGTGACATCCCGTGAGAATGTGAAGCCTCACATATCCACCAACGCGATCGTCTCTCTCTCACACACACATTCAATGTATTTATAACGCACCTGTGTGTAAGGTGCCAGCCGCATTCCTCTCATGACAAAGTGGAAGGTGCTAGATATGGTCTCTGGTTCAACAAGTCGACGAACTTCACACAATGATCCTAACAGGTGCGAAAGGTAGCGCGATCTTTAAAAAGAATACGAAAGTTTTTTCTTGATTTTCTAAAGGTACAGTTGTCAACAAAGTTCGGTTCTATAGCATATAGAAAAACTCTGAACAGTTTGGGGCCAGTCCAATTCAGTTTGTAGGATGGTTAACGTTCTGTAAGTTATATTACATTGGACGCAGCAGAAACATGGACAATACGAAAGAGTAGCAAATATGACCAGAAGCGTTCAAATGTGAAAATGAAACCAAAATAAATCCTTTGAGTTTTACGTTCCACGGATATGCCTGCTGGGCTAAAGCAGATGGTGATGAAAACTGAATGCAATAGTGGAATGAAGAAAGTAAGAGGAAAAGGGAGAACACCAAGAAAACCCACGTACAGCTAACAGATGACGAGAAGAACCCTAAAACAGGGGAAGTGGGGAAAGATCAACGACACGGTCAAGTCCATTTTCGGTTTTTGAGGTGTGGTCTATACTTAGATGTCGTCTGCTACTCCGGGTAGTTATATCTGTATGCTATTCCGTGGTGTCATTTGAAACCTCCGTGCGAAAATTGGGCGAGACCATACCTACGTCACACTATTTCTGCTAGGGTTCTTCTCGTCATCTGTGAGCTGTACACGGTATTTGTCTCCACAAAGTCCACTTTCCGCGAGCTAGGATCGAACCAGGGACTCCACGCACCAGAGGTGAACACTCTACCACTGAGTCACCGTGACCGGTTTCAAATGTGAGTATAGAGAAGAATGGTGAACACTAATGGAAAAAATAACATTAAAAGGGGGCTTGGAAAGTGGGGGAAAAGAAGAACAATGTTATGGTCAACCAAACACAAGAAAGAGAACTGGTTGGGACGTAATTAGAAAAAAAACTACATTATTAAGAGCTTGGTAGAATATCGTACGTGACAGAAAAATGTATTGTAAGGGATGAAATATTGCAATACACGAACGGTGATAAAAAGGATAATTCTCTCGAAATAAAATGACCAATGCGAAGTATATGAAACTTTACAAGTATCAGTTTTTTTAAAATAAAAAAGAATAAAAACAATACTTTTATAAGATCCACTATAAAGAAGAAAATAATTGTTTAAATAGGGTAATAACGAAGAAATGGCGTTCGACGTTCTTCCTAAGGTTAAAAGACTTAAGTTTTTACATATTAGGGATGTGATTGGGTGCAATCACATACCTAATACTCCACAAAACAATTATTTTCCTCTTTATAGAACATTTTTTAAATATTTAAAAAACACAAGTCGTATAAGATGAAAAATTAGGACTTAAAGCATTGGGCATTTTTCCGAAGGTTAAAAGGCTAAAGCTTTCGGCATATTAGGGACGTCAGATAAACATTAAATAGCCCTCAAAGGTTTCAGTCTTAGTGTAATTCCTTCATTTTAGTGGACCAAAACAATTATTTTTTTTCTTTTTAGTGCAATTTATAAAAATGTTTTTATTTATTTTTTACGGTCATCTGTTTTTATTATAATACTAGCTGAATCTGCGCTCTCTACACAGCTCATCATTCGCATATGAGCATAAATATCCCTCTCATTTCTCACATCTGTACATGTCCCTTTACAGATACAAGTGAAAGAAGTCTTGGGAAAATAATCGGCAATGCGTATCATAAAGGGGAGATTTTATCGATTATTTTTTTTCTCAATATCTCGCACCGTTTGCAAGATGTGAGCCTACTTCCGGTTGGAGTTTCTAATTCATGCATGACCAGTGTTTTTTTCTTCTTGCATGCAGTATGCAATAAGCAAATACATTACATGCATAATTAATTATAATGGCAGCTATATTTGGTGTTCATTGGGCAAAACACTCAAAAAATAAAGATTCATCTTACTGCTTAGACTGGAGAAATGGTTATCGTTCCTGTTTCATTTTTTGGCCATGAAACAAACGCCTGAGACATATGCAACCCCTATATACAACAATGCGGTGTTGGAATGCATAACGCGTAGGATATGATGCTTTATTTTTTAAAAAAAATTCAACTCTTCCAGTGTACCCTAAAAATGTAATAAAGAAATAATGGCCATATTTTTTTTTAAATATTCAATTAGAACTGGACAATTTACGCAAAATTTCCAATCGATCAGTGAAAACGTCATCTTTCTAGAGCCTGTACTTTCCGAGATCTCATTGTCGAAAGAATTGACCACAAACATATAAACGTCCACAACATATAGCTTAAAAGAACTCGGAAGATGGAAGCACAATTCACGTGCATTGATTTTAGAGAAGCCTTATTAAAATACAAAGACTTTGAACAATAATTTTTATATCATAAACTTTATGAAAATGATATAGTTAACTAATTTAGACTATTTAAAGTACAAATACTTAAAATGTTTGTCTCTGTTAAACGTGCAATCACACATAACCGTAGATGAAAGATATGAAAGCCAAAGTTATAGGTTGGAGCTCGGGAACTTTTAATTGCTATTGTAGCATTTTAATAGATAGATGGAATAGATAGAAGATAGATAGATGCTTTCACACTCAACCAATCCTCGAACCCTCTCCTAGTTTGGCAATGTGAAAGCTAAAATCCTAAATCACGAAGATATCCTGTATATTACACTGTACATCCCAACTTGAGGGTGTTCTTGGTTGCATAATAGAATAGGATATATACTTAAACCTTTTAGGATTTTTTGATAACTTTTGTTACCATGGCGTAGTATCGTCTTTGACCGCTTATTTAGGTTCTATAACAGGTATTTAAGCCGCTATTTTATTTGTCAAGTCAAAGATGAACCAAAGAACACCCCAGATGCGTTTAGGAACTGGATAGTCAACTTGGCGGCGCCAAATAGGGGCGGAGTGATTGACTTTTTATTTTTCTTAAGTCAAATTTCAAAATTTTTTCACACCTTTAGTTTTCAAGATATCATACTGAAACTTTGCGTACGGATTGTGTATACCTTTGGATATTTTTCAAAATTTTTTGAGAACCCTACGTGAAACCGGGCCCGGGCCCGAGGGGCGCAAGTTTTCCGAGGGGATGATTTTTTCAGAAAAAAATCCTGTTTTCCCCGATTTTTCTGTTTCAGGTTTACGATACGGACATGTGAGTGGTGCCGTTTTAAAGGGCTTGATTATACTGAAGAAAATGACGTTTGAACCATGCCCCTAGTTCACTTTAGGTTTCTGAAAATGCCTCCGATTATTTTCCCTATAACCACTCGGGTGAAAATTCCCCATAATCAGTGACTGTCATCCTGAATTTAATTAATACATAAACAAATCTCTTGCTTCGTGTGATACCTCTTAGTATTTTAGCCTCGTGAGGGGGATGCTATTTTATATCAAATCTATCCACTTCTTTTTGTCTCACGTGTAAAGATATGCTTTGATATTTCTCTACAATGGACCACATAAAGCCTGAAAACGTCTGGTATTTGAATCTACCATAGCGTGTGAAGTAGAGCTGAGTCTTCTGCGCACGCTCTATACGTTCAGATAACTATTGCATTGGAATAAGTTTATGAAATCTTCATAGATTTAGATTTTGTGTTTAATACTACGATACCATGCTCCTGCAGAATTTTGAAGACATCTAAGTATTATTGCTAGTTTGTCTTCTCGGTTAACTCGTAACTCAAGCATCTGAGTGAGTTAAGGGGACATTTGCCATTTTGAGATTTACTAATATTAATGCATTACTCATGTTCTGTCTGCATGAAAACACAATTACATTGACTATATGTATGATTAAAAGTGATTTTATACAAAATTAGATAATTAATTACTGCATAATTAATTATTAATTATGCATATTTATTACGTGTCTTTCTCTGTCATCAATTGTCAGAAACATTTTTTTAAAAAAGTATATGATTCTTTACACATTTCTCATTGACATAAAATAATAATACGCGTCAATATCGTGACAGATGTTAAATTATTATTAATTGAAAATGGAAAAGTGCATTGCTGATACTACTGAATTCCGTATGAGGAGCAAACTTTCAGTTTTGAGCACTATTTTTGTGGAAAATACTTTATTTATACCTATATATTGCATATCAGGCAAATCCCTATATATTTATCTTTTGATTGGTACCACAGTTTTGGATATAGACATATGCATTTCAAAAAAAGACATGAAATAATTTCGTAATATGTAAAATGCCACCCTCTTGGTTTGTGAGGTGGCGCCTCCCACTTCAGGCGACGTTTTTTTTCGGAACTTCTTGCAGTCTGGATAAGTCTTGACAGAGTTACCAACGCACAGTTTTATTCAGCTAGTGTTTTAGAAATGGGTCGAACGCGGCGATGTCCTTCCAGAAGTAGGAAGAGAAATAAGCTTTCTAAGGCTATTCGTTTATCTTGGATAAAAAGGCGTGAAATAGAAGATAGCTCCAAGTGTGACACTTCTGTTTGTGTATCTTTGGAAGAAACAAGTGGAAGTTCTATGGAGGTTCCAATTGCAAGGGATGAATCAGATGATAAAGAAAGGTGAGATTTATTTTACTTTCCATCCTGATTATTAATTACTTTGAACCAACATAAAATTATTCTTTAATAAAATTATCATTCTATCTAAGTGTATACAGGGAAAGAACATTGTAAATCCAGTTTTATTGATTTTATACCAAAACTATTTTTGTAGTCTGACTGAGCGTGTTGTTTACGTATATAGCTGCTTTTAACATCCAATTTACAGAGGAATGATCAAAATTTTTTTTTTTACCATTTTGGGTAGTCTAAAACATCGTGTGCAACTCATACTTTTACGGTTGGGTGCAATCTCAAAATCGAAGAAAAAAATGTACTTAGCCCTGTTCTTTCCCTGTACCCTTAACATGTTTCACTAATCTTTTAGTGGATTATTATAATATTGCTAGGTGTATTATTTTTAAAAAAATACATTACGTGAAACATTTGCGTGTTTAATTTTATACAGCGATACATATAATAATACTATTATGCGCAATGTTATATATGAAGGGCTTGGAACAATATGCCACATTTAAAAAAATCACTATTTTTAGGATCCTTGCATATCTTACGATCTGTAGTAGTCGATTTGGAAGTTGGGGAACACTATGTATTAATATAAAATGCTCTAATAGATTGAATAACAAAATTATTATCTAAGATTCCGGGGTAACGTGTCCCAGAACGAAATAAAGTAGGGGAACGGATATTCGATTTTCTGGTAAATGGAGAACGACGTTCTCCGTATTCCCTCCAAATCGATCACTGATAACCCGTTGATCTTGACAAGTTTGCAAAAATCGAAATTAGGGTCAGTAGATATCATAAGTATTCTTGTTTAAATTACTTTTTTATGAAGCAATGGCAAATTTCACTTTTCTCTCTGATCATAAATATATATTAGTTTAGCGTCCCTTGTCAGCAGTGAGGCTATATGAAACATGGACCTACTGGTTAACATGGAATCCGAACCATAATCGTTCTATGCTCTCCTCTCGGGACTCGAACCCAGGACCCCTTGAAGCGAAGCGCACGTGCTAGCCACTAGACCAGCGATATATATATATATATATATATATATATATATATTGCATCTTATGTCTGAATATTATGTGTTTGTATATGTAGGTATTTTAGGAAATGTATTCTACCTTATTTATTAAGTGTTTACTTTTATTGGTTCAATAATATATATACCCTAATACACTTCCCATCTTCTTTGATACTGTTTAGAATTCACCTGAGTTAGATGCTTTACAAATACTTGTTATAATATACAACTAAAATAAAAATTAGGAATTAATTCAACTGACAACATATAGAATTACAATAAGGATTAAACGATTATTTTACTTTAGGACTATTAATATTTCAGACTTGAAGAAATGTACTTTACTCGACTCATTCTATCATACATTTTATAAGGTTTACTGCTAAAATATGTACACTTCGAGGAAAATCACCTGCTAAAATGTTCATTGTAACTGAAGGTTTAGAGGAAAAAGTAATTATATCTATACGCAATTTATTAGTGGAAAGCTTTTTAAAAAATCACGCTTAATTTACAGTTTATTCCTACTAAATAATTTTTAGAAATACTTGGTCAACTCACCCCTGAAGGGGACTCAGCCTCCTACAGCAATATTCAGTTGTTTGTTTACATCAAAGATTCCGGCAGCGTGATTTTTGCCCTCAACATGTTTTTTTTTTTTTTTTTTTCGTCGTGGCTTTTACTCCACATGATTTTCTACTCTTGGTTATTCCCCAGAAAGTCATGAAACCGAGTCTAAAATTGCACTGTTTTAATCTATCTAAATTGCAAACGAAAGAACAAAACCAGTTTCACATTTGAACTTCATATATAAGTTACTTTTCTGGTTTAATTTTCGAGCGACAATAGGAGATAATTTAATAGTCATAGAGAAGAAAATCTAATTCGAATTTTTAAAAAGATAAACACATTTCTAGTCCTACATACAGGAAAAAAGTAATTTTTGACCATCTGTCCTTCATTTATTCACCCTATTCATATAAGCCATATCGTTCAACATATAAGCACTAAATTTCTATAAATTTCATTTTCATTTCTACAAATTTTTATTATTATTATTATTATTATTATTATTATTATTATTATTATTATTATTATTATTATTATTATTATTATTATTATTATTATTTTATGTCATTTCAGCTCTGACACTGAGTCTCTACTATCTCTTGTAGTGGAGCCCGAAACAGAGATTGTTAGTCGCAATGACTTTCCAAATGGCTATCGAATTTGGGACACATTCTCAAGTGGTCCATAAAGCTCCAAGAAAACCACAGAAAGATATGTGTTTTAGGAAAAATGGATTTTCATAGAGAGAGACGTTCAGGAGTAGTGTCTTACCTCTATTTCAAGTGCCGCGTGTGCAAACGCGAAGTATGTCACTCTACGGAGGAGGAACAACAGTCTAAAAGATCTGTAATCAATACTGCAGCTGTTTGGGGCACTGTTTCTATTGGAAGTGGGTATTCTCATCTAGAAGAATTCCTCAGTATTATGGATATCCCATGTATGAGCTTCAAACTATTCAACAAGATTGAACAAGATCTGGAACCGGTAAGTAATAATTGACAAATCCGTTTGGTCTTCCCGGAAAATAAAAAACCTGAAAAATAGACTTTCCTACTTATCAACAATATCACAAGTAGCTAATATAATAGCTGCATTGATATAGTTCTGTATAGAAGATTTTATCATAATAGCACTTGCGCAATGAAAGTAATCTTAGTTACAAGCAGGCCCGCAACCAGCCATAGAAGTCTGGGGGTGCCATAAAAATGTTAGGGAGTCCCAAGTCTTAAAATAATTGTTACAAATATATAAATTCATGATTTGTTGTGTTAATATAGTATATGATGCATTGAGATCTGCGAGCCATGAAAAATTTAGGGAGGTCTGGCCCCATTGCCCCCTTCTAGTTGCTGACCTGGTTACAAGGGCAACGTAGTAGTTTCAATTGCCAAAAATGTGAAAAACTCGAAAACGTAAATTAATCGTTAAAAAGAAAAAGAAAAAACTTGCACATAAATCGGTGATTTCAGCTTTGATAGCGATCAAATATGACGAATTTATAATAAATTACTTTTGCTTTTGAGAAAATCTTATTTTTCTTCTTCTTCTGCACCGCGACTAAGGAAGGCGGTTATGATGAAATAAGCGATAATGGTGGAATGAAGGAAGTGGAAGGAAAATATTTAGAGTGGACGGAGGGTGGAGTTTCAGTATAATGCATCTGACCCCCCCCCCAAAAAAAAAAACGGGTTCCTAATGGTTAAAATACTAATCTAACCTATCCATTTGGAGAAGTATCAAAGTTGAAACTTCGATTTAGGAGTTTTTGATTACGTTTTCGGAGTTTGCACCACTCTGCGACCATAGCATAGTCTCGTTATGATCCTCAACCTACGTAAACCGCCATATAACGAATTGTGGATCACACTCGTTTTGCTGCTCTAGTGGAATTTTCATATTGATGTTGTCAAGAATACTTTATAGTGTGTATGATGAGATGGTTGCGCACCGGAGCCATACGAGACTTTAATCTAAATTAACGTGAAATCTAAAACATTGATCTTTCACGAAATATTACCCGAATCTCCCACACAGCAAGCGAGAACGCTATTTGGCCACCTGGTATTTCGACTGCAATTCAGCACTCTTGCAGGGACATAAGGTGCAGGGCCGTAGGCTAACCAAACATTGATGATTTTATGTTTATTAGATGCGAGATCGTAGAGTGAGCATATGTGGGAGTCAAGAGGTGAAGCCTCAATCGCTATCTACATTTTATACAAAGTAAAATTCAAACTGAAATTTTCTGAACGTTGCTAGTCTTTACAATACATACCAGACAAAGCATACAGAGACAAAAAATAACTATTTATCCGTATAGTTTCTGCACAATCGTAGAGAAATTGAGTCACATTCTCGATGACTAGGGAAATTTATTTTGTTCGTTATTGACATCACTCAAAGTAGAAAGGTAATGAGATTTGTAATGAATTAAAATTAGAACAAAATAACGATATGTCATGTTTTCTAAAACATTGTATATCTTTTGTAGGTGTGGACAGATTCTCTTTGGAGTCAGATGAAAGAAGCTGGAGAGGAAGAAAGAAGATTAGCGATTGAAAAGGGCCATGTAGATCCAGATGGTATACCATGGATAACTGTATACGTGGACGGAGGGTGGAGCAAAAGAAGTTATGGGCAGTGGTATGGGAAGGGGATCTGAGCAGTGGCGTAACTAAAGGCTTGAGGGCCCTCCCGCAGACAGGGTGGAGTGGGCCCTTCCCTACTTCCCACTTCGCGATTTGGGGGCCCCTGATGGCTTGAAACCGCCCGCAATGCAGGGTCTACGGGGCCCTTATTTACGCCCCTGGATCTGAGGGCGAAGCCCCCACGTACTCAATCTGACTCAACCTGCAAAACCTGGGTTGAAGCTAATCCTTTGGCAACTACAACTGAAATTCAATATGCTTGCAGGATTATGAGGTCGAGTAAACGCCTAATGAGATGCGAGGCCGTACACGGAGCGAATTTCCGGATCTGAAATGAAATTCGGTGTGCTTGCAAGTTTATCGGATGCAAGGCCGTTGGCCGAGCAAAAGGGATAAGGGAGGCTGAGGACGAAGCCCCAAAGGAAAGCCCCAAATGAAATTAAATATGGTTCTAGGTTCATGAACTGAGAGGCCGTAAACCGAGCAAACTGGGAGATCTAGGGGTGAAGCCGACGAATATATCTATATATTCAACTAACCACATTCTTTTTAAAATAATGTTTGTAAGTTGTTATTTCACCCTACTAATGATTGTGAAGATGGGAAATGAATTGTTTTGTTTGCTATCCATGTTCTATTTGGGGTGACCCTCCCTGCTGGTCTAATGGCTATTATGCGCGACGTGAACGGGATCCCGTGTTCGATTCCCGATGGGAGTGCATTGAACGATAATCTTCGGATTTCAGGAGTTGTATATCTACGTCTCATGTAGCCTCGCTGCTCAAAGGGACGCTAAACATAAAATCAAAAGTTCAACTTGGCATTCTTTTATGAGCACAAGTAATATAATTTTTGTTAGTATACATTCTGTGGAGATAGGGAACACCTCCCGCCAACAACAGGGCTTTCAATAGTTTCCGCTTCCACTCCTGGCTGTGTGAATTTTTCGCGAAATATGTTCATATGAAACACCCAAATGAGCTCCGAAACATTCCTGAAAGCTTTCACAGATGAATGGACAAAGCAAGCAATATTATTTTTCTTCTGAAACAGAAATAGTCTTTTGTGAAGGTCACTGCAAATGGGGGGGTTATTGACCACGGAAGAGAAGATTGAAGAGCTGTTCCCATTTGCAGACTTCCTTCTGCGAACTCGATATTATCTCATTGCCAAAACCAACAGCTGAAGTGAAGGGATGAAATTTTATAAGCACAATACCTTTTCCTTTTTCAGTACATTTTTTGTACTAGCTGATTCACAATTTAGACTAGCGGCAATTATCTTAGCCAAGATTCCAAACACCTCGGTCTCCTTCCCAACAGGTGGGGAAAAAAAATGACATTCTCTTGTTTCTGACCCTGCCGGCACGAACTATTTTTACATTCTTACATCTCGACCGTGACAATAGCTGTCAGGTTCCATCGTCTAGTTTATTCCAGGAATTACAATCTTACTCCTAGCAGGACGGAGGTGTGGAGGACGGTACAAAATTTAGAAAAAATAGGCCTATGCCTAAACATGTTTAGATCAGTGCCGTTTTAAATAGATGTCGTAAACATATTATTTTCGTTTCGATGAGAATTGATGCTGCGGTACATTGCAAACTATATTAGTTTTAATTTTTGTTGAAAACTGTTACATATTGTATGTATGTATATTATTTTGTTTTCCATGCAATTAACACTAATGTCATAGTAGATTAAATGATAAGATTCGAATTAGTAATTTTGGTTTACATTGCTCCATACATACACTGGCGCAAATCCCGGGGGGTGAAGGGGACATGTCCCCTCCTATCTTGGAACTGGGGGGATTGTCCCCAATAATCCGATTTGAAATGTGTTTTGGGGGGAGAAATTTGATTATTTGTGTCCGGTCGCCAGAAAGGAAAGTGAGATGAAATTAATGTCCACTCAGAATAAACCTCAAATTTGCCCGCCTCCCAATGTTGAAGACAACTCTGCTCGCCTAAGGCATAAGATTCTACAAGGCAGTTAGTGACCAGTTGGGATAATCTTTTTTAAATTAAAAATCAAGAAAATCAGTATTTTTTTTATTTTAACGCTTTACTCTTATTCTATGGTGGCTGCAGGAGATCTACTGCCTTTAGCGGTATCTGAACATTTTTTTGTTCTACTGTACCCTATCTCTTACCGGAATTGAACCCTGGATAGCGAGCTCCGAAGGCAAGTGTGCTAGATACTAGACCAAGTAGAAGACCTTAAAATCAAATTAATCTCTAGTAGACTGTTACCTTGAATAATATCAAATTAACATCTCTAGAACTGCTTTATATCCTTGTGCCAAGCAAAGGCGGTCTATGTACACTCATGTCCAAAATTATTGTCGCATATCTATAATTGTCTTCTTCTAAGAATATAATTTGATAATGATTTTGCAGGTTGCTTTAAATACTGATACTATGTGTATAATCGGGAAATGTATGTTTGTGGTAAATTTCATAGGAAAAGAATTATAAATATGAGGATTATAATGAGTAAAATAAAATGTTGCTAAATGGACAAGGCAATTTTATTTTCGTTTTACTGTTCCTATTTACTGCTCTTTTGACATGAAATTTGCCACATGTCATTTGAAATTTACCCATACTAACATTGTAAGAAATACTGGACGGATTTGTTATCAAATTTTATTCCTAGAACAACATATTTATAGATATGCGACAATAATTTTGGACATGAGTGTACATTAGAAATTCTAATTTTTGATACCGTTCAGGAACGTAGTTAGAGTTCTGATTTTGGGAAGCCATATTAGCAAATGGGCTCCATATAAATAACTTTAAATAAATATTTGGAGGGCTAAGCCAACTTTTAGGGGGTCCGTGGGCCCCCCTGTCCTCTCCTAGCTACGTTCCTGGCACCGTTGTAAGCATGCGACAAATGTACAATTTTTAACAGTATGACATAAATGCACATTCTTTAGGGCTTAACGAAGCGATCAACATAAAATATGTGCAACAAAACATATTCCTTAACCTATTGCCTAGAATCGAGTGAGAAAACTTCAATATCATGAAAGCCTTTCACTTAAAAGCGAATTTTTTACAATAAATTAAAAAAAAAATAAACAGACGCCACTTGGAAATGTCATCGACGAAAGACAGGGGGAAAAGTAGATAACGCCGATGTTAATAAATCTGAAAAAATCTACAAAGTGCAAAAAAAAAAAAAAAAAAAAAAAAATGGCCTGTTCCAATTTCAGGGTGATTTACCCTGTACTTTAATGAAACGAAACGGAACGAAACCATTTGGTATGTTGAGATGGAAACACTTTGAGAAGCAAGAACCAACTGAGTCTTTACGGGCGCTAGAAGCGACCTACGCTGGTGACCTCTCTTGACACTGATACAAACTACGTAGTGGATCCGCTCCCTTTAATCAAGGAATGTCTTTGTGATTTCGTTGAATTGGCCGTCATACTTCGGAAAATCCCATAAATCATTTCGTTTCCCCACAGTAGATGAAATTTCAGCATCTGTTTTTGACTTTCGTGTCGTTTAGATAGCATCCTCTTAACTGGATTCCATCTCACGCGTAGAACATACAGAAGGTTTCCTCACATATATGCATTAGTAAGCTCGTTTCGTCGATTACTGATATTGTGATCTATGGTAGGTTTGATTCATTCCGCCGACGTTGATTGAACAGTGCTGAATATCAATCAAAATGTCGCCCCTCAGATCTAGAAATGTTCAAGAGCTATGGTGTTCTTATGTTGTACGGCAATGCACACGTAGATATCCTCCAAAGGGCATAGAAGAATCTCCAGAGTTGGAGTATGAGACCCTTCTTTACAACGATACTTGTACTTCAACATCTTTATTATATCTTTATTTATTTTTATTTGTGGGCAAAATGTACTTTTAAATTATGCACAAGCTGTTCAAGAAAGGAAGAAGAAGAATATGAAAAAGAGATATAGATGTAATTTCTGTGAAAACTAAATGTACAATTTTTAAAGAATGTGCTTGTTTAACTTGTTTCATACTACAATAAAAGGTAATATCTTGATGCAGTGTGTAAAATGGATTTTGATATATCAGTAGCCTTAGTTATATAAATAGATATGAACTGTGGGCGTCTTATCTTCATCCATAATTCTCTTGATGTCTCTCCTACCGACTAGCAAATCTTCCAGCATTTCGGGCAGAAAGTTCTTGGGAAGAAAGTCCTTCCTTGATGATCGAGCAGTGCAATGTGCGGCTGAGGACTTCGTACCGCACACTCCAGACTTCTTTCGCACGGAATTTAATCGTTGGCTGAGTAATGGCAAATCGTTAGCTGAGTGGTGGCAAATCGATGGTTGAGTGATGACAAATCATTAATTGAGTGGTGGCAAATCGTTAGCTGAGCCATGACAAAATTGTGGGTTGCAGGCTGCGATTATTTTAAGAAGCCACGTTTACGTTTTCCATTTTTTTTCTTTGGAAATGATGTACGATGGATTCAATCGCATCAACCTAATACTAATCAAAGAAGAGTCAAGGAAATAAAAAAAATAAGTTCTTAATTTCTCAGTTTTCAGTTTAATGCTTCAGTTTATTAATTTTATTTTATTATTATTATCTAATATAAATAAAATAAATAGTTTGTTTGTGTGTCGGTCTGTCTGTGTGCGGCCTAGGGACCAGATGAGTGGACCGAGAGTTTCCAAATTTTGGCCACATGTACCTTGATCCAGGCCCCAGACCAAAACGAAGCTTTTTTTCTTCAAACTTCGAATCAGGAGGGTCTCAGAGGGGCGTTTAGAAAATTAGTAGCAGAAAATAACCGATATTAGTGTCGATATTAATAGTTTTCGCGGTCGCTGAGATCAATGGTGAAACTCCGATCACATTAACTTCCAGATTCACCCCATTCGGCTGCGGGCCGAAGGTCGCCGGGGGAATACCGAGGCATGTTAAAATAATCCAAAATGACTGATATTAGTGTCAAATCCACAATTGTCGCGGTCGCTGAGATGAATGGTGATACTCCCACAGGCTTTGATTTCCAATACAGCCACCATGCAAAGAATGGGTATTTCAGCTAGTTTTTAAATAAAAGTTTTGTTATTTTTAAATATGCTTACTTAACGAATTTCCAAGAGGTAAAGAAAATCCTAGGAGAAACGCGGCTGGTTGCTATCCGATTGCTGTAGCCAGTACTGTACATTGCAACTGTTTAGGTTCGTCCTCTCTTTAACCCTTTCACAGAGGAAGTCGACTTTTGTCGACAGAACCAAATTTCCTTAACATGCGAATGTCGACTATAGTCGACGTGTTAAAATTTGTTTGTCCGTATCTTGGCTTTGTCGAGAGTAGTCGCCAAAGGTGTACCGTTCATTTTTGTTTGTGTCCAATTGTTTTCGATAAACAATAGAAATCACACAGAAAACCTTTGGCGACTACAATCGACAAACCCAAGATACAGACAAATTTTAACACGTCGACTATAATCGACATTCGCAGGTTAGGGAAATTTTTTCCGTCGCCTTCCACAGTGAAAGGGTTAAGAAAGTAATACACAAAGATGGTAAGCATGAATCAAATGAACAAATCTTTTCCACAATAGAAAAATAAATAAAAAAAAGAAGAAAAGGATACAAATATTTAGTTGTTATTTTTACTGTTTACGTGTTCCATAAAGATGGGACTTAAATGTTTGTGGCAGAAACCACTGTAAGTGTCGAAAAAAAAAGAAAGAAAGAAAGAAAAAATACATGGTTAGGAAGTTTCTGTGGTTTGAAATACTTTCGGAACAATTTTGGGCGGTTGCAGAATGGCAAATGCGACTCGTGTGGAGCCATAGCTGTTAATGAGATTTTATGCTTCGTAGCTGGAAGGGAGAGAAACATCTCGTAACCCAGCGTTTAAACCATTCAACCAACTGAGAATTATTTTCATACGTTTGTTGCTCTAACCTCAAGAAGAGTTTAACAATAAAATATGCTTTTCTATGCTTTTAACACATTCCTAACCGACTTATACACGTTCCACAAAACGACGGATTACTTTTGCGATTAGAAATGATCAAGGTACTTTAGTGAAAAGCGCAAATTGTGGATATTTGAGAAGGGACTTTCGTGGAAACAGAGAGGATTTCAATTGTGACATACTAGGTGTAAGCCCGTCGTTTTCGGGTCTTAATTCAGAATCTGGACATGAAGAGTGAGGACTCATAGTTTCTGACTCTTAGTTCAGAGTATTGATTGCCGTATTTTGTGGGCTATAAGACACATTTTTTTCTTGAATAAATAGCCTCCAAAATTCAGGTGTGTCTTATACTGTGTGTCAAAATTAATATAAAAATGTCCAGTGTTTTATTTAAAATTCCCGCCTGTCTTAAAAATGGCCATATATTCGATGCCGCGGGAATCCGATCTCTATCTGGCAACATTGGATTCAAACTGGCAGCAGCAGTGCACCGATGCGACGAACATGAGTTGCGAGGATTCACAAGCTTGCTAACACGATCTTCTTCCCGCCCCGCCATCACAAACCCAGAACCACAGACTAGAATATACAGACCGTAAACGCTGCGGAAAACTGATAAAATGTTACGGTATTTACAAAAAAAAAAAAAAAAAAAAAAAAAAAAAAAAAAACTTAAAAATTAAGGCGCGTCTTATAGTCCGTAGCGTCTTATAGTTTGTAAAATACGGTAAAAGAGGAGAAAAATAGTCCTTACTCTATTTTCCGGTATTTATCCTCTACTGTTATATAATCCCGCACAGCAACTGGGGTTGCATTCACACAAAGCGTTAACAAAAATGCTAAAAACGTGCAGACGTTTTCGCATATATTTTCACCCTCCAATATAATCCATCGAGCCGAAAATCGAAGAAAGGCCTTAGTGCGGGGTTAGATTTGGTGAAGTTCTATCGGTGTACCAAATTTGGTGGTTCTAAATTACTCCTTTCTATTCGGACAGATGATGACAGACAGACAGAGAAATACACATTATTTTATTTTATTTCTGTATAAAAGAAGTCCTAACAAACTGATTTTATTATTATTTGTTTTAGTCTAGCGTTTCTTTCAGCAGTGAGGCTAGATTGACAGCTTAACGTGAGGTTCAAACTCACGCCGGGAATCGAAGCTGGGGCCCTCAAGCCAAAGCTACGATAATCGCTTACCCATGAGTTAGCTCTTCTGACTTACTCACTGAAAAATCAACGCCTAAGACAAACCGTTTAAGTTAGAAACTTGAAATTTGGACAGGATGTATGATTTGTGATACAAGGTCCCACTAACGAGACTTTTTTTTTACGGGGAAGGAGGGAAAGAAAGGTGGCAATCATTATCTTAAGATATCTATATCTCAGAATCTCTGAAGATTAGAGGCATGAAATTTAGTATATAGACTTTTCATTTAAAATAATTAGACGTGGGTTTCAGTGTTTTATACATTTATTTACCCTACAAGAGAAGAAAAATGAGTCAGGGTTCTTCCTCTATGGCACCACAGCTCTTAGTCGAGCCTTTTCCTTCGTGAGAATTCGCCTCCATTTCTTCCGCATTTGCTTTCCAGTTGTGTATTCTGGCGTCCTTCATATCCCCCAATACCATCTCCTACCGTATTTTCCTCGGTCTACCCCTTCTCTACCCCTTACCTTCTATGTCAGCTAAGAAATTTTTCTTAACTACTCTTTCTTCTCTCATTTTGACTATATGTCCTACTTATTGTAAACCCCTAAGCTTTATATGCGTTATGTCTGCATCATTGTATCTGTTGTATAGTTCGTTGTTGTATCTCACTCGATATATTTTCATCTATTTTCACTGCTTCATATATTTTCCTTAAGAGCGCCCTAGACAATATTTTGCGTGAGGTACCGTTATCACAAGTCACCTAGCGGCTTTCCGTTTTCAGCTGTTTAGAAACGCGAAAATAAATGCCGATTTTCAAAATGGCTCGAAATGGAAAGCAGATAAGTGAATCGTGATAACGGTTTATCGTGTAAAATAATATTGTCTAGGACGCTCTTGTTCCACATTTCGATTATCTATTATCTATTTGAAGATATCACATAATTACTGTAAAATTAGCGGTATTTTAATTTCGCCGGGATGAAGATACTTAATATCTTCCGTTCAAAACTTCCTAGTAGTTGTATTTCTTCTTTCCGCATAGTTCAGCATTCACATCCATACGTAACTATAGACCTAATTAAGATTTTGTGTATTTTCGTTTTGGTGGTTATTGAGATCAAATTGAATCTTAGTAAGGGGATTAGTGCGACGTAGTTTCTGTTTGCAGTTATGACTCTTTTTTTTAATATCTCCGTTCTGATCATTGTTTGACGTGATTGTAGATCCCAGGTAGGTGTATTCGTTCACTATTTCGAATTTATATTGATCAATGCAAAGGTGTGTTCCGAATCTTCTCTGGTGTATTTTGTTTTTAGACACAACCAATACTGTTTTTTCCTTCATTTATTTTCAGCCCCATCTGTTTCGATTCTCTCTCTAAGTTCCGGAATACTTCCTTTATTGCTTTAAGATTTTTCCCCATGATGTTAATATCATCTGCATATCCTAAAATTTGATGGCTGTTGGTCGTTAATGTTCGTGTTCTTTTTATTCCTGCTCGCCGAACCGCTGCTTCTAGTACTAAATTGATTAATATTGGGGCAAGTCTATCTCCTTGTCTAACACCTTTCTGAATTGGGAACTGTCTTGATACATTGCTTCCTATTTTTACTTGTGCCCTTGAGTCTTTTGCTGTGATTTTACTTAGTTGCACTAGTTTGTCCGATATACCTAGTTCCTGGAGTGCTTCCCACATTTTTTCCCGGTGTACCTTATCATAGGCTGTTTTAAAGTCTATGAATAGATGGTATGTGGTGATATTTTTTTCCCAGAATTTTTCAACTGTGTCGGATTGTGAATAGTTGGTCCGTGGTTGATCGTCCTTTTCTAAAACCGCCCTGATATTCTCCCATTAGGTCTTTGTAGTATGGTTCCAGTCTATTGCGTATGATCGTTGTCAGGACTTAATATGATGTAGTGAGTAGAGTAATTGCTCTGTAGTTGTCGCAAGATAGCTGATCTCCTTTCTTATGTATGGGCTTTATTAGTCCTATTTTCCATTCTTCGGGAAAGTCATTTCGGTCTTTCTATATCTTTTCAATAAGTATGTGCATTATGTTTTCTATCTCCTTTTTTATCTCCTTTAATTCTTTATCTCCTTTTTTAAGGAGTTTTGCGGCGATTGTGTTCTATTCCAGGGATTCTGTTATTTTTTAACCTTTGATTGCTTCTTTAACTTCTTGAGCTGTTGGCACTTCTGTTGCTCTTGGTTGGTTTCGAGAGTCTGTGATTTCGTTATTATCCTTATTTATCTGTAACTCCTTTTGTTTTCTTCTGTCCCCTTACCTTCGACAGGGGTTTAATTCCCTGTAGGAGTCAGGGTTGCAATTGTCAAAATTAGATGATCATACCTCAAAATCGTTTAACGTTAGATATATATTAGGGATATAACAGATGCGAGGCCATAGGCCGAGCAAATACGGGGGCCAGGGGGCGAATTCTAGAGTAGGGTGGAGCGAAAATATCAAATTTTCGAGTATCGAATTCTAATAGAGCTCAAAAGTTGCGTATTCGTGTGCTGATCAAAGGAAAATCTTTGGATCTTCAGATCGCATAAACAGCCTAATTAAAAAAGAAAAAGAAAAAGAAAAAAGAAGAGAAAAAAAGGCCACTTTACCTTTACGCGAAAAAATCAAATTTTCCAGTATCGAATTATAATAGAGCTCAAAAGTTGCGTATTCCCATGCTAATCAATGGTAAAATAACGAGAAGAATCACTTTGTATCTTTAGTTCGCGCAAACGGCCTAAAATTTGAATATACATATGTGAATATGTGAATATAAACCACCAAAATTTACCTTTACGCAAGAAATATACAGATTACTTTTTTTTTATTATTTCTGTAGCGTCTAAGTACTTTATTTTAGTTGTTGGAGGTCATGTTTGTTAATGATTCGTTAATGTGAGTGATTTTATACATTTTATTTTCATAATGATTTAACAGCTCTTCGTCCATTTCTTCACGTTTTTTTTAAGGTAAAGGTAAATTTTGGTGTTCTTTATTTTATTATATTCATTTATTTTTATTTTATTTTTTTAAATTTTAAGCCTTTTGCGCGAACTAAAGATCCGAAGTGTGATCCTTTTCGTTATTTTTCCATTGATTAGCACGGGAATACACAACTTTTGAGCTCTATTAGAATTCGATACTGGAAAATTTGATTTTTTCGGTCCACCCTATTCTACAGGTAGCCGAAGGCTATATAGATGGTTGCTACTTGGTAAGGCAAATAACTATATTTGGAACCTTAGGTGAAATAATAATAATAATAATAATAATAATAATAATAATAATAATAATAATAATAATAATAATAATAATAATAATAATAATAATAATAATAATAATAATAAGAAGAAGAAGAAGAAGAAGAAGAAGAAGGAGAAGGAGAAACTCAATCCCACCTGAAAATTACGAATCTTCCCCCTTCTAGGGTGGAAGTGCCTTAATTCATTGCTCCCTGAAGCTCTTGGGTTCGACTCTGTTCACATGAGAAAGAGCGTGAATATAACTGTGTTTAACATTCGAAGAAAATAAAACAACTCTTTGTCAGAAGGCAAGGGAGTGCATACGAGAGGTGTGTCATGTGAGAACTAAACAAATACATGGGAGGTGAACGACATGGAGTGAGTGGCGTGTTGCACATACAACGTGGAATCAAGTTCAAGTTTGTTCTCAGCCCACTGAGTGTGTACTTGTACTATGTCACTGTTTGCATTCACATTTCAAATGGTCATTGTTCGTGCATTTCCCTACCTTATATGGACATCAGTTTCCATGCAGCCACTTTCATTGACAGAGTGTCTGCATCAATCAGCGTTCTTTCTAGATGGAGGAAAAAAACTTCCATTTGCAATAGTATTCTTGTAAAATAGCTGTCCCATAAGTTTTATTTTCTTAATTATTAATTTGCATTGTTCCTAAAACTTAATTTAAATATTCATTAGATATCCAGAGAATTTCCAATAGCTGTCAAAATTATCCCTAGATTACTTGAATCGCAGATTTGAGAAACGTCATAAGTCAATAATGCCAATAATGCCTTAAATCAATGATTTGTGACGTTTCCCAACTCAGCTTGACTTCTGACATCAGGGACGTACGCAGGAATTTATTTCGGGAGGGGTCCAAAGCTTTTCGGGGGGTCCAAACACAATTTCATGCTAAATTATATTAAAAATTGTAAAATTGCCCCTAAAATTAGACTAAATTTACAAAAAAGTCCGGATTTCGGGGGGTCCGAACCCCCAGGACCCACCCCCTGCGTACGTCCCTGTCTGACATATCAAAATCCAACGGTGTAGCTACCCTTCAAGTATGAAAGCTGCTTATAAAATCATTTTCGGCGTATGGCTGACTTATGACGTTTCTCAAATCAGCGATTCACTTGTAGACCAAAGCCCACTTCTTTTGGACGAGTCCAGATTTCCCCAGTTCACAGGCTAGGTAAACTCCTGCTCTCCATTTGGACAATAGAAGAACAAGAAATTTTGTCTACACCGGGAATCAAACAGATGGACTGCACAGAACTGTCAGCTGCTTACAGTCCGTTGGCAGATATATATGCCTTACTCGCAACGACACCGGAATTTCTTTATTACATAAAGATAAATTAATTTTGTAAATCACCAGGGGAAAAATCCGTGAGCTCTCAAAATTTTTGATCTGATGATAGTGCATCTAGTGTTTTTCACAATAGAAAACGAGACCGAGAAATAAGTACAATACAATACAAAATAAAATATAGCCTATATTGGGTCAAAAAAAAAAAAAAATCGAAAATGCGAGAATCGAATCCCAATAGTACCCTAAAGTTGCAACTTCGTTTACGTAATGAATAGGCAAAATATGAACAGGCCAAAATTTTGAAAATAAAACTTTGAAAAAATAGGTATAATAAAGTATTTTTAAAAATATATTAATAATACAACAATCATTTCCCAATAGAGTGCAAAAAGTATCTTTGTAGTGCATAAGTTATCTATAAAAAATTTCGTTTCAGTCAGTTGATAGCTTTTACTGCAATATGAAACCTCCCTAATTACAAATATTAACTACTTTGAAACTATTAGTGTCGGAGAATAACGGTGTGTGTGTGTATGTGTGTTAGAGACCTTCACGGGCCGGGCTCGGCCTGAGGCCCGAAGCCCGGCCCGGCTCGCGGGCCGACTCTGTTATTTCTTTGGGCCGTGTCGGGCTTGGGCGGGCCGACACTGATTTCTCTTCAGGTCGGGCCGGGCTAGGGCCGATTAATTGCAATAATTATTGACTTTCGTTAAACGATAATTAGAATAAAGGCAAACGTTGAAGAAGTGTGCCCGTAAAAAATGTTACAAAATGAAACTTTTAAAATTTATCGGGCCCGGGCCGGGCTTGGGCCAAGAATTTTAAAAAACTTATCGGGCCGGGCCGGGCCGGGCTCGGGCCGAAAATCTTCAAAACTTTTCGGGCCCGGGCTGGGCCGGGCCTAGGCACATTCCGACTGAATTGAGCTCGGGCCGAAAAATTCGGCCCGTGCAGGTCTCTAGTGTGTGTGTGTGTGTGTGTGTGTGTGTATCTGTGAGAATGTGAGAGTAGCAGTAGAGATGATTGTGAAGCTTCAAAGAAATTATACGCCATATTGCACAAAATTCAAAAGAGAATAATTTTTACGGAAATTATATTGCAAAAAGTTTCCATCACGTATATGCAAACTTGGAACGTGAAGTAGTTTTCACTCCCTTATTTTTGGCGGAGCTTACTTAACCTCTAAGAAATGATTTATTTACTAACGCTGCAAGACAGGATAGGTAAAGATCAATTAAATTAAGAAAATCTTACGATTTCATTAACATTCTAGAACGCACAGATAGATAGAAAAGCAAATGACTTTCGATTCGGATGTTGAAGCTTGTTTACGCTAGATTGAATAAAACTTACATATTACACAGAGGTGTAGCCAGCAGATTTATCTAGGAGGAGCAGGGGCCCGTTGATTTTGAGGGGGGAGAGCTACAATATATATACATAGCCAAAAAAAAAAAAAAAAAAAAAAGTGTAACAAGACAGAATTGACTGTACGGTTTTTCTAACCCTAAGCCACTAGAACACTGTATCTCTAAATTATTTTCCTTCCTTCTAAAATCGTGCACATTTTGTTCCTTTTATGCTGCAGCAGTATTATCTTCTGAGCTGTGTTTCGTGCTTTCTTTCTTAAAATATTTTAGTAAAGACATATTTGCCTTTCCTTGTGCACCAGATAAACAAACTTTTAGGCGTGGATTACTGAAAAACCATATGTTGCCAAACAACAGAAGTTTTTCCATGTCAAAGGAATTTGATACATCCTTGTTTTAAAAGTAACTTCAGTAGTCACGTTTCTGTTCACGATACAAATTCTCATCAGAGCATCATTTAGGGGAGGAGGGCAAGAGGGGGCAATTGCCCTCCTCAAGAGTTTGAGAAATACATATACTTTAATCGATTGTCTATTAATAGTAATTACAAAACGTGAAAGTCTTCGATGGTACTCTTACTCCCTCAAGCGAAGTCTGAAATGACGCCCCTGATTCTTGTATTGGCATAGATTGATAGTTATTTTAAAATAAGTCTATATAAAATATCTTCATGCTTCATATTGGACATGATCCGCACAGGAGCGCTAGATCAATCGATTGTAGCAGATGTGGTAGCAAGCTGTACATTTGGCCATTCCTTACACGGAAGAGACATCATACTATTTTTCTATCGGTAAGGATTGGTAAATAAATTTACCGTAAATTATTAATTGTATGTAAACTTTGTTATTTTTAAATAACTGAAGCGAAGAAATCGTACAATGATGTTTTGAAAGCTGATCATTTGGGAGGTCCAGGAAATCATTTGGGGGGCCTGACCCCGATGGGGCCCCCGTGGCTACACTCTTGATGTTACATAATTGAATTGAATTGAAAAGGCGTTATTCAAGCGGGCGAGTTAACAGTATATTATGTAATATTGGTTTACTTTATTCTTCACAATAGGTTAACAAATTTGTAAATGTACATTTTTGAATGAGTTGTCCACATATCATTATTATTAAAACAATAACAACCGTTTCATTTAGTTTACAAACAAAAGGTTGTAATTTTCGTTTCTCGTCATACGTGTATGATCATTTTCATTCAAAAGGATTCAAGGCTTCATGTGTTCTTCCATTAGTCACTCACATATGAAGGAGAGAATATGGTGTGATCTGAATGTGAAATTTGTGTTTTGCCATTCAATGTCATTTCGCTTACTCACACGGATAGTAGTCTTGTGTCCACCATCTCAGCTCAGGACGAAGGAATGACTCATCCCTAATTTTGTGGTGAATTGCTTCCATAACTGGAATTCTCTGGATTTCCCGATGACCATTTAACGATCTCTGAAGCCAAGCAAGTAATTGCTATTATGTGTATATAGATGGCCGTACAAAGCTTATTCAAAAGGGATTTCGGAAACGGGTCAATTGTTTCTTATTATTTAGGACAGTTATGTGAACATTGATTGCTGAGTCACACTTGCTGTTAGTCATGGGAGGACTTTGAACAGAACGTCGTCTTAACGATCGATTCTTCAATAACTGTGTTTTTCTGGAGTAGCTTTTTTTTTATTTCACGGATTTTTTCTTTAAATTTCTATACAATGGGCGCTGAAACCCGCAGAATTCTAAGCATCACTACAATTCATTACAACATCTCATTATAATTTATAATTTCACACAAGAAGGATAACCTGATCAAAGCATCTTTCTATCTTACTATCTGCGTGACCTTTATTTACATCGTTTGCATAATAAGCATAATCTATGAATAATAATAATAATAATAATAATAATAATAATAATAATAATGATGAAAAATGTAAAAATATAAAAGTAGATACAGTAAGGCTCCGATTATCCGCGGAATTGGGTGGCAAGGGCAGCTCGAATAGCGAAAATCGTACATAACCAGAGAAAAGACTAAAAATGAGGTGGGAACACGAAAAAAAAATATATATATCAGCATAAAAACTATGGTTTATTTTGCACGTGAAAGCCATGATCAAAACAAAAGAGCAAGGCCTATAGGATTACGATCTACAATAAGCCTGCCAGTAATTTTCGACCTTCTTAGTGTAGGGCCTATTGTATTTTACCGGTTGCTGGCCAAGGGCGCCGATCCTGGGGGAGACCGAGGGGGCCCAGCTATATCTTCTGCATCTGAATGTCCCCCCCCCCCCAATTTATAGAGAAATCGGCGCCCTTGTTGCTGGCTCGGATTTAAATGGGTGTTTTTGAGGTTCGTAATTAAGTACTAGGCTAGTCGACAAAGCGTTACCCCCCACAGTGAACGCGGCCTAAGTGGCTACACGGTAATTTTAGTTTCACCAAAGTTGTAAATCATACTATGAGCCAGTCAGGGTTTCCAGGTCTTTTCTTTTCATTTCCCGCGCCAGAAGTGGTAGACCTGGATTCGATTCTAGGCAGGAGCTTATGTGGTTAGGGTCCCACGTTGAGCTGTAGTTCACGTCTGATGTAGTCTCGCTGATATAGTCGAAAGAGACGGAGCAAGAGGCATTTGTTTTTAAAGATATCCTCTGTATCGAAAACAAAATTAGACCCCAATCAATAAATTCCAACATTTACACTACTTTATACTTTACTAGCTATGCACGTGCTTTTGGAGAATGGGGTTCCGGATTCGAATCCTGTGGGAGATCATTGAAAAGTTTCAGCGCATAAAGGTAGTTTAGATTCCACCTTAAACTGTAGGTTCACATCTTGTATAGCTTCGGTGCTGAAAGGACCGCTAAATTCCAAGCCACCAACTATAAAATTTACATCATGATATTTTTAACCAATTCTCTGGTTTAATCTTTTAATTTTTCCTCTCATGATTTTGGCTTCTTCTGAAATTCCTACTCTCTACCAATTTTAGCACCTTATTTTCAGTTTCAGAACAAAGTTGATAAAACACGAGCAGTTACAGTTAAAATAAATAAATAAAATAAAATAAACATATCTTTCCCAGGAATATTTCTAAGCTGCATGGAAAGAAATGTCTGGAAACTGAAACATTATGTGTTTGTTTTACAAAACTAAGTTTCGAAATAATTAGGCAACGTAGTTTTTCGGTCATTTCAAAGACTGGAAAGAGAATAAGATGTATTGAATCCCAATTTAAAATTATGGTCTTTGCTGTTTAAAACATTTTCGATATACCTAAGTACCAAACTATTAGAGGTGGCATTTTCCGCCTTTCTACTGTGCACACATTTATGGCTTAGACCATCTAAGGGCAATTGTTCCATCATCTAACATATCCACCCCATAAAATGACGCATAGCCGACCCTGGCCCTTTCGAGCTATTGCGCCTTAAGGTTTGGTATATATTAGGTATATTGGAAGTTGGCACAACTTTAACAAAGTATTTATTATTATTATTATTATTATTATTATTATTATTATTATTATTATTATTATTATTATTATTATTATTATTATTATTATTATTATTCATAGTGAACATACAATTTGGCTCGATGTAGCTCTACTTAACAGTATTAAATGAAATCATAAAATAAGAATATTCTTACTTTCTTCATTCTGAGAATTCCGTTCCATTCCCTCCCAGTCTGGAACAAATATCGCAGCCACTTCTCTCCACATTTTTATTTTTAAGTCACGATTCATGTAGTTCGGATCTCTTAAATCATATAGGCATGGCCTATTTTGTATTTCGATTATAAACGCCTCTGTGTTAAACACACTAACCATGACTGGATATGTACACAGGACACGTTTTCAAACACAACTGAAAATTTCTCTTTGTGATTACACTTGTGGTTGTCTGTTTGGGGGTGGAGTTCGAGCTTCGGAGATAGGGGCTCAAATTCAAGTTATTTCGTTGTGTCATCTTTTGCCTAAAGCCAAATATTTTGCTTATAGATTACCATGGCACCAGCTAAGTGTCAATCAAGTGTATCACGAGAAATCACCCTATTGTGTTACATAGATTTTTCTGTGATTAGCTAATTTTCGGAATTTCCTTCTATTTTTGTGAATTTTCTTTTGTTATACACACACATACTTTATAACAGCAGAGTTCCAATCTCTGCACAAAGCGTCTTCCAAGCAGCTGTTTCTTGCTACAATCCCCTTGCCTGGCAACACGTCTTTCCTTTCTGTCCTTCCTTTTGAAATCTTTTAAACAGCAGGCGGTCTATTGTTCCGACCCGCACCAAATACGCTGGAGCCGGCGTTTTCTCAGCAATTTTATTGCTTTCGCGTTCATGTTTAGCCGCTCAGATTTAAATACATGGTCAGCGTATTTCAAGCTTACGCATGAGCAATAAATGCGCTTTGCGATCGCTACAAATAGCCGGGGTCTAAACCTCCAGTTGTCGCCCTAGGACTGTCACTCCGCAGTGAACAATGAATGTAATATACTACCACGCAAATCTAGACTTGCCAGATTTCTGAAGCTCCGAACTGGGACATCGTTAATGCCAATCTTTTATCAAAACTTCCCATAATAAATTCTTAATTTAACAAGACATATGCTGCAAAATGAAAATTCATAATACATGTTTTTCAAAATTCTATTATAATTTATTCTTACACCACTCACAATTCAAACAAACTAGTATGCACAAAGACAGTATTTTCATTTGTAATACCAAATAATAATAATAATAATAATAATAATAATAATAATAATAATAATAATAATAATAATAATAATAATAATGCAGACATCAGTCTTAGGTATTTTAGTCTCAAAATTTGCTTTTCAGTAGTCAAATTTGGTGTTCTAATTTCTGAAACAGTTCAGTTTCTGCTTAAATATAAGCGTCAGTCCACACTTCCCTACTTATAAGATAAATCACAACGTTTCGTAATATATATATATATATATATATATATATATATATATATATATATATATATATATATATATATATATATATATATTAACAAATCCAACACTCCACTGGTTTCCATACTGGGGAGGCTACCCCTGAGACGTATGAAAGAATATCAAGACGGCACAGATAATACCATAACTTGCAAAATTACTTTTACACTCTAAAGGCGTCAGATTTTTATTTTCAACCACGATTAGCTAATCCTTATATTAAACAAACTTCCAATTAAATATTGAGATTTTATTTTACTGATTCCAATATGTACTGTATGGGGCAGAAACATGGACATTACGCACAAGCGATGAAAAAATTGCAGCCTCTCGAAATGTGGGCATGAAGAAGAAAGGAAAGAATTAGCTGTGTTGAACGGAAATCGAATGAGAGGGTGTTAGAAATAGTAGGCAGTAGGGGAAAAAGAGGAGGAAGAGAAACTGGTTAGGATATTGGCTGAAGAGGAACTGTATTGTGAGGGACATGCTAGAGGATATGGTGGAAGGAAAGAGAGGGAGGGAGCGAAGGACACTGTAGTTAAAGGAAGATATTAAAACAGAAAATTGTTACGTCAAGACGAAGAGACTAGCTAAGGACCACCGAACGCCGAACCTTGTCTGTTGAAGCAAATAACCTGCCAATAATGGCAGAAAGCTATTATGAAGATGATATGTTAGCAGTATTGACCAAAAAAGAAAGAGAGAGAGATAAATTAAAATAATAATTATTATAATCAAACCTCTTGATATTTTAGAATAATCTGAGTGAAAACTGAAAACGACTCAACTGTCTGTATTTTGTGTAAACTCAATTTATATATACCTTTGACCTATATTAGAAATACAAAATAACGGCATCAAACTCCAAGTTATTTAATAACTGTACAAAATCAGTCTCACGTGTGAATATGGATACTACCATCAATTCCCACTTCGTTGGGTTAAATTAATAATAATAATAATAATAATAATAATAATAATAATAATAATAATAATAATAATAATAATAATAATAATAATAATAATATGTTTCGTTAGTCAGTCACTTTTTACTATTACTAAAGCGTTGTCTGATATCCGTCATTTTCGATGGTTTTATATTTCTCTCGCCTCCTCCTTCCCAAGTTGCAGGGCTGGATTTGGATTTAAATGGCATCAGAAGTGTCACTGTTCATCTCAGAGACCCCGAAAACTATGGATTCAGCACTAATATCGATCATTTTCAATAAATTTATACCTATATCCCCTCCTACTCTATGTTCCGAGGCACGGCATCGAAAGTATCACTGTTCACCTTAACGACCCCGAGAACTATGGTTTCGGCATTAATATTTGGTCATTTTTGATCATTTCTATATATCTCCCTCTCCCCCAAGTTACGAGGCTGAATTTGGTCATAAACGGCATCGGAAGTGTCAGTATTCAACTCAGTGTCCTCAAAAACTATATATTGGACACTAGTATTCGTCCCTTCGCCAAGCTACGGGGCTGAATTTGGATTTAAGCAGCATCGGAAGTATCACTGTTTACCTCAGCGACCCCCAAAACTATAGATTCCACTCTAATATCGGTCATTTTCGATAATTTTTAAATATCTCTCCCCTCATCGCCCCCTAAATTGCACCGTCAAAGTGATATGATAGAAACCATCTCAGGTCCGAACCTCATCTATGTTAAAAATTTGATCGAGATTGGTCCTTTGGTTGAAGATTTATTAAGTTTTATTTATTATTTGATAACCCCCTCTTCTCCTACCCCTAGGTTTTACTGTCAAAGTGAAATGATGAAAACACTCCAAGGTCCAAACCTCATCTATGTTATAAATTTGATCGAGATTGGTCAGATGGTTCAAGAGAATAGGAGTCACAAACATAGTTACTTTCAATTTTATAATATAGATTTGTTGTTGTAGTACAATGTTATATCGCTCAATCCCCGATTTGCCGTATACCTAAGAAGGCTAAAAGTTATATTGATAAACAATTATTCAACGTATAAGTATCCGCTCATGAAGTCAAACTAGAGGTCACATGCACTAAGTTTTTGTCAATGTCATAAAAATGTTATTTCGAAAAACTTTTCAACGGATGCTTGGGTCTCGGAGCCAAGACCATACCCATGTAGTCGGCACCTATGGTGTACTGAATTACCGATGTTCAATACTACATTTCTCTTTAGTTTTGGAAGAAGAACACCACTAATATGCTTTGAAATGAAATGAAATATCTAGTTTAACGTCCTACGATTATGCACCAAGGCTAAGGGAGACGGTGATGATGAGAAATGACTGAAATGATGGAATGAAGAAAGTAGGAGGAAACAAAAAAATCCAGAAAAACCCACGGTGTTTGCCTACCAAAATAGCTCACATGACGCAAGATGGCACCTGTGTGGCTTGAAAACGAGCAATATCTACTGAAAACGTGAACAACCAATTCAGAAAATGACATGTTGTAGCTATATGCTACAGGGGCGGATCGACTTACACGGATTGCATAAACTACTGGGAACACATTCACTCCAGCGGCATTTTTACTGAAGCCAAGAAATTCAAGTAAAAGATGTAATGATTTTTCCCGTTCTTTTCTACATTCTATAAGAAAATTCAAGTAGTACCGGTACTTGTGCAAGACTCTTGGCCAAGAGTCTTGGTCTTGTACCCCTTGGTCTTGTATCGGGATTCCTGGTCTTGGTCTTGGTCTTGCATGCAAGGCTCTTGCAAAAACTGCAAGACTAAGACTCTTGTGCTCATCACTAATTTGAATGGTTATTCTCCTGTGTTTCATTATGTTTCAACTTTCTCCGTCAAGGCGGCACCATTAGTCAAAGATGGTCTTCCAGATATAGAGCCATGATCTGATCCGCGGTGGTAATGTATTAAGTTTGAAATTACCGTTTCCACTTGGATTTCACCTTCATAGATTTCTTTAATCTTTTCGTGGATCTGCTTTACTGATTACCTCCTGAATATGAAGGAACTTAATAACGCTCCAGCCCTCAAGCTTGTCAACCATCACACCTTCAGTGATTTTTTTAAAAAAAGTGTTCTAACGAGTCCAGAATTTGCATGGTTAACAAAGCCTGACTATAAAATAAATGTCCAATGGGGTAGTTCGTCACCTTCTAGGTGATTGCAGGAACTTTTTGATACCTCCTCGTATTTTACTCTTGAAATTAACTATGATTTTCTCGACCTCCGCTTTCTTTGAGAGAATCATTTATTGATTTTAAGAACATTGATTGGTATAGGTCTAATTATTTGTGTTGCAGTTAAGTTCTGTGATCAAATATTTTTTCTTATTATGATCTAAGCCTGTATATTATTATTATTATTATTATTATTATTATTATTATTATTATTATTATTATTATTAGTATTATTTCTCGAAGTTTGGGAATGTACAATAAAAGTAGAAACAGGGCGTCTGCTCCCCTTGCAATTAATTGTTAACAATTGAAAGCTATCATTTGTAGGTTTACCGTTCTTGTTATTAATAATAAATTTAAATAGTGTTAGTAGTTCAACCGTATCAATAACAGTCTTATTATACGACTAAATTTGACTGTCTGAGCGGTTGTTTGATTCTTCTGTCACAATTATTCGAATCATCCTGTATATATCGTATCAAATAGCTATTGATACTCCATATAAAGATATTAGACCGTTTGTTATACGAGGATGTAGTGCAATGTTCCTAATTTTCCAGCCCAGATGCGTTGTTACACGAAACGCTTGTTTGCTCAGCGTTGTTATCCTGATGCAACGTCTCATTGCGGCTGAATTCAACTGGTCATCAAAAGATGGCGATTGTCAGCGGTGATCTGCTTTACATCAATTGGTTGGAATGAATTACAGAGCAGAGAGTATATACGTTGTATGAGAAGAGGCTCTTGTTATATTAGCGACCCTGACACAAATCGCATGATGCTTTTTCAACGAAGGGAGAAAGGGGTCGACGCGGGGAAGGATTCTGCAACGAGAGATCCGTGCTCTGATGCAAGCGAACTTCGCAACTTGAGTTTTAACAAACAACCTCTATTAGCAATTCAGAAACGAACACGCTTGTTTACAAATGTAGTTTAAATCTGTTTGCGATGCTAATCTCTCGAGCAGATACAGAGTGAACTAAATTAAGCACAATTTGACCTTCCCGAAACGCTTGTTTGGGCTTCAATTAGGGAGATGCCGTGTTTCCAGTCTAATACACTGAGAAAGATAATGGCTACGACTTTTGAGTTTTAGAAGGATTTGTAGCGAATGGATTAGGTAGAAAGAAAAGCGGGAAAATAGGTGGACCGTTTGAAATGAATTTTTAAATGTAGTTATCAGTACCTACCTTGAGCTGGGGTTTTATAATATCACTTTCGTTAAAATGCGAATCCTAAAAAGGGAGGGGAGCAGAGACTCAAAATTTATGTAAAAAATACAATAGATCATCAGCTTTTCAAGTTAGGCAGATTAGCAGGGCCCTAGGCAATTTACCGCTCCGTGCAATGGTATCATTTGCCACTCCCTCCCTTTCTCCAGAAAGAACACATCTTAAAAAAAACGGTTTTAAATATGCAGGGGTGTCCACAAAGGGGGGTATGACGCAAACTGCGCCATTGAAATATTTGGGGGGTTAAAAAGCTATATAATTATGTTTGAGGGGGTGTAAAAATTAATCAAAAAGATTTTTTTCATGAAAGAACACCTACGGATAGACAATTTGGGGTGCGTCATGGACATAAGGGGGGCACCACTGAAATATGCTACCCCATTAAGAAAAACGAAGGGGAAAGGAAAGGCACTCGCACTCAGAAAGGCATAAACACCACAAATACAATCTTGTTTTTCCTCTTTTATCTTTACATAATAATCTATTATGTTAGTGAAAGATAAAACAAACACACCTACAGAGAAAATATGGTAATCCTTCGCAATTCCAGTACAACTAGCTCTTTTAAATTTATTTCTTGATTTTCCTTCTACGTCTGTTAAAAAATAACTTTAAAAAACTTGTTTCCACCTTCAATGATAAGAAACTTGTTAGTGACAAAGAGAAGACTAGTTTTCATATCAAAACTGTGAAAACTAACTAAATGGAACAGGTGTTCGCGGTGGCTCAGTGGTAGAGCGTTCACCTCTGGTGCATGGGGTCCCGGGTTCAAACCATGCTCCCGTCAAGTGAACTTTGTGCTGGACTAACCGTGTGCGTGGGTATTCTCGGGGTTCTCCTGTTTCCTCCCACTTTCTTCATTTCATTCATTACTCATCATCACCGTCTCCTTTAGCCTAGCCGGCATAAGCGTGGGACGTAAAACTCAAAAATTTCATTTTTTCTCAATGATTGGTTTTATTATCATTCTCAATGATTGATTTTACTACCCTTTAAAGTTTTCTTTTAGTTTGTTGTAAGTCATATTAAAGTGTAATTAACTAAAAGAACGAATACAGTAGACAAAAGCTTAATAAATACATTTAACGTAGTTCATGACACTGTGATTCTCTTTAATACATTTTTCTACTACACATGTATTTTTGAGTTGATTTTAAGTTTAGCGTCCCTTTCAACATCGAGACTATATGAGACGTGGATCTACTGATTAACGTGGAATCCGAACCACATGAGCTCCCGCCGGGAATCGAATTCGGGTCTCCCATGCCTCTACTACACATTCATATATCTTCTATATACATATCTTCTGATGTAAAAGTACGGATCAGCAACAGTTTCTTAATTTTGTATTGCTTCTGTTAAATTAAAGATTTTTTTTTAGTAAAAATTCACCATCAATTGTATCAGGATCGAAAATCTATAAAAATTCAACTTCATCTTATTGTGTATGGATATTGTCAGATTCAGCAACATTGATTTTCTTCCTTCTTAGGACGTACTCACACACTGACGAACAGAAGATTCTCCATCACACAATGGTAAACGTGACTGTTAGCGACCGACAAATTGCAAGCGGTGTAGTGGGCCGCAAATTCGCAAACTCTTTTTGCGAATAAATATTTCTTTTTTTTACATTTTTAAAACTGCAACAGAATTCGTATTTCATTTACTTCTTTTAAAATACAAATTCGTGTTGAGTGTTCTTTTTTTCTCTTAGAACGAAAGACTTCTTGTCTTCCCGTTCTGAGTAACCGAGTTCCCCCTTCTTGACCTCAGGGTCAACCGTCTGGTAGATAACGACATTCCCTCTGTAACAGGGAAATGTCTGGCTCTGTGTCTGATATATATGTATTCTTGTTACTATTATTATTAGTGGTAGAATACTGTTAAGAAAACCCATCTAGTCTTGTGTATCTTTTAAATGTCATTTTCTGCTTCTAAAAAGAAGATTCTTTTTCGTTCTTCGGAACATTAAATATATATGTATGTCTTTGGTCGAAAACAAGCAGATAAACTTCGAAGGGTCTTGAGTTCATTATGTATAAAACCTTTCAAGTTTATTACTTGAAATCTTTTATGTTTAGTATATGTTTTATAGTTTAAGATACTGTTTGTACAATTCTCTGTAAATCTCGATGTAAAATCATTCTTCCAGAGAAAGGGGCTCACACACATAAACTCAAGGACTACACATCACACGCACACGTATGCGCACACACAAAATCTTATCTTTTGCCTGGCTCCGCCCAAGGCACCTTGTTCTAGCCAATCTAGATGTTAATGGTATGGCTTGTTCCAATAGCTAGTATCTCCACCCCTCAGAGTGGAACCCTTCCGAGCTACTATGCACCCGAAACCGTGTGCAAAACCAATAATCTTCCTTTTCAGGATACTGGTCCCCCTCGGGCTACGCCCTAGGTACTTTTTACATCTCCACGCATGCTCAACCTCTGACCTTACGGTCTTGGTGCAACGTTTACACACGTTACTATTTTGCACACAGACCGTAAATTGGTGCCGGTTGAACCCCCAACCGAGGCCCTTACAATCGCATGTTTTGGGCTCTCTCGTCGGACAACGTCCCTCTCCTGAACCCCTCAGAGACGTGAGGCCTACGAGGAGTACGCAATTCGTTAGGTACGTCTCAGTTCAGGAACTTATCACGAAGAAGTCTCTAGTTGTCCATCCCTCTGCCTTCCAACCTCTCTGCCTCCACGGAGGCCTGCCTACTCACTCTCTTGGTTACCTACCTCACTCTCTTGGTTTACCCAGTACTTGGCAATCTGTTTCTGAAAGCTCGATGGCTCAGCCAGGGTTCTCCCATAATGGCTGGTCGGCTTAGGAAACTAACGGTCAAAGTACTACCCTACCTAATCCTCACGGTAACTTGGCAATCTGTTTCTGAAAGCAAGACGGTTCAGCCAGGGTTCTCCCATAATTGCTGGTCTGCTTAGAAAACTGACGGCTAAAGTTACCTCCTTCCGAACTTGGCAATCTACTTCCGCAAGTTCCACTTCAGCCCGTACTAGCTCCAGAAACTGCTGGCAAGCTTAGGAAGTTGACGGCTAAAGTTCTGTCGCACCCCTATTTGATGTGTGTTTTGACAGACTCTAAGTTTATTGCTTAGCTGGCCTAAACGCACGGGTAATCAAATAGTTACAGCCTGTTTGATGTCTGTTCGCAGACCGGTAGATCAAACGGTAAACCCTTACACCTTCCTTGTTTGATGTCTGTTCGCAGACCGGTAGATCAAACGGTAACCTTAATTCCTTCTGGTAACCAACTTTGTTTGATGTCTGCTTAGCAGACCGGTAGATCAAACGGTAACCTTTACACCTACCCTGTTTGATGTCTGTTCGCAGACCGGTAGATCAAACGGTAACCTGTTCCTAACCTCTGGTAACCTACCCTATTTGATGTCTGTTCGCAGACCGGTAGATCAAATAGTATACCTCTTACCTACCTACCCACTAGGACTGATTCGTGCCCTCCCAGTCTAGTGCAGTTTTGTTTTCTTTGTGACAGTGCTCTTTTAAACAGTGCAGTTATTTAGTGAATTATTTTTTTACTATCTATTGGAACACCGCCACGTAAGTTAAACTCTTTTATAAATATACAAAGTACTTACACTATCGCCCCGGCTCTGGTTCTTGTAATTTGCTTAGAGCCAATAAACTGCAGGCTTACTGCAAGGAACATATTTGTCGAGTTTTGTTTCAAGAAATATCCCAAAGGATTGTTTGGTTATCAAACCTTAATCAGGATAACGATTCCATTGTTTCCATTAGAAGATAAGTCTTGGCCCAGGCCAACGCTACCGTGTAATACTAAGATTCTTCAGACTGTTTTGTTAGCTGAGTTCCTGTTTCCAGTATAACTTTGCCGCTCGAGTTATAGTGGGTGTTTTGCAGAAACTTTGATTGACTAATTAGAAGTATTTTGGTAAATTACAAAACTCTCTTGTGTGGGTGCCGGTCTAGGCAAACGCATAAAGCCGGCCCGCCACATAATTTGGTGTCAGCTTTGTGGGATATCTTGAACAACCTAGGATATCTTGAACAACCTAGGATATCGTGAACTTTTTGCACAGCCTTAGGATATCAGGAATAATCGTGACATCGTAAACTTTGATACCAGTTTAAGTTATTTAAGTGAACTGTGTTTTGTGCATGTGCATTTTGCATGTGTGATATTTATTGTTGCTGAAAGTTTTTCCATCTGTTTAACTTTCATTCCATCCTCCTTGGCGGAAGCGAAAAAGGGTAAAGGACGCTTTTGTTGTTTGACTGGCCATCAATCAGCAAAACATCCTGCTCACTGTATCGTGACGCCAAACGCACATTAGTGATTTCAGTTCATTAGTGTTTAAATAAGTGCAGTGCATTTTAGTGTTGAAATTAGGCATTTTAAAGCCCGAATAGGTGAATAAATCCCTCGTGATTAAACTCACAGGTGAATAAACTCATCGTGAATTTAGATTTAGTTAGGTTAAGTGAGAAATTCCTCTCAGAAACCATTATGGCTCAAACCTTCGAGTTTTCGCAAATCTAAGAGGTTCATTCATTTATTTAATTTGTTGTTTCCACGTAGAAACGTAATTTGAATTTTTAATCATGGCAGAAGCTGACGGAAGTAACGTACAGCCAGAATATGTTAAAGTTTCTCAGGCAATTCAAGTTATTGCAGAACCATTTACAGGAGATCGTTCTAAGTTAAGGCAATTTATTGATAGTTGTGAAATTGCTCAAGGGTTAGTTAACCCCCGTGATAAGCCTGTATTATTGAAGTTTATTAAGTCGAAAATTTTAGGAGAACCTAGAAATCGTATTTTAGTTAGATTGAACGTAGATACTTGGGAAGCAGTTAAGACAATTTTAGAAGAGAATTATGCTACACATAGATCTATTGATTATTATGCTTGTTTATTGTTTTCTGCCAGGCAAGGCAAAAATGAGGGTATTAGCTCATGGGCTAGCAAGTTAGATACAATTCGAGCTGATCTGAAAGCTGCTGCTTCGAAAATATGTAGTGAAACTGAAAGAGCTGGTGCTCATTCACTTATTGATCATTTGACAAAAGCATCTTTTGTCCAGGGAATTAGCGATCCCCGCATTCAAACAGTAATTCGTGGTAAAAGTACAGAAGATGATAGTTTCGCTCAATTAGTAGGTTTCGCTCTAGTTGAAGAATCGCACATATTGTCTCAGAGACGAAAGCCATTAGATTCTAAGAATGAAGATAGGGCAAATTCTTCAAATCATAACCATAAGTCAGAGAAGAAAGGAAATAGGAAATTTTCCCAGAAAAAGCATTCTGAAAGTAAATCTAGAGATTCTCATAACTCTTCTCATTCCCGTAAGGATAGGAGAAATTTTAAGAAAAAGGTTCATTGTTTAGAAGATTGCGATCATTCAGTAGACTCGCATGAAGAACCGCATGATAAACATTGTAGTGAAAATAGTGACAAATTTGAGGATTCCAATTCTTGTTGTGCTTTACGTTGTACACACTCCTATCATTGTCGTGAAAAGCGTAACCATACTTGTGCGAAGAAACGTATCCATGTTTGTACCCGAAAGAACACAAGTTCTCCGCGTTGTTCTCATCACCAAACGCGCAGTTCTTCTCCGCGTAGTTCTCGTTGCCGCAAAACGCGAAGCCGTTCCCCGCGTCGCATTCAGCGTCGCCCAGCGCGAGATTCTTCTCCGCGCCATCCTCAGTGTCATCACCCAGCGCGAGATCCTTCTCCGCGCCGTCCTCAGCGTCATCGCCCAGCGTGTACTCATTCTTCGCGTCGCACTCAGCGTCGCCGGTCGCATAGTCATTCTCCGCGTCGCACTCAGCAACGCCCAGCGCATAGTCCTTCGCCGCGTCGCCCAGTGTATGTGTGTCCCCAGCGCCGTACACCGCACAAACTCTCTCCGCGACCAAAACCGAATAATGTCTCACCGCGTCGTCATCCCGTCGTTGACACGCATGATTGTGAATTGAAAGAGAAATGCCGTGCTGACCACAGCACCAAGCCAAAATCTTGTAGCTAGAATACGTCTTTATGTTGTTTATCGAAACACAACTCCTCCAAAGTTAAATTAGAGAAACGTGTTGATAGTAATAGAAATCAGAATGATAATGTTAAGAAGATTTTCCTTTCTTCCACTGAACAAACGAGCAATAATTGTACGAAGGTGTCCCCACCTCAGAAACCTGATCGAAATTCTGTTGTCTGATACAATTGGACGTTACGCCCAATTATGCGAATGTTCCACTAAGAGCATAATCGATGAAAAGGGTAAAATTAAAGTACGAATGATGGATTTAAATAAGAATTACGAAATGTTATTAGATTCAGGCTCAGATCTATCGCTTATTAAGTATAGCCATTTACGTGAGTCGATGTTGAGAAAGATACATAGATGTGACTCCACTCCAGTGCATGGATTCAATAATTTTCATGCCCATACTTTAGGTACATTAGATCTTAGATTAGAAATAGGCAAGAATAGAGTGACTCATACTTTTCATGTAATGCGTAGTGATTTATTACCTCCTAATGTAGCCGGTATAATAGGCAGAGATTTTCTTCTTGAACATCATTGTGTAATTTCGTATGACGGACAAGCTGAATTGAAAATTGATGTAGGAACTAAAGTAAAGATCCCAGCACGTACTGAAAACTAATTGAAGTTAAGACTGAAAATAATGGAATAGGATTTTTGTCCAAACGTACTTTGGCAGACGGTGTATTCCTGCCAGACGCTATAGTTAAAGCATCCGATAACAAATGTGTTACTAGCATTTTGAATTTGACTGAAAATGAGGTAGACGTACAAATTCCTCCAATCTCTTTAGATTTTGAACCACTTCTTGATATGACAAAATCTCATAGTGTTTATGCATTGAGCAAATCTGACAATGCAAGTCAAACTAAAGGGTTAAAATCGCGTTTAGAATTACTTAGGCAGAACTTGCGATTAGACCATTTGAATCCAGAAGAGAAAGCGTTAATACTGTCGCATTGTGAAGAATATCATGATTTATTTTATTTAGAGGGAGACAAACTCCCCTATACTGATGTGATTGAACATAGCATCCCCATTCATCCCGACAAACGAGGTACAGTCGTGACTCAGAAACCGTACCGTATTCCCGAGGTACATAAGGCAGAAGTACAAAATCAAATCGATAAGATGTTAGATGAAGGTATAATTTCCCCAAGCAAGAGTCCTTGGAATTTTCCGATATTAATAGTGCCGAAAAAGATGGATGCATCAGGCAAACCTAAGATTCGTATATGTTTAGATTTTCGTAGGCTTAATCAGATTACTATTGGAGATAGCTTTCCTTTACCGAATATTACAGAAATACTAGATCAGTTAGGGCAGTCGAAATACTTTACGACCTTGGATTTAGCCAGTTCGTACCAACAGATTAGAATTAAACCTGAAGACCGTAGTAAGACCGCCTTCAGTACACCATATGGTCATTACGAGTATAATCGCATGAGCTTTGGATTATGCGGTGCCCCCGCAACATTTCAGAGAATGATGAATATTGTTCTATCCGGATTGCAAGGATTAAAGTGTTTTTCGTATTTAGACGATTGTTGTATCTATAGTAGAGACTTAAAGGAACATATGTCAAGATTGAAACTTGTATTTGATAGGTTTCGAACCTACAACCTCAAACTTCAGCCTGATAAGTGTGAATTTCTTAGAAAAGAAGTAACATATTTAGGACATCAAATAACAGATCAAGGTCTGAAGCCAGACCCTCGCTTAATTGAGAAAGTGTTACATTTTCCGCATCCGAAAAATGTCAAGCAATTGCGTGGATTTTTAGGATTAAGTTCTTATTACCGTAGATTTATTGAAGGCTATAGCAATATAGCCAAACCTCTCACTCTTTTGTTAAAGAAAGATGTTCAATTCAAGTGGGAAACTAAACAAGAACTAGCGTTCCAAGCTTTGAAGGAAAAATTGACATCACCACCTCTCCTTCAATATCCTGACATGAGCCGTCCCTTTATTATTACCTGTGACGCCTCAGAAGTCGCAATTGGAGCTATCTTGTCTCAGGGCCAAAAAGGCCAAGACAAATCAATCGCTTACGCTAGTCGTACACTTAATAATGCTGAAAGAAATTACTCCACAACCGAACGTGAATTACTTGCGATAGTTTGGGCTGCCAAACTATTCCGCCCATACATCTTTGGAAAGGAAACAACCTTTGTGACTGATCATAAACCTTTGCTTTGGGTGTTTAGTGTAAAAGATCCTAATAGTAGACTTTTAAGATGGAGAATTAAGCTAGAAGAATATAATTATAAGATTGTTTATAAAGCAGGTGTCCGTAATACCAATGCTGATGCATTGAGTCGCATTGCATATTTAGACCCCGATCCAGAAGGTCAACCTTCTACCCTTGACGAAGAAACAAAGAGTAGGATTCTGAAAGAGTTTCACAACCTTCCTGCCGGTGGACACCAAGGTATTCATCGAACTATAGCTAAAATCAAATCGTACTTAGAATTGAACAATATCGATCCGAAATCTTGGAAAAGACTAAACACCGATGTCGAAGAATACATAAAGAAATGTGAGTCGTGTCAAAAGAACAAACTCACCCAACCTAATGTCAAACTTCCCATGGTTTTGACCACCACTCCTGATGTAGTATTTGAGAAATGCGCTTTAGATCTTGTAGGGCCGTTTCCTGAGAGTTCTCTCGGAAAGAAATACATCTTAACATGCCAAGATGAATTATCGAAATATTTAGTGACCATTCCCCTACAGCAACAAGATGCAGAAACCGTAGCTGAAGCATTTGTGACGAAATTTGTTTGTGTTTCCGGTATACCTCAAACCATTTTAACCGATCAAGGTACTAATTTTATGAGCGATACCTTTAAGAAAATGTGTCGCATGTTTCAGATTAAGAAACTACATACTAGTGCATTCCACCCTCAAACTAACTTCGTTGAAAGAGTTCATAGATCTCTTGCTGAGTATCTGAGGCATTATGTGTCTGAAAACCAACTGGACTGGGACGTCTGGTTGCCATACGCTGCTTTTGCTTACAATACAACTCCACATTCAGTAACTAACTATACTCCACACGAGTTGATGTTTGGCCGGATGGCTAACATCCCTGGTATATTACAGAAACAAACTACCGACATTAATTACGCGTATGATGATTACATCAAAACCCTAAAGCAGAAGCTTCAGAACAGTTACGAGTTAGCTAGATCAAAACTGAAACAAGCTAAGGTTAAAAACGAAGAACAATATGATAAGACCGCCTCTCATAAAGAACAATTGTTTAAAGTAGGCGATCAAGTGTTACTTAAAGATGAATCTGTTAGAAGAGGACGATCCAAGAAATTGGGTTCACAGTGGATCGGTCCATACAAAGTAGTTAAAATTAAAGGTGTTAATTGTACTATTGCTAATCGAAGAAAAACATTTGTAGTTCATGCTAATAGGTTAAAGTTATATTATTAGTAGATAATATTAGTAGACTTTATTAGTAGGTAATGTAGTTTCCGTTTTTGTTCGCAGCCATCATGAGACATCCTCTCTCCTTGTCTGCTTGCTTGATTATATTTTTTTTAATTCTTGGTTATATGTTAAGTGCAATTACTCGAAAACTCTACAAGGTTGAGCTAATTAAAAAAATACATGGTGAAAAACCAAAGACTAATAATTAATGGTGTTAATTAACTTCATAAATTTAATTTGGTTGTTTGATATCTAAAAATTCTCATTTTGGTATTTCAGATGTTAATTATCAAGGACTATTATTTAAGATTAGTATTCAAGTTTATTATTTACGATAATTAAATCAGATGTCATTTCAGATGTTAATTATTATCAAATACTCTTTTGAAAACTATTAATAATACTGTGTTGTCTATTGAACATAATGAACAAGTTTTACAAAAAGGTTTGGAAGATGTTAAAAGAGAAATTAATACTCGTAGTCAAACATTTATGCATTCGATAAACGAACTTGAAGTGAAGGTCGAATGGGATAATTATCTGCATTCTATTTCACTTATGTTAGAAGAATTAGATGTCGCATTTGAAATTTTGTTACAATCCATTCTAAATGCTCAATCTGGTATTTTATCTCCTCATGTAATTACTCCTAAAGAGATATTAGAACATTTTAAATTAAGTGCCTCTGTGATTCCACAAGGCATGTCATTACCCATTCCACCTGGCTCTTCAATAGGTTATGCATTATTACAAATTGTGGATCTCGATGTTTTTATCAATCAGATAATTCTTGGTTATGTTATTAGTTTACCTTTGACTGATGGTTTAAGATTTAATATGTATAAATTAATTCCATTTCCAACTGAGCTTAAAAACAATAAGTATTTCTTTATACAGCCTCAAAATCCGTATTTGATTATTGAAGTATCAAAGCAATATTATGGTAAGATTGATGAACATATGTTTAATACTTGTAAGGAATTAACTTCATTTTCAAGGGTTTGCAAACAAACATTTCCGCTAAAACCTACACATAGTAATGAAGACTGTGAAGTAAAACTTATTGATTTTGTTAAATCAATTGCAGCAGATTGTAACAAACGTATAGTAGAATTAAGAAATATTTTATGGATTTCATTAGATAATAATGAATGGCTATTTGCTTCGCCATTTCCAGAAAAATTAACAATAGTTTCTGGAAATGATGTATCGAAAACTGTTTTGATTCATAAAACTGGAAAATTAACTTTAGATAAAAACTGTAAAGCTTATGGTCCAAATTCCTTAATCAGTTCTCAGGAAATATATGTAAGTAACAGTACAAGTAAAGATTTGCTTCCACTACTAAATGATAGCATTGATTGTTGTATATTCTCGAACTCAAAGATCAATATTAAGAATATGGAATTTACTTTGCCGTTAAATCATATCATACACAAAGTTACAGATTTACAATATGCCAGCCATCGTGTTGAGGATGTTGAAAAATTAATTAATGAACCAGAATGGCAGATAAGACAAAGTAATCATGTATTTTCTTATTCTATTTTGACTTATATAATCATGTTTACTATTCTGATATTTCTTTGTGTGTATTGTAGTTTTAAGTTTAATTGTTGTAGACATAGGAATAAATGGTGTAATTCAGACTGTATTAGAACCATATGTTTTAAGCCAACAATCATTGCAGGTGTACAATCAAATAGTCCAGCTCTGAATGCTACTTATCGAGCTGCTTCTGGTGAAATAACTTTTAACGAGGAATCACAAGATGATGATTCACCACACCTCAATCAGAGACTTACTAGGTCTATGAAATATCGTTAAAATTTAATTTTGGAAATTTTTTTTCTTTTCAAATTTTGATTGTTGCCAGTACGAAAAATTTTTGCCTTACAGTTAAAATTTTTCTTTCCCTAGGAGGAAGGACTGTAGTGGGCCGCAAATTCGCAAACTCTTTTTGCGAATAAATATTTCTTTTTTTTACATATTTAAAACTGCAACAGAATTCGTATTTCATTTACTTCTTTTAAAATACAAATTCGTGTTGAGTGTTCTTTTTCTCTTAGAACGAAAGACCTTTTGTCTTCCCGTTCTGAGTAACCGAGTTCCCCCTTCTTGACCTCAGGGTCAACCGTCTGGTAGATAACGACATTCCCTCTGTAACAGGGAAATGTCTGGCTCTGTGTCTGATATATATGTATTCTTGTTATTATTATTATTAGTGGTAGAATACTGTTAAGAAAACCCATCTAGTCTTGTGTATCTTTTAAATGTCATTTTCTGCTTCTAAAAAGAAGATTCTTTTTCGTTCTTCGGAACATTAAATATATATGTATGTCTTTGGTCGAAAACAAGCAGATAAACTTCGAAGGGTCTTGAGTTCATTATGTATAAAACCTTTCAAGTTTATTACTTGAAATCTTTTATGTTTAGTATATGTTTTATAGTTTAAGATACTGTTTGTACAATTCTCTGTAAATCTCGATGTAAAATCATTCTTCCAGAGAAAGGGGCTCACACACCTAAACTCAAGGACTACACATCACACGCACACGTATGCGCACACACAAAATCTTATCTTTTGCCTGGCTCCGCCCAAGGCACCTTGTTCTAGCCAATCTAGATGTTAATGGTATGGCTTGTTCCAATAGCTAGTATCTCCACCCCTCAGAGTGGAACCCTTCCGAGCTACTATGCACCCGAAACCGTGTGCAAAACCAATAATCTTCCTTTTCAGGATACTGGTCCCCCTCGGGCTACGCCCTAGGTACTTTTTACATCTCCACGCATGCTCAACCTCTGACCTTACGGTCTTGGTGCAACGTTTACACACGTTACTATTTTGCACACAGACCGTAAATTGGTGCCGGTTGAACCCCCAACCGAGGCCCTTACAATCGCATGTTTTGGGCTCTCTCGTCGGACAACGTCCCTCTCCTGAACCCCTCAGAGACGTGAGGCCTACGAGGAGTACGCAATTCGTTAGGTACGTCTCAGTTCAGGAACTTATCACGAAGAAGTCTCTAGTTGTCCATCCCTCTGCCTTCCAACCTCTCTGCCTCCACGGAGGCCTGCCTACTCACTCTCTTGGTTACCTACCTCACTCTCTTGGTTTACCCAGTACTTGGCAATCTGTTTCTGAAAGCTCGATGGCTCAGCCAGGGTTCTCCCATAATGGCTGGTCGGCTTAGGAAACTAACGGTCAAAGTACTACCCTACCTAATCCTCACGGTAACTTGGCAATCTGTTTCTGAAAGCAAGACGGTTCAGCCAGGGTTCTCCCATAATTGCTGGTCAGCTTAGAAAACTGACGGCTAAAGTTACCTCCTTCCGAACTTGGCAATCTACTTCCGCAAGTTTCGCTTCAGCCCGTACTAGCTCCAGAAACTGCTGGCAAGCTTAGGAAGTTGACGGCTAAAGTTCTGTCGCACCCCTATTTGATGTGTGTTTTGACAGACTCTAAGTTTATTGCTTAGCTGGCCTAAACGCACGGGTAATCAAATAGTTACAGCCTGTTTGATGTCTGTTCGCAGACCGGTAGATCAAACGGTAAACCCTTACACCTTCCTTGTTTGATGTCTGTTCGCAGACCGGTAGATCAAACGGTAACCTTAATTCCTTCTGGTAACCAACTTTGTTTGATGTCTGCTTAGCAGACCGGTAGATCAAACGGTAACCTTTACACCTACCCTGTTTGATGTCTGTTCGCAGACCGGTAGATCAAACGGTAACCTGTTCCTAACCTCTGGTAACCTACCCTATTTGATGTCTGTTCGCAGACCGGTAGATCAAATAGTATACCTCTTACCTACCTACCCACTAGGACTGATTCGTGCCCTCCCAGTCTAGTGCAATTTTGTTTTCTTTGTGACAGCGCTCTTTTAAACAGTGCAGTTATTTAGTGAATTATTTTTTTTACTATCTATTGGAACACCGCCACGTAAGTTAAACTCTTTTATAAATATACAAAGTACTTACACTATCGCCCCGGCTCTGGTTCTTGTAATTTGCTTAGAGCCAATAAACTGTAGGCTTACTGCAAGGAACATATTTGTCGAGTTTTGTTTCAAGAGATATCCCAAAGGATTGTTTGGTTATCAAACCTCAATCAGGATAACGATTCCATTGTTTCCATTAGAAGATAAGTCTTGGCCCAGGCCAACGCTACCGTGTAATACTAAGATTCTTCAGACTGTTTTGTTAGCTGAGTTCCTGTTTCCAGTATAACTTTGCCGCTCGAGTTATAGTGGGTGTTTTGCAGAAACTTTGATTGACTAATTAGAAGTATTTTGGTAAATTACAAAACTCTCTTGTGTGGGTGCCGGTCTAGGCAAACGCATACCGCCGGCCCGCCACAGCGGCTATGTGTGTATTCACTTATTCAAAATACAGTGGCTCAATAAAGAAATCGGACATATACATATTCACACATTCAAGAGAGAATAGACATTCGAAGAGTATGCTTGAAAGAACAAAAAATGTATTTTAAGTACTCTATATTATTTACTTATGGAAGTTAGAAACATCAATGACAAAACTCGATTTCATGACTACAAGAAATACAAAAAAATGAAAATACAGCTAAAATCGATGTCAAAAAAGAACTCGGACAGGTAGCACCACTCTCTTTCTTCATGGGCTTAATAGAGGAATTTCCAGGAGTTTGTCTACTTGACAGTTCTAGGTGTCCAAATGAAGCTCTACTGTTTTTACGTGGATGAAACTGTGTGTTTAAAAGTTAAAATGGGAAGTCAACGTGGACAAACATCTTTAGCAGTAAGAGAACTTTTTCAAAAACATTATAAAGAGGGACAATCAGTTCGTGATACTGTGGAAATAGTGTATAGGTCACTCTCCACAGTTCATGATATTATTAGACGTTTTAAATCAACAAAATCAGTGGAAAATACATCAAAAAGTGGTAGATCTAGAGTGTTTTCAAAGTCAGACGAGCGATAGATTGTACTATAGGTTAATAAAAACTCCAAAACAAGTGTCCTAAACTGGCCAAAGAAGTATCAGAACATCTTAATAAAAGTTTGCATCCCGAAAACGTAAGATTTGTTTTAAGAGAAGCAATTTACATGGAAGTGCACTAGACAAAAGAGATTTAGTTTTGCAAAATCTTATAAAAATAAAGATTTTTGGGTTAGGAACACTGTGTTGTTCGCGGACGAAAACAAATTTAATTTATTCCGCTCAAATGATCGATGTTACATCTGGCGAAAAGCTAAAGGAGAACTCAGAGCGAGTAATCTACGATCCACTGTGAAACATAGAGGTGTCTGGGTAATAGTTTGGGGCAGTATGTCCTCTGCTGGTCCAGGTAAACTTTGTGTAATCGATGGTATTATGGACCAAACAAAATATTTAAACATTCTGAAGCAAAATTTGTTTCAAAGTGCGGCTTAAGTTTAGAGTTGCCCCTCCAGTCTGAAGTTGCCCTTGGACTTTGCAACATACAAAAAAACAGTGCTTAAAGTATTAAAAATTGTTACATTTCACTTAACTTCAGTACTCCGTGTGTTTTACAAATATTTGAAAGGTTTTCTTCATTATTTTTGCGCATCCGTCACACCTGTTCGCCATATTCGCCATATTTGCAACTACCATGCTGCTGAAACCTTCCGCAATGCTTCCGCATCCGGCAAATAGTACTAACTTCCACATATCTTTTCTCGTATTAAACATAACTCTCCCTCCGAACTTACATTCCTAAACATCAAATAAAAACTTCAAATTATTATTTCTTACCTCATTTCTCCTGTAAATTTTCCTGATTTTTATAAAAAGCGGAGGGGTAACTCTAAACTTAACCCCAAAGTGCTGAAACATTGGGAATAATAGAAAATTTCCAGTACTACCAGGATAACGATCCAAAGCACATAGCACTCAATGTGCGTTTGTGGCTCCTATATAATTGCCCGCATGTGCTGGAAACACCTCTGCAATCTCCTGATATTAATGTTATTGAGCACTTATAGGCTTATTTGGAAAACCAGTTAAAATATCATACTACTAGAAGAAAGGATCCAGACAGCACAATGCACGTACAGTATCCGTATAGTACATGTTCAATTGCATGTATGCAACATGTGCATCATCTGTATAAATGCACGCCTGTACATGTGATGCACATATACGTCACAGGTTCTATTCAACATCTTCACGTGCACAGAACATGTGCAATGCACACGTACACATCCTGCACAAGTGATTTACACCTACCGCGCAGGTGATTTACAAGTAGCACTTATTAGATTTACATGCAGTTCACAGGTCATTTACATGTAGGACAGCAGTGATTTACACGTAACACACAGGTGATTTACACGCAGTACCCAGGTGATTTACATGTAGGACAGAGGTGATTTATACGTAGCACATAGGTTATTTACACGCAGTACCCAGATGATTTACATGTAGGACAGAGATGATTTACACGTAACACACAGGTGATTTACATTAGGACCCAGATGATTTACATGTAGGGCAGAAATGATTTACACACAGTACCCAGATGACTTACATGTAGGGCACAGGTGATTTCCTCGTAGTACAGAGATGATGCAAAAGCATATTCGAGATGCAACGAAAAAAAAAGAGTTTATATATTTGGTGTCTTACGCAGTAACACAATCTATAACAGCGTGGTCACAGTCACGGTAATGTAGTTTTGTATAGAGTATCGGGCCGGAACCCCTTAACTAATAATTTTCAGTCAGAGTTTTAGTTTTGGAGTTTATTATTTGCAACGAACAAAGCTTTAGGTAGTATCTTTAACATGTTTGCCAAGTAACAAATAACACAACATATTCTGCTGTAATCGGTCTCGAAAATAATTTTGTAAGGCTATGAAATGTCTGACAGTAGTTACATCAGTACAATGCTGCCACCTGTTGATCTTGTGTTCTAGCTCAGTGGACGTTATGGAGTTTTTACAATCATTCAGCTGTTATTTGTCGAAAAGTCTCTGTAACACCGCCTGGAGGAAAAACGACACCTACCAAAAATGAAGGTTACTTTATATTGTTGATGAGAATGAGAGTAAAAAAATGAAAGTAAAAGTATATACTTGCACGGTATTATGGAAGTCTCATACACACGTGCAGTAACCGTGCAAATGTCCATATGCACACAACGGCTTAAGCACCGGTAATTTAAATGTGCTTCATCCAAGCAAATGCACATGTGCACATACACGGCTCAAGCATGGGTTATGTACGTGCGCTGCATCCACGCAAATGCACATGTGTACATAACGGCTTAAGCTCGGGTTATATAAATGTGTGCTTCATCCATGCAAATGCACATGTGCACATAACGGCTTAAGCATGGGTTACGTATGTGCGCTGCATCCATGCAAATGCACATGTGCACATAACGGCATAAGTACGGGTTCTGTACGTGCGCTGCATCCACGCAAATGCACATGTGTACATAACGGCTTAAGCACGGGTTCTGTACGTGCGCTGAATCCACACAAATGTACATGTGTATATAACGGCTACAGCACGGGTTATATAAATGTGTGCTTCATCCATGCAAGTGCACATGTGCACATAACGGCTTAAGCACGGGTTCTGTACATGTACTTCATCCACGCAAATGCACATGCGTATGTAACGGCTTAAGCACGGGTTATGTAAATGTGTACTTTATCCATGCAAATGCACATGTGCACATGCACGACTTAGTCACTGGTTATGTACGTGTGCATAACCCACGTAAATGCACATGTGCACATATACAAGTTATGTATGTGTGCTTCATCCACGCAAATTCACGTGTACGGCTTATGCACGGGTTATGTATGTGTTCATCATCCACACAAATGCACATGTGCACATGTACGGCTTATGCATGGATAGTGCACATGTGTCGTACACGTATGTGTTGTCTGGGGAAGACTTGGAATCAGCCCTTCAGACTGAATGGGCAAAAGGTGATTCTTCCTTTTGCAAAAAACTTGTAAAATTCATGCCAGGAAGATTGAAAGCGATCGTGAAAAATGAAGGATTGACTACAAAATATTAAAAATATCTAATAACATTCTAAAATTTTGCTACAAATTAAGGTCCGAATTTTTTTGGACATGGATGTACGCCATGTTTTCACTTTTTGTATTTTTTATAGTCATGAAATTGAGTTTTGTCATTGATGTTTCTAGTTTTCATAAGTAAATAATATAGAGTAATTAAAATATATTTTTTGTTCTCTGTAGAATACTCTTGGAATGTTTATTCTTCTTGGAATCAGTAAGTATGTGTATGTCCGACTTCTTTATTGAGCCACTGTATATTGAAGGGTTGAAGCGTACTTTGCTGGCTTTGGTTTGGTTTGAATTCACGTCCCTTTCACCAGCAAGGCTGTATGAGACGTGGATCTACAGCTTAACGTGGGATCCGAACCACATGAACTCTTACCGGAAATCGAACCCAAGTCTCCCACACCAAAAGCGCGTACGCTGGCAGCTTAGTTACAACGGAGCTCTGTACTTTGCTGGTGTTAGAATGGTCTTGTTGGACGGCTTGTGTGAATAGTCCCTTACGCCGAGCTGAGCTTTTGTAATTTCATTTCGATTCAAATATGCATCTTAAGGGAGGAAGAGGGTTCAAATATACCTTTCAAACATCCAGTGCAAAGTACCAGAGTGTCTCAGCTAGTTGTCTTCTAAAGGAATGAAATAGCCTTTTCTCGTTTTCCGTGGCTCGCCTCCAACGTATTATAACAGCTAGAGAGAGAGAGAGAGAAAGAGCACGTGGGTTTCAAACATCAGAAAGGTTCCCAGCAACTGCTCAGGTAAACTGTGAAGCAATTAACGGCATTAGAGGAGTTTTAAAAACATAATTCCGAGCGACAAGCTGTATACAGTAACACACACGTTAGACGGGTGCGCAAGTGTATTTTTCGGTGGGACTGCATTGTCCTCAGTAATTTAGAAGAAGAAAAAGAACGGGACCGAATACTCATTGTCTCTTGAATGAGGTGTGTGTTCATTTATTATGTAAGACGCCAGAGAGAAAAAGAGTTATTTATATGCTAACAAAAGATTGTGTTACAGCAATTGTGAAAACTGTTTTAACAAATAGAGGTGGGGCTCCAAACAAGGAGGGGGAGGCAATACGTCACCAACCACTCCTTAACACGGTGCATAAATTCTAATCGTTTTAGAGCTATATCCTTTTACATTTTTTTTTTTCGTTCTGGTATTTCAGAATCTATTTAAGCAGAAGTAAGTTCTATAGAGAAGTTAGCATTAATCATTCTGAAACAATACTTTGGCCGGATGTTTGGCTGAATTATATTCTACCAATATTACTAAAGCAAATAAATTACCGAAGTTGAAAAGTTAGTATTTCATTGCACAGTGAGATTACGGTGCATTTTCAAACTATCAAGAATTAATTTTCAAACTAAAAGTATTAGATCTCTGTCTTATGGTTTCCAATAGAAGAATAAAGTTGGAGATTGGAACCTGTTTTTGGAACTTCAAATCAAAATCAGTTTCTGACAAGTAAAGGGTCCAAATGGATGAATCGAGTTGCGGGGTGAGACATAGTGTGCCTGTGAGAAAGGATGTGAAAATACATGCGTCGTATGAAACGGAGGGGGAGGGGTCAAAGTTGGTGGGAAAAGGTTGTGCTGTGTTATAGAACTATATCAAATAAACTGTTGAATCGTAAAAATAGTGAAAGAGAGACAATACAAACAGCGGTAGTTTCACATATTGGCAAAAGAAGAATGGGCAGACTAGATCACGAACCTCCGTCGCCATCTTGAAATCCGCCATTTTGAAATCTGATTTTTTTTTAAATGTAAAGGTAGTCATGTGATAGGCTATATCAATTAAGGCCGCATATCAGTATGTTCTCAAAAAATGAATTGTGAACTTTAATGATCGTTATCTGTACTTATTTGGAAGATATAGGATCATCTTTATAGTTATTTACGAAAATCTAGGAGACTGATGCTCCTATGTTGAAAATTAGGATTATCACAAAAACACATGTAAGTTAAACACATCTACAAGCCAAGAAAAGTAACAGTGATATTTGATATCCAAGTTGTATATTATTACATATATATATATATATATATTTTTTAATGATATTACTTCGAATTTGCTTCATATACGCCGAAGACAACTGGTCCGGTCTTGAAGAACCACTTTCACTTTTTGTGTGTATGTGTGTGTGTTTTTTGAGATTTTTTTGTCAAAACAATGTCTACTTTATATAATCACATTTTGTTAAATGATATACTTACTAATATAGACCATAACACAATAAAATCTGAAAGATTGGAATACAATTATTACGTACTATACCTAAACCACAATTTTCCCATCACTTGCTATGTTTTCCACTCAACTTTCTTTGTCCACCTTCGTAAGCAATAGCAACTTGGGATGAGTGTAGCATGTGATCTCTGCATGAAAAGTGGACTACTGCAGTGGAATGTTTTCTTAGTAGTCCAAGCTTTCAACATACAAGTATCAGTCTCCTAGATTTTCGTAAATAACTATAAAGATGGTCCTCAATCTTCCAAATAAGTATAGATAAAGATTACTGAAGTTCATAATTGACTTACTGAGAACATACCCTAATTGACATATCACATGACATACTGAGAACATACCGCTGGCCCTAATTGATATATCACATGACTACCTTTCCGTTTCAAAAAATATAACAATTTCGAAATGACGGATTTCAATATGGCGGCGGCGGAGGTTCGTGATCTACTCTCTCATTCTTCTTTTGCTGATATGTGAAAGTACCACCGTTAGCATTATCTCTTTTTCACTATTTTTACGATTCATCAGTTTATTTGATGTATTTCTATAACATAACGTAGGCTTTCTCCCACCAACTTTAGCCCCTACCCCTTTGTTTCTTATGGCGCTCAGCCGCTATAACTTTGCACATATAATATTTTCATATCCTCTATCAGGCGCACTATATCCCATCCCGCAATTTGATTCATCCATTTGGACCCTTTACTTGTGAGTATCTCTTACAGCAGTGGTTCCCAACGGTATATTGCAACTAGTGCAGTTACTACGGGCGGGGTTAGAGGATGGGCCCCCTACATTCTTACTGGCCATCGTAAAATTTCCACAGTAGGCTTGCAAATGAATTATAATATGGTGATGGAACTATAGAGTACCGTTCTGTGGGGGGGAGGGGAGAGGGCGACGGCCACTGCCGCGGAAGTAAGGGGGCGCAAAATTCGGGAGGAAAAAAGAAGATATATATAAAATGGAAGGAAAAAGTAATAAAAAGTGCTCAAAGTCAAGGAAAAGCAGAGTTTATTTTTGAAAATTTTCTTCAACTTCGCGCGAATCATGGGGGCGCTTCGCGGCTGGTTTCTTGACCTCACACATACATATGTATGGGGGGCGCTGTCGTAAACTCTCACCCCGGGCGCTGATTTCTCACGGCACGGCACTGGAACTATAATATGGTTGGATCGCCCCCCCCCCAACTTCTACTGGTCCCCCTACATTTTTTGAGCTGGCTACTGGCCTGGTTGCAACACATTAGTACGTTGTATAGGATACATCACGAAATTTTAGAATCATGAAGCATTTAATAATTAGTTAAAATCAATTTTGAGGCAGGCTTTAGCAGTCAACAGTGGCAGCAACAATGCGCAGTACTACGTACAGAGTCATTTCATTATACCAGCTTCCTTTATTATAAAATGAAATCTTTCAGTTTAACATCCCACGATTATGCCCTTTAGGCTAAGGAAGATGATCATTAAGGCAAGTGAATGATAATGGATGAATTGGTGGAATGAGATTGTGGGAGGAAAAGGGAGTAGTCCGAGAAAACCCACCGACACAGTGTTGTCCACTACAAACTTACTGGGTCGAGGATCGAACTAATGATCCCACACATTAGAGGTAAGCGCTCTACCAGTGAGCCAACTTTCGACTGACCAGACCCAGCTCTGCTTGACCTAGCTAATGTCACGAGTAAGAGTGTTTCAGTGCGAATACGGCATTAGCCAGACACTTAGTTTGACTTACGTTGATTAATAGTAGAACATTTCATCACTTAATTTTATATTTTTCTCTCCCCCCTCCCGCCAATGTTAATTCCTATGAACTCAATTAACAATTAGTAATGATTGTCTTTATCGACGTATGCCACAATGCAACTCAATGGCAACAATTTGATGGACATTATAAACCTAGGGGTTTTCAACCTTTTTCTGTGGACGATGACATTTTTTAGTTTTACGTCCCACGATTATGCCGCCTAGGCGATGATGATAAGAAATGAATGAGATGGTGGAATGAAGAAAGTGGGAGGAAACGGGAGAACTCCAAGGAAATCCACGCACACGGTGTTTGTGCACCACGAAGTTCACTTGGCGGGAGTTAAACTAAAAACTGTTCAGCGGTAATCACCTATGGTTTATCTCAATGCCCGCCCTATTCTACATTTTCCAAAATTTTGATAGCTGAATTGCATTTGGTCTGCGAGCCGCGGATGGGACACTCTTGCTACAAACAAAACAATATTGCAGTTCTGTTGTCTTTTTACAAATTTTCTCCCAGAGTTTAGTGGCGTTATGATACGCAAGGTAATGAACTTGAAAGAATACCATAAAATGCAAAATAGCACCATTGATGTGTCCCACGTTCTGTATTACAGTCACTTCGCGTTACGGTCTGCCAGAAGTGAATAATGGTTTCGTGATAGCTGAGACAACTGAGAAAAAAAGTCGTTCGTTTATCTTGTAATGGAATGTTAATGGCGCTTTCGAAAAAAGTCAATTATTTGGATTTTGGTTTCTTAAATTAGCGTGTACTAACATTCGATTTCTGACGCATGAGTGATGCTTTTTTTTTTTTTTTAACAGATGTAGGGTAAGGTAAATAAGTCTACGTTCAAAGAGATTTATTGTTTTACAATGCAATTGCTTTGCTATTCATATTCTTAATTGACTTTTGATTGAACGTCTTCCTGAGGCTTCTTAATTAAGGCCATTCTTTGAAGTTAAAATGAGTTGCGTATCAGTGAACAAGTTCAATCTTTCAAAAAAAAAAAAAAAAAAAAAAAAATAGAGAAATAAACAAATACGCAAATAAGTGTTCCTCAACAACTTCCGTAAGAATATTACGTCTTTCCTTGACGCAATACTAGTACTGTAACCAGAGGCTCACCCACAGGGTACGGAAATCTATCTGAGAAAGTGGCGGAATTTTTCACGTCACTCTTACTGTTCCGGAGATATTGACCAAAAAAGTTCGGATTTCGGGAAATTTTAGGCGCCATATCTCGGGAACCGTAAGTCATAGACAGATGATATTTTTGGGAATTTTTCAATGTTGAGCCCTCCATTTTGAGCATGTGTCTTCGTAAAACAACATATCGTAGAACGTTTTAACAGAACTCTTAAACAAAACATGTACAAAAAAATAGAACTCAGGGAAGTCATAAATGAATAGATGTATTACAAGAATTGGTTAATGAGCATAATAATAAAGTGCTCAGAACAATTAGCATAAAGCCTGTAGAAGTTAATAAGAAAAATTAATTCTCTTTAAGTTCATTCTGGCAATGATCTAGGAGCATTTTCAGTTGCTTTTTTTCTTTCTTTCTTGTACACGTAGTGGTTTGTAGTACGCTAAGGTTAAAATTGTGTTTAATTAAAAATTATAATTGTTTACATTTCACTTTTTAATGTTCTAATCTAAACGTGGCTTCGATCTTTGTCTTATTTTGAAAAATTAAAACAATGCTGTTTGTAAGTTGCAATTTAATCATCACAGCCTTCGGCGTAGGACACCTGGGTTCGATTCCTGGCGAGATGTCATGTGGTTCGGATCCTGTATTAAGATGTAGGTCCACGTCTCAACAGGCTTGATGCTGAAAGGAACGATATAAACCCAAAATCCAAATATAAATGGCCACAATAGCTTTAAATCTCCAAATTCCCTACATTTCTTGACGTCAGGTAGGAGCCAGCGCAGGTAGTGACAACTATTAGCCTGATCGTGAACCATTAGAAGTGCGACGGACAGATGGAAATGATTTTACATTATGTATAGGACAACATATGCTATTTATTGACACAGAGCACCTTTGTACTGAGCGGTTAGCATACGCGCCTTTGGCGTGGGAGACCCGGGTTCGATTGCCGGCTGGAGCTCATGTGGTTCGCATTTTACGTTAATCAGTAGGTCCATGTAGCGCATAACCTCACTACTGAACGGCACATTAAACTCAACTCCACTCCACTCAACTCAACTCCATTCCAGACAACTCAACTCCACTCAACGCAACCCCATTCCACTCAACTCCACTCCACTTCATTCAACTCAACTCCCTCCACTCCACACCAGTCCACTCAATTCAACTCCATTCCACTCAACTCCACTCCACTCCGCTCAACTCAGCTCCATTCCACTCAACTTAACTCAAGTTCATTCCACTCCACTCCACTCCACTCCACTCAACTCAACTCAACTCAACTCAACTCAAGTTCATTCCACTCAACTCAACTCAACTCAAGTTCATTCCACTCAACTCAACTCAACTTCACTCCACTGAACTCCATTCCACTCAACTCAACCCCACTCCACTCCGCTCAACTCCATTCCATTCCACTCAACTCCACACACTCCACTGAACTCCATTCCACTCAACTCAACCCCATTCCACTCAACTCCACTCCACTCCGCTCAACTCCATTCCATTCCACTAAACTCCACACACTCCACTGAACTCCATTCCACTCCACTCAACTCAACTTCACTCTACTCCACTCAACTCAATTCCATTCCACTCAACTCAACTTCACTCCGCTCCACTCCACTCCACTCAACTCAACTCAATTCCATTCCACTGCACTCAACTCAGCTCAATCCCATTCCACTCCATTCAACTCAATTCAATTCCACTCCACTCCACTCAACTCAACTCCACTCCATTCCACTCAACTCAACTCAACTCAATTCAACTTCATTTCATTCAACTCAACTCAACTCATGTTTGAAATATGAATATTCCGTTTATGCTGGGGTTTTTATGAAATTAGTCAGGGATAAGGATATTAATCCATTTTCTGATACGTTTATAAACATCTTCCGATTTGAATGAAGCATATAGCCAGCGTTTTCATTGACACCAACCAATCAGTTCTATTCTTGAGAGATGAACTCGGTCAAGAAGAGATTTAATTTTAATTTAGAAATTTACACATGCTTAAAAAAAAAAAAAAGTTTCTATTGCTCATGATACCGCCAATTATTTGAGATTCAAACGCAATTTTTATGCTTTGGGAACGAAACAAATGGTCAGTTCTTATTTCAGTACATAATACCAAACTACTGGATTTGAGGGCAAGGGATAAAATGCTGTCCTAAGGTTGAATAGGTTGTTGTGGAGTCTATCTTCCTTTCTCAGCATTGAAGTTATATCAGACGTGCGCCTACAGCTTAACGTGAGATCCGAACCATGTGTTCCGATCGGGAATCGAATACGATACATTAACCATTTAGCTGTGAGCATTATGGTTGAAAGAACTATTTTTAGAAAAATTGAAGGAAGTGATGAATATGTGTTTGAGAACAGGGAAAAGAGAATTAAGTTATACAAGCGTAATTATCCTTGCTTCCGTCTATATCTCTAAAGTTGGCCATACATTGACGTATTTTTCAGCCATAACCATAAAATTTCATACGCTTGTCCTGTTAGCAGCTGTCAACACGTTAGTGTATGGGACCAGGCGTAAGTTTACGTACCGAATTTTTATTTAGTGACCGCCAGCTCCACCTTTCCTTGAGGTCGCGATGGCTCAGTGGAAGCCTTCCCCGCTGGTCTAGTGGCTAGCACATGCGCCTTTGGTGTACGGGATTCCGGGAGCGATTCCCGGTGGGAGAGCCTTTGTGATTTTAACTGTACTCGATGTTTCTGTGTTCGTGTCCCTGTTGGTCGAGGAGGTTGGAAAAGCAAGTTAAACGAGTAAAGCAAGTAAAATTAGGAATAAGTGGTTCAAGTAGGTTACTGAGACTCGTTCGATTAGTCAGTTAACTTTATAAAAAGTGGTACAGCGTGCACCTCTGATGCATAGGGTTCCTGGTTCGATCCCAGCTCGCGCCAAGTGAACTTTGTGCTGGATAAGAACCGTGTGTGGGGGTTTTCTCGGGGTTATTCCATTTCTTCCCACTCCATTCATTTCCCATCATCACCGTCTCTTTTAGCCTAGCCGGCATAACCGTGGGACGTAACACTGAAAGATTTTATTTCATTTTGCACGTTTCCTCGTGTTTGGAATAACACGTACGTGTGAAACAACATCACAGCACTGTTTATTCTGAAAGGGAAAGGGAAAATAATTTTGGAGTACACGAATTGAATTTTGGAACAAGTGCTCACGAAACGAAACGAAACGAAAGATAAGACTTTCTCGTCTTGTCTCGTCTCATAAGTCTCCTTTCCCTTGATTCTCGACGAATTCTTTCTCGTCTCGGTTCGTAAATTTATGTACACAATTTTTGCCTTTATTTTTTTTCTTAATTTCATCTAGAAGTCATCAGAATCCATCCGCATCACGAGAGGTTCACGAAGGGCACGAAGGGCATGATTTAACCCTTTAACTGCCATAATGTACTAGCAAAAACTATATCCGTGGAGCCAAAACGTAATTTTGATTTTTCTCATTTTATTTGGACCGATTCTGCGTAGTACATGTGTATAATCTTCGAAAACAAAAAAGTGTGAGGCATCGATAAGTGCCATGCGGCACAAATTTAAAACAGTGAGGCATAGCGTTGATGCCTCATGGCGGTTAAAAAGGGTTAAACTATATTTTTTATTGAAATATGTTGTTTAAATCAGTGGTTCTCAGTCTTTTTGACTCACGGCACATTTTATTAAATGTTCAGAACATCGCTACACACTTTATTGATATTATTATTATTATTATTATTATTATTATTATTATTATTATTATTATTATTATTATTAATAATATCTATTATAATAGTGAAAACAATTAGTTTTTATAATTAGGCTACTCTACATAGCACCGAGCATTGTTACTACCGCTGGAGGTGTTGACTGGTACAGTCTCTCTCGATTTTAATTAATTATTATTAATGTCTTCATGATTTTTAAATTCTAAAATTTCGGGACCCATCTTAGGGGACCGTGTAACACACCAGTGTGTCACGACATATCGGTTGAGAAGCACTGGTTTAAAGACTTAGGTATTTTTAGGTGTTGATAAATGCTCTGTACATAATGCTCGTACAGACACTTTATCAATTTATAGGTTTTGTGCTAGGAATCATGTAAATAAAACAATTTTTGAGATATAAGACAGAGGCGCACCCACGAGGGGGGTCCACCAGGTCCGGAACCCGTCAAAAAAATACTATCTCAACGTATATTTGTACACTTTCTGAATAAAACTGTATTTGTTTAATAGGGAAATGATTGATGTAGCATAAACATTTAATTTTACACTTCATCTGTGCTCTTCCTCTAATAAGAACAGTCTAGTTATAACATTTTTTTATTTTATTATTATTATTATTATTTTATTTATTTATTTATTTATTTTTGAAAATGTAGGTGGAAGTATTTTAAAATTCCTTATCGTCTTTTTGGTTGCAGAATAATACTCGTTCAACATGAACAGACGTAGTGCTTTGTAGTACCCCCCCCCCACACACACACACCCAGGTTGGACCTTTTAGAACAACAATTTTTCGGTGCGTGCTTGATTTGAGACTTGAATGAACTAATGTTGCCAAGGAAGCACGTGAAATTTCTAATATTCTTTCGAATTTAAAAAATGTATTTTTCATCTTGATTCTCGTCTTATTTTCCAGAGAGAGACGACACAAGATTTTTTTTTTTTTTTTGTCTTAGCAATACTAGTAAGAATTTTTAAACAACTTTAAAGAAATAAAATTAAAATAGAATTCGGGATCTGAAAGACAGACCTGTAGCCAGCCCAAAAATGTAGGAGGGGAGCTGAAGTTAGGGGGGCCCGATCCAACCATATTATCATTCATCACCATGTTATAGTTCATTTACAAGCCTACAGTGAAAATTTTAGGAGGAGCAGCAAAAATTTAGGGGAAGCGGCCCCCTAGACACCCCTGGATACGGGCCTGGTGAGAGAGGCAAAATTTAAAGAATAATATATATATATATATATATATATATATATATATATATATATATATATATATATATATATATATATATATATATATATATATATATATATATATAGATAGATAGATAGATAGATAGATAGATAGATAGATAGATAGATAGATAGATAGATAGATAGATATAGATATATATTCTATTATCTGCATTTTTATTTTAATATGTGTAGGTCTAATAAAGAAAGAGGTTTGATTCACTGAGTAAGGTTATAAGAAGAATATAAAGAATATGATGTATTTGACGAAGAAAGCATTGGTTCGATTGAGCGTTTAGACGGGATGCAGTACAAAGAAAAGTGGTATTGAGGTCGCGAAATTGATTTAGCGTCTACACGAAATGTCTGGAAGATCACGATCGCATTAGCAGTGAAATGGAAGGAGCTCTAAGTCAATCCATGTTTCTTCTTGCACGATCAGATAGAAAAGAAGAGAAGAGAACAACGCACAACGAAGTTTATGGTTTCATGACTTCACTTGATGAGCACAACTTAGTTCACGAAAAAATTAGGATAATAATAATAATAATAATAATAATAATAATAATAATAATAATAATAATAATAATAATAATAATAATATCTATATAAAAAATAAGATCTGACTGACTGATCATTACCTAGGCCAAACTGCTTCAACTACAGGATTTGTGACGCAAAGGAGCAATAAAGAAAGATTTTTGTAAATTTTGAGGTGGAAACAGAGGAAGGAAGATGTAGATTGCAATTATTACAATATGTCTAAATCTCGGAATCCGTTAAGGCTACAAACATGGAATTTGGTACGTGGACTTTTCATTTAAAACTAGCTGAACCTGCACTCTCTAAACAGGGCGTCATTCATATATGAGCATGAATCTCCTTGTCATTCCTCACAACATCTGTATATGCCTCTTTACAGATACAAGGAAAGACGTCTTAAGACAAGAGGTTCATAAAGGGGAGATCTTTTTCGTTTATTTTCTTCAATATCTTAAAACTATTTACAAGACTGAGCGTACTTCCGGTTGGAGTTTCTAATTCATGTATGATCAGAGTTTCCTTTCTTCTTGCATGCAGTATGTAATAAGCGAATACATTACATACACAATTAATTATAATGTCAGTGATATAGTATGATGTTCATTGGGCAAAACTCTCCAAGCAATAAAGAATCATCTTAGATTAGAGAAATGGTTATCCTTCGACTTTTATTACCATTTGGCCATGAAACAAACGCCTGAGAGATATAGGCATACTACCCCATATACACATATGTGGTGTTGGGATGTATAACTCGTAGGATACAATGTTTTACTTTTTAAAAAAATAATTCAATACTTTCAGTGTACCCCTTTAAAAGTAATAAAGAAGCAACGACCATTTTTAAAAAATCAGTTAGAACTGAACAATCTACAAAAAAAAAAAAAAAAAAAATCGATCAGCGAAAACGGCATTTTTTCTACAGCTTGTGGTTTCCGAGATATCATTATCAAATAATTGGCCACAAACATATAAACCTAGCATTTTAATATATAGATGATGATAATATTAATAATAATAATAATAATAATAATAATAATAATAATAATAATAATAATAATAATAATAATAGTAGTACGCTTCCTAGTGTCGAAATATTTTTCTATTTTTTTGCTATTTTGATTCGATTTCTGTTGTGGTACAAGTATGGCTTCACTTTTCTTGACTAAAATATCAGAACATTCTATGAAAATTTACAGTAAGTCTCAGAAAGTAGATTATTTCTATCAGCTGAGTATCGCAATTAATAAAAATGTGACTCTTTAAACGTCGTACAAATGATATAAACGTGTTTTGGAGAAAAAGCGGGACATTTAGCGTTCCGAACAATTCCTGGGGAACAGATTATGTAAATCTAGAAGTGTCCCGGCTAAACCAGGACGTCTGGGAGCGCTAGTTACGAGATAAATTCATACCACATTTCAGTTGTAGTTCCATATCTCAATATAGGTTAAACACTAAACTTCAATCAACCTAATGTAGATCATAGTTTACTGCAGTTTCAAAATTAGCTATTGATAAATTATCCTTACTAAAATCATAAGCAATCATGGACGTCCATATGATTGCTTTAAAGAGGGGAATGGGCGATGATACATGAAATACATTTTTTTTAAAATAAAAAGTTAAAACGTACGGTGCAATTGTTTAAAGATTTTTCGTATTGTTTTTCATACCATGGGATAGAGGCAGTACAAAGTAACGCATATTTTGCGTACTCATCATTATTTTCAATTTTATTTCTAAATATATTGTTTTGAATGCCATTGCGAAGGAGGATGGGAGAGTGATCGTACCTTCTTGCCTTGCCATATAAGCAATGTGGGTCACACAACTATGGAGTAATATTTATTTTCTGTAAAATAATTGGTAACAGAAGTGCTTCTTATGTTAAAGCAGCCTTTCACATTGTTTTCCCTCAGCTCCATCAGGAGAATGCTGTGATGATGCCTTTCAATACGAATATGTCCTTATAATTATTATTATCAATTGTTAAATGATTTCGATGTAAATCGGCCTCATAGGATTGAGGGTTATTAAATAAATAAATGAAAGTATAACAAACAATTAAGTTAAACAGAATAAAGCTTCCGTGGAATTACGAGCGTTTTCATCTGTTCCTGCCATAGCATAAAGTATACTGTGTGTTATGGTGTCTCCCATTGACCAACTATGAACAACCGTTACCTAACCAGATACGTATCATAACCCCTCTGTGTGCTACAGTGCCAGAATGCTCAGTTTTAAGTTTAGTACTTGAAAGAAATGTGGACGAGGAATTGCTGTCAAATTTACCGAACAGTAAATAATGTGTGTTCAAAAACAGGATATGCTCTGACCAGGACCGGCCCTAGACAATTTGCCGTCCCCTTTTTCCAGAAAGAACACATCTTAAAAAGACATGGTTTTAAGTCTGCTACCCCATCATGAACAACGAAGAGGAGGGAAAGTGCACTCGCACTCAGAAAGGCCTAACCGCTACAAATACAATCTCATTATGTCTGTTTTTTTTGTTTAAATAATAATCCATTATGTTAGAGAAAGACAAAGCAAACATACCTGCAGAGGAAAGAATTCAATATCGGTGTTTCACTTTGCTTTTATAAGAATTCAATATCAAGCTTCAACCTCAATATATCAGTTTGCAATTCCAGTGCAACTAGCTTTTTTATCTTTATTTCTTGATTTTCCTTCTACATCTGTTAATTTTTTTTTTAAAAAAAGAAAACTTGTTTTCAACTTCAATGATAAGAAAACTTGTTTGTGACAAAGACAAGACTAGTTTTCATATCAAAACTGTGATAACTAACTAAATGGAACAGGTGTTTCAGAATTGAGTTTTTGTATTTGACAATAATCAAGCAATTCATATTGGGATTTGTTTGACCATTTGTTCTAGCATGTGACCGTTAACTAATGTGTTCTAAACATGGTTTATTAATGTAGTATTTAAATAGAGGGTCAACTTAGTAAGTTTAACTACCATCATCATGAAGCCTGTTTTCACAAGAAATAGCTATTTATTTTAAATAATATAGTTATGACAGATTTTGTCGCCCCGTGCAAATGCACGTGTTGCACATATGGTAGAGCCGGCCCTGGCTCTGAATCCTAGTTTTGCTAAATATATAAAAGATATTTTGTTTCAACTTTAGAAGCAATATTAACTTTAACAAGCTAGTGTTAATGTTAAAGAATGCTGAAAGAAGAAATAACTAATTTATTAAGACCAATTTTAATATTTTTTTTTTTTTTTTTCACAAACTACCAATGGAATTTAGTGTTCTTACACAATGGTTGGCAAAGCTTATTTTATGTTCACCTCTTTTCTCCTTTTTGTCTCTACGAATTACATTCTACTTTCGCTGTTGAAAAAGTATAAAAAAACAAGTTTGAAGAACCGTGAAAATTCCTTGCCTGCCTTCTGCCGTGTGACACGAAAGAATTCTTCTGCCATTCCTTATAAACAGAGTGCGTGAGGATTTCTGCTAAACTTTCTGTTCACATTATCACGGTCTCAACGCTTCGTCTAACAGCGATATCTCACTTAAAATATTTCTACGCCTTTTCGTTTTCTTCTGGTTTAAAACATGACACAAAAACAGATTTATAAAAATGAATAAGATGACACAGGTTTCGTGTGTTGATTAGTAGCAGTATCAAAAATAGTTAACACCATAGATAAAGGTCTTAATCTATGTTAATATTTTTAGATACACCAAAGCACCTCATTCAGCGAGAGCAGAACTGTGTTTCACATGCACGAAAAGTCTCTGGCCATGTTCACCTCCACAGGTTTTCTCAGGGTTTTCTCGTTTCGTTTGCTACAATCTTCTTCACCCCACAAATTTTTCGAATCTGCTCCTATCATTCTTTTCCTTTATTCGCAAATTAAAAATGTCAATTTTTCTTTCTTTCTTTTTATTATTTCATGATCTATTATTCTAAAATCACAATCTAAATTATTTCTTCTCTGCAGGCTTTCTTCTAGACAATTTTGTACTGGGGCGAGAGGATTTAAAATGTCATATATGAAGGAATATTGAAAATTCGTTAATATGAACTCTAAACGGTTGCCGGAAGGAAGAACATATACGATAGTTCTTTTGTTATTACGTGCTAAAGGACTTGACCTTTACTGTTCAAGAGTGACATGTACTTGAAGTATATATATCGTTTGGGAGGTGATTTCTGACACTAAGATAAGACGAAAAGTATAGACCAACCTGGGTGCACAAATGCTTCCTTTTGGAGTTATAGGCTGCCGAAAACATGAAAAATAAAAATAAATAAATAAATAAAAAATAAAAAATAAAAAAAAATAAATGTTCATAGTTCCAAAACTATGGGGCCTACCGTAGTCGGATCAAGACTTCACTTAGAAACTGGTATATGCCCTATCCAAATATCTAAGTTCCAGAATCCTACAGTACTTCCGCAATAATTTTTACAGAGGTAGTTGTTGAGTAATTCATATATGTATGCCCGTAGCCAAGTTCACTCTATAAAAACTGTTGCGTGAGTACCTTAAGACTCTGAAACATGTATTTTTGGATAGTGCACATATTAGTTCCTAAGTGAGGTCTTGATTCCACTACGGCAGGTCCCATTGTTTTGGAGCTATGGACCTTTGAAGTTCATTTTTTCAAGTTTTCGGCAGCCAAAAACTCCGAAAGGAAGCATTTGTACAACCAAGTTAGTCTATACTTTTTGTCTTATCTTGGTGTCAGGAATAACCTTCCAAACGTTGTCGTTGTTTAGAAACACCCTATATATATATATATATATATATATATATATATATATATATATATATATATATATATATATATATATATATATATATATATATATATATATATATATTCAGGGCCGGATCCTGGATTGTCTGAGGGGGTTGCACCAATAACTATCAAAATAACCAATCATACTGAAAGTCTTCAAAGTGGCATGTGACAGTATTCCTTACCCCTGATAACACCGATACATAGAACGGAGGGTCCCAAGTGGAATGGAGGTCAAAAATGTCCTTCTCTTCTCCTGCCTACTGTTTTCTTTCCTACTTTAAAAATGTCATATTGTTTTGTTTGGTGAATCCTTTTGTTTCAACATTCAGAAAATCAACTTATACCTGCTTTTGCAGAGCCCGGCTTTCTTTTAAGCCACATACTGAAACGTGGAGGCAGAAAGTTTTGGAATGTATTGCTATTTTCACTGCTAGCTTCTCATTTTAGATAGTGTATATCCACAACGACGGGGGGCGGGGATGCAAGTGCACCTTTGTACCCCTCTAAATTCTCAATTCTCAACGCAAATCTTTGCACCCCTCTAAAAAGATTTCTCTTGAATTTCAATGGGTCAGAGTAAACATTTTAAGGAAAATGAAAATATCCACGAGATTTCTCTTGGATTTCAATGGGGTGTCTCTGTCACAGTAGAAACTTTAATGATAATGGAGATATCCACTAGATTTTCATTTTATAGGGTTGCCATTCGTCCCGGAAAATCCGGGACCATCAGGGAATCGAGATCTGCGTCCCGGTGTCCCAAAAATATTTCTGGAGACTCTTAAATGTCCCTGATATTAGCGAAAAAGAAAGGAAAGGAATATTATAATTTGCTTTTTTCACAGGATTAGGTATATAATTATTCTCTTCAACTTCTGAGTGTGGCAATTCAAAAGTTGAAAAAAAAAAAAAAAAAAACTGAATACATAAAACATGGATTTAATTTAGTTCATGATTTAACTACTTTGACATTGAACGAAGCATTCGTGCGAGTTATTGAGTTGTTAGTTTGATAACAATAACAGAAATAAAAATCGAACGAAAGAAATTCTTTGAAGATAACAAACGTTGTCAGAACATATTGCCAATGAATTAACCGTTAAAAAAAAGTGTGAAAGGAAACATCATACCTTAAATGAACTAAAACAAACTCTGAAACCCATGAAACAACAGATCCTGAGAAATTAAAATAATAATAATAAAATAAATTGCTTACCAGAGGAAGGGTGTAAACCATCTGCTTACGTTTGCTTAACCAGAGAGGAGAAGGTCTACTGAAATGACTAAAATTATGATTTCGTAATACTTGAACAACTCTATCTAATAGAAAAAAAGTAAATGAATATATAACGCTTCTTTTCATTTTAAGCATTTCGAAGATTTTCGTAATTTAGTAACGGCCCGGATTTTCGTTTTTGAAATATGGCAACCCTACTCTTGGATGTCCAGAAGTTGTCCTGTGGTTATTCCACAGAGCCCAGAAATGTTCCACGGGATTTTCCCAGGAGAACCCGTTTCCGGAATATAAATGGACATCTGAGTTTCCATGGGACATCCCTATATACTGAGACTAACTTCCAGGAACATGTCTATGCTATGGCAAGGTGACCAGACGTCCTGTTTTAGCCGGGACAGTCCCTTTTTTCCACCGTTGACCCGTTTTTATATGATTCTCAAACGGGACGCCCAAATGTCCCGTTTATAAGCAAAAATGACGCAGGTGTCTCGTAATTATTATTCAAAATATAAATGGCCAATGCAAATTCTACACTCTTTCGTACCAGCACTCATTGAGAAGGTTCAGCTGTGTTCTGTGCTTCAAGTGGATATTCAGTTGGAATTCTGAGTGTTCAAGCAGTTTAAAGTATTGATGGGTTGTACTTACGTTAGAAACGGCGTGTTATCATTCTTACTTGTATATTTTGTAAATTGAAAACACTGTTGAGTCCCAAAATGCAATGTGGAAGTCAGTCATATAAGCACTCCGCCCCCGGTCGCCGATTCGTAAATGCGTCCCGTTTTTGAAAGTAAAAGTTCTGGTCACCTTGTGCTATGGGGTATTAATTGCACGCATATTTGTGTATTAAATTAAAATAACCTTTTTTATAAGTATATTTGGGGCTGAATATGAGAATATTTCTGATATTCTTAAGAAAAATAATGTGGTGGCTATACATAAAATACGTTGGTTTCTTTTTCGTTACATACAATCACTCCAGAACTCGTTATAACAAAATTATTCTTGATGAGTTTCCTGAATTTGCCGCCAGGTGCCAGTAGCGATAGTAGCACCATCTGCCTCGTCGCCTGCCAGCTGTATCGTCTTGAAGAAACGGATGATTCATCGTCCCCGGCAGATGCGCTCTGCATGTGTCACTTCGATGTGCAAATAGATTCCAATTCCCAGTTCTTCTTCCAATTCACAGAAGCAGATCAAGGACACGGGTGGTTATTGTAGAGGCCGGAATAGACTGACATATTTTACTGATAACTTGTTATGAAATGCAACAGATATGGCTTCGTATTGCACGTAGACATTTTCTTAAAGATGAGACGTTGAAGCTAACATTATACATATTTTTATCATCGTATTAGTTTTCATATTACAATAGAAAATCTCTACTCCTTTTCATTAATTTTGCGAAGAATGCACACTTCGCTGTAACTAGTGATTGCGTGGTAGTCGCCTTACGTCACACACATTTCATAGAGTATGGTACTGAAAGCAATGTTACCAGATAAGGCCCTTATTTGATTTCAAGATCAAGGATAAAATTTATTCGTATGCAATCTGTTCTATTCTTCAGTCAAGCTGGATTATCTAAACAGACGTCCTTTTAGAAAGTCAAGGAATATTTCAAATGATCTTCATAATTAAATAATAAGAATAATAATAATGTTTCCTTTCACATTGGGAAACTACGGAACACGGAATACTGAAACCGGAAGTGGCAGATATATAACTCCCGGTTGCAACACAAGGATAAGGTCAGAGACGAAACAAGTACTTCAGATGCTGAATTTATATCATTAACAGTTCCTACAGTATCTCTTATAATTATTATTATTACATATTACTATAAGAATCAATATTGAAAACAGAACTTGGCGTTTCTAGACTTCCAACTAAGGGAGGCACGGTGACTCAGTGGCCAAGCGCTTACTCCTGGTGTGTGCGGTCCGTGGTTCGATCCCGGCCAAGCAAGTTTGTGGTGGACAACACTGTGTCCGTGGGTTTTCTCGAGATACTCCCGTTTCCTTCCACATTCTCATTCCACAAATTCTTCCATCATTAATCACGCCTTAATTATCCGTCGCCCTTAGCCTCAAGGGTATAATCATAGGCTGGGGCGTGCCGTGGAGAACCAGTGCCCGGGGCGAGAGTATACGACGGCACCCCCATACATATATTCCAACCAATTTTTCCTATCTTTTTTCGTTTTTTCTCCCGAATTTTTCGGCCCCCTTACTTCGGCGTCCGGGGCCGTGGCTCTGCTTGTCCCCCCCCACGGCGCGGCCCTGATCATAGCCAGTTAAACTGAAAGATTTCATTTTCTAATTCAACCCTCGGACGCTAGTAATGTTGCAAAGTGAACTCATATTGACATGAAGAAGCCAAAGTTGGCGCAAATAATTTATATATTCCGGATATGAAATCTCACCTACATCATTGGCTCTGCATATCGATGAAACGGCTATGCATATCTTACTAGTTCACAAGCCCTTAGCCAAAATACTAAGACAAGGGGCAGAGACTTTTATTTTTTGGGTGGGGATTCATCATACATTTATGTGTACATATTAATAAAGTTCTGAAAGTTTCTGGGGAGACTAAGTCACCTCGGCCACCCTCTAGCTATGGACCTGGAAATTCATCATATTAATTCTGAGAAATATAACTATCTTCTACAACAGTGGTTCTCAAACTTTCCGATAACGCGGACCCCTTGTTCACTCGGAAAGTGATCTGCGGACCCCCCTTGCAATGCTATCTGAGATTTCAGATGGTATTTTCAAGAAATACTAATTAGAATTACCATGACAAGAAAAAGATAAAAGAAAATAATGCAATAAGTGATTTATTCCAAAAATATATAATTGTTTCCTAGTGTACGAAATTTCAATTGAAAATACCGTAACTTCCAAGACTGATTTTTTTTTTTTTTTTTTTTTTTTTTTTTTTTTAAATAGGAAATACATTTGATAAACAATGTTCTCAAATGTAGGACCACTAATGTAAGGAATGAAATTTTTCGTGTTTCATAATTGCATTGAAATCTGGAAGAAGTTTTGCCATCATCAATTTTAGGTCTGATTCCAGATTAAGACGATTTGCTTCAACAATAAAACCGCAGTGCAATATTATTGTTTCAGAGTTGTTTTTACCTTTGCTGGAAAAGGCGCAGTTAAAACCAATGTTATGTGTGTATTCATTTTGATTTTTTTTTTTTTAATCTTTTCACAAATTGATTCTTGAATCAAAGTAACGTTCTTATTTCTCTGCTGCGATCTCTCTTCCAAGACAATTTTATATTAACCGCACGCAATTTGAGTCAAGAGTTACTCGCAGTGGCGGATCTAGGGACATATTTTGGGAGGAGTTTCTAATCGTTTTTTTAGAAATCACAGAATTGGAGGGAGGTTTGATGTTTGTAAGCATAGGAATGACTAACATTTACTTTTTTTGGGGGGGGGGTAGTGGTGGAGCAAGCGTCTGGAATTTGTGGTAGTGGTGGGAGCTTTCCGCCACTTGAAGATGAAATCCATGACATTTCAAGGCAACTTGCAGTTAATGTACAACTGCTTTTGAAAAAGTGCCCTAACAAAGAAGAATTTCTCTCACTTGAAGTAGTCCTATATATCGGTTGACCAGCTTCAGGGCAGAAATTTAGTAAAGTAGGAAAGGAAAACATTTAAATTTACAAACGTAGGTAGCCTATAATTTCTAATTGCTTTCTTTTCTAACTGAAAAAAACACTTCTTGCATAACAGCTGTGAGTTCGATATTATTACAATACTTGCAATTTTAAGGCATCGCGGACCCCACTTTGAGAACTACCGGTACTGCTCTACAGGATTCAAAAAGATAATGACACGACATCGAACCAAATTATGTTTCGCCCGGACTTAATGAATATTTTAAGTGGATATAATTTAATACCCTCAATGTGTTTGGTTGGTTCTTAACTCGTTACAGTGTAATGAACAAAGGAAAATCGACTCAAGCCACTGGTCAAATAGTCCCGCTGCTGCTAGCGTGAGAGGCATACATTCCCAACAGTTTAACCAGACAGATTAATATATTTCTTTCTCTCCTCCCCGTTCCTTTCCTCTTAGAAGTTCTGTTGCATGACCTAAAGAACCGTGTTTACCAAATGGGGTCACGAGGATAAAATTCCATCTATTAAATTAGAGAGAGAGAAAAAAAAAAACATCTGGTGCTGATGGAATGGGTCAAAGGTTGTTTGTTACGTAGAAAGATTTCGTCACTAGTTTAATATGATTCACAATTAATTAAATTGAACTTTTGGTATTCAATTTGAGTTTTATTTGTTTCAACTGAGGCGAGTTACTACTGCCTTTAACATCCGAGTTAGGCTACAATTTCTGGAACCTATGATTCACGAATATTTAGGGAACAATTCTAACCTCTTGAACATTTTAAAATTTCGTTAAGATACTTGAGGCATCCTATTATGATAAATAGTTATAAATGTTACTGAAATGTTCAAGTATGTTTAAGGGACGTTATAACGCAAATAAAGACATATTGGGCCTTATGCAGAGTCGTTCTGACGCCGTGACACGTGATTAGTAGCATACTAAAGAGTTCGACTAACATGTTTCCTGCAGTAGTCAGGCTTTTAGTATGACGCTAATCATACGTCAAAACAACTCTGCATAAGGCTCATTAATTCTCCTCTTATCTTATATAAGTCAGGATAGTAGAATAGCAATACCAATAATAATAATAATAATAATAATAATAATAATAATAATAATAATAATAATAATAATAATAATAATAATAATAATAATAATGCTTCACTTCACAGATTTCCAAACTATACGAATTAAATACTGAAATTGCAAATAGTATATCTACAGGATGAATCAAAAGTCCCTTACCACTCTTTACAAAATGAAAGCGAGTGTAGGTAGCCGGAATTGGTAATTGTAGGAACACGTTAGGCTGAAGAGGAACCTTTATGGTACGTGTCAGGTGAACTGCCGCCATTTTGTATCTCGATCAAAAAGTTTAGTCTAATTAGTCATGTGATATATGAAACGTCTAGAATTTTAAGAGAAATTCTATCGTGTAATCAGATTTAACATACGCATGATGACTGAAGTTATAATCACATGAATCTCAAATATATGTCTTATTTCCAGGTGCTGAATCATGCCATTAGCCAAAGCCGACCACATCGAGGCGTGATGTAGCTCGTGATTTCAATCAAAGGCATCTTAAACATGCACCAGTTTCGCATTTTGCAGTGCACAGTTGCTCACAAGTTCGAAGAAACAAGTACATTTGAGGACAGGCCACGATCAGGTAGGCTCAGAACTGGCACTGACGAAGGTACAGCTACGGCAGTGCTGGCGTCGTTTGTTAAGTCTCCAGAGCGCAGCACACGCCGATTATTACTGGAATGCCACGTTAGCCAAACCTTCATTTGCAGGATGTTAACGACCCATAAGTGGCATCTTTACAAGCTACAGCTGCAGCAACATCTTCCTGAGGATGACCCTGATCGGAGAGTGCAATTCTGTGAGTGCGCAGTGGAATAATTGCGGCAGGACACAAACTTTGCAATGCAAATTTTACACACTGACGAAGCAAATTTTTGTCACAGGGGAGGTAAACAAATAAAACCGACGCTACTGATCTCAGATAACCTCAAGTGGACAGATCCGTGGTTGATGCAAGGAAAATTATAGTGTGAGCAGGAATTTTGGGGGTGCTCCTACAGCTTGGGAGACGTCTGCAAACATGTATAGCGCAACACGGAGAGCACTTTGAACACATTCTGTAAAAGGTAATCTGAAAGTTTTGATTATAACTTCGAAGTTATTACATGTTAAATCTGATTCACCATTGAGTTTCTCTCAAAATTCTAGCCCTGTTTCATATATAGCATGACTCCTTCCTATTTAAACTTTTAAAGCGAGATTCAAAATGGCGTACTGGAAGATGGCTGACGCGCACTATAAAGGTTCCCCCTTGGCCTAACGTGTTCTTAGATTTACCAATTCTGGTTATCTACATTCGCTTTCATTTTATAAGGGGGTGGTAATGGAGTTTTGACTTGTCCTGTCCTGTATAACTTCTGGTCACAATAGTGGGATAAGATCAAATAAATAACCTGTTCCTCGGACGCTCAATCCATATCAAAAAGCCATTACCTACCAGCTATCTGTTACTGTTCTTCCTATATGCAGATCAATATTGAAATCGGAAATAGTAACTTTCTGGCACTTCCGACTTCAGTAAAGAGTTGCGGTTAAAGAAGCGACACCCCCGCTTAAAAAAAAAAAAAAAAAAAAAAACTGCTTACCATTATTTATTTACATTTGTTCTATTGATATCAACGTTGAAACCGAAAATAGTTAATTTCTACCAGTTCCAGTTTGAGTTAGCGACCGAAACGAAACCTATTCTTGGTATGCTGAATCAATTCCAGAAGACCGCTTTCCACTATCTTTCACCGTTTTTGTTCTATACCGACGAAAAGTTGAAACTGGAAACGGTTAATATCTACAACTACTGGTTTGAATAGGTTAACGGAGTAGATGCAACCGACTGTTGGGACGCTGGATCAATCCCAGAAAACCTCTTATAGATATCTCTTATAATTTTTGCTTTACGCACATCAATATTGAAACAGAAAGTAGCATTAAATTTTTACCACTTCCAGTTTTAACAGTTAAAAGATGCGGGTGAAGATGGTATCTTCTATTGACACGCTTAATCTATTCCAAAAGAACGCTTGTTGCTCTCTCCCTTGCCGTTCTTATTCTATGGCGATCAACGCTGAATTAGGAAACGATTATTATTTTTTACCACATCCGGTTTCAATAGAGAGTTAACGGATGAGATGGAACCTATTCTTGGGATGCTGAATCGATTTCAACAAACGCTTCTTCACCATCTCTTACCGTTCTTGTTCTGATACTTGTCGACAGATGGACAAAGCCGTTCCACAGGATGAGGCAAAAGTCCAGCACCACTTTTATTTTTGAAACAGCTTAAGGAAAGATGAAACTTTGGAGTGAGGGCGCACCAGATGGTGTCATTTGGCATATGGTGGCCATATTGAAATCCATCATTTGAATTCAGGTCCAACATTTCAAACGACAAGGGCGCACGCGACAGGTGATTTTAGGCTAGAATTTAACCAGAAATACGTATTTGAAGTTATTTTTCACCTAACATTAATTAGTAACGAAATTTTGTGAAGTAACACTGAATAGAGATCCTACAAGATATGCTCTTTGTGTCCCCGTTGTGTGCTACACATGATGAAAGACATTTTTTCCAGTCCTGATGGACACGTACAGTCTTGGGAAGTAACGTAACGCAAGTAACGCGTTACTTTTTAAGTAACGTTTCCTAGTAACGCGTTACAAATTTTAAAGTAACGTACTTAGTTTGCGCTACTTTTTTCGTGTTACATTTCGGATGAGTAGCTGTAGTATATGTATATATTTTTTTCGGAAACAAATGTTTCTTTCCTGTAAGTGAATTTTTCCGAATGGAGCAATGGAGCATGAACGATGTCAGTGACCGACAGTCAGTCACCCGGCACACAAACAAACAGATAAGATCATAGTGCTGCTTGCTGTTTTTGGAAGATGAGGACAGCCTCACAGAAATCACGTGTACTGATTGCAAGCACCTGGAAGATTTGGTCGTAGATTTTGACAGCTCCAAATCAATACATTCAGTGAGTGAACTACGAATGCAATGATATCGGTAGTCTATTTTACTTTGATTGGTGTTGTTTTTATAAAGATGCGGAACGAAAATATTTTATCATTCGAACATTTGAAAGAATACTTTTTTTTAAAAAAAAACCTGAAAATCATGGTGGACAGAATTTAAAAGTAAAGTAGTGCCCCGGCGGGAAATATTTATCAACAGCTAGGGTGCCATAATTAACGATAAAGAGTAAGGGATTAATATGAATGTGGCTGATGAGCACACCTACTTAACTACTAGAAAATAGTTTGATGATGGTATGTAATATTGGAGTTCTTTCAGATCAGTTTGTCTATCCTAGAGTCCTGTTGATTATAGAGTTTGGAACAACTAGTTTTAAAAAGCATGTATCGATTTTAGAGTTACTGGAAGTTTTGATTCACCCCCAGTTCATGTGTTCTCATTTTATTGGTTGTAATGTAATGTCTCTCTATATTCTGCTTTTTCTTTATTTTACATAACAACATTGTAATTATTATATAATTAGTTTAACAGAATAGTAGGCCAAATAAGCAACCATTTTTCTAACGCATAGGGATGGGCACGAGTCAAGTTAAAACTCGGCTCGAATTCCAGTCGAGTTTCGAATCAAATCAAGACAATATTCCCGACTCGAGTTCCGAGCAGATTCACTGTTTTTAGTGTCGAGTTTCGAGTCAAATCAAAGACAATATTCCCGAGTTGAGTTCCGGGCAGATTCACTGTTTTTAGCGTCGATTTTCGAGACGAGTCGATTTTGATAAATGGCTCGCTCGCTTTAACTCGTTTTGAAATCATGGCCTGATTACACTGGAAAACGTAAGCCATGAGAAATATAAGCTAATCAGTAATATGGAATACTTTTAGTGTTGCTCACGAGAGGGAATACTGCTCTCATCTCGTCTCGTCTCAATAGCGAGACAAGAGATTTTTTATAACAAACTCAGCTCGGCTCGGCTCAATTGAGTCGAGTGCTCTAGCCGACTCGGTTGGGTGAGCTGTCGGTTCGGCTCACTTCTCAGTTCGGGTCGATAGTGAATGAACTGTGAGTCGAGCTGCTCGGGTCGTTGACAATTCTAAACCCGGGCAGAGCAGTTTTGAAGATATTTGGCCAGTGCCCTGTAGTTTTTAACAATGTTTGGTTCGAGCCCGAATACTCAACCTAGACCCTCAACCCAAATTCAGAAGCTCGTGAACAATCTTCTTGACTCCTAGACTTTACGACTACAGAGGTTGGCAATCGACTACTTTTTTAGTATTCGAATGCAAACCGCCTATCTTTCATGTTTATACACAGTGTTGTTATAACTAATACTAATACTACTACTACTACTAATAATAATAATAATAATAAGTTGTAGTAGTAGTAGTATCATTGATAATAATTATATTGTCTATGTAAGATAGTTGAAGAGAGTACTCGAAACTCGACCCGAATTCGAGTCGAGCTGGAGGAAATTTTTCGAGCCGAGTTCTCGGGTCGAGCTCAAAGATGTCTGTTTCTAGGCGAATCGAGTTCCAAAGAAAACTCGCTCGTGCCCATCCCTACGAGTATCGCTGTATGTCATTTTAGTCAATGTTGCATTATATGAAAATGTTCATATACCAGTAGTTGTCTAGCAAAAAATTGTGCTTGCATTTACATAAAGCGATTTAGAATGTGTAATAATAATAATAATAATAATAATAATAATAATAATAATAATATAGCGGTTGTAATAGTAGTGCCGAAAATTGAATAAGTTTCTTTTCACATATTCAAAGTTTCGGATCTAAAAGTAACGCGTTACTTTTGAAGTAAAGAAGTAAAGTAACAGTTACTTTTTGGGGCAAGTAACGCGTTACATTTTAAGAGAAAATAAAGTAACTTGTAACGCGTTACATTTTTACAAGTAACTTACCCAACACTGGACACGTAATAATACTTCCGGCGTCACAGGGTTACAAGCATGCCTGATTCGTTGTTCGAGGTTTCGAACAGGGCTTGCTAACTTAACATAATGTGCGTTATTATTAATTTGTTATTTGTTACCATACCTATATGATAACGAAAACTGAGACTAAATGAATAACGTTACTGCGTTAAATACCATTTTAGCTGTTACTGATAGAATTACGGTACTTATTAAAAATAACGTTATTGCTAGGCGAAGAGAGCATTTCGTTATTAAGGCTGTATTAGTGCTGCAATAAAGTTAATGCATGATAACGTAATAGGTTTCATTAAAATGATAACGTTAAAGACGTCACTGTTTAACTCAATATAAATTGTATTTAATTGCTTCAACTATATTCGTTATTTGTTACGGTTCCAATATCATAACGAAAAACGAAACCAATTTAGTAACGTTATTGTCATAGGTATCACTTCAAATGTTACTCTCACAATTACGGTACTTATTAAATATACCGTTATTGGCAGGTGAAGAGAGCATTTCGTTATTAAGGTAGGGTTACTACTGCAACGAAGTTAATGCATAATAACGTAATAGGTTTCATTAAAATGATAACGTTAAAGACATGACTGTTTAACTCAATATAAATTGCATTTAATTGCATCAACTATATTCGTTATTTGTTACGGTTCCAATATCGTAACGAAAAACGAAACCAATTTAGTAACGTTATTGTCATAGGTATCATTTCTAATGTTACTCTCACAATTACGGTACTTATTTAAAATAACGTTATTGGCAGGTGAAAAGAGCATTTCGTTATTGAGGTTATCGTACAGTTGCAATAACTTATTGAATGCTAACTTAATAGGTTGTATGTCAATGATAGGGGGTCTAATGTTAAAGACAGAACTTTTTAACGTAATATAATTGCATTAAAATATTCGTTACTTGAAACCTTTCCTATACCGTAACGAAAAGGAAAACTAACTGAATAACATTATTATTTTAGGTATTATATCAACTATTACTCTTATAATTAGGGAATAGAGCTCCTCCATGGCTGAGCGGTTAGCGTACGCACCTTTGGCGTGGGTGATCCGGGTTCGATTCCCGGCGGGAGATCATCTGATTCGGATTCCACGTTAATCAGTAGGTCCTGTCTCATATAACCTCGCTGCTGAAAAGGACGTTAAACTCAAAATCAACTCAACAATTAGGGTATAAAAAGTAATATTATTGACAGAAAAAGCAGCATTTCGTTACTAATTGTAAGATTAAGAATCAGTTCTGTACAGTTGCATTAAATGTTATTGAACGGTAGTGCGGTAAATCGTAAAGGAGAAGATTTGCTAAAAAATAAATAAATAAAAATGAAGTATTTGATTTTACGTCCCATGCTTATGCCGGATAGGTAACATGCATGTCGATGGTAAGAATAAATGTGAGAGAATTAAGAAAGTGGGGAGAGACGGGATAACCCCAAGAAAACCCACACACGTTGTGTTTGTCCTCCATAAAACCCACTTGGCTCAAACTGGCATCGAACCAGGAACCCCACGCAGCAGAGTGAACGCTCTACCACTGAACCACCGCGGCCCCTTTTATTTTTCATGTACGACTAATATCTTTTTTTCTTTTTTTTTTTTTTTTTTTTTTTTTTTGGAGTTAAAGAAAATTATATCAAAACTTATCAAATATTTGTTACATATATGAGTACTCTCTCCTAAAGGGGCAGTTTTGGAATTCCAACCATTGACGCTTCAGAAAATGTTAAGCATGGAAATTGAAGAAGTACTGATGAATTACTATAGTAACTCGTAAATGTTACAGGAAAGTACTATTTGAGTTTTGAATCCAAACTATTATAAACAGCATTTCATTTCTTCTGAGCACTTGTCTTTTCTGCGGGACGCTCGGGGTTGATTTCCGCCGTGAGCTCATGTGATTTGGATCCTACGTAGAACCACATCACAGAAAGTCTTGACAGTAAACATTATGTTAAACTCCAGACAAATAAGCTTGTTTTAATCACCCTTCAGTGTCATATTTTTCATTGTGCATGATTGGATAATTGATTGGTCTGGAGTTTACCCTCATCCATCACTGAGGCTATGTGAGACGTGGATCTATAGCTAACGTCGGTTCCTAAGGATTTGATTTTCTACCAGGAATCAAATCCTGCTCTCTCGCGCCAATGGTTTCTACAGTAATCACATAGCCACGAGGGAGTATCATTGTTCTATGTAGTGATGAGCAAATGCAAGACCAAGACAAAGACCCGGGTGGTCTTGGCCTTGGTCTTGCACTGGAACCCTTAGTCTTGGTCTTAGTCTTGCTTGCAAGAGTCTTGTAAGTCTTGCTTTTTAGAAATCTTATGCTTTTCATAGGTAAATTTTACTCTGGATATAAGTTATAATAAAGTCTACAATGAGCCAATAGTAATGGAAATATATACAATGGATGTTCCTAAATGTAATATAGTTTACCTTCGTGTAATATGACGATAGTGTACAACGTAGGCGATGACCGTTATTTTCTTTTTCAATGGGTATCCACGCTCAAGACTGCTCTATAGAGTAGTAATCTTGACCCACGCTTCACTATTTACAAGATAAATCACAACGTTTCATAATCTTTTTATGTTTTTTAACAGATCCCACACACCCCTTTGTTCTCAAACTAGGGAGGTTACCCCTGAGACACATGAAAGAAAATCAAGACAGCACAGCTTATTGAAATACCATGAATTGCAATATTATTTTTCACCATAAAGGCGTCAGATTTTTGTCTTTTCAACTACGATTAGTTAACCTTTGTATTAAACAAACTTCCAGTTAAATATTAAGATTTTGTTTTATTGATTCCAATATGTACTGTATGGGGCAGAAACATGTGCATGGAAAAAAAAAAAAGGAGAAAATTTAATTGGGTTGAACGGAAAATGAATGAGAGATGTTAGAAATAGTAGAAATAAGGGAGAAAAAATTGATATTGTTAAGAGGGATATGAGGAACTGGTTGGGATATTGGCTGAGGAGGAAATGTATTATGAGGAACGTGTTAGAGGGTATGGTGGAAGGAAAGAGAGGGAGGGGACGAAGAAGAGTGTAGTTGAAGGAAAGTATTAAAACAGAAAATTGATGCGTCAAGACGAAGAGACCAGCTGAGGATCACCGTACATCGAAGCTTCTTAGTTCCAGCAAGTAACCTACCAGTAATGGCAGAATAGCTATGATGATGATAATTATGGTGATATGTTTATTAATATTGGCCAAAAAAGAGAGAGGAAAAATTAAAATAATAATTATTATAATAAAACCTCTTTATATTTTAGAATAATTTGAGTAAAAACCGAATACGACTATTGCGCAAAGAATACCATTACTCTATGTGGCCGGTAGTTCGAATTTGAGCTTTTCTTTTTCTCAGCATCGGATAGGAACAGGATACAGTTGTGGAAATGTTCTGAGGGTTCACCTATTGGAAACGCTCGCAATACTTTCTAACACGCGTACTTTATTTATTTTCGCACAACATGAAAACGCAAGGGGAAATATAGCACAAAAGACACTAAGAAGACGAACCTCTAAACTGAGTGGTGGACAAGTTGTTGATTTTGGATCCCTTCAGCAGGAGTATAGAGCAAGGTGAAGGGACAAAACAACTGAAAGTGCGGAATCAACATCAACAACCTCTAGAGACAAAACGAATTTTGGCAACAAGAAAGCTTCAAAGCTTTTCGTTCGGAAATTGTCGGGTGCAATTGTGTGATGGGGCCTACAATTCTTGGCCCATGGCACCTACGTTCAAGCTGCGTTTTCACGTTATTCACCAGCCACATGAGTCAATGCGAGATTATACTAAGTCCACACTGAAACAGGTCAGGTCTTTTCTGCCTTTATTTTGTACTGACTGCGTGAATAGTGTGCCCACAAGCATAAGTAGTACATGAAAAAACTGATTTGAAGGAATCAGAACTACTGTTTTTGGTTCACAGGGAAACTATAGTAACAATACTAGCAGAATAACTTAAGATACATACATTTTTCTATGATAATATAAAAACGATTTAAGAGCCGGGCCCATTGGGCTCCTTATGACAGGCCGCCTCTGCTTTTGACCTATATTAGAAGTAGAAAATAACAGTATCAAACTCGAAGTTATTTGAAATAACTGTACAAAATCAATCTCACTTGTGATTATGGATCATTTATTGTTGTATAGGCATAATGATATATCGCTCAATCCTCGTTGAGTCGAATACCTAAGGAGGCTAAAAGTTATATTGATAAACAATTATTCAATATATATATAAGCATCCGCCATGAAATCAAGCTTGCGGTCACATGCACAAAGTTTTTGTCAACGTCATGAAAACGTTATTTCGTTATTAATTTTATGAGCACACGTTAAAAATTTTCTATGGATGCTTGAGCCTCGGAGCCAATGCCATACCCGTGGAGTTGGCACCTATGGTGTACGGAATTACTGATCTTGCCTCCGGTGTGAGCGGTCCCGGGTTCGATTCCCGGTGGGGGCACTCAGTCGAAGAAGTGTAAAACGCTTTTTCAGGCCAGCCTCCTTGAATGAGGTTTTCCTGGGTTTTTCTCATTCCCACCAGGCAAATGCCGAGGTGGTACCTAACTTATAGATCCCAGGTCGCTTCCTTCCTTCCCTTTCCCCGGATTGTGTGCTCGCCGAGGGACGTCATCCCTCAAAACGTGAAGGGCTAAATGGCCTTAGATGCCGAAAGCCCAGAAACCTAAATCCCATCCCCTTCCCATTACTGATGTTCAATACTACATTTCTCTTTAGTTTTGGAAGAAGAACACAATTAATATGCTTTGAAATGAATGAAATATCTAGTTTAACGTCCCATCATTATGCACCGAGACTCTGGGAGGCGGTGATGATGAAAAATGACTGAAATGGTGGAATGAAGAAAGCAGGAGGAAACAGAAAACCCCAGAAAACCAACGCACACGATGTTTGTCCACTAAAAAGCTCACATGGCGCAAGATGACAACTGTGTGGCTTGAAAACGAGTAACAAATACAGAAAACGCAAACAACCGATTCAGAAAACGACAGAGGCCTACTGTAGCTATATGCTACAGGGGTAGATCAACTCACACAGATTGCATGAACTACTGGGAACAAATTCACCCCAGCGGCATTTTTACTGAAGCCACAAAATTCAAGTAAAATATGTAATTATTTTCCCCCTTTCCTTTTACACTCTATAAAAGTATCAAGTAGTACCGGTACTTGTGCAAGACTCTTGCGCAAGAGTCTTCGTCTTGGTCTTGATCTTGCAGGTTTGGTTTTGGTGTTGGTCTTGGTCTTGCACCCCTTGGTCTTGGTCTTGGTCTTGCATCGGAATTCCTGGTATTGGTCTTGCGTGCAAGACTTTTGCAAAAACTGCAAGAGTTCTATGAGTTATTAAAATAAGTACTTTTGGATTGGTGTCTACCTACGATGGAGAGCGTTTATTTTTAAATAATAAGATAATAATAATAATAATAATAATAATAATAATAATAATAATAATAATAATAATAATAATAATAATAATAATAATAATAATAATAATAATAATAGCACTCTGACTTCAGATCCATCAATTGCAACAGTACTGTGAATCCTTCAAGCAAAGTTATCTTTCAGTGTAGTTTACCAACAACAAATCATCAAATGAATTTACGCTCATGCGAAAAAAAAAATGAAACATTTTGCTTCTTTGCTTTCTCAATTCTATAAACATAGATATGAAGTTCTTTAAGAAGGTAACAGTTTCCGTAAGGATGAGTCGAGTAACGCCTCTTTTTTTTCTTTATAACTAACTAACTAACCAATGAATTCTGTGGCCTATGGAACGCGGAGATTCAAAGCCACATTTACAAAAGCTCTCCATTGAGTTCTGTCCTTTGCTAATTGCATCCAGTTTCTACTTTGTACTCCTATTTCTGTAAGATTCATCTTAATATTGTACTTCCACATGGGCTTAGGTCTTCCTAATGGTCTCTTCCCGATTGGCTTTAAAGATAATACTTTCGATCCTGGCCTAATCTGACCTGGTTTATTCCAGTATTCTGGGACATTTGGGCCTTTTTAAAAAATTATAGCACATTGCTAAATAATGATAGATGCACTAAAACCATTGCAAACATTTTTTTTTTATTTTAGGTTTTATTACGTATATATAATTTGGTGATGTAAGAAGGGGTAGTTTGATACACTGCTATTTGAAATATGTGCTTTCTTAACAATCGAAAAGAAATACAAGAGAAAACTAACGCTTCCGCTGCGTGTGAAGTGCAAGTAGTGACAATGGTGTACAATAAGGAGCGGAAAATATGCGGAAACTGACCCCTGACTTCCGTTATTTTGAAGCGACGACTCTGCATGATGCTTCGCCGAACAAAATGCACAAGTTCGTCTGTGATGACTAGACTTCGGATTTTAAGGCAAATGCCTATTTTGTTCCCTTTATAGGAAGTAAAAAATACTTCGGATCTTTACGAATCATGAGGAATTAAGCCTATTAAAACACTTTATAAGTGCCCTAAAAATGCCTAAAATGGAGTTTAGCGCCTATTTTGGCCGTTTTGGCCTAAAAATGCCTAAAACTGCAAAAAATACAAAATTCCTGTATTTTTTAAATAAACTTTTTTTTTAGTGTTGAGTGAAATTTAATTGACAAATCTGAAGGCAGAGTGAGTGTGTTTGTCGAGGCTAATTTTAGTCTAACTCGTATGAAGAAGTGAAACGCAGAGGGTGGTTGTATGTAAAAAATTGTTTCTAAAAGTTGAGCTATTTCTGCTCAAGGTCAAGCCCATTTGTGAAAGACAAAGACAAACCATCCCTTTGCATCCTGCAGACACTGTACTGAAAGATCTCTATCTCTTTCTGTCTGTCTCTCTTTCCCCAGGGGCAAAACCAAAGCTATTGCTAAGTGCATATCGCAGTAACCAATATTCCCCTCCCTGCCGTTCTGCATTCTTGGAACTATTCCACCTTTTCTCTTCTGTAGCGGCTCACTTCAGCTCTTCTGTGATCCGTTCAGCTCTCTGGAATTTGGACAATAGTTTACACACACACATTCACAAATCAACACACAGCTCTATTGAAGCAAGAATCTCTTCGGGTCTTCGCTTTCAATATTTGGGAAAAACCAAAGTCCACGAACAGAAACGATTCATGAAGTGACGCGGTTCAGTTGACTGGAGTATCCATCCATGTATCATTTTCGGGTCAGTGCAGTGATTTATCTTAAACACGTAGTTCAAGAACGATACATCGTCTCTACAACGCATGAACAATTGGACTCAACGGCTTACAGCCCAGTCACAGATCTTGAGGATTCTTAAAAAGAAGTTTTGTATCATACGCAACAATGCCAAAGGAGAAGTCTTCAAAAAGTACCTTGATTCGCCAGTGGTTGCAAGAATTTCCAGATCTAACATACGATGGAAGAATAATCTTTTGTCCATTGTGCAGCAAGCAGGTAAGAAAAGCTATTTTTATTTACAGAATTTATAAATTTAATTAAATCAATTGTACACCCCCCCCTCCTTGTTTCTGTATAGCTAGCTAAAGTAAAACCTTTATCAATGGGAGGTTAACTATTTTAAGAGACAACGTTACTGAGCTGCTGAACTCGTGAAAATCTAATTTACATGGAATTTAGATCAGTTAAGAAAAAACATAAAAATAATCCTGTAACACAGGAAAATCTTTAAAATGTAAAGACTTCTAGCAGCCTGCTTAAATGAAATATATGAACGATGGTTTTGAAAGTGCTAATGGAAGAAAGTGTCTAGACTTACACATTCAACAGTTTTAGGGATTCTCGGGGATCTTGAGAAAAGCGGACATGGCATTCTCGGTTCTTTCCGAAGGACTCCCCCCCCCGAAAAAAAGCGGTAAAGGTTAAAAACAATGTAAGTTAAAGTTGACATATTGTGTCAGTAACTCCAAAAGGGGTCCTCTTTTCGGAGAAAAATGTTTAATGCCAGCAATTACTCGACAGTTTCAGGAGCTTAAGAAAACATATTTTTGCTATCTCGTTTTTCAAAAGAAAAAAAAAATACGAAAGAAGTTAAGAAAGGCGGGATTCAATTTTTTTTAAATGCCAACAGTTCCAAAAGTTTGAAAGAAGAAATGTGCAATGCCAATATTGATTATCTTTAAAAAGTTAAGGGAACTGGATATATCCTTTCATCCCGAAAATATCTAAAAACGAGGATTTCAGTTTGAAAGAAAAACTAGAAATGTCAATATCTTGAAAAGCATAAAAGATAGGAAAAATGTTTAAAGGCCATTTTTTTTTTTTGTTATTTTTCTCGAAAAAGAAAGAAAAGATCTGTTAATAGTTAAATAACGGCGTTTGAGGTTCATAGATTGTCTCAGAACTTGTTTTACGAAGCAGAAACTTGTTTGTCTCTTTGTTTTTTTATTTATCAATTTTGCTCGAGGTGCTACTGTCTATTGTCTTAAGATGCTATTGATTTCCATCCATAGTTACAGACAAATAAATTCCACACAGGGGCAAGAAAAGAACAGTCTGACACTCGTCTAACAAGAATTACAATTGCGGATAATTTTATTTTAGGACAGATCTTAAGAAAGGAAGAATTTGTCTCTGATGTTCTCTCCCCAAAGCCAAAAAAAAAAAAAAAAAAGGAATTCTAATCGATTGCTCTCTCTCTCTCTCTCTCCTGATGAAGAATATCCATACACCTTTTGTCGCAGGGCCGCAAGAGACAACTAATTTCCAAAAAAAAAAAAATTAAAAAACGCCAATTTTATTTATTGTATCATGCTGATGTTCACGCTCAACTAAGGCATTGCTAATACTTTATTTTCGTTCTAACTTTGGTTTCTGTCAGTTGATAGTTGCAAAAATTTTGAATTTTTGAAATTTTAAAACGGCCCTTATTTTAAATTTTTGACAGGTCACTGATTTTCACACTGAAACATTTTAATCATATTTTGGGGAAAATTTGGTTCAAATCAGTTAAAAATTTTGTAAATTACAGTTTTAAAGAAAATTTTAAAGGGACGATATTTTGAAATTTTTCATGCAATTATTTTGGCATCCAAATCTCAAACAAAATATTGCCAAATTATGTTTTAATTTTTGCCAAGTTGGAGTGTGTCAGCATTCGAAATTAAATAAAATATAGTGCTTAAAATTAAATTAGTTACAGTGCTTAAAATTAAATATTATTTCTCAGATATTGATATACAATTTTATTGCTTCTGTCTGTAAATTGGGGATTATTCTGAAGTAAAATGCTCATCGATTAGTCTTTTATTTGATCTGTTCTGATTCGAAATGGGACTGGGGTATATTGGTCTTTAACGAGGTAGACCAACAAGTTTGCCTTTTTGTCAACTTTAAATCAATAATGTAACGTTCACCGATTAAAAAAAAAAAAAAAGCACATTACGACCAGAAAGGCAAGCAAACAGTGATGGTAGTTGTCGCAATTAGTGCTCTCAATCGGGTCAGTTCGGGTCGACTTTTGGTTGGACACCCTCGAGTAACGGGTCGGGTCAGGTCAGCCTAACTCGGGTCACGGGTCGGGTAGCGTTAGACCAACTCAGTTCACCGGTCGAGTCGGGTCACCCGAGATAGTTTGACCCGACCCGACTGGTGAACTGAGTTGGTCTAACGATACCAGACTCGTGACCCGAGTTAGGCTGACCTGACCCGACCCGTTACTGAGGGTGTCCAACAATAAGCTGACCCGAACTGACCCGTTTGAAAATACTAGTCGCAATGTACACGAAGAAAATTAGAGAATTTGAAACCGAAATTAAAGTTAAAACGCCACCATCTTCACTAGTTTTGTAAGAAGCATTTGAAAATATATTTCTAAGCGTTTTTTTTTTTTTTTTTTAAGGTTTCTCAGGAAAAGAAGTGCCACTTAAAGCAACACATTGATGGTGCTGGACATCTTGCCAAATCTAAAGCGAAGAAACAACAGAAACAGACACAGTTAACTCAGCCTTCTGGATCTGGATCTGAATCTGGAACTGCGAACACATTTAATGCGGATCTTGCTAGAGCCCTTGTCGCTGCCAACATCCCATGGAACACACTTCAAAATGAAACATTCCGACAGTTTTTACAGAAGTGGTGCCAGCAATCGATACCGTGTGAGTCAACACTCAGGAAAACGTGTTTGGATTCTGAATACAACAATACACTTGATACAATCAGAAAGGATATTGGCGATTCCAGCATTTGGGTAGGCGTCGATGAGACTACTGATGCATGCAATAGATACATAGTGAATGTTGTTGTAGGAAAACTTGATGAAGATGGACCTTCAACTCCTCACTTGTTAAGTAGCAAGGAAATTAAGAAAGTGAGTGCCCAGACAATTGCTTACACCGTGAACAAAAGTTTGCAACTTCTGTATCCTAGTGGTGTGGATGATTCTAAAATTCTTCTTCTTTGCACAGATGCAGCTTCTTACATGATTGCTGCGTTTAAGAACCTAAAACCTTTCTACCCCAACCTCATCCATGTTACCTGTGTAGCACATGCTTTTCATAGAATTTCTGAAACAATCAGGAACGAATTTCCTCAAGTCAATGCCCTCATTTCTAACATGAAAAAAACTTTTTGCAAAGCCCCATCGAGAATCGCTGTCTTTAAAGAAAAACTGCCTGGCATTTCTCTTCCTCCACAACCTGTCCTAACGCGCTGGGGAACATGGCTTGAAGCAGCTTTGTATTACGCAGAGAACTTGGACGCTATTGCTGGTGTTGTTGGCGAACTTCCTGGTGTGGAAAACATTGCAAGTGTTTCAGTTTTGAAGGAACTTTTCAAAGATCCCATTCTCAAAAGAGATCTTGTATATATCAAGTCAAATTTTTCATTCTTACCTACGACGATCACTAAGTTGGAAGCTACGGGAAAGCCACTTAGTGAACAGGTGTCAGTAGTTAACGAAGCCGAAAAGAAAATCCAAAGTGCTACGGGGAAAGTTGGGGAAAAAGTGCAGTGTAAGTGGGAAAGTGTAGTGAAGAAGAATGAGGGATTTCTTGTGTTGGCTCGTATAGGGAAAGTTTTGATGGGAGAGGATGAAACCATCCCCGACGAAGTGGAAATGAAAAATGTATCGAAATTTAAGTATGCTCCTGTAACATCTGTCTCAGTGGAAAGATCGTTTTCGGCAGCAAAGATGATCCTTACAGACAAAAGAGAGAGATTGACAGTCGAAAACTTTGAGAAACTGTTGGTAATTTACTGTTTCCAAAATTACGAATGAGCAAGTTGTGTACTGAATGAATCACCTGATTCACTGAAAACAAAAGATGTTAATAAAAAGGGGTATGTAATAATTTATACTATTATTTTTAGAGCCTATTTTTAATTTTTAGCGCCTATTTTCCTATTTTTAGTACCTATTTTAGGCGCCTAAAATTAAACTTTTTGGTGCCTAAAATTCCGAAGTCTAGTGATGACGGTTGGCCTCCCGCTGCCCTCCTCATCATGCACATTTTGACGTTCTGCTGCAAATTGTCTACATCAGCAACGCACCACATGCTTGCTCATGACATTAGGTCCATAGACCTGGCACAACTGACTATATATTTCAATCGGCTCTATACTCTGTGCATTTATAAACTTTATCACTGCTCGCACTTCACACGCAGCGGGAGATGGAATAGGAACGTCCATCTTCAACCACTACCACGGCGCTACTGAGAGCACTAGGGAAGTTCCGCTGGAACATGAGCCATGTTAGGACATTACTGTCTCACATACACGCGGTCGCTCTCGGCTTCCCAGCTGTGGGACGCGTGAAAATGTTACTTTCTGAATGCGCCTCGTACAAATATTTTGAGTTGATTGATTTTGAGTTTAACGTCCCTTTCAGCAGCGAGGCTATATGAGACGGGGCCTACTGGTTAACGTGGAATCCGAGCCACATCAGCTCCCGCCGGGCAAATATTTTTATAAGGGTGTTAACATGTGCTTACCTACTTTCTAAATTTCGAAATGAGGATCTAAATCTAAATAATCAATTTCACCTTACGAGCCGGAATCTAAACTGTACTCTTGTAAAATCTTTGATATTTCTTCTACATTTATTTCACTTGCTTCAAACAAGGAACTTTTGTCAAAATGAAATAGTTTTCGGTACAAAATATTCCACTATTTTATCGAACGTTCTGCAATCACACCCAGAAAGTTGATCAGAACAATCAACCTGTAAAAGTTCATTTATACTTCGATGTATGTCACGTGAATAGTATTTCTATCTTCGTTTAACAAAGTAACAAATGAAGGAAGCATATCGCGTGCCTGTCTTTTCGACTTCCGAGATCGTGAGTTGTGAGTAGTCTAATTTTAGTGTTCGTAATTGTGATGGAAAAAATAATGAAACCACGAGCAATTTTTTTTTCGAATATGAGTGGAAAAATACAGACATTATTGAGTGTAAATAGACTGACTTGGATGAACGAAATTTAAACTCCCAAATTCGGCCATTCAAGCTCAAACCAAGTTTATCCACCATTTGACCGAGACTTAACCTTGAACGCTTTTGGTGAAACAGACATTTTCATCGAACTTGGTTATGACACTCGTTCAACAGTTGAGCTTCGTTGGTGGACACGGCCATAAGTCTCAGTAAGTATTTAATACGGTCAACAACCGACTGCAACCCATAATAAGGTGCATAGAGACTGTTACGTAAAAAACTAGTTAGACTCGAGTTCCGGCGTTTTGGAATAAACATACAACCCGAGTCTAACTCGGGCTTAGGATCGAAAATGTTAATATCTTGACAGCAGTTCTACTTTATTCCATTCTCGCTACATGACCTGCCCACCTGAACTTCCTAGCCTTAATGACTCTAACAATGTTAGGTAAATTGTATAAATTATGTTACCTCGTTATGAAATTTCCGCCATTCACCGTTGTCATCCCTCTTGTGTCCGAATATTCGCCACAGAATTTTGTTCTCGAATACTTGGAGTCTGCGTTCTTCCCTCAAAGTAAGTGACAAAGTTTCGCAGCCACACAGCATAAGAGGCATGATGATCGTTTTATATATTTAAAGCTTCAACTTTTTGATAGGAATCGCGAAGAGTTTGGACTGAATAATAACATGTATTCACTGCTTTCAATAGACATTTAATTCCTTCGCGGATATGATTTTGGTCTGTTAATGTGGATCCTAGATATTTGAAAGTGTCCACTATGTCGAAAGTATTGTTTGATATTTTAACGTATCCATTACTTGGAGTTTTGCGATCACGGTGCATTTTCATGTATACAGTTTTTTTCTGTATTTATTACTAAGTCCATGTCTCTGCAGGAGTTTAATAAAACCTCTGCATTTCTTTCACATGTCCTCACAATATCTCGTATCAAATTGACATTATCAGCATAACCCATAACCTGGTGAGTGCCATTTAGCTCTAAGGACTGGTTGTAGTGTTGCCACGAGACAAAACGAGACGAAACTTCAGGCTGTCTCGTGCAAAGCGTATCTCCTCTCGAAAAAATGTACTCGTCTCCTCTCGTCTCGAACGGTTCTGTCCCGTCTCGTCTCGTTTGTCGCCTCTTGTCTCGTAAAATGTTGCAGTACCGGTATCATGGGATCGAAAGTAAAATGTAGCAGACTGCACCATGCTGATCAAGATACAACAAAGTTGTTACCCAGAACACACAAGTTAAGAAATGTCACGTTAGCTTTGCCTCGAAGCATTCACCTCTGGTGCGTGCGGTAGTCGGTTCGTTTTCGGTTAGTGCCATAAGTGGTGGACAAACATCGTATGTATAGGGATGGCCAAAATTTTCCGGAATCCATATTCAAGAAAATTTGTTTACGGAATCGGAAATTTCACTTTCCGGATTTCGGAAAAAATCCGATGTCGGGAAAGTTCCGAAATTCAGAAAAATCCGAAATTTAGAAAATCCTGGAATTCGAAAAAATCCTGATTTTTTTCCCGAAATATGGATTTTTATTGGTTTTACTTTCTGGATTCCGGAAAGTAAAAATTCCGGAGTTGGCTATCCCTAATCAAGTGTGTGTGATTTCTCGGAGTTGACTCGTATCCTACCACTTTCTTGAAACGATGTTTTGTCTGAAAGTTGTTCAAAATTTCGTGCTTGTTTCAAAGAAAGGGAAATCAAACCTTTTCTACTTCAAATTTTGCTATCCCCTATAGCGGAGTTTCGGGATGCCCATTTTCAAAAAAATTATAGCTTTATTCCGCATATCTCATTTAATAATTCACTTTAGTTTCGAACCTTTAGTTATCGTTCCCTTTGAGTTACAACACACGAAAAGTCCCGGAAACCCTCTAAACCACGATAATTTCGACTTCCAAGTAGGTCTTGGAAGTGCCAAACGGTATAAGCTATCAAAAAGTACTTCCTCTTAAAGTTGTTTAAAATTTAGAACTTGCTTTAATAGGAACAAAATCAACCCCTGTTGCCATTTAAAACTTTGAACTTGGCCTCCTGTAGAGGTATTCCCGGGATACAAAAGCATTACAATGAGATTCCGCAAATAATCTTTTATATGATTGTTTTTGCATGCAGTAGAAGTTAGGGCTTGAGATGAGAAATGAGTGAAAATGGTGGAATGAAGAAAGTGGGAGAACCCTGAGAAAACCCACGAGCACGATGTTTGTCCCCCACAAAGTCCACACGCCGCGAGCTGAGATCGAACCAGGGACCCCAAGCACCAGAAGTGAACGCTCTACCACTGAGCCACCGCACCCCCTTAAATAGCAAATTGAATTGAAATAGGCCAGGCCTTGCCTAAACGTGTTCAAGATTTCAATCTCGACTCACTGAGACATTTTTTTTAAATGTTATTCCGTACAACCTACCTTACTGTCCAAAACCGCGAGTCAAATCAGATAGGCAGGTCTACTACGGTATTGGAGTTAGTAATAGCACACGCAAATTATAATAGTAAAGACGGTCGCAAGACAAGTTTAGAAGGCGACGTGACCTTCCTAATCTTCACTAATCGTTCCTAAGTCCTAACACATTTATTATATTAGATATGATAATATAAAAATGTTTTTGACAGAGGAAGTAAGAAAATAGAACTTGGCTTATTACAATTACGACTGTATTTACTGTTATGATTCGACGCTAGAGCGATGACTTAACAAGCTCCAAAGACAATAACAAAAGCGTGATGGAAGACAATGTTTAGGCCGTCGCGTCGGTGGGTCATGTAGTTTGACTTTTTAAAAAAACGACGAAAAGTGTGATAAAAGGTAGGGGAAATTGTGCTTCTTAGTTGATCAATGAAAAAGTAATTAAATCATGGTATAAGTCGTGAGAGTAACATTGTGTTTATTATTCAGCAACATTTTTTTCTTTTTCTTTTATATTTATATTGTTTGAATCAAGTGTTCTTTCCGTCTGACGAATTAACCAAGTAGGTAAGACGCTCGACTTCTGAGTAATCCATATTCAAATTTTACTGCAGCTAACTGTTTTTCTCCCACTACCGAAATCACCACCATCCGTTCTGTTGATTTAACTGAAAAGATGGTATCACGTTGGGTCACCGCATTGTGTTGGATCACTATTTCTTTTATTGTTCTTTTATTTATTTCTATTACTATTTTTCAGGACATGCGTTTTTAAAAACAAAGATTAGGGACACATACAAAAGCCATCCAGGGCAGAGTTTCGAGTTCAAAAATATGTGAAGAAATTTTATTTCCTCACTCCCAATTAAATCAGGTTTAAGACATCTGGACTATTGACAATGAAATGTAATGGAACCAAAAGTTATGTTTCAACCAAAGTTATATAAATATCCCACTAAATTTATCGTAGAAAATCATGTAGTGTGTATAGAAACAGCTGAAAAATTAAACATAAGGAAATAATTTAATAAAAACAAGCTGACAAAGCTATCAAACTTAACTTTATTAAAAAAAAACACACACACACACACACACAGCAACCGAAACGGTTTCAATGTTCTAACATCTTAATGTGTCGTCCGAGGAAGATAATCTTAGAACATCGAAACGGTTACGTTTGCTGTGTGTTTGTTTTCTAAATTCAAAAACTGTGTTTGTATTTGCGAGACACGAGACGGGACAAATAAACTGTCTCATTCCAAAGGATTCTGTCTCGTCTCATGGCAACACTACCTGGTTGCTATCTTTAATTTTCCTTATAGCATATTCCAGAACAAAATTTAATAGTAATGGCGACAGCGCATTTCCTTGTTTTAGTCCATTCTGTATGTGAAAGCTCGTGGACAAGTATTTTCCTACCCAGATTTTACGTTGAGATTGGTTGGTTGGATTTGAGTCTTGTGTCCCTTTCATAACAGAAGTTATATCAGACGTAGACTTATAGCAGGGGTGGATCCAGCTATCGCCCCCCTTCCTAGAAAAGGAAACTTTCTTATTTTACATATAGCTAAATAAAACATCCCAGAGTTTGGAGCTCTTAAAACTAGATCTAAGTAGCAGTATTACAACCCGCTGCCCCCGCCTCCCAGAAGTCCGTCCTGGATCCGCCCCTGACCTATAGCTTAACGTTGGACCCGAACCACTTGAGCTTCGACTGGGAATCGAATCAGGTCTTCCGTGCATGTGACAAGAAAAGAAAAACTATTGTACATGATTTAGAAAATGGTTTAATCTTAAAATTAGCTCAGAATCTCAGCAATTTCATGATATAATTTTATTACATTCTTGTAACATTTCATCACATTTGAGTTTTATTTAAACACATCTTTACTAATCTAATTAGCTACAGTATTTTGGTATGCCGAGTTGGTAAGAATATTGTACAATATTTCCCTCCTGACCGAGTCGTAGGCCATTCTGAAATCAAGAAACAAAGCTTTTCGAGCATAATGAAATGGGAATTCATTCCTTTTCTTCTTTATAATGTTATAAACTAACTTTACGAAAGCAACTCGTTTCTTGTCAAATTCCATTTTGAATGCATATTCATAGATTTGTTTCTGCTGTCAATCATGTCAACAGTGCTGCACACGACTATTGTAAAATTTAGGGAAATTTTGAACCTGTTGGCAAAAAGTCGTTTTCTCCTGAAAATTGAAAAAAAAAAATGGGAAAATAACAAAAATCTTTGTATTTAATTTTACTAGTAATGAAACTTTTTTTTTTTTTTGGACGCTTGAAAAATTTAAGTTTAGAAGTTTCAATATTGCGAATATTTAAATAAGAAGCATTAGAAAATAAAACTGTTCTAATTCTTGAAAATTAATAGTCTGCACTCATTTCCTTTATGTGCCTTTTATTCGTTTACTCCTGGTTGCGCATTAATTACAGAACTTTTACAATCGCATACACATCTACCACCATGAAGTGTTTCTGTCGCAACAAATAGGGCTCTTGAATGAAGCTGAGTTTTTAATGTGCTCCTTCATCTCGTGGAATCTTGTTAATTTTAACCAAATTACTTCTTAAAAAAAGGGAGCAGTAGGCAAATTTCCCTAATACTCATGCACTAATCATTTAATTGCTATTAATATTTTAATATTGACTTTTGTATAAACTTTATGTGCAAAATTATGTATGTAAACAAATAATTCCTTTTCTATTGCGAAAAAGTATCTATATATATAAAATGAAAGTGAATATTTTCGTAACTTAACAACTCGAACCATCAGACCAATCTCGATAAAATTTTCAACATAGATGAGGTTCGGACCTGGGATGGTTCCTATCATTTCACTTTGTAGGTGTACTTGGAGGAAGAAAGTGGGATATATTTTGAAAATGACCGATGTTAGTGTCAAATCCATAGTTTTTGGGGTTCCTAGTTCATTGGTGACAGTTTTGGTAGCCTTTATGTCCAAAATGAAACGTATTCTCCCCGTGCCAAGAACGGGTATTCGTACGCACTTGTACAGAGTATGTGTATATCTGTAAATTAGATCATCTCTCTTCTTGAGTTATTAGAAAAATTTGCAAATAATAAACATAGATTTTTTTTTACCAGATATCAGAAAATTAAAATATATAATTAAAACCTGTTTTAAGTATTTTTTCTGCTAGCATTGTATACATTGTATATATCCTGCAGACACGATACAGCCAATATGTTTACCATCAGGCGAAGAAATAGTTTTTAAATTATATTTTTCAGCTTTTGCCAATATTTCTGAACAAAAGATTTTTTTCTATAGGGTTCAAAATTTCCGGAAATTTTACACAGCACAAGGAAGATATGTATCTCCACAAAATATATATTTGATTTTAACATATTATCTAAAATGATTCTGGGCCCATTATTTTAAAGCATTCCTGCCATAAAGCGGGAACTTCATAAGATTGCTTAATATAATTTAAATACGTTTGTATTAATTAATCCAACTAGGATTATATTTTAGTTTCTTTTGGCCATAATTCCATTCTATCACGGTGCTAACTTTAAAGGAGTGCTTCACGTATATTTGTTGCCACAAATTTTTCCTATTCGAATACAAGAAACATAACTATTCAATTATCTTAAATCTAAACTAGTAAATATAGAATAGTTTCCATTTTAAAAGCATAATGTAGTAAAATGTTCGAAAATTTCAAATTTTCCCAAATTTTCCGTTTTTTCCAGGCTCGGGAAAAAACAGTAAAAAACTATTTTTTAACCCAAAATTTCCAGGCCTTCACAACACGACCTCGCATCAACAACGAGGGAAATAGTCGTGGATTGACCACGCGACACATATTGCCTGTGTGCATCGGAGTTGCAGGTATATGATCAGTGCAGCATTTAGAAGCTCGCCCCCAAATAAAACAAATTTTGGCACCCTATGTGAGCAATGGATAACCCATTTTTATATAAAAAATTTCTGACTCATCCCTAATTATCGTAGAGGCATGGTTGATACACCGTTTTGTTTGGCCAGAACCAGTCTTTCAAACGGTACCACTCGCATGTCTCTAGTATGTACCATAGTGGAGAAAATTCGCGAAAAAGGGAAATTTTTGTCAAAAATCCCCTTTCCCCGATTTTGGGCCCCTCTGACCGGCCCCTGTGTCAACCCAAAAGAATCTCAAACATACTACATACTATGTGTAATAACTGTACGAAATTTCAATGTTATATCTTGAAAAATAAGAGAGGAAAAAATATTGCCCCATGTGCAAAATGGCTTATCTATTGCTCACATAGGGGAAAGCTGGTACTGTTTGCAGATGGGGCAATATTTTTTCCTCTGCATTCGACAAAAATTTCTCTTTTTTGCGAATTTTCTCCACTATGGTACATGTTAGAGACATACGAGTGGTTCTGTTTGAAAGACTGGTTCATGGCAAAGAAAACGAGGTACGTATCATGACTTTAGAATAAACAGTGATAATACTGTAGATACTTTACTAAAGTAATTGACTAAAAATGTGTAAAAAATGAAAAAAATAAAGAAATCAAATTTTTTTTTGACACACGTCTGTTGACTCTAGCAACATGAGTCATACCTCATTTTCTTCAGTGAAGGCAGCCTTTCAAATGGTAACACTCAAGTTCGCTATCGTGTACATGTGAAGATAAAAATGGGGAAAAGGGAATTTTTTCTTTAAAAATCCCCTTTTTTCCATTTTGGACGAGATTTTCCCGCTTCTGATATACGATAGGGAAATTTAAATGATACATTTTGAAAGCCTGTCTCATGACGAAACCACCGATGTACAAATCATGATTCTAGGTTAAATAGTAATGTGTCAGGGATTTTTTTGAAAAACTTCTCAAATATACCCTTTTTTAAACCCATCGACCATGTTTGTGACGTTACAGCCCCCAGACAGAGCACGTTAGGCTGCAAAATGCCCATAAAATATGTTCTATGATGCTTCCATATTTGAATGAATGCAAAAAACCCGATCTGAAAACCTTTACTAGAGACTTATAAAGCAAATTCCAAAGGTCGACGCCATAGCACAGGTGTTGTGCCATCATAATTTAAAAGGGTTAAGCCTCTTCAAAGTAGCTGATCTAAGCCACAACTTCTTGACCAACTAATAGAATTATCGTGCGACAAGTCCTTGCAACTGGGTTTCTGCACGAAGACTTGGACAAGTTCTGTCTAAAGAGGAGAGAAGAATATCCTGGTCTGGTATCTGCTGCTTTAAATGTAATAATTCCGCACACCGTACCTGTGCGAAAGTGATTTTTCTTCCATGGTAAGCATTAAAACAAAGATACGAAATCGCTTATTAGCTGATGACTTGATAATGTGCGTCACAAAGACTGAACCAGATATTGCAGCACTAGTGAAATCACACCATGCTCAGTCATCTCATTAGCTTTCAATTTTAATTGTATATCAATATGCAGGTTTTGTTGCATTTGTATTCTTCTGGTATTTCAATATGTAGTTTTTATTAGTTTAATACCGTACCTCCTTCATTTAAATTGATTTTTAAATAACTCTGCATCTGTTGAAAATGTTTAATAGACCTGTTTTTGTTGTTCTTAACAGTATGTGTAAAACTAAAAAGATACCTATCAGAAAAAATATAATTTCTGGTATTAGATTCTAATTATATTTATCTCTTCCGCTTATCTTCGCGACCTCCAGGTTGAGAAACCCTGCCCCAGATCAATAAAGAATTTTATAACATTTCGTTATTTTTTATACGTTCTGTGTATTTAATATGTATACTGTACGAAAATATGAAAAATAATGTTTAATAAGCACTTATTCATGCCTCGCGGCACTCCATAATAAAATTTATAAGGAGAGGCCGCGAGGCATGAAGTTAACACCTCATGTAGTCAGTGGCGGATTTAGCAATATACTGACTAAGCCCCGGATTTAGTCCGCGGCTCAAGAGGGATCGCCAACTCCATACTACATACGTGCTCCTTATCAGTGGCGTAACTAGCTTTACTGCGCCCTGGATCCATCGATAATCGATTTACTCATGCCCGCCCCTGCTCCACGCATTTCAGCTGCTGCGTTATATATATATATATATATATATATATATATATATATATATATATATATATATATATATATATATATATATATATAATAAAGTCTGTTAAAATAAAGCCTTAAATTGCGTTTCAAGTTTAAATATGGCTAAAAAATTTCTAGGGGAGAATACCCATACCCTCGAAACTTTTAAGAGTCATCACAATAAAGCCTAAAATTGCGTTTCTAATTTTCACATTGTCAGAAAATTTTCATGGAACCTGGCTACACCTGGCCCCTCCGACAATTTATGCGTTAGGTTTCACGTTAGTTAAGCTGTTGCCCAAAGATTTGAGTTATGCTTTCCATTGGGCATGAGTACTTTTATTACGCCATTCTTTCATTATTGTTAATAATCGATTTTTCAACTTTTGCTTCGATTCACAGAAAGTAATATCTAGAACTGAAATGTAAAATGTTATTGTGCTATCATATGATTTTATATCCTTGTAACACGGAAGTAATTGCACCTGTCTCGCTACTGTTACTCAACTTTGCCTGTTGTTGATAAGACGTAGCTAGGAAGTTGGGAGCGCTCAATCGAATCGTTCTGTAGTTCGCCGGGCCTGTCTCGTGGTATTTTGCCTTGCTTGCTTGCTTGCTGCTGTGTGTTGTCTTGCCCTCAGGCGATCGAGCAGAATATTTCGAATGTTGTGTTTACCACTACCGAGAAAAAAGAAATAGATATCAGTTACACGAAGGGAACAAAATAAAAAAATAATATATATCCTTTAGAGTTAGTATTGTACAGAGAGCTAAATCACGCCAGGAGGCACAAATTGTTTCACCCCTACATCTGGTGCGGGTCGGCCGGGAATGTAAGAAAAACTTAAGTCTTGCACGTCAAACCGGGGCTTTTGGCTACAGTGAGCTCCTAAATTTTTGAAAAATTACGAAAATTTACGTCATAAGGTACAAGAAAAAACTAACGGGTTTTGGTGTGGAAGGATGCACAAAACTAAAAACCGATCCATAAGACAAGATTTTCGGACGCTTTAGTCCCATAAGACAAGACTCAACATTCGAAAAAGGACCAAAATTTATGTCAAAAGTTCCAAGAAAATTTCTTTCGCCGTCTTCTTCCTTTCCATGTGCCAATCAACAAAAAACTTCGTAAGACGAAAAAATTATGGGTAAATTCCCCTTAAGACAAGATTATTTGAAAAAAAGAGATAAAAATTACGTCATACGGTACAAGAAAAAACTTAAGGGTTTAGTGTGGAAGGATATCGTAATTTAAATAAAAACTTATGACAAGTTGCGAAGTCATATTTATCATTTCTAATCGTGTCTTGCATATTTCGCATTATCTCACGGGCACGTATACTTTGGCCCTATGTTTAAAATTTCAGTTTACTGTTGCTCTCATCAATAATACTGCCACTTTATTAGTAAGTCTCCCTTGATATCTTATAAAGAGAGTGTGTAGAGAGAAGTTTGCGATGGTTTGACTGTATTTACTGTACACTATGATTGGAAAGACAAAACATATTGTACTTAAAAATGATATGACTACTTAAAAATATTACATGTAGAAAAGGTACTTGTTCAGAAACACTCACAGAAGCCTCGGACCAGGACTGATAACTTGGCACGATCTCAACAAAACAAGAAGGAAAAAAAGACATTCGATTTGAAACATCGTATATTATTAGAAGTCTTTACAGGGCAGGCGCGTTAAAATCCGTAACGAGTGAACTCGAGAAATACACCCGGGTTCGATCCCAGCCCCCGCCAAGTGAACTTTGTGGTGGACAAACACCGTGTGCGTGGGTTTTCTCGGGGTTCTCCCGTTTCCTCCCACTTTCTTCATTCCACCATTTCATTCATTATTCATCATCACCGTCTCCTTTAGCCTAACCGGCATAACCGTGGGACGTAAAACTCAAAGATTTCATTTCATTTTCGAGAAATACAGCATGGATCTAATGGGGGTTCAGGAAGTTGGGTGGGAAGCGGTGGCGTCGCCTTGTGCAGTTCGCAAGAATACGTGAACCATCAAATATCGTACACGTTGTTGCTCATTAAGATATTTAATAATATTTAGAATATTATTATTTTGTCGTTTCGTTTCAAGTCTCAGCTTGATTTACTCCTTGCGTATATGCATTCCATCATTACACCATATTCACAGCAGCAGCGAGCATGATACACTGCTTCTGTGTGTAGTACAGAAGGGAAGCGCGGGCAGCTGGGGGAGGAACTGAGGTCTCCGGACGTTCAAATCAAGATTTGAATGAGCAGCGTTGACAGCTGTTGTTGACTAATTTCCAGTAATGTGGCACTTTAAACAGAATCAAAGAATAAACTGCTATTTAAAATATATGAATATAGTAATAGCTCAATCTTTCAATCAGTTATCTACATTTCTTTTTATTTCAATTACTTGTAATGAAAATAAACTAATAGAACAAACAAAATCACATCTTTCCGGGGTCGTACCGAGGGAAATGGGAGGCTTAGAATCCTTCCCCAGAGATTCTTAAGTTAACGCAGAACAAAATAAAATTTTAATTTATTTTCAAGACTTATTTTTTAAATACGTATAATCTGATTTTTTAGGCTACGGTTTTCCTACCTACATAAACTAAATGTTTGTAAGAAAAGTAAATAGCTTATCAAAACATACTGTACTTAGTAACATTGTTACAATGGTACAATCCTACCTTCTGTATTGTAAGAATTCGAAGGAAATTTTGAAACTGATTTTTCTGTTTTAATTTTCATCTTAAATACATGTAAAATAGAAAAAGACGAGTACTGTTATTTGCAGTAATGTACATTCATGTCCAAAATTATTGTCGCATACCTATAACTGTCTTCTTGTAAGAATATAATTTGATAATGATTTTGCAGGGTACTTTTAATACTGATACTATGTGTATAATCGGGAAATGTATATTTGTGGTAAATTTCGTAGGAAAAGAATTATAAATACAAAAATTAGAATAAGTGAAACAAAATGTTGCTAAATGGACAAGTAAGTTTTATTGTTCTTATTTACTGCTCTTTTAACATGAAATTTCCCATTTATATGTCTTTGCCGATTATACACATACTAACATTGTAAGAAATACCGGGCGAATTCGTTATCAAATTATATTCCTACAACAACATATTTATAGACATGGGACAATAATTTTGGACATGAGTGTACGTTCAGCTGTAACACTACGCTGTAAAAAAAACGCGGAAAGTTTTTTCTTTGGGGGAGGGGCGGGACTTCGGAGATTGTACTTTATGCGCAAAAACATTATTCTCTCAGTGTCTTTCAAAGTAGCAAAAGTGAAAACATGTTGTGTGGTGATATACTGATTGATTTGTGTATATTTGCTAGCATTTATTATTTCTTTTCCATAATTTTCATCAGCTATGTTTTGCTAGAATTTTTGGTAGGTATACACTCGACTGTTTTCAAAACTATAGCTTATAGCTATTTTTATATCTCCATTACATCTCTCAATTAAAGTAAATATATGCTGAACTATATATATATATATATATATATATATATATATATATATATATATATATATATATATATATATATATATATATATATATATATATATATATATATACAGGGTGGGCCATTTTAATTAATCCACGGAAATAACTGAAAAATGGTAAAACATAGAAGAAATTTTTGAAGTACACGTTATATATTGCTAAGGGGGAAAACCAATTCCGCCAAAAGTACCCCTCTCCACCCCCCTAAATGGGGGTAACGGGGGGTAACTTTGAAATGTCAAATGGGAACATGGGTCGAGTAATACCTCGTTCGAAAGGTCTTGAAAAAGTAAGTAACGCTGTACCAAAAGATGTATCATATTATGCACCAGTTTCAAAATGGCCGCCATAATATGGTTCGGAAACTCCAGTACCCGTAGTATGAAAACCATGGAAGGTAAATGAATAGAACAAAATTGAAATACGTAAATATCATAGGGCATATCGAATGATGTAATCCCTGTGATTCCAATGGCCTCCCTGAAGGGGTCTTGTGGGCTAACTTCAAAATTTCAATGTCCGACCGGACAACGGTTCGGGCGTACGCTTGACCTACCCAATGCTGTTTGGAAGGCAGACTTCATGCATAGAGAATTGGTGCACTAAGTTAACGCGGATGGCCACAGTTACATTTTGATTAACTATTAGCATTCATGTCATATTGTGAGCTTGAGGGACGAAACGGTGTGTACGTATATCCCCGAAATGCTTTCTGAATAACCAGCACGCATTGCATAAAAGTTTCTCTTTTTTTAGTCACTACAGCGTCATCCTTACAAACAAATGTTTCAACCACACCATACCTATTTGTAAGGTTAGCCTTAATTTACGAATTAAAGTAGAGTTCTCGTTTGAACTTTCACTTTACTTTCCACCCCACTCACATACAGAGCGCAGGGAGAGATTATTTTGCAGGACTTGGATTTCTCTCTATACATTATGGCAATTTTACTCTAATATTTTTATCTCTGTTGTATTATTCTCGAGCCTTGGAACGCCTCCGTGGTTTTCCTATTTAATTTTCGTTATTTTCATTTATGTCTAACCGTATTCATACTATGGGCACTAGACGTTTTCTTAGACACAGTCACCATGTCTTTGCGATCATTTTGAAAATGGTGTCTCATGTCGAAAATTTTCTTACAGAAGCTGTTTCATATTAATTTGTCTATGTAACGTGATGTTACTCGCTTCAAGCTGCTATTTGAAATTTTCAAGTTGGCCCCGAATACCTTTCAGTTGGCCCTTGGAGTCACCCCGACAACACCTCTCGATGTGCCTTACGTCAATTAGCTACTCCAGTTTTTCTTTTGTTGATTTATCTCCAATCGCTTTCATACTACGGGTACTAAACCTTTTCTCTGACACGGATACTATGTTTCGGCGGCCTTTTGAGAACACTGCCATTTCACATCAATCGTTTTCTCCTGCAATATGTTAGATTTTGCAAGATTTATCGAACGAGGTACCACTCGACTCATGTTACTATTTGAAATTTTGAAGTTAGCCCCTAAGACTCCTTTAGGGAGGCCACTGGGATTACAGGGACCACACCGTTCGATATGCCCTATGATATTTACGTATTTCAATTTTGTTCTATTCATTTACCTTCCATGGTTTTCACACTACGGGTACTGGAGTTTCCGAACCATATTATGGCGGCCATTTTGAAACCGGTGCACAATATGGAACATCTTTTGGTACAGCGTTACTTAGTTTTCCAAGACCTTTCGAACGAGGTATTACTCGACCCATGTTCCCATTTGACATTTCAAAGTTACCCCCTGTTACCCCCATTCAGGAGGGGCGGGGAGAGGTACTTTTGGCGGAATTGGTTTTCCCCCTTAGCAATATATAACGTGTACTTGAAACATTTCTTCTATGTTTTATCATTTTTCAGATATTTCCGTGGATTAATTAAAATGGCCCACCCTGTATATATATATATATATATATATATATATATATATATATATATATATATATATATATATATATATACAGACTGTCCCATAATTCGTGTGTAAACTTTAATTTCATAGTACTCAGAACTGGTAAAAGCTAGAACTGTGAAATTTACAGGCAGTTTAGAGGAAGGTCAGAAGATTTGTCTGATAGCAAAACGAGATCGCGGGTGTTATTGTTTGCGGAGTTACAGGGTCAAAGGTCAAAATGCGATTTTTTCCTTATGGGATTTCAATGTTAAATATTAGTCTCACATGTAATTTTTTTGAATATCCATCTCCGGTAGCAAAAATTGGTATATCGACATAAATTCTGATCCGAAACAATGTGATAACGAGAAATGTGGGCAATTGTGACCCGGTGACCTCTGACAGGTCATCTGTGACCCTTGAGGAAAAAGCTCCCTTTTCAACAGCTTATTGTACACAACTAATTCAGTTGAAGATAATGTTAAAAAAAACATATGCACAAAGGATCTACCGAACATCCTTTTTAGCAAAACGAAAAGGTCAGCAATATCATCAGAGGTCAAAGGTCACGTAGTTAAAATGTCATATTTGATGTGTTAACAAATAAGAAACTGTAACATTGGAAATAATGCTTTGAAGTGACATAGAACACATGCATAAAGATCCTTCCAACGAGTGTGTGTGGGCATAGAGAAAAAGGTCATTATAAGAGGTCAAAGGTCACGCAGTTAAAATGTCATTTTTGATGTGTTAGCAACTATGAAACTGACGTTTGAAAAATGATTTGAGCTACCATGGAACACATGCTTAAAGGTGCTTCGTATTGGTGTGTATGGGCATAGCAAAAAGGTCAACAATGTCATAAAAGGTCAAAGGTCACGCAGTTAAAATGTCATGTTTGATGTGTTAACAAGTATGAAACTGTGACGTTAGAAAGAGTGATTTGAGCTGCCACAGGACACATGCATGCTGCACAGGACACAGGTCCTTCCAATTGGTGTGTATGGGGATAGGAAAAAGGTCAACAATGTCATAAAAGTTCAAAGGTCACGTAAATAAAATATCACGTTTGATGTGTTAGAAAATATGGAACGACGACGTTTGAAAAATAATTTGACGTGCCATAGAATACATACAGAAAGGTCCTTCCAACGGATGTGTATGGGCACAGGAAAAGGATCAAGAATGTCCTTAAAGGTCACAGGTCACGCAGTTCAAATTTCATGTTTAATGTATTAGCAAGTATGAAACTGTGATGTTGGAAATAAGGATTTGAGCTGGATGGAACACATGCATAAACGTCTTCCGAATTGGTGTGTATGAGCATAGCAAAAAGGTCAACAATTGCATAAAAGGTCAAAGGTCACGCAGTTAAAATGTCATGTTTGATGTGTTAGCAACTATGAAACTGTGACGTTTGAAAAATTATTTGAGCTACTATAGAACACATGCATAAAGGTGCTTCGAATTGGTGTGTATGGGCATAGCAAAAAGGTCAACAATGTCATAAAAGGTTAAAGGTCACGCGGTTAAAATGTTATGTTTGATGTGTTAACAAGTATGAAACTGTGACATTAGAAAGAATAATTAAAGCTCGCATAGAACACATCCAGAAAGGTCCTTCCAAGGGGTGCACATGACCGTAATGAAAAGGTCAATATTGCCATAAGGTGAAGAAGCTTAATTTTGTAATTCAGATCGTGTAGACGATGGTAGGTATGTTTCTGTGATGTTTAAAACAATGAATTGAACATAGTATGAGTCCCACTTTTTGTTAATTACTTAGCCTTGCAAAACTGCATTCTAAATGTTTTTTCTTATTGAAACATATTAATAGCTATTTACTGCACAGAAATATTTGAAATATTTTCTTATCTGTACAAGAAACACTGATGTCCTTGTAGACTGTAAATCTTTTTAGTACTTTGCAATTTATTCTACGTGATCTCCGTGATGTGCTAAGCTTAAGTTCACTCTGTGTATAAGGGTCTTTGTGAAGATTTTTCAAGAGTGTTTAGAGTTAGCTGTTCAAAGGCACGCTGTATCGATCGTCGAAGTTGTTGCTTAAGAAAACCCCACAGAAAGAAGTAGTATGGGGTTAGATCAGGACTTCTAGCTGGCCACTCAACATCAGAAACTATACTTATTAAACGGTTTCCAAACCTTCCTCTTAAAATTTGTAATGTTGCCCTAGTACGATGTGCTGGAGCACCATCCTGTTCAAACCACATATCATTGTGTGGATCAAGATTTAAGCGATGAAGTTTAGGGAAAATAAATTCTCGCAACATATTTTGAGATTAAGTTGATTAACGTTTCCTTCGAAGGAAAACGGCCCTATTACGCCAGTTGCTGTTAGTCCCATCCACACCATAATAAGCCTTTGATCTGCACAGTGTTCAATTCTTTCCGCCGGTGGACTGGGTCCCAAGAACTATTCACGTGACGAAGACACCATTCCATTAAAAAAAAAAAACAGCTTCATCTGACATAAGTTGAAATAAAAACATGGGATTTTCATTTAATTTGTCTATCAACCATTACAAAATAAAATACTGGCACCGAAATCATCATCATGTAATTTATGTACAATCTTCATACTGTATCCTTTAACCTCAAGCACACGCAATATCCTACTCGGCGAACTTATTTAACGTTGAGTGCATCACTCCGGTGACGGATTGATTTTCTTAATTAAATAAGCACAGAACGAACTACTTTGCGTTTAGTATCCTCGGTACAGATCCTTACAGGTGGTCCTGCCTTTCGTTGTCACTGAGAAAGATGTTCCTTGCTAAAACAGTTATTTCGAAACTGTTTGTAAAGATGAAGAATTTGGGTATTGCTTATTTTCACACCCCACCGTGCAAACAATTTTCTCCGCGTTTTTGTAACCTACTTCCTACTAAGAACTGTAGGCAAATCGGCACGTTGTTCCTTTGTTAGAGTATCCATTGTGACTTACACAATTACACACACACACACACACACACACACACACACTTCCAAACACATAGGCCTATGAGTATAGGGAAAATAAGAGACACAAAAGTTTTTATTTTCTTACACACTCACAAGACACACAAGATTCACAACACACTCACAAGACACACAAGATTCACAAACTCATTTAATTTTAAGCTCAACTCCACACTCCACTGCTTCACTGTCTCTGTCATTATCATTCTAGTAACACAAAACAACCCTTGTGAACAAAACAGACTGATTATTTGACGTGAGTCCAAAACAAAACAGATCGTGTTTATGCTTCAGTCACGAATGGGTATAAATAAACAATAAGAGTGCGTCTCTTCCTACATATGGGGAAGCAATTTATTTCGAGTGGAATTATTTTTATTTCCAGGACATGGGTTTAGAAGTAAATGCAGAGAAAACTAAATACATGGAAGTGCGTCGGGACCGTAATACGGCAAATTGTGGAGGCGTTAAAATATTAAATAATGCTTTTGATAAAGTGGATACTTTCAAATATTTAGGATCAATATTAACAGACGAAAATCATATTCACGAAGAAATTAAATGTCGACTAAAAGCAGGGAATTCGTGTTACTATTCGGTTCAAAATCTCTTGTCGTCGCGAATTCTGTCGAGGAATTTGAAGCTTAAAATATATAAAACGATAATCATGCCTGTTGTTCTGTATGGTTGTGAAACATGGTCGCTTACTCTGAGAGAAGAACATAGACTGAAAGTATTTGAGAACAGGATCCTGAGAAGAATATTCGGACCCAAGAGGAACGAGAATGGGGAATGGCGGAAGCTTCATAACGAGGAACTACATAGTTTATACGGTTTACCCAACATTGTTAGGGTCGTCAAGTCTAGGAGGCTTAGGTGGGCAGGTCATGTAGCTAGAATGGAAGAAAGTAGAAACGCTTTCAAAGTCTTGACTGGTAGACCATAGGAAAACGACCATTAGGAAGACCTAGGCGCAGATGGGAGGACAATATTAAGATGGATCTCGCAGAGATAGGAATACTAGAAGTCAGTGGAGAGCTTTTGTGAACGCGGCACTGAACCTCCGGGTTCCATAGGCCATAGAGTTAGTTAGTTAGTTAGTTATTATTTTTATTTTCTTCTCAATTTCCTAGGTAAGCATTAAGGCAATATTAAGGCTGCCATATTTATTTTTCATGAGAATACGGGACATCTTTGTTCTCCCCTCAAACTTCACAACACAATGCATTGCTTCGAAACAATTTATTTTCAATGCATTATCCTATTTGATATTGGATACAAGGAAATAACGAACAATCTGTAGTACAGTCTGTTCTCAGGATTTTTTTTTTTTTTTTTTGAGAACTGAGTGATTTGAATTTACATATGATATTTTCATTGGAAAATGCTACCCAAATAATATGTTTTTTAGAATCGATTAGACAAAAGAAAATCGTGCACCCACTATGCCCTAGAATGTCCTGCACACAATAGTGCGCATTCTATAATGACTTCCTAAAATTAAGTATCCTTGTTATCTGAAGAAAAGATTTCCAAAAGCCCAAATAAACAAACATTATTAATTTTATATACCATACCAACTAAATTAGTTCTCAAGCATTGCCTTCATACACTTGCCAATATACGAACTATAAACTTGTTATTTCGTGACCTTTGACCTCTTATGACATTTATTATGCACGTATTCCATGGTCACCTTTTTGCATGTATTCTGTGACAGGTCAAATCACTTTTCAAACGTCACAATTCCATATTTGCTAACACATAAACTATGATGTTTTAACTCCGTGACCTTTGACCTTTTATGACATTGTTGACCTTTTTCTATGCAAATACACTCCCCTTGGAAGGACCTTTCTGGATGTGTTCTATGCGAGCTCCAATTATTCTTTCTAATGTCACAGTTTCATACTTGTTAACACATCAAACATAACATTTTAACTGCGTGACCTTTGACCTTTTATGACATTGTTGACCTTTTTGCTATGCCCATACACAACAATTCGAAGCACCTTTATGCATGTGTTCCATAGTAGCTCAATTTCATAGTTGCTAACACATCAAACATGACATTTTAACTGCGTGACCTTTGACCTTTTATGCAATTGTTGACCTTTTTGCTATGCCCATACACACCAATTCGGAAGACGTTTATGCATGTGTTCCATCCAGCTCAAATCCTTATTTCCAACATCACAGTTTCATACGTGCTATTACATTAAACATGAAATTTGAACTGCGTGACCTGTGACCTTTAAGGACATTCTTGATCCTTTTCCTGTGCCCATACACATCCGTTGGAAGGACCTTTCTGTATGTATTCTATGGCACGTCAAATTATTTTTCAAACGTCGCCGTTCCATATTTTCTAACACATCAAACGTGATATTTTATTTACGTGACCTTTGAACTTTTATGACATTGTTGACCTTTTTCCTATCCCCATACACACCAATTGGAAGGACCTGTGTCCTGTGCAGCATGCATGTGTCCTGTGGCAGCTCAAATCACTCTTTCTAACGTCACAGTTTCATACTTGTTAACACATCAAACATGACATTTTAACTGCGTGACCTTTGACCTTTTATGACATTGTTGACCTTTTTGCTATGCCCATACACAACAATTCGAAGCACCTTTATGCATGTGTTCCATAGTAGCTCAATTTCATAGTTGCTAACACATCAAACATGACATTTTAACTGCGTGACCTTTGACCTTTTATGCAATTGTTGACCTTTTTGCTATGCCCATACACAACAATTCGAAGCACCTTTATGCATGTGTTCCATAGTAGCTCAATTTCATAGTTGCTAACACATCAAACATGACATTTTAACTGCGTGACCTTTGACCTTTTATGCAATTGTTGACCTTTTTGCTATGCCCATACACACCAATTCGGAAGACGTTTATGCATGTGTTCCATCCAGCTCAAATCCTTATTTCCAACATCACAGTTTCATACGTGCTATTACATTAAACATGAAATTTGAACTGCGTGACCTGTGACCTTTAAGGACATTCTTGATCCTTTTCCTGTGCCCATACACATCCGTTGGAAGGACCTTTCTGTATGTATTCTATGGCACGTCAAATTATTTTTCAAACGTCGCCGTTCCATATTTTCTAACACATCAAACGTGATATTTTATTTACGTGACCTTTGAACTTTTATGACATTGTTGACCTTTTTCCTATCCCCATACACACCAATTGGAAGGACCTGTGTCCTGTGCAGCATGCATGTGTCCTGTGGCAGCTCAAATCACTCTTTCTAACGTCACAGTTTCATACTTGTTAACACATCAAACATGACATTTTAACTGCGTGACCTTTGACCTTTTATGACATTGTTGACCTTTTTGCTATGCCCATACACACCAATACGAAGCACCTTTAAGCATGTGTTCCATGGTAGCTCAAATCATTTTTCAAACGTCAGTTTCATAGTTGCTAACACATCAAACATGACATTTTAACTGCGTGACCTTTGACCTCTTATAATGACCTTTTTCTCTATGCCCACACACACTCGTTGGAAGGATCTTTATGCATGTGTTCTATGTCACTTCAAAGCATTATTTCCAATGTTACAGTTTCTTATTTGTTAACACATCAAATATGACATTTTAACTACGTGACCTTTGACCTCTGATGATATTGCTGACCTTTTCGTTTTGCTAAAAATGATGTTCGGTGGATCCTTTGTGCATATGTTTTTTTAACATTATCTTCAACTGAATTAGTTGTGTACAATAAGCTGTTGAAAAGGGAGCTTTTTCCTCAAGGGTCACAGATGACCTGTCAGAGGTCACCGGGTCACAATTGCCCACATTTCTCGTTATCACATTGTTTCGGATCAGAATTTATGTCGATATACCAATTTTTGCTACCGGAGATGGATATTCAAAAAAATTACATGTGAGACTAATATTTAACATTGAAATCCCATAAGGAAAAAATCGCATTTTGACCTTTGACCCTGTAACTCCGCAAACAATAACACTCGCAATCTCGTTTTGCTATCAGACAAATCTTCTGACCTTCCTCTAAACTGCCTGTAAATTTCACAGTTCTAGCTTTTACCAGTTCTGAGTACTATGAAATTAAAGTTTACACACGAATTATGGGACAGTCTGTATATATATATATATATATATATATATATATATATATATATATATATATATATATATATATATATATATATATATATATAGATAGATAGATAGATAGATAGATATATAGATAGATATAGATATATAAGTGGATATATTCCGTATCCTCTCGTATAGCCTTCTCGATAGGTTTGTAGTGTTAGGTTTTCCTAAAATACTTTCCCAATACTAGTGAATCTAAGGCCTGTTCGATACGGCAACATTTTTCGGAAGATTTCTTGTAAGAAAAATCTTATCATTACCCTGTTTTGTAGAGGATTCTGTTGAGTGATTGCAAACTACTGTATACCTTTTAGTACACTGACGAATTGTGAAAGTTTAGAAAGAAGTTAGAACATAATCGAACAAAGTTAACTATCATCTAGATGTTTAAACTATACTGAGTCGAAATTTCAAAGTGAATTTAAATTAATAAATGGCTGATAGATTATGGAATGAAAATATGATTGTTTTGCTTTTCTCGCGTCTTATATGAAAGGAATTAACAGGACCTGAATTGTATAATATATTGGCGACATCTCATTGAAACAGTGAAGAGAGCTCCTTCGTGGCTAAGCGATTAACGTAAGCGCCTTTGCCGTGGGAGACCCGGGTTTGATTCCCGGCGGGAGCTCAGGTGGTTCAGATTCCACGTTAATCAGTAGATCCCGTCTCATTTAACCTAACTGCTTAAAGGAACATTAAATTCAAAATCAACTCAACTCAATGCAAAAAGTGAAGAAGTATGAGAACTAATAAAAACATTATAATTATGCTGAATTTAACTAGTGTGAGCACCAGGGGCGCACTCACACCGAGAATCTACAGGATTCGAATCCCCCTGCAAAGTGCTTATGCTTGATATCCCACACAGGAACCACCAACTCATTGCTTGCAGCCTCGGACACACATCTAGGCTGTTGTGTACGCTTCGTGGCAGAAATCTGTTCATCGCGGTTACGAAGGTGCTACGTACGCGCTATACCGAGCTCTGTGCGTCTGTTTGTAGGTGCGTACCCTCTACCAGTTTTCAATGGGCTCCACTCGTTGCTTATCCCAAGTTCACTCTGGTTGCTTAAGTTTTGTGGAGCAGTGTATCTTTGGTGGACAGGCCCCGGGGTCAGTTCCAGGTGAGAGAGCATCAAATACATTACAGTAATCTTTTTAAACTGTACATCTCGTCTTATGTAGCCTAACCCCTCGAACAGAGAACGTAAATACAAAATAAACAGTCATGAAGTGTCTGGAGACAACAATGCAAAGGTGCTTGGAAAAAACGTTCGTAATTAAAGTTGCCTCTGCAACTATCATAATAATTCGATACATTGCATGTTTCGTGTATACGTATTGTTAACAGTTCCCATGATACTCTACAGTCAGTCTCCTTGTGATTGTGACATTCCCCTAACAGCACAATCGCATAACAGGCCTATGCCTATCATGTTCCCTCAGGTTCGTAGGAATGTATCCAGTATGTGCCTTATGTACCTTTGAGAGAGAAATCACATGGATGGCATGTGATAGCCACAATCTATGCCGTCCCTAGGCACATGTCTGACATGTACCTGGGGAACGTGCCTAGTATGTTCTAGTTATGTTCCTCATGCCGTAAGCGTCAATGAACCACAAAATTACTCCCACAAAATATGTTAAATCGCCTATATGCGTAATGCGTTTACATTAAGATGAGTCTAAAAAAACACTTTAAACAAGTAAAAGAAATGTACTCCAGGATGGGCGCAAATCGCCAACCTTTGAATTACTAGCCGCGTGCTCTACCGACTTGGCCACGGAGGTGATGGAGACAAAGTCGCTTGTAGAGGAATAAATTGTTGAGGTCTTTTGAATTTTGCTAATCAGAGTGCTCCTTTAACCGTGTATATTCGACGATAACCGTTTGGGATCAGATAAAATCTACTCGCCATGTAATTTTATAACAAAATGACGGGTGTATATTCACTTTATTTCATGGTTATTCCATATTCACTTTCAAATGATCGGCAACAGTTGCCATCTAATAAAGTTGATGCATTTGTTTGCTTCTAGTACACAACCGTTTAGAAAAAGAAGCAACAAATGCTGTTAGAGTATCTAAAACAGTATGTACCTAAAGAACGCACCTAGAACATGATAGATATATATCCCAAGTGACGATATAAAAACAAATGACTGTTAAGAGTGCGAAACTGAGCCAGGTATATAAATGTTATATTTGTGGTACAGTCCGCAGCAAAAAAAAATGTGCAACATGAGCACGTAAGTTTATAGTGAAACTACGCCTAACAGCGCAGGGAATCAACATAACGTCTAAGTGGCACGAATCATGCCAGGAGAAACCTAGGCGTCCTCCTCTGCACATTTATTTAGGAACAAAAGACTTCGTAGTTTCACAATAAACTTACATGCTCATGTTGTAGTTTTTTGCTGCCGGCTGTACATAGTTGCAAATATCAATTAGATGTAACAAGTACCTAAAACTATAGGTAGCTGAAGTACATACTTAGCACCTGAATATCACATGTACCAAGTGTCGGGTACCGAAAAGTAGCTGGGATACCTAAATGGCACATGCCTAGCACATCCTGTGCTGTTAGGGTCGATGTGTTGGTAGACGTGAAAATCTGATTTCTTATTCCTGAAAACTTTTACAGGCAAGTTTTTTACAACCTGTATTTTCCTATTCAAATGTAATAGAACAACAATTCTTTGTTTACTACGACGTTGGATATACAGAGTGGTAGTTTTATAAGCGCCATTATCCTATACGCCTTTGAATGCGTTTAACAGCTCTTTCGTTTCCAAGTTGGCGTGGAGTGCAATATGGAATACCCACAAGAAAAGCATGGTATTCCATATTCCGTATGGTATTCCGATTACAAAAATATCTATCGGTATTGGGCAATTAAACACACATTTATGATGACAACAATGCTAAGCGTATATTATATTACAGCAAATTTTCTGATGATACAAGGAGTGAGCTTGGGTCCATTGTTCATCATGTTTAATGTGAGCACACAATGACTGTGCCGATCCGGAAGCAGAGTATTATATTTGTGACTTCTGCAAGTACTCACATTCAGTTATGGCTTGGTGTTAAGAATTTTCATATATTGTCACTGTATTCATTGTATCTTCAACAGAAAACTCATTTCTTTTCTATATAGCATTTGTATTCCATATTACCCGACTATTTCAAATTATCCTCCACAGTGGTTTCTTTACCTTGGCACGACCATGGTGGAAAGACTACAAGGTGGATGCAATGCAATGCTACATTCTTGTCGCTCTGGCGCATGACGTCATCTTGGTCGCAGACGTGGCCAGCGAGAGTCAGATGAACTTTTAACAAGCGCTTGCTCGCTGGTATCTTACACGCAAACTTCTCTTCTATTTATAATGATCTTCAACGAAGTAAAAATTTTAGTACAAACAATAATTATATAAACGTAATGTAATCAATGCTTAAGCTAAGTGAATTCAAAGGAAGATATTTACAATAGCAAAATAAACAGCAATATTAGTTCATATTAAACAACTTTAAAGCTTGAAAAATCCAATATTACTCACTATTTTCTGCTTTTTCTTTCTTTCTTTCTTTCTTTCTTTTCTTTTTTAAACATCTGAAGTAATACACTCGAGTATGTGTAGGCCTGAATAATCTATAACACAGTGTGTCGTTAATGCATTTCATTATTATATATTTATGTATGCTCAAGTATATTTTCGTAACACATCGATCGGTTTTGATTTACTATTATTTTGCTTGAAAGAGAATTCTTTACTGATGACTCCATATAATGTTGAGAATATCTCAAGGGAGAATGCATGGTTTTCGTAAACAGAAATGCACGTACGTATATTTTCGTTATGCTTGGAAAGTTTTTTTTCTTCCTTTAAGAGGTTGCTCCCACGTAAGTTTCATCAGAATCTCAGGGGAGGTTAAAAACTTTATTGAGCAGGGTCGCACGTATTTAATATTTTAAATATCGTTTTTATTTTTTATTTATTAAAAATCATTTTATTTTAAATCTCTGATCGCTTATTTATAGAATTTGTATTTAAATAAAAGGTTTGGTGAAACTGGAAGTTCTCTGAATATTAGTGTCAAAATTTACGCCATAACAAACTGTATTATTAAACATTTGTACAAAATAAAACGTTACATATACTATTGTGTTCTAAAAATATATAGAAATAAATATGTATATACAAAGTACCTCAATCCCGGCGGGAGCTCATGTGGTTCGGATTCCACGTTAATCAGTAGGTCCACGTCTCATATAGCCTCGCTGCTGAACGGGACGTTAAACTCAAAATCAACTCAACAAAGAACCTCAAACAAAGAAATTGCAACATGACTATTCCAAACAAGAAACAAAGTACTAGGCGTAGGTGAAGACGATGTAGGGATCTTACAGCTAGACTAGAAAACATATAAACCATAAAATTACATAATTTTCTTAATTTTCTTGATAAGTTTTCTCCCGTCCCGTTAAGTCCCGTGGACTAAAGAAAACAAAAGATAAATGCAAGTGAATGATTATGTGGAATTTGGTGGAATGAGAATGTGGGAGTACCCCGAGAAACTCACGGACACGATGTTGTCCACCAGAAACTCACTTGACCGAGAAGCGGACCAGTATCCCTTGCACCAGAGGTGAGCCTTCTGCCACTGAGCCACCGTGCTTCCTTGATTGATTGAGAATCTACTATATTTTTAAATTTACTGCAGACATTCTTAATTTTGTAATTCTGGAGGGGGCTCCTAAATATGTAGGCCCTATATGTAATTATTCAAAGTTATGATTAAAATGAACAAAAATTTTAAAATCTGAGTGTAAAAATGTCGCCCTGACATGGTAGGTGGATACTTTATTCTCTTGATCTAATACATTGTTATATATCTTTGTAACCGTTAATCGTTATTACGAACTTTCCATTCGTTACTTAATTTGAATGCAACGTCCTGTTTTAGCACCGAGGCTACAGGGAATGCAGACCTCCAGAATGAAATGGGACCTGAATTACTCTCCATTTGCGTAACACGAGGGAGGTAAGCCTCGTAGATCATCGTGCCTCCCTTCTCGAGTTATATGCCTGCCTCTGTGGGGAAAATTTTGTCTCAATATCTTATGTAGAAGGAAACGATGATAGAAATGATCACCTCTGTCGGTTCCCCTTCCTCATGATTTCGAATCCGGCTCTTGCCTTAAAGTTCGTCTTTTAAATCGTACTATGGTAAGGACGGGCCAGATGGACGGTGGGGGCAGACGGACAGGAGTTAAGAAATATAGTAATAGGAAATATGCTAACCTGGCAACAGTGAGTTGAGTCGTGTGTGGTGTTTGGTTATAGTTCGTGCTTCACATCACAGGAATAGAATTCACTGAATATCGTATGTGTACAGCACTATTGCGAAGAAATCGGCAACAATTGCACAGAAGTGAGTGTCCCAAAACGTGATTTCTAAAAACTCAACTTCAAAAATTAAATATTTGACAAGGAAGGAAAATTGCTAAACATTCGCGAGAAGAGCAGCAGACAATAGATGGATAGTCACACGCATCACTAGAGTAAATTAATGTTGTGTGCCATCTATTGAGTAGGGTCACAAATATTTGAAACCAATGTGTGTGCGGGGCAGACGGACACGCAATTAGCGGGGCAAACGAACAGTGACATAAATGGTTAGTATGAAGTAGAGAAGCAATATTTCTGTGTATGTATATTACTTAAGAAGTTTGTTATTAGTACTACCATTTCTTCCAAAGATGGTACGTTATCGATCTCGCACAATACACAGATGCAAATAGGAAAATGAGTCCATAGCCGCTGCTGTTAGAGCCGTACGTGAAGACAAGATGCCTCTATCAACTGTATCGACAACTTTCAATGCCCTCGTAATACACTACGACGACGCGTTATGTCATCGCACAGAATCCGAAAGTTTGGAAATCATACAACATTCTCAGCACAGCAGAAAATGAATTAGAAAGCATCTACTTGACTTGGACGAAATGGGATTTGGGTTAGCTCTACGCGAATTACAAAGTTGTCGTACAACTTTGCTGTTGAGGACAAATACAAACACATATTCAATAATGATGCAAAAATGGCTGGTAAAGATTGGGAGCATGGTTTCGTACAACGTCACAAAATACTTAGTGCGCGTGTAGCGCAATCATTGTCCTATGCTGCAGCTAGAAGTTTAACTCGTTCAAACGATATCTCGAGGGAGAAGATTGGGTAATGTGTACAGGTTGTGTTTTCTGGTTCCATGTATAATGTGATCCAAATGGTCGTGATGCACACTTTGTACGCATTCATTGTAACAGTGTTAGTAGTTTATAAACTGTAACTGTAACTGTCCGTTTGCCCCACCCCATGGGGCATACGGACATCTTGCACCCTTGTATACTAATTGTTCAATATATCATTGACTAATTGACAAACTGATTTCTTTGTTATACCTTTACTTTGTAGAAAGCTTACTGGTTTGTAAGAAATATCTTGAGTTCTCTTCGATCATTTGTATTCATACTAGCAACAGAAAACTGCTTAGCATGTCCGTTTGCCCCGTCTTTACCATATTAGATTTTTGTATGCAGAATCAACACAAGCTACTGTAGCCCTATATACTATTATTACATACTATTAATTAGAGATGCAAAAAAGCCGGCTTTTTTGAATCGATGGTTTTCCCACATTCCACATAAAAAGCCGGCTTTTTTGGGAAAAAAACGAGAATTTTGGAAATTTTGGCTTTTTTCATTTTCATGATTTTTCTACCTAAATAGCTTTCTTATAGTATATTCTATGGTTAGATCAAAATTCCATGACCTAAATGCGATATTTCGCTCTGAAATTCACCATCAAGATGGATGGAGCACATGTTTTACGAATTAAAGCTAACATGATGAATGTCGTATTTGAGGTCAATTTTAGGGGCTATTTAACTTTATTTTAACTTTTGAGTTATCGACATCTTTTTTCTTCTCTAGATCGTTTTAGTTTGTCATCCGTGTTTCATTTCTAAGAGCTTAGTACTCTAGCTTCTAGCGCCAAAGTTAAACTTGCCCGTTTTTCTATTTATCCGTCAAAGCGTACGTTTTCCAATATATCCGTCAAACCGTACTTCCACATTTCTGTTATACTGTAGCTGTGCAACGATTTAGCAATAATTTTCCTTGAATACCAATACAAGGAATTCCGATACAACCTTGAATACCAATTTATACAAATAATCAGTAGCGGATTTAGAAAAGTACTTTAGGAGAGGTTTTCCTGATTGTTTCGTTTTCTAAAAAACTCCTAATTTTATTTGGGAGGTGCTTGAAGTTTATGAGTACAGGCATAACTAATATTTCGTTTCGTTTATATGTTTAGCAACAATCTTCCGGATACAACCTTAAAGATCATTTTATACTGAGAATCAGTGGCGGGTTTAGAAAAGTATTTTGGGAAGGGTTTTTCTTACTAATGTTTAGTTTTTCTAAACATTTGTAATTTTTATTTGACGGTAGTTTAAAGTTTACGAGTAGAGGCATAACTAATAGATATTTCGTTTGTTGCAGACATTCCGTAACTTTGGGGTACAGGCTTCAGTCCGAAAGACCGCCCCCTAACCTTCGTAAAACTGTCACTGCTGGTAATTAGTAATAATAACGATTTAAAAACAATAAGAAAGGAAGTCGACCAACTCACAGTACATGCACTATTTCTACTTCACAGATGGAATGAAGAAAAGCTTTGTCAGAATGGTCGAATGCTGGTTGAATCCCGGACTTCCCGATAGAAGCGCAAAAGCTAATCACTCAGTCATGTTTGTTGTGCAGTTGTATTTAGCTTAACTTAAATATATTCCGTAGTCTTTTTTTTGGGGGGGGGGGTTCCGTAATGATATGTTGAATCCCTCTTGTTAAAAATTCAGAAAACTTGAGGATTGGGTAAACTGTGATGGTGGTTCTATAAAACTTAACTGTAGAATTTCAAGAATATACAGAACCAAAACCTCTAGATGTGCAGCCTTTAAGTGTATCATATAAATCTAAGTATTTCTCTTATGTTTTATTTTAGCTTTATTTTGTTTCAAAAAGAGGGTATGGAATATTTTGAAGTAAAAATACTACATACAATTTTGCTAGTTATCTGTGTATTTTTTAAAAGGAAAGTGTTTACTTTTAGGGTTGGCTGCACTGAGAAAAAAAGGACTAAGATTTCCGTGTGGATACATCGTATTTACGCGGGTGGGCTCCTTAAGTAATGTAATTTCATGTATAAAAGTACAGCAGGTGGGAACACCATGCCAAGTCTGGAGTTCGGCGTCGAACTAGACTCGCTGTGATTGGATAATTTCATTCACATGATTGATTTCGTGTTAAAAACTATATAGCCTACTCTCGTAAGGTAGGGAGTCACAGATTTAGGAAGAACCAAGAGGGGACAGTCGTAGGAAGGTAGTAACAACATTATATACCTAAGTTACCACCGTCGGAATGGGTATGGCGTTAATTCTAGATTTGAAGTGGTGGTCCCACAATACAAAATTTTCACTGGACGGTGGTGTAGATCGTACTACAGATGAAACAACATTACTTAATGTGGTGACGCGCGTAACCTGGTAAAAACAGCATTTACATGCTGACTGGATTATGCATTTTTCTCCGTGTGATTTACCCCAACTTTTTTTTTAATAACGGGTTTAAACCAAAAAAATAAAAAAGAACGAAAAATGCTAATCGTGTGAACTTCATGGTGATGTTTCCAGATATCAAACCACCTGTAATAGTTTTATTTCCCTTTCACCTTTTAATCAAGGTGTCCCATGTTCAATTCTCGGTCGAACCATAACCCTTCTTTCATGCGTAAACCAAGTAGCGGTTCAGATATGAGTTTAAGCGAAAGTCTTCTCCTTGATAACCTCGGTATTTCGTAAGGATGTTAATCCTAAACATACGAAACGAAACCAAATTGTATATTCCTGCATGCCTAAATGCTTGTTGTTTTATAAGGAAGCCAAGATTGCTTAAATATATTGATAGAAATTGGTAAAATTTATCGATTGCCTACGTAGCTTCCAACATCAGCTTGGATTGGACTTTCAATGATATCTACGCACTAAATTTGTAATTTAATACCTCAGTTTTAGCGTACTGATTATGATACGTTGACCTTTAAATTTTATATACAAAGCAATAACAGGATTTTTCCGTTATTGTCTTACATTTCAAGTAATGACGGGATCTTCCCGATGGTTAGGGCGGGAGATTCTCAATTTAAGAAATTTACTGACGCACTTCTTTAAGCTTATGGAAGTTCTTCCGGCATAACCCCGCTGTTGCATAATAACATCAAGGCGAAACAAACTTATTTCTGTGAATATGTAATATAAATACATAAAGCAAAGAATCTAAATAAAAAAAACTGCTTTAAACCAAAAAAGCCTGGTTTAAACATCCCCCCCCCCAAAACGGGTTTTTGGCATTTTCAAAACAAACGATGGTTCGTGCCAACTCTGCTTATTTTTGTATATAGGAAGTTAAAAAAATTCTTCTTATATACATTGGTTAATCCTTTGGAATTCATAATGTAAATATGTTGAAGAAAAATCATTTGAAATATCTTTTCGAAATTCATAGTTTATTTTCGAGGTTTTATATTATTATCAGCATCAACCACTAATTAAATCACTTTTTGTGTTATAGAGAAGCGAAACAAAGTCTGGTTTATCAATTTAAAGCAGAAATTTGAAAAAAGCCCAAAATTTCCAAAACAAAAAAGCGAAGCAGAGAAAACCGAGTTTTTTTTTTAAAAAGCCGTTTTTTTTCCGAGCCCTTGCATCTCTACTATTAATACTAAAAAGAAACTACATAATGAAGTCGCTTTTTTATAATTTCATTTAATATTGCATTTATTTATTACTTTTATGTAAAACTTACTATACATTAGGTTTATTTTGTCCTGTCGCTGCAAGCTAAAATCCATTTCTGGAGACATTCCCACTCTTTTTGAGGAAATCTAAAGTATTTTATATTAGTTCCCTTAGTTTTTCTGTAACTATTACTGCAGCCGTACACTGCACCGTTAGGCATTCTCGATATCCTTTAAAAGAACAAAGCAATAAAGAATTTCCACTTGTCACTTAAAGCCGCGCCTCTTCCCCTTGTCTCTTGCAAACCAGATGACGTCACAGCCACGACAGCGCTCCAGGCGACATGCGCATGCAACCACCTTGTAGTCTTTCCACCATGGGCACGACCTCAGCAAAAGAAAATGGACATGAGATTTGGAACATGGAATATTAGAAGTCTTTATAGGGCAAGCGCGTTAAAATCCGTAACGAGTGAGTTGGAGAAATACAGGATGGACCTTGTAGTTCAGGCAGTTAGGTGGGAAGGAAATGGATCTGTTAATTCCGGAAATTTTACGTTCTTTTACAGGGAAGGAAATAAAAACCACCAATTAAGAACAGGGTTTTTCGTTCACAAACGAATATTACCAGCAATTAAACGGATTGAATTTGTTACTGACAGACTTTCTTTTATTACTCTTAACGGTCGGTGGTGTGATATTATTGTTTTAAATCTACATGCCCCAACAGAAAATAAGGATGACGATATAAAAGACAGTTTTTACGAAGAAGTGGAACGGATCTTTGACCAACTCTTGCGATACCATATGAAAATTCTATTAGGGAATTTCAATGCGAAGGTAGGACGAAAGGATATTTTCAAACCGATTATAGGAAACGAAAGTCTGCATGAGGAAAGTAATGATAACGGTGTTAGACTGGTGAACTTTGCAACATCCAAAAACCTAATCGTGAAAAGTACAAAATTCCCGCATAGCAACTTTCATAAATGGACCTCACCAGACGGGAAAACACATAATCAAATTGATCACGTTTTAGTAAATAGAAGAAGGCAATCTAGTATAATTGATGTCCGGTCGTTTAGAGGGGCTGATTGTGACACTGATCACTACCTGGTAGCAGCGATAATAAGAGAGAGACTATCGTTGAATAAAAAAAATATTCAATGTCCGTAAACGGAGGGATTTAATTTAAAGAATTAGATGAGAACCAATAAGAGACGAATGCAAGATTGAAGTTTCGAATAGATTCTCGGCTTTAGAAGATTCGGAGTGCACTAGTGTTGAGGACACTTAGATTGAAATTAGATATCGTATTAAAATTTCAGCAAAAGCAAAACTGGGACACGCGGAAATACATAGGAACAAACCATGGTTCGACCAGGAATGCATTAAACTAGCAGAGAAGAGAAAACAGGCAAACTTACGTTAGCTACAAAATCCGAATGAAATAACTACAGAAAATTTCGTAGATATCAGGCTGAAAATTCAAAAACTTTTAGAACTAAGAAACGCGATTTTTTGAAAGTTAAAATTAAGGAACTTGAAGATAATAGTAAAAATAAAAACATTCGGGACATGTATAAGGGATCAACGAATTTAAGAAAGCTATCAACCTCGTGCTTATATATTAAAGAAAGCTGACAGTATAGTTCTCACTGATGCGGATAGCATCTTAAATAGATGGAGAGATTTCTTTGACGATTTGCTGCACACACAAACTAATGTGTGTGGAGAGAAGGAATAGAAATAGAAACCGCTATAAAGAAATTAAAGAAACATAAATCTCCGGGTGTAAACGAAATTCCGGTAGAGTTAATTCTAGCTGGAGGCAAAAAATTGTGAAACAAGATACAGAAACTCATTCTCCTTATCTGGAACAAGGAAGAATTACCACAATAGTGGAAAGAATCAAACATTGTTTCAATTCACAAGAAAGGCGACAAAAATGACTAATAATTACCGAGGCATTTCTCTTCTGTCAACATCCTATAAAATCCTTTCAAATATTCTATTAGCAAGATTGAACCCATACGCAGATGAAATCATTGGAGATTATCAGTGCGGATTTAGACGAAATCGATCAACTATCGACCAAATATTTACCATTCGCCAAATACTCGAAAAGAAGTGGGAATACAATACACCGGAAAATGGCCTGAAACAAGGAGATGCGTTGTCATCATTATTATTCAACTTTGTCCTGGAATACGCTATAAGGAAAATCAAAAATAGCAACCAGGGCCTAGAGTTAAACGGTATTCATCAGGTTATGGCATATGCTGATAATGTAAATTTAATAGGGGATGACAGGAGAACAATAGAAAGAAATGCAGAGATCTTATTAAACGCTTGCAGGGACATGGGTTTGGAAGTGAATGCAGAGGAAACTAAATATATGGAAATGTGTCGGGACCGTAATACAGCAAATTATAGATGTGTTAAAATATTAAATAATTCTTTTGATAAAGTGGATATTTTCAAATATCTAGGATCAATATTAACAGACGAAAATCATATTCACGAAGAAATTAAATGTCGACAAAAAGCAGGGAATTCATGTTATTATTTTTCCATTACTGCAGTTTTCTCACCCCTTCAAAATTTCAATTTTTTTCTTTAGAATCTCGTACACCACATTTTTACCGATGTCGAACAACTTCATGATTTGCTTTACATTCAATTACCTCGTTCTCTAGCATGAATACTTTTATCTTGGTATTAAGATGAAACACAGCCCTTGTTTTACAAGCTATAATGACTGCTGCCGAACCAATGTAAAAATGTAAGTTTAGAGCTGCATCGGTAAAAGTTTTATTGCAAGGTGATTGATCAGGCGTTGAGAGCTGAGGTCAAGGACAACAATAAACATGAAATTAATGTATATTTCTGAGTATTGATGGGTCAAGGAACATTTTGTTTCCTTAAATCTGGTATGTCCATGTTTATGAGATTCCAGAACCATACCTGCTGAGAGCAAGGCAGAGAGGGTATCAGAAAACGCAAATGAGAAACAATGACACAATTCTCTCAAATGTTCTGCACATGAATTTTTGCTTCAGACCGTGATGCATTTCGTCTAAACCTTGCACGGTATACTTTAGGACAGAAGAGTTTTCTTTGGAATTCCGAAAGTCCTTTGAATCCTTCACTGCTTATCTTCACGACACGTGATAGATATTATAACTCTTACTTTGTTGCTTCAATTCCTTTTCGCCAGAACCTTGTTTTGTCAGTTTTATCCTCATATTTGCCGGCTGTCGGTAGTCGCTATACAATCGGAACAGAAGTATACCTACAAAGAAGACGGACAGCTGACATGCTTCGTACGTCTAGCCGAAAATTGTGGGAATGAATATGAATAGTGGCTGTGGAAGGTCAACACTGTCCAGAAAGATTTAACAGAAGAACTATTTTATCGCAGACATTGTAATGTATATATTTGCCCTCTCACAGGATGCCTAAAATTTTTTTAAACGCTGTAGACCGGAAGTCAGAATTTTCCGTTAAACGTTTGTATTGCTTTCCGTTGTCCGCATAACATAGTTTCTGTTTAATGAAGGGACTTTTAAGTGTTTTTGCTCCAAACTTCATGCGAACGTGAAATATTTCCGCTTTCAGTAGTAACAAAAACCATTTTGTTCCGGTAATTAATTAATACGTTAACGTTATTGATACATACTATATTTCAGTCAATCTTTTCTTAACGTTATTTAGTGGTAACAGAAAGTATTTCGTTCTTCTAATTCGTCACTGTATAGCTATCCGAAAAGTATAGTAACATTATTATTCCATAACAAATGTAAAAGTTATGAATGGTACATAACGAAAAAAATAACAAATATATTGCTATACTTGGCTGAATTTCCATATTTTTCGTTATTTTAGCGTTAAGTTAAATTAGTAAGCCTTGGGAATAATCTATAAAATAATAACGTTATTTGAATATACGATATACCTATCAATCTTTTCATCAGGTTATTTATTGATAACAGAAAGTAGATTGATCCTGCAATTCGTTACTCTATGGTTATCTGATAAGTATAGTAACATAATTGTTTCGTAGCAAAAATATAAAGTTACAATCGGTACATAACAAAAAAATTAACAAATATATTGCTATACTTGGTTGTACTTCCATCTTTTTCGTTATTTTAGTGTTAAGTTAGATTAGTAAGCCTTGGGAATAACGTATAAAGTAATAACGTTATTACAATATACTATATACCTATCAATCTCTTCATAAGGTTATTTAGTGATAAACAGAAAGTAGTGTGCTCCTTTAAGACGTTACCATTATAATTATCTGATAAGTATAGTAACATTAGTGTTTCGTAACAAATATATGAAGTTACAATTGGTACATAACGCATTGTGTTAACAAATATATTACGTTACTTCCGTCTATTTCGTTATGTTATAGTTATGTTAAGTTAGCAAGCCCTGGTTTCGAAGATTTTTTTTTTTTTGATAAATATAAAAGACTAAGGGTGTCAGTTCGGGGAACGGGGTGGTCACTCACTTGGCCCTCGACGACCAATCCAGTGGCCCTGGAACTGTGCATGCACTCACTCTCTGACACATAATGCGCAGTGAGAAGGCGCACCATCTTGGAAAAAGGCAGGGAAGTCAACTTCTGGGTTCAGCAATGATGGAAATACAACATCTGTTTCTGCAGCATGTCAAGATATCTGTCCCCATTTACGTTCCCATAGATGAAGAACGGCCCGATGATACGAGTGTTCCATATCTCACACCATACCATCACCAATTACCCTCGACACATCTGTTCATACTGGGTTTGTCTCTAACCAATAACAGTGATTCTGTTTATTGACCTCACCGTTCATATGAAACAGAACGTCATCACTAAACAACACATGAAGAGCAAATGTAGTATCCTCGTTATGGTTCGTCAAAGCCCGTTCTGCAAATAGCATTCTGCTATCTGGGTCATTCTCTGTTAGGTATTGCTGCAGTTGGAGTTTGTATGGATGCTGCTTCTTTGTGTGCAATACACGGAGTGTCAATCCCTGACTTACACCTAATAGAAGAACGACGAGCCACCTAAGGAACCATGAAAAGGAGAAGAGAGAGAGATTCCTGCAAGTAAGTGCAACTGGATTGACCTATCCCAAAAGCTATTTCCTTTCTTTACAATTTTCTTTTCCCTTAACATCACAATCTGTTTCTATCTTAGTTGTGTTCAATTTTATTTCAAAGCAACCCACCAATATATTTAGCTCTACCAAATTTGATTACAAAATCCGAGGCGCGATTTGACAGTTCAGACATCCTCAACATTTCTGTTTATTATCATTTGGTCTGAACTTTTTGAGCTGACAAGTGGCGGCTGCACACTATTATTATAACCTTATATGCCTCACTAGTAAAACTATCAGCTATAGAAAATAAATGTAAAAATATTGTGTTGTCATTGGTTTTAGAGTTCTAGTAAGTATAAATTGCCTGAAATTTATTAGATTTTACTACATATATATATATATATATATATATATATATATATTAGGGTGGTCCTTAAATTTTTATTTCCGAATTTCTTTGGACTCACCCCCTAAAATGGTTCCATTTGGGACTAAATTAAGTCAGGAGAAAAATTAGCTTCATTGAATAGTATTAAATGGTGCCCCAAGCGACCTAAAATTTTTAATACGATTACAGTACATAGTATATGAGAAAAAATTGGAATAAACTCATGTAATTTAGAAACGGCAAAAGGGAATGCGAAGATACCCTGGATAATAGAAATAGAGGAAGAAACATACCTAATTTTTTTATAGTACTGTCATAGCGGCCATCTTGAATTCAGTTCAAAATTTTCAAATAGGAAGAGGAGTCGCGTGACATATCGTTTTGAGGTACCGTTTTACCAGAAGCACAAATCTGGCACTATTTTAAAGATAGCTTTAGTCGTGTAAGAATTATTACCCGTGAAAAGATTTCTCCTTTTCAGAGATAATAATTCTTACATGACTAAAAGTAAAGACATGAGTTTGGCGCGAAAAGGGTATACACGGCTTCAAAAGAAAGAGGAACGCGAAAAAAAAAAAAAAAAAAAAAAAATGCAGGAGCAGTTCAAGTAATGAAGAGGAACACCCAGTTGAGAATGGAGAAAATGTAAATATGGATGCGTGTGTGCCCGGACCCTCCAAGATATGTAAAAGGGGAAAAATTAATTTTATTACTCAAAGACTAATTTTATTATTTTGTTGCTCTTGATCGATAAAAGGTCACTGAGAGCAGCAATACATATTCTGACAGCGAGGGCAGAAGCATTAGGCCATAATGTAGAGGAACTAGTAATAAATGGGTCTTCCATTCACCAATGTTGAGAGAAAATTCGTAGCGAAGTTGCACAAAACCACAAAAAACAATTTCAGAGTGCATCAAGTGCGTTAGTTGTGCATTGGAACGGAAAACTACTGCCGAATTTGACTGGCAGAAAGACTGCCGACAGGTTATCAATAATTATTACAGGAGATGGTCATGAGAGGCTAATTGGTGTTCCCATTTTATCATCATCAAGAGAAGAACATATTGCTTCTACTATAGTACATTCACTTGAAGAATGGAACTTGGTCAAGTTCGTGCAGGCAGTTTATTGTGACACTACTCCCTGCAATACGGGTCATGTCAACGGTGCTTGCATTCTGCTAGAGCAGTAGCTCAAAAATAACCTTGTATACCTCCCTTGTAGACACTGCATCTGGACCGGACATTCTCCTATTAAAGTGTTTTCAGAACGAGTGGTCGAAAATAGATTGCACTAACTTTATTCCAGGAATTGATGATGTAAGGAACGATATTTCCGATGAAAAAAAAAAAAAAAAAAAAAAAAGAAGTGTTGAATTTTACTATCAAACTTGAAGAAACAGTACACCACAGAGACAATTACAGGGAATTTTTAGAACTGATCATCATATTCTTGGGTGGTATACCTCCTTGAGTTTTCTTTCGTTTTCCTGGAGCAATTCACCATATAAGATGGATGGGAAAAGCAATCTACTGTTTAAAAATATTACTCTTTCGCCAACAATTTCGTTTAACGAAGCAAATAGAAACGGGTCTTCGGAGAGTATGCATTTTCTGATACGACTATATGTTCAAGCTTGGCTTAAATGTGATCAAGCATCCCATTCACCATTACAAGACCTGCAATTTTTGAAAGGTTTGTAGTTATAGACAAATAGATGCTGAATTATCTGAAGTGGCTCTTTCTAAATTTTCACGCCAACTCTGGTACTTGACGGAGGAACACGTAGCATTAGGGTTTTTTGATGATGGAGTTACCATAATGGAAAAAAAAAAAAAGTGGTTGAAAGAATTAAAACTATAAGGGGAAACCGTGAAGCAGCAAAGAAGCTTGACGCAAGAGATAATACCATAAACATTTTTGTGAAAAGAGAAAACAGTGAATTTGTTACAACGAACACTCAAATTTTCATCGAGACTTAAAATACCCAAAGGGTTTCTTGAGTGTGATCCAATTTCATGGCCAAATAACAATGAAAAATGAAATTATTGAGTTTTACGTTCCACGATTATGCCGGCAAGGCTAAATGAAACGGTGAAGAAGAGAAATGAGTGAAATGGTGGAATGAAGGTGGGAGGAAACGGGAGAACCCCGAGGAAACCCTCGCACATGGTGTTTGTCCACCACAAAGTTCACTTAGCAGGAGCAGGATTTGAATCCGAGACCCCATGCACCAGAGGTGAACGCTCTACCACTGAGCCACGGCGGCCCCCACCAAATAACAATGACTATCTTCAAGGAAAGACAATTCATCCATGTAACAAACGGTGCAGCAGAAAGGGGAGTGTAACTAATAGATTACAACAACGTTCTTAGGAAAACGCCGTCATGATAATGCTATACAAGATTAGGTTGGTCTCTTTCTCTAGTTCCATTATCTTTCCATTCCCTTAAGCCGTATCTAAATTATAAGAGTTTATTCCAGCTTTTCCCCATATACTAGCTTTTTTTAGGTCGTTTGGGGCACCATTTAAAATTATTCAATGAATCTAATTTTTCTCCTGGCTTAATTTAGTCCCATATGGAACCATTTTAGGGGGTGAGCCCAAGGAAATTCCTAAATTTATTTTCCCCATATAAATAAGGACCACCCTAATTTTATATATATATATATATATATATATATATATATATATATATATATATATATATATGTGTGTGTGTGTGTGTGTGTGTATGTAATATATTGAATAAATAAAAGCATTGTGATAATCGTTGACTTGTTTTGTGGATTCGTTGACGTGTCAAAAATAGACATATTCAATTTTGACTCCGCTGCTTCCATTTGTCATGAGCGGAGCAACCACCTCTGGACCACTTCGTATGGATTGACCCGGTTACCTACAACTAGCGCCGTAGGTGGCTGAAACTGCACAGTTGCCAACTCCATGTATTAAAAAAAAATTACCGGACTCTCCACATTTTTCGCTAGCAAACTAAACTCCAGAAATAGCGGTCTTGTAATTTTAGTTTCTGATCCTCCCTCGTATGAAAACTTTTGGTTCCAGAAATATCGGGACACCAAATTGAAGTTTGAATCAAAAATACGTGGAGTAAACCTATTGAACGTTAATTTGAGGCACGACGGCTGATTAGCTATGTTGTAAACAGTGGCCACTGCTAATCAAGATTTACTAAAATCAACGGAGGACAATTTTTTTCCGCAACAGGGATCTTCAATTACTTATATTTCCATTTTGAAGCGGAATACGTAGTCTGTAAAATAAATACGTGAACTGAGCTAGTAGGGTCACCTTGAGTTGAAGTTAGGCCATGTGGTCCTGCTGCTCTGTTGGCAAGAGACCCACTGAAGCGGCAGTAACTGCCAAACCGTCAAGCGAGCGTACTGCTAGAGGTGGCTTTGGTTTTATAGTATCCTTGTTTTGTTGGTGTCAATCATGGATATTAATGAACAGATGGAACAATGAATCAACATCAAATATTCGGTTAAACTGCGAAAAGAGACTCAGGAAATACGTGGAATGTTGAGAATTGTTTATGGAAACAACGCACTGAAGATTTTTTTTTTAAGTGGATTAAGCGTTTCCATGAGAGCCGTAAAGACTGCAAGGATGAGGCAAAGCCAGGACGACCGAACTGTCCGGATGACTGCTGATCAACTGAATTTAGGGAAATCATCTCTCACGATTTTAAGGGAACATTTGAGAGTTGAGAAACGTGTGTGCAAAAATTGTCCCTAAGTGTCCGCAAGTTTCTCAATTCGTAACCCGTAATTCGATCACAACGCTACATCGTCCTCCCTACTCACCACATATAGCCCCCTGCGATTTATTTTTGTTTCCGAAATGTAAAATTATCATGCAGGGACGGCGTGGAGACGATAAAACGTGAAATAAAAAAGGTATATGAAGAGCCTGAGTTCTTCTGAAGACTTCCAGGGATGTTTCTAACAATGGACACGGAGGTGGGACAAATGTATTGCTACAAATAGGGAGTATTTTGACGGGTATAAGACTGATTTACTCTAGTTTTGTAAAATACAGTGTTTATGAGATTTCACGTATTTATTGGACAGACCATTTTCTCTGCTGACAAAGATGCACAAGTTCTCTTTGTAATCTACATTTGTAAAGTTGTAAAATTGCGGGTGTTTAGTATACATTTATCTATGTATACTACACTATACCTCACAATAATTACCTTTATACATACTCACGGAGACATTACCTATTTATTAAGGTTTTACGCTACACTTCTTTTAAATGAAATGTCCAACATTTTTCAAAATAATACACAAAATTATAGGAATTCAACCTTGTTTATTGCGAAGAATAAAGTTTTGAACTTTCTTTTAAATTTCTATAACCACTTTTTCAATTTATCACTTATATCTGATTATTATGCTTAACAAATTTGAACCATTTTATCTTTGGTCTATTTACCAGAATAATCTTTACAAATTACTAGCAATATTCATCCATTACAATATTACAATCAATTAGCAAAACTCAAAAAGAACAAATGATACGATTCATTTAACGCTTTCTGCATCACTTACGTTAGGAAAAAAACTATTTCCATTTTTTAAAAACATTTTTTATTGTATTTCTTCCTCGGTTAAAGCATTCCAAAAATTTGAAATTACCAGCAACTACTAAGCTAATTAACGTTAACATTTTATCTTTTTTATGTTTTACATAAAAATAGCACTAAAGAAGATTCGAACTATTGTCTAGTACGCTGCTATAGCTGTTAATGATATCAGTTAAGAACATTAATTAAGGCAGTCCTTACTTTTGACTCTCAGATTTTTATGGCACGGTATTTTCTTAAACATTTTTTAACGTAAGGTGATGATAGGGGGGGGGGGGGAGAATAATCAGAAGCGCATGTACAGATATATTTTACCCAAATCAAATTTTCTTTTCATATTTTTTTAAAATTGAAATGTACATGCTACGAGCTAAAAATTGAAAAGAAAACATCTTCCTTCCATGTGTAAATTCTGAATTTTAAGAACGTTAGTCTATGAAGCAGATAATTTTACATGTGAAAATCTCTTTCAGTATAGGGGAAAAAAAAACTTATTCCGTATAACAGGTATTTACAGCTACAATTAACAATGCACAAATATACAATTACCCGCGAACGGGAAAAACGCCTTGTTATTTTCTTTAAATATAACTATTTTCGCCATTTTTCTTTTACACTAGTCACAACAAAGAAACTTATCAAAACGTACAGACTTTCTGAATTTGTTCACAAATTTATACAAACTCAAAAAAATACAGAAGTCTTTTATAAAATATTAAGTTTTTTTGGGCGGGAAAACAAAATTGATGTTATAAACAAATATACATATATCAAAAATGATAACTACACATTAAAAAAAAAAAATCTTTGGTCTATATTAATATACACATCCGCACATGCAGACAATTTACGATCAATATGGAGAAATTTAAAAAAAAAAAAAAAAAAAAAAAAAAAAAAAACTATAAACCAAAACTATGAAAAATAGGAATTTCAGTATCCCTATTCACAGAAAGAAAAAACTCCGCCTTTTATTTTAATTCTTTGACAGAATGTCTGAAAGAAATATATGTTAAAGGTAATTTATGAATATGTGACTTTTCCTTTCAAGTACACATAATATTTATGTAGAATAACACAAAGCGACACGAAAGTTGTAGAACAAATTAGATTATGCTACTTTTATTTTTTCATATTTTAATTGTATATGTTGTGAGGTCGTGATATATCCTCGAGACGATGGAAATGTTATACGATATATTATCAGTTAATTACTGATTTGTTTACAATTAAATATTTAAAAAAAAGTTTACACAGAAAAATAACTATAATAATCAAAGGGCAAATACTTCCTTAAATCTTAAGAAAAAATTAAAAAGATATAATGACCATTTATAAAATTACACTATGAAAAGAAGCCTTTTACACATATTATGCAATCAGGAACAATAAAGATACATTCATATCAACAATCAACATTCTTTTATCCACATAGCGTTGTATGGATTCGTATTGTGAAGTGTTATTCAGTTATATCATGGGAATTCTTATGCAGTTACAAGTGATATTATGCGTAAACATGGTCAGTTTCATCTCGTTATGAAAAATGACTATTATTTTTATCCGATTACTTAGCAATCAGTACTGTCAATAAATAAGCCAATTATTTAATTACTTGTAACCCCAAAGCAGAAAAATAGGTGACGGTACAACAATGTCGCAGAAAGGAAATGTGGGCTGCAGAAAGATTGGCTAATCACTAAACAAAAAATTACTGCCTCAAAAAGACTGTTTACTCCATAAATAAAAATTACGGTTGCAGAAAAGATTTTCTTCTCCGTAAATAAAACGCAATTCAAAATAATTCAACGTTTGATATAATCTACCGATCAACTTCAAAGGCGCGAACTTGAATACTGGGCGATACGTACGCATCAGAGTCGGGACCCTAGCAGACAGCTGTCTGGTGGCAGAATGCTTTCTAAGTCATTGCGCATTTCTTAATAACTAGAAAATGGCTACCTCAGAACGACTCGTGAAAGTTGGAAGTCCTTATGGCTAACCGCTCAGCAGCCAACGATTTTTCGTTTGAAGAGATTATCACAACTGGTATGTTGGCTTACATCCAGATAAATGGACCATCTTCTGGTTACAAGGGAAACAGGAAATTTTTGAAAATTGCTTTCTCAGAAATATGGTAGTCAACCACAATCATTTCAAGCCTATTTCTGGAGACAAATTAATGTCTAAGGAGGTGACATTCAAAATTGTATGAAAGATTTAAGGAGACAAATGATTCATCGCCATGTTTTAAGATGTAAAAAAGAAGAAGAAAAAAAAAACACCAAGTAAGTATCTGTACTTCTTTGAGTAAATATATGTTGGGATTTCTTGATTGGTTACTTATTCAGTTATTATACAGCCCTATACGCTCCCTGTATGTTTCTCCAGAAACAACAAGCCTGTAAGGGGGGGGGGGGGGGGAAAGAGGAAAACAGATTTGTAAAAACTTTTTTGCTTTTATGCGCTTGAAAATTTTATGTTATAATTTTAATACACCATTACTAAAATGCTTGCAGGAAGATTTTGGATTTTTCGTAATCTGTCGCAGAAAGTTGAAAAACGTTCTGCTTTGGGGCTTCTTAACTTATCTAATATCTATACAATCTGACTTTAGACAGTTCAATTTGTTGCTTTTCAAAGGACTTCACTTCAAAAATCTTCGAAAATCATCAACATAGTTGACTTAAAAATACAGTTATAAAATATGTACGGAGAAAAAAAGGCAATTATTATGCTACACATAAATCATCACACAGTTTAGCTTGCTACACAAATCTTCCTGATGAATGCTGTCAATTCAACAAACATTCCACTCACGTCACCTAACTCAACAAAAAGTTACGGGTATAGAGCCGATTATCTTCAGAAGTTACCTTGAAAATTACAAAAAAGTGAAAATTTATCCTAAGAAAAGTATTCTTTTTTTCATTTTTCACTTTAGACATTAGAAAATGAACTAAAAGTGTACGTGCATAATGTTCGTACAGTCACAAAGGCACAGGGAAGTGCAGAAAACAGAAAAATTCTGATATGTAACAGTAAAAAAAAAAAAAAAAAATATATATACATATGAGTGCGTTTATATTTACAAACTATCTTATAATTATCGTACTTACACACACACAGATACGCATTCAATATTCAAAGGAATATATACGTACATTCTGCACACATATGCAATCAATCATATTCACATTTTCATGATTCATTGTCTTCTAATACCTACAATAATATTAGGTCTAAAAACATCTGGTGTGCTATACTAAAACGACTTCTAAATTTGTACTTAGAACATGTTAAAACTAAACACATTTAATCTACAATACTTAAGTTGAATTAGTAATTAACATAGGGTTTAGTTAGTGCTTAATTGCTGGTAACTGATTGACCTATCCATCTTTTTTCTCGATACTGAACATAGTCACAGGTACCTGTGTATAAAAAATACAACTTTTTGTTTTAAACATTTAGCAGCGTTCTGTTAAACGTCATTATCATCTTCTTTCGTCGTTACGTCCACAATAGTATTTACATTTTTAGCACACGATATCAACTGACTAAATTCTCACAGAAAAAAAATACTTTCAATATAGGAATCTGAGGAACCATAAATTAAAAATCCTACGATTCCATAAGGACGCCATGAACTCGGAATCTGTAAAGGCACGTGTAATCCACATTCCCATGATTCGATTCGATTCTTAACTCAATCACCTGAAACGGTTCCACGTCGGGGTCCTGCAAAGAAATACAACAGATGTTAAGGTTTCAGTCTTAAAAATTTATATCCTATATACATAGAGCCTACGGAAAAATAACACTTGTCAATCTGTAGGAAGTGGATTCCATCAAATCAAAGTAAATATTCTCTAACAGACATGCTAAAAATAAATAAATTAATTAAATGAATATATAACATAGAGGGCTTCCTTTGAAACCTATAGCTGTTTCAGTTCCAAAAATAAATTTCCGAAGTGCTATTTATCTAAGTCACTTCCAATTTTAACCCTCTTCTTCTTAGTAAACAGATGAGCAGACAAATCTTTCAGTTTAACGTCCTACGATTATGCCTTTTAGAATGATTAAGGCAAGTGAATGATGATGGAAGAATTGGTGGGATCAGGAGGGAGGAAACGGGAGTACCCCGAGAAAACTCTCAGACATGATGATGATGTACACCACAACTTTACTTGGCCGGAGATCGAACCAGAGACCCCACATATCCGAGAGGTAAATACTCTACCACTGAGCTACCATCCAATTTTTCTTTTACGAAGTTCCAGGTTTTCTTGCGACAATTTGTTGGTAGCGTCGGATTTCAATTGGAGAAACGTGAACAACAAAATGCTATATATAGAAAATATATTTGGAAATTTGTGAACATACGTACATAATCTTGACGTATTCCCCTGTTGTAATCTTTTAATCTTTATTATGATTTTTAATTTCTGTTTCTGAGAAAATCAAGTTGAAATTAATTTTCTTTGTACATGTATGTCCAAAATTTCGATGTTAGACAAAAGCAGATTTTCCGTCCAGTCATTTTACTTTTTCGAGAATTTTTCACAGCCAAACCTAACTTTTTATTGTATCTAAACTTTCGATTATGCACAAGAAAATCCAAATTTAGCCCTGCAGCTTGGGAGAGTGGGAGGGATACATATATATATATATATATGGTAGAAAATGGCCGATATTAGTGCCGAATCTATAGATTTTCAGGTCGCTGAGATGAACAGTGTCACTTCTCAGGCTGTCTACTAAAATTTCAAAATGAAATTTCGTGACCTTTTCTTTACCAAACCATAAAATTTCGTAACATTCTCAAGAGCGAATTTGGGTGCAAATTAGACCGAATTTTCATGCATGCGATAGAAGCATACTTTGGTTGCGATTTGGTAGCGTCTAAAGCCGACCATAGACATTGTTGGTGGTGAATTTTGACGTTTTATAGAAGAAAATTTTCCGGTCTGCATTTATATTTGTATAGATTAAAAAAAAAAAAAAAAAAAAAATCGTGACCCAAAAGCTAAATTTCGTGACTTTTTCATGACCGTTTTCTGATTTCGTGACATTTTCATGACAGATATAGACACCCTACTTCTGATGGCGTTTAAATCCAAATGCAGCCCTGCAATTAGTGGGAGGGGAGGGGGAGATATACAAAAAGGAACATATTGCTATTTTTTTCTTAATTTCACCCAACGAAGCAGGTAATTGATGCTAGTATATTCTAAATGTATTACTAACGTACGTACATAATATTAATGGTATTAAAATTTAGATACAATGTGAACAGATCATGATTATTAAAAAAATACTTGTTAAGTGTTCTTGATTAGGTGAGCGTATGAAGATTCATCCATATTTTATATGCCTGCCGGCTATCAATCAAGAGGAACAGGAAAAGGAAGGGTAAGAGTGAGGTTCCTTAGACTTTCAAAACATTTGAAATTGTTTTAATTTTTCATTTTTTTAAATTTAAAGTTTAGTGTTCCGTTCAGCAGCGAGGCCACATGAGACGTGGACCTAAAACTTAACATGGAATCCGAACCACAAGAGCTCCCGCCGGGTTGTTTTATGATTTATATGAGTGCGTGTACCATAGTTACTTAATCAGGGATTCTGTTTCGTCTTTGTGTGCTTATCGTTATTCGCATTGTGCACGCCTTATTTATACTACATTAGTTACTCTTGTACCAACAGTGAAGTTTATTCTAGCAAAAGACCAGTCAAATTTATCCATGTGGACACAACTGTCAAAGTTAAAGCAAGTCTGATTTCATTTGAAACTAATGCGATCATCTTGAAAACGTTTATTTTGTTTTTGCAAGAAGAAGCTATCTCTTTGGGTAAAGTAGTAAACAAATAAGCCTTAGGAACTTCACTTCAATATCACCCCGCTGATGGGAGAGCCAGCAAGCATTCGAAAATGAAATCTTTCAGTTTAACATCCCACGTTTTTGTCTGTTACGCTAAGGGAGACGGATGATAAGACAAATGAATGACGATGGAAGAAATGGTGGAATGAGACTGTGGGAGGAAACGGGAGTATCCAGAGAAAATCCACGGACACGGTATTATCCTTCGCAAACTTACTTAGCCGGGGATTGAATCACGGACTCCATGCACGAGAGGTAAGTGCTCTACCGCTGACCACCATGCAGCCCTCAGCATGCATTCGAAATATCGAACTATCATACACTTATCTAACCAAGAATACATATTAAGTATTTCGTCAACAGTAAAAATCAAAGTAAATACACAATTTTAACTTAACCTGTATTTCGCTTCCTAACAACCTAATTTGGACTGGGCAATAATGATACTGAATTTTATATTCAATAACTTAGAAAATCTTAAACATTACAAGTGTAATGGGGTAAACTACTTACTTTTACAATAAAGTACTGCAGGGGTTTGCCATTTTGATCGTATTTATATTTTCCAAGCATCAATGGATCCATGTCCTTCTCATGTTTTAAGCCCTGAAATACGAGAATAATTATTTTTATACAATCATTACGTTTCTTTGATGTTTTTCCACAATATATTAGAAATTAAATCGAATGGCATCATTAAACGAAACAAAACAAAAACTACACCACATCTTCCGAGCAGTATTTCATTAACTGTGAGTACTGACTGAATTCCACCAAAAGAGCAACATTCAATTGGGCGACGCGTAGTCAGTACAATGCTATGTCCTCCATTATCTTAATTTTTCTTTCTTGTTAACAGATAAACTCATCCAATTCCTCTCTCTGCACACACCTACGCAACAAATTCATTGAACGGTATTCGGAGAACACTTAACGATACTCACTATGTATCATCAAACAATTATTATTATTATTAAATAAGTCAACAGTTTATGGAAAAAGACTCCAGTCACAAGCAACAGTAGATATCTATCTCCTACGCATATTTTTTAACAATAACTTTGGAACTCATAGATTAAACTTCAGTATATACGTAACGAGGATTGGGCAACATACTTGTCAGCGCACCATAATAGTATGCCGGAACCCCCCCAAAGCAGAACAGGCGACGCTGCAGCAATGTCGAAGAAAGAAAATGCGGGGTGCAGAAAGATTAACTAACATCTACACAAAAATTATGGCCGCAGAAAAAGTGTCTACTTTGTAAATAAAAATTACGGGTGCACAATTATTTTCTTCTCCGTAAATAAAGCACGATTCAACTTAAAGAGACAGTTGACAGCGAAGTAGTGCACGAAATTGTAAATTGTTCCCAAGAGTTCTTGAAGTTTCTAATGTGACTCAAAGAACAATGCCAGACTTGCCTGAATACAGAAGAACTCAACAATCACTATCACAGCTATTTTTTCTTTACTTTGGACTTCGTGATATTTCCAAGAAATAATGTACCTAATGACAAAGCAGTTTCTAATGACACAGGAAGTTTCGATTCTTTTAATGCATTTTTTGACTCATTTTTGACAACTGTCGATTAAAAAAAAATGCTTTTTTTGATACTTAATCAGTTATTATAGAACCCTATAAGCCTCCCATATTGCACCATAAATAAAAAGTCTAAGTAAAAAAAAAAAAAAAGTTTAGAAAAATAGAATTATACGAACTTTTGAGTCGCAACCCAGTAGTACTTTTTTTTCCGAATTCACAGCTATAGAGGATATAGAGCACAGAACACTCAGCTGATTATTTTATTTCTCATATAATAACTTTGAATATACTTACTTTTCTTTTGCATACAGGACGTGGGTTTCCGGTTCCAAAGCTATTGCTAACAACTAATGAGATTATTAAAGACTAAGTTAAGGCTTGTCTTATCTTCTATGTTGTAGTAAAAGTCTATCTCTACTATTACGAACACAATATAAAAGAAGAAAGCTGAAGTTACCCAGACAGAGAAATCCTTGGGAGCAGAATCGATGTTTCCTGTAGGTGATAATGACTTTGGAATGTGTTCAAGACTGAACGCTGTGACTTTCACTTTGCCTGACAGTTGAATGACCACATAGCCCTGAGAGCCTTTGAAAGCCCAACACTCACCAGGATGGACGCCCGGCTGAAACATACGACAAAGAATTTCAAATTGAGAGCAAGGAATGCATTCTATTGCGCAAGTATTCATCAAATATCCACGTATTTTTATATTACCTTTGTATCTTCTACACTTCTATAACTTGAGTTGCTTCCTGCGATCTTCTTTGGAAATTCTAAGTCAGGTTTTGACAGAAAAAGTATTTTCTTATCTTCTTACCTGTACCTGAAGTTAAGAACCCTTCTACACTAACTTCGATAAAACTAGGCAAAAGAAATATTATAACTCTTGCGCTGAAAGATGGGGTGTATGGTAGATCCGTGCTAGTGCGCTTACATCTGGTACATGGGTTCCTTGGTTCGATCACCGGCCTCGTAATTTTGTGGTGGACAACATTGTGTTCGGGTTTTCTCGGGGCACTCCCGTTTCCTCCCACTTTCTCATTCCACAAATTCTTTCATCATTATTCAATTGCCTTAATCATAGTCTCCTTTAGCCTAAAGGGTATTAATCGTGGGTCGTTAAACAAAGATTTCGTTTTAAAGACTTTTGCATTTCACTACTTATATCACAATCTCCATTTTAAATCTGTAATATGTATAAACTAATTACACTGAACTACAACGAACTAACACAACGTTATTAAATTATTCAGCATTATTCATTACTATTATATTATAGAATGTTATCAACTACCTTGGTTTGTTTATTCAGTATAGTTAATTTATACGTATCTCAGATTGGCAATAGACAATCTAATACATATTGGTGAAATGGATTTCCGGAATAATATTGATATATTTATAATGCAAAAACATATCAATCTGAGAGTGACGCTAATATTTTAACATTTGCAGCCTACATCAACTGGATGGATTAGAACAGAATTTCTCAATCTGTGGTACGCGAGCTGCCGTGTTACGACTGTGCAAAAGGTTGAGAACCTTTGGACTAGAGTTTAGCGTCCCTTTCAGCAGCGAGGCTATATGAGACGTGGACCTACAGCTTAATGTGAGATCTGAAACACATGAACTCCCACCAGAATTGTATCCGGGTCTCCCATGCCAAAGACGCGCCAGCTAACCATATAGCGACAACAGAAGTCAGGGCTGCATATGCATCTAGATGAAAATACAGTGGAACCCAGATAACGCTAAAGAAAACAGATAAAAATTCGAGATAACGAGGTTCCACGTTCCTCATGAAAAGTGACTATATAACCTCTTTAGCTCGAAGTTTTGTTCATTCAACCCCTACAACACAAAGTAGTGAAAGTTTCTTAAATTAAATAAGTATAGTAGTAAAAATAAAATACCAGACATGAGTAAAACAATTGCAGTACACATTAGTGATAATGACAGGACTAGCAACAATGATAATTAAGTAAAAGCATAGAGCTACTTCTTCGATTTATCGAGGTCACATCAAGAGAAATTAGACTTATAGAGGCGAACTTCGACTTGTCGACGTTCGCAGATACGAAAGGTCGACTTACCGAGGTTTTTAAATACGATTATGAAACCCTTAAAATTAGACTTATAGAGGTCGAATTTTTTTAAACATTCGACTTACAGAGGTCATTTTAATATTGAGCGTCATGCAGAGTTCAAGTTATGAAGGTCTAACTGTATTAAGATATTCTAATCCTTGTTATATATGCAAGACGTTTCAGTTTATCAGTGACTAATTCCCAATAGTTCACAGCCCGGCTAATAGTTAGCGCTAGTGTGCAGGCAATTTGGAGAGAACGACCAGTAATAATGAAAATGAAATAAAATCTTTTAGTGTAACGTACCACGATTATGACCATTAGGCTAAAAGAGACAATGATTAAGGAAAGCGAATGATCAAAGAATTTGTGGAATGAGAATGTGGGAGGAAACAGGAGTATCTAAAGAAAACCCACGGACACACTGTTGTCCACTACAAACTTACCTGGCTGCGGATCGAACCAGCGACCCTATGCACCAGAGGGTAAGCGCTCTAGGTGATAAGAAATTAATGAAATGGTGGAAGAAAGTGGTAGGAAACGGGAGAATTTCGACGAAACCCTTACATACGGTGTTTGTCTACCTCGAAGTCCATTTAGCGCGAGCTAGGATCGAACCAGAGCCACCGCGGCGCCAACTAGTAATTATAAATGAATGTAATGCAATAGTAAATCTGTTGTAAAAACATACCTCGCAGTGCAGTTGTATTATGCATAATGTTTTTGATTAAGAATAAAGTTTTATCGAAGGTTCTTAACTTAAAGATATTCTCTTTACCTTCGAAACCTTACCTCCAGTCTCCAAAGAAGGTCGTAGGGCAGCGATTGAAACAGTAGGAACATTAAAAACAAACAAAACAAATAAATAAATAAATAAATAAATAAATAAATAAATAAATAAATAAATAAATAAATAAATAAATAACTAACTAACTAACTAACTAACTCTATGGCCTATGGAACCCGGAGGTTCAGTGCCGCGTTCACAAAAGCTCTCCACTGACTTCTATCCTTAGCTAATTGCATCCAGTTTCTACCAGGGGTGGATAACTTAACGTAACTGTAACGTAACGAAAATAGTTCTCTGTAACAAAATTATTGGTTATTTAATGTAGGTAGGTACAAGGTATACCACCAATTTTTGTTACGACACCGTAACGTTATTCGAGCATGTAACGTTATTGTACCGTAACTAATTGAAGGAACAAATCTGTTTCGGGTATTCCTTTCACGCTTGGTGGGAGAAAATCAACAACTGGTACCAGCTGAATGAGATTCTTTCCTCTGCGGGTATCTAATGGAACGAAAATGTGTGGAACAGAAGCTATTTCGTTACAAATACTATTTGCCACATGAGTAACACAGTTGACCAGACAGGTTTGGTAAAGGTATTGTGTTCATCAGTTACAGATCTTATCAGATCTTTGGAGAGTTCCTCGGACATGGTATCTATTGTATTGTTCTTCAGAGGGTCACACTGAATTTCGTTCTTCAGGTGGTGAAGCAGAATGAATAGTTCACTTTCATATGTTGTTATTGCAAATATGAAGTAGAGGCAGGGAGAAAGAAAGAGATCGATTTCTGAGAATATCATAGGAGGAAGTCAGTCACATACAAGGAAAAAGGCAGGTGGAAGGGGTTTAGCAGGGTCAGGGGGAAGCACAGAGTGAGACAAAAGTAGCAAAGGGGAGGGAAAATAGACAATCTCTTTCATTCTTCATCTTGCTTTGTTTTCATAGCGCTCTTAGCTGTCCACAACAAGAGTAGGATTAATTTATGTTAGAAGTGTTCCATGAATGGTGGACGCAAGCCTGTGAAAATCATATTATTATTATTATTAAAACAAAGCCCACAAAATAGCTAGGAAATTGTGTGATGCATGGCCACGTCACTGGCTATCAATCTGCATTATTTTTGGAATATTTCACCGTTGTTTGCTGATTCTTAATCCAGGCACATCCCCAATTTGTTCACTATATTGAATCAAACTATATTGTTATTATTATTATTATTATTATTATTATTATTATTATTATTATTATTATTATTATTATTATTATTATGTCTAGCGAGCATAGCCTAGTGGCTAGCGTTCTTCTTTCGCAAAAGGGAGATCCTGGGTTCAAAGCATGTGGCCTGCTACCCTGACCGGTTTTACCAGCTTTTTTCGTTGTTCCACAAAGTGAATGTCGGGAGGTTATCTTTAAGGGGATGTTATATCTTTTGCCACTGGTTTCTCAGTCCCCATAAGATAACATGTAAACTTTATTTCATGAATATCTAACGAAATATGGTACGTAACAACTTAAAATTTTTCATACGTATACAGAAAAGCAATAGAAATGAAATGATTGTTTCAATTTCACGCTTAATGACGTAGATCAAGAGTAATGAACTTTTTAAAGTAACATTGTAATGGACTATATATTGAAGGTTGTGTTTATCAATGTGATCTTCGAGAACAGATGTCCTGTTGACAGGCAGGTATTTCCCTCCCCCTCTGAAGTCCTTTTCCAATGGGTGTGGTAGAACGCCGCGGGGTGCCACCCTCATCCCATTTCTTTCCTCCGTTTCTGCAGAGCGGATAGATTTTCTGTAAATGTTACAAAGAAAGAATATTTGCTTCCAAGACAATTTGAAATATTTGCTTCTTGCGATTTCATGCTGTATGATGTATACTGCGAAAGCAAAGATCAGGTAGAGAACGCCAATTTCTTCATTACTAGTAACTCTAGTTAGATAATTATTGCTAACCACTAATTTCATATTAGTACGTTCCAACTCTTTGTAATAACACTGCCTCAACAGTAGAAAATAGGGGAGAGTATATACTTTGAAGAGGAGCATCAACAATTTGATACAGATCATGGTTGAAATTTAGCTTTCCTTTGCAGCACTAAGTTTGTATGAGACGTTTGCATGGATACAAACTACAGAATTCCCTCTAGTAACTGGGATTTGAAATTCGTGACAGGTAGTTACTTTTACTTTCTGGCAACATTAGCTATTCAACACATATTTTTCTGGATGTAATAAAAAAATCAACTTTACTTCAAGCTAAATTCAACAGATTGAAACGATGGATTGAACCGATGAACCAACTTTCCCGTGAATAAACATACATAGGTAACATTCTAAAAAAATACAATAACCCTTCCCGTTCGTCTGTCTAGTGGCTAGCTCGCGCAACTTTGGGTCACAGATCTCGGGTTCGATACCCGGCGGAAGAGCCTTGAAATATCAACAGATCACTAAGGACTCGGATTCCACTGAAGGCTCACGTCTCTTATAACATCGGTACAGAAAGGGACAATAAACTCTAAACCCACCAAACCAACCAAGCTAATGAAGAACGGACATAGTAATGTCACTATAATTTAGACTACGTGAACGATTTTTTAAAGTTTTCATTATGGTAATAAATATAAGTGGAACTAGGGCCTCGAACATTTCTAGATCTTGTTACTCGAAAATAAGCAAATATAATATATACACATGGTGTCAGGAAATAACTTCGGGATGTGAATCCTCGGACGAAAACATGAAAAAGCCTATAGACCAACCTTGGTGCACAGTCGCGTTATTTCAGATATATTGTCCACAGAAAATTGGTCGTAACGGTACAAGAAAGCAACAACTCGAGCAATATTTTGGAGTTTTCCGAAAACGCCTTAAAGTTTTGTTGTATTTGACAGCAACATAATATGATTTAACCTAAGAAATTTAAGCGAGAATGTTTTTAGTACGGTGACCCGTAACTTTCACTTTATGTTCTCGTGTAAGGATTAAATTCCTTAAGTAATTTGATGTCGTTTTCGAACACCCTGTGAACATACATAGCGAGACCTCGGGTCACGAACTTTATATCTATTCCACTGTAGGGATGGATACGAGTGAGTTTTCTTTGAAACTCGACTCGACTCGAAGCAGACATTTTTGAGCTCGGCTCGAAAAATTTCCTCCAACTCGACTCGAATTCAGGTCGAGTTTCGACTCGAGTCGAGTCGTGTGTAGTTTTAATTACTATTTTTAAGTATCCAACATAGATAATAGGTCAATGATACTACTACTACTTATATTATTATTATTATTATTATTATTATTATTATTATTATTATTATTATTATTATTATTATTATTATAACATCATGTATAACCAAGAAAGTAGGCGGGTGTACCTGTATACTAAAAACTAGTTGACTTCCGATCTCGGTCACCGAGAAATCTTCAGGAGGCAAGGACATTGTTCACGAGGATCTGGGTTTGAGTTCCGGAGAAGAAAGTATTCAGGCTCAAGCCAAAAATTGTTAAAAGTTATAGGGCGCCGGTCAAACATGTTCAAAACTGCTCGGCTCGGGTCTAGGGTTGTCAGTGGCTCGAGCGGCTTGGTTCATAGCTCATTCACTATCAAACCGAACCGAGAAGTGAGCCAAGCCAACAGCTCACCCAACCGAGCCAACTCGAGCAATCGGCTCAGTTGAGCCGAGTCGAACCGAGGCGATGAACTCGTTTCAACGGAGCTGGCTCGAGCCGATGGCTCATCTCAGCTGAGTTGGTGGATCATCTGAGCCGAGTCGGTAGCTCATCCCAACCGAGCAAGCTCGGGCCAAAAGCTCAATTGTGCCAGCCGACGGCTCGTCTCAACCGAGATGGCTCAAGCCATTGGCTCAATTGGGCCGAGCCGATGGCTCATCTGATCCAAGCCGGCTCGAGTTATTCACTCAGTTGAACCGAGTGCCGAGCCGATTGACATCACCACTCGGGTTGGGCTTCTGGTTGAGTTCAAAAATTCGAACGTGCAGATCTCAGCTTTGATAGTAAGAGCTACAGTATATACTTATATTGATGCTCATGACACTTGAGGCTGTCTCGTTATAAAAAATAAAAAAAATATTGTCGTCTCGTTATCGAGACGAGACGAGATGCGAGTAGTGTTCCTTGTCGTGAGCAACACTAAAAGTATTTCACACTGCTGCTTACATTTCTCATGGCTTTCGCTTTCCAGTCTAATCAGACCATTATTTCAAAACGAGTTAAAACGAGCTGAACGAGCGAGCCATTTAACAAACTCCACTCACTCGAAACTCGACGTCAAAAACAGTGACTCGGCTCGGAACTCCACTCGAGAAAATTACCTTTGACTCGAGTGTTAGCTCGATTGGTGCTAAAATTATCCAAAGATCCAAAATTATTTTCCTATTGAAGTTCATAGAATTTGTATGTGTATGTTAAACAAACAATTGATTTAAACCAATAAAATAATATAAATGGTTCAGAACCAGAGTGAACTCAATTGATTCATATATTTATTCACTTCTTATATTTATATGCAAATTAAATTAGGTCGCTAAATTTTTGACTCTGTGAACTAACTTGGAGGAATAAAGTATATCTTCTGTACTTTGTACTGATTTAACTTGTGCAGTTTTTTTTCTCTTCTCGTAAAGCGATTCTTAAAATGTTCACAAGTACAGTACATGCAATATCAGTACAATATATCTTTATCAGGTGTTCTCCGTGGATGAGTCTGTAGAATTGTCACTTTTGTAATCAGGCAGGGGTCCCAGGTTTGAGCCCAGCTAGAGGACAATTTCTCTCCGATTCAAACCGAGTAATGGTTTGTAACCCACTTTAAACTGTAGGTCCCGTCCTTCATAACCCCCCTGTTACATAAGAACGGGCTAGAAAATACTTATTTCTATCCATATGTAATCTAAATAAATTAAAAGTTTTGTAGCCATGGCCCCTTCTTTAAAAAAAAATGAATAACTGCAACTTGAGGGTGCTAATTCGACTGATCTCGGTCTCAATCTTAAGAAGTGACCGCAAACCGGTCCAACTCGAGGTCAAAGGTCAACTAGCTGTTTTCGCTCAGAATCAAGACTTTCATTACAAAAATGTTTTATACTTCCCGCTTTATCCCAACTTAGGCTCTAGCCCAATCTATCTTATTCTCTTATCAATTTCTTAACTGTAACTGTGTGAACCAAATAACCTCTCAGATGTTTAAGATTTTTTATCCCTTATTACAAATATAAAGTATGTTTTATTCATGCAAATAATCTTATGTATTAGCTTCCCTAACTCACTCCTTTGTTCAGACACGCTACTCGGTTTGGCTTATTCAATCTTGAACAGTAATGAATGGGCAGACTAGTAAATAATTTGTACTCTACTGGTAAATCATTTGTAAAACTAGTTTACATATGACCTCGAGTTTGACTTATTTTATTATTTAAAAAATAGAGGCCACGATTATCCACAAGATAAAGAAAATGGTTCAAAAACAAGTAGCAGTGCCACGTGTACATCACGCAGAAGAGTTTGGTGTCTGTGGTACGATATTTTCACAATTAATATTGAAACTGTAAATTGTAGTAGATTTCTACCACTTCCGGTTTTAGTAGAGAGATTAGACTAGAGACTAAATATATTCTTGGAACGCCTAATAAATTGTAGAAAACCGCTTCTTATCTATTACAGTTTTTATTCTATAGCCATCAAAGTTAAAATCGGTAGTAGTTGATTTCCACATCTTTTGGAAGACAGAATATAGTAGTTATTTTTAGAAAGCTGAATAGAAAGCAAAAACCCGCTTCATTCCTGTTCTATGGAGATCACTATTGAAACCGACCTTTCAATTGAAGATCACAAGAAGAGATGAAAGGTACACCTGAGACGCTTGAGAGCTGCTCGATTGGAAGAAACCGTTTTCATCTATTTTTTTTTTTTTTTTACCGTTTTTGCTATATATAGATCAATATTTATTGAAAGCAGAAATTATAGTTGATTTGAACCATTGTAGGTTGTAGTAGAGTTAATAATAGAGTTAATAATATATTCTTACGAAGCAGAAAACCGGATCTCACTACATATTGCCGTTTTCGATCTATGGTGATCAAAGATCAAACCAGAAATTGTTTATTTAAATCACTTCCGGTTTGGGTAGGTAGTTTTAATGACAAATAAAATTCCTTACTCTTGACTATATTTTGAGCAAATTTGGTGATGATCCATCAAGCAGTTCTTTAGTTTTTCTTTTACTTTTTCTTTCTTTTTTTTCACACACGTGCACACACAGGTATGGTAAATATATAAAGGAGTAGGTAAACCAAATTCTAGTTATTCAAAAACCAAACAAGGAAAACTTGGTTTTTGCCACCCCTGCATACAATTAATCCATTCTAACCACAGAAACGTTGCACTGTCTTTTTTGTATGATAAATAATATAAAATGAAATGAAACCTATCCTTCCAGAAAACAAAAGATAGGTAAATAAGAAACATTTAGACTTTTCTTCGTTGTATAGTTTTGAGTGGCAGAGAGGTGAAAGCTACTGCTTGGAAGAAGAATCCATCCGTTTCAAGGCATGGGCGCCGATCCTGGGGGACCAAGGGGACCCGGGACCCCCCCAAAGCACATGTGGGCCCCCTTATTGTATTTAAGAATATATAATATTTGGAATAATTTGAATGCAATTTGTTTTAAAATCCTCATATATGCCTTCTCCATCTAAATGAGGCCCCCCATTTTACAGAGAAATCGGCGCCCTTGTATACAGGCGCGGATCCGAGGGAAGGCTATAGGAGCTATAGTCCCCCCTTAACGATCAGGTATACACTGGTTAAAATGGGCTTCAACTCTGCTTTACACTGGATAAAACTGCAAGCTATGGTTTAGTCCCTCCCTTGTTCATATCCTGGAACCGCCACTGTATCTATCTATCTATCTATCTATCTATCTATATATATATATATATATATATATATATATATATATATATATACAGGGCCGGATTTAGGGACTGCAAAAAAGGTGCACTTCCCCCCTTTGTTGTAAATATACACTATCTAAAATGAGAAGAGAGCAGTGAAAATAGCAACACATTCCGAAACTTTTTGCCATCATGTATCTGTTTGGGGCTTAAAAGAAAGCAGAGCTTTGCAAAAGCATGATTTTCTGAAGGTTGAAGGAAAAGAATTCACCAAGCAAAATAATATAACTTTTGTCAAGCAAGTAAGAAAACATAAGGCAAGAGGAGAAAAGGACATTTTTGTCCTGCATTCCACTTGCGTCCCTGTTTAAAATATTTCGGCCAGTAGTTACTGAAAAAGAAGATACAACGTACAAGACAAGTCGAGTCGAGACTGTCGGCGACCGAGCCCAGACATAATATATATGATCTTTATTCCTTAAGCGATACTTGGAAACCAAATTTGATTTAAATCTGACCAATAGTTACCGAGAAATAAAGTACAACATACAAACAGAGCCGAACCGAGCCTGTCCTTTGCCGAGTCGGCCACCAACTATAGAGATGTTTATTCTTTGGATAATGGGCTATCTGCACACCAAATTTCGATGATATTTGGCCAGTAGTTACGGAGAAATAAAATAGAACATACAAGGCAAGCCGAGCCGAGCCTATCGCCGACCAAGCTCGGCCATCACATGTAGTGATTTTTATTCCTTAGATGATTGGGTACTTGTACATCTAATTTGGTTTAAATTTAGCTGGTAGTTACCGAGGAATAAAGTACTACATACACACATACTTAATTACATCTGGAGTAAAACTACAAGCTCCCTTATGCTTACTAAGGAAACTAAAAAGAAAAGTTCTAACATTACAAATGGAACATACTTCATGTAAGCAGAATCCACTTTCAACATTACAACACTAATGGGGAGAGTTTGAGGCGGGTGAGCCCCCCTGACTACGCCACTGCACTTTTGAGACACTTGAGAGCTATCCGAATGGAGAAAACTGCTTTCATCTACCGCTCTTGCTCTATGTAGACCAATATTTATTGAAACGAGAAATTATAGTTGAATGAACAACTTCCGGTTTTATTAGAGAGTTAATAATAGAGATTAAATATGTTCTTACGAAACTGAAACCCGGATCTTAATACGTATTACGTTTTTCGATCTATGATGATCAATGATCAAACCGGAAATGGTTTCTTTAAACCACTTTCGGTTTGAGAAGACTATTTTAATAACAAACTCACTTCCTAATTCTTGACTCTTTGTATTTTTACCAAATTTGGTGATGATCCATGAAATACTTTATTTATTTATTTATTTTTGTCACACACTAGCATACGCGAATAAGGTAAATATATAATGGAGTTTTGATAAACCAAACTCTAGTGATTCAAAAAAAAAAAAAAAAAACTTACAACGAAAACTTGATTTTTGTCATCCCTGCACACAATTAATCCGTTCTAACCACAGAAACATCGCACTGTGTGCGTTTTTGTGATAAATATTATAAAATGAAAAGAAATCTATCCTTCCAGAAAACAAAAGAAATAGGCAAATATATAAGAAACATTTAGACTTTTTTTGGTTTACATTTGTGAGTGGAAGAGATTAAAGCTACTGCTTTGAAGGAGAATCCATCCGTTTCAACCAACAAAAGATGTAGAAAAGCAATTGGAAAGACATTCCATACTGAGGTTTCAAAGATCATTATCTTTGTTCTACGAAGTATTTTGTTGACACGTGAATCATACCAACTTACGCCGAAAAAGCACATTCAGATAGTTGTGTCGTAAAGTTGTGGGAAATCAGTGGGAAGTGGGAGGTGGGAGTGGAAAGGGAGACTGCTCAAGGCATAAATGATTATGAAACTGGAGGGGTAGACACGGGTTTCACTTTTCAAATTGTCATAATACATCCCTCCTCAGCATTTGTTCTTCAAAGAATGTCATCCATAGTAATTCATGAGATTTGCAAGTGGTCCTTTGACTCTTTACCTGCAGTAACTCAATACGGAAGAATGCATTACAATTAATCCAAGTAATTAGGTGCAAAATTGTGACAGTCATCTGAATTGTGTTACTCTTTGGCAACAAAATTACCAGTTCCTAAATGCAGTATTTTCTAAGATATTTATGAATTAAATTTTACATGTTATCTTATAAAGATTCTGAAGCCTCTGATGATGGGAAGTCATCCCCTTAAGCTGTAGGTCATGTCTGACAGTGGCGTAGTCAGGGAGGAACACCCGGCTCAAGCCCCCCCCCCATTAATATTGCGATGTTGAAAGTGGATTCCGCTTACATATAGTATGTTCTATTTGTGATCCTGATGTTAGGACTTTTCTTTTTAGTTCCCGGCGTAAGCTGACCGGAAGTTGTACTTTTACTCCAGATGTGCTGTAATTATGTGTGTGCATATGTAGTACTTTATTCCTCGGTAACTATCAGCTAAATTTAAACCAAACTTGATGCGAAAATACCCAATCATCTAAGGAATAAAGATCACTACATGTGATGGCCGAGCTCGGCCGGCGATAGGCTCGGCTCGGCTTGCCTTGTATGTTCTATTTTATTTCTCCGTAACTACTGGCTGAATATAATCGAAATATGGTGCGCAGATAGCCCATTGTCAAAAGAATAAAGATCGCTATACTTTACAAAGCGACAGGGCAAAGGACAGATTCGCAACAACAAAAGAAATTCGAATATAGTTTGTTTGATAGAAGGTGAAGGGGCTGAAGTATAATCTTGGGTGTGAGAATGTGTTCATTTGGCCCTGTACATTGTCAGTTATTCGCTTCAAACGCCATATTTCTTACCTTTTCATGCCGGCATATGTAATGACTTCTATATATTGATTTGCTATATATTACAGGCACGCCACGAAACCTCAAGTCTGAATCCAGCAACAAGATCATATAATTTTTTTTCTTTTTTCTTTTTCCTTTTCTTTCTTTCTTTCTTTCTTTCTTTTTTTTTTGCAAGATATAATTTATGCAAATGTCTATCGCCAAACTGAAATATTCAGTCATCATTGGCGATCTGGCGATCGAAAATTCCAACCTGGCGACCAATTTGGTACATGGTTTTGTTTTATATTACTTAGGCACCAGACAAGGGTTGGAAAAAATAGTTTTATTTTTTTAAAAAAAGAACAAAACATGTGTTTAAAACATAAAAAAATGTTCAAAACGTTTTAAACATGTTTTAAAACACAGACGAAAAAAACATGTCAAACATTTTGAACAGTTTAAAACATGATTTTTAACATGTTTCAAAATCATGTAATAACTTATTTCTTAGGACTTTTTGCTCTTTACTAGCAACCGACCTTTTCATTTATTTTATCCTGATTAATAACACTGTGCTGGGTACAGAATATTTCAGTATAGATTAGTAATTCTCAACTTATTTCATATTCCAACCCCTTTTTATTACACCCTCTTGCCAGTGATTCTCATAAGTACTTTCTTGGTTGTAATTAGCTTTTTAGGTAGATTTTAAAATCTACCTACTGTGGAGATTTCACACAATCTATCAATATGCATGGTGAAACAAAAGTCCTCACCACCCTTGTGCGTTAAGAACGGGTTGAGGGAGAATGATGAAATTTTTAAGTGGTCTGACACATCAGATAGTGCTATCAAGCATCATGGCTGCCATTTTTTATTGGAATTCAAAATTTCAAATACAAATGGAGTCATGTTACGTGTTTTAAGGCTAGAACTTTACCAGAAATACGCTTGTGCGGTTACTTTAGCCTTAAAACAAGTCATTTCGGAGTTACTGCTTCTGAAAATTTCCTAATTATGCTCTTAGGGGCTAAGATCGCGTTTCATGGAGGCGGGTGTGATTTTTAATTGCAAAAATTTGATTACTATTTCAGAACACTCATACTAATGAAATTATCTTAAAATAATAAATTTTCGAAAAGTAATGATAGTTTGAAGCACACTTCATGTTGTGCTAACTTTAGAATATTTTCTGCAAGCCTATGTAATTGGTTGTTTTTTAAGTCAATAATTCATTGAAGAAAAGTAATATATGAGGCGTTCAGAGCACTATGGATCCAAGTCCATTTTCAATAAGGTTCAGATTTGCTCAGCAAATGAATTCTATTTCCAAACGTAATATTTTCGCAGTGAAGAGTCCGTAATAAGTATAACTAAAACCACGTTAAAGGCCGTGGGATAGTTTCATATGACAGCCGCTAGATAGGGGCATTAATGGGGCAGGAGGGCATCCGCCCCCACCCCACCCTGAATTTCAGACTTTGGGGGCAGTAAGGCAGTTTTAAAAACCTTTCGATAAGCAAGATCCAACAAAATAAGTTTGAGGTCCTTACACCGAATAAATAAGGAGGAAATACAGATGATCGAAACTGGAAAGTTGTTCCAAATGATGTCGTTTTTTAATTCCCGTAAAACTAATGTTAAGCGATTCCAAGTTGTACGGAGACTGACAAGGTACATTCGCGAAGTGTCCCCTCGGAATTCGTGTAACATTGATTCAAATGCAAAGTTCTCCGTGGCCCAATGTGTATTGTACTAATTTAAGCGGCCCATACCGGTAATTTCCATATTTATGGGCCTTCATATATCCGGAATTCAATCATACACTACTATAACACTCGGACACAAAGTTGCTTTTAGTTCCTTTAGATTTCACTGGACATGAATATGGGCATATGCAGAACAAATTGAATCAAGTACTCCTTCTCTGACATATGTTACCCACCTTGGCCGCCATCTTGGATTTAACTTTCGGTTTTTCAAATGGCAATAGGTTCAAATGATACATCAAATTAATGTAAACTTTTCTCGGAATTTCATTGGTGTACTGAGTTTTATCGTAGCTTGTATATACCATTAAATGTCAAGCACTTCATATTGAACCTAATAGAAAGTTGTGCAGGGCCCCGTGTGTATATGCAATCTTTTATGTGTTATCGTTGATGAAATATTCTCTGAACTTATATACATGCAGACACACAGATGTCAATACGGAAATGGTAGGTCTTCACCCAAATCTGGCCGTATCTGGATCTACATTAGGCATTTTGACAGTAATACAATACTTCCTTATAGTATAACATGGAAGTAATAACAATCACTCATGGAAATGTAATAAGATTATGACACCTATGTTGTAAGGAGTTTACCAGTTAGAAATTGTTTTGATTTGTCAACACCAAAAAGTAAGCGTAACTGATATTAACCTGCAATGTCTATTCGCAAAGTGGCTGGAGGGAATGAACCTGTAATACCTTCCAAATGGTACAAGCTACGGTAAAATACATTACACCAGTGAATGTAAACGTAAATGTCCGATGTAACACTTGCACCTATTTCCATTTGAAAAACCAAAAGTAAAATCTAATATGGCAGATCTAAGATGGCGGCCGGGATGGGTAACATGTGTCAGAAGCAGTACTTGATCCAATTTGCTTTTCATATGCCCATATTCATGTCCAGTGAGTAACATCTAAAGAAACTAAAATGAATTTTGTGTCCGATCGTTATGGTAGTGTATGATAGAATTCCGGATATATGAAGGCCCATAAATATGCCAATTACCGGCATGGGCAGCTAAATTTAGTACAATACACATTAGACAGCAGAGAACTTTGTATTTAAATCAATTTTACACGAATCTCGAGGGGACACTTCACGAATGTACCTGGTGAAAACCAACATGTAGGCTACTATATCAACGAATGCCTGCGATATATTAATTTCAGAACCGCAAGAACCCTATGTTTGTTTTCTGAATACAACATGAAAAAATTGTTTCCATGATAATTCTTTTATTTACTTTTTAATATCAGTTCTACAAGGGGTACAACCTTCGACTATGACACTTTCTCGCAAGTTAACTTATAAGCATTTAAACAATACAATAAACATTAAAAATCAAAGGGAGAAAAAGAGACAAAATAAACTGTAGATTACCATATTGCCACGAGAAGTCAAAACATTCACATGAGAAGAAAATAGTCTTCTGAATGGGTAGCACTTTTTGACAATTTTCTTTCTCTGGCAGATTTTTTTTTTTTTTTTTTTTTTTTTTTTTTTTTTTTTTTTCAAAAATAAGATAAAATAGAAATATGTTTAAAGGTGCAAAGGTTCACGTGCACCCCCTTCCTTGTAAATATACACTACCTAAAGTGAGAAGCTAGGAGTGAAAATAGCAACACTTTCCGAAATTTTCCTCTGTCATGTTTCGATTTGGGCTTAAATCAAAGGGAAGTTTTGCAAAATCGATAGTTTAAGTCAATTTTCTAAAAGTTCAACAAAAGGATTCACCGAGAACAGATACTTAGGATATCCAGGGCATTTCCTCATTCACACCACAGGTGCCTAAAGGCATTTTAAAAAATCCAATTCAATTCAAATGTAGGCCTACTGGTAGTTATTGGTGCACCCCTCAGAAGATCCTTTCTACCAAATCTTGTGTGTTGGTCCCCCTTGATGAGTTTCTCGCTACGCCACTGATGTCTGATATGTATTTGATTTATAAACTAAATTGCTTGCAAGCAAATGAAATGTCCTTCCTGCTTCCCTGGGGGCCAGTATATGTGTAACTTTGGTGAATGTAGCTCCGGGTTCGATCCTTGTTGGGAAGTGAGCTCGAGCTTCAACCACATTGGTCAGTGCAAGACTGTTGTAAAATAAACATATATAGTGACTACCGGCAGTGAACTCCTTCATGCCTAAACGCTTAGCGTACGCGCCTTTCGCCTGGAAGACCCGGGTTCGATTCCCGGCGTGAGCACATGTGGTTTCGATTCCATGTTAATCAGTAGGTCCCGTCTCATAAAGCCTCGCTGCCGAAAAGGACGTTAAACTCCAAATCAACTCAACTATCGGCAGTGTCATCACAAGAAGTAAAAATCTTATCAATAAGCTTACATTAAAAACTTCACTCTTTGATCATTTCTCTTTTTCCTCTTTTTAAATACAGAGCAATCAAAGTAATGCTATTCTCAAAGGACATGTACCTGAGGGCTTAAGGCAGCGTTTCCCAACCTTTTTCAACTTGCGGCACACTACAGGTGTAACTTGAATTCTCGCGGCACCCATATATATAATTACCGTGGTATTTTAATGTGATTACTAATTTCCTTCTTACAGAGAAGAAAGCTCGATCACTGATTTTCCCCCGTGCTAAATCATTATACTTATTTTTCATTCTAATTTTAAAATAGAAAACAATAGCAATGAAATATAGGACTCGGGTTTTTAAAAATCCACTTTCTCTTTCGAAAACTGTATCTAACCTCTAACTAAAAGGGAAGATCACTAAATAACGAACAAATAAACAAATCTCCTATACTTTTAAAACACAAATGTAGGTAATTTGTATGCATGCTTGCTTTGTTGAATTTATTGAATGATATGTTAAAATTTCAAGTTACGAAACAGTCTGCAACAATAAAGAAGTAATAATGGTCATGACAATGATAAATACGTTTTTCAACATTAAAAGTGTACAGAAAAGTAACACAGTATGAAATTTAAAATTGTAGATTTATAGTAGAGGTTCATAGTAATGTGAAATATAAATATACATTTTCCCCTGTCTTGCAATTTGGTTCGTATAGAATTAATAATTTGTTTCGATTTTCTCGTGGCACACCAGCGGCCCATTCGCGGCACACCGGTTGGGAAACGCTGGCCTAAGGTGTTTACTGAATCTTAAGTATGAGGAAAAAGAAAACAGACTGAAAAACGTGGAATTTATTTACTAGTATAATGGAGATTCTTTTAAAGCCAACCTTAGACTCCCTGTCACCAAGGATGTTTAAACGTTACTCAAGCGTAACTCCAAGACCATCAGAATTGAAGAAGATGAAATACAGGTACAAAAGGTAACCGATAAAGAAAAGAGAAACATAGAAATGGTACTCATCATAACAAAAATATGTCTACTTACACAAAAATGTTCTGCAGAATTTCAATACGTTTCATATCGCTAAAATCAAGGAACAAAACCCTTTGGGTTCGAGAGAGAACTGGTATTCAGTGGAACCAGTTTTATCTTAACAATCTCAAGCAGGTACGACATACGTGGGTATTTCGAGTAACGCTAATCCCTTGGTGACCGTAACTACAATACCAAAATGCAGAATGTTCCATTGAGTAACGTTACTCAGCGTAACATAATTCAGAGCGTACCATTTTAAAAGTTACACTGACCAATAACGTTATTAAGTAGGTGCAGAAATGGGTTACAAAATAGTAACCGTAACAGATAACAAATTGTAAATATTGCACATTTCGTTAAGTTATCCACCCTTGGTTTCTACTTTGTATTCCTATCTCTGCGAGATCCATCTTAATATTGTCCTCCCATCTGCGCCTAGGTCTTCCTAATGGTCGTTTTCCTATGGGTCTACCAGTCAAGACTTTGAAAGCGTTTCTACTTTCTTCCATTCTAGCTACATGACCTGCCCACCTAAGCCTCCTAGACTTGACGACCCTAACAATGTTGGGTAAACCGTATAAACTATGTAGTTCCTCGTTATGAAGCTTCCGCCATTCCCCATTCTCGTTCCTCTTGGGTCCGAATATTCTTCTCAGGATCCTGTTCTCAAATACTTTCAGTCTATGTTCTTCCCTCAGAGTAAGCGACCATGTTTCACACCCATACAGAACAACAGGCATGATTATCGTTTTATATATTTTAAGCTTCAAATTCCTCGACAGAATTCGCGACGACAAGAGATTTTGAACCGAATAGTAACACGAATTCCCTGCTTAAGAATACAATTAGGTGATACTGTTCATCAAACATCACAATTACAAACACACAGGAAATCATACAAAAGCATTGGAATCAGTAACGATTTCAACTAGTTGAGCTACGTACCTGAATTATGGTACGAGGATTATTGGACGGATACCACAATGGAATTCCAAAAAGGCTGAGAACTGCTGTCTTCCTCTGGTAAGTCTCCGTACAACGAGTGCTTAAGATACTTCCCCCTATGAGCAACAAGAGATTTTGTATTACACGTGTCAATGAATTGTTTTACATTTTCTATTGACTATTTTAAGGTTACTTCTTACATTACAACGATCAACCACAACAATCTAAGTGTTGGGATGTACAAAGGAAATTACATGGATGCTCATGCTTCTCAGCAGGTAACTATACTCAAGAGAACACATACTACGAGGATAAGTCAATAAGTAAATGCAATATTTTTCTTCTTTTCAGGCTGGCTCTACGGCATTGTGTGCTTATCAGACGCTAGGTGTCACCACTGGTTCGCATGTGGTAGATTGCCGAGTTATCACATTAGTCCACTTTGCACTGTTGCCAAGTAAAGATCGCCACGTCTCTATGTGCACCGAAGGAAAACAGCGCTCTGTCATCAGTTTTTTGTGGTCTGAAGGTGTACCCGAAGTAGAAATTCATAGAAGACTTTCGGCACAATACAGGGACAATGTGCTGCCACAGCGAAGTGTTTACCAGTGGATTGAACACTTCAAATGTCAAACGAGCGTGAAGGATGAAGAAAGAACAGGGCGTCCAGCTACAGCAACAACTGATGACAATATTGAACGACTCCTGCCTTGATTCTGAATAACAGACGAGCGACTGTTGAAGAAGTGGCAACCCATATGCAGGTTAGTCATGGTTCTGCATATGTCATCATGCATAACAGACTCAACTTTCACAAAGTCTGTGCCAGATGGGCTCCGAAAAAACTCGATGAACAGCACAAGTGAAAACGTGTGAGAATCTGTCAACACGTACTGGACCGTTAGGCTAACAAAGGTGAAGAGTTTCTCAGGCGAATCATCACTGGGGATGAAACATGGATTCTCACTTTGAACTAGAGAGCAAACGCTAGAGTATGGAATGGAAGCATCCCGGATCTCCCGGAAGAAGAAATTCCAGAGTCAACTTTCTGCAGAGAAAATGATGCTCGCAGTGTTTCGGGACTCACAAGGGCCGATCCTGGGACATCTCCCTGAAAAGGGATCAAGAATAAACAGTAAAAGGTACAGTGATATGCTGGTCAGCAAATGGAAGCCTGCAATTGGTAATAAACGCTGAGGTCAATTGCTGGATGGAGTTCTTGTGTTACATGATAATGGCCGCCCACACCGCTCAAACTCTTCAGACACTGTGTTTCAAGGTGTTGGAGCATCCTACATACAGCCTCGATCTCGCCCCGTCGGATTACTATCTCTTTGATAAACTTAAAGATGCTCTCAGACGCCGTCGATTCAGCTCCGATCAACACGTGAAGGAAGCGGTGCATTCGTGACTTGCCGCGCAACCAAAAACCTTTTTTGCAGAGGGTTATCAGAAAGCCTATGCAACGATCGACCAGGTGCATTGGAAAGCAGAGTGACTATGTACACACACACAAAATAAATAAATAAAAACGTACTCTTGTGGTAATAAATAATAAAAATTGATTGCAGATACTTATTGACTTACCCTCGTTACAATGAAGAAGTCTACCTGATGTTTTCAACTTCTGAATAATGTTTTGATAATAGTTTTAACAGCAATGGCGTCAGTGATGACTTCACGGGGTGTCCCGGAGGGAATTTATTCCTCAGTTACGAATTCTCATTCTCAGTATTTTCGTAGGGAGATTAACCCCCAATATATTCTCAAATCTATAAATCTTTGTCCGACCTGCCCCCAACCATTGAGGACTTATGCGCTCCTATCCTATTTGAACACTGCTGCTGTCAGATCTCTTCTGCAGAATGCAAAGAGTTTATCACTAACAAGTAGTGTCAGGTGTACACCACGTGAACAAGTTTGGTTTGCATGGACTTATTTTCTCAATATTGATACTGGAAGTAACAGAGTTCTACTAGTTCCGGTTTTAGTAGAAGGATTAGAGGAGATGAAATGGATTCTTGGGACACTTCACTGATTGTAGAAAACCGAAAGTCTACATTTTTTTCGTCTTCTGAGAACTGATGAACTGTACATAGAACTTTAGTATGAACGAATGGTAGTCGCCATTTTTTTTTTTTTTTTTTTTTTTGTTTTGAAAGAATACATATCAATTTTAAAAAGGAATACGGCGGCTACTATTCGTTCATATTAAAGCGTTTATGTACAGTTTATCAATTCTCAAAAGAGAAAAAGTGGACAAAGTACTGAATTTAGACACGAAGTGTTGAAGCAATTCTTTTCTCCGTTAACAAGAGCAGTTAAAGAAGTAATCCAGATAAGTGGACCTGCAGGATAAAGCAAACAGTGAGGTTTGTGAAACATAGCAGCAAAATACAAATCATTGCCGCACCACAAAAGAATATTTGCCCTTCTATATAAAATTAGTACATTAAAATGGACACGTTAATGTATTGTATATTATTTTTTTTTTAACTTCTACTTCGCGTTCTACAGAAATTTTAAAATAAGTTAGCAGTTACTGATTACAATGGATAGGGTAATTCAAGATGTAACGTAGAGGAAGGGGGGAAGGTCTAGTCCAGTGGTTCTGAACCGATATGTCGCGACCCACTGCTGTCATGAAGTCCCCTAAGGTGTGTCGTGAAATTTTACAATTTAAAAATCATGAAGAATTTAATAATAATTAATTAAAATCGAGACAAACTGTAAAAGTCAACACCTCCAGCGGTAGCAATAATGCTCAGTGCTATAGAGGGTCATTATAAAAACTAATTGGTTTCACTACTACAATAGATATTATTTATAATAAAAATATCAAACAAATGTTTCGCGATGCCCTGAACGTTTACTGAGAATCACTGGTCTAGTCTACAACAGTCATTTTCAGCTGAATGTTTCGTGACGCCACACTTTGCTGCTTGGATTCTTAATAAGTCTCTCACACAGAGCTAGAAGAAGGCAGCAAACCTAGCATTGATAGAAGGCTGTAGTTACAGGCAAGAAAGGGATTAATAATTTTGCGTATACAACATGACTGCCAATCTTGTTTTATTCCATTTTTATTATTATTATTATTATTATTATTATTATTATTATTATTATTATTATTATTATTATTATTATTATTATTGTTAGCAGCCAGCTCCCACGTCATACTTTAGGGAGTTGAAAATGATTGGTCTAGAATATACAAGCACGAAGATTCATCGATTCGAGAAAGACGACAGTTTCTGTTACAACTATCAAATGAAATGAAATAAAATCTTAGTTTAACTTCCCATGATTATGCCCTTTAGGCTAAGGGAGACTATGATTAAGGTTAGTGAATGATGGAAGAATTAGTTGAGGAGATGTGGAAGAAGCGGGAGTACTCCCAGAAAATCCACGCACCAGAGGTAAGTGCTGTAACACTAACTATAATCAAAATACTACTCACCAAGTGGGACACATCTGATAAGCTTCTTCAGTATAATTACAACATACACATACGTCAATTGCGAACTCAACTTATACTAATTAGTTTGCCGGTATTAAAAAAAAAAAAAAAAAAAAAAAAAAAAAAATGTTAAGTGTGTCCAATCAGTTCTGGAAATATGTACTTATCTCTTAATTTTTGTTGTGGTTTTTCTTGAGCCTAAGATTACTTGAAGATCACGTTATTGTAGTTTTATAACAAAATCAACTATATTAATATTTATTAATTATCCAACCACATTAATATCCAATTAGCACTAACCTGATGATTCGAGCGCATAGTCCACCATTCCTGTTTTATCAGCATCATATATGGTGAGGGCTTCATGGACAATGCCTTTCACTTCGGCGTCAGTGAGGGTGTAACGTCTCTCAGAAGCGTTCAGGTTGAAGGCCGAGCCACCGCCGCTATTAAATTTGTCCATTATTTGTTTGGTCACCGTTGCCATTATGACTTCTGCCGAATGCTCGGCTTCTTGTTTCGCTGCTTCTTGCACTTTAGAATAAATACCTGCAACGAAAATAATAATAAAAGAATATTAATTTTTTTTTCTTCCTTCACAAAAGTATGTTTATTTCCTGAAAGTTCTCCATACATCCAACCAAAACCAACTTTCTAAAAGAGGACACCTCATTATTCAAGTAAGGAGGACAGCAATCTCCTTGTGTCTCTTGGAGATAAGGGCAACTGGCTAACCTTTTGTAACGGTGCCAACATTTGACTGACGTAGTCCTAATATCTTACTGTGCTATTGCGGATAAGAAAAGTGACTTTAGTTTGTAATTCTACTGTAAATTCGAAGGCTTTTTCAAGCAGTCTATACATGAAATGCTTGAAATTCTACTTAACCAACACAAGTCAACTCACTTTAGTCACAATGAAACGCCCTTGAAATGATATTCCAGAATTCCCTGTTCCATGGCTCTCGCTGAGCAGTAGTAGATTATCACGTGACAACGTCGATCATGATATTAGAGGCAAGTTAATACATTTTAATGTATCACAATATAAATGTTCTTAAAATACGTTATTGAAATTGAGTATTGTGTTATAGGCACTTAAATATAATAAAAAATAAGTACTATCTACGTATTTGGTCTTTTATTTGGAAGTCTAGAGCCTTTCTGTTTCAAGTGTGCCTCCTGCTGGCGCTGCTGTCGATGTGTTTTCCCGTTCCTCCGTCCAAAGAGGAGGGACAAGTTGCTCTGGTCGAGATCTTTCAATAGTTCAATAAGGACAGGATTGCAACATTCACGGGCTTCACTATGCACTGTCTTGTTTACCATTCTAAGTATCCTACGATCTTCACTCGCAAAGACCAGACAACTGAATGACATATTAGCAACACAGCCGAAGCCATTAAGTTCTTTCCCCGCAGGAAAGGGAATGTTTTCCTTCCTAGGAGGGCGGCGAGGGTGGGAAAAAGTATTTTTCACATTTTCCGAGGGCACACTTGAAAAGGCTCTATTATGTCGAAACTTATGTAATCCCCTGATTCTTTATCAAGGCATAGATGTTATTTTCTACGATATTCACCAACTTATTAAAACGAGCACCTTTCTTATTCATTAACATCCACTTTTGCTTTTATTATAGCTACTAGTGGGAATCAGGGGAAATTTAAATCCCTTTTTGAACAGAATAAAATTTCTGTGCCATTAGACGTCCAGTAAATTTACGAAGAAAGACTCTGTCCCCTCTTTCCTTACGGCTTGCTCTTTCAGCTAATTTTCCTTTAGGGACTTAATTATGAAACCATGTAGGTTGGGAACGTTGTTGTTTGCAGGACACAAGTTGTAAATACGATGATAATTTTACATTTGATTAGCGTAGGAAAAATATAAATGTCCAGCAAGTAACTTACCATTACTCAGATCCTGTTTAATATCAGCTGCCAATTTAGCCAATCTTGATTCTAAATCCTCATGAGCTACGAAATAACTCTTAATGAACGCCTGGATGTCAGAGTTGTTTCCTGATTGAGAGCTGTTGTTTCCACCGTGAAGATTCCCAGCAAACAAATTAGCCAAGAAGCTAGCCACGTGCTCCTCTACTGTGGCCAATGGAATGTTATCACCACAGCAAGTATGAACGGCGTTCAACATATGAGTCTGCTGCAACTGTATGGAGTAAAGAGAGAGAATTAAATAAGATAATATCACAGGGAATAATGAAGGTGGTGATAAATTATGAAAGGGAAAAAAAGAGAGTTTTGTTTCACAGTGTGAAACTACGGCCGACTTACAAATTATATGGGAATTCAATACTCAAACCTGTACTCCATCTATAACCACTGGTTACAATGGATTAATAAGATCTGAGATAGAATCTGTTTCTCGGACGCCGAATCCATTCGTTACGCTTTATTGTTTTTGTTCTATGGCAATAAAGGTTGAAATGGAAATGATGTCTGGTAATTACATATTTCACGTGTTTCCGTACAACACAGCTCTCCCCTTGGTAAGTCCGTTCCATTTTTATTCCTTCATGTTTCAATTCTTTTCCTTCCTGTTTTTAACCTCCGTGACCAAGACTCCAGGGGAGAGTCAAAAACTTGGATGTTTAAACAAAATTCAGGAATTAAAGGAATCTAAGTAGAATGATAGAATTCCTGAGTGTGGTTTTGCATTGCCTGAAGTTAACATAACGCAGCGTTTCCCAACCGGTGTGTCGTGAATGGGCCGCTGGTGTGCCGCGAGGAAATCGAAACAAAATTATTAATTTTATAGCAATCAAATTGTAAAACGCAGGAGAAAATGTGTATTTGTATTTCACATTACTATGAACCTCTATTGTAAATCTACAATTTTAAGTTTCATACTATGTTACTGTTCTCTACATTTCTAATGTTGAAAAAAGTATTTGTTGACATTGTTATGACCATTATTGCTTCTTTATTGTTGCAACTTGAAAATTTAAAATATCATTCAATCCTTTCGACAAATTACCTACATTTGTGTTTTAAAAGTAAAAGAGGTTTGTTTGTTCCTTCGTTATTTAGTGATCTTCCTTCTTAGCAAAAGGGGTTGGATACAGTTTTTAAAAAGAAAGCGTATTTTAAAAACTTGAGTCCAATATTTCATTGCAATTGTTTTCTATTTTTAAATTAGAATGAAAAATAAGCATAATGATTTACCACGGGGAAAAACCAGTGTTCGAGCTTTCTTCTCTGTGAGAAAGAGAGAAAAAAAATCACAGAAAAATATCACTGTGTTTTACATTTACAAATAATATCTATAAGTGTGCCGCGAGAATCCAAGTAACAAACGTAGTGTGCCGCAAGTTGAAAAAGGTTGGGAAACGCTGACATAACGTCTTGGCTAAGGATTGCAAGAACTGGAAATGAACAATGAAGCACTAATTGAAGGGAGCAACGTACACAATTCACAGACCTGTATTTACATCCTTTGTCTGCAGCGAGCTTTTGTCAGGACGAGATCTAAAGTTCACACCGAAATCTGAATCATTGATGTTTCCTTATCAGGAATTGAACCTAGAATCTCGTGCACTATAAGCACAGGCGCCAGGCCAGGAATTACGGCCCTCAAGTATATTGTGTTTGTAGAAAAAATCTTGTATTGTATGAATTGCCTTCAAACTCAAATGAGTATGTTAGTGGTGAATGGTTCTAGTTGTCGCTATTTATAGGAATTTAATGTTTTTGACTTATCGTCCCGTCGAGGGCCTTTATTTTTTTAAATAGCCACTGAAACTTCCGATATTGCAAATTTTGCAGGGACAGCAACTAGCAAACGCGAGAAGCAGCTTTCATCCCATTTTAACACTAGGTCTACAAAAAGCTAAAAATCAATGGTCATTAAATGCTGCATAAATATTACAAAACAAATTTACTACATTTTGTATGCCAGTGTAAATTTAAACAGGGTTTCCACTTACTTGGGGAGCACATGAATTCCCCTTACTTTTCCAGGTCACGATCTTTCAAGCTTTCAGATCTATATACAATGTTAAACAAGAATTTTAGAAATGATAAAAAAAATAAAATTAATAATAATAATAATAATAATAATAAACAAATAAATAAAAAGATTGCGATTTTGGCCAAGAATTTTAGGCATGATCCAACAAATTCATCAAAAGATTGCGATCTTGGCCAATAACTAGTTTTCGGATTAGGGGCCCCAAAATTTTTGGACGGACCCTATATCCAGTTTTCGTTTATATTATATATATATATATATATATATATATATATATATATATATATATATATATATATATATATATATATATATACACGAAATAAGCAAATCATACTGAGTTAAGTGGTAGCTTGGGTTTGGTTACACTATATGTAGTTCTCCAGATATAAGGACTACAGAAAATTTTTGCCTGAAATATATTGGATCTTTTAACTTAATCCAATATATTTTACCATGGAATTCCTTCTCTACTATGCATGTATATGTAAAGTGATTGAGTATATATATATTACACGTAGAGAAGTTTTGCAAAACAGACTAATTTACTTTTATACAATATTCCCTACCAAATGGCCGGATAAAGCAAAAAGAGAAATATGTGCTGAGAAATAAAAATCCATACTTAGAACTCCCTAACTTCTCGAGGTTGTTTCAGTTTTCCTGAAATTTCCTTACTTCTCCAGAACTTTTAAAGACAAGCTGAACTCCTTGACGTTTTTAGGTTGGTGGGAACCCTGTTAACTTTTGTGTACGCTAAGACAATAATAATACAAATGCATGATGAAATAACGGAAAAGGCTCACATAAAAATTCTCATTCAACTTATCTAAGCAATACTTCATGACAAAACTGATTTCGACTTCAGGTCAGTGTTTTACCACTGAACCAATCGTACAAAATTATTTAAATATATATTTAATTCTCCAATATAAGCCTTCCAAAATAACTGACTAGACATTTGTAATTTCTAAACTATTTATATTAGTTTTCAAACAGTGCTGTTAACAATTAACTAATTCGTTAGTAAAAAAATAAAACTTGAAGACAAAAGCCATTGAAGCAAACAGCTTACCTGAAGGAGCCTCATCTGTCCTGCCAATCGATGTAATTCCTTCCGCAGCAGATGGAAGTTAGAACTGCCCTGACCCATCTGAACCTTTAGTCTCTCCAGCTGCTCTTTCATTTCACTCATGTCCACGGATATCTTATGAAGCGTCGTAAAATGACTTTCCAATATTGTTTTCTGAAAACATATTTCTTGACCTCAGAAAACTTCTCTACTACAATTTATTCATTATAAATGCATCCAAAAGTTGCAAGAAACGCGTTGAAAGTATCTGCAGATTGCGCTAGCATTTACACACACCCTCAGAATGTTTAAGAAAGTAAGTCGAACGCCGCTCGGACAACGACTTTTCCTTAGCTTCTGAAATATTCTGACAGAAATACTATTGATGAGGCGACTGAGCACCTCTATAACTTGTAAAATTATCTCAATATCCAGTTCAGAAATGGTTCTCAATGTCACGAGAAGAGAAGGTATAGAAATAATTACTTTGATTGTCAATTCTTCGTAATTTAATTTAATTTGCGCGAATAAGTTTCAACTTGTCAAACTGAAAGATGAAGACTTAGTACAAAGCTCATTGGAAGTCTCACGATAGTTAATCTACGAAACACAGGAAAATCTACGTATTTATTATTATTATTATTATTATTAGATTTATCGGAAGTGCCAATAATCACTACCCCACACAAGCAGGGAATCTGTACTTTCGGCATCTATGGCCATTTAGCCCGCCATGTATGAGGGATGACTCCCTCGGCGAGCACACTATCCGGGGAAAGGGAAGGAAGGAAGGAAGCGGCTTGAGACCTGTAAGTTAGGTACTACCCCGGCATTTGCCTGGTGAGAATGAGGAAAACCCAGGAAAACCTCATTCTGAATGGCTGGCCTGAAAAAGCATTATCGACCGAGTGCCCCCACCGGGAATCGAACCCGGGACCGCTCGAAGGCGAGAGCGTTAACGACTATGCTGAAATTGCATAAGGATCAGGATAATGAACATTACCAAAACTCCTATTCAATGGAGAAAATATAGCCATAGACTGCCAGGTATTAAAATACACCGTAAATTCTGTTGAATATTTCTAGAGTACCGTTTCGTTCACGGGGGAACAAATCAAATCTAGTAAAATATTTCGAAATCGCGTTATAAAACGTTTATATATGAATCACGTACATAAAAGACAGTCAGAATTCTCATTAAGTGACTGTTTCCATGTTTACAACGAATTAATTTTCCATTTATTTACTGTTTTAGACAACCGGAAGGTCATTATATATAGAAACATTAAACAGAAGGGCATGTACATTAATGATCACACGCCGGCGTTCGAATCTGGGACTTCCAAACTTACTAGATCAGAACGCTAACCGTTCATCTGTATAATAAAAGACAGTCGCGAGCGAGAGAGACTATATACGAGAAGTGAGATTATAGGAAAAAAATGTTAGAAACAATGTCAACACATGAACTTTGCTACTTTCATAGTTAGAACACTTAAAGCACACATCTACGATGTTCAGTACCTGTGCCATGTCTATTTCTCAGCCTTTTGATTTGGTTTTAATGACTTCTTTAACCCTATTTAAATGAACCTTACTTCCTGAAAATCAAATTTTGTTTTATATAAAATTTATATTTTGTAATCAAATTCAAGTAATATAATGCAAACTCATTTTACAAGCGTCGTTCAATAAGTCCTTAGAAAATCCGAATGACGACACTCGTTGTATCGAAAAAGATTTGGTTTTAGTAAGCGTCATTCCTCATACACTGTTGTTCAAGTTATAGCTATATCCGTCACGTGGTTTCATTACCACCATACTCGATTGAAGAAACAAACTTGTGACTATTTAGAAAAATGGAAAGAAATGAATTTCGTGTGAATATTAAATACTTCTATTTAAAAGCTTTAACACCGAAAGAGATTAAAGCCGACTTGGATTAAGTTCATAGTACATCTGCTCCTGTCTTTACGACTGTTTACAATTGGATAAATGAGTTTAAACGTAGCCGTACATCCAATGGAACTCACTTCCTCCGAAATGATTGACAAACTCCACGATATGGTTTTGAATGATGCACGAATCAAACGAAATAGTTGAGGCCACAGGCATATCACAGGGAACAGTGTTTTCATATTTGCACGAAAAATTGGGTCTGAAAAAATACTGACAAGGCGGGTGCCACGTTTGCTCTCTGGAGAGTAAACGCAATCGTGTGATCAATTCGCAGGCTGGTGTGGCGCTTTTCGTCCCAATCCCGACGAGTTTCAGTGTCAATACATAACAGCGGATGAGACAGGGATACACTATTACACTCCAGAAACGAAGGAACAGTCTAAACAGTGGATTTTTAAAGACTATTCAACTCAAAAGAAGGCGAAGACTGTGAAATCGGCCGACAAAGTGATGGTCACAGTTTTTTGGGATTCACGCAAAATCATCTACACCGATTACTTAGAAAAAAGACAAACGATAAATGAATAGTAGTATGAGTCGTTATTGCACTGGTTGTGAGAAGAAAAAAGAAAATAAATTCTCTTCCATCAAGACAAGTTTCGATGGCAAAAAATATGGGATTAAAATTCGAGTTATTACAACATCCATCATATTCACCAGATTTGGTTCCCAGGGACTTTTCATCTCTTAAACTTGAAAAAAAAAATGGCTCAACGGAAAACGATTCATGTCGAACGACATGGTCATCGCCCAAGCAAATACCTATTTTGAGAACCTTCCGAAATCCTACTTTTTTGAAGGCTTAAAAAAAAGTCTGAGAAACGCTGGAAAATGCATCAAGCTAAAAGGAGATTATGCTTAAAAAACATTTTTTATATTTTTTATTTCTAAGGACTTATTAAATGACCTCGTAAAAAGAGCAAGAAACATTTAGCTAGACTTGAAAGAAGAAATCGTTAAAATTGGAAACTAAAATAATTCCCCATTAAATGAAAAGGAGGACTGAACACCGTTACTAATCAAAGTACATGCACTGCTCACATTATCATCTAATTAACAAGCGATGCTTCTCACTCAGTTTTAAAAGTTTCACTGCAAAAATCACATTTTCTTTTGTATTAAAAATCCTAAAAGAATAAACCTTACGTCACAATTTACATATTAATTTACAATTTCGTTATTATTGAAAAAAGAAAAAAAATAATAATAATTGAAGATATCTACATTTCCTTTCGTATCTGGAACAGTACTGCTCTCAAAAAAGGAAGAGAATAGATTAGGAAAAAGGACTAGGTTTCAAAATTTTCTTAAAATACATTTAAAGCTTTAACCTTTTTATTTCGTTCAGATTTAAACTACTACTATCCTTATAAAACACACGAGAATTAATCCTACAGCTGAATTCTGGCTACAACGATTAGACCTATTATCAGAGATATAGGAAATTAAAACAAACAATTTTCCCCGACTATACCACAAGGCAGAAAGAGGATTTTAATAAGGTAACAAATACATCTTATGGATAAGATATCTACCTTAAAAGTATACACAGAACGCCCTACTATGAATTCTATTATGTTTAATATGCTGCGAATATATATATATATATATTTATATATTTTTTTTTAATGTTAACAATATTCAAAATAGTACTCACAAAAGCACCAAATTGGGACTTCAAACATTCCAACGACCAATTGTCGCCGTCCGTTAAGATGTCACCTTGTCCTAGAACTACAAGCTTTGATCAGTTTCCTTCATTCTAGAAATAATGTTTATGCTTCTTGAATCATTGTTGATAACATATGCTACCTTCCCCATACCTTTTTTCAGAATCTACACAAATCAACACCGACCGTAGGTTATAAACAAAGAAATTTAACAACAATTCAAGAACAACAAACATTACTTCTACAATGGATGAAAGTGATCAAAACAAGTAGTTGTACAAACAACATAATTTCTTGAAGAACACGCACCAGAAGAGGCCACACCTCATTGAAACGTTTGCGCTTAATTGAAAACTGGATATTTTGGTGAATACTTGTTTGATTATTTGGTATGCATTAAAGGTTATGGCATTAAGTAACCTTTCTTTGAGAACATAAAACTACTTCATAATTACATGTATTGTTGTAATCTACTTCCTGGTGATATTAACTCCACTCCACTCTTTTTTCCCCTCTATTATCATTTTGACCTATAGAAATTCACTGCCCTCAAAGGCTTCCTTATTAGAACCCGATAAGGACCATGCACCTTTCTCATGCAAGATACGTGCTTTGTCCATCCTTAATTGTTTTATTTAACTATCTGCATGACATTCCTGACACATATAGTCGAAAGGAAACATGCTTTCCACTAATAAGGTTTTCTTTTACCACAAATTTCACAATAAACTGGCAAATTTGAATAAAGTTTTTGACTACGTGCACTAGTAAGTTTCTTCTTGAAAAAAAAGCCAAAGAAAATTTTGTAATAGGAATGTACTTCTTTCGATTGTACGTAAGTTTCGTTGACTGTTCACAAAAAACTACTCAGTAACATTTCCTTGAAAGGTCGTATTCTTATGACCGTACGTAGGAAATTTTCAAATATTTTGGCTTGCGAAAAGATCTCAAATTCCAGAAGGAGATATACACGTTTAATTCCTTCAATAAATAACAACGTGAGCGCTTTCAAATGGGAAATGGGTAATCAGGGTTTTTTTGAACACGACTGTTATCTTTCTTCATTGACTATTCATCTGTTTTTGCTCCAAATATTTTCTTCACGACAGTTTTCAAAAGCCTTTCTTCGAGTAGGAGTCGAAATTTCGCATACGTTCTAAACAACACGAAATTTGTGCCTTATAAACAGATAAAACTTCCAGTTTGGTTACGACCAAGTGGCGGCGATTGGCCATTAAAAGACGGGGGGTTAGACCATGATCTGAATATTTGTATATCCCTGTTAGTTTTCCTGGTTGTTTCTAACACTGTTTAACGAAACATCGTATAACTAATAGGATACCATTTTTTTCAGTTAAAATACTATATTAATCGGTAGTTCAATATTTTCGTTCACACCATCAGTTCCACTGGACCCTGGATTTTGTGTTTTTATTTTCTTAAAAACTCATTACCTGATAATCTGCGTTTCACAGCGAAATTCATCAAGTATGAAAATCATTAACAAAGAAATTAAAGCCAGACATGTCCAATACCGTAACCTCAACACACGCTGTGCTTTAACTGAAAATATCAGCCACTATTCACGGCTAATTCATTATTAATCTACACCTGCTTATCCGAGTTCAATTGTACACAATACTAGAATCCAAAATAGGCCCAACTCTGCCAACAATAATAATGTTTATTTTTTTTTTTTCTTGATTTCTGTTTAAAGAAAGAATAGCCAAAGAAAAGGGGTATCATTGTTGTGTCTGCCTAGTAAAAAAGAAACATTTTTTTTCCACCACGAATTTGTAACTGCGGAATATCATAAATGTTGTAAGCAAAACAATGGAAAAGGTAGAAGTTATTTCTTATTACCCTCTTTCTAATCAATATTCCTTACTATTAGAAAGAAAAGACATTTTAGAAACTGTCGATTTTTGTACAATTAAAGAACAACTTGTGAAAGATTTTTCTTCTTTTGCGAAATGTTCTCTCAATTAGTTTCAAAGCTGCTAACTTAACATATCGAGCCCTTATAAGAAGAAATTAAAGTACGCTGGAATTTTGCGCTCCAATAGGTTAATTTTTGGGCCATTTTCCGTGGCAATTAAAACGCAATTTCTGTAGCTTTCTTAGCTCCACGGGAAGACAAATACCCAATACGTACTCACGCAACGGCAAATATTATATGGCACCATTTTTTCCCCCTATGAACCAGTAATACATACAAAAACTTCCTATTTCCAAATGAAAGTATATACATTAAGGGGTCATTTCAAAAAAATGGAGCAACTAAGCAACTACCCCCGCCTTTTCCCCCTAATCGCCGCTCCTGGTTACGACGGTAAAAGGTTTTCTACATTAATTTGCTTGAAATCACATCATCACCTATGTATTTCAGTTATTCACTTCCTCTAGATTATTATCAACTGCGCCACATTCACGTCTATGACTCCGACTTAGTACCATGACTGTGTCCTTCCATGATCTAATACTAAACATGTTAAGACCATTGAATGTGAGTCCTGTGTTGCTAATACTATTTTTCTAATTCATCTATTCTAAAGCAAAGTTGAAAAAGCTTATACAATGCGCTCTATTGCTGCAGACTACGAATTTTCAAAGGAACAGAAGGTTCTCTCCACAATTTACTACTTGCCTTTGCTAAAATGTGGCGTCATTAATATTAAATATATTAGTAGCAGCAAACGTTACGTGCAAATAAATAAATATATATATTTTTTTAAATCTAATGTTACTTCCCTTGTCCACTTACCGTTTCATGCATTCGCGCATCGGCATTGTCGTCTAATTTGGCAGAATGTGCTGAGATTTCCTCTTTTAGAGACTGTCTTATATCCTGTAGCTGGGCAGTCATAAGTTGCTCGTTGTTACTTAATTGGGAGGCGAGGTTCTTAAAAGCTTTATTCTGCAGAATTCGTTCGGCTAAACGATCCAAATCTTCTTTCGATAAAACCACAGCTGCTCCAGGCGCATGCTCCCCGGATACAGAGAAAATATTAAACTTTGTAGACGCCTCGAAATTATACAAAAAAGAAGGTTAACATTCAAACATACACATTTAATATGGAACTCTGTCGGCTACTTCCGAAACATACACACATCACTTGGAGATTAATTATGAACTCGTACTTACTTTAAAATTTAACAAGATAACTAGTTTCCTTCTTTATTTCCAAATATTCTGGCTCTCTAGTACTTATATTAACCAAAGCTCTGGCTTATCTTAAATTTGGACAATGATTACTCTATAATGAAGTGCAAACTTTTATCATAAACATTCATCTCAGACTGTATTGGGTTCACGTGATTATTGGGTTTAGAACCTCTCAAAGCACTTTTTTTTTTTAAAACGCTTTCTGGTCTTTTCAAGGAAAACTAATCTATAAACGTCAAGCTTACCAATTTTGGAGACGCAAATGTCATTATAATTATGAACAATTTACATAAATTCAACTACATTACCTGTATTTTAATTTTCGTGATGCTATTTGTATAATAATTTTTTAGTGTCTTGGTGGAACGTAAACTACTGTGATTTCTTTTTATAAAATGTTTTAGGTTGAAATTGGGCCATAAATAGGTATATGACCTATGTTGTTAATGATCTAGGAGGAAACTAGTGTATCTCCCACAAATTTCTTAAAATTGTACGCCCTGAGATCAATCCAAGGACCTTAACACAAGTAGTGAGCACAATATAACCATCACAGTCTACTAAAAATTATTTTCTCCAAGCTTCTGAATCATAAATTTTAAAACTTATAGTTTTAGGTTTCAACTATAACGAAAGGATTCCTATTTTATTATATTAACTTGAAAAAAGGACTTCATAGACAGCTGAGAGTTGGTTAGAGTAAAGCACTTGATATAGCAAAATTGCTATAAACCCACAATTAGATACTATTTTTATTATTACTTCCATTTGAGATGATCTTAGAATATAAAGTTCTTCATTGAAAGATGGATTCTGGAAAAAGAAATCATACCAATTTAGAATACTAGTACTTGACGTTTAGCATACGCGCTTTTGGAGTGGAAGACCCGGGTTCGATTCCCGGCGGGAGCTCATGTGGTTCGGATTCCACGTTAACCAGTACATCCACGTCTCAAAGCTTCAATGCTGAGAGGGACGTAAAATGCTGACTCAATTACGTCAACTCAATACTAGTACTTGAATATTACGACGTAAATAGTGTTATTTCTTGTTCTAATTTGAGAATTTTTGAAGCAAACGGCGAAAAATACACCTAAAATAACAGAATGACCTGAAATAATATCCCAAAGTTTGATCTCATAATAAGATCTCAGCTAAATAATTTCTTTCTTTGTATACTAAGATGCTAACTTATATGAAAATGTTACCTCCGTCATGAACGGTGTGAAAATCCACGAGACTATTGATACAAGACCACTGCCTGCGTACATTACTCCATTAGATAAAGATTCAATTGGACTAGATAGAAGTTGAGGTGCTGAAGTACTCACTTCAGAACATGCCCACCATCCTGAAAAAAGGAAAAGGAAAGTTACCAGTTGTACCAAAAAAAAATAATCACTATACACTTTAGTTTATACATACAACCTTCTGCGTCACTGAAAACTAACCCCTTCGCGCTTTAACAAATTTGTCATCTCAATGACGTTTTACTGAAAGAAGTAACAAATTACCAGTTCGTTCAATAATAATTCCGTGTCATTGTTTACTTGTAAATGGATTGCAATGTATTAGCCAGTGTCAATCACTTTCATATCTGTACACGCCATAGAATAAATGGATCTTCTAAACCAGACGAAATTTATCATACAAGTAGGCAAATCTTGAAGACTATTAATCTTGCTGAACAGGAGCAGAATATGTATTATGCTATAAAGCATTCAAAAAGCAATATTAAAATATATCCACACATGGATTTCCCACAATGCATTTCCATCTATTAAAAGAAAAAAAAAAAAAAAAGACAATTGAAGATTTACCTTTCATGCCATACTAAGTTCTCGAGTTCTTTGCTAAAAGAATAGCCTTGTTTTTCTATGTTCATATGCTAAGTTATTTCCTATACATGATACGACGTCTAAGACAATCAGAGACAAATTACAGACGGTGTCTCCTACATCAGTTAAAGGAATGAGATTGCCATAAACGTAGTGGAAATACGCTTTGGCGAATTGTTAGAAATCTGTACATTTAAAACGCATGTACAATTGTATTGGTATAGTTTTTCGGTAGACACATCAAATGTAAATTTTGCGAAAGCAGTTGCGTAGTCCTTGCATTCATCCTATCGGGAAAAAAATGCCCTGGGTCTATTCACCGCTTATTTTGGACACATTTTTCTGTTAGTGTTCAAACAGTCTCATTTATTTCTACACGTTGCAAAATATATATTTTCATCGCTACCATTTCTCCAAAGTCTTTACTGCATGATTTTTTTTTTTTTTTTTCTGTTTTGTTCTATTTGCTGTAACGAATCACCAATCTTTACAACGATAATCATGTTACATAGTGCTACTTTTAGAACTGAAAAACTGTGAGAAATTTTTTAAGCGTTTTTCACCTACATACCATAGGCAAATGCCTCAGAAACTTGCCTGGAATTTCAGGCAGATATCATACTTATAGTATGAGTGTGATGTCACCCGTCTTACATCTTCATCGCATGTTCTTTTACTATAAATGTACTGCCTGTCTCGGCCGCTCTGCTACACTGGCCAAGTTCTTCCTTCTTGTTATGGTATTTCTGATCCGTAACTTTCCAGAAGAAACTTAGAACGTGGTAGTATTTTGATTTTCTGCGATGTTTTCGTTGAACTACTACCCGTGACTTACCTTTTTACGAAGAAACATGCTTTGCAAGTAAAAGGAGAGCTACGAAAGCAGACAGTACTAACGGCGCAAATGTATAACAAGGGAATTCAGAAACATGTCATTAAATTACAATAAGTGTAAACCATAGTAACTAATTTGTAAATGAATGCGTTCAAATGTACTTTAACTGTAATAAAAGGTTTCAGTAATTTCTGTCGTATTCGTCAGTGGCTCCGGAAAACTCATAGCAAAGTTTTTCCACTTCTCCAAATTACATTTTGCACTTTTCTCCATGTGCTCAGCTGAAAAGTGATTGTGCATCTCTACTTACTATTAATGAACACATGTAATATGTAATTAACATTAATATTACAAAGAGTTTAAGTTTCAACACTTTTCAGACAGGCATACGAAAAGAATACAGAATGGTATTCAGCGAAGTGAATCAGAGCCACTGGCGAGGGCCAGACAAAGAGATTACTGAAACATTTTAGTACAATTAAAGTACATTCGGACGCAGTATATAGTTATTATGATTATTATTTTTAACAATTTATACAAATATGTGTCAAATCATATCTAATTAAATAATCACGTTAAGTAACTGAAAAATACAGTAGCCTAAGTTATGTTTTCCATGAAAGGTACTAAATTACACACCACACAAAATATTATATTTACAAATTCTTTAAATAGTGCATGACCACAGTGCTGTGATTACAGAACAGAAGCAAATAGGAAGGATTTTGTGACTTCACTTACCCACATAAGAGATTCAAGAGTTTCCCCATCGACAGACCGTTCTCAGTCTGCTCAAATATTAAACGCTGCTGATCTCATTAACATGGGTGAACAAGGGATCAAGATATAGATTGTTAGTAATCATAACCAGATTCAGAATACGAGCATTGCTAAAAGAAAGGGACAAGCTCCATACCACGAATGCGCAAAATTAAGAAACAAAAATGGCCCAGGAAGTAATAAGATGTTCCATTTCCAAAACAGATGGACTGATTAATAATTGCCCACACAACAAGAAATGGGTCTGGAAATATTTGTGGACTAAACTGTAACATCTTTTCATGTATGTATAAATTACTTCTATAGTACAAAAGATGTCTCTATTGTAAACTACTACTTGGTTTGAAAGTTTAAATACTCCTTTCAGACTACAGCATGAGCAAGGATCGTAATTTTTATTTTATTTTATTTTATTTATTTATGTATTTTTGATGCATCAACAATTTCAGTTAAACTTCCTGGCGCTAGAACCCAAAAAACCGCTCTGACCAGAAAGACTTCTTGTTAGTGAATGATGGCTTTTTACAGCAGATGTTATTTCCATCTGTTAATACAAGGAGCCCAATAAAAACCACGGATCAAAATCAGGACCGTACATAATAAATTAAGCATTTGATTACAGGATAACACAAAATTTACACTTTTCGCTTTTGCTAAATGTAAAAATTGTAATGATATGATGACAGTTAACACAAAAACCTAATGTTAGGAACTACTCTTTCTACATTATAAGAGATTTAGTATACAAAATTTCCCCCATATCAGTGGCGTCGCCAAGAATTCAACTTTGGAGGAGTTTCAATTAGTGTATATTCAGGTTATTTTGTTGTGTTTCGTACAATATAATTCTATTATTACAAGTAGTATTCGTGTCCCCGTTAGAAGAAAGAAACAATAGGTTCTATCTGCTACCTAGCAGATACTTTTGTTTTACATACACACAATACATCTTTAGATGTTTCTTGTTCATTAAGCGCTAAAAATATCGTATAAAGTACAGGGTGGACATAAAGTCGCTCCCTGATAACAAACATTAATAACAAGAAAACTAAGAGCGACAGAAGCATGCGGTCTGAAAACATCGCTTGTATGATACTTCAAGATTTAGACACAGCATGTGCTGCCATCTACTGCAGCTGACCGCAGCGTGACAGTCATTTGTTTAAAAATGGCGTCAGCACAACAGAATAGCGAAGTGTGAGTTGAGCTATCATGATTTCAACAAAATCTCCCGTCACAGTTCAACGAAACATTCAGGAGAGAGTATGGATAGCAGCCACCAAATATTAAGAGCATAAAGGAGTGGAAGACTTATAGCTAGTTTAATACAATAGGAAGAGTTTCAGATCGTGATAGAAGCGGTAGACCGGGTGTTAGTGAGGAACGTGTGGAAGCTGTTCTTGTTGCTTTAACCCGAAGCTCACTGAAGTCCCTGCGTTACGCATCGTGTCAACTGGACATCCCGAAGTTAACTGTGTTAAAAATTTTACACAAATGCTTGAAGTTCTACGCATATAAGGTGCAGACTGTTCACGCATTAACAGAAGAAGACCCGTCTCCGACGTGCAAGTTTCGCATATGACATCGCATGGGCAACTAATGAAGCACATGTGGAAATTCCCCAAATCAGGTAAAAAAAAATAAATAAAAATAAAATAAAATAAAACAAAATAAACTTCTTGAGTTTTCCTATTATCTGCCACACACTGCATGCTTCTATCAGTCTTAGTTTCTGCTTAGTACGTAGGCATTTACTTGGATTCTTGAAAGTATCAGAAACAATTTTTGTATGATCTTAAATCATTGCATGAAATTCTAACTGGCAAATACAGTTAATTAATATTGTTAACTTGCATGTTTCTTACACAACTACTACAAAGTACAAACTTTTTAAGTATAACCTTATTTAATTGATACAACGACCTGTAAGTGTTTATCTACGGCCAATAACTACTCTCGTCTTACGAGTATACTTATTGGAGAATTTGGTATTATCAAAAAAGAATTTATCAGATGTCATTTTTCATAATATGTGATTACCGTCTTTGATCTCTCTATGTATGCTTATTTGTTTTTCTATTTGCATGAATGACTGATCTTTTTTATGTTTTTGTGTAATGTTTTGTATGTACAGAAATTGTTATGGAACTTACGTCTACAAGTATTACTTCCTGATGATGAATAAATAAATTATGTAGTATTTCCCGAAGACGGAGGCATAAATCACTTTTTCATTAGTTACATAAATTCCACCGAGGACAACACACTGAGAAAGCATTTGTACATACAAATGTTCTTTACGATTTTAATTCTGAATTGTAAAACCTTAATCGTACAATATATCAACACTTCTAATATTATTGGACGTACAAATTTTACTGCCGATTAGGGAAGAAGGACTTCAAGAATGTTTGCGTTTCATCTGCAAAAGGTCTGGCGACGCCACTGCCTTATTTACGCATTTACTGCTTAATAATAAATGAATATTAATTTAATTGAATAACAATGGTAATCTACTTTTTCTTCTTATAAAATAAAATTACACCTCCAGTTAATAGTTAAAAAAAAAAAAAAAAGTCCATTGCTCGGCATATTGAAGTGCGAGAATCACTTTTATTCTGTTAATAGTCAAAGTTGGTACCAACGAAACCGAATTCCGAAGAATTTTTGCGACTAAAACTGAAAAGCAAGAAGAGAATACAACTAATACCTTCAAAAGAAGCGTTCGTCATACGCACAATCAACTGACATTTTATAGCCAGGACATTAACTGATGAAAATATCAACGTCAGAAATTGTGGTAATAACCCGGTTGCTATTTTTTCATTAAATACGTTCCTGAGCCACTTCCTGCTAAACAAAAGACGGAAACAAATAGCCAAATCCTTCCTATTTACTAAAGAAAACGTTACATGAACACAAGTTAACACTACTACTCAATATTCAAGAAAAATAAGCATACGCACATCACATGCAGTACTTTCAGCAAGTGCGTATGACGGGTACTATTTACATGCTACGATATAATAATACGAATACACATACATTTTACACATTTTGTTCAACTACTGACGTCACAGGATTTAGGTTAGCGGAAATCAAAATGTCTTGTCTATCACAAGATAAAAGCTAGAGTGAAAAAGTAATTGTGTGTGTTTTGGCATAAATATTAACAGTGTAGACAAGGAAAAAATGCAGTCATCTTGAGGACAGCATTCTTCTAACTACAAAATGCATGCAACTGACTGAGTGCTTATGACTCCAAATGTCTCGTCTTTTGTAAATTGTGTGAATATGTATGTAAACAATAACATGTACAGCTTGAGATACCAGAATGCTCAATAATAATTATCATCTTTGAACGGTCACATTACGATTGTATGACAAGTTCTCTCCAAAAAATACTGTGTGAAGTCTTCGCCTCACATTCTCGATACGTCTATATTAATTTTACATTCCATCTTTCTGAGCTTTAGGTTAAAGAACAGTATGTAACATCTATGCTCTGAGCGGATGGATCCTTGGTCCTGCTATCGCCAGCTTGAAGTCTTATCGGTAAATCATAACCGTCGGCTTCTTGATATGTGCACAGATAGATTACGGAATCATTTACGTGCAAATTTAATTGCATGCATGCATTTATACATTTTTGGTAGTATCTGAGTGTCCCTAAAATCTTATAATGGCTTCTGAACCAATTAACTATGTTTTAACTTACAGAAACTATACTTACTCGGGTAAGAATTTTTTCTAACAGGCAATACATTTGCATGTGACCGAACAAAGTTCATACAGATTATCTATTTGACCGAGTGTTCATGTCAATTATATGGGTTTTAATGATTACTTCAATTTGCATAGAACTCTCAATTATTAGAATAGAAACAGATGAACGCAGAATAGTCCTGATTATACAGAAAAAAAGTAGAACTTGCAACATTTCAATTCGCCTAACATTCTCGATACGTCTACATTAGTTTTACATCCCCTGCTTCTGCGCTTTTGTGTTATTTGATATTCAAGTAATCACTGCCAATCATCTAGATTCTAACACATAAAGAGCTCACATTTATCGTTAAAAATGTTAGTTTTGTTTACTGCTGACATTGCCAAAGAATAAAATGCGGGATGCTTGGCAAGCCAGTGAACCACTGCACAGATTTAGCAATTCACATCACTTTACTCTCATTAATTATTAAGACTTCTTTCATTCTCTTTATATAAAAGTGGCGAAACTGAACTTAAAAAGTAGCTCCATCTATCATGAATTAGTATATTAGAAATCTTAAACTACAAGCTGTGTAAATTATTTATTATTTACATTCATATGTGTGCAATTTATGAACGATAAGGTGTAAAAACAGACTTCCTTTATATTCATACTGAGAGTGCAACTGACTATTTCAAAAGTTGTAATTGTGTTAAAATGTCTTTCCAAGAGCACTGCATTCTGTACACTCGCCAACAAAAGTGCATTGTTGCTCACTATGGGCTCTTTCGTCAGCAGTGTCGAGAAACTGATCAAGTCATGCCAAAGTTACTACTAAAACAAAATCTGTATGCGTGTAATCACTTTTGACGATCACTCTCCAGTAGAACGTTTCATAGTACAAGTTTGGTCTAAAAATGAAATAAAATTTACAGAAAACTGAGGTATCCCGAGAAAACTCACGTATTCACATGACCTAGGGTCAAATTAGGAGCAGCAGTAAATGCGTTCCACCACCGATATATTTTATCAACAAATATTCTAAAGCTTACGATAAAAAGCATCAATAAAATAAACCCTCGTTCAAATTTCGTATAAAATAATCACATATATTTTTACAGTTCCTTAGAGTTTAGAAGTGATTTTAATACAAATGCACAAAGTATACTTTTTTTTTTCTTTTTTTTTTTTTTAATAGCTTACAAAGGTAAGCATGCACTCTTATGTAGCATGCTACACTATAAGAAAACAGCTTTATATTTACAATTTTAAAAAACACACACAAAAAGCACACAACACAAAATGTTAAGAAAAAGCAAACTATTAGTAGTTAATGCAACACAAATCATTTACATATTAAATGTGTTTGATGAGAGAAGGAGTGGGAAGAGGGTTTTGGGCGACGTATACACCTGAAATATACCAGAAGGTACCCATTAGGTTCACAACAATTGACTAACTAAAATTACCCTCCTCTACAAAATATGTATTTAACAGAAGCAACACAGAATAGCGGTTGATCTATCCTTTTCCTACTATGTAATGTTTCTCTGTTAAACTTGTGGAAAGTGCATGCATTAATTTAAGGAAAATTCTTTATTAAAATGATAATTACCTTTGCACCCGTGATCATCATCATTTAGTTTATGTTGATATTTCGACTCACCCTGGAGTCATGTTCGCAGCCATTTATTACTTTTTACAGGCTGAAGCTCCCATAATATCATCCTATGAAGAAAATGAGCCCCGAGTTCTCAGACTTCACTAGATTTCTTTAACCGTATTCACTTTAACATTTCGTTTACAAATTATTATCTTCCCACTAACACACAAATATCTTATTTTGGTATCAAATAAGATATTTGGTATCAAATGTTATTTCGTGATGTTCATTCTAACTTGTCACTATGCACACTGGTTTTCATGTATACTTACTTACTGTAATAATGAAATGTAAATATTTACAACTATGTACAAATTCCTTTTCGTGTTTAAAGATTTCTACTATTACTACAAGAACTTAACCAGAAAAATGTTCAGATGACATTCAACATCGTATGTGTCACTATGGCCAGATCAAGATTTTTGTCATTTCCAAATGATACATTTTGGATTTGATGATTTTAAAAGAATTCCTGAAATGAACCTATGAAGCTTTATACAATGAAAATAAAACTCTCAAAATAAATTTGTATTTTCTTTTGGTTCGATATACAATTCCATCTATGATAAAGATTTCCATTATCTAGGTTCAATATAGAGTTTTTATACTACTACTACTACTACTACTACTACTACTACTACTACTACTACTACTACTACTACTACTACTACTACTACTACTACTACTACTACTACTACTACTACTACTACTACTACTACTACTACTACTACTACTACTACTACTACTACTACTACTACTACTACTACTACTACTACTACTACTACTACTACTACTACTACTACTACTACTACTACTACTACTACTACTACTACTACTACTACTACTACTACTACTACTACTACTACTACTACTACTACTACTACTACTACTACTACTACTACTACTACTACTACTACTACTACTACTACTACTACTACTACTACTACTACTACTACTACTACTACTACTACTACTACTACTACTACTACTACTACTACTACTAATAATAATAATAATAATAATAATAATAAACATTGAAAATATTTTTCGTTGGTGTTGGAGCACGAATGTAGAACTTCCACTTCTTAAATTTTGTGTCCAGACTCTTGTAGATGTCGTGATAATCCTGAAGGGGATAATCTTGCATCTCATACGTTGTTTAACTTTTGTAAAGATGCTCATTTTTGTCATGTGAGTCCTACATACAAATGGCTAAAAAATCACTTCAACAATTAAACAACAAATAGGAAATGCAAACGAAGAAGACCCCCTCCCCTTCAGGATTATCACGGCATCTACAGGAGTTTGGACACAAAATTTAAAAAGTGGAAGTTTTACATTCTTGCTCCAACACCAATGAAAGAAATGTTTTCAAATATATTTTTATTTAAAAAACTATTTGGTCTAGGAATTAATTCGTGCGGGTGGACAAGAGATGGCGCAACGAACGGAGCGTCCCACAGTTCCGTGTATCCACACATGTGTTGCAAACCCCTGTCATCGCGTATCGTTCGTAGTATAGGGCAGTGGATTAAAGCGTCAACAACACCAGTTTGTAGTTAAGTGAACATGGCGCAATTTGTGCCTGATAAAGTGTTTTTGCGGGGTGTCCTGCTGCATTACTTTAACATGCAGAAAAGTGCGACTGAAAGTCATCGTATTTTGGTGGAAGTGTATGGTGACCATCCTCTAGCTGAGCGAACGTGTCAGAAGTGGTTTGCACGGTTTAGAAGTGGTGATTTCGGCTTGGCAGACCAAGAGCGAGCTGGACAGCCAAAAAAATTTCAAGACGAAGAATTGACAGCATTGCTCGAGCAGGATTCGTGTCAAACGCAGGAACAACTTGCAGCAGCATTAGGCGTTGATCAAACAACAGTCTCCAAACGCTTGAAAGCCATGGGAATGATTCAAAAGATGTCACATTGGGTTCCACATGAATTGAAAGACAGAGACGTTGAAAGACGAAAAACCATTTGCGAATTGCTGCTTCAACGACAGAGCAGAAAGGAGTTTCTGCATCAAATTATTACGGGTGATGAGAAGTGGATCCATTACGAGAACCCTAAACGAAAAAAGGCCTGGGTGAAACCAGGTGAACCAGGTCCATCACAACCAAAACGATATATTCACTGTGCAAAGGTTATGCTGTGCATATGGTGGGATATGAAAGGTGTGGTGTACTATGAGCTGCTGCAACCGGGTGAAACTATGAATGGAGAACGTTATCGACGACAATTAATGCGTTTGAAGCAAGCTCTGGCCAGAACACGACCAGAATGGGAGAACAGACATGATAAACTTATTGTTCAACATTATAACGCTCGCCCACATGTCGCAAAACCGGTCAAAACCTATTTAGAAAATGTCGGATGGGAAGTTTTACCCCACCCGCCGTATTCACCAGACGTTGCTCCTTCGGACTACTACTTGTTCGATTGCATGAACAACGATTTGATTGGACAGCGGTTTACTTCTTCAGAAGATATCGAAACATGGGTCTCTGACTGGATCGCTTCCAAGGATGAGGACTTCTTTCGCCACGGTATCCGTACATTGCCTGACAGATGGGCGAAAGTGGTGGCTAGCGATGGACAATATTTTTCTTAAGGTATTTATATATTTTGTGTTTGTACTACAGCTTCAATGTGTGCGTACCAACCGCACGAATTAATTCCTAGACCAAATAGATTGAACCTAAATAGTGGAAATCTTTATCATAGATGGAATTGTATAATATCAAATCAAAAGAAAAATACAGATCTATTTTTAAAAGTTTTATTTTTATTGTATGAAGTTTCACAGGTTCATTTCAAGATTAAAAAAAAAAAAAAAAAAAAAAATCCAAGACTTATCAGAGTTTGGAGTTGACAAGAATCTAGATCTGGCTACAGTGATACACGGTGTTAAATGTCGTTTGAACATTTTTCTGGTCAAGTTTTTGTACTAAGAATCTTTAAATATGAAAAGGAAAAAATGAAATGAAATCTTTAAGTTTTACGTCCCACGGCTATGCCGGTTAGGCTAGAGACGGTGATGAGAGATGAGTGAAAATGGCGGAATGAAGAAAGTGGCAGGAAACGGGAGAACCTGAGAAAACCCACGAGCATGGTGTTTGTCCACCGCAAAGTCCACACGGCGCGAGCTGGGATCGAACCAAGGACCCCAAGCACCGGAGGTGAACGCTCTACCACTGAGCCACCGCCCCCCCCCCCAATACGAAAAGGAATTTGTACATAGTTGTAAACCCTTACATTTTCCTTATTAAAGTATGCATGAAAACTAGAATGCATAGTGTCAAGTTAGATTGAACATCGAGAAATAGCATTTGATACCAACACCGTTCCTAGAAATAACGGTTCTTATTTGTGTGTTAGTGGGACCATAATGATTTGCAAACGAAGTGTTAAAATGAATACGGTTCAAGAAATCTACTGAAGTCCGTAAACTCGGGGTTGATTTTCTTCACAGGACTTACAATGATACTATAGGAGCTCCAGCCTGCGAAAGGTAATAAATGGTTACGACCTGACTACAGAGCGAGAGAGCTATCAATATGAACTAAAAGAAAAGAATTATGGGTTCAAAGATAAGTTTTATCATCTTATTAATTACGCACCCTATAGCATCTTTATATTTAAAACTTACAGTCACAAGTGAATATTTTCTCCCAATACATCAGAATAAATAAATAAATAAATAAATAAATAAATAATAAAGAAGTTTTTAATAACCTACAGAGATTTTCTTTAACCTTATATTAAAAAACTACTTCAATGTAAATCTTTCATTCCGATACATGAAGTGAATACATAATTCTGTTAACACTATACAGCCTTATAATACGAGTATATATTAAAGTATGTACGTAAGTGTCTCCATAAGGGTATATTTTAAAAAGAAGAGATAATTTAATCTTACTACTAAATTCACAATGCAGTTCTCCATGATTCTATTGGCATATCCTTGCTCTTTTGGCGAATTTTTCATTACATAATTACGCGTAGATTCCCGAAGTGACGCACGATCTTTGTGGCCACTTATGATCACTACTAATTTGCAAACTACAATGGGGATTCCGAAAATAAGTTTCCCCAGGCGACTATGGACAGAAGTGGAGATGGAAGACCAAAAATAACGTGTGACATTCAAGATCAGACGTACCTTAATTTTTCCACATAAGTATCATGTACATTCAGACATTTGTCATACCAGTCTATAAGCTTCAAAAACCCTTCCAGGAAAAATTCAGGGCTCTGCATATGGAAGAAGCATCAGTTTCTGTGACGGATATTTGCACTCCATCGATGCGACCTTCGATTCGGGCGTGAAGTGGTGGACTCACAAGTCATTGCCATCACGATGGTTACGCATGAGATGTTCCAGGCTGATGCCCATGCGTTGTTCCATGTGGTTTGAGGTCAGTTGTCTAGGTACCCATCGTGCTGATATTTTCCGGTAGCCAAGCATGTCGTGGATGATCTTGTGAGCTCACGCATGTCTGATTCCAAGTTCCTCTGCTACTTCATCGATGGTGATACGCCGGTTCGCTTTAATCATGTCATCCTGACATTTTCGTCTATAGTGGCCATGCACGTCCTTCCAGGTCTCGGTGTCCAGTACCATTTGTTTCGAGACCACATCAAGCACATAGACTTCCACGAGGCCGCTATCGATTTCTGCTCACGATACACTACGTACCCATTCATAGCGGAAAACCGCTCGCACTTCCTCCTTTGACCACGTCAAAATGTGCTTTCTCCATAGCTACTAGGCTCAGACTGAGATTAGTCTCCGCTTTGCGCAGGCGCTACGGTCACTCCACCTGCAGGATTGTGGGCGAACGATACCCACTTGTGTCTGAGTGTGTTGCGCGTGCAAGCGCTGTCTGTTTTTCCCATTGCTATTAGCTTTCTTGGGGAAAACTAGAAACTTATTTTCGGATTCCTCCTCGTAACTCCGCAAATCTTTACTGATAATTATAATAAGTTCCCACAATAATAAGGAGTTGTTTGTTTGTATAGTCATAAACGACTATTAATTGCAATGAACAACTGTGAAATTTTCAGAACTGCCATGATGTAAATAGTGCGCAGCTAAAATTCTGAGCTCTTACTGAAACAATTTTTTAACATGGAATACTATTTTTATAAGACTTATTCAAAGGCAGTGACGTACGCAGTTCGTCAGGAAAAGGGACGGGAGTTGAAGCTCATAACGTCATATAAATAGCTTCAGGTGTTTTTATACATATCTTAATATGGTAAATGTGTCTTTTTACATATCTTGCTCTAGGGTGGAGATTTCAATCCCGAAACTCTCATTTATGTACGCCAATGTTAAAAGGGGATACATAAGTCTGACTTAGGTATATTCTGGGATCTTACATCATTCTATCGTTAAGCCTTACTTATGGGTGTGGTATAATAACTGTTGTATGAACTGCTTCAGCGTAATACATTTATCTCATTACACAATTAGTAATAAGTAAAAACTTTGGGTTCTATTGCCAGTTAATAATAAAAAATCATACATTGTATGAGATCAAAATTCTTCAATAATGAAGACAAATTCCAACGACGAAGAAAGATGGTGCTGAAATTGGGAGAAACAAGTTTCTGCTCACTTTGTATCAACGTTGCCATAGTCAGGAAAGTTCGCTTTGCATACGTTTGCAGTGTAAAGTCCATCGGAACCACATTAGTAATCTCTTAAGTGTAAATGAAATGAAATCGTTAAGTTTTACGTCCCACGATTATGCCAAAGGAGACGGTGATGAGAGATGAATTAAATGGTGGAATGAAGTAAGTGGGAGAACCCTGGAAAACCCACGAGCACGGTGTTTGCCCACCACAAAGTCCATCTCTTAAGTGGAGGAGCAGAATTTCAGATTCCAGTGCGACGCCAAAAACTTAATGCAAGATTGACCAGGAAAAATGAGGAAAAATGTTTTGAAAGTTTTTTTTTTTCAGCGCATGAAATCTGTTTCTACAGTAAAATAAGGTTTAGTTCGGCGACATGTGACCAGCATTTAAGTACCCACTACCTTTATCATTGGCTTTCTCAGCCGGAATTCGGTATTTTTCATTAGATCTGCAATTGCTTCAGATGATGAATCAACAAAGTAAATTGTAGCTCTACCTGGAATCGAACCCGAAATCATATAAAGGTAAGCACATTACGTCAATGCAATACACAGAACACTATTTTACCAATCCTTTCTACCAACAAGAAGTCAGTCTTATTTGCCAAGTATGTATTTCTTCAAATAATATTGGCAATCCTGTTCGGTTATTCACATGAAGAAGACTAAAGACGTAACCAAAGTTTGCAAGCTGATTTCTCATTATGTTTATGTAAGTTATGCGTCATTTACTAATGATCTAGACCATGTAAAAAAAACTATTTTCCTTTCTAAAAAATTCAAAACCAGAATATAGTCAAAAGTAAACACACAATACAATTTCTTCAAACTTGCTAGCATTAACTAAGGCGAAACCTGAACTTTCAAAGGCTATCTTTATAATAGAAACTGTGTAACACGTAGCTAATATTTCTTATTGTTTTATCCCTGTTGCAAACTGCGGAGCGGACGAAGCATTGACAACAGACCGACAAAACAATCGACAGCAAGTATGAAGTGAAGAGGGTTTCTGCGAGTATATTAAAGCCATCGGAAGCGGAGACCACGCAGGCGCATACATATAAAAAGCAAGCACTGTTGTATCATACAATTGTCTCTCGTTTCACCATGACTTCTCTGGCTTAAAACTTGTCAGCCACAGAGGATTTAGAACATAAAACAAAATCTCAAAGTCACAACCTCGTTAGACAAATTCTTTCGTGGCCAAAACGTTAAGACGAAATGTCATCTAAGACAAACGTCGCCATCGAAAATCTTGCGGGACAAAATTTCGTCGTAGCGATTAAGTGGTGTTCAAAATATCGCTGTATGTATATACATTTAAAATACTGTAGCTTACACTGTTAAACCTCTATTACAGGACACCTTCACAGATTTTTTGTCCTGGTCAGAATATATAAATTATTACGAGACATAACTATGGGCACTATCTGCTATGCACACGGATAGTCTTCTTCTCTCACCTAGCAAAATATTACTAACATTCTATTTTACCTCTTCATAACAGACAGGCACTGTTCTCATTTTACATATTTATCACAGAAAGCTTCGCCTTTCTGTATTTTAAAAGTACAGTAAAGTAGATAGACCCCGATATTTACAAATGTTTCTACCTTTGATTTTGAAGTCTGAAGATAAAAACAAACTATTTAACGATATATATTTTTTGATTCTACATTAACGACACTGGTCTCAGTATAAGAATTTGTAAAAAAGTCAAATAAAGAAATAACAATGATGTATATTACGTTGTCGAACAGTTACTAACTGCACAGAAGTCTACAGCTGGTGTTGAAAGATTGTTTCCTAGTTTAGTTTTGCTCAATCGTCGATATCAAAACGGTTTGGGAATCAAGAAACTGGTATTTTTGTTTAAGGTTTTCAACAAACATGAAATCCTGATGAGTATATACAGTATTCCAAACAACATCGACAACGTTTGGGAGGATTTCTGACACAAGATAAGACAAAAAGTATAGACCAACCTGAATGCTTGCTTTCGGAGTTATAGGATGCTGAAAATATGAAAAAATGAAATTTAAAAGGTCCATAGGTTCAATAATATGGGTCGTAACGTAGTCGGGTCAAGACTTCACTTACAAACTAATATGTGCTCTATCCAAAGATTCATGTTTCAGAATCCTAAAGTACTCAGGCAACAATTTTTATAAAGGCAGTTTGGCTACGGGAATATAATTTAAAGTATCCACCAACTACCTCTATAAAAACTGTTGCGGAAGTACCTTAGGATTCTGAAATATGGACATTTGGATAGGGTACATACTAGTTCCTACATAAAGTCTTGAACCGGCTACGGCAGGCCTCATAGTTTTGGAGCTATGGACCTTTAAAGTTCATTTTTTCATGTTTTCGGCAGCCTCTAACTGCAAAAGGAAGCAACTGTGCATCCAGGTTGGTCTACACTTTTTGTCTTACCTTGATGTCAGGTTATCACCTCCAAAACGTTTTCGGTGTTGTTTTGAAACACCCTGTATAACTGATTTAAGCCAGATGTTTAAACGAAATAAACCATGGTTCTTAGGTTTTATTATAAAGAATCTTTCTCTTCACAACGCTGCTTTTAAGGATTTTTTTCTTTTCTGTTTAATCAATTTTATTTATAACTAAAATAATGGATTGAAATAAAAATATATACTTGAAAAGGAAGTTCGGAATGTTCGTGTAGTGCAACACACAATACAGACTTGTACAATTTTAAGCTGCCCATTCATTCTGCACTTCCCTCAATGTGTTGTATTTCTAATGTATGAACTCGTGTACACAGATTTTTAAAGACGAGGACGCCGGGTGGAATACTTTATAAGAATTTTGAGTCTTTCCCAGGAACTTCATTTCAGGATAGGTGAGGAAATACTGAACAACAAACTCTTAGACTATTATATATTTTAAAGCAACACTATCACAATGTTACTGCTTAGTAAAGCAGAGAAAAGAACGCTCTAATGCAGTCTTTGCCTACTTTTGAGCTCTTCACGAAAGCTTACTTAAAATATAAGAAACTTCTCCATTATTAAATTTATATTATATATTATTACATATAGAAGCAAGCATCACGCCGAAGTCCTATTGAGGAAATATTTGCGTACTCTGTACTCACCCAAAAGCAGCAGTATAGGAAGCAAAAGGAAAGGGACGAACCCCCTTAGCCTTTTCCTGTTGTCAGCAAAGCTATGTTGTTTCATCAGCAGCCATGTGTCCATCATCATCAGACTACAAACCACCCAATACACCCACTCCACCAATCGCTCCCACCAATGAGGGCGACCAATTCGACTTTCCCATGTGTCTAAAACAGAAAAGGGGGGTAAAAATCATAAATGACAAAATTACTGTAGGCCAACAATATATATACATATATATCTTTTAAAAAAATAAGAAAACCCATATAAGAATCACATCAGAAGTTAAGTTTTTGAAGATTCATATTGGTAAACACAGAAACAATGTCGTGCTGTGGAAAATCAGCGCCCGGGGCAAGAGTATACGCCGGCGCCCCCGTACATATGAGTGAGGTCGACAGATCAACCGTGAAATGCCACAATGGCTGGTGCAACCAATCAACAAAATTTTCAAAAATAAACCCTGCTTATCCTTGATTTTGAGCACTTTTTGTTACTATTTTCCTTGTTTTCCTAGTATAAATCTGACCCTGGTCAAATTAAGTACATCAGACTGAAAAATACTGCTGTTGACCTAAAATATTCCAAATAATTTTTCCTCTCTTTTTTTCTTTCCTTCTTTTCATTTTCCTCCCAAATTTCACACCCGATTTATTTCAACTCCCGGGGCCGTCGTCGCCCGCTCGCCTCCCCCCGTGGCACGGCACTGCATAGAAGTCAAAATAATAGACCTGAATTATGTTTCTATAAATGTAAGTCTAGTTTCGCTTGAATTTTCAGGCAACTTCAGAAAATGTCAGAAGGATTAAATCAAAATTATTTCTAAAAAATTATGCAAACACTGCCTTCTATCGGACAACAGACTGTGATTATGCTTTACACCTTTACGAAGGCTCTTGGTCACGAAGGACAGAATATATTATTACGGTGGAATCCAAACATTACTACTTTGGTTGTATTCGTCTACTATGCGAGCACACACACAAAAAGTAATCTGGCCATGAGGCTAAAAGACCACGATGAAAACTGTACGTACACTGAGATGTTTACAGAACCTCTCGCATTTTAGTGTGTTTTGACATGCTGAACATTCGTTCGATTGGGTCGCAAACTAGTTGACTGTGTTCACGAAATAGCAAGAAAATAATAATTCCGAGATTGAATCCACATAAACTTCAAATAATTGTAAACAAATAATTTAGTCATTGTAAACAAATAATTTGTAACGATATTTGCTTAAACAACATGTTAAAATGTTACATTGAAAAACTGAAATCTTCAATAATTCAATATCTACACTTACCTTTTAGGCTACAGACGACGGATGATTAATGAAAGTGAGTGTGCGAATATAGGAGGAAACGGGAGAACCCGAGACAAGCAACGGACACAATGCTGTTCACTGCAAAACAGCTGGGATCGAACTAGCGATCACTCGCACCAGAGGTAAGCTGTCTACCGCTAGGATCTGTGCTCCCGATGTTACAAATGTAGTTTGAAGGGTGAAGCCTAAGTATGACACTCATTTATACAAATATAATTTCCAACTTTTCAGCTTTCGAGATTTTTCATTACACTACAAAGATACAATAATGCAAGTTCGAGTAGGGATTCGCAAGGCATAAATATTTTGAAATTATTGACAGGTTATTTGAAGCAACTAAGAAGTTTTCATGCTCCACGGTCTTAGGCTAACCTCTATCTTCATGCACGACTTTTCTATTTTGATATCATTCATCAACTATAGCCTCTTTCTTTCTCTGCCTCTTTCCTGCTACCATCCCCTTAGCACGTCCCTAATCATACAGTTCCTCTTTAGCCAATGTCCCAACCAGTTTCTCTTCCTCTCCTTAATAATATCTAAAATTGTTCCTTTCTCTCCCGACATTTCTAACACCCTCTCAATACATCTAATTGTCTCCATTCTTGTCCATACCCATAAACTTTGAAAGATAGTTTTTTAAATCGCTTTTGCGTAATGTTCATGCTATTGCTGCTACAGAAAGGTGTAAAGAACAATCAGAGCCTATTATCTTTTGCTGGGAGCAAAGACGGCAAACTTTTTACAATAATAATCACACAGCTGAAAATGTGAAGACTTAACTGAAATAAGAACTCAGTAAACTAGACCACGTTTCACGAAACGTTTCGGTTCCAAGTGAAAACAGAAAATTGTCTTGTAATTTACAGATTAGTTTATTACGAACTAATAGTTCAGTAACTATATCTGCTATTTGATTTCAGGAAATATAAAAACGTTGAACTTCGTTCGCTTGATTTGTTTTTCCTTCTAAATAATGTTAACTTTGCATACTAACCAGCTGAGTAGCTGCTGACCGTGGAAGATCTTCTAAATATTCTAGAGTAGATGCTGCTGAAAAATGACCAGATAGACGACAACAATGATGATGATGAGTAGTATGTAGACGATGAGGCAGGTGGTGATAAGGTAACCGAGCGACGCAGATACGTATCCAAATCATCATCCGACTCAGCTTCATAAAACTCCTTCTCCAGCCGACGCCTTTGACTTCTCAATTCATAGGATCTTCTGTAGTCGTTCACAGTGGAAGCTGGAAACATAAAAGTTTACATAATTCTGCCTGTGACTACATTAGAGAAGATATTATTAATACAATGAATTTATGATTTTAAAGAAAACACAATTACTTCTACAGGGAATTAGTACACGCGTTTATAGATTTGAAACTTAAGACTTGAACCATGGAGAGTTTATTTTTGGCTACTCTACTTGAACAGTTTAAGGAATGTGTTGTCTGAGGAATCCAATACACACACCATACCAGGATCAAGAACATGCAAGGACTAATTAGGAATAGTTAAAAGTTATGCGAGTTGCTTCCTACAATGGACCGATATCTCACTAGTGCACACGAAGCACCATTCTTTTTATTTTCAACGAAGTTTTACGACATTTAAAATCTACAATGAGTGTCGAGGAGACAACAGAATCTAATCGTCTAGTACGATACACACACAAAATGAAGCATTTGATTTTCTCGGATTGCAAATAAATAAATAAATAAATCATAATAATAATGTATAATGCCACTAATGAAATCTAGGACTAGCTACAAAAACTACCTCAAACGTGATAGAGTCCGCGGCAAAAAAACCTGCAACATGAGCATGTAAGTTTCTTGTGAAACAACGAAGTCTTTTTCAAAATAAATGTGCAGGGGAGGACGCCGAGGTTTCTCCTGGCGTGATTCGTGCCACTTAGACGTTATGTTGATTCCCTGCGCTGTTAGGCGTAATTTCACAATAAACTTACATGTTCATGTTGCAGGTTGTTTTGCTGCGGACTGTACAAGCATTGAAAACGACCTTTTTCTTAGATAATCGGAGAAGTCTCCCATTTTGTGTCACCTACGTTTGGTGCACAAACTATTAAGAATTACTCACTTAGGGTGACCACATTCTGAGAAGCGAAACGTAGGACACAAATATAATATGATAGTCTATTGCTCGGCAATTCGCATGTTCTTACTTTATTTAACGTTAAGTTAATCACCTATTTTTGTTAAAAAGAAAAAGAAAAACAAAAATATTATAGGAATTCATCACAACTGCAAATACTTTCATGAATGATAAATATAAGATTGATGAAATAATTTAAAACTATTTGGTGGAGCAACAACGGAGTAACTATAATGGAAAACAAACCATAAGTATGTTAAAGCATAACATTTGCGGTTCGCCTTGATGGTTATTTATCCATCAACTCGCAAACTATTTCCAAAAATGTTAGCAAATTATTTTCAATATATTTGTTCTCGTGCAATCAGCCAGGTGAATTCCACGTCCTCAAACTTTTCGAGAACTGGCAACATTGTTCTCGTCTTCAGGGTAAAGCATCGGAAATCAAAACCAGAAGCTTTTATTATATATGTGCTGGCAAGGAAAGGGACGGAGTTTGATTGCTCAATGGCGTCAATCTGTGTGGGCTTATGATTAGAAAGTTCTGAATAAGAGTGAAACGTTCAAGTACTGAAAATAAGTTAAATCAGAACACTTCGCAGTGTATTTTAAAAAAGGACATTTCTGGATTTTCTAGATGTTTTCGCAACATGCAGGACAGCTCCATGAAAAATAGTACTGTACTGCGAAAATCAGTACGTCTGGTCATCCTATACTCACTATATTACCCAGCACAGCTAAAGTGCCCGAATGTTTCGTGATACTAAGTTACAAAAATTACTTGTTTGTAGGAGATGGGTGTTTATATTTTTTTGATAAACGACTGTATTTGCTTAAACAGAAATTTAAGAATTGAATACTTACTTTTTAAAACAATAATTATGGCAGACGGAGCTCTATATTCGTGGTTATTATCTAGTTTAAGTGGAACACACGATGATGGATGAGAAAAAAGAATCTTTCAATTTTTTTAAATAATGGTGTTTCCCGTTCAGAAATAAACTTTTGGTTCTCAATCATTCTGTGCCTACTTGTAGTTATATTTAAGTAATATATCAAGAACTAAAATGTGGAAACGCCCAGTATTATATCAAAGTATATAAAATATATGTGAAAGAATGTCTCCCTCGACAAAAATTTACTCACCTTTACTTTTTGACGTCGTTGTGAACAATTGTGTGATGGAGGTGAATATGGTTGTGAAGACGGTTGTTACCATAGACCATAATGTGACTACAAACGACCACACCGTCGAATACTGGGCAAAGCCTGTGTACCCGGAATACACGTCCATCACAGGCTCCCTCTCGTAGCCATATTTGGAAAGTCTTTCAGTCACTGTGTGCGTCTTTGTCTGAGCGTAAGAATTACCTGAAAAACAATACACATACTTTCAACTTATCATTCCATGAAACAAACACATGAGTTGCTAGGACTGATCGACAACTACAATACCTTCACAAGATGGGGGAAAATTCAGATTTAAAAGTAAAACACTTTGTCAACATTTTAATCCTCACTTCAGAATAAGCAATAGATTCAAATCAACGTTTCTCAAACTTTCAGCCCAAGAACGTACTAACCCCTTGCGTTCCAGTGACATCCAGATGAATGTCATAAAATACTCCGTTGCAAAGATACCAGTGATATCCATGGAGATGTCATGAAAACGTATTCTTTACTGTCATATTAATCCTGGAAATGATAAAATTTTTAGTGGATGCAAGTCAAGAGTTAGTTGTTCTATTTCTCTTCAGATGATAGGACTTTATTAACACAAAAGAAAAAAAGGGTTTCGTATCAGAAGATGGCAGGCCTAATGGAACATTCAATTACGACATACACGTGTTAGTTTTGACGATAAACAATTGGCAACCTCGAAAATGAAAATGAAATGAAATCTGAGTTTTACGTCGCACGGTTATGCCGGTTAGGCTAAAGGAGACGGTGATTATGAGAAATGAATGAAATGATGGAATGAAGACTGGGAGGAAACGGGAGAACCCCGAGAAAACCCACGCACACGGTGTTTGTCCATCACAAAATTTCTTTGGCGGGAGCAGGGTTTGAACCCGGGACCACATGCACCAGAGGTAAACGCTCTACCACTGAGCTACCGCGGCCCCCATGGCAACTTCGAGATAAAAAAAAAACTGTCCTAACTCTGCGGTCAGTGTTGCCAACCTGAAGCAGTATAAAATCCCTTCAGAACATCAAAATTTTCCTTTTTCAGTCCAAATATTCCACTATGCAAATATTATATATATATATATATATATATATATATATATATATATATATATATATATATATATATATATATATATATATATATATCAGTAATGTGAATGCTCTCCTCGCGCGTGTACCAATAACTATGCCCTATATAACGGTCTAGCCAGTCTTTTAACAGTAAATGAAAACCTGGTATTACAGAACGCACATGGGAAAATGACACCTGAAACGCAAGGGGTTAAGGAAGCAATGCTGCATGTCACAGGCTGAGAAACACGGTTTTACATAAAATTTTAATAAGGTCAATATTGTTGTAATGTTTAGTTTATTTTTATTTTAATTATTATGAGGATACTATATTAACGCAATCATTTGAAACAGAAATTAAGCTTTTTTTCTTCGATTTGATCACGAGTTAGAAAATACTGTACTATGATATATTAACAATGATTGTGAAATTATAACAATCGAAGTACAGAGAAAAATCCTGCTCGCACTGTAATGTTTCGACATGGAGAGCTCACATATTTGAATATCCATAATTATTGACCCTACGTACACGAAGGGATTACGTGTAATACCACACAACAAAGAACGGTTACAAAAATGTCTACCAAACAAATCATTGTTTTTGTCCCAGAAAATGTAATATTCTTTTTTATTTTGTATTAACTATAAACTAAGACAAAGGAATATTACGTTTTCTGGGACACAAAATGATGATTTGATTAGTTGATGTTTAGTTTAGTGTCCCTTTCAGCAGCGAGGCTATATGAGGCGTGGACCTACTGATTAACGTGGAATCCGAACCACATGAACTCCCACCATGAATCGAACCCGGGTCTCCCACGCCAGATGCGCGTACGCTATGATTTATGTGGTAGGCATATTTAAGCCCTCCCTGACGTACGGTGTTACGTGTAACCCATGATTCCATTTTTTAATATCATCTCTCTGAAACCAATAGATCTTTTCCTTTTAGGTGTGTGACGCTTTGCGTCGGCTATACCTGCAGCGACGCCTAGTGTCAAAATTTTCAACTTTTAACTGGAAATAATCTCATGCACATTATGGTAACACGTTACACCAAGGGAGGATGCTTTATATCCACCACGAAAACTTATTTAAAAATTTTGGGCTATTTTCTGGAAATTAAAATAATTGAATGATAGATAATAAAATTTATATTATTTTTGACACAAAACCTGACTTGTGATATTAAAGAAATATCCATAAAATTCTTATCCTAATACAAGTGTGGACAATTTTAATCCCCTTGGTGTACGTAGGGTTAATAATCTGTAAGATTAGGGATACCTAATCACTAGTTCAGCCATCAATTACATATGAAATAAGTTATTTACATATATATATACGTCTTGTAAGAGGAACAACTGGTAATTTCAGGTTCCGACTTGTGAAGGACGAACGAAAAGTGACTGTCTTTTAAAATGAATAGCCGCTTCGGCACGCACGACCCACTGCCCATATAATTTTCCGTGACACTTTTTATTACACGAATTCTCGAAATATATATATATTTTAACAGATTCTCATACACTAATGGGGTATGTAAGAAACTTCTTCCTTGTGTCAAATGTCCTCGTTTTGAAGAATAAATAATTGAAGAAATTATTCAAAATTTTAATGGAGTATGAGATTAGAGTCCAACAAGTATGTGAATGTCGTCAATGCCCAACGCCTGTGCCTTTGTTGCACATGGTCCCATGTTCGATTTCCGGTGGACACCACAAAAAAAAATCATTCACTTTCAATAGTCAGCTGTCTGCTTTAGCCTAACGGACGTAATTGTGGGGACTTTAAAGTACATTTTATTTTTAATTTTCGAAAAAAAAAGGGGGGAGGGAATAAGATTCTGTGCTTCTTTACAGCAGAGCAGCAAACAAAAGTCCATGGTCACTGAAAATTGGATTTCTGTCCCTTATATTCATATAGAGAAGTGCCGATTGTCGGAGAATAGAGGTGTTTCTCTACCTAAAATTAAGCGGGAAATATTTGAGATAGCGATGCTTTCTATTTAGACTTGGTAAGCAGCATTTCAGATTTCAATCAGACGGTAACAGAAAAATTTGCAACTCGAAAAGAACGAAGAATGACCTTCCATTTTAAATAATGTGTGGTTTATTCAATTAAATAACTTTATTTAACTACATACACAAGTATATACAATTTTCTTTTTCCGTGACATCATCATTCATGTCTTACAGCACATGCCATATATTTAATTTCTCTCTTGCTCAATAACATCGGTATAGAAGTTTTGTACATAAATGGTGTATAAATGTACATTAATAGTGGTTGTCCATTTTTTTTTAAAGAAGAGAAGGAAATAGCGTATATATTAAATCAACATTAAGAAATGTACATATATCAATAAATATACAAGTAGAGGTTGAATATACTTCCTGAATGCTATTTGGATAAAACTCAAGAATACTCGCATATACCTTTGATATTGCAACCGGTGCTTCTGCTTACCACCTTCAACTACTGGCAATAACAACACGTAAATAATAATGACTCTACGGAACAAACATACTAACTTATGACATGAGATGCGTAGTAAAGGTTTTTTTCCTTTTACACAATTGACAAGTTTCAGAGAGTCGAAGTGCGATATGTTGTCTAGAAAGTATTGAACCTTTTGGAGGTTCACATTTAGAATACATTTATTGAATTTAAAAATAAACTTATAAAACCAAATATGTATCATTTAACACAATTTCGAGACTTCTGCAGAGCCCAAAACAAATGATAGTCTGATGATGTCAGATCCGGGGTTTACAGTGGTTACATTAAAACCTCCCAGCCAAGTTCTCTCAATTTTAGACTGGTCGTTAAAGATATATGAAGTCTGACGTTAGCGTGGTGTAAGACATCCCTTCTGCTAACCAGTTCCGGCCATTTGAGTTGCTAGGTGCATTCTCGCTAATTAACGACAATATAGATCAGCATCTAGACTTTTAGACTATCTGATATGATAACAGTCTATAATCAGAGAATTCAATGAAAACATTTATGAAAATTTCATTGAAAACTGTTCAGAATCACTGAATTAAAGCCATATGCTTTTTCTCCGTACTGGTTTAATTTTGGCACAACACTTCTTTTATTAATTTAATTTTCTTCTTATTGTGCCCTAAAGCATTTTCGCTGGAGGACATGAAAATATTTCTCTTGGCATAGATAAAATTCAGGGGGGCCAGCAAAAGTAATTGTTGAAAATTAACAATTCTTTTACAATTTGTAAATAACTACGACTTCCGGATGTGCGGCACAAAAACTATACTGCAAGAAAACAAGCCAACCTGTGCTAGGTAGCCACTAAAAAGTACGAATGCCATCTAACCGAGTCGGCGCAGGGCGAAGCTGGTAGGACCGCGCGGTAGTCCCTCAGCGATAGTGGGTACGCGCATAAGCAAGGGTAGTGAAAAGAAGTGGTTTTTGGCAATGATATGAGTTTCAATAGCACTTGTTATGGTTTCACACTAGTAACGCTTCACTTGCAAACACAAAATACAGGTTCTGTATACTTTGCAAAACTATACTGACGGTGGAAGATGGCATCTAATAGTCATTCTTCATATGCACTCACTTATTTTATCCGTCGTAAACCCTTTTAATATTTTACACTAGTAGCCCTACACCTGTAAACCTCAAATATAGCTGTATTACTTTGCATTTAATTCTGTCGCTTGCAGAAATTTTTCCTTATAAGCATGTCTTTTCATGCAAAGTACTGAATTTTACCCGTAAATCTTCCAAAATGTGTGCGCCAAAACTACACTAGCACCATTTTCTTTCTTTCTTTTTGAAGTATTACAACTAAGAATAAATAACGAAAAATTACCTAGAACGCTGGTCTGAGATACATCGGAAAGGTATTCTTTTGAGATCTGACTCGTATTGGAACTTGTACTGTGGTTTAATTGTTCTTGAGATACCCAGCTGCCTTCCTTTTGCCCTGAGTGCAGCCCTCGACGAGACATATTTGGCATTATAATCACTCCTGGTAAAATCTCACGCCTGTAGGGCGATAACCTGGAGTACGTGAAGTCTGTTTTTGGAAAGACACTGAAACAAAAGAAAGAGAAATAAATTAAGACAACTAAACACGGAAGCTAAAAATTCTAACTACACAACAATACGGAGTTACACACAGTGTGCCCACTAAATTTCAAAACTGGTGTAACCGGCCAGTTATAAACTTTTTATTTGTGTTATACTTTGCTTTCAAATTTAATTTTTAAAAATAAACAAAACAAAAAAAAAATTCTTGATAAATTTAAATCAAAAATTTATAATAAAATGTTAAAAATTATTATATAATTTATCTACAAATTCATTTTATATGCTAAAAACAATTTAACTTGCATAATAAACTTCCTCATTATATAAATCTTGCATTAACAAATTTTTTCATCTAAACCAAATTTCAAGTTATACATAAACCCAATTTTTAAAGTCATGGCGTGATTTTACATCATTTTAAATAATAACCTCAACAAAAAATAATATATAATCTCACAATATTTCTAAAATAATAAAAAAATGTATAACCCAACATTATATCGTTAACAATCTCAATATAACTAAAATATTAAAAACACATTTTGTCTTTAAACTCCAAACATCATAGTCTTCATTAAATAAAGTTAAAAAAAATTAGTTTATTAATTCCAACCAAATTAAAAACTTTAACTAAAATTAAACCTCAAACAACAATCATAAAACAATATCTTTAAGATAACCGCTGTAGCTTTCAGTACCGAGTGTTGTACAGTACATTGTGTAAAGAATTCACGAATTTATGTTCCGAATTTTGTGAGTTACAGTGATTTCAGTGAAGTGTGTTTCTTTTGTTCGTCATGGATAGTAAAATGCAGCAGAGAATATCCATCAAGTTTTCTGTAAAACTAGGCAAAACAACTACGGAGACCGTGGACATGATTCAAACAGCTTACAACAATGATCCTCTTGACCGAGCGAACATTTTTTGAGTGGTATCGTCGTTTTCGTGAGGGTCGCTAGGCGGTCACGTACGACCTTAGACCTGGCTGTCCGGTAACAGTTCGGACCAGGGATGAATTCAGGGGGTAGCCCGGGGAAATCTCTCCCCCAAAGAAAATTCATTCCCTCCCGGAGAAACTCAAAATTTCAATCACAAAATGTAGAAATTATTTCACCCAAACTCCCCTCCCCCCCGAGTTCATATTCCCCCAGGTGAAAATGTCTGAATTCAACACTGATTCGGACTGACAAAAATGTTGAAAAAGTGCGGGAAAAGCTGGCTGAAAATCGTTGTCAGTCCCTCAGTGTGACTGCGGAGAACCTGCACATTGGTTAAGGATACTGTTCGGAAGATCATGGAACACAATCTACAGAAGATGATTTGTTCCAGATTTGTGCCCCACAGTCTGACAGCAAAGCAAAAAGAAAACTGGATGTCGTCGTGTCAAGAGTGTGTCCAACTAGCCGAAAATTACTCAGAATGATTTAAGAAAATCGTAACTGGTGACGAATCACTATTCCACGTAGAAAGGCAAACGCTTTGACTCAATTTCGGACATCCAAAGGGCTGTGACGAAAGACTCAACATTGTCGGACAAGAGGATTTCCAGAAAGGAATTCAGAGACTATACAGCCGTGCAATTGCCTGTATACAAGAAGGAGGGTCATATATTAAAGATTAGCAGTCAATCAAGGTAATTCTCTTCTGCATTATTTTCTGATAATGCTAGTCTTAAATTTAGTAGACACACTGTGTATAACGCTAGCAAAATTACAATTAACCATTTGAGGTTTGAATATATGCGTTTTCAGATATACCAATGTGTGGAACAACGTTGAAAAATAGTTACTGAAAACAACTTACACTTAAAAATAAAACAGACCAAAGTTTTATTTTGAGTTAATTGTAGCTTCAAAGCTAGAATAACCACTCACAAGGATAAAGAAAACATATTCTGCTCATGTAAACAGGAACATTCTTACTCAAAACACTGAATAGCACTTTGATGCTACAAATATTTGCCACAAGCTAACTGATTGGCTGATATTGAGGAGCAAGTACACTTTTATGCACGGTAACTTTCTCTTCGTGGAACAACCAAGTCTATAGTTTTTCTAAATCAATACAACGAGAGGACACTTATGACATTGAACGTATTATTATTATTATTATTATTTGTACTATAAAAATGACAAAAAGACGCTAGTGTGTACTGAGTACAGGATTCTTCTGAATTGCACGGCTATCACGACAATCATCATCTTGACTAAGTACACATTTACATGTAAAGAACTTCGTGTGTGATGTATTTACTGTATTAAGTTTTGAAATCTCAGATGCAGCCATAGTACTATCTTACTTACATTGAAAACAGTAATACTTACACGGGATTTTATAAGGTTATCAAGGACTTATATTTAGAAGTACCATTAGAATTTGATTGGTTGAAGTGAAAAAATCTCTAGAAAGCTTCAGAATTTTGCAGCCTCTGCGAACTGCTGACTCATTTTGATCTGTCAAGATATTCATAACCTAATTTCAGATAACGGCATACATATCCTACTCCCAATCACCTTTGGCGTTTTGAAACACTTCTGTCACTAAAATTACACAAACCAGTACTGCAAATAGACTTCTATTGTGGAACATATGGTAATCCTAACTGCTTCTTAAATACAATGGCGGGCAAGAATCGAAATAAGGAACGTGACGACGCCTCTTTAGTAAGCTGAAGTGGTTGGCCAAAGAAGGAAGAATATCAGTAGTTATTAGTGAAAAAAAAAAAAAAAGACACTTGGATGGTGATCAGAGCTGGCTTTAGGTTTGGTAGGGCCCTAAGCTACTGAAGATAATGGGACCCTTTAGGTGTCCAGATGAACGTAGGACCCTATATACAGAAATGAAGAAACCAGTGATATTTTACTAAGCAGACTAGCACAAGGAGCCCCATTACTTACATCATAGGGGCCTACAGAAAGAAGCACTATTGCTATATGTAGATGTTACTTTATTCATTGCTTTTCTTATATTTTGGAAATGTACATTCAATTTTTTCCATGAATTTTTGGGGTCCCCAAGAGTATAGGGCTCTAAGCTATAGCTTGTTTAGCTTATACGTAAATCCGGCACTAATGGTGATCTTAGTCCGTCCTTCATGGAAATTTGCTTGTGCCCCCTTCTTCCCCGGGCTTGTGCTCTCGTGTCGTAGCCCGATCAGACTGTACCTATTAACGACCGTCCTCTTAGCTCTGGAATTCCATTTCTACCCCTGATGGCTAATTGGGAGAACAAAAGTCTTTCTGAAGGACGATGCTCAAGCAATCCTATGAACGCGAAGACAATACCCTTTTCAGACCTTAACAAGCCTGAATGCTGTGCACCTCTGCATTTGACTAATTACTTACATAATGTACGGACAATACTATAATACATGGGGGGGGGATATGAAAAAAGGTACACCCGAAAATTTCCAAATATCGGTACAGTTTAACAATACTCAATAAGAAAAACAATGATATAATAATAAAATAACGAGTTTAGAAGAATTACACCATTGCATTTGAACGACTTGCTGCAGTGCTGACTATTATTTGTGTTTACTATCACTTTAGCTTTAAGTGGAATCCGAACCACACACTCTCTCACCAGGAATTACACATCTAGATCGTCCGGATTTCGTCACGAGAAGATTGAGAGATACAAATTTCTGGGGATAAACCAGCTAACCTTCTTGCATGTCCGTGGGATGAATTAAGGAAAGAAAAACTTAGACACTGTTTCATAATACATTTAATTTTGATGGTGGCATTTATACTTGTTACTTAGTCCCTTATTATATGTTAAAGTCACGTTTCTCTATGCCATTCGTTCTTATTTGTTAATTTGATTCTTTTTAGGTTTGCTTCTGCAACTAATATATCTATCTATATATATATATATATCTATCTATATATATATATATATATATATATATATATATATATCTATATATATATATCTATATATATATATCTATATATATCTATATATCTATATATATATATATATATATATATATATATATATATATATATATATATATATATATATATATATATATATATAAAGCCATTTGAAATTTCCTCACGCACATAAAACTTATAAATTTCCATTTGTCCGAACATTGTTGATTTCATGGGAAGAAAACACGAAAGAAAAAAACGCGTTACGCAAGTAGAACAAGAGTTACGGGTTTTGTTTTTTGCGAAACTTTTCTTTCAACAGAGCACCCACCCAAGGGCTCCCTTGACCAACCTCTATTGCTGTAATATTCAACAGTTTGCGCGGATGTGAGGTCAGCTCGTGAATTCTTAAGAACTATGACGATATTACTAACGTCATATGCAGTGTTATGACAGCGCGGGAAACATTTGCTCGATCCTACTCTCACACGATTCCCCTATACTTTGGAATGAACAATACATCAGTTCATTATACCGATATAACAATGTAAGGTTTAAGTTGTGCTATTTAGCTTTTAAAATACTTCAATTATCTTTCTAAAACATTTAATTCTATTCCCTTTAAAATGCAAAAGTAATCGGTTTGCAGTTTAGGATAAAAGCAACAGTGGTGGTGAAAATATCCACATCTCATTAACGCTATACAGCAGCTCCGGATATTTTATATTGACATCCCACATTCTGCCTGTTTGCCTAAAAGAGAGGTGATTCCTCTCACTGTCTTTAATTCCACCATTTCACTCATTATCACCATAATCTTGGTGAGACAATATCATAGCCTCCATGCATAAACGTGAAACGTTAAACCAGAACGTGAAATGTTAATTGTATTTTATTTCTCATTTGGCCTGGAATCAACCCAGGGACCCATAGGTCTATAACTAAACTACCAGGTGAGAAATGTCGAAGAGAATACGTGTTTAAAGGTTAGCGAATAACTTAACAAGGATCAAGAACGATTTAGGAAGTCGGCGAGACAATGCCCACACAGCTTACGAGGTTTGGGATTACTGTACCACTTTTTGAGGTAAATTTTAGACTTTCACCCAAACAGCTACTCCTTCCTTGCTATTTATCGTAGGATAATGGGTTATACTTAAAAAAAAATAAATAAATAAATAAAATAAAATAAAAAAAATAGAGCATCCTTTCCAACGGTACCACTCATGTCCGTATCATACACCTGAACCCGGAAATTCGAAAAAAGAACGTGATTTTTTTAAAATGAAAAAGTCACCCTCTCGGAACATTTGCGTTCCTTGGGCTCGGGCCCAGGTTCACGTAGGATTTTAAAAAAATACTCAAAAGCTGCATACAATACGTATGCAAAATTTCAATCTGTGAAAACTAAATGCGGGGGAAAATTTTGAAATTTGCCTTAAGAAAAAAAAAAAAACACGTTCTTCCGCCCCAACTTGGCGCCGCAAAGTTGACCATCCGCGGTGTTCTTTGGTTCATGTTTGACTTGACCCCCCAAAAAAAAAAAAAAAAAAAAAATTCAATAGTGTTATATGAGGCTTATAAGCATTTAAACACAACACTACTCCATGGTACAGATTCATACTATAAGGATATGACTTTATAAATATTAAAAGGCTCACTTTCAAGAATGATAAATATCATATAGTTGGTTGTTACAGTTGAGATATTACAAAGATAATTTTTTAATATGGGGCAAATGTAGCTAAGATCCCAAACACATCAAGAGATTACAAAAATATATATATTCACATTATAATTAACCTTTATATAGTGAGTGGTCTAGATATTCTCAATCTACACGCTTTATCTGACAACAATGCTAAGATTTTAATCGTAAACATAAATCTCAAAGAACCAATTATAGTTCTCATGCATATCTATAAATCCACACAACGAAAAATTACACTGAAAAATATACTTACAATAATAAATATATGCTAGCTTGTATAACTGACAAGAATAACACAATTCACCACACTCTCTCTAATACGAACAGAGCGGGAACATTCTACAATGAATGTGTTGGCCCTTCCTTTCCACTGTTTGACTTGTTTTTTATTATGTATCACGACATAACACTCAATGGGCTCACATGATAGAACTTCAACGAGCGCTTGGAAATGTTGTAAACGGGAGAATAATACGCAAAACGGATGATCAACGGGAGGACGAATCTTAGAACTCCCGAACTCTCCCAAACCATGCAACAGCTGCCCCTTCTTAAGTTTCCCATTCACATGCACAGGTGGCGTACTCACTGACGTTAAGAAAACAACTGTTGAGGTAACGGTTACTAACTTCTAGCAACTTTAGTAAAACTCAAATTGAATTAAAAAATGTTTTTAAAAATAAAAAAAGATGATTATTCTTTACAAGTGTTCACAGAGAAACAATGCTGAATTTTGTTCGTTTAAACTTTACTTTCCCTTTCAATACCTAAACTGTATGACAGGGACCTATAACTTATGGCAACATCCGAACATAGTTAACCTACAGACAGGGCCGCCCAATAAGGTTTGGGAGAACCTGACAAATGTCAGGGGGCTCGTGAAAAAAAGTTTTCTTCATTCAATTCTTAATTTTTGAACACCAAAGAATATGATTTTTTAAGAGAGAAAATTAGATTAAAAAGAGATTTAGCGACTTCATACGCATCCTTTAGAGACAAAACATTTAGTCTTGGCGACTTTTGAAATCTGAAAATGAAATTAAATCTTTCAGTTCAAGTCCAATAATTATGTCCTTTAGGTTAAAGGAGACGATGATTAAAGCAAGAGAATGATCATGAAAGAATTGGTGGAATGAAAATATGAGAGGAAACGGGAGTACCCCGTGAAAATCCACAAAAACGATGTTGCCCGGGAATCGAACCAGGGACCCCATGCACCAGAATTAAGCGCTTTATCATTGATTACCGACTTTTGAATTGTTATTTGGCAATTTTCATAGAAACAGAATTGGCAACACTACTAACGGTAGCTGGACACATTACGAAACTTTAGGGGACTTCAGAGAAAATTTGTCTGCGAATCATGAAAAATCTATGGGCAACTCTGCGCACAGACAATCGAACTTTGGCCTCCCACTCCCGAAGTAAGAGGACTATTTAGTCAGATTCTGAAGCTCATGGGTAAATTTTGTCCCTACAGCTGAATTAAAAGATCAACAGGACATTCGTTTTTATATATTTAACTAGCCTTTGGCTAGCTGGGGGCTCCGCCCCCAGATCCCCGTATTACTCGGCCTACGGCCTCGCATTTTTTAAGTATCATCCTTTGTATCAAGAGTGAATTTTGTGCATAAGCTCTTCAAATTAAATTTCCTGAATTTGGTACAGCTAGGGACTTCGCCCCCTGACCTTCCAGTTTACTCGGCCTCGCACCTCTTAGATCCACAATTCTACCAAATTTCAAGTTTTTTTCAAAACCTATTTCAACTATCGAAAAGATAAGATTTTGTATCTCAAGAAAACGCCCATTTAAATAACATGGGATTTTTTTCATCCCCCTTTAGACCCCTTAAAAACTAAAAATATTCACTTTTGGCAATTTTTCTGTAGGTTAGGCCCGGAAGGCTACAATCATGCGAAATTTCATCATTCTAATCCTGCCGGAAGTGTCTAAACATTTTGGGGTGTAGAAGATGCCACATATAAATAACATGGGAAAGATTTTTCAGTTCCCCACAAAAACACTCTACAGTTGGAAATGTTTATTTTTAGCAATTGACTTAGTTAACGCTAACGAAAACGTATTAGCATACAGAATCTCAAGTTTTTATTCCAATTCCAAGTACCTAAAATATGAGATTATAACTCCAAAAGAAGGCCCATTTAAATAACACTGGGATTTCTTCATCTCCCTTTTGAACCTCCTAAAAATTAAAAGTATTCACTTTTGGCAATTTTCCTGTCGGTTAGTCTCGGAAAGCTACAATCATGCCAAATTTCAACTTTCCACGTCAACCGGAAGTACCCCTTTAATTTATGTCAGCTCATGTAATTTTATATATAGTTAAGATTTTGCCTAATAAATCATTTGTCAATCGGCAATCGAAACTTGCTGTTCTTTGACATATAATCTCGGGTGCTAGTGCAAAGTGCTAAGTCACAAAAGACGTAGAATTGAAAGTTTTAGTATCTGGTGATTACCTCAGAACACACAAATTCATAACTTTGGTACAGACTTAGCCTCCTATCTATACAAACAGCATCCTTAGCCTCCTATAGATAATTTATTTCTGCTTCCAGCAGCGTTACTTTTGGCAGTAACGGGAAAATAAAAAAATGAAATTTTTGAGTTTTACGTCCCACGGTTATGCCGGTTAAGCTAAAGGAGACGATGATGAGAGATGAATGAAATGGTGGAATGAAGAAAGTGGGAGGAAACGGGAGAACCCCGAGAAAACCCACGCACACGGTGTTTGTCCACCACAAAGTTCACTTGGCGGAAGCAGGGTTTGAACCCAGGACCCCAACCACCAGAGGTGAACGCTCTACCACTGAGCCACCGCGGCCCTAACGGGAAAATAGAGTTTTGTGACTTACACTTTGCACAGGCACACAAGATATACTATATTTCATAGTTGTTTTTTTTTACTCCCCATTTCGAAAACACTTATCTTCCAATCTTTTGACAATAATAAATATTTAGGTTTATCAGCGTATTTTTAAATTTTACTGTTCCTCGTAAAATGTTGTAGGAAGCCAGTCTCCCTCGTCACTAAGTGGGTTACACTCACTGGTCTTTGGTGCTGAAAGCATGGGTTTGATACCCGACTGGAGTTATAAATTGTTTGAATTCAATGTTAAGTTCGAGATTCACGTCTCATTACCTCAGTAATGAAAAGATGTTTAACTCTATCGATTTAGCAGTAAACGATCGTGTTTGGAGCAAATAGTTCGTCGTTCGATTTCTGACTATATGAATTTGTGGAGTACACCACCATATCCGTGTTTTCTCTCCCCGCCTAAAACTATCCAATTATCCTGTTCTATAATAGTAGAAATCACACTTGCTCGTTGCCATGGTCATTTGCCATGTACTTTGCTATGGTTATGCACCATAGTTTTTACTGGCGAAATCAACTCTTTCTACAATTATTTTTTTATGAGTTGGAAATTAAATGAAGGGCGGAATTAAGTTTTACGTGTCATGATTATGCCGGTTAGGCTAAAGGAGGCGGTGATGATGAGAAATGAATGAAATGGTGGAATGAAGAAAGCGGGAGGGAACGGGAGAACCCCGCGAAAACCCACGAGCACGGTGTTTGTCCGCCACGAAGTCCACACGGTGCGAGCTGAGATCGAACCTGGGATCCCAAGTACCGGAGGTGAACGCTCTACCACTGATCCACCGTACCCTCTGCAAACATATTTGAGTCTCATCTCTTGTTCATCTGTATCAATATTCTAAATCAAAGATGTTTACCTTTTATTCAATTTTTTGTGAAGAAATACCCTCTTTCAGCACTCAGGCGAGAAATTATTTCCCAGTAAAATTTAATAAATAAATAAATAAATAAATAAGGTATGTCTCCAGGTTTCGAAGTGGAGGGGGTACTAACTGCAGCAAATGAAATTTCGGCACTGCAATTCCCTTATTCGACGTTTCCTTCCTACGGATACGTGCCTGTCTTTACAGGTATTTCTTTACCTTATACCAATAACGAATTTAGAAGAAACCCTCTTTATTAATCTCGTAATTAGGGGTGAGGAGGAGTGGAATTTTAAAGCATAGATATGATTAACAGTAGCTTCTTTTTTCCTTTGAAAATTCTACAATTTACGGACTTCAGCCCGAAAGCTCCCCCCCCCCCCTATGACCGCCACTGCCTTATATAATAAGCTACAGTATAATTCTCAAATAACTTATCTGACATTCCCATTTCAGTTGCTATTTTCTTCCATTCTCTATTTAAAACATCGCTGAACATCGATGTAAAAACAAACTCAGTTGTTCATAATCGCGAACCCCTAATTCACCCTCGCGGTCGACCTCTAGGTCGCGATGTAGTGTACATCTTCGGCATGCCCTTACCCATTTGAATACATGTGTCTGTGCCAGTATCGAGGGTGCGACCGCGACTTAAACCTCGACCTCGATCGCGAGGTATCTTCTGCCATGTCCCTACCCGTAGCTGTGTTTATACAAATAATAATAATAATAATAATAATAATAATAATAATAATACATAATGAAATTACCATGGGAGAAGCAGTGATGAACGCAACGATTTGTTTCCGAGATTTAGACCTTCTTTTGGAACAAAAAAAAGTGAAATCTTTCAGTTTAACGTTCCACGATTATGTCATTTAGGCTAAGGAAGACGAATGATTAAAGCTAGTGAATGATCATGGAATAATTGATGGAATGAGAAAGTGGGAGTACACCAAGAAAACCCATGAACATGATGTCGTCCATCACAAAGTTAATTGGGCGGGGATCGTCCCTTTGAACAAGATACATATTAAGATATGCATACAAAATCCTGAAACGATATGAACTTGGGAACTTGAATCCCTCCTGATGAAATTCTGCGTACGCTGCTAGTGATATAATACTATTCCTTTCGCTCACGCTTATTCTCTGTCTCCTTCACTGTTGAGAAAACGCAAGTACCATACCAAACTTATTATTATAACTTTTATTATTATTATTATTATTATTATTATTATTATTATTATTAAGTATTTGCCTTTTGACAGGCCCTGGGAGTAACGAGTTTTTTTTCTTCTTAATTTTCAGTTTGGGCCTGTAAATGTCTCTTCCATGTTTCTCGATCTTCAGCTTCCTCTTTTAACTCCCAATATTTTATCCTATTTTCTAAATCACCCATCAATAATTGTATTCTTCTTCCTATTCCTCGCTTTCCTTCCATCTTTCGCTATATGGCGGCATGAAGAAGGCCATTTCTTCGAAAGATGTGTCCAATCCAACTGGCCTTTCTACGAAGGATAGTGACTATAAAAATAGAAGCGTCCTCTTCTCTCCTATCTGTTTTAAAACATTTTCGTTTGTTATTCTTTTCATCTATTTTACCTTTTCAATCTTCCCCCAATACCATATTTGGAGACTCTCTAGATATTTCTTCTCTAACTTCCTTAATGTCCAAGTCTCTGAACCACACAACACAGTCCAATGATCCATATATAGAACTTGACTAATTTCTTCCTTAGTTCAATATTAAGCCAGCTAGACCTTTTTCTGTTGAATACTATGGCAATTCTCGACCTGATCTTTGGTGTAATGTCTTTGGTCAAAATACTTCCCAGATATTTGAAATGATCGACCTCTTCAAGTTCTGTTTGTTCTACTGTGACCCACAAGGGCGCATTTCCACGCGATATTCTCGTGACTTTCGATTTTTCGATGTTGATTTCCATTCCATATAGTTTCGAAGTGTCAACTATTTCGTGAATCATCTGTATGTAGTCTTTCTTCGGTTCTAGCTATAATAACCGTATCATCTGCATACCTGATCCTGTTAATGATCATCTGCCCTCCAATCTTGAAATCTCCAATTCCCATTAATGCTTCCTTCATTAAACATTCACTGTAAATGTTGAATGATTTGGAGCGACATACTACATCTTTATCTGACTTCTGTTCCAATCTCCACATTGTTCGTACCAACCTTAAAATTCTTTTAACATATTTTACGGTGTTCGGAATGCCAAATAATGTGTTTTGATACAATTATCAAATTATTGAAACTTTCTAAACAGTACTTTTTTTTTCACTGTTCAGTAGTGATCATGGCAATAAGCTTATTTTCAGTAGTGGTATCTTGAAAAGAAAGAAAGAAAAAAGCCAATTTACCCTTCTCTTAACATCGGACACACAAAAAATGTATTTCTTTTCTTAATGTTCTGATATCATAGACATAAATCTGTACTTTTCAAGTAGTTCTCTTCAAGTCTAGACATACAAACTAAATTTTCAAAACATGGTCTTAAGAAAAAGGGGAGAGGAAGGGTGATGAACTTGGAATTACGGCTACGTTGCTGGCCTGGAGAAGAGAAGCAAAGCACAAGGGACAACACTGATTATCTGAGGAATTTTTCGATCGAAATTGACCTTGAAAGTTGAATCACCAGAATTCATTCTGCAAATAACACGCATGACTCACGATCTCGCGACGGACCATTCATGCGCTCCTGCAGTCAACTAAAAGATCTTACGGATTCCCCAATTTAAACAAAATAAAACTTAACTCCGTAAACACATTCTCAATTATTTTTGCATCAAAGTGTACTTTATAAAGTATGGTTATACACTACTTCTAGAACTAATTACAAATCTTAACTTTAAATTGGATATTAAAATTTAAAAAAAAAAAATTCAAAGTGACCGACGCTCTCACAAGATCTTGATTTAACAAAGTATCTAAAATAATAAATTATGAAGATTGTTCGTAAGGAATAAATAAATTTTACATCAATTTATTAGGACAGGGTGACCCAGAAGTATGTATACAGCCCTGCATTGATTTAGGATTAGGAATTAGATTTCTGTGCTTTCGGCATCTATGGCCATGTTAACCCGTTCCGTATGAGGAATGACATTCCTCGGCAATAGCACTATCAGAGGAAAGCGAAGGAAGAAAGGACTGCGGAGGAAGGATGTGGTCTGCGATCTGTATGTTAGGTAGCTACCATCCCGGCATTTGCCTGGTGTGAATAAGGAAAAATCTCACTCTGGATGGCTAGCCTGAAAAAGCTGGTACACTTTTTCGACCGAGTGTCTCCATCGAGAATCGAACCCGGAATCGTTCGCACCAAATACAAGTGTTAGCGACTACACTACGCGCAGCTACAGTCCTGCATTATGAAGTATGACATTTTAGTTGTCAAAATAATGAGTTTATCTACTACTGTGTGCTCCAAGCTTCAGGCAGAAATGAAATGAAATTAAGAACAAAGTCAATACCTGTATGGATAACAATAAGTAGCATAAATGATATAAAATGCCATGAGCCGATCAGTGCGAGACTGTTTACCTACGTTTAGACCACCTAAAGATTTAAAAGCAATAATTTAGATACCAGAACGAGTGAAATACCGACACTTAAAAAGTATTACTTGGCACCACTGAAAGAGGAAGATTTGAAAAGTAAAAATCTTTTAGTCTATCATAAACAGCATGGATGATTGACTTGGAGTCCAGAACAATACACACGTAACAAAACTCCATGCCTTTCCTCAACAGGAACATAATAGTAATTTAAAAAAGAAGAAGCAGCAGCTAATATTTTGCCTTCGAAAGGAATTCGCATTCAACTCATGGAAATATAAGTTGTAACGCACGTTTACAATACTTCCAATATCACATTTCGTTTTCAATGCATAATTCAAGTTTCATACAATATGTGCAATATGTTTGAAAAATAACGTGACATATTCAATACAAGATTTCAATATTCTCGTAACAAAGATATGGTACAAATTGATCTTAAAATTCACATACAATGATAAGAAATTCTCAGGATCATATTTAAAAAAAAATATTCATTTTGATCTCTGAATAACTTTCGATCTCATTCTATTGAAAGATAAACTGATTTAATCGGTGAATAAGTGCGTACATACGTGAATAACAAAGAGAAGACGTTATCAAAATGAATTTACTTTGAAATTAACTCAGTTTTTGTCCTATAACGCAGTGGTGTTCAACAGCAGTCTCGCGGTCCCATAATTTCTATAGAAACTTATAGGCTTACACTATTATAATGTATATTATTAATAATTAAAACAATCAAGCAAGTGCGTCGTGATGTCGTATCTCTGCTATAACGAATAATAAACTATCAATTATCGGTACTGAAAAGGGATGTTAAACTCCTTCAATTATCGGCACTAAAAAGGAACAATAAATTCTAATCAATCATCTACACTGAAAAAGGGATGTTAAACTCTAATCAATCATCAATACTGAAAAGGGTCAATAAATTCCAATCAATCACTGACACTGAAAAAGGGACGTTATGATCCTATCAATCATCGACACTGAAAAGGGACGTTAAATTCATATCAATTATAGTCCTTGGAAAGGGATGTTAAACTCCTATTAATCATCGACACTGGAAAGGAACAATAAATTCCAATCAAAAAATCATCTACACTGAAAAAGGGAGTTAAACTCCAACCATCATTGACACTAGAAAGAGACATTAAAGTAAACTGCACGTTGAGATAAGACACTGTTTTCATTTACTAATAACATTAATATATGCCTATAAATACTACAAAGAAAATTTTTCGGGAGGAAGCAATATTAATTTTGATTTCTATCTGCAAAATCATTCTGTTGCGTTTGTAAAATTTTCCATTGTCTCGAAATAAATTTGCAAAAGCTATAGAGAGAATTCAGAGCTTTTACTGATAGACACCCACTGTGTCTGTACGTTGCATGTTGAATTTTTCTGTTTCCTGTCACTAGATTAGAAGGGATTATTTGGAATAAAATTTGTTTTATACGAGGTTTATTCAAAAAGAAGTACCTGGCACTTTTTTTCGTAAACGAATACAGTAAGGAGGTAATGATGCACGTATATAAGTTAACTTAATGCGCATTTTTTCATTTTTCTTCCAACCTGCAGAAGCAGTCAGTCGTCATGATCACCCGTCAATGAGTGAGGGGGTGTAAGTGAGCAGCGTCAGGATTTCGTTTCTGACAGAATGACTGAAGAACAACGCTACTGCATTAAATTTTATGTTAAGCATGGAAACGATCAGCAAGATTAAACAGGCGTTCGGGGATGATGCCATGACTGGGTAAACCATACAGTTATTGGCCGGGTGACAGTTATTGGCCATTTCACGAACTAAATTCTGTATTAGGCACACCTGTTTTTTTTCTGCATCACCATTATAGCAAAGGAAAGAGCAATCCTTTACTTGTGTGTTGGGTTTGTGTTGGTGAACTGACGAGGAAGGTCCATAAACCGTGAGAGTTGAATTTTGATGAAAATTTGTGACAAGATTCAGTTCGAGTTGCTAAGTATCGTAGTAATAGTCACTTGATGCGCAAATGCTTTGTTGAGCTGCTACACCGACGCCATCTTGAAATCCTGTAGGCAATGTCCAAGAATACCCTTTTAGCACAAAAATGAAAAAGCTTTTGATATATCTGACTTCAGTATTGTAAACCAAGGTGGATCATCTATATGCGAGAGTACTTCCAGTGCATGACCGCCATCTTGAAAGGCGCCATATTGAATCGCCGTCAAATATGATAAATGGCAAGGGGGTCATGTGGGGTATCAAATGGAACTGGAATTTACTCCTGAATTCATTTCCGTAACCAAAGTTTAGATATCTGTTTTCACTTCAGAGTTAAGAGCTCTCTTACCCACAGGAACATATAAAAACTGTGCGAGTTAAACTTGTGTCATGAAACACGGTCGTGCGAGCACTTGCATGATTTTAACTAATGCAGTAGTTAATGTAGTACAATAGCAACTATACCAATCAGATCTTGAGACTAGTAAGAGAAATTGTTAATTAAATTGAAATTTCTGTAGTGAAAAATGGAATATCAGCATGCTACAAGTTATACCTTTTTCAAAGTGCGATGGAATATACTGATGGTCGATGAAACACATGCCTAATAGTACTGAAAAGCAGAGAATACCAAAGGGATTGTTCGGATATATATTAGAAAAATTATATAAACAGGTACATATTAGTTGAACGACCAAAATGGTTCGGATTCCACTATAATCAGTAGGTCCACGTCTCCTTTAGCGTAGCAGGCGTGTGGGACGTTGAATTGTATCAAACCAAAAATCTCTTTTAGGCAATTTTACGTGGTCCATTATAGTGTGTTAAGTTTTATTCTCCAATCTAGAAACCTTACGCAAAGACCATCATTGTTGCAGAATATTGCGTTCCTTTCCAATACTCATATTTGACGACCTATAATTTACCGTGTATATTACGAAGTTAAAATACTTTAATGTATTTATTGACAGTTTCTCTAAATACAATCGATTTATTGCTGCCACATTGAACAATGAAGGAGATTTAAATTATCAGTTCACAGCCAATTCTTAGAAGATACACCTGGAAACTTAGAATTCACTTTTCTTTTGTCTGTTCTCCTATTAGTGATAAGAGAATGCATGCACAACTGCTAAGAATATGTGGCAGTAAAGATTATTACAAGATTCAATTCCAAGTTGCAATCCATAAAACAAGCCTCTTTCTTCCTTTTTCCTTCAATATAAAATAATTAAATGTCTGCATCTTTCTACCTTTAACGATAAAACACTTGCTTATAATAAGGGCAAGACTAGTTTTCATATCAAAATTGTGATAAATAACTGATTGTAGAAGGTGTTCACTTGTTCGGTGTACAAGTTATATGGCAGAATTTTCATAAATAAAATGCATTCTGTTGTGTTTCATCAATTTTGTGCGCCAGTCCTAAAGGACATGCTTGCATATACATGGCAGAAATGTGAGTACGTAACAGGAGCAATAGTTGGTTCATTTACAAATGTTCTGAAGACTAGTAGAAAATAGTGTCTGTGGTCATGAAGATTGTAACGAAAGTGCACTTGTTAAGTGTTTGCACTGCTCCATGATGCTGTGTGCTAATCACTACGTTTTGGATCTCCATCATCACAATTGAAGAGCAAAAGGTTAGTAGGTTAATATTTGCTTATGTGCAATAGTTTATATTATTTTTCTAATATTTTTTCTATTAATTTTCTAATAACTTCAAGACAGATTCTTTAAAACCATATGTGCCGTTCCACCGAACTTTTATTACAGCATTTAAATGCTATGCATAATCGCAACACACACAGACTCATATATATAGCGATTTTGAAATAGGTATAATTTGTTTCAGTGCTGCTATTCCATTTTTCACTACAGGCATTTCAATTTAATTAACGATATCTCTTACTAGTCTCAAGATCTGATTGGTATAGTTGCTATTGTACTGCGTTAACTTCTGCATTAGTTAAAATCATGCAAGTGTTTGCACGACCGCATTTCATAATACAAATTTTACTTGCTCAGTTTTTGTATGTCCCTGTGGGTAAGAGAGCTCTTAACTCTGAAGTGAAAACAGATATCTAAACTTTGGTTACGGAAATGAATTCAGGAGTAAATTCCAGTTCCATTTGATACCCTTGCCATTTATCATATTTGACGGCGATTCAATATGGCGCCTTTCAAGATGGCGGTCATGCACTGGAAGTACTCTCGCATATAGATGATCTACCTTGGTTTACAATACTGAAGTCAGATATATCAAAAGTTTTTTCATTTTTGTGCTAAAAGGGTATTCTTGGACATTGCCTACAGGATTTCAAGATGGCGTCGGTGTAGCAGCTCAACGAAGCATTTGCGCATCAAGTGACTATTACTACGATACTTAGCAACTCGAACTGAATCTTGTCACTAATTTTCATCAAAATTCAACTCTCACGGTTTATGGACCTTCCTCGTGAGTTGGTCACGTGAGGATATATGGCGGCTTGCATGTAGACGTCTTGTTTTCGACAGGTAATTCTTATAGATTTTCTAAGGAAATCTTTCTAGTTTCTTAAGATCCTATCTTATGCATTGAGCCTAATAATGTATTAGTTTGGCATTTCTGAGATTGTAAACATATAACTTGACAAAATTATTTAAAAATAGCTGACATTTTGATTGCCACAACGTCAACAATGGGATGGCTAATTACTCGACCATTAAATTTTCTTCTTTGACAATAATTAGCCACCCTGGTCAATAACTACATTTTCTATGTATTGAATTCTAACTTGCTTTTTCTATCGAAAAATAGTCGTTATATTTAAACTTTTCATCTGTAAAAATTTTACGTTCCTACGATGTTCGGTTACAGTTAATAGCCGGGGTGGCTAATAACTATCTTCTGCATGGCTAATAACTATCGCCCTCCCTTTTTGAATAGCATATTGCATTTAAGCCAACTAACCGATAGTTTTATTTTATTTTGCAGATTACACAATGCCAAAACGACCATCATATTCACCACAAGCATTACACATATTCGCCACAGAAATAACAGAACGAACGGGCGAGGGAGTCACAATAGCAAGTTCATGTGTAAGTGAAGAGAATATAAGAAAATGGTTCAAAGATATTTCCGAATATATCCATGAGAAAAATTTAGAAGATGTCCTGAAAGATCCCTCAAGAGTTTTAAATGGCGATGAAACAGGTTTCCAAATATGTCCAAAAACAGGTAAAGTCCTTGCTGAGAAAGGTGCTAAAAATGTATACAATGTAGAACAAGGCTCGCCAAAAGAACAAATCACTGTTCTTCACACGTTTGCTGCTGATAGATCTTCCTGTCCTCTTCTAGTTGTTTATCCTTACAAAAGAATTCCTGAAAAGATTACTACATCAGTTCCATCTACTTGGGGTGTAGCACGAAGTGACAACGAGTGGATGACAGCACAAGTGTTCTATGAATATGTAGGCAATGTTCTTCATCCATTTCTCGTCCAACAAAAGTTAACATTTCCAGTAATTCTTTTCCTGGATGGGCACAAGGCTTACCTAACTTATCAACTGAGCGTATTATGTAACCAACTACATATAGAGGTCATAGCACTGTGTCCGAACGCCACCAGAATTTTACAGCCAGCTGATGTAGGAGTGTTTCGACCCATGAAGATAGCGTGGCGTAAGTCAGTACGAAAGTGGAAAACTAATCATCCCCATGAAGCACTCACCAAAGTGTTATTTGCATCTGTCTTACAAGATGTAATCGATTCTTCGCTAAAACCAGAAAACTTAAAGAATGGCTTTAGAGCGTGTGGCCTTTGCCCCTTCGATCCAGACGCTATAGACTACTCCAAATGTCTTGGTAAATCGACCGAAAAAATGCTCCCGCAACCACAAAGCTGGAAAGATGAAGATAAGCCCACGTTATCTTATTCATCATTCTCAGATATCGTTGGAGAAGACAGAATGAATGAATTTGAAAGAATGGACAAAGATGGTTACCACGGTGGTTATGGATCCGACTTGTTTGCCTTGTTTCGTTTGTGGCTTTATTTCAACAAAACAGATCAAAACATGGAAGCACATCATCCTTCCACATGTGTACCGAAAGAAGCACAAAGTGATTCGAATGAAACAAGCCCTAGGCAGGATGAAACTTGCAATCGTAATAGTCCACACGACTTGGATGAAGATATAATGATAACAATAAGTGGTGAACCAAGGCAATCTCCTGCTCCATCGGGTTCTGTTAATGGGCCTACATCAACTTCTGGTTTAGGTAGTATCCTTCTATGGCTAGAAACTCCCAAAAGAAAAGGCAAAAGAAACACTGAACGGTTTCCTTACGCTATAACATCAAAACAATATCAGGAAATACTTGAAAATAAGCGGTTGTCTAAAAAGAAGAAACAAGAAGATAATGATGGGAAGAAAAGAAAACGCAACGATGCGAAGGAAAGTAAATATGATAAAATACCACAGAAAAAGTTTAAGAAAGGTTTGTTTCAAAGTAGTGGCAAGAGTAAAGTTGAAGAATATTGCTTTACATGCAAACGTAGTGTACACGATAAAGAAGTGATTAAGTGTGATCAGTGTCGAAATTTGTACCACGTAACATGCATTCCGAAAGCTCACACAATTCACATTCCGGATCCAAGTGATGGCGACGGGTTTCTTTGTCAGAATTGTTTCCATCCAGACGACACAAGTAGCTCATATGAATTGACTGATGAAGATTCTACTGATGTGGAAGATCTTGTAAATATTGTTTCAAATTCAAACAAGAATAATTGCATGTAGAATAGGCCTACAAGTCGGCTGTCTTTTCTAAATATCAGTGAACTATATGATTTTATTATATTTCTACACATTCTAGTTACACATAAAGTCAAATAAAAAAGTTCTAGTTACGAATATTATTTTTACTTCAGAACATCGTATTAACAATTGTATTTATAGTTGTACTTCTTAGTAGTCTTATAGTAAACGTTGTATTTTATGAACATAAAAGTAGTAATTAATTTTAGGTCGCAATTGGCACGTGGCCAATAACTGTAACTTTTCGTAAATGTTCATTTAATTTTAGTCTTTGTACACCATTTATGCAGCTTCCTAGTGCATTTATAGCCTATTGCATTAAGAATTAAACACAGTTTCCAGAAAGGTATATTATTTTCTTTTATGCCAAATAGTCAAATTTTGACATAATTTCAAAATAAAAAATTTGCTTAAGTGGCCAATAACTATATGGTTTACCCTATCTCACGGATCAAGTATGGACAACAGATTTGAATTTTCTTGGTCAAGCACAGCATTCCCGTGGTTTATTAGGCTCCCTATTTTCCTGGCAGGCTTAACATGATTTCTGCCTTTTCCCCAAGCTGAAAATGTCTGAAAAGAACCCGATTTCAGTATAGAGAAGACATAAGGCAGAATGTGATGGACCAGCTACACAAAATCCCAAAACAGGAGTTCCAGCGCTATTCACATCAGTAGAAGAAACGTTGGAAAAAGTGTGTGCAAGCCAAGGGGGACTACCTTAAAGTAGATAAATTTAAGACTGTAATATCTGAACAGACAATTGCTTAATGAATAAAAGTAGAATACTTTTTGAACAAACCTATTATACTGGTACGATGCTTTTTCATGTACATTCCCTGCATAGGTGGCTCAGTGGTAGAGCGTTCACCTCCGGTGCTTGGGGTCCCTGGTTCGATCCCAGCTCGCGCCGTGTGGACTTTGTGGTGGACAAACACCGTGCTCGTGGGTTTTCTCGGGGTTCTCCCGTTTCCTCCCACTTTGTTTATTCCACTATTTCACTCATCTCTCATCATCACCGTCTCCTTTAGCCTAACCGGCATAACTGTGGGACGTAAAACTTAGATTTCATTTCATTCATTCCCTGCATAATGTGTAATACTTGAGATATACTTCACAACTGACAGTAAGATAATTGCATGGGTATTTTGTTGGACAACAATGTATTTTCTCTATCTTGAAGACTGCCGAACTAATTTTAAGGTAATTTCACTGCATAATAAACCAAACTTCCTTCATTATTCTAATTTCGTATCATTTAAACGCTGTAAGTACTATACTTTCTAAAAAGTTAACATTTAATAAGAATGGAAGACATGGTACAGTGGTTTTGTCAAGTGCCTCCTGAGCACCCTCTTCTCTCTCCACTGAGCGGAAATTCTTAACGTGTTCCAAGTGTGCTGAGTTAGTTGTCTCTCCCTTTCCTCCATACCCATTCATATATACTCCTGTCATCTATAGTAAACCCTTAGCGGAAGCGTCTCCCTTTTGGAAACCATTCAGCTGTCACAGGGGTTTAAAGTTGGAAACCCATCACTATACAAACTAAATACTACTGACTCCTTGAGACTTCCAGCAAACACCAATGCAAACAGAGTTAATCTTGATAATTTATACAAGTCATGCACCATAATGGCCTACCTCATATATGTCAAAACGACAAATGATACAAGGTGTTTATTTTCAAGACCTGTGATTACGTCCCCATGAAGGTGACCGAACTCATCATATCTGCGCTCACGTATTCAAAAAACCTGGCTCACCCGACCTCAACGTCACGAAGTGAGCGTTGTGTCGAAATGATGTGAGTATAAGGTTGACTGAGTATGATATCGAAATGATTATCTGAGCGTGAGGTTGGATGAGCATGATGTCGAAATGATGATACGAGCATGAGGTTAAGTGAACATGATATCGAAATGATATGAGCAAGATATCGAAACGGTGATGTCAGGTTGAGTGAGCATGATGTCGAAATGATGTGAGCGAGAGGTTGGGTAAGCATGATGTTGAAATAATGTGAGCATGTCGAAATGATGTAAACGGGAGACTGAGTGAACATAATGTCGAAATGATGTAAAAGGGAGACTGAGTGAGCATAATGTCGAAATGATTATGTAAGCGTAAGGCTGAGTGAGTATGATGTCGGAGTGACAGGATGAGCGTGATGTTCGGTCACAACTTACGATCCTGTAATGATCCATCCATCTATGGTACACCCGTGTCCCATAGGCACAAATTAAAGACTTTCCGCCTTATGCAGAGTAGTTTTGACAAATGATTAGCGTCATGCTATCCGACTTCTGCAGGAAGCATATGTAAGTCGAACGCTTTAGTATGGCACTAATCACATGTCAGAAGAACTCTGCATATGGCCCTTTAGGTTTTAATTTAGTTAGTGAACAGGGGCGTCATTGAAGAGGGGCAGGAGGGGGAAACCGCCCCCCCCAAGAGTGAGGAATACATATACTTTAATCGATTGTCTACTAATGTACTGGTACAAAACGTGAAAGTCATATGTCGGTGGTGCTCTTGCCCCCCCTCAAGCGAAGTCAGAAAAGACGCCCCTGTTAGTGATTTGTCATTATTACGTTATCAATCTGAAGTGATGTTACAAAATTCTCATTATGAATTTTATATATATGCAAACATTCGCTCTGTAATTTAGGAAACACTGCAACTGCTTCTAATATATACATTAGAATCAGTTGCAGTGTTTCCTAAATAACAGAGCGAATGTTTGCAGTAGGTGAACTGTTTTCAAACGCCAGAAATTCCGTTTATTACGCAATATTTGGAACTAGTTTGGGAGCACTTCCGCTTGGCACTGGCGGTTGTTCCTCCCACGTCTTTGGCTGAAGCGAAAGGCTTTTTCCACACTTTCTTGGCAAAGAGGGAAGAAATCAGCAATTACGTCACTGCTCGATTTAACCTCCTCGTGCTCTGGGCAAAGACCTTGACCTAAAAGCTGCTGCTGCAATGAGGAATGTATGGATGACGTTTTCCTCACCTTCATCACTTTTACTCGTCCTTTGACAAACTGGTTTCAGAACGCAACAATGTCATCAAATACAACTATATTAGATAATTGTTTTTCCTACGATACACACCACTTGATATTAATTTTCAAAGTGCGTGGGGCCGCGGTGGCTTAGTGGTAGAGCGTTTACCTCAGGTGCATGGAGTCCCTGGTTCGCGCCAAGTGGGCTTTGTGGTGGACAAACACCATGTGCGTAGGTTTTCTCTGGTTTCTCCCGTTTCCTCCCACTTTCTTCATTTCACCATTTTATTAATTCTCATCACCATCTCCTTCAGCCTACACGGCACAAGCATGGAGGGGCGTCATTTAGGGGGCAGGAAGGGGCAATTGCCCCCCCCCAAGAGTGAGGAACACACATATTTTAATCGATTGTATACTAATATAGTAGTAGAAAACGTGAAAACCTTACGTCGGTGGTGCTGTTGCCCCACTCAAGCGAAGTCTGAAATGACGCTCCTGTACGCATGGGACGTAAAACTCAAAGATTTCATTTTCATTTTTCCATCGTACGTGAACTAGCCCGACCCTTCTACTGTTTGGCAACTACATACACAGTGTCTACACGGAACTCAGTGCCATAACACAAAATGCATCTCAACACTTTTGTCTCGTATGCAAAGGCAACCTTAGCAGGAGGACACGGTACTGAAATAGATGCGAAGTATACCTAATTCGATCCCAGCAGGCGTGCACACAAACAAGTTTTAGAGCACAGGTTGCGGCCATGAGATTTTTTTTGGGAGGGAATATTATTTTTCATTCAAAATGACACAACAAAACTTTAATTATACTAAAATGATACTTTTAAAAAGCTAAATTAAATTAAATTTAGTCTACAAAGCAAGTTATCTTGGTTTCGAAACCAACTACTGTCTCTTCTACTAGTTTTTATTTGGGGGGCATGGAGATCCCAGAGCCATTTGAGTGTGAGATAAACTTTAAAAAAATATTATTATTAAAATAGAGATGCTGTGGATTGTTGAAGCGAACCATCCTTCCTTTTCCTTTTCACTATCCCGATTTCAACCCCGAACTATACGAGTAACTCTAATGTCAAGCGAAACACACATGTTTTACGAAGTCGAAGAATTGTTACGAAGTTCTCACAAAAACACTTTAAAGAGGATGGGATTATTTGTCCATTTCTGCTCCATCAACAAAGATGATTGGGAATCCTCACAAAATACGCCATATTCACTAAAATAAAATTATTTTATTTTACGAAATCTATTGTAGAATATTGAAAGGAAATTAAGTGTGTATATTGCGATGGGTGTAAACGCTCATTTTTGACTGACTTCAATTCCAAGCATTGGAGATCGTGTGAAAGCTTCAACAAACATATACATCGTATTATATCAAAATGGCAAAATGAAATCTTTCAGTTGAACGTCCCGCGAATATGCCTTTAAAATAAGGGAGACGACGATTAAGGCAAGTGAATGATGATGAAAAAATCGGTGGAATAAAAATGAGAGAGGAAACGGGAGTAGCCTGAGAAAAGCCACGGACACGATGTTGTCCATTACAAATTTACTTGGACGGGGCTCGAACCAGGAAGCCCACGCACCGGAGGTAAGCGCTCTACCACTGAGCCACCTTGTCCCTCAAAAGACACAAAGCTTTATTACCATAGCAAAAAATATCTCAATTAACTAACCAATGAGAGTCGTGATCCTTACTTGGAAGTCTTATGTAAAAGGCAACAGAACGGAATATTACTTGATCTTAAATTCAATTTATTTCTGTTTACATGGAGTATGTTTGCGTACGATACATGCCATCTCGCATAAAAAAACGAAATGGATATGCAATGAAAATGAATAGGCCCTTTCCAACGTATCAATTTACGCTTACGTTTCCTGACATACAAAAACAATAGAGGAGTCGAAAGGTACGAAGAGAGAAACGGAGAACTGAAAACTAGGGCAACGAGCTCTCAAGTTCAGAGTAAAATCGATAACGCTGTTGGTCATGTCTTCAGAGTGCATCCCAACACAAATACAAGACTGATCTCCTCGACGACCGTTAAAACGCAACAACACAAAACCACTAAATTCAAAACAACCGCAACGAACATAAAAACAACAGAAGAAAAACCACAATTTTATTATTGGTTATAATAACTTCTAGCCTTAGGCTAACATGGATTCAGTACTAAGTCGCTGACTTCCTACAAAATTACATCGATAATTGCGGATTTCCGCAACCATCGTAAATGTTCATAAATAAATCCGAATAATATATATGTACAACATGCAAGTACGATTTTTGGACCCATAAAAAGTGAATCAAAGATTAGACTTCTTGTTTTAAATGTTGTCCTTTTCTTTTCTCATATTCACAGATAAAAACCATGCTTCAAACAACGTTATAATTTTCTATAGGAAGTAGAAAATTGGTCGAAAAGTTTCATTTCTTATACACGAATTAAAACAACTAAATCTACGAAGCGCAACGAAACTCAAATCTCCAAAAATTGAATGATAGTTCAAATTGGCTTAATTTGTTTCGTAGCTGCAACATAATTAGGAACTTGAAATTTCATGTGTTTACATGAAATGCAGTCTTTGAACTTCATTTTCTTAAAAATAATGAATGTATTTTTATGAACACTGATACACTACTTAGTTCTATCCAGTAGTTTAATAACAGAAGTGAAACTGATACATAATAATAAATGAAATCTGAATTAAAAAAAAAAAATGCTATAGCTGCTTCTGTTATGTATTGCTTCACTATATAATATTCAAATAGCATTCATAATTTGATTTCAGTTTTGTGTTTATGCTTTTTCTTTTTTTTCTTGGTTTCCTTATCTCCCATCAAGCGCTCCGGCAGATAAATTTGGTAATACAACTCACAGCATACATTTAATATATGCTGTGAGTTGTATTTACAGCATACATTTAATACATTTAATATTCACAGTAACTGTTCAGCTACTATGAATAACCCATTTTCATGATAAAGAAATAGACCTACTATAGTCACCTTTCACCAAGCAGGTAATACGAAATTCAAAGTATCTATGACTTTTATAAAAATATTTATGAAACAGCTCAGTATGGTGTCCAATTACTTCGATCAATATGCACACGTACCTTCGTTTCTTCTGTCTTGTTTCCACTGGCATAGTTCTACGCACTCACTATTATGTGCTACAAATTCCCATAAAACTATGATCAAATGAAACGACAAATACAATACAAGCCTGAACATGTAGGATGCAAACGTCAATACGAGAAACTTACGAAAGAAAACTGAAATTCCCGCGCAGCTGGGTTCAACGGTCATCAACCTTTCTCGTTGAGCTGGATGCTACTAAAAATACGGAGATAACGCTGCTATGCAGACGATAGCAAATGAAATCAACAAAAAAATACAAGGAATCGGTCGTCGAATATTATATCGTATCTAAACAATTCTACAACCGCACTAACAACAAAAACGTATTTAATATTATTGTCTAGTTTTCGCTTAAAGCTAACATATTTCCCGTTCTTCTTATATTGTTCCAGATAGGACTGCACAACAACACACGTTTCTTCTTCATGTATTTGCGAAAGTATAGTCCATATTTTCAAGATTGTAGCACACTAGCATATTTTGGAAGAATGATTTCTTTCAAGTACTGGCATACGTAGAATTTCATCAAAGGAATGAGGGTTTGAAGTGCTCTATTTCATTCCTTTTTAAGACAAGGATGATTTCTGTGTATAGTCCTATATCGTAATACAGTAAACTTCTATTTGTCTGTTCTGCTGAAGAAGGGATTAAACTTCGAAACCACTTTGTGTACGCCACTGCTTTCGATTGACATCACACAGCTTGAAGAGAACTAGATGATGTTTAGTAAGAACACTATTAAAAATTTCAAGCACCCCTGTGATTAATTCATTAGTAAAGTAGTCCTTTAATGAGATAGTAAGTAGCCCATTGGTGCGGAAAACAAGGTTTGAGGTCGGAATAAGTACAGGGTTTCAGCCCCTATGTTAATACATTTGATTAACTTCGGTACTGAGACGAGACGAGTCAACGACCCCGTCAAATAATAATAATAATAATAATAATAATAATAATAATAATAATAATAATAATAATAATAATAATAATAATAATAATAATAATAAAGGAAAAGGTATAATTCGATCCCAACATTCGCTTAGTGCGGTAAAAGAATCTTCTAAAATAGCGCATTAGTTGATGCTTGATCAATAACTAAATTTGTCTCACATTATTTTGTACGCATAAAAAAAAAACTGAATTGGTGGTATTATATTGTAGTTGGATGTACTGAGTATGAAAAATTAGTCCAATAAGTCAGTTGGAGTTTGGAGAGGTATGATCCTAGTGTTAAGACGTCCCTGCGACATTGTAGCATTTGTAACAGATAATACCAAAATATACTTATTCAATATATTAATGAGCAATAGTTTAACGTACAAACGTATTAACCCGTCGATGCGACATTACAGAAGACATTATCCTTTCGATAAAGAAGAAAAATGAACATTGCAAATTGGTGTGACCTCGACGTGATTCAAAAGTACGTATTGGTTCGGGTGGCATTCATGACGTTTGTGAACAAACAGAGCTATTTCCATATTGGGAACTTATAATGTTTTAGGTTTAAGTGTTCACGTTTATTTTGATAAAAATGTCGGACACGAGCACGGAAGCTGTTTGTTATGACGATAGTGGACTTTCTGTGCGTGGTGATGTTTGTAATAAATACTATCATTTTAAGTGTTTAAACGTTAGTGAAAAGGAGCAGGAGTAGTATTGTTCGCAACAGATACTCTATGGAAGTGTAACGAATGTACAAAAGAAGACACACGCAAGGAAAAGTCGGTAAAAGATGACAAACTGGACGTTTAATGACACGACTCGATAGTAACCTCCAAGAAGTTCGTTCTGAAGTGAAAAACAACGTCCGAGAAGTTCGTGCTGAAATAAAGGAAGAGATGCAAGGAATGCATAAACGATTAGGAAAGAGTGTATTTGGGTTCCAGCGCCAAGTTAAAAGAACTGAAAGTAAGAATAATCTCTAATAGAGCTGTTTGCACAAAGGAAAGTGATCAGCTTCAAAAGGAAGTGGAAAAATTAACGGAGATTTGAATCCCTGGAGAAACTTGTCAAAGAGCGGCCAGACGACTTGTGTGTTCGTGAAAATGAGCCAACCATTAAAAGTAGAATCTGTCAAGAAGATGAAGAAGTGGAAGACCAGGGCTCAGAGATGCCAAATGAGCTCGAAGGAAAGCAGGAAGACGTGTTTTATTTGTGTGCAGATCACAACCGCCAAAGGAGGAACACTAACCAAGCTTAAGTACATCTTTTCAAGGCGCATTTGGCAACATACCGCGGTCCAATGATAATACTTTTGTTGCCGACTGTATTACAAGTTTAAACTCTCATGTTGTGTCTAATAACAGTAATAAGAATTGTTCTGCTTATGAAGAGTTCAAGAATAGATTTTATTTTCCATTTAAATGAAAAGGTGAAGGACCTAATTTCTTGCAAAATTTTTGAACGATAATTTTAAATCAAATAATTTTGAACATGTAGGAAGTAATAGTTCTTACTCTGGTTCTGAAACTCACGAAAAATTAAGGTGTACCACTAGGTGTTCTCGGTGCTATGCTAAACGCTGCTTGAATAATGCAGTGTTGCCAGATAGTGCTGAGTGTTTACTGATGCCAGATAATAAAGGAAGTAATCATGGAATTCTGCTTGAATATTTACTGGAGAAATTAGTTTTCGACCCTTACCGCAATTCACAGATAAGTTCCGCTTCTCGAACTGCAACGCTACGATCCAGGAATTTTCTTACTGTGACTACCACAGTAAACGTACAAATTTGGCAACAATGCATTATGGCGTTCTGCGCAAATTTCTTCTCAAAATCTACCTCCTTAAATGTAAATTAATATTTAAATAAAATGTGAAACATAACACGAAAAACGGTCAAACAATATATCTATTTCGTAATAAGATCGTTACTCTAAAATATTTTACACATACAAATAAACATTTCATAAATCTAAGCACTTCTACTAAGATCTAACAGTAAGTGCCATCTTGTGTGCTCTTTGTAAAACGAATCAAATATTTTTTTAATGTTATTTTTCTCATATCAGACGACACAACCAAATGAATCAGTGTCTTGTGGTGTAGCTGAAACATAACTTTATCTTATAGTACAATATTTATAATATATAACGTTTCATTGTGAAGTAGTTAAGGGAACGAGCTAAAATATGTACTGACATCCGGGTGGTGATCCACCTTAATAGAGTGTATGAGGTCAAGGGAGGAAATGTGCTTAGCTGATTGTAACAGACGTTAGGGGAAACATCGTTGTGGCTTTCCTGCTGACTCGCGTGCATGGGAGAGAAATCTGATACGACCGGTCGAAGAAAAAAACAGAATTAGATTGTTTTAAGCTGAAAAGGTCAAAGAAAAAAAATAAAGGTAATTGTTGTCAACTAAGAAAGGGTTGTGACAAGGAAACAGCAGTTTAATCCTAATAATGAGGTTTTCGATAACGATAGGGTATGCTTTAATAGACGTTTTGGTGACAATGTAGTAGCATCTAGGTCAGTTAAACTAACAGAATTAAATGTTTACCCTTCGTTTTCTGGCGACATCATGACTGAAAGTCCGCGAAAGTTCTTAGAAGAAATGACCTCAAATTTTGAGATGGGATGCATTAATGAAAGGGATCGTTTATGAATCTTGGAAAAGAAAATTTACTAATAGTGCGCAAGGTTGGTTTTTGTCTATGAAGAGTAAAATAAGGTCTTATAACGATTTTGTACACTATTTTCTTGAGAAGTATACTGATAAAAGGATTGTAGCTGCACAACTTCGTGCTTTGTATCAATCTAAGTTTAAATCTTCAGGGTATAAATCACTTGTTGATTATGCTTGGTCAGTGTATCGAAAGTTTGTGAACTTAGTGTCTTGTCCTGATGAATTTGAGACTGTGTATTTATTGTGATCAGTGTTGCCATATGATGTACGTAAAATGCTATCACTTGTTAAAATACAGTGTGTGTGTGCGATCTGATTGATTAGAACGTTTGGATATTCCACGATGTAATTGTGTGGTTGATAGTTGTAAGTATTACGATAATGATAAACGTGTTAAAGAAACAAGTAGCCAAAATGACAGATATGCTAAAACAAATAAATATGATGTAAGGAATGTACAAGTAAAGGATAGAGAGACCCAATGTACTGATGATAAGAATAGGCCGTACACCAAAAATAAATTTCGCGAACGGAAGTATTTTCACAGAAGGAATCGTAGGTTTTCAAACAGAAATAACAGATGGTATTGGAGACGAAGAAATAGACGAGATTATATGAAAGGAACGATGATAATGATGATGAGAGTGTACAGAATGAATTTAGTAGAAGTGGTGCTGTGCATGATAATAGTGTAAGTGCAGAACAAGATGAAAGAGGCAGGGATTCTAGTAGTTTCCCTGATCATCGTCTGTTTCACACTAATGAAACTAGAAATGATTGACTAGGCGTAGAGTCAGGCACATAAATTTCTGAATTCAGAAATGGTGAGGTAGAGTGTTATGATAAAACAAAAATACAAACTAGCACCAACTTAAAAATTTGTTTTGTTGTTGACGACGAATTCTTGCTTAGTTCTGAGAGAAGGAGTTTTGAGAGGTGTAAATTTTCTTCACCGCGATCAAGTTGTAGTATTGTAGGGTTACAGTTTACCAGGGACGTAGTGTCCATTAAGGCTATAAGGCTTAGCCTATCCATTTATTTATACATCAGCCTCAAATGTTGCTTTTGGATATTGATACAATTAATTTTATTAAAATGGATTTATTTTACAATACGCTGTTTAAACATCAAGCGAGTTGAAGCGAAGCTTCTGCAAGAACGCATTGAGGGCTATCGGCGGCTAGCCTTCCGCTTCTCTCATGGAATTAGGAGAACGGGGCGGTGACAATCACTTTCCCGCCACCCTCAGCAGACGAAAACTTCTTGAGTTATATACAAATTCAACATGATGCAACGAAAGTGGACGAATACTCACGAAGATGACTAAAGGCTAGCCTTTCGGGTGTTTAGGGAAAGAAAAGCGACAGGATGCCGTCTTGTAAGAAACTATAGAACAAAGACTATGAAAAATTTAGAAGCTCACATTCAGTAACGAGTTTTGACCAAGAAAAAAAAGGGAGACAGAGAGAATAAAAATGTTATGTTATTATGAATGGTATTAATTCATCAGGGACCTTATTGCGTACTGGTTTGCGTTATCAGAGCGTAAAATTTACATTTTAGTTTTCAAGAATTGACATAGCAGTTATGTTGTATTTTTTGCGTTGCGTTGCTATCCGCAAGTTTTTCGAAGATCGATACTGAAGAAGACCTCAAATGATTTATAGTTTCTTTTTTTCATACTTTCAATCTAAAAATAGCTTTTTCTGTAAAAACCATCAATTGACTGTGAGCTACTGCTCCACTGTTTTCCATTAGTATGCTGATATGTGTTGTTGTGGGTGAAGTGCTTAAGTTTGTCTATGATTTGAGGAAGTTACACTTAAGATCGTCCTATAGCTATCCGTCTTCATTTGTTTCTTTGAAACAGTAATACAGTGTATGTGTGATATGCGAGTATTGCATATGTAAGGAAACCGTATATGTAAGGGAAATATGAAGCAGAACCATTCTTATACCTTTTCTTGGATTGTATGAAAAATATATTGCATGAATTAGCATTTTTTCTATCAAGCATTACAGTGTAGTCAGAACACTAAGACGTGATCGTTTAAATAAGGGCGGGATACTGTTTTGGGGGGAGGGGCAACTTAAATTCACTTCACACTTATATATACATACAACGAAAATTGCAAGTTTCAGGAGACTGGGCCCCTCCTAGCCACCCTCTAGCTACGAATCTAATTTCAGCCTACCCATTTCAAACCTTCACGCTAAGTTACTGCAGTTTACATGTATTATTGACACTGGTAGCGAGTGCTCTATTTTATCAAAGAAAGCATGGGATAAAATTGTTGCAATAATGCCTAAAGCAAAACTGAATTCTGCAAAAAATGTGATATTGTCTGGATTTGTAAATAATGTTAAGCAAAATGTAAAAAGTTGCCAGGAACTAAATATAATAATAAATGACAGGGTGTTCAACATTTTTACATTTGTTGTTGATGGTCTTCATGTTGATTTGTTGATTGGTGCTTTTTTTTTTTTTTTTTGTATAAATACAACGTTGTCCTAGAGCTTCAGAACAATATAATGTGTTTAAAGGATAAAGTTGGTACTGAAACTCTTGTCAACTCAAATAGTTTTAATGTAAGTAACTGTTTCATTTAAAAAAAAAAAAAAAAAAAAATGAGAGTTCAAACTGTATTACTAAACAATATATAATAGATTCTGAGCAAGCTAGGGATGACTTACCCATGTATGTTAAGCCAAAGTTGATAGATTTATTCTCAGATGAGCCTAGGTTAGCCAATTTGAAGCCATATAAGATTGTTTTGAAGGAACATATAGCTTTTCGAATTTGAAGAAATTTAATGGCTCAGAGGAGAGAATACTTGAACTTTTGGGTAAAGATTAAAGAAAAGATAAACAGATTATAAGGAAGTTATGTATAATAGTATATGTAGACTTATATAATTGTTAATGTACTTTATAGTAAAGTTAATATTGTTTTAAAGTATTTACAAGTAAAAAAAAAAAAAATAGAAAAATTAACTTCAGGCAGGGAGAGACGGTAGTGTTTAATATTATGTAAAGATCAGTTGAATTTTGTATGCATAAAAAAGAAAAAAGAATTAAATTGGTGGTATTATATTGTAGGTGGATACACTGAGTATGAAAAATTAGTCCAATAAGTCAGTTGGAGAGGTACGAGAGGTTTAGCGTCGCTTTTCAGCAACGAGAGTATGTGAGACATGCGCCTACAGTTTAAGATCCAATCATCCTGAAATCAAACCAGGAACCCTGTACATCAAAGGCTCCAGCCACTTGGTCACCAGGAAAGGATAGCTGTGTACCAATAATAAACGATAAACAGCCTGAAAATATGAATAGATCTTCTTTCTGAAGCAATACAATTTTGTGATACGGTACTACATCTGCGAATACAACATCTACCAACATTGTAAAATAGCAAACGATGCTTGAAAACTCGCTCATCAGAAGCTCTCATGATGTCAAGAGAAGATATCTACACAGTGCTACAACAGAAGGAGCTTTGTTTCACGTTAAGTTCTGAATATTAATTGCCACGCAATGCTTGTATGGTTCCATCTGAATACCAATATATTATATTTTACATTTCACATGCAGATCTCAACGCAATTTCATCTAAGCAAACATCTATATTCCTCTGTTTGCCCTGTGAATGAGGATTCGTGCGAGTGTCCGTGAAATAAGGCCTTCAACTGCGAAAGGAGAACATCACGCAATGGTAGAACATACTGATGACTGCATAAATGTTGTCCCATCCTCAACATACTAGCATAGTCTGTTACAGCAAATACAATCTTTTGTATTTACAAAGGTCTTCACATTTATCAGACTCTTCTTTCATCGATTATTTTCTTTTATTTCTCTTTGTTTATGGGCGAACAATTATAATAGACTTAGCTTTGATTAAAATTACCCCTTTCTTTATTTCTTGTCTCTTATACGGTTATAAGCAGTGGTGCTATTCAGCCGGTTTGCTAGAACCGGTTGTTAAAATATTTCGAGTTTCACAGAACCGTTTGTTATACCCAGACATAACACTAAATTTTACCGTTATACCCAGAAACGGTAAATTTTAGTTTAACTATCTTTGTTTTTAGAAATTTTTAACAGCTAAAGGGATAAACATATGCCGCCTTATGCAGAGTCGTTTTGACGTATGATTAGCGTCATACTAAAAGCCTGACTACTGCAGGAAACATGTTAGTCGAGCTCTTTAGTATGGCACTAATCACATGTCAGAACGACTCTGCATAAGGCCCATGATCTCTTAGAACAATGTTTACAAGGACTGATCATTCTTCTTAAAATTACAATTTTGGATTCACAAGAGATGTTGATCCATTTCTCGTATTACACATTGGTACTCTTATATTATGTAAGCAGTACTCACTATGATATCTATTGTCTAGTCTGAATAAAATCTCCTTCAATAAGTTTTCTCCTGTCACTTAATGCCTCTAATCCCAAAAATTGATTCCAGTACTCATAACTACGTGAGTAGTAAACTCTATTCATTTTATGGCATATAGTAGCCTAATAAAACATTTTTGACTGACTCAATTTTGTTTGCTAGTTATACCATTCCAAATAACTAAATATAATTCGAAATAATAATAATAATAATAATAATAATATCTTTTTAACAAACAAAAATCGGTAATTATGGACACTCGTCATAATGATCAGTTTTTTTTTTTTTTTTTTTCAAATTGCATACAATCTGTATTGGCTAAAGGCGGCCGCCAGATCACAAAGTTAAAACCGGTTTAAACCGAGATGTAATAATAATAATAACTTTAGGAGAGCATTTGATAGTTCTTGTATATCATTTCGTTCCTTAAATTATACTCAAATTGTTGTAGAATTAACAAGTGCCGAAACATATTGTGGTCACAATTAAGTTATTAATGAACTGAATTCTTTTAAGTTTCACGTCCTACGGTTATGCCGGCTAGGCTAGAGACGGTGAGGATGAGAAAAGAATGAAAAGGTGGGAGGGAAAGGGAGAAGCCCGAGAAAACCCCAACACACCTCAGTGAGTGTCTACCTCAAAGCTCACTTGGAGCGAGCTGGGATCAAACCAAGGACCCCGTGCACCAATGGTCAACGCTCTACCACTGAGCCATCTCGACCTCCAGTTATTAAAACTGATTCAAAAGAACTGCTGGTTGGTTTTAGCAGCGAGACTATATGAGACGTGGTGGACCAACTGCTTCACGTAGGATCAGAACCACATGAGCTCCCATTCAGGAATCGAACCCAGGCATTCCACACCATCAAAAGTAAGTGTGTTCACGGTCAAATGATCAAGCAAGTTTTCTTAGAACCTGAAAATTAGTTGTTTATATTACTAAATTGTTAAAGAATTATTTCCATTTAATAACAATTCAGTCATATAAAACAAGTTCAAAAGATATTGGTGCAAAATGGCGAGTGTAATATGTCTAGAACAATTCAAATAAAGACAAACCGAAATAGGTCTATTTGTTACGTTTAACAAGGTAACCAACAGATGGAAGGAGAGCAGTTTCATTCACGAAATACGTGATATGATTCGACGACATTTATGACCTTCGACCAATCGAAAAGCTGGATGTAATAAACTAAACTATAATTAGGGACTACATGCAATGAAATAGGAATGCCCCGAGAGCAAAAGACGTTGAAACGTGACAGGAATACGACAAGCCATTTGGATGTTTTCAGAGCAACATGCGAGAAACATTTTGGAATTGCTTATTATTACTTCATTTGAAATCACGTTTCTTAAAATGTTTTCCCAATTTCTTAGGAATTGAATAACATTTTCCATAACAATTTTTCGCACTGTACAGGTGTATTCCATAAATCCAGAATAATCACCATCAATCACGTGAAGAAGTGTGGTTCATACATCTCTACATTTGCATTCGTAAATTTATTCTTGACATTTGTATTCATAACTTGATTTATACTATTCGTGATCTTTCTTTTCTTTTCTTTTCAATATGCAGATTTCTATTGTCATTCCAGCTTGATATAGTTATTAAAAGAAAAGAAAAAAACTGGTCTTTCTTTCATAAGCAATATACAATCAAACTCCAATCATCCGGACTGATGAATTCTGGACGCAATTTAGACTTTCTTAAGAATAAAAAGAAGTGGAAAATCAGGACTATTATCCTTACTTACTCCTTGCATACCTGTCAGCAGTATTCAAAACTACTTGCTTTTTTAGATTTTACTTTAAAAAAAAAGAGTTACAATTTCGAAAATACAAAAAATGAAATTTTTGAGTTTTACGTCCCACGGATATGCCGGTTAGGCTAAAGGAAACGGTGATGATGAGAAATGAATGAAATGGTGGAATGAAGAAAGTGGGAAGAAACGGGAGAACCCCGAGAAAACCCACGCACACGGTGTTTGTCCACCACAAAGTTCACTTGGCGGGAGCAGGGTTTGAACCTAGGACCCCAAGCACCAGAGGTGAACGCTTTACCACTGAGCCACCGCGGCCCCCGTACAAGTGAATTCTAAACCCTCCCCGGTGATCTACTGACTATAGTGCGTCCAGTAAGAGAACGTCTCTGACAGCTCGCAGTGACATTGCCACTACTCGCGTGTCAAGGTTTTTTCGGTGCAACTGTAGTGGCAATGTAATTAATGGTATAAGACAGAGTGATCGTGGTTGGTAACACTGATATCAAAGTAGGGGCTTCAATGTCCCACCGCATGTGGTAAGAAACGTCAGAGACCATCTCTTGTTGGCCGTGCTATAACGCGCGCGCCCGGTCCGACTGCCGGTGGGAGAGCACAAGAAAATAACTATGTTCGTTCACTTTCATTAATTTCAGTCTCTTTTAGCCTAAAAGTGCCCTCTCGTGGTTAAGCGGTCAGCGTTCGCGCCTTTGGCGTGAGAGACCCGGGTTCGACTCCCGGAGGGAGCTCAGGTAGTTCGGATCTAACGTTAAACTGCAGGTCAACGTCTTATATGAGGCGGTGGAAGCAAGAGTGATCTATGTTACATTTTTGAGATATTGGTACCCACAGGTCAGAACAATGTAAAATTATTTGTTCGAAAAATATCTGAACTGACTGAAAAGCTATACACAACGGTATTCTAACGTCACATATTCTAATCATGAGAGATGTAACACTTCGAGGCCATTTTTATTCAAATAATGCTTTCGTAACATGGACCACTCTTGCTTTGAACGCCTCAGCCTCGCTGCTAAAAGCGACGATAAACAAAATCACATCTTTTAGCCTAAAAGAAATAATTATGGGACGTTAAACTTAAAAAAAAAAAAATACACATGAGTTCTTCGGATTCTCTTAGGTTATGACAGTAGAGAAATATAGTATTTGCGCGGAATACTGATTTAAAATTATCCACGTATAAGATATGTTATAACACGTGCTCTATGTGCCATTCACCTGCCGAATGGACATTATCGACGCGGTGCCTGCATTCCTCCCGAGCTAGTACCTTCCACTGATTTCACCGCTGCTATGATTCTATTTCTAAGGTAATCCATATCAACTGGTAGGAAAAGCACAAAAACACAGACAATAACCCGACGAGGAGTCCCACTGTATGATATCTGTGGAACTTTACATTCATCTTAATGCCCCATATCATCACAGAGGCCATGGGACTAAAGCTTAACGTGATATTCGAAATACACACTTACACTGGAGTTCGTACCCGAAACTTCTGCACTGAAGAGAACGAAAAAAATATGAAATGTTTGAGTTTTGTGTCCCACGATTATGCTGGCTAGGCTAAAGGAGACGGTGATAGTAAGAAATGAACGAAATGGTGCGATGAAGAAAGTGGAAGGAAACGGGAGAACCTCAAGAAATCGCACGCATACAGTGTTTGTCCACCAAAGTTCACTTGGTGCGAGTGGGATCGAACCAAGGACCCCGTGCACCAGAGGTGAACGCTCTACAACTGAGCCACCGCGGCCCCCTGAAGAGAACGTTAGTCAGTATTTTAAACATCCATATTACAAAGTTCCACATCCTTTCTTGCATTCTTTAAATCGTGTTCAACAGCTGCACCACCTCAGCTTTTTAGCTTATTGATTTATATGGACAATTATTGTTCTTCTGTTTACTTTAGAATAAATTGAAACTAATGGTTTAATTTTGCTAATTTCTTGTTCAAATAGGGCCTATAGTTAAATATAGCATGCTTCTGCAAATTGAATTCGCATTATAAATTTAATATTAAAAATTGAACATCGCAAAATTTAATTTCCATGAAGTAAAGGACATTTTAAATCAGACTTGAGAAGTCAGTAAAATCACACCACTGAAATTACAGTCTTCTATATATACTGCTGAAAGGAAGAAGGTTTAACCCTTTTGGGATGTCGGGATTTTCGGATTTTTAAGGTAGATATTAGGACTTTCAGTCAAGCAGCTACTGTATAACTACTTTTCCTATGATTGTGGTTCGTATCTCATTCTTTAGAATAAAACAACTTTTCAAACGGTACCATTCAAATATCCATATCATATACCTAAAAAGGAGAATTCCAGGAAAATGCGGATGTTTTCTGAAAAAAACATAGTTCAGGCCCCTCTGCACCGGCCCTGTGTTACTCTTGAAGACCAAACAGATGATGTCATGACCCCCACTAACTTTACGAGCTCCTTCTCAAAACACGCGCGATCTGTTTCGCAATGCATGTACGACTGAACAATAAAACAAATTAACAGAAATACATGTTAAATGAGTTTTTTTAAAACAATATACATGTATGGTATATATATATATATATATATATATATATATATATATATATATATATATATATATATATATATATATATATATATATGTAACCACCATGTATATATACGTAGACCATCAATCCCTAAACGGTTAACGAGAGACATGATCCCCAAAAACAATTAAAAAGAAAACGCACAATACTGTTTTATTATACGACAGTCTGGAACAATCTTGACATTTGAAGAAGAGCGAGTCCAACTCTCGAATGAGAATTAGAACCAACTAGAGGGTGAAAGCGACATCGTGATCAAGTAGGTAAATGCATCAAAATGCAGGAGACGGTTGCTTTACTCATAAACCACACTTAGATCATCTACTTTCCCCTGTCACACCAACGCTGGGAACGTCGGATTACCTCACCTCAGAAAAAGAATGGGGAAAAAATCAACTACGTAGACAACTAAACAAATCTGGAGACAACCTTTTTAAGAGGATTTCTATGAAAACTTCTTAAAATGTACGTCTGGCTTCGTAAAGTTCTTGTTCCCTAAACGAACAACTGTGACTTTCAACTGATGGCTATACATTTATTCAAAGATAAACACGGAAGTGAGTCTGCAGTATGTTCAGAACATACAGAGAAAGCGACGTTCACGTTTCTTAATTAACTACACACATAGTCTACTACAAATAAATGCATTGTATCTGCTCATACGTATTGTGAAATGGAAGCCATGATTCTCTGGTATATGAATTCAGAAACTGGGACTGCGATGCATGAAACTTTAACCCAAGTATTGGGGCCGCGGTGACTCAGTGGTAGAATGCTCACATCTGGTCCGTAGAAAATGAAATGAAATCTTTCAGTTTTACGTCCCACGTTGATGTCATGTACGCTAACGGAGACGGTGATGGTGAGAAATTGTGGAATGAAGGGGGAGGAAACGAGAGAACCTCGAGAAAACCCACGCACACCGTGTTTGTCCACCACAAAGTCCACTTGGCGTTAGCTGGGATCGAACCTGGAATCCCATGCACCAGAGGTGAACCCATTACCAATGAGCCACCGTGGCCCCATAACTCTGGTGCATAGAATCTTTGATTCAATCCCAGTTCGCGTCGAGTGCATTTTGAGGTGGACAAAAACCGTGTGCATAGATTTTCACAGGGTTCTCCCCTTACCTTCCATTTTCTCCATTCTATCATTTCATTATTATAATTATCATCATAGTCTGTCTCCCTTAGCACCGGTGAATAGTCATAGGGCGTTAAAGTATAAATTCATTTCTTTATATTCAGTAAAGTAAACATAAATTACGTAAGTACTGTACTTGAAACGAATAATATTCCAAGGCTAGCTCAAGCGAAGGGTTGCATAAATACTCATGAAATGAAGAATCAGGTTGATTTAGAATAACCAAAAAAGTAAAATAATTGTAATAAAAACGAAACAATTATAAGGGGAAAAAGCGAACACATAAGAAAGTGTGATATATATATCTGATCAGAAACAATTTTGACGGATTAATGGTGCAAACTTCGAAAAGGTCAAGAACATAGTTGAAAAGCCATTTATTTTATCTATTTCATTCAAGATTAAAATTATATTATTCAGATAGGTATCATTCGCAAATATATTCCAACTGACAATGGCTAACGTGCGTGCGTAATCCCGTGTTCGAATTTGCTACAGAAGTAGGCCCTACTTACCTAGGATTGAAACACAAGTAATGGTCCCGATATTACTTTTAACGAAACGACCGTCTTGTGTATTGTCCTGGTGTAGAAAAGAGCTTTATTTATTTCCCTTTCGTGAGAAACTTCAACGATATTCTTGTTCATAAAGAATGTAACTTCCCTCCTTTTTTTTTTCCGAGTTTCGCAGATTCAAAAATAACGAAATGTCAATACTAATACAATATACGCTAATGCCATCATAATAATAATCATATTGTATTACTTACAAGTTGCTCCTCAAGCCTATTCGCTGTATACAACAGATTAAAAACGTGCTCAATTAAAAGTTGTAACTGTTTACATTTATTAAAAGTTCGTCCTGCAACTAACTTGATGTTAAACAAGTATTAATTCTCAAATCTAAATAGAGTTACGTCCCTTGTCTTAATAACCAATAGCAGAGCACGTTTAGCTTCAGTATCATCAGTATCCATTTACAACTAAAGCCTGTGACAAACATCTTGGCATTGAGCATTGAGATTTCTTGACGGTTTTCTGCGTGAAGTTGCGAGCCTAAGCTCCTGCCTTCCATGTGTGGTATTGACTTGGCTGCTGGATGCTGACGTAACTGTTCTGAAGGACTGCAACTGTCGCGAGTCCTTTGTGCACTCTTCTGTCTAGCCTAACGCGGGCCTGGCATTGGATAAGTTCTTCTTGGCGGTGGTGGTCTGTTTCCAATCTGGGCGACTGCTGGGTTCGTTTGTGTGCGGACGTTGGCCCAGAATCTTGTCGAAAGCGTTTGCCTTACCTCGCTGAGGAGAGGCAGTTCCAAGTCTTCATGTATTTGCGCTGTTGGTGTGTCCAGGGAATGGCCTGTTATCGCTCTTGCTGCTTTGTTTTGCACTGTCTGGAGGCGCCGAAGGTGGGATTGCGCTGCATACTCCCAGGCTGGGTGCGCGTACAGCAGTAGGGGACGAATGCGCATTACGTACACATTTCTTCGTGCTTCATGGGACAGTTGTGGACTGAGGAGAATCGGAAGGAGAGCTTTGCATCTCCTTGTGGCAGCTGCTGTCGTTTCGTTGATGTGTTGGCCAAACGTCAACTTTCTGTCTAGGATGACTCCTAGGTATTTGGCCTGTGGTTGCTGTTCAAGATGAGTACCGTGCAACGTCAGGTTGTAGTTCCTCCTCTTGCGATGTTTTCCGAAGTCGACGAGCGCTGTCTTCGCTGGGTTAATTTTGATTTTCCACTTCCTGGTCCAGTCCTCTATGTAGTTCAGATGCCTCTGGAGTGCCACTTCTGCATATCTCCGGTTGTGGTTACTCGCGAAGATCGCAGTGTCATCAGCAAAGGTGGCTGTCATTGTGCGCGCAGTCGTCGGGAGGTCGGCTGTGTATATGCTGTATAGCACGGGGGATATGCATGATCCTTGTGGGACCCCTGCTCTAATCTGTCTTGGTGCTGCTGTTGCCCCAGCATGGGGCACCTTGAAGGTGCGATGCTGGAGGTAGCTGTGGATCACTTTGACTAGGTAAGGCGGTATTCCTACTATCCTGAGTTTGTGGATGAGTCTGGAGTTCCACACTCTATCGAAGGCTTTCTCGATGTCGAGGAAAATTCCCAGAGTGTGGCCTCCAGCATTGAACTGGTGCGTGATGTTTTCTGTTACGCTGACCAGTTGCAGGGTCGTGCTATGGCCAGATCTGAATCCGAACTGGTGCTGCGGCACTATGTTCAGTTCTTCTGTCTGCTGGAGAATTCTTCTCTGGATGACCCTTTCGGCCACCTTGCTGATATGTGACAAGAGGCTTATTGGCCTGTGATTCTTCATTTCTGATCTTGATCCTTTTCCTTTCGGTATCATTATCAGTCTGCCCTCCTTCCAGCAGGAAGGGTAATGGCCTGTTTGAAGGATACCGTTGATAATTCTACATAGGAGGACTATTACTTTCCGTGGTGCATGCTTGATTGCTAGAGGAGGTATCTTGTCTGCTCCGGCTGCTCGCTTGGGGTGTATTCTTCTGATCAGTTGCTGAACCTCTCTTGGCGTGGTCAGTTGGTCTGCCGGGCATTGGGTTGGTCGTTGGATGAGCCGTAGGCTTTCCTCTACTGCTTTCAAGGTGGCTGGATCCGGTTGGATCTGATGTTCCTTGAACGTGTCTTCCCAATGAGCCGCGAAGAGTTCAGCTTGATCTGGAGCGGAATATGCCATTCCTTGTGGGCCTCGAATCGGCTGCGTACGGGTCGGTCCTTGGGGATTCGTGATGGAGCGTAGGAACCTCCAGAAGTCCGGCGATGGTGCGTCCAGTTCTTGCAGCGTCTTGTCCCATTTCTGGATTTTGAGTCTCCTCAGTCTCTTCTTCACCCTGGCAGTGAGAGCGTTCCACAGTTGTTTGTATTGCGGTTGCCTCGAAGTTTGCCACTTCTTCCGCGCCCATCTTTTCATGTGTACCAGTGCAGTGGTGCGAAGTTCTTCGTGGTCTGCCTACTGCCCTTGGTGTTTCGTCGCCCGAGTTGTTGCCAGACGTAACGCAGACTTCATTGTTGATGTCAGAGACTGGGTCGCTGCATCTATCTCCGTCGGTGTTCCCACTGGAAGTTGTGTGTCCACCATATCGGCCAGTAGCCGTGTGTACAGGTTCCAGTCGGTGGTCTTCTCCTGCGGTAGTTGGTCTGCAGGTGTGTAGTGCCTGATGGCTACGGTTGTTATCACTGGAATATGATCCGACTGTAGCGTATGGATGGCATCTGGTCCCTCCAGGATTGCTACATTGGCTGTCAGCGTCATATCCAGTATATCAGGCAGGTTCCCGTTCTTCGGATAGAAGGTGGGCTCCGTGGGTGCTGCTGGTATGAGGTCTATTCCTCTCAGCGCTCGTTGGAGTGCTCTGCCGTTAACGTTGGACACACGGGAATTCCATTCCGGATGTTTACAGTTTAGGTCACCACCGATGAAGATGCGGTGACCCAGTCTTCTTAGCAGCTGGAGGTCCGGGGCGTGAAGTGGCTGAGCTGGAGGCTTGTACGCCGAGATCAAGTGCATCGGTCCCTCCGGTGAGTGTAGGGTTAGGCCTGTAGCTTCTATTGACTGCATGGCTGGTAGTGGGAGTGGATCGTGTGGGATCTGTCTCTTGATGATGACTGCCGTGCCACCTTTGATGCCTGGTCGATCTGTTCTGTAGACGACGTAATTCCTGATACGGAAGATGTCGTGAGGCTTGAGCCAGGTCTCGCTGACGAGCGCGACGTCGACACTCTCCCTGGTCAGGAAGTCCGTGAACTCATCGTGTTGAGTTTTGATGCCATCTGCATTCCAACAGATCAGTCTGATGTCCCGGTTGATTCTGGTTTTACTGGGATTCATCATCGATCAGCGAATAAAACGCAAGCTCTGACGCGACGTTGCCGAATGCTAAGGGGTGTGGCTATGGCTAAGCAGACAAACTACAGCGCGATCAGTTGGCAGAGGATAGATGTGGATGTGTACGTACAAAATAAATGACAATACCGCTAGCCTCTCATGTGCTCGCAGCATTTAAAGGGAACTTCAAGCGCCGCCTTCAAATGCCAAGATGTTTGTCACGCCGTTTAATTAAATTGAAACAATATACAGTTTTTAGGTTGCAATGAAATCATCATAATAGTTTTGCATCTGCAAACTGCCTACACGCTGGCGCCATCTAGTGGTGTGTCACGTGGCGCATAGTGTGACACCTATTACAACGACTCTTGACTATTATGAATTAGCGTTACACACCGACTGAGAGGTTTTCTTTTATTCCTGAGAATCCAACACTATCAACATCAATGATCTTACATTTCCTTCGTTGATATCAGCTGTCCCGAGGCTATGCGGTTAGCATATACGTCATCAGCATGGGAAATAGGACTTCGATTCCTGCTTGGAGTTTTATGTTATGCTGAGAAGCACATCTTCCAGTTTTACGTTCTACGATTATGCCGGCTAGGCTAAATGAGATGATCAGAAAGGAATAAAATGGCGCAATGAAGAAGATGGGAAGAAACAAGAGAAAACCCACGCACACAGTGTTTGTCCATCACAAAATCCACTTGGTGCGTCAGGGACCGCCCACACAAAAGGTGAATGCTCTACCACTGAGCCAGTGCGGCCCGAGAAGCACATCTTCTAAAGCCTCGGTGCTAAGGGAACCTTAAACTTTACATAACAAGCTTCTATCATATGAGGGTGGCACGGTGGCTTAGTGGTAGAGTGCTTACCTCTGATGCGTGGGGTTCTTGGTTTGATCCCAGAACCAATAAGTTTGTGGTGGACAATATTGTATTCCTGGATTTTCTCGTGGTACTCCTGTTTCCTCCCACATTCTCATTATACCGATTCTTCGATCATCATTCAGTTGCCTTAGTCATCGCCTCCCTTAGTCTAAAAGGCATAACTGTGGGACGTTAACCTAGAAAATTTCAATTCATTTTCATTTTTATCATGTGAGGATGCACCGGGAGCACATCTCTGATGCGAAGAGCCCCTGATTCCAACCAATGGTATATGAATTTGTGGCAAGCAATATCACGTTCATGAATCTTCCATAATCACTAGCTTACGTTTATCATCTGTTTTTCTTTAGCCTAAAAAAAGACACAGATGTGAAACGATAAACTGAAGATTTTATTATTTGCTTTCTATCATATTTCTCTTAATAATTTCTAGCTTTTTAACTAAATCAGATATTACTGCTTCCTCCCATTTTTCTTCAACGTTTTCTTATTACTTTTTCGTTCCCGTATCCATATTTCCAATGGTTTTAGTCGCTTTTTGTAGTCTATGCTCCGTACTCTACGTATAAAGATTAGTCGGTCAAAAAGGTGCAACAGCTTTCTTAGACAACTATTCTGAGTGGTTTTTCCTGAATTTTCCTCATTCACACCACCCAAATGCCGGGATGGTATCTAACATATAGGTTGCAAATGAAATGAAATTTTCAATTATGTTCTTGAGGCTAAGAGAGACGATGATGATGGAGGAACTGGTGAATAAGATTGTGGGAGGAAACAAGAAAACCCACGGGCACGATGTTGTCCACCACAAACTTACTTCGCCGAGGATCGAACCAGGGACCTCACGCACCAGAGGTAAGCGATTTACCACTGAGCCATAATACCCCTCCCCAGACCGTTTCCGGAACGGTTCCAGATCGTTTCCTTCCTTAGCTGTATCCTGAGAATGTGCTCCCTAGGGACCCCGTCTCTAAGGACAAATATGCCGGTAATGCCCAAAAATATGTACAAAAAAATAACCTACGTACACATCAAGATTTATTATCTACAACTAATTTATATACTAGTATGAACTAGTAATTACCGTAAAATATTGCCCTGGAAGTATTTTTAAAAATAAATTCTGTGTATTTCTGTTCCATACCTCATGCTTTATCTCTCTGTCCGTTGTTTAGTTCGTATATCATCCAGTCTGGAAAGGTGACGGAGCTTGTAACGAAGTCTCCTCCAACCCCTCTGCCACACAGGGAGCATCTGCTTTATACTTGCTATTCCTGTCGATCTCCACACTGACAAAAACGCATCCCCTGCTCTGCTCGATGGGGTAAAAATATATCTCAGCAAATGCTATTCCTCACACGACCTTCCCCAACATACATCTGGTATTTCACAAAGGTAACACGACAGATATCGGAGGCTCTTTCTTTATGGAACAGCAGCACATGAAACTTTTAGAATGAATCAACTACCACACAGTGACCACCGTTAACATTCAAGTCTTCCTGCATCTGAGACTAGATCTAAGAACAAACAAACAGGCATTTTGATAACCTCAATCAAAACTAGTCTCTATCTAAAAGCACGTTGGTAAAGTTCTTGTCTGTATATTATCAAACGCTTATAATCCCGTAAGGAGGACGGAACATGTATTGGAATCTAAATTTTCATATTGGAGAAAATGTTGACTGGAGACATACACTATCATGTTTTTTTTAAAAAAAAATTACATATCAACCATAATTACGTTATCTATTATCTGGCGTCAGTATCCATGTTAAGTCGTAAGTATACATTTGAAATATCGAAATGAGAGGGAAGAAAATAAATAAAAGTTTAAAGTGAGTTGCGCACTTTGTTTTCGCTCAAAAATTATTTTCACAACCATTACTTTCATTAATCACCTATTCATTCATTATTCTCATATAGTCTAATTGGTGTGTATATATAACCACTGGCATGACAGCCCTTATGGACCTAAGCCACTCCAACGCCATCTGTTAGCGACCGGCTGAACTAAGTCCAGCTTAGCTACGAAGAGGTCATCAGCACGCTACGTCGCCCAGTCTCTAACAAACGTATCAGGAGCTATCTAGACCTAGTATTTGTCACGTCTTTTATTCACGTGACTCCCCAGTTTGCCTCACGACGCCGACGTTGGGTGCTCGCCGAAAATTGGGAAGCAATCGGACCCGGGACCATGAGGACTTGAGTATATATATATATATATATATATATATATATATATATATATATATATATAATCCAGGGCGCTGTACTAATCCGAATACTTTACATGTAGTTTCATAATACATACTTTCAAAGAATGTAAAGAGTAAATTGCACATTGTAATCAACGGTTAGTTAAATTAATTAAAGATTCGATTAAAACACCATGCATATCTATAAATAAATAGTGTAAGGGTTTCGTTAATACCTGGTTAATTAAATTGATATCCCGTTTAATTAACTTGACTAAAAGATTCAATTAAAAACTGGTCAATTAAACTGGTATCACACTCGATTAAAAGGAAAAATAATTAAAAAAATAACCTATATAAGGATACGAAAAGCAAACTGAAATTATATTAATTTGATATATCAAAGGGTTAATCACGCTCGATTAATTTGAGTAAAAGTTAATTAAAACATCAACGCACTAAAAAAATAAGCAGCATAAGGATACGAAAAAGCAAAAGGATGTCCTAGTTTTCCCTAATTAACTTGATATTAACAAAAATGGTCCGTAAGGTATCACAATACTTATTATTTATTTAAATAATTTCGGTGACATATACTCTACCATGCTTTGTTCACAGTTAGCACTGATCAGAGATCGAAACTGCGGATAGATTGTCGGCACAGGACCACGGCATCAATACCGGAAGGCACAAACACTGAGTGATGGATGATCCACCCTTATTATATCCTCCTCATTCATTCATTTGACATGAAGATAAACAGAGCACACCATTGACTCAACAGAAATAAAAAAAAAAAATAAAATAAAAATAAAGACTGAGCAACTGAGTAACTGGAATGGAGTGGAGTGGTTGACGAAAATGGATCTCGTGGATTACCGCCTACTACTAGTAGTAACTGTAGTTCCCGACCTTCCTTGAGGATCTTCTGGCGCTCTTTCCATCTCTTCATGCAATGACTTGGGTGTGGTCACGATAGGTCACGCCACATCCAAAACAATATACCATGCATACCTTGATAAATTGGATTTCACACATCGTTATCAATGGTCCATAAAACGTTACACCAAACACATAGAATCATTGTTTTTTTTTTTTTTTTTTTAATTTCCACTTCTGAGATCATACCGTATTTTTGGATATATGCTTATTTCTATATGAAGCCACTTACTTCTAAATTCCTTGGTTAATGTTATATATTTCGTTACGCTATTCGCACGCAAGTCATGTTTAACCGATAACCAGAGAATTCCATATATATTGAGAAAACCTTATAGTCCACTATTAGATTGCGCACTCATCCGTGGTGTGATGAATTCCTGATTCGATTCTAGACTACAAGCTTGAGGTGGGCATCTCGAGGTTCTTCAGTTTCCTCCCGTATTCTTTTTTTTTTTTTTTTTTTTAATCAACTTTCAAACAACCATTCACTTACGTATATCACCCACTTCATTCAGCCTATAGCGCATAAATGCACCTGGTAGAGATGGTGTGGGTAATGAAGACTTGGCCCATGACCCAGTCACCCACTACCCACCGTGACTCACTCTAACCCATGACCCACCATGGTCCACCACCCACATGACCTACTCTGACCTACGACCCACCAAAATTCATTGTCATCAACTCTGACCCATAATCCATGCCATCCTCTCCACTGACTACAGAATTTATACTTTAAATAAAACAAAGCTGTGAAATTATCATTAATTGCAGTTTTAATTTCTACGGTCAATCGCTCAAGCACCGCTGTTACAATAACGGTAGATCAGACCTTTACGATATAAAATGGTAAAGTATTTGTTATGGGCCATATTACGATGAATTTCTATTTAATTATTATACACAATTATTTCCTTGAATTACAGAAACTTTTCAGTGGAAAATAGGATGAAGTTTGGAAATATCAAATCGAGATAAAGTAGGTCAACGTAAAGGAAAAAAAAAAGTGTAAAATTCGAATGTCTCTCGAAAACCAAGTAGTTAAGTCTTATGACTATTATTACAACTATCAATATCCAAAAGTGCCTGAAGTTCATTTTTCACTTAGATATACTCATCTCAGGTAAGTAAATAGAAAGAAATGAAAAAGGGAGAAAAATTGAGGCCTTAAAAGTAAAGCGTAGACAATAGACATTCACCAGTGTTTAGCAAACCCTGTCTACAATGCACTAAGTAGAGTGGGTCAGTTGTTTAGAATGGTTACGGTGGGTCGCATCATGTTGGTCATGTTAACCCACTCCGTCTCTAGTACCCGGTTAATCTTAATATTTCATTTCACTTTGTGTCACTTCTGATTTATACACGAAAAAACTGGACCATTTCGGGAATTAAAATAATAATAAAGATCCAGCCAGGCGACGGATATGTAGGCATACGCAACTCACCGACAGTAGGCTACTTTTAAAGTAGTCGTTGCAATACATAAAGTGATACTTAAATCAGTTGCCACTAGCAGTTATTACGATTCTGGCTTAACTAATATAGTAGTTAGCTGACTAGAGCAGTAATTCCCATAATTCATTGACAATATCAATGATAAGACTCTCTTCTGTAAAGTGAAGTTGTTTATGTGAGCCCTGCTGCTGTTAGTGCTAGTTAGTTGGTGCTGAAAATGCAATTTTGAAAACTCACTTATGGCAAACCCTATAATTAATTTTTCCTACCACAAAGTTTCCTGCCTCCCCATTTCATTAGTGAGTAGCGCGTGTGCTTTTGGTAAACGTAGTCATGGGTCTGATCCCTGGTGGGAGAACACAAAATTTAATTTCACCATCACTTATTTTCATTAATCATCCGTCCCCTTCAGCCTAAAGGGGCCGCGGTGGCTCAGTGGTAGAGCGTTCACCTCTACCGGTTCGATCCCAGCCCCCGCCAAGTGAACTATGTGCTGAACAAACCCCGTGTGCGTGGGTTTCCTCGGGGTTCTCCCGTTTCATCCCAATTTCTTCATTCCACCATTTCATTCATTACTCATCATTACCGTCTCCTTTAGCCTAACTGGAATAATGTGGGACGTAAAACTGAAAGATTTCATTTCATTTTCCTTCAGCCTAAAGGTATAAACGTTGGACGTTAAACTAAGTGTTGATTTCATGAGTTGTGTTGAATTTGAGTTTAACGTCCCGTTCAGCAGCGAGGCTATATGAGACGTGGACCTACTGATTAACGTGGAATCCGAACCACATGAGCTCCCGCCGGGAATCGAACCCGGGCCTCCCACGCCAAAGGCGCGTACGCTAACCGCTTAGCCACGGAAGAGCTCAGTGTTGATTTCATTTCACAGTTTCCTACGTTCATTTGCACAACCATAATTCTATCAGTATCATTTATGTTCTTGCAAACCACACACACACACATACAAAAAAGGAAACATCCATTATTCTTTCCACCCGTTAAATCAAGCGAATTAAATATGTCTAACATGTGTTCAAACATCGAGAAGACTAGTTATCTTCTTCAAGTTCATTATAAGTAAATGAATGAAACTCCGATCATTACGCACTTTCGAATCAATATTAGAACTGTACTGGAAAGTGAAAACCGTGAAGCAAGAAAATCATTAATGCTGCTTATGGCAAACAGGAATTTATTTACCATATACGATATGCATACGAGCATACCTAACTGTAAAAATTCTTTCGCTGAATTGAGACGGAAGTCCATGACATGTGTTAGCATCTTTCTTGTAAAATTAGCATGTTATTAGATTCAATTGATCGGTGATGACAGGAAAAAGAAAGAATTCAGTAAGTAGCCTTTTTCCTTTCTTTCTTTTCTTTCTTTCTTTTTTTTTTTTTTTACATATACATTACAAAATAAAAAGTCTGTTCCAGCAGAAAAAGTGTATTTTTTTTTGTTTTGGCAACGAACTGCTTACTTTTTAGCATCATAAAAATGAGTTTTACTCCATTTCCTCGTAACCTACCTATGAAGATTTATACTCAACCATAAAAGCTTATTTACCTCCATGAAATCTATTGATTGGTACGTCTTATCTTTGGATCATGTTTCTCGTCAGAAGCTAATTTTACAGTATTATTGGACGTTTGATTTAAAAAAAAAAAAAAAAAAAACTTCCGAGATGATACATCTATGAATCAGTAGATCATTGAGCTAAACAGAAAGACATGGGGCCTCTTTCCGTACCGATTTGCGTCAACGCAACACAAATTTTGCGCTTGAATTTGCAACAATCGAAATAGTCGTTATAACCGATATTTGCATGTTGTGTGTTGCGTTACGCTTCGCAATGTTTGGGCCCTAGTAGCAAAATCGGTTGGCCCAACGTTGGGAAAATAGTTTGCGATGCGATATACCAACGGTGGCTCAACGTCAGGTTGTCCACTTGGGCAACCATTTCCCAACCAACGAGCTGTTCTCCGACATTTAGCCAATGGTTGGTTGGGAAAACAGTCAATTCTAGTATCGTTGCGTGAAGATCGGGAGAATGGTTGGCCAACCATACATTTAGAAAATGTCAGAACGTTTTTCCGCTATAGCCTCGCACCAACAATCACCTACCATCCTGACCAAATCCAACTCAATTAAAACCGTGATACTAGGAGAAAGGTTGGTACAGAATAAGGTCCATGGCTTAGTGTGAATCCCCATGTGTAATTTTTGAAAAAAAAAATAGTAAAAAATATTTTTGTAAAGATAAAAAAAATAGGCTAAGTTGTACCATAGGATGGCCATGCCACGTACAAATGACACTAATCAAGCACTTCATGACGACGGTGTACAGCATGGTTAATGAAATGTTGCCAAGAACTATTATTATCTCTAAAATGTTAATTTTTGCGTAAGTATAATACTGCGGAAAGAATATATATATGAATCGATAGATCACATCGTAAGAGTAAATTATCATGCGTAGATTTCGAGAAAAATATTTTTTGGCATCAAAAGGTATTCCTTCGTTGCTAATCTGATATAATTGATAGTTGCTTTTCTGGTGGAATAGATAATTTATTTACACTGACTGTATAATCTGTTGTTTGATATCTCCTACCAGCGACGCACATACTCCTTATAATGAATGACATACTAACTGAAATATTGTAACATTTAATATACTGCATTTTTTACGCCTTACTGTATCCCTAACATTTCCATTCCATTACAAAATACAATGCATTCTTTTACTGATTACAATTCTACAAAATTCGAGGGTTCACTGGTACAGAAACAAAAGTTCATCCGAGTATTTATTCTATCCTAAATCAACCCAGCCATGTTATTACTTGTTTTTTCGTTCTTTACGAAGCACGTACAACAAACTTTTTTTTTTTCCTTAACTAGCAACTACATAGATCCCGCGCGTATTTCTCATTCTACCAATACGCTTCGACCACCCTCCACACTACATTCGGCGACGAGCACATATTACACATCACGGGCTAACGTGGCCTCAGATGCACAGAAATTTAATTCCTAATTATTAAAAATTTCTCAATGTAGGCCTACCCTACAAGAAAAATGAACTCCCCCAAGGCGTAGCTGTATAAAGCTATAGAGGGAAGGAACTCATGCCATTATTTTACCAGCTGTTATTGAGAATTACCAATTGCCCACTCTTGTGAACTCAAAATAGAAATAAGTGGTCCATACGAAGTGCGAGTCGAGATACTCGTACAAAAGTTGGCAACACTTGCATAGTGTAAATATACAATCACCACACCTCCCAACGTTGTAAACGTCAAGCATTATCCCGCGCAAGATGGCACACGCACTTAACAAACGTTTAAAATAGATTACTTTCGCTGTAGAGTAAATATGGAGATTACGTCACCTGGAAGCTTAAAATGGACGCTTGACATTATTTCAGCCGGTTGCCTTCACTCCATGGCGAAGGCTTTTCATGCACCAACCACAAACATTTGAAGAAACATTCGGAAGAGTTAGTATTGCCAAATGAATGTTTGCAAATATTTTTCTAACGGAATGTAAATGCTTCGTGGGCGGTGGTGGAACACATAGTAGGAGGTTAGTTAAGAAGCTGCTGGGAGCTCATTCGTTGTTTTGAGTAATACAGGATTGTATCACATAAGGATATACTGGAACATAGCATTGATGCCTCTTGATTCGCTACAGGAACAAACTCGAATCAACACAAGGGGGCCGCGGTGGCTTAGTGGTAGAGCGTTCACCTCTGGTGCTTGGGATGCCGGGTTCGATCCCAGCCTCCGCCAAGTGAACTATGTGGTGAACAAATAACGTGTGTGGGGGTTTCCTCGGGGTTCTCCCGTTTCCTCCCACTTTCTTCATTTCACAATTTCATTCATTATTCATAATCACCGTCTCCTTTGGCATAATCGTGGGACGTAAAACTCAAACTAGGAGATCTTGAGTTCCAAACCTGCAAAGATTATCCTGAATAAATGTCTTCCAGGGATTTTATTCAGAGCTATCAGACGAATGTTGGTATATTATATGGGCTCTGCCAAAATTCCTTCCTATGCTCCACGGTTAATAACGTTCAGAGTAAACGGCTTAACTTCTCTGGCACCACATTGATACATAAGTAAAAATAAAATTAAATACATACATTCTCAACACTAAACACAAGCTGTACTAATTCCTTAAATACTGTTTCGTAAAGGCGAATTTTTTAATTAGTGATTCCCAAACGTTTTTCCACTGGTGACCACTTTTATTTGATACCAGTAGAATTAATTTTTGTAGTATTGGTTAAAATTGCATTAATTTTCTATTGGTAGAAAGAAAACAGTTCTTTTTAATAATTATAGGCTATTGAATAATTTATAAGTAAATACCGTTTCGCAGTGTAGAACTAAGACTTCCCAAAGTATGTGAATTCAATACTCAAACCTGAAGTAGTGCATCTATAAGTACTGGTTGCAATAGAGTAATAAGATCAAACATTTAATTTGTTCCTCGGACGCTGAATCTACATCAAGAAGCCATTACTCGCTATCCCTTACTGTTTTGTTCTTTAGCCAGGCTAAGACAGGAGATTAAACTTATTCTTAGAACGCTGAATCGACTGAAAAAAAAAAAAAAAAAGCTTCATGGTATCAGTTACCGTTTTCGTTGTATGGCGATAAAATTTGAAATTGGAAATGGGTAATTTTAACCACTTCCGGTTTGAATAGAGGGTTAATGGAACAGATGAAACCTTTCTTTGGACGCTGAGTCGATTGTAAAAAAAAAAAAAAAAATAAAATGCGTCTTGATAGTATTATTCGTTTTTGCTCAACGGAAATTAGTACTGAAAGTGGAAGTTGTAGAAAGTTGCCACCACTATCAGTTTTAGTAGAGGGCTATGGCCAGTCATGATACGTTTTCTTGAGACGCTGAATCGTTTGCATCTCTTACCGTTTTCGTTCTATGGCAATAAACATTGAAACCGGAAATGACTAATTTAATCCATTTCCGGTTTGAATTAAGTTAACAGAGGGGACGGAACCTATCCTTTTGACGCTGAATCAATTGCAAAAAAGTAACATAAATCTCGATATCTCTTTCCGTTTTTGCTCTGTCACATGTCAACACACGGTAGAGGTCTGCACGGACTCGGCCCGAGCCCGCGGGCTTGCCTACAAGGCATATATAACTTCGCGCCCGGGCCATAAATTTTTAAATATACAACCATATTTCTCGGGCCTAATTTTGTAAATATACTGTACAATGATGTATATTGCACCGCTCTTTCTGGAGAACTTTAAAAGCATAACTCCAAAATTAAATCTTTAATTGCTGTCAATAAAAATACAATTTTGCGTTAATTATTAAGTTTCTGCAATTCGATTATCATATGGGCTGGGGAATAAAGGTTAAAATATATTTCGGACTCGGGTCGGGACTCACATAAAGTCACAGGCCGGGCCGGAGTCGGGCTAAAAAATTCCGACCTGTGCAGACCTCTAACATACGGACGGACAAACACTTCTATAAGGCTTATGACTCCTACGCATAGCATGATTTGGAAGTCGAACAATACATCAAGCTATTGGAATTCGTATAACCCACACTTGTTTGAGATTCCCAATTGCAGTGTATGACACAACTTTATTATTATTATTATTATTATTATTATTATTATTATTATTATTATTATTATTTAACTCAAGCTCAATCTAAAGAGACCACATGAAGACACCTCGAGGACCACTTGAGGTCCGTGAATTGCAGTTTGAGAACCTTGCTTTAGATTATTTACTAATTTTTCCAACACTAGTTTCTAAACTATACTAGGAATTAGATAAACAATTGCGGAAACACAGATGGGCGATGCGCAATTTTTATCAAGGCTGAGCAGTAGGTAACCAGTTTTAACTTTCTTATTCACCTTCTCCAGTATTTCTTTACGACTTATGCTCTTTTCACTATTGTATACTACAGAGGGTAATTTTGTGTTCATAGTATCAGTAATATCGAGTAAACATAAACTCTTTCAATATAAACAAACCTAAGTTCAATATTCAACCGATGACAACAGAACATTTTTGGAATTAATGATAATTATCTTCCACAAAATACCAGTTCTTTCCTGGTTTCGCATGCGATAAGGCAGTTAATGAACGCCACAGCTAGATTTATTCGCAAAAGAGTCGGACAATAAACCATTATTATTGAAGGAGCAGCTGTCTGTCGAGGCAACAGGAGAGAAGAAGTGTTCCACAACATTGAACACCCGGCTTCCTGTTCCTCCTCACTTGATATCACACGACGATGCAGACGGAAAGGATTCGTTAACGAATCGTTTCAAAAGAACACACTCGTCACTATTAACAGACTTCTTCCATGTTACAGATGCGATACCTCAGTTATCACTCCAAGTTTCACGGCCGTAGGCCAGATGGAAATACACCGGCCATGTTCTACTACTATCAAACATGAAACAGAATTACGTATTTCTCACACATTATTATTAAAGTTGATATTTTAATACCTTCGTTGACAATAGCGATGAAAAGTTTCCGCATATTTTTGAAAATTCTACTTACAGCTTAAACTCTGCGCAAAATCAAGCATTAATATTCTTAAGTACAATTCAATCATGCTCTGCTCGCCCACTTTCAAAATTAGATTTCTGGCCATGCTTACGTTTCATCTTAAATACCATACGTTGATTTGATTTTGACTTTATTGTTCCTTTCAGCAGCGACGCTATATGAGACGTAGATCTACAGCTTAACGTGGAATCCGAACCACACGAGCTCCCGCTGGAAAGCGAACCCAGGTCTCCGACATCAGAGGCATGTACGCTAACCCCTTAGCTACAAGAAGCTCTTAAACGCTACGTATATTAATTTGAACACTTTCTAAATATAAACTAGGCTATATCTTGACCACTGAAAAATCAGGGTGCGTAACACACGTGAATATTTTTTAATATGACATCCAATCCCATAGACCAGGGGTGACCAACCTTTCTAGGTTTGATGGTTACTTTGTATTACATACTGTAAATCACTGGTGATCTACTTATCTGTTGAATAACCCGCTACAGGGAATTATAAAACACTAGCAGTAATTGAAACAAACTATCGTGTTGGTCGACTAGTAAGCTGCGGGCGACGCTTTGACCACCCCTGTCACAGACTGCTCGAATTAAATAAAAGTTACTGCCGGTATGTTTGTACGAGTATGCACAACCTGTTAATGTTTTTCTTTATTATTATTATTATTATTATTATTATTATTATTATTATTATTATTATTATTATTATCTCTTGAATGATAATCCTTTCCGACTACATCTTTTATCACAAGACACACAATCCGGGACGTACTCACAGGGCATGCACTTCCTAACTCTACATAGTAGATTTCTACACTTTCTCAATAACATTATACTTGTTCAATTTTAACACAAGAAACACTAGCCAAAGCTTAAAACACACTTTATTTTAAATTATAATTTGTAACGGTTTTGGATATCTAACATATCCTTCTTTAGACAACATCGATAAGATTTTTTTTCGATATTGTCTGAAGAAGGATATGTTAGATATCCAAAACCGTTACAAATTATAATTTAAAATAAAGTGTGTTTTAAGCTTTGGCTAGTGTTTCTTGTGTTAAAATAATCAATCCAAAGCCATGGATAGTCTTACTATACTTGTTTAACAAGGAAATGATTGATGTAGCATGAAAATTTGATCTAGTACTCTTCCTCTAATAAAAACAAAAACAATGTAGTTATTTTTTTTTCTGAGAATATAGGTGGAAGTATTTCACAATTACTTATCGTCTTTTTGGATGCAAAATAATACCTGTTCAATACTACATAGATCTAGTGGCGTGTTGCATTGGACCCCCTCTCCCTAAAGCTTAGTATTCCCAAGAAACATATTTGGGTGCGCGTTTTTGCACAGTATTTGGGAAGGAAAAAATAATGCCACACCGGAACAAAAATTGGATAAACTTCAAATAGGCTACGCAGTGGCGCAAAAACGATACATTTAAAATAAAACTTCTTTACAGTATAAGCCATGTACTGTATTATGTGTTAGTTTAAAAACATACAGCAAAGAACGGAAACGAGGCTATAATAGACAGGTTTAAACAGGTATTTATGTGAAGAGACATAACAATAAAATCAAGATAAAGAAATCAAGACTGTGAAGTCATCTATTTGTTATAAACACAAACGTAGAACCCGCCCTTTACTATATGATGCTACAAGTGCAGTGAGTAGACATTGGCTAGAAATAGACATTACGTTACTCGAGTACTGTGTCAAGGCCTCTCCCTCGTCAACACCTGCGACCACTTTTTTTTTTTTTTTTTTTTTTTTTTTTTTTTTTTTTTAAGCCATAAAAGTTTCTCTTCCTATGACATTTGAATAGGAGGAAACGCCTTTTTGCCTTCTCTAGATGCACGCAAATAACTATATTTAAAAGTAAAATAGAAATATATGATTTTCTTACTCTTCAAATAAGGTTTTTGTTTGTATACTCTTCTTATACTTAAAAAAAAAAAATCTGGCCACCTACCTCTCTTGTACTCTTACTCGCAAGTCAACATTAAACCAAACCATCAAGATCTTTACGCACAGCAAAGTATAATAGTTTTATACGCACCGTTGTCAAAATATGACTTTTTAAAACAAAGTCGGTGATCACGATCTTTTGAACAAGAATGTACGCATATCTTTGTGCTAATGAATTTCTTTATACTTTTAGTATACATAATTATCACTTATTGTGACAATTTCGAAATCCTTTCCTTCTCCCAGTTTTAGGAACTCTTTAGCTTCGGGAAACTGATCCGACCAAGCGAAATACAATGTGTGATCAAAAAGTATGCTGAATGCAGTTGCAGAGTGCCATCTATCGATATTATATCCATTTCAACTAGTAAGCCCGGTAGCCTAAACCTTTGGTACAGTCAGTATCGAATGTGAACGAGTTATAATGTGTTAGTTGGTTTCCAGAGGCAGAAGAGTGAGGACATGTTAAGAGTGTCTGTTGCGTGCCAACATTAAGGTTTGTTCTAAGCTGCAAAAGAAGTACCAAAGAAGCTCACGAAATGTCAAAACCAGTGTACGACGATGAAGAAGTGGCATTGAAGACAGTTTACAACTAGTATGAGCGATTCAAATGGGGCACGGAGTCGGTTGAAAATGAGCTACGTTCGAGACGTCCTTCGACATCGAAAACAGATGAAAACGTTTAAAACTTGGCACAAATTATTTGTTCAAACACGCAAATGACTATTCGAGAGCTTTCCGAAGAACTAAACATCTCGTATGGGTCCGTGAAGAGCATTTTAACGGCTGCTTAAATGGGGAAATGACTTCCTTCTTCATCGCAAAAACGCGGCGCCACACCTTGCTTTTGATCCGCGAGTTTTTGGCCGGAAAAGTGTTCCTGTCTATCCGCATCCGCCTTACTAACCAGATTAAGCACCATATGACTTTTGGCTCTTCTAAAAATTAAAACCGTACTTAAACGAAAACGTTTTGACACCATATTCAGACGGCCACGACAAAGCAACTGAAAGAAGCCTTCCAGAAATGCTTCCAGTCATGGTGTATTCAACATCGGGATAAGTGCATTGCTAGCCAAGGATACTACTTTGAAGGAGATTAAATCAAATTAAATCAAGTTCCATGTGAGCTTATTACTTTGTTTCTAATAAAATTATTCACCGTGTTTTTTGATCACACCCAGTATTTTTGGGTTGAGGGACGAATTAATGGAATCTCAAGTATTTTATATGAAAAATTCGATTCGGAATACGAAGTTTCAAATTTTTACGAACGAATTTGCCTCATCTGTCTAGATTCGTGGACTGTGGAATTATACGGAATATCAACAACAATAATATTTAACATTGTATTACTGGGCTCTTTGGAGTCATCTGATCAGTAGTGCGCATATGAAATAAAGTTTTGTCCATAATTTTTATAGATGATCAACTTCGGAAGTGAAAGGGAATATTTGCAATTCTTATTGCTCCAATGGGCCAAATAAAGACAAACAGCCTGGAGAAGATGGTACAAAAGTCACAGACCATACATATATTCACAGAAGATAATTAAATAGATTTTCTTCCTAAGAAACAATAACGATAGTTTCTCTCTGATCATTCACTGCACCTATCTACATTAATCATCAATCATCAAGATATGAAAAACACGAACAGACTGGCAGTGCTGCTTAATTTCCAACAGTCGGCACATTTGAACTACAACTCTCACGCACCCGTTGATGAAACGGATGGATCTGTGATGAAGATGCCATACATAACTCCTGCCTATTGAGGCAACACCAAATAATGAATAAGAATAGAATACAGCATTCGGAGATTTCGTGCACTCCTGCTCACTGAAGCGCTCAAGAATTCCCGAATGTTGTAGTCGTGATGTAATAACTACATTAGAGCCGTGAGAGGCAGAAGGAAAGGGTTTCAACAAGAGATTTTTGATACACATCTTTGAATTACAACAAGTGCATGTAACTGTCTTTTATTTTCACTTCTTTCTTACAAGACTTTTGTCTTGTGAAACCGAGCCGACGCTTTCATTAATTGTCAAACATGCTCAGCACAACGTGAGTCTCTAAAAACTTATCGATTCGTTTTACGAGAACACCTTCTCATTAACTGAAGCGTACATGTTCACATCCGCTATCACAATTAGCAGATACTCACGTTACAATGACTCCACTCATACTTATACATAGGGAAACAGTCATACATGTAACCTCTCATTCTGGATAAGGAAGACTTTTCAACAATGGAGGGAAAGCTCGGTGCACTCCAAATGTCAAGATTTTGTTAATTAATTTTAACTGAAAACTTTCCGGTTCGCTGAGATCCTAGAAATTAAGATCGGTGAATGAAGCATCTTAATTCTCAATCTTTATAAATTAATTTATTATTAACGTAGTTGAATACCTGCAGCATTTATTTATTTATTTATTTATTTATTTAACCCATTGATTTATACAGGAAAGTATTTACGTCTATTCCTTTCCGAAAATAAAATGCTGTGACGTACGATTTCAATAATTATGAATCAAATTTGCATAATATTAAATTTAGTTGCTTATAATGTATATTAGTGTTGCACACAAAACAAGACGAGACGAAACTGAATGTTGAGATACAAGACGAGATCGAGGTATTCCAACAGAAATACGAGGAGGTATCAAAAAGTTCGTGCAATCAACTAGAAGGTGATGAACTACGAACCTCGTCGGATATCCATTTTATAGTTAGGTCCTTGTATGTTAACCATGCTATTTCAGGACTCGTTATAACTTTTTTTTTTTTTTAAGTTAAATCACTGAAGGTACGATGATGGGAAACGGAGTGTCATGAAGTCCCTCCATCTTCAGGGGAAATCAGCAAAGCAGATCGACGAAGAGATGAAAGGAGTCTATGGGGATTAAAGCCCATCGTGTAAGGTAGTACACAAGTAGAAAAGGCAATTCCAAACTAAACACATGACAACCGCGGATGTTTCTAGATCTGGAAGAAAAGTTTTCACTGATGTTGTAGCCTTGACGCAGAAAGCTAAGAAGATCATAACGGAAGACAAGAAGATAATCATGGAACGTGTTATATGTGCAATAGGTATGAGTTATGTGTCTGCTACCAAGGTGATGTTTTCTGTTTTCTGGGACTGTGAAGGGGTCATCATGACAGATTACCTACCAGAAGGTCAACAAGGACAAACTATTACCAGTATCTATTATTCCTATCTCCTAAGTTACGACAGCAACTGTAAAAGAAACGTCGTCGATTGATCACAAAAGGGGTGCTGCTGTTTGGCAGACAATGCACCCGCTCATGCATCAATGATGAAGGCAGTGGAATTAGGATATGAAATATTGCCCCACACTTACCGAAAGTAATACCAAGTTTTGACTTCTTTCTCTTCCCAGAAATAAAGCGTCCACTGAGAGGACGCCATTTGGGTGACAGTAGGAATGACATCATTTCTAAGGCTGAACTGTGGTTTCAAAGCCAAACTGCAGATTTTTACAAAATGGGGTTACGGAAAGTACTGTGGATGATATGCTCCTTTGGGCGTCCGCCACACACACAAACAAAACTTACGAACCATATCACGTGTTTCCTGTCATCATCTAGCTCCACTTTCAGTTTCGATACTGATTCCTTCTAGAACAAAAATCGAAACAGATTTCTAATATGAATTTAGTTCCAGAAAATTACGTTCGATTTCGGATCTCATACTTCTACTGAAACTGGATCTGATATATCTACCAGTTTCGGACAAAATATTGAACCCCATAACATGGAAGAGTACTTTTACAATATGTTTAACAGAACACATTTATTTATTTATTTATTTACTTATTCTTATCCAACTGTTTCTCACTACTATTCGCGTCACGATAATGTTTTAGGATTATTATTTCTTTTTTGGTAAAACAATATACTTTCGCGGACATGAATTTATGGAATAAATAAAGATTCATCTATGAAGCAAGACATTTCGGTAGGAGGTAGAATGATTTAAGTGTATACAGTTTGCACTAAAAAGGAAAACAGTAAGATGTTAGAAATTGGCTAGAGAGGAACGACTGAGAATAATATCGGATGAAAATACATGTAAGAAAGACAAAAGCCATCGTGATTGGAACGAAGGGGTCGGTGTCAAATATACAAGTAGGAGGGGAGAAAATAGTCTTATTGGTAATGATTTGAAGTGTGAACGTGAAATAAAACCAAGAATAGGAATGGTAAAAGAAGCCTTCAGGAGAAAGAAAATACTATTCTGTGGGACCTTGAATAAAGAGTTAAGAAAAATAAAATATTTCATGTGGAGTATTCTACTGTATTTTATGATCAGAAACATGGACATTACGCAAAAATGACGAAAAACGGCTGGAAGCTTTTGAAATATGGGTGTGGAGAAGAATGGAGAGAATTAGCTGGGTCGAGCGAAAAACGAACGAGACGGTGTTAGAAATGGTGCGGGATAGAAGAGCAACTTTAGATATTATTAAGAAGAGGAAGAGAAACTGGTTGAGACATTGGGTAAGAAGAAACTGTATCATGAAGAAAGTGCTAGCCAGTATGGTGGCAGGAAAGAGAGGGAGAAGGCGAAGGGGACTACAATTAATGGACGATATCAAAACAGAGAAATCGTACGTGAAGACGAAGAGATTAGCGGAAGACCGTGCAGCATGGAAGCTTCTCAGTTGCAGCAAATGACCTGCCAATAATGGCAGGATACCTATGATGATGATGTGAAGCAAATGAATTTCTGAGCCAACGCTTATCTGTGACCAAGATACAAACACGCATTGAATTGATCTGTCTTCAGATTCACTCTGACGACGATAACGTTTCAATGCGATTGCTGAGTCAACACGTCGTGCCAATTCTAAAGCTTCTAAGTGACTTCTTAAGAAAATATGCATATTTTGGCTTCCTCAGCTAAGAACAACATCAGTTTATGTACTTCCCTGTCTCCCAATAGAAAGACTATTTCAATACAAATGCAGACTCTGAACAGTGTTAACTCGCCAGTCACGGCGATCGTATTGTACTGAAGATGATGGTTTTCTCAAATGCAAATATGCAGGCCAGGTTACTCATCATTAGAGACCGGATGTTAGGCAAAATGCCTATTCTTTAATATTAAAGATATGATCAAAAATAACGTTTTAAAGTTTATATGGGGGGTTATAGTTTCGATTTAAGCTAATTTTATTTTGCCTGTTTTGCCTATTTCGACCTTTACTGCCTAAATAATTGCTTTAGTGCCTAATATTGCCTATTGTATGCATTTTCTTCAAATTAAGCCTTCATTGGGAAAAATGTAATTTATATAACATAAATAATACACATACATATATGTGTATATTAGGTGTTTGTAAACACAAGCACGTGGTACGTTGCAATATATATACAGAGTGAACTTCAAAGATGTGCACATACTTCGGGAAGTGATTAATGATATCAAAAGAAGACAAAAAGTCCTCGTGTATTTTGTCTAATTCCGTGTTGTGTACGTGTGACAGAGTGCCAACTTGGAATCGAAAACCGAATCCTGACAATTGAAACGAAACCGAAAAATGTACGCATACTTCGAGAGATGATTCGTGACATGAAAAGGAGACAAGAAGTCCTCTTGAATGTCACGAATCACCTTCCGAAGTATGTGCACGCCTTTATGTCTCGTTCCAATTGTCAGGATCTGATTTTTGATTCCAAGTTCGCCCCCTGTCACTCCTACACGACGTGGGATTCGATAACATGCAAAAGGACTGTCTTCTTTTGATGTCATGAATTACCTCCTGACGTATGTGCACATCTTTCAGGCTCTCCCAGTATATATGGAATGCTTAACAAGCTTCGTTTTTATATATACAATAAAAGAAGATATTAACAAAGAAGTATGTTTCTATATTCTTTGAACATTATCTATGACTTGAATCTATTTTTTAATGGTATTGAGTATTTATCTTCATTATTTCAAGTTACATTTTAATGCCTATTTTACTGCCTATTTTTAAAATTTTTAGTGCCTATTTGCCTGCTTATTTTCCAGGTTTTTAGTGCCTAAACATCCGGTCTCTACTCATCATATACAGTGTGCCTGGTACGGCAAAGAGGCCTTCGACAAAAAGTACCGCAACATAGGAGTTCGGATACGCCTTCAAGCAGGAGCGATCGTGGATTTTGTGCCCTTGGTTTTAGGTCAAAGACCCTGACTTAACAGAAAGAACCCATACTCAATGTTTTGTTTCACAACATCCACGGTCACTGCCCTTGTTATAAAGGACACTCCAATCTCCTTTACGTATCATGTGGCAGGACCATAGAAAAACAAGTGCAAAGAATACATTCGGGTCTTACACTTTCACCATTTACGTTTACACATACATAATTTATTAACAACTCATGTTCGGACTGAAAAAATGAAATGAAATCTTCAAGTTTTACGTCCCACGGTCATGCCAGCTAGGCAAAAAGAGACGGTGATGATGACAAATGAATGAAACGGTGGAATGAATCAAGTGGGAAGAAATGGGAGAACCCTGAGAAAACCCATGCACACGGTGATTGTCCACCACAAAGCTCACTTGGCGTGAGCTGGGATCGAATAAGAACCCCATGCACCAGAAGTGATCGCTCTACCACTGAGCCACCGCGACCCCTCATGTTAGGACTGAATATTACTAGATACAACGGAGAGTATGCGAACCGTACCACTATGAATAAGGATTCCTTAAATTACAGGGTAAGATATACTTCATCGGTCAGACGATGTTTACTTGGTGATGTGTGGTCAGTGCATTGACTACGATATTATTTCTGGTCTTCAAACCTTGATAACCGTCTTGATTTAAGTAGGTTTTTATCTATCTCACGAGGCTAGAACTTCATCGAAACTCAGGTGCTTTTATTGGGAACAGATTGCAGGACGACCTACACTATGTATTCGGCTACCCTTCTACCACAATAGAGAAAACTACGCTCCAATGCATCTACAAAGAATACTCCTCTGTATAGTTGCTCGCAAAAGTATGCACTCACCCCATATGTATTTCCTCGTCAGTAGGGACAAATCTTCAGAATTCAAGGACAAATTTTCTTCGACGTCCTGAAAGTGATTTTTTAAAAATGTAAAAAAATTACTTACCTAACAAGTACGTGGCGCTAAGCCCTGACGCACCTTCTCATATCTACTTCACTTCAGGTATACTATGGGTTCCTGGTTCTATCCCAAATCACATACATTAGTAGTGGACAATATTATATACCTGGGTTTTCTCGACGTTCTGTTTTGCACAACGAATCACCTTTCACTTTAATGACCAGTCTCTTTTGGCGTAAGAGTCATAGCTGTAGAACGTAAAACGTGAAATTTCACTTTATACCTCCCAATATTATACGCTTCGGATCCGTCTCCTAAGGTTTCGATATTTTCAGACTACTTTTGTTGGAGATTTCAAACCGTAGTTCCCCTCTTCGCACCAAAGCTATATGAGACAAACGGCTTAAAGTAACAACCAATTAAAAAACATTCGACGGGGATCGATCCCAGTACCATACATCCCAGACAGCATGCTTGCTTGCCTGTTGCTTTTATTTGATTTTATTTCGCTTTGGCTTATACACAAAAGCTTGTTTCTGCTTAGCGCAAGCTGTAGTGCGGGCAACCCATGCTTCACTTGCGAGACGCTTTTCTTCAGATTGAAGTAAAAAGCCAGCGGGCGTTCGATTTTCAGTTGTTCTAAAAAACCACGTGACGCTGATCTCTTAATTTTCGGCAACAAGACAGTGTTCAAATTGTTAGCGTCTTTTTAGCATTCACCTTGAATAAAGGACAAACTTTTTTTCTTTTTTTTTTAATTGTGCCGTAGTACTCTAGTCCCACGTACATACGAGGGCTGTCTAAAAAGTATCCGACCTTTGGCCAGAAAAATAGTTGCGAATACCTGACAGATTTGGGACCCTAATCCCCTTCAAGGTAGGCCCCGTATGCTTCCACACACACAGCCCACCGATCCTTTCACTGCTGGAAACACCGCTGGAAGTCTTCTTTTGGAATGTTGTTCAGCTCCGTCATCGTGTTCCGCATTATGTCTTCTCTACTCTCAAAACGGGATCCCTTCAGAGGCGTCTTCAATTTTGGAAACAACCAGAAGTCACAAGGAGCCAGGTCTGGAGAGTAGGGAGGTTGGCGAACGGTTGTAATTCCATGTTTGGCTAAGAACGTGTGGATCAATTGGGATGAATGTGCTGGGGCGTTGTCATGATGGACGTGCCAGTTCTTCGCTGTCCACATGTCTGGTCTTTTGCGCCGGACTGCGTCACGGAGTCGCCTGAGAACATTTTGATAGTACTCCTTTGTCACTGTTTGTCCTTCCGGTGCGTCTCGTGGTGCACAATTCCACGGGCATCGAATAAACAGTCAGCAACACCTTGATTTTGCTTCGCACCTGCCGCGCTTTCTTCGGCCTTGGAGAATCGGGATGCTTCCATTGAGACGATTGTTTTTTTGTTTCTGGGTCGTACCCGTACACCCATGACTCATCTCCAGTTATCACGGAATTCAGATACCCAGGATCAGTGTTGGTGGTGTCCAGAAGGTCCTGTGCAACGACAAAACGGGTGTCTTTTTGTTCCTGAGACAACAACTTGGGTACAAATTTAGCAGCCACTCGTTTCATGTTCAAATCGTCACGCAAAATTGCATGTGCAGAATCTTTACTCACTCCATCATCTTCTGCAATCTCCCGCACTGTCAAACGGCGATCTGCCATCACCAAATTTCGCACCCGCTCAACAACAGCTGCATTCCGAGCAGTTTGAGGCCTGCTGCTACGCTGCTCACTCTCGACTGATGTGCGGCCATCTTTGAATCGGTTGAACCATTGTTTAATTTGTGTTACACCCATCACATCTTCTCCAAACACCTGCTGAATCTTACGAATTGTTTGGCTTTGAGAATCACCCAGCCTTTGACAGAATTTGATGCAGTATCTTTGCTCAATTCGTTCAGTCATCTTGCGAGAAACACTAAATCCGACGAACACTACCAACAGCACCTCACTTCGCGACCACCAGCTCACGACTGGCACAGGGGAACGCGGTGAAAAAATTCAAGCATGCGCATTAAGGTTCCTCCTTCCACCGTGCACGGTGGCGCCGCCTGAGAATCACTACTTTGCGTGGAAAAAATTAAGGTCGGATACTTTTTAGACATGCCTCGTATAATGTAACTCTTTATTTCCTTATATTTTGGTAACCATGAGGCATAACGAATTGTAGTATTTATGTATAAAGCATAAATGTGAACATAGATGGCAGCAGATTTGAGCCTACTTACTTCGCAAAAAATACAGAATTGTTGCAGATATTTTAATATAAACTTAAAGTTTAACTTACAGTATAAAGTTTATTTGAACGTTGTGTTTAAAGTGTAAAGATTTTTCTGCGTTTGTATATAAAAACGTAGAAATTTCAAGTACTCGCGGCTAACATAGCAAGATATTGGATATTAGTAAGAAGCAACGGCGCGTTCCTTGGCACAATAAAACCGTTAGAATTATGTTTATTTTAATGTTTTGTACAAGCAGAGGTGAGACGTGGGTTACGGTTGTGTATTTGCTTCAATAATTTGGAAAGTGAGGAAAAATGTATTGTAGCATATATTTAGCCAGACGGTCAATATATATAGTTTTACTGCTTTGTTTTATCTAAATTCGCGTACCGCAAGCTTCCATATGGCTTGTTTGGCGTGTCTTTTGCTTGCATTTAGCTTAATAAGGCTTGCCATTGATTATTTTCGCTTATACTTGGCTTGCGTTTAAGAATTTGACTTCTGTTCCACTTGTGAAGACAAGCTTGCCGCAAGCCTTGCCCTGATGTAATTAACTAGCTTGCCACAAGCTTGCAGCAAGCTAATTGGCTTGCATCCTAGAGCTTGCGGCAAGCTAAATTGACTTGCAACAGCAAGTTTGGGCAAACTTGCAGCAAGTTTAAATTGCTGTCTGGGATATTGGCGAATCAGCCATGAAGTGCCACTCTTTTGTTTTAACTATTTCGAAAAAGCAAAGAGCAAAATTGGGGAGAATTTTTACCTGGAATGACTTTTAATAACGAACAACGATTATTTGAATACTTTCCATTCATAAACTTTAACAGTAATACAGAAAATTTTGGTCGGTAGCTATAGCTGAATGGATGAAATCATTCTTGGCCTCGTATAATACAATAAAATACAATTATTTCCTCTTGTGTATCATATAGAGGTCTGTACGGGCCGGAATTTTTAGCCCGGCCCGTGAATTTATGAGAGACCCGACCTGAGCTTGTGTGATAATCAAATGAGCCCGAATTACAAAAACTTTATAATTTACGCAAAATTGTATTTTTATTTACAGCAATCGGAAGTTTAATTTTGCAGTTGTGCTTTAAAAGTTCTCCAAAAAGAACGGTCCAAACGTCCAATAAATATCATTGTACAGTTCATTTACAAAATTAGGCCCGAAAAGGCCCGAGAAATAGGGTTGTATATTTAAAATTTTACAGCCCGGGCCCGAAGTGTTGTATGCTTTGTAGGCCCGAGTCCGTGCAGACCTCTAGTATCATAGCCTTTACAAATATATAGCAATTGAAACAATGAAATGAAAGATGCAAATTCTCTCTCCAACAGATTTGTTAATCTATCTATCTATCACAGAAAGTGTTATATTTTCCCCCCTTTTCATCATGAAACAAAACCACGAACGTAAAATAACTATCTACATACCAAGTCAGTCTCACAATCATATTGTCCCAAATAAAACTGATGTGATTGCAGAACATCCTGTGATTCAACTGCAACTTCATAGAGATCATTCCCAAACAAAAGCAAGCACCAATTCTCGCATTGCCTTGAATTATACATAGGACTACAACATAACATCCTTATAATTTTTGAAACCGCCGAAGGAATCATAGTCAACCTTTACACGAAAATGCAATGAATTGTCTAATTTCGTGATAGGTATGAGGATGAAGGCCGCCATCTTGAATTCAACATGCAATTTTTAAATAAGAAAGAGGTTAGTTAGGGAGGACTAGGAATTAAATTTCTGGACTTTCGGCATCTATCCCGTTACACATATGACACCCTTTGGCGATCACATTACTAAGGGAATTAATGAGGAAGAAAGAAAGAAGTTGCTTGGGTATCATCCTGGCATTTGTCTGGTATGAATGAGGAAAGCCTAGGATGGCTGGCCTAAGAAGACTGTTCCACTTTTTCAACTGACTGTCCCCACCGGGAACCGAACCCAAGAGGAAAGAGGTTATTTGTGTCATATAACGATTATTATTATTATTATTATTATTACATTACTAAAGAGTTTTTTTGCCCAAATCTTTGTTTATAAGTTATGCAGTATCAAATTTGGAAACATATGGCTGTATTTTAACATCAACCCTTGTCTTTTCAGAGATCATGGCGGGAACATAGCTTGAACATTGAATTGAGATCATTCTGATGTATAATAGAGGAGCATGAGGGTGACTGGAGAAGAATTCACTGCATATAATCACACTTCATTCTGAGGTATGGGAAGATCACCCGTTACACTTTCCCGAACAAAAACCGTCCATTATCAACAGCGCAATGACGTTATATCCCGTAACAGTACCATGGCAAGATGAAGCAAAGAAAGAAAGAAACATTTATTGCCATGAGTAAAGAGATCCACCTTTTCCCTAACGAGGCACTGTTCTACGTCAAGCTCAACGTGAATCAGTGGTCTGAAACAAACTCATATTGGATTAACTGTTCCAAAATAATGTGTGGTGTAGTATTTAGCGTAATAATATCATAGGATCTTCTATCATGATGATACCTTACTGAATGCCCATCCCTCCTGACTAAGGAAGAAACGTTTACGAACATCTGCTAAGACGATGATTTTTCAACTAACTTCCGTGTGAATATCCAAATGCATTTATCACACAATGACCACCCAATTGAAGATCGTTGCCGGTCGACTGAATGATGCCAGCAGCAAACCTAACGTCCTCGGGCTTCTATTTGCGGGAGCATCTGAAGTCCTTGGCTTCTGTAGTGAAAATTCACAATGTTTCATTCAAAAATTCCAATTGATCATCTCAAGTAGCATATTATGAACTGCACGCGACATTTTACCCGACGTGTTTCAATGCGTTCACCAGGACTGCCATAAACATCTGAAGTTAATCATTCGGCACGAACGACGCTGATATCTTTTAACTTTGTCACTGCTTAACATCCAAATAATTAAAGATACGTCAAAGATGTTAATGCAATTTTTGAAAATCCCATACTTAATTATGGGTCACGTGACTCCTTTTCGCTTCTAAAAATTGAAATTGAATTCAGGGTAGTGACGCCGGCATCCTTCCAACAACATGAGCAGAGATAGCGTGCGTCAATGAAAACTTGACCCATGATCCACCACACACCGTGACCCACTGACTCGTGTCCTACCGTGACCCACTCTGACCCAGTACCCACCAAAACCCAACGTCGTCAACTCTGATCCATGATCCACGTCCTCCTCTCCACTGACTAAAAGAGTTTACACTTGTAATAAAACCAGGCTGTGAAATATATTGAATTTCATCTCCTTAAGTTGAACTGCTCATGACCCTTGAGATACTTGGACCCCACTCACCCCTTAGGATATATATTACAATGAGAGCGATATGATAACATCCCAGTTGAGATTGGGGCCTAACTATATACCAAAACTCATTTCATTTGGCCGTAATGTTCATGCACACATTGTTAAATTAAATTTTGTATAGTAATTCATATATTAGAGATGATTCAAAAATATATTTTTCCAGTAGTCAGCATCTCTAAAACTACACAGGCTGTGTCTCAAAAGCCACGTAGTAAGTCTTATTGTTATTATTACAATTATAAATAGGGTCAATCAATATCCAAAGCTCCCTCAAGTTCTTTCTTTCATCTCAGGTAAGTAATGAAAAGGAAAAAAAAAATGGAGGCATAGAAAGTAAAACGTAGACGAATTCACCTGTGTTCAGAAGATGCTGTCTGCAATGCACTAAGCAGATGGTCGGTGGATTATGGCAGGTGGTGGGTCGCAGTGGGTCACGTTCTGCTGACCCACGACTTACTGAGCCACTCAAATTTTGACCCACGACCTGCTCCATCTCTGGGTCTGAGGTATTTCATACATTGCAATTTTCCTACTGTCGGATTCAATTTCTGTAGTAGTTTAAAAAATTAGAGGGTCTTGTCTCCTGATTCATGCCTCACCCTGTATTAGTAATACTCATGTATCTACCTCTTACATGTATGCATTAGTTATTAATTTTAATTTTTAAGTATACTACTTTTTTCTGTTTTGCATTTTTTTTAAATTGCTGTCACTATTATATTATTCATTTCTTGTTAGGAAGTGTGGTTAACAATGTATATTACCGTAAATACATAAAACCCAGGATTACAATATCCGGCAGAGAATTAAACGATGCAATGAATGAGATTCCGTTTGAAAGGAGGGGACGACAGCGCATAATACAACTCCGTTTCACATATTTTGAAAGTAAAAATACTTTCACAGTAGACTATTTTTAAAATAAGTTACTGCATCATCATATTTGATTTCATTTCTACTTTTCCTGTCCTCCACGGCCCATGAAGCATTGAAAGCAGGGAAGCAGAAAAGAGGAAATTACGTCATCCCATTGCATTTCCCTCCATTCATACTTACAACATTCTTTATTGACCATGAATTTATCTCGATGGAACGGGAAACGGAAACCACATTTAAAAATAAATAAATAAATACGGTACTATTTCAATTTTTAAAAATTAAAGAAAAAGCTATTTCTAATAAAGATGAATTGTTAGTTACCTCTACCTATTATTAACGGACACCTTAACATTCAAAATATACTATACCTTTCGCTATTTCTCGAGATGATTACAGTTAGAATTTGAGATTCGCGTATAAGGGATAGTGATCTCCTGTATCCTATTTGAAAACCTCATTTACCACCGCTGTGATTTACTTAAAAAAAAAAAAAATCCATTCTTGCGTGCTGACGATAACACTTTCAACAATGTACGCTTAGTACTTACTCTGTTAATAAACTTTAAAAAAAAAAAAAAAAAAAAAAAAAAAAAGAAAAGTCCCACAGTTATGATCTTCTAGTTTCAGAAGACGGATATTAAGGGTCTTCACTACAGCGAAATTAAACTACCGCTAATTTTAGAGTTTTTCTGTGATATCCTCGAAACAAATAAAACTTTTTGAAAAGCAGAAACTTAGTGAACTAGACAATATGATTTTGCATGTGATACCTTTACCATAATTCACCTATCTCATTTTGGTATGCCGCTATTTACAGAACCCGCAAAAATTGCTTAATCTATCTACAGTTGCAAATCGAAGGCAGATAGATGAGTTGTGATAACGGTATCACATGCAAAATCGTATTGTCTAGTTCACTACGTTTCTGCTTTTCGAATATTTTTATTTCTTTTGAAGATATTGGAGAAAATTCTAAAATTAGCGGTAATTTAATTTCGCTGTAGTAAAGACCCTTAATGGAAGTGAATGATCATGACATAATTGGTGGAATGAGAATGTGGAAGGAAACGAGAGAACCCAAGAAAGCCCCCTGGACAAGATGTTAGTCCATTAGTGTTGAAAGCTACAGTAATGGCGGTATACGATACTCGGACGGTCTCTCATAACCTTCCGCGTGCTTATTATATTCGGGAAGATAGATTTTTCTTAATACCATGTGCACATTTAACAGGAGAAATTTCATGATCCGAACAAGTTTACAATGATACCGATGAATACATTGAAGCAGGCCCAGCAGGCTAGCCCAAAAATGTAGGAGGGGAGGCAATCCAACCATTTTATAGTTCATCACCATATTATAGTTCATTTGCAAGCCTACCGTGAAAATTTTAGGGTGGGCCAGCAAAAATTTTGGGGGGGCACCGCCCCCTAGATTCCCCTGGATACGGACCTGCATTGAAGTGGAATTAAACAAATTTACATTTAAACCTTCTGTACAATGGACCCACGAAAGTAGAAAAGTAATGCTGTCAACTTAGTTTTATCGCATTATCACCACCACCACCACATCAGCGTAAGTATTCCGCCACAAATGATAGGTTACTTGCAGTAAACTGCGAAGTTTCCATGCAATCGTACAGTTAGTATTCACGCAGGAGTTATAGCAGGGCCAACAAGAGATGGTTTCTGACGTATCTTACTACATGCGAGAAACAATACACCCCTTACTTTGATACTACTGTTACCAACCACGATCACTCTATCTTATACCATTAAGTAAACTGCCATTATAGATGGACCGAAAATACGCCTTGGCACGTGAGTACTAGCAACGTCACTGCGAGCTGTCAGAGACCTTCTCCTGCTGGCTCCCCTTATAGCCCTTTAATATCGTTGTCAATTGCGTCCTCCCTCGTTATCCAAATCTATCTTATCTTCCAGAATGCAATTTCTTCTCAGTGTCCGTCCAATCACTGTTTCTTTTCCTCTTTTCAATCAACTCTGATATTATTCTTTTTTTTTTTTTCTTGTTTAAAATCCGATTCTTTCTCATAAGTTTCCCACCTCATCATCCAACTAATTTTCTCTTCTAACCGCATTTCCACAAAGTCATTCTTTCCCGACTCTTCTATAATGTCCACATATCTATTCCGAACACTAATGCTCAAACATAAAATATTTCATGGGCAGTCTTCTGAACTCTTCGTTCAGATGCTGAACAAATCCGCTTTTCTTGTTTCAAACGCTTGGTTCCATCCCAGCTCGCGCCAAGTGAACTTTGTGGCGGACAAACACCGCGTGCGTGGGTTTTCTCGGGGTTCTCCCGTTTCCTCCCACTTTCTTCATTCCACCATTTCTTTCATTTCTGATTACCACCCTCTCCTTTAGCTTTGCCGGCATAATTGTGGGACGTAAAACTTAAAAGATTTCATTTCATTCATTTTTTTTAAAACGCTTCTTAGCTATTTCAAGGTTACTAAAATTTCAAAATGAAATTTAGTGACTTTTTCGTGACCTTTTCTTTACCAAACCATAAAATTTCCTAACATTCTGAAGTGAGAATTATTAGATCGAAATTTCATACATGCGATAGAAGCCTACTTTAGTCGCTATTTGGTAGCATTTAAAACCAACCATGGGCATTTTTGATGGTGAATTTTGACGTTTTATAGGACAAAATTTTCCGGTCTGCACTTATATTTGTACAGATAAAAAAAAAAAAAAAAATTGTGACCCAAAAGCTAAATTTCGTAACTTTTTCTTGACTTTCATGACCGTTTTCTGATTTCGTAACTTTTTCATCACTTTCGTGACCGACAGACACCCTGTATTTTTGTCTTAGCGTACAGATTTTTAAAAAGAAGGTTTAAAAAACAAATTTATAATTTTTATTAACTTCCTATTCAATTACAGTCTTTGTTTTCCCGTAATGGATTTTACAATTAAGAGAATCATTCAGTACTTGTGAAACCAGGCTGGTTATCTTTATTGGTTTTCAAAGTGGAATTGCAATGGTTATGCAACCTAACACACTACAGATGCTGTTTTGGTTGCCTAACCAACATGAGCCTCGTCATAATTGAAGTATATGTTTTACGTATCGCACTAGCTCCCGATCTTGTGCTCACTAACTTCATTTGCTATCCTCAATTGGCTTAGACACATCAATTTTGGCTCGCTATCCACTTCTAGAGTCCGCGCTCAATTATTAAACTTGAATCCGAGAGTTGAGCTCGCGACAGTGAGAGGGCACAAAACAGTACGAAGTGTTTCCAATAAGGAAATATATTTCTGTCCCAGTTTTTTCGGTCTTTCAAAAAGTAAGGAGTGTTTAAAACCAAGATGGTAAATCATCCTAATTTGCCATTTTTAACCAGTATTCCACAGTGATGATTTTAATCTTTGTCAATTCATCCAAATACTTTTCCATTTAGCATGATTACCTTATCTATGTATTTTTCAACGATTTTAGAAAGAAAAATTCTTAAAGAAAGAAAGAATGCCGGATTTGGTTTGGTCTTTATTTATTTGTCTAACTAGCAATACGAAAACGACTGCCTTTGTTTGCATTTACTTTCAGAGACAAATAAACATGAGTGAGTCATCCACTTTCTCCATGGATCACTGGCAACTTCCCAGGTGTTAACAGACGGCGATGAAGCGAATGGCTACAAAACGAATTCCTTGTGTTAACGGTCTCTAACAGACGGAATGCACTGCGTATTTCCCACTTTCCATACACACACACGCCAAAAGCTCTGTCTTTTTCATTATCCCATCTCCACTAAGTACTTTGTATCATTTACTACATAAACCACGTCCAACAATAGGCATAGCTGAAAGAACTTGTGGACGTCTGTTCCACTTATTGTGGTAAGTTATGCAAAATATTAAACTCCAAAGACGAATGAAGTACTTTGCTAAAATTCGATAATTCATTATTCCAATCTCCGAATAATGGATTCGTTATTCGAATAACGAGTAATTATTGAACAATCATTCAGAAAATGAGTAATTATTCGAACGATCATTGAGATAACGAGTAATTATTCGAACAATCATTCAGATAATGTGTAATTCGAACAATCATTCAGATAACGAGTAATTATTCGAACAATCATTTAGATAACGAACAATCATTCAAATACTAAGTAGTTACCTCCACGATCATTCAGATTACGCGTAATTAGTCGAATACAGACTAATTATTCGAGAGTTGAAAGCGAATAATCGAATATTAGAAGCAGGAAGAGTTATTCGAAAATTTTGACTAGGATTTCAATGAAACCATTTACTAGAAGTGGGAAATATTGATTTCACTAACACGAGACTTGTTTTCACCGTCCTTACCGGATATTTAGTCAGAAAAATCAACATTTATTAACTTCTTTCATGCACATGTAATGGACAATAATACATTTCTAATTACGTCTGGTAATCCGTTAATTCTTTGCCTTTCTTTAGCTCGTCTTAAATCAATTAAATACAAGAAAGAGTATTTTTCAAAGATTCCAAATACAAACCAGTTGAGAATGCTCCAAAAGCATTGCCAGAACGAACTTGAAAGAATGGAGAGATGGCGTGGGAAGGATAACTGAGATTTTTCCTACATGTAAAAGTTAATCTTTTTATCCGTATGTTCTTTTGTTTCTCGCAAAAATTCCCGAGATACGGCTCCTTAAATCTCCCGAAATTCGAACTTTTTTTTTTTTTTTTTTGCCAATATCTGGGGAACGGTGGCTAGTTGGCCAGTGGATACCGGCTACTATTTGGTACCAAAATGTTCACCATCCTCTTAGGTATTGATAACACCAATATGATTTCTCTATGACTTACGGTTCCCGAGATAAATCTTCCGAAATCGGAACTATTTTGGCCAATATCTCCCGAACGGTAAGAGTGACGCGAAAAATTCCATTACTTCTCAGATAGGTTTTGATGCTCTATCAAATGGAGATATCAAAATTGAAAAATTCGTAAAAAAAACAGACAGATACACAGATATAGAGAATTCAGTAACGAACTTTTTAATTTCGTTGAAAATAAGCCATTCCAGTCATTACTGTTTCGTCTTTCACAACTCAAAGCTCTCCGAAATTGGTAATAAACCATTCACTTTAACGTCCGACGGTTCTGCCCTTTAGGTAAAAGACGGATGATTAACGAGAGTGAAGCAGGGGCATCATTTAGGGAGGGCAGGAGGGGGCAATTGCCTCCCCCCCCAAGAGTTTGAGGATTACATATGCTTTAGTAGATTGTCTACTAATACACTAATACCAAACGTGAGATTCTTATGTCACTGGTGCTCTTGCCCCTCCCAAGCAAAGTCTGAAATGACGCCCCTGGAGTGAAGGATTGTTAAAAGTAAAATTTCAGTGCTCTAGCACCAAGAATCGAATCAGAACCATCTGCACCAACGGGACACGTGCTAGCTCACTGACCAACGGAGAGTGCCCTTATCTATTAGGTCTCCAAAATTTGGACTACACAGATTTCGCACACGGTACTTTTTCTAGCTCTAGTTCTCGTACGTTAAGCACTGAATAAATGCACAAACATCACGAAAGAAACATAAACATACCGGAAATGAGTTGCATACACGCTATAGTCCGGAAAAGAGCTTACAATAAAACATAGTTGGTACAGCTATATTTCTGTCTTCTCCTTGAAAAGTCATACACTTCAGTAACTTTGTTATATTTACAAGACTTACATAACACAAGCAATTAAAATCGAAGGCACTGTGCCATTCTATGTGAATCATATTTTTTTCTTCTTAAATATGTTTTCCGACTTAATATTGCAATGGAAATGTAGCCTCGAAATCTGACTCAATATTTCCTGGAAGAATGTGTACTTATAATTTCATCTGCTGATATATCACGAGCGACGTATTGTTCATATTTGTAATACACCATACAGTTATCTAACAATTTTAGAGTTTGCTGTACTCTAATACTTCCATAGTACTTTCGAACAAAATTATGTTTGTTTGGAATTTAACCACACTTTTCACAGGTGACATCAAATCAGTCGTGAACTCACACCTTACCATGAGTACCTCATATATTCCTACCAGGAAATCGAACCAAGTAAGCGTAGACTAGCAGTTAGCATTCTTCTTTGGAAAGGGCAGGTCCCGGTTTCAAATCCGGTGGCCAGCCTTAGTGTTGCCCAAGGAACGGAAACTCGTCTAGTCTCGAAAATGAAACAAGAAATACATGTTCAAACTCAATATAGGAGAGGTTAAACATGACCATTATCATCTCGTTTTTAAGACGAGAAATTTATCTAGTTTCGTGGGCAACACTAGATCATTCAAGTCTTTGGTCTCAAGCACTGTTTTAGTTACATGATTTATAGTACAAAAACTATAAATAGATAATGTGATTTTTCGAACACAATGAAGGGCATTTATCAGCGTTTAAAAGCACGCAAGTTATATAATATACTACAATAATAAATATGATTTACATATTATTGTATCACACCTTTCGTGGACATCTTGTTATACGGAAGAATTGTAACTTCCAGATGAAATTAAAGAGAAAATCAGGGCACAAATTTTGAAAATAAATTTACAAAACTTACGGGAAGAGACAACCTTATTTCTTGTTCCGTCTCGTGAACAAAACCAACAGGCATCCTGATGGGGTTTATCAGTCTCCATCTGGCGAATGCCGTGCTAGTAGCTGGGCCAGTTTTTTTTTTTTTTTTTTTTTTTTTTTTTTTTTTTTTTTAAAGACTGTTCTTAACTCTAGGATGAATTGGCTTCGTAGGCTGTATGTGGAAGTTTTGTTTAAAAAAAATAACCCTGCACCTCCCACATCTCGAACAAAATGAGTATAGTATTATGTTAAAAATACTTTTTTATGCGGAGTTTATTTACTATCTGCATAGCTTCATAACATTTCTCCATATAGGCTACTCACTGTAACATCTCTCCCTCCCCCATATTTTTATTGTAATGAATCCTGTTTTTCTCTTACAATGGTAAACATGTTTTCATTCTATGCAGGTGTTTGGTATGCTTTGTTCCTCTGCTCTCCTCGTATGAAATATGCTAGTAATACACAGCCTCGTATGTTATCTGCAGAGCGCGGCTTTGTGATATGAAAAACAATAAAAAAGGAATGACTTGAAAATACATTCAGCAAGAAGCCAGCAACTGGAAATTAACATGTGACATTTGCACGACAGAAAACACTCTGGGGGCAGGCCTATACTGTCAAAAGTTTTCTTTCCGGAACTTTCAGCTGTTTCATTTAAGCTGAACAAATAATATCGTATGTGGAAGCACAATTTGACGAATGATTAATACTCACTCTTCGATGTCCGAAGTTTACAGTTCGACTTTCGGCTACCCTAGTTATCAAAGAGGGAATAAATGTTGGATAAAAAATTAAGACAAAAATTCTATTTTCGTCATGTTGCCATACTGCCTTAAATCAGGGTTCTTTACGAAAAAGAATTAGAACGCTTAGCACTATTTATTACTCTTGATATTAGATTTGATTTAGTATAAATATGAAAAATATTAATGCATAAAAGGAACATATTAATAACTTTCTTGTTATTATAGTTTAAATGTTTAAACAGTTCGATTCTCAGTCAAACACGAAATTTTCGGTATTCACTAATAATCATGTGAAAATTGGATTTGGATTACAGTTCAATTGATACATCTTGTCCTTTCTGACAGTTGCTTTTCTCTGATTTTTTCCTTCCTGCGCGTGGTAATAACCAGGCAAGAAGCACTGCTTCTATGGTAACAGCACGATCAGCCAACATTTCTCTCGCTCTGCAATGTTAAACATTCCACCATTTCCGCATGTTGCCAATTTTAATATAAACAACTGCAAACGTTATAGTCAAATATCAACTTGAGTAGTGGACCTAATGGTTATGGAGAACATTCTTTTTAGTTCTCTTTCGTACCATTTTGTTTCATGAAACTGAAATTTACTTGCAGTGAACAATTTCGTGTTTCAACACCAGACGCAAAAGCTAACAACACAGCATTGAGCACCAAGTGCGCGCAGCGAGCTGTCAGAAAGGACAAGTAGTATTAATTGCAGTATAAGAGATAGAGGACTCCGCTCTAAAACAGAAAGAGCGGAGTTGGGAATATACGCGCTGACCACACATTGCTTAACAAAATCAATCAATCAATCAATCAATTTATTGCATCCGTTCATCGTCATACAACGAAATTGGACATGTCATTTATATCTATACCAGTATACATAAACATACATACTATTATTACATATAGATTCTTATGGTTTTACTAATTTACTTACTATACATTTAATTTTACGTATACGAATTATTTTCTACATATTCTTCAACCGAGTAAAAGCAATGTTCTATCAAGTACCTTTTAAGTTTGGATCTAAAGCTATTGACCGAGACCTGATTTTTTATACATGATGGAAGTAGATTGTATAATAGAGTACCTTTGTGCGTAACTGATTTATTGTATATATTTGTCCTATGTGCATGCAAGTGAATGTCGTCTTTACTTCTTGTGTTATAACTGTGAATGTCTTTGTTAACAATAAATTCACTACTATGTTTTTTCAAATACATTAATATTTCGAACAAATACATTGAGGGAAGAGTCATTATTCCAAGTTCCTTAAAAATATTTCTGCAAGAAGAGTTCCATTTTACTCCTGCAAGTATTCTTACTACTTTCTTCTTTAGCCTAAAGATAGCAATACTTTTAGGTGCATTTCCCCAGAACATCAAGCCATATTTTATTGTAGAATGAAAATTTGAGTAATATATACACTTAGCTGTTTTTACATTAATCTTATCTCTTACACATCTAATTGCATAGCATAGTTTGCTTAGCTTACTTCTTATCTGTTCTATATGTGGTTCCCAGTTGAAATTATTAGATATTTTAACTCCGAGAAAGGTAGCAGTTTCTACATATTTAACTGTTTTATTATTTATTTTTATTATTGCATTGGCTTGATTACTTTTACCATTGTTAAAATTTAAGGCACATGTTTTATTTACATTAATGATTAGGTCATTTTTATTCATCCAACTTGAAAGTTGGTTCATTGCCGTTTGGCAGTTTGAAGATAATTCACATTCATCTTTCCCACTAACTATTATGTTTGTATCATCTGCATATAAAGTCACACATGAACTATTAATATTTTCAGAAAGATCATTTATATAAAGAAGAAAGAGAAGTGGTCCTAGAATTGATCCTTGTGGTACTCCACGATTAATAGTTTCTTCACTTGACACACATTTTTGAATTTTATTTTTAACTATTCCTGTGATTTCAGTTACTTGTTTCCGATCTTTAAGGTATGATTCAAACCATTTATTTGCTAAGCCTCTAATACCATAGCATCTAAGTTTTTCTAGCAATATATGATGATTTACTAAATCGAAGGCTTTTGTTAGATCTAAAAATATTCCTATAGATAATTTTTTCTCATCCAGTAACTTTCTGCAGTTTTCTAGAAAATGAAAAATTGCTGTCTCAGTAGATTTACCTTTCAAGAAACCATGTTGTGTGTTGGTTATAATAGAATATTTATTAATGAAATCCATAACCCGATTGAACATTATTTTTTCCAGAATTTTACCTATGATGGGTAGCAATGATATCGGTCTATAGTTTTCTAGTTCATTGAGTTTACCTTTTTTGTGCAAAGGTTTAACTTTAGCAATCTTTAGTTTATCAGGAAAGGTTCCTGTGGCGATTGAAATATTTGAGAGATAACATAATTGTTTAGCTATATATTTGTAACAACTTTTTACTAAATTGTTAGATAATTCGTCCAACCCAGCCGAATTCGAATTTTTCATTTGTTTTATTATGATGATTATTTCACTCTCTGTTACTGGTTTCAAGAATATAGATTTATCACATTTTTTAATTTTAAGTTCTGATAAGTTAGTTTTACTAGTTCCTTTGTTTTTAATAAGAGTTTGCCCTACATTTGTGAAACTCTACATGAACTATAATACCAATGAGTTAATGTGCTGCAGTAAGTTTTTCCAACCGGCGTGTCGCGCAGTTTCATTGTTGACGTTCCATACACTTCCCTCCTTTTTGCTTCGTTTTTTAAAATGTTTTAAATGCCTAACATTATCGCTAAAGGAACAATTTATTACTTCAGAAAACTTTCAGGATGAAAGAGTCTACACGCCAAGAACACTATTACCCTTTTCAAGTTAGGAGCTCCCTTTTAGGCGATGACAATTATTAACATGGCAAAAAACAGTAGTCTACGAAAAGCTAGCCTACTAAAGCGAGAGTGCAGCTGTTTATACAACCACATCTTAGAGTAGTGGTTTTCAGTTTTGTTCACCTGGCGCTCGCTTTCGTAAACTGCATGCTTCATGATCTCCTCCTTCATGCTCGTTGGTCGTACGTGCCTTTTGTCTAACCCCTTCTGCGATTTCAGATGCACTGCTGAATTCTCAAATCTTTAATAATAATAATAACAATGTTTTTCTCAATTTATCCCGATGGCAGAACTTTGTCTTCCTGCGATGAGCTTTTGTAAGTCAAAAATTTTCTACAGGAATCTTGCAAGAATTTTCTGCAGAAGACACACTTGTGATTGTTAAAAATACACTTTACGCGACGTACAGGGCAGTTCAAACTATATTTATGTGAGTCAACCGTAAGCCCACTCATAGCTGACATTTTTAATACTTTTTTTGTTGGCAATTTTTTTTTTCTCTTGCAATTTTTCTGCACAAGCGCCGCAAATTTTCTGCAAGACCTCTACATATCCTTGTAATGCAGTATTACTTTCTATCAGTTTTGATCTTACTTAGTAGCTATTTTAGGTTTGAATGGTATTCAACTTAATGTCTCACTGTTACAATTATTCCTAATATTTGTAATTACGAATGTACGAGTACCGGTAGTTGATTTCTGTCAGTAGAGCTCTCGGTTGGAAATCACTTTCTCAAAACTTCCTAAATTATTTTCATTTGAAATCTCTTTACGGACTTACTGAAGATGAAAATTATAAACGAAAGCTTTTGATCAGCTTCTCAATGTACGAGTATTAGTTATGCAGTTATCAAATATGTAGAAGGCTCACGTAAAAATACAATTTTGAATATATTACTATGATACAATATGAGAATTTTATATACACCACAATACACCATATTCAAACAAAAGCAGGGAAAATAGTGACTCAGACCGAGCATAGCATTCACCTTTGGTGCATGGGGTCCTTGGTTCGATCCCAGCTCGCCCCAAATAGCTTTGTGGTGAACAAGCATCATGTGCATGGGTTTTCTCGGGGCTCTCCCGTTTCCTCCTACTTTCTTCCTTTCTCATCATCACCGTCTCCTTTAGCCTAGTCAGCATAATCGTGGGATATAAAACTTGAAGATTTCATTTTTCAAACTCAAGCAGGGTACGGGTGGCTCAGTGGCAGAGCGCTTGCCTCTGGTTCGTTGAGTCCCTGGTGCGATTCCCGACAAAGTAATTTTGTGGTAGACAACATCGGGTCAGTGGGTTTTCTCGGGATACTTCCGTTTCCTCCCATGTTTTCATTCCACCAATTTTTCCATCATCATTCACTTGCCATGATCATCCGTTTCCCTTAGCCTAAAGGACATAATCGTAGGACGTTGAACTGAAAGATTTAATTTCGTTTTCAAACTCAAGCAATCCAAAGATTTTAGAATTATGGCGCTTCATTTTAACATAAAAAGATGAATACCACGTAGTAGTAGTAGTTGTTGTTGTTTTAAGTTTAGCGTCCCTTTCAGCAGCGAGGCTATGAGACGTGGACCTTCTGATTAACGTGGAATCCGAACCACATCAGCTCCCGCCGGGAATCGAACCTGGGTCCCCCACGCCAAAGGCGCGTACGCTAACCGCTTAGCTACGAAGGAGCTCTGAATACCATGTAGTGAATGAAGAAAAATATCATCAATGAAAGATATACGGTAAAGTTAAAAATCCACAATAATAAGACTATTATGATGCTCACGCTTATTATACGGGAACCTTCATTTAACAGCTTTGCTCTCTCACGAATACGAGAATTGCCGGCAATAAATTAAACCTCACATATAGCAGAAGGTGAAAAGATCACAAGACGCAAGGGCAGGTCACGTCTCAACATAAAGATCGATTATGTGATTTTAAAAAAAGAAAGAAAAAAAAACGTTATGAACGGTGTCACTCCACTACCTTGATAGTTATCATCCTTTTCCCTCCCTTTTTGACCTCTAAAGACACATTTCTCTCAAAAGTAGCACTGACCAAATACATTTCTGTGCATAGGACCTACGCAAAGTTTTTTTTTTTCACAAACACTAAGAAACGAAAAGAAAAAATGAGTGGGACGCAAGTACAATCAATGTTTACACTTCGTAATAACTCAAAAGCAAACCAGTGTCGTAAAACGGTTGCACCTAATCTATAACCTATTTCTTCTTATGGAGTGAAAGTTAACAGATATTTGCCTTGGATTAGCTGATAAATGTTAAATGAAACACCTGATTGCATACATTGTATGCTACATAGTTCATCTTTTCGTACATTTAGTGAATAGAAAGAAAAAGGATTGTACAATGATTGCATCAATATTAACATACCAAAAACCATATCCACGAAGAAATGAAATGTCGACTAAAAGCAGGAAATTCGTGTTATTACTCAGTTCAAAATCTTTTGTCGTCGCGAATTCTGTCGAGGAATTTGAAACCTAAAATATATAAAACGATAATCATATCTGTTGTTCTGTATGGTTCTGAAACATGGTCGCTTACTTTGAGAGAAGAACGTACATAAAGTATTTGAAAATAAAATCCTGAGACGAATATTCGGACCCAAGAGGAACGGGAATGGCGAGAATTTCATAACGAGGAACTGCATAATTTATACCGTTTATCAAACACTGTTAGGGTTATTAAGTCTAGAAGCTTAGGTGGGCAGGCCATGTAGCCAGAATGGAAGAAAACAGGAACGTTTTCAAGGTTCTAACTGGAAATCCAATCGGAACGACCATTAGGAAGACCTAGACGCAGATGGAAGGACAATATTAAGATGGATCTCGCAGAAATAAGAATCCAAAGTAAAACTGGATTCAGTTTGATAAGGCAGCGTTTCCCAACCTTTTTCAACTTGCGGCACACTACGGGTGTTACTTGGATTCTCGTGGAACACTTATAGATATTATTATTTGTAAATATAAAACATAGTGGTATTTTTCTGTGATTCTTGATCTCCTTCTTACAGAGAAGGAAGCTTTATCATTGGTTTTTGCCCCGTGGTAAATCATTATGCTTATTTTTCATTCAAATTTAAAAATAGAAAACAATTGCAATGAAGTACTTCTTGATGTTGATTAATTATATTTAATTATGTCATGGGATGATAAAAGGACGGCCGATCTCCCCTTCTTAATTGAGAAGTTACCAATTGTTTATATTGTATATATATGTCTGTTTCGTTTATTTCATCTGTTCAATTTGTGTGTACTGTGTGTTCTTAAATCCAAATGATAGGATATTCTCAATGGAAAATTCCTATTTAACATTGGGTATCGTAGGAGAGACTTCAAGGGTGAGACAAAGTCAAAGGGACAATTCAGAACAGAATATGAAAAAGATTTTTGGAGATGTTTGTTAAGAAATGGTCACCAGGCCTTACACGTGATGAGGACGTAAGCACTGAATATCAATGTGTCAATTTTTTTAATATAACAAAAAATGTGTACGAAAATGGAAAATACTTAAGAGTCTATGTGCGCACGCAGCTATAGTGTTGGGTGCACAAAAGGGTGTATATGGAAAGTTAACATTGGTGACCAAAGTACAAAATAGTCATAAGATCTGACGTAAGTTGCAGAAACTTGTCACGTTTTTAGCATTTATTATAAATGTGATGTGTCTTTAAAAACTGTTGTAACTTCGTAGACACACGTCGTACTGTGTAGCTCGGGAGTCCGTCGGTCAACCTTCTTTTCGGCGTTTGTACATCTAAATTAACCGACGGACTTCAACTGTAACTTTACTTTCTTTTAATCTTCACTTTACAAATAAACTGGGATATTAAATTCGTCTCTAATATTCAAAGTGTACTTGCACCCCCGGATCTGTCTGCAGCTAAAGATTTGAGAGAGACTTAATATGTTTGTTGTTTATTCACGTGTGACCGCTCGCATACTGTTAATTCTAAAGTTGAAATTATAAAGTACGTTCCGCTCGCGTACTGGAGCTGCGACAATGCTTAAATGACATATCAAGAAGTGTATCATCAGGGACGTGCTAATGAGTATTATGGTAGGAAAAAGAGGGAGGGGGCAAAGAAGGCTATAATTGATGGACGATACCAAAACAAAAATCATACGTGAAGACAAAAATATTAGCGGAAGACCATGGAACCTTCTCAGTTGCAGCAAGTGACGTGGGAATAATGGCAGAATACAAATTATGATAACATATCATTTGACATCATCATCTAATGCTCAAATATTCTTTTTAGCAAACAATATTTTTGTATTTTTTTTTTTTTTTTTCACGATCCAAAATCGTTTGTGCCCGTTAACTCACCTGATCATCACACATACAATTAGTACCCATGTCATCGACTTTTTTGGTACTTAACATTAATCTAGGATATGCATGAGCAATGTAAGAAATAATGTAATACACTCAGACCTTTGGGTATCAATAGTTTAAGTAATAATAATTAAAATACCCGACACTCGAGCTTAGAACGCCAATAACCTTGAGCGATTCAAGTCAATTTATAATCTACAGTATTTCTATTTGTGGTAATCAACAAATCTTCCTCCGTAAAGTACACTCAAATAGATCGTGTGAACAACAGCAACGATCTTTCACAAAGCCTTACAATGAATTCCCAGTGCGGTAACACCAGACAATATCATTCAGGAACTGACTTTTATTATTGTTATTATTAGCTGGAATGCCTGTTCTTCGCACGGGAAGAACAGGTTTATTCGAAATATTCAAATCCCCTTCCTCCCTTAGGATATTTATTTTAATTTAATTAAAGGAACGCTCTACCACCAAAAGAACCACTAGAATCCCTCTCACAATTTTGCGATGTGCATGCACGGGAATTCGAATCTGGGAAGTTATACACGGAGGCAGAAGGACTATATAATTCAGCTACTACTTCGTTTTACGTCCCATCACTTCGCTGTTTTGGCTAAGGAAGATTCAATTTTTTCACAAGTATCGAACTCAAGTTCGAGCACAGCGTAAGATATACGTGTAAATAACTCTGGTATATTCAAAAAGTCCCTCCACGTCAAAAAAAAAAAAAAAAAAAAAAAAAAGTAGAACCTTATCTTGCATATTTTAATTTATTTGGAAACGTCTTCAAAGAAGGAGGATTGCAATGTCTTCTTCGGAATCTTGACACGCTGTCACAACGCTGAAGGTAGCTAGCTACTGAGGAGCGAATGTTTATTTTTCCCCTTACGTACTATTTATTTACTTGCGCGTTTGACGTTCAAAATCACTTTAAAAGAAAAAAAAAACATTAAAAAAAAAACTCGGTACTTACTTCCACCAATCTCCAGCGTTCTTGTAAACGCTGAATGCAGATCCTTCGTTCTTTTGCGAGGCATCGCCCTCTTCGCTGGAATAGTCGCTCGTCCGATCCAGCATTGCAGTCGCTTCACTTACTCTCCCGCCACGGCGGCCACGACTCCTCTGGCGCTGCGTCCAACTCTCCTCCTGGAAAATGGAAGAAACAAGAAATGCTTATGTGGGGAGACTTTTGACTATTTTTAACATTCTCCTTCGCATTAACATTGCCTCCTGCTGCCTCCGGAAGGGGAAAGGCTTATGCCACGCCAAATGAATCTTCTATTACCTACACAAAGCCGTAACCAGTACTCATTTTATGACACTCTCAACCTAATTCTTGGGAACAAGATTTCTGCTGCCAATTCAGATTCTTTTTTTAATATTACGCACTATTCTGAAATACCACTGAAGAGATGGCACCAAATGTTTCTCTTGTTGGCTCACTAAATACTCAACTAAAATTGTTATATGTATACACGGTGTCCATTAACTCTTGGCAGTGGCGGATCCAGGGGGGTGATCGCCCCTCCCCTCAGAAGAGGAAACTTTCTTATTTTATATATATATAAATAAAACCCATCCCAGTTTGGAGTTCTTAAAAGTGCTCTAAGTAGCAGTATTACAACCCATCGCCCCCCCCCCCCAGAAGTCCGTCCTGGATTCGCCCCTGACTCTTGGGTCAAATTTGTACAGGTGATAGAGGAGTCCAATATACGTATTTTGAGATAGCGAATCCGAAGGTCGATAACGGCTAGTGGAAACTGAGATAGAATTATACTTCCTGATTGAAATGTTTGCCATATATTCCATTGTATCATACAAGAGAGGATCAGAAACTAAGATTACAAGGCCGATATTTCTGGAGTGTCGTCTATTACAGAGAAATGAGAAGTGTGCAGTATGTTTAATACAATGAGTTGGCAACTGTCAAGAGTTTCAGCCACTCGCTACCTATGGCGCTAGTTGTTAGTAAACACAAATGGCAGTTCGTTTGAAAAACTGGTCTCGCGAGGAAGTCCGCTCAGTTATTCGATTTCTGTGGGCGAAACATGTAACCGCGCTTGAAATTCACTGCTACTGGGAGTAGTTTAAGGAGAGATTGTAATGTCTCGTCAGCATGTTGCAGAATGGTGTCGAAAGTTTGCGGTTGATAGAGAAAACATGACCGACGAGGAGCGCAGTGGCTGACCCAGCACGGCATGGAGGAGCTCATTCAGGATAACAGAAGGATCACGTTACGGCTGTTTCCGCACTTGAAGGAGCACCTCGGAGGCCATTGTTTCGCTTCAGACGAGGAGTTGAAACACTTCGTGACAACGTGGCTGAGCACGCAAGGACAGGATTTTTACCAGGAGAGATCTTCAAACTCATCCCACGACGCAACAAGTGCTTCAACCGATATACAGACTATGTCGAAAAATAACCTAATGTATGTACTATCTGTTGGCTGTATTGGTTGTATACACATTTCACTGTAGGCTTTGTAACCTTACTTTCTCATCATTCCTCGTAATTTAGTATAAAGGTAATATATAAAAATATATGCCCGCATTTCCATTTTTTCCATTCCGGTTTTCTCTTTTCTTTTCTTTTTTCTTTTTTTTTTTTCAAACGTCTTACGATTTGTTTAATTTTCCACTAGAGCTTCGCAAAAGCTGACAGTGAGTATTTGGCACTACTTTATCAGACGGTTCTATCAAATATAACTCAATTAATACAGTAGTAACGAACTTTTACTGACTTAAAAAGTGTTCCTGAACAAGGAGAAGTTCATGAAACTAAAGGAAAAGCACATGAATGACTGTGTAGAGTTCTCCGTACCTAAATGGATAGAATCATGGTCGATAGCTAAAAGGTTCGTAGTTGGAAACCTGCCTCGAAAATTGAAGATTTTTAAAATTCTTAGTTCTGTGGATCTTACGACCTTTCTCTACCTTCGCAATAATCTGATGCTCTAAAAAGACTTCTCCGCCTTAATTCGACAACTGCCTCAAGTGATCTTTGCAGTTCGAAACCTTTCCTCCTCCTGTTTCACAAAATCACAAATTTCGTCATAATATGCATATTGTTCACAAAATCACAAATTTCGTCATAATATGCATATTGTTCGATCTTTTTTTCTCCAATTCTAAATTTGTGTATGTAAATAATCCCCATCTGTCCCCATATTTGAATCTCTCTCTCTCTCTCTCTCTCAATGTCGTCCACTGTAAACGCACATGGCTTGGGATGGGATCAAACCTTTGACTCTTGAAACCAAATGTAAGCGCTCTAGCAGCGTGCTATCATTAACTCTATAGGTTTGTTGCTAAAAGCAGCGTCATTTGAGATTTTGCTTGGCGCGTGAGGGGAGGTTTCTCCGCCGACATAACAGTTTCATTTTTTATATATAATTATTTTACTATACATTATATATAATTACTTTACTATACAATATGTGTTTATCATACTGAATCGAGGAAGGAATTATACACTCTCCTGGCCTGCCCAAATGACGCCCCTGTAATATTTGCTTGCACTTACTGGGAAACAAAAAGAAATTTATTATTGAATAACTCAGTCTTGTCAGTAAATTTTAGAACTCTGCGCTTGCATTATAGAGTCTTTGAAGCACAAAACGTCCTGACGTGATTGACAATTCCCATAGATTTCACAAGGAGAATTTTCCTAGCTTGATATGTGTAATCTTTGAAGAAGGAAAAGATTGCAAATAAAGGCATTTCAAAACAAACAAATGAAAGAGACGGTTTTACAGGTATAAAGCTTGTAAACATGGTTCCTATTTATTCCGTCTGAATGAAAAGAGTATATTACGTCACACAAACTTCTTTAGCCCTTTCGAGACAGGGTCGGGAAAGTGATGCACACACGTGTGCCACTTGTTTAATTCTCTCCTGTGTGAACTCTAATTAAGGTATCGGGATGATTTTAGACTACAGTTTATCCTGATATAATTTTGTTTTTTTCTGAGTGTCAAATTTGAGTTGAGTTTAACGTCCTTTTTCAGCAGCGAAGCTATATGAGACGTGGACCTACTGATTAACGTGGAATCCGAACCACATGAGCTCCCGCCGGGAATCGAACCCGGGTCTTCCGCGTCAAAGGCGCATACGCTAACCGCTTAGCCACGGAGGAGCTCTGTGAGTGTCAAATTTCTCTCTCAAATTTCAGCCCCAAATAAAAAATTCGAAAATTTTCGTATTTTATTTCTTCAATTTTTTCAGTACCTTCGTTGAGATCTACTTAGGATTTGTCAGGTATATACCTCATATGGATACCTATTTTTTTTTTTAGACCAATCTGAACTTAAAATCAGTGTTTCCAACTAGGGAAATTAAAATTTTCCTATTTACCGGTCAAAGCATTCGAAATTTATATTTATTAATCCGTACCTATACGTACGAACGGAAGTCAACGTACGCCAGTTCGAACACCAGTCCTTAGTGAACAAAAACAAATACAGATAATTACAATTGGGTATAACTTTTCTGTTTACAATAATCTATTCTCTTTAAATACGGGCTTCGTTTTTAGATATTAGTTGTGTACCAAATTTTACTTTAACATAGTTTGCCTCTGGTACCAGTATTTACAACCACAGAAATATTTAATTCCTTATTTTAGGGGGAAAATTTGGAAAATATCCCATTTTTCTCTTATTGGTCATATTGAAACAAACGTACCAGTACCTGAAAGCCTCATCCTTGGCATACACAATGCGCCATATAAAGTTTTACTTGGATAATTAAGGGAAGTACAGATGAGGTTTACAGTAGACATTGTTCACTAAGTGGGAAAATAATTGAGACTTCATTCCAGGTAGAATAAGATATTTTTTTTTAAATGACATTCTTAGTTTATTAGATATCGTCATGATACTTCTAGTATATAATAGTGGGGTATCAAAGTTTATTTTAAGACAGTTTGCGTCTGTCTTGTAGCAGTGTTTCCAAATCAAAAAAAATATTCCCGATTTTAGGTGAAAAATTCTGAAAATATCCCACTTTTTCCTCTATAATTTCCCTCTTTGTCAGCTATATTGGAACAAACGTAGTAGTATCTGAAAGCCTTGTTTTGGCCAACACAACGCACCATAGAAAGTTTCAAAAGGATAATTAGGGAAGCTGCAGCACGTGCATAACTGTCGATTTTTGCTTCTTAGTTGTCAAAAATTTGTGTGCACGATGAAAATTTTGTTTCCTGTCTTTGTATGGCAGCCAACGACTTTACCTTTTCACTGTGCGCTGTCGATACACCAAACAATTTTTTGGGGTAACTTGGACTCATGTGGCAACAATGGTGCCACCTTAAAAAAAATAAAATTCAGTCAGGGAATGTTAATGACTTTCACCCCTACATTTCCCTCCATTGGCAGCACTGCAATCGAACTTACGCCATAAAATTGCCACATCCTTTTTTCTAAAAACAAAGCCTTAATAATATCAATCGAGTAAATAGAAATTTGAGTTATGATTCAGTGCATGAAAGTCCACGAAAACGCTAAAAATGACCCTGTCTCGAAAGGGTCACACATGAAGAGGAGTAGGAGGCGGGGAAACTGAATTGAATACCAGGAGCACATAGTTGATTGAGATGTGTGTTTCTGAATACATAAGCAATGAGTTTGTTAGTATTTCTAGCACTTTCAATGCGCCGAACTATACATATACTACTGCCATAGATCGTCTCCCAGTCAAAAGTTTTATTAAATAAAACCGGTCGTTGATCATAGGTATGAGTAATACTTCTTATATTCAAATGTCCACCCAAAATATCCGAGGATTTGATTTAACAAAATGCATCGTAACTGGACTCTTAAATAATTGTTATTTAATTTCTAAATAATCATCTTGAGTTTACTTGTGTGCCTTCTGGTTGTAAACTTAATGTTGGAAAATATACGGAAAGCAAGGACAGAAGTTGCATATACCTTCTCTGCTCGAGACTAGTGTCTCCTAAATGGTACAATGAATCTTGAATAAAAGTAAACGTCTGAAAAGTAGGTACGTACCTTCATAGAATTCTGCCTATTTTCCTCCACCGAAGTGAAAGTTTTATTTATCGTGGTACGAGTGCTTCTGGTCTTTCTACTCGTCATGATTGGTGCATGACTTCTTCTACTGCAACTGCAAAGGAAAACAAAAATCAACATTAAACGAACAGAATGTACAAAGAATAACCAACATTCAATGATAAATATACTTTGGGACTGCCGTTTTCTGATTGTTCCCATACGACTGGTATTGCTTACGAGACAAAATTTGGGGCTGTGGCTATCTCATGTGGAAAAAATGTCCTTAAAGTGTATCATATCAAAAAGCACGAAAGGACCGGGCCTATCCGGTTGCAATGGTGTGAACAGACTGTGGGGAAATAGCATCAGCTGAATGTGATGCATATTCAATATTGCTTAAAAAGTGCCTGCTCACAAAAGCACTCGTATTTATCCAACTATAAACGTTTCAGCAAAAAGTAACTATATTTCTCAAAACAACCCCTTCTACCCATATACTCCTCTTAATGAAATCTTATAAATTAACTTTGCCTCGAGGTCTCACTTGTGTTTCATTTCACACTCTTAATCAACGCAATTGGTCAAAGAAAAGTGACAAAATAGGAACTCAATCTTGAGGGCCTTGTTACCTTCTAAACTAGAGGTTTGAAATCTGTATCAATTAATGTAATTTTTCTTCAAGTCCTATTACGTTTGTATTATATACAGAGCATAGTTATCCAAAGAGCTTTATCTCAAATTTTGGAGTTTTGAGGAATGTTCATGAGATCCAAACTAGTGTAGGGTTGATATCAAAGTAAGCACAGCACATTCTTTTTCTTGGTACTGTATAAGGGATATTCAAGCTTCCTACTTTCTAAAGGAGGGTCATTCAATATCAATTCAACACAGTGACTTAACCTCGCCATCTCAGATTTTAATGAAATTTGGTACATAGAACCCCCTAGATAGACTAAGAAAAATACCACATTTCAACTTTATGTATCCACCTGTATTGAAGATAGGGCTATGTAAACTTTGAAAAAAATCACCAAAATGGCGTGTTAAATGAATTTTGAAATTAGAATTGCAGCTCTCCTAATTGAGCTAGAGATCTCATTGAAGTGTCATTTTACAGCATTTTTTATACCCCTTCCTGTGGCGTACAACATCATATGGAAAATACAATTAAAAAACAAATCCTGGCGAGATCCATGCCACTTAAACGTTATGTTGATTCCCTGCGTTGTTAGGCGTAGTTTCACAATAAACTTACATGTTCATGTTGCAGGTTTTTTGCTGCGGAGTGTACCAAACAAGTTATGAATTTGCGATAATAAGAATTGGAAATAATGCTAAGTTTGATTTGTAAAATGATGGGTTTTTTGCAACTACTATAAATAAAGAGATTTGATGATCAGCTTGGTTTATTTTAGGGTGGATATACACAGCACTTATTGTCATATTACAAAGACTGCGACAGCTTTAGATATTAAAGTTAGTGGCAGGGTTTGCCCAAGTGAACTCAGCCCGAAAAAAAAAAAAAACTTTTTTTTTGGGGGGGGAGTTGGACCAACCTGAAAAAACCCACCTGGGTTTTTGAGCCTTTTGTTAGTATATTATTGGTACAACTAAGTGGGCAAATTAGATGTTTTCGTGTTACGTATACACAACATTCAACACATAACAATTAAGTCTTTTCTAAGACCTTTCTAAACTCCTGAATAATAATAATAATAATAATAATAATAATAATAATAATAATAATAATAATAATAATAATAATAATAATAATAAAACTTAGCGTACTTTAGCTTGAGATAATTATAAAAGAAATTAATGTAAGGATTATGCTTATAGCCTATTAGAAGTAAAATATCCAATTTTATATTGTAGAAAATGCTGTAAAGCAAAATGCAATAATAAAATTTGAGAACATAGTGACCTAGAAATTGGTATGAAATATGGCTAGGTCTTCTAGTCCACACAAATGTCATTGAAGATGAAAAATTATAAAACATTGAAAAACTAAAACGCGAAACATATTTCCTAATTTAGTTTGAAAGGATTTTCTAACCTACAGTTCAGTGTTGCACAATGTGAGAGAATCACCACTCCGTGTCTTCCTTACTTCCTGATCTTAAAAATATATATACCTTAACCAATTTCACGGCTTTTCCCACCCCAAGCCTGTTTCTAATCTTATTCGATATCAATCCGAAAGTGCTTGCGAAATTCCCGTTATTGAACGTACAAAATATTGGAAGTGAATACTTCAACAGTAAAACTATTTTACGCTGGAAGATATTTAATTTCATTTAAGACATTTTGAAATATTTACAGTAGAGCGTCGATTATCCGAACGACCGCTTAACCGAACTGTGTACTCGCTCGCACTTGTTACCTACCGTTCATCATCCCCCTCACTCCCAAACCAAGTTTCCCACAGTAGTCGCCGCACTGAGCCACCGCTGGCGGAACATTGCTTCTAATGGGGCCTTCATAAGGCGCTGCTGACCGGCCAAGCCGCCAGTCGCTGTGTTTCAACAATCAGCACACTTCTTTTTATGAATAAATTTACTGTACAGTACTTCTTTTTGGCAAATAAACATGTACAGTTCGATTATCCGAACAAACCAGTTTTCCGAACACCCATGTCCCCCAATTACTTCGGATAATCGACGCTCTACTGTATTTGGTATTCATATTTCGCGAATGTAACTGAGATGAGGCTCCTGGGACGACTCGATCTACACTTGTTCGTTTGTCTGCCTGTACCTCCCCCCCCCACACACACACACTACAGGGTGCAATTTTCGGTTTTTTAAGTTGAAACTTTCAGAGTAGAAGCACGAGACACACTAAATTCGCTGTATATATTTTGGCGCCGATCCAACGTAAAATTTCCAAATGACGGCCACTTCTCAAAATAGAGGGTATCCACGCTAAAGAGTACAATTTTCAGCCTTTTAAGCTGAAATGTTGAGGGTAGAAGCACGAGACATTCTAAATTTGCTGTATAGGCTTTCTTGGCGATCTAATGCAAAATTTCAATATGGTGGCCATTATTTCAAAACAGCAATGAATAGAAAATTGTTGCAAATTGTGACAATGACAATCTTGAAATATAAATCACATTTCTACCCCATAGACATTGAAATGTTTCGAAAAAAAACAATTAAGCCCCCCCCCCCCAAAAAAAAAATATGGGTCCAGGTGGTATCGTTTTTTTTTTTTTTTCAAAAAACCCGGGCTTTTCAAATACTGTTTAAAACATAATTGCATCAGTTATATTCACAGTATTTGTTAATTCGACTATAGCTACTTAGAGTTTGTAAAGTCAAAACATCAAATTAATAAGAAAATCGAAGACTTAGCACCATAAAGTTTATGGTGCTGATTCCATAATTTGTTGTTAACTATCGTATTACGTAATTAGGTACCAATTGCATGTTATCATTGAATACATGTATAAACCAAGAAATAAAATGACACTGTAATCTCGCAGAAGCAATGTCGAATGCACTGTATTAAAAATGCATATGAAACAGCAGTATCTACGGTATTAAATTCCACCGGAGGATTATTTCTCCACAATGCAAAGAGCAGTATTTTATATTTACAAAAGTACTGTGGGTTACTAGTTTAAAACCATTACAAGGCTACAGGATGTAGACATGTTGACAACTCTCAGCGCTTAACAATATAATGCTTACAGCAGATTGCAACACTACAAAGACGACATTAAAATACTGTACTTGCAAACACAACACACAAGCACAATCGAACTGCTTTTTGAGGTAGAACACGTAGGTGTGTATATTTCGCTTCGACCTGCCCAAACGCGGAATAGCGACACTTGTTGCTTGCCTTGTAGTGGCCACCCAGAAAGGATTGTTGGGGAAAAATCCAGAAAGGCCTCTATATTCACGTGTAAATAAGTGTAAAAACCACAAACCAATTTATGTTAGATGGCAGCTAAAAAGTACGAACGCCATCGAACTAAGTCAGAGCTAAGCACAGCACGGGAGGGGGGGGGGGGAACGAACGGCAGCGAGGAGTACACCCGTAGGACGCAGGCGCGTCAGTGACGATGTGTATGTGTATAAACAAGGATGCCACATAAGCACTACTATCTTCAGCATTAGAAAGATTTGATATCGTTGTACATCAGGCAACACACTATACAACACGAGCAAATTACTCCTTCCTGGCTGGTAAATTTTCAAAACTTTTATAAATCGGAGCGCTGTCCTAGAGTAGCGATTAATGAATTGTTTTCGCATGAATATTCTTTTTTGTATTTGATCAACACCGCTCCTACCCTGCTGCCTACAGACTTACCTTACATGGGCCCACCACCTCTGCTCTTCTCTGACTAGAACTAATATAATATTTGCTTCTAGTGGCTCCCTCGAACACTTCGGTGATTTTTTTTTAATGAGTAGCCATTACTGCGTATGTTTAACGTCACTTCGCGACTGGTCTCTACAGATATACTTCCACGCGGGTTCAAGAGCATTGTCCTAGCCAAATCCCAAATAGATAAAATACTTGCTTGTAGTGACCGCTTAGCAGAGATTTTCTTTTCTTCTGCTCACTGTCGCTTCACACCGGCTTCGTACAGAGGTACCCCATACGGATCCATAACACAGGTGGTGAGTGCTTCTATGCATGAATAATACTCCTTCGTATCCTATCTTTCCTTCGCGTCTGTTCCCTACGAAACCCTGCCAATAAGTTCTCCAGCTTCATTCCGCCCGATGTGACCATAATAGAATTTTTGCTTGAAGTGGTCACCTAGCACAAGTTGGTATGTGTTCTTCGTATTAATATTATTTTTTATGGCACAATAGTATGCACGCATAAGTCAATACATTTGAAACTGTTTGAGCATAGTGCGCGGAATCAAAAGTGTAGAATGTACTATGAAAGAATAGCAATATTATTCCGAACAAGTTTTCTTTTGACATACCACTAGAGAGCATTGTTGAAAAATTATAATTCTTTACACAAATTTCCTTCATATTGTCCCGTAAAAGGTTTGGACTGAGCGACTTGAAAATCCCTCACTTGGCGCAGATAAAATTGAAGGCCGTCACTGTAAGTAATTGTCGAAAAATTACAGTTCTTTTACGACTTGTTTATAAACAGGAATTCCGGATGCGTAGCATAAAAGCTACACTGCAAAAAACAATCTGTGCTAGTTGGTCACTAAAAAGCACGAATGCTATGTAACCTATTCAGGGCAGGGCGAAACTGTTGGGCTGCGTGGTAGCGCGTTCGAAGGAACAGGCACGTCAGCGATGGGGTTATGTGAGCAAGCGAGGATAGTGGAAAGAAGTGGGTATTGACAATGATATAGGTTTCAACAGCACTTGTCATGGTTTCATACTTGTAACGCTATATCCTAAAACATAAAATACAAGTCCTGTATGCTGTGCAGAAATATGCCGCCGGTGGAATAACATTTAATAGAGCAATCTTTCATATGCAACAGGGTTGTTGGAATTTTCCTCAGCCCAAAATTCTCCAGTGGGTTTTATTGGGTAAAATCCATATAAAAAACCCACATTAACCCCCCCCCCAAAAAAAAAAACCTCAGAAAATACACATCAAAACTTGGATTGAAATATTAATCGTAATATGATTATAATTACTTTCTTTTAATGGTACTTCTTAGTGTTCGCCTAAATTCAAATTGGCTTAATATATGTATTTACAACCAGAACAGAACAGAACACCATTGTAAACAAAAAAAGGTTTGGGAATCATTCATACCGGTAATGAATTTTATTTGCGCTCCATCAAATTCGCTGTAATACTGTTCAACTGTAATCTATTATATAAAAATGAAAAGAATTTTGTTTGCGCGCGCAACACGGGAAAACGGTTTGGATGCAGGTATCACGTACTTCGAACTAGGTGTTTAATCAGGTTACTTTGATTAAAATGGGGGGAGCGGATGGTCAAAATCTTAGAGTATCTCTCTATTCTGTCAAGTTAGGAAGATTACATTTTTTATGTAAACTTCCCACTAAAAGTAAGTGGACCCGTGTTCCAGTACTTTTGAGAATTTCCATTTTAAGTGGGAAACGGAAAATTTTTCTATAATTTGAAAGCGATTTTACCTGTTGTTTCTGATCGCATCACACGGGAAAACGGTTAAGCAGTCTGAAATTAAATTTGTGACCATAAAGAAGTAGTTCCTACCCTGAGCTGGGATTTTTATATTACTTTGATTCAAGAGCGCATCCTAGGAGAAGGAGTAAAGGAAGTTCAAAATTAATGAAAAAAAAAAAAAAGTGTGTCTGTCACGAGCTCGCGAAGTTAGGAAGATTAAACTCGGTTTATAAACTTTTCATTAAAAATAATCTGGCATGTGTTGTAGTTTTTCTGAAAATTTTCGTTTTAAGGGGGGAGGGGGTAATTTTCCATGATTCACATTGAAAGCAATGTTGTCTGTTGTTTCTGATCGCGTCATGGGAAATGCTTGAACCAGTGATTGAAGTGAGACGGTATGCGGTGGTATGCCATACCATCTCTGGTTTTTCAGTGATCAAGATAATAGTTAAATAGCCGGTATGTTGAGTCAAAATCATAATAAAACATACCACCTCTGCTTTTTTTCCACTTCGAACACAGGCCTGAACAGTTTGAAATGAGTTTTGGAAGACATTTAGTACCTACCTCAAGCTGGGATATTATTATGTAACTTTCCTTAAAGGGCGTAAGGGAAGGGGAAGGGAACTTTCCTAAGGGGAAAAGGGGTTAAAAATTCATGCCAGAAATAGAATATCTTACTACACTTTTATTGATATGCGTATCCTAAGGAGCAGTCGAGGCTCAAACATTTTCCTTGAGTCAAATTCTCTCCGTACAAAGAATGGGCACTTCAGCTAGTATGGAATCAAAAGTAATGCAGCTATATTTCCTTTGCGTTTGATATATACTTGGGTATTAATATAAAGAGATAAAATATCCTTCTCAATGTGTCAGTTAATTACAAAAATTGAACGCTTCACTTGAAAAAGGAAATTACTAAGATACACCTCTATCTTCTCAACACTAACGACAATCAGATCGTGGAACTCCTTAATTCTTCTTGCGTATCTGATGGAGTATGTGAAACAAAGTACAATTATTGTATGCTACAAAACCCCTTTAATCGTAAAATATATTGTAAGAAACCAAACTGGCAACTGAAAATGAGAAAGAAAAATCAATTTCCAACATTTCAGTTCTTTAAAAAAAATCTAGAAAAACATCCATTCAATAAAGACATTTTTTATCTTTGGCTTTTGAACTTGAGGTACTATCCCAGTATTTGCCCCGCGTACTTTAGTTGAAACTCAGGACAGCTAGATCAGGGATTTGAATCGTAAGTGTAAGAGGGGATTTTATTCCTATTCTATATTACGTAATACTACCGACCTCTTTGTTACTCTAGAAAATGTGTACTTCCTTCTTTCTAGAAATCGAAATAAAGCGAGTGTCAATGGTGCAAAGGGTGTCTCACGAAACGGGACTTCACGGATTCCTTGGGTATTATTATTATTAATATTATTTGTTATTTCTAAGCTTAGTTCAATGTCTCATGATCACGTACCACGGCTAAGGGAGACTGTGATTATATGGATAATAATGAAATGAAATGAAAGCTGTGAGTTTTACGTCCCACGATTATGACAAAGGAGACGGTGATGATGAGTAATGAATGAAATGGTGGAATGAAGAAAGTGGGAGGAAACGGGAGAACCCCGAGAAAACACACGCACACGGTTGTCCACCATAAAGTCCACTTGGCGGGAGCTGGGATCGAACTAGGAATCCGCGCCAGAAGTGAACTAGCAATCTCACAAGGGAATTCCATAGTTTCGTGTGTACAGAAGAACATATATGCTTAAGTGGAAGGAATATGGTTTTAAATATATGTACAAAATTTAATAAAACCCAATATTAACCAAGAAAACCCAATAAAACCCACTGTTATTTTTTTTTAACCTGGATTTTTCACAACCCTGATATGCACTCACTTATTTCATCCGTCGCAAAGCACTTGTAATGATTCTACACTAGTAACTCTACATTTGTAAACCTAAAATACTGCTGTATTACTTTGTATTTAATTCTGTCGCCTATCGAAATGTGTTCCCTATAAACATTTCTTTTCATCCAAGGTATTGAATTTTACCTGTAAAACTTCCAAAATGTGGTACGCCAAAACTATACCTGCACCTCCTATTCTATTCTTTAAACCCTTAAAGGTGTTTTAATATATATGTAGTCGTTAAAGGAAGAAAATCACAGACTCGTGTGATATTTTGCCCCATTATTTGGGAACACGCCAGGAAAAATAAGAATGCAGAATGTCTAAAGGAATCATTTGAAGGAAGATAAGTGAACTAAAAGATAGTTTTGAATTTGACTGATAATTGTAAATATGTACGTGCTTTTCTCTGTTTTATTAATCTAATTATTTTTAAATTTTAAATCTATATCATATAAATACATTGTCAATACATGTTAAAAAGAATTTAAAATCTAACAGAACTTGAATTTTTATTTTGCTCACTTATTTATTTTTGAATTATTTTACCGCGCACTTTTAATCCCTTAACGTACTATAGTTAGACTGAAAGTATAAGTACTACATTACAGTTTAATATTCATTTAGTTTATGGTATTACTTCACAGACTTTATAGTTTTTTGGCTTCAGACATTATAAATAATATACTTACACGAGTCTTCTATTTGAACGAAACTACGTTTCCCGGTAAAGTTCCTCCTCAAATTTATCACACATTCAATGTTACCGCATATAATCGATCTTTAGACATCTCATTATCCATACAAAAAATTAGCTTGCACGTCTATTTACAGTGAATAACTTCATATACTTTTACTACATGCTGTTCTTGCCGTGAATTAATGATTCAATCACATCAAAAGAACTCACACTTTTCAATAGTAACAAGTAAATATAACTTCGCAATCTCTGCACTGCACTTCCACGAACTTTCAACGCACTACATTTAACTTAATCACATCTTCATCTGAAAATAGATACTATCTGAATAATTATCAAGTCTGAATAAAATCTTGACTCAGTTCAAACACACTTAATTTCCACGCCCAACAATATTATGCAAACAATCACAGAATTTCTATCCGTGAAACTCAGCTCTGTATTCGCTCTCCGCTTGTCAGCGAATAAATGACGACGCTAAAGGCTAACCCAGATATAAGTTGCGACGTTGCCAACTAGACTCTATTATTTAGTTACTCAAGACTAGAAAAGCAGCTATATGATATGTCAGTTTTGCTATGGTAGTAGGTAAAAAATTACTCTATATGCTTTTTAACGGACACTTTATATATAATGATATTTGTGCTCAATAATACTAATTATGTGTAAAAATTGACACCACCGGAAACTCTTTCAGAAAAGGAGTGACGTCATATACTACCTATAGTGATGTACGCTTTGACGTGTTCATGCGACGCAGAGTTGCTAACTCATTACTGCAGCCCATAATCTAAGGTAGGGAAGTGAACTACAAGGAATGGGGGAGTTAAAAAAAAGCACAAAAGTATTGGAATAAAAAAAAGTAAAAGAAACATCTAACGGGAAGTATTCAAATAAAATGCATTATGGAAAATACGTAGCAGCATGACCGCCCGCACAGGAGGCAAGGGATGGGAAGTTACCTCCCGGATTTTCGAAAGGAATTCAGTTCCTGAAAATACGCATCAAATTTAAAACATACTAATTTGCCTTCGCATAAGTTTTTATAGTACTTAATTCATTTATACTAAATACGATAATACTGTTGTTTATTTACTGTAACTAATAAGGGTTATGTGTGTAAATAACTGTTGATTTATACGATATACTATGCGGATGCGCGCATCAAAATCTATGTGTAATTGAGACTGTGTTTGTGTGTCAGTCTCTTGCTCCACTCTGGAAAAAATCCTGCGAGCGTACCTATGTGACAGTCTACTATTCAAAGCCAGATCAGAAAGTCTTGAGACAGGTGTAGGGTTTAGAATACTGAAGACAACAAAATTTTCAAAATGCCTATTATATTAAAAATAAACGAAAATAATAGAACATTCAATTCTAGAATGTAAGGAGTTGAGTTGATTTTGGGTTTAATGTCCCTTTCAATAGTGAGGATATATGAGACGTGGATCTACTGATTAACGTGGAATCCAATCCACATGAGCTCCTACTGGGAATCGAACCCGGGTGTCCCACGCCAAAGGCACGTATGTAACCGCTTAGCCACGAATGAGGAAACTTCCAAGCTACCATAGACATGGATTTGGTAAGAAAATAGGGAACAGAACAGTGGCGGATCCAGGGGGCGAGGAGGGGAAATTTTCTTACTTTATATATATAAATAAATCCCATCCCAGAGTTTGGAGCTCTTAAAAGTGGCTCTAAGTAGCAATATTACAACCCACCGCCTCCCCCAGAAGTCCGTCCTGGATCCGCCCCTGGAAGAGAAAGAGAACAGATTAAAACAGTGGCGTAAGTAAACGACCCACTGTAAAAAGGAAGCCATTTAAGTTTCGAAAATTAACTTTATGATGTTATGATGTTAAAATCCACTTTTCAAATTGTACATTATTTTACACATTTCATTAATATTGTTTTGTAGTCTAATATTTTCAAGGTTAGTGTCTAGAAATCCATTTAGTTTACTGCGATCACTCCGTACAGAGGCTGGATACAGAAACGATTTGACAATATTCAATACTTTATTAAATTTAATTTTGCTCGGTAACAATAAAAAGAAAAAATGAAATCTTTGAATTTTACGTCCCACGATTATGCCGGTTAGGCTAAAGACGACGGTGATAATGAGAGATGAGTGAAATGGTGGAATGAAGAAAGTGGGAGGAAACGGGAGTACCCCGAGAAAACCCACGAGCACGGTGTTTGTCCACCTCAAAGTTCACTTGGCGGAGACTGGGATCGAACCCGAGACCCCAAGCACCAGAGGTGAACGCTCTACCACTGAGCCACCGCGCCCCCCCCCCCAATGAGAAGAAAATTAAGCGGAGTATTATAATAATAATGATAATAATAATTATATGCAATTTTCGTATAATATAAGCAAGTAGTGACTGACTACTGTAGATCAGTGGTTTTCAACCTAATTTCTATCATGACCCCCATTTTATCACATCCTCTTGCCAGCGACTCCCTTATAATTTCTGGTGTGTAATAAAATTGTGTGGGATTTTTAATACAGAATGGCCCAAAAGTAGGTATACAGATCTGCATCAATCAAGTATGGCATTTTAATTTATTAATATAATGCATTTATTTGCTTTGGTTTGTTCCGAGCTTAAGGTATAAGTGAAAATAAGTTAAGAATAGATAAGGAAAGAACTAAGTCAATACCTGTATGGCAGGGATGCAAATAAGCAACAAAATTTTACTAGCCAAGAAAAAAATCTACTAGCCCACATCACACAATGGAAATCATTTACTTGCCTTCGGATTATATTAAATACTCACCCGCACCGATGAACCACTCGCACAAAGTCCAAGTGAAATGTGTGCCCCTTGTGATAGATGTAAGTCATTTGATGCCGTACTGGCATACGGGCACTATCCAAAAATCCAAGGATGACAAGTTACCACAAAACAAAAATGAGATATTTTAATTCTTACTAGTAGTCCGTCCAAAGATGCATTACTTGAGGAAATAATACAAAAGGCAGCACAAGAGAAAAGATAAGTTAACAAACTACAAAAGAGGAATGTTGATGAAAAGAAGAGAAAGCAGGTGCCTGTAAACTGACGGCACTTCTGAGGACGATAATGAGGGGATAAGAGATGGCGCTGTAAACACTAAGTATTGGGGAGCTTTGCTCTCATTTTTTATTGAATTTTTACTATTTACAATTCATTACTTTTGACAATTTTATTATTTGTTACAATCTTCATATGCTATTTTTCATTTTCAATATATTCATGCGCCGCTTATCCTTCTCTATTACATTAATACTGTGATCATTATATTTAAAACAGGCAAATTCGACCATCTTGGCTCGTACCATTGTAGTACATATTCTTATTTCAAACAATTTATAATTAAAACAAATATAGTGACGTAGTCCACAAGGCTCTAAGGCCGGGACTTCCTTTATAAATCTCCCGTAAGGGAGGTAACTGAAACTGAGCTGAGGACGATAATCCGCTGTACGTTCTATGTTATGATACATTTCTACATTCTGCACACAGAGTAATATAGATTAGATGTTGCGTTTGCCAACAGTGGGCTCATGACTAATGTTCCAGTGTTGATGACGAGGACGATTATTTTGTTTGTGATTGTTGTCAACCAGAAAAGTGTTACTGCAATTGGAGCTGTATTAGACCTATGTAGACTAGCATCCATAAATGTTATTGGATATACTGTGTTCATGTTTTTGAGCTATTAGCCTGTTATCATCTGCTATAACAACTGAGAACTGTAATTAAAGCTGTACTGGAAATATGTTGGGGAAAATTTTAAGTGTGCTTCATTATGGCAGTAAGTTCTAAAAATTGTTGTGCTCTATGGGATATCTATTGTATTTTCCATATTATGTTTCTAATTCGTGTTCAATTACTTCTAATTATCCAATTATGTAGGCCTATTTAAGTGTAAAATATATAATATATTTTGATTGTGCTATATTTACAAACAAGAAGTCATGATAGAAAACAGAGTACCATTTTACCCTATATCTACTGGGCATATGATCCCTTGTATTACGTTAGTCATTTGTTAATTTCGAGGTATTTCTAAGATTTAAAACGTCCAAACAATTACTAGTGATAATTGTAATATCAAGAAACATATTTGCACAGAAATCTTTACAGTTCTGTGGTATTTGTCAATTCTGTAGTCTTGAAATTTTAAAGGGATTATTATGCCCCACCTTGCCCTACACAGCAAAATATGACGGTCTTCAAATAATTCAATTTTAATAGAGCCAGTAGTCACAGTATATTTGACAATTTTATTATTTGTTACAATCTTCATATGCTATTTTTCATTTTCAATATATTCATGCGCCGCTTATCCTTCTCTATTACATTAATAGTGTGATCATTATATTTAAAACAGGCAAATTCGACCATCTTGGCTCGGACCATGTTATTTCAACACAAAGGAGTTTAGTATTGCCGATAACAAAGGCTTGATGTGACCGATTTGTCGCAGAGACTGTGCGAAAATAACACCGCAACAGTGTTACAAAACTAGATGAATGAACGAAGGAACGTGGAATTAGGAACATCGCTGTTCGTAACACCCCAGCTACAGTGAACGTACACCACTGAGATATATATTTTAATATTAATAAACGTATTGTTCGTCAATGGTCAGAATGATTGTATTTGTTAAGTACCAAAGATCTCACAGCCACTTCAAAATCCTCTGTATCAAACAGATACACCTGTACTGTAATTTTAAGCGTGCACATTGCTTTCCAAGGATATTATAAGTATATAGTGACATTAAGAATACGTGTTAGTTTTACTTTTTGCTATGAACAAATCTTATGCGGTATGTTTGACATTTAATATACCAAGTAGCGTACAACACATTATATTTCCTGTAATCCTTCACAAAAATAGTTGTGTGGGCGTATGAATTTTCTGACATTTACATGAATATAAGTGCTACTATCTGTTGTTCCTATCTCCAGTATAATTCCCTTCGTCGCCAACTATATTTTGCTCCTAGTAGCCGCTTGTATCTAATTTATGATTCACTTTATTATCCCTCGTAGGAGTCAGTCCGTTTAATAAGGAAGAAAATGTTATAAAAGTAGTTATTTGGCAATTGTATATAAAACAACACCAATTTGTGTTAGTAAAATGACTTCTCGTCATGTCATAATGTAACGGCTACTATTTTAAAACTTAACTCCGAAGTGTGTTGGAGTTGAATCTTTTGTGTCAAAACTCAACACAATTCGGGTAGCTAGCACAGAGCCATTTTTACTGTGTAGCTGCATTTATATTAACTAAATAATTTCCAGTACTGATCTGTAGTAAACAGAATTGACAGAAAGAAAACCAAAGTAACTATACAGTGTGTTGTCCTCTTTATGAAATTACATTGGGGAGTAAACTGTTTTTATAAATGATTTCGATTTTTATCATACAAAACATTAATATACACATGACATTGGTACACAATTATTTCTAATAGAACAGTATTTTTGCTATCTTTAAAAAAAATCGTTAAATCTGGAATAAAATTTCTTATCTTAGTATTATGTGCAACGTAACAAATAAGACATTTAGTATCTGATGAAACGGGGCCACATTTCGTTCAGTTTACACAATATTTACGGAATGCAAAAGATGGAAATAGCGATTATAACTACCATGTCGATTATCGCAAACCAAAACCAAATTTTGCGTTGTGTTGACGCTATCCATTACGGAATGAGACACCAAGTCCTAACTGATAATTTCACTATAAGTACAATTTTCATGAACTCTTAAAAAAAAATACTCTATATTATTTGTTCTACAACATTACATTTTAGGTTTTTATTAGATATAATGAAACAAAGAAGACTTAAAATATTCAATAAATTGTTACACAACACCTGTATTTTAATAGCGACCATTTTAAAATCTGCAGCTTATCAAGAGGAAAGTGTCATTACTATAATGCAATGGCACTGTCAATCAAATTATCATTTACAACCTACAAAAAAAATGAGGCATCACTTTTCATTATGACCTCGTACAGAAGCCCCAGGAATCGCTCACCTAGCGTCTTATTCCGTACTAGCCTTTGTATAAATTGTAGACTCCAAAAAAACCATGTAAATTTCTATATTGAGTGTCGCAAACTGAAACGCTAGTTTTGCGTTGAGTTGACGCAAACTGCTACGGAATATATCTCCTAGTGTTTATTTCGACTTTCTTTCTAGCTTACTTCTTGCGACACTTGTATGCAATTGTCTCATATAGGCTGCTGGATGCGTGATTTAGTTCTTAATGTTATTTCTATATTAATACTTCATTCACATATTTGGCGCATACATAAATAAGTTTTAACAATGAAGGCGATTACAGCCCCGTAGAGTGAGGAGGGCCTTTTCAAATTTATGAAACTTGATTCACATGGACTTGTTTTCTAGTTCTGCGGGGGAGAGGGATTGTAACCACTATTGTTTAACTGTTTCTTAATCATCACTCACCTTTTCTGAATTACTGGATTTCCCCTTTCATCAAATAATAGCGCTTAAATTCTTAAATCTATATCGTATATATTAAAAATAATAATTAAAAAATCTTTCATGAAATCCACTTTATTTTATTCTTAGGAAGTGCTTATATGTATTATTTTCTACAAGCATGCACTTTTGCTCACTATTATTATCATGTTCGACAGAGAAATCAACATATATTTAAATATTTTACATAAGTTTGATGGACAGAAAGTGCTTTAAGAATATTAGTAGTCCGTGGGCTTAAGTCTTTGTATTACCTCTCTCCTCTCAAAATAGTGGAACTGAACTGAACTGAACTTTAGAATCAGAAGACGGAAAGAGTAAAGGTCTGGTAATTAGAGGACTTAATTTTGAACAGAAAACATTTTCTTGGAAATAAATATAAGTCAGTTATTATATGAAAAATATATATCAGAGTATTTTTTGTAACACAAAAATCTACCCTATTAGACTCTAATTTCAAATTGTTAATTATTTTCTAATTACTGCACAAAGTTATACTACTTTCTTTATATTAAATTATGTGAATAAATATATAGATTCTACATGTATAACGAATCAAAAAACTAGGAAACTTGTATTAATTTGCTGTATTAAAATTGTTATATTAATTGAAAGACATCTAACCTATTTATTCTATGCTTACACTGGTACGGAGATTTTAAGTTGATGAAGTACACATAAGAAATTTAATTAGCTTAATTACATAGCTTTTCTAATATTAATATTTATGTTTATTATTCGCGTATAGGATATGATTTATATTTAGGAATTAATAAATGCAAATGTTATTGTTTGTGTGTTCTGTCTATAGCACAAATTCTTTTGACAATACTTTAACGTATCAGTATTTCGTTAAATTTTAAACACAACTATCTTGTCAATCGAATCATAAAGAACATATGACAATCAATATAAGTAGAGTAAATTTAGGATTGCGATATGACAGTAAAAAAAATCAATTTCATAAAAACATTTTTAGATTTCACAGAAACATTTATGTTACGCGGCAAATCTTTAACATAGCGAGAAAACACAATTCTACAAGTAAATTTTTACCGATTACGGAAATGTTTAGTTTCTTTCCTTCGAGGTTACAGCTGATGAGTTACATTTTCTTGGAAATCGAATATTACAAAAATATTAATTTTAACAATTAACTTATTTATATGTATGTTATTTATATTGAAGTTGCCTGTACTCCCAAAAACGGAACATTTCCCTATTCTAATATCATGCCCGAACCATTTTTAAGTCCCGAGAACTCTTAGTATACAAATTAATTCGTATACACTACTTTAGCTTACGGTAAACTGATCTATTAAATTTTCGGTTTTAATGATGATCTCAATAAAGCAGTAACGGTAAAGGTAATGTTTATCCCTTTATTCCTGTATTCAAACCGGAATTGATCTATAGCTATTTCCATACTTTGATGCGCTCTTATTGACAAGCAAAGTGGGGCCAGGAAAATAAATTTCACAGAGTAAAACCACGCATTGCAGGATGGCACACATTTGCTCGCTCTTATCATCGAGATGAAGTGCTTCTAACGCGTTTACGCATCGGACACTGATCTGGCGCATAGTTATTTGTTGTGTGGTTTAAATCATCCGTATTCTGAGGAATATATTGATCCACTGAGTATTCGGCACATTGTTGTCGAATGTCCTGAATACTCAGATCTCAGAGAGCGTCTCGGACTGTCACTTACACTTGATCGTGCATTGAGCAATTATATTGCTATTGTTAAGCGTGTCCTGTCTTTTGTGCACGCTTTTAACATTGCTCACATTCTCTGAGCTTTTTTCATAGCCTTTTCCTCGCGTATTTATTGCTGTTGCACTTTCATTTTTTATTCTGACTTCCTATTGTTTTTCACTATTTATTGTTATTGTTATATATTTCTCTATTGTGACCACTATTAGCATTTATTGTTATTCTATTTTTACTATTTATTGGTGTTCTTTTTATCTTTTTTACAGTTGTATTTACTACTTATTGTTATTATTATATATTTACTATTATTTATTATTGTTATATATTTGTTATTCTTATATATTTATTATTTTACCTCTTCTTTTAGCTTTTTTTATTTCTTTCTTTCAGCAGTATTTTGATATGTTTAAGTTTTTTACTTTTATTTTCGGCATGCGTTTTATATATCGTGACGGGGACAAATAGCCTTGTTGCTGACGTCCGCATTAAACCCCAACAAATTAATCAATCAATCGAAGAAACCGTAGGAGTATGGTGGCTCGTTGGTAGAGGGCTTACCTCTGGTACGTGGAGTCCCTGGATCGACCTCCAGTCAAGTAAGTTTGTGGTAGACAACATCATGTCCGTGGTTTTTCTCAGGATACTCTAATTTTCCTCCGAGATTCTCATTCTACCAATTTTTCCACCATCATTCTCTTGCTTTAATCATTGTCTCCGTTAACCTAAAGGGCTCCATCGTGGAACGTTAAACTGAAAGATTTAATTTCAAAGATTTTCAAACAAACCATAACTGATGGAAATCTCTGATATCCAGTTTGAACGCTTTGATCACCCAAGTGATAAAACGGTATTAATTTTTGTATATGAATTCAGTACCACAAGAATAGCGTTCGTCTCCGACATTATTTCTCTATTACAATCGGAAGTGATAGAAATCCATTACAACTTCCGGTTTCATTATTAAAAATCTACGTAGAGCGAAAATGATTTCTGATATATGGCTTCAGTGTCCCAAGAATAATTTTCATCCCAACCTTTAATCTCTCTAATGAAACTTGAAATGTGGAAATTCGTTTTGAATCTTCACCACCATAGTGGAAAATCGGTTGCAGATAGTGAGTAGCAGTTTTTTTTTTTTTTTTTTTTTATGAATTTAGTACGACATGGATAGATTCAATCTCCGACTTCATTTTCGTGTTGTAACCAAAAATGACTACTTCTGGTTTCAATATCAATCTCTGAGGGGAATGGTGACTCAGTGACAGAGCGCTTACCTGTAGTGCACGGGATTCATTACTCGATCCTCGGCCCAATAAGTTTGTAGTGAACAACATCGTGTACGTGAGTTTTCTCGGGGTGCTCCCGTTTCCTCCCATTCTCATTCTATTGATTCTTCCATTTTTATTTACTTGCCTTAAGCATCCGCCTCCTTCTATTCTAACGGGCATAATCGTGGGACATTGGACTGAAGAAACATCAATCTCTGTAGAGGAAAACCTGTAAGAATTAGCAAGAAATGGATTTTGATACGGATCCAGCCTTTCATAAATTGATGTCATTTTGATTTTTATTCTTGTATTCAAACCGGAAATCCTGGTGCCAGTTTCAATACTTATTGCCATAGAAAAAAAACGGTAAAAGACAGAGAGAGCGAGATCCTGTTTCTTTCATATGGATTCAGTATCGCGTTGATATGTTATTCTTTAACGCCATTATCCTATTGCAACCGGAAGTGAGTATTTTCAGTTTTGATATTGTCATCCATAGGCTATAGCAAAAATAGTAAGACAGCTAAGAAGGTGATTCTGATATGGATTTTGCGTCTCAAGAACAAGTTTCGTCTCGATTTTTATCCCTCTGTTCAAAGCGGAAGTTGTGAAAATCTATGATTTCCGGTTTCGCAATACTAATTAAACAGTTATGGATAGTGATTATATATATATATATATATATATATATATATATATATATATATATATTCAAAACCGCGTGGATAGGTTTCATCTCCAACTTTACTCCTACATTGCAACCGAAAGCAGTGATGCCATCCTGGAGCCTTATAAAATCTCATCTTGAAAAGCAGAAATTCCCATTTTTCTCTTAAATTTCCCACGCAAAAAATCAAAATTTATAAAATATGAAAATTGAAACTATTATACGTTAGTTACATTTTTCGATATTTGAATGAATTATTCGTAAATTTCCATCTTCTAAATTCTTAATATGTACTTTCCTTAATTAAAAAAGACTATTGAAATTGTTGATGAAAAGAAGCACATTTTGTTGTCATAATTTAGTATCTTTATCACGCTTTTCTACCATAATGTTGTACTGAAAATAATGAAACTAAACACACTTCATTATCCAGTTATTCCGTGTGGGACGTTGTAGAAATTGGTTGTTTCTCGTGTGATAATTTTCTTTCGTCCGTTTATGATTTTTTTTAAAACTCCAGAATACAATTTACGTTTCTTGTTGCTTGTTTTTTTGAGATTCACACGTTCCCGCATAAATCACTTTCACACTAACATACACTTTCAGATAACAAAATTTGACAATTAACACTGATTCCATGTTTATTGAAGTCTACTTCGTGCTCATAGAAAATTTTGTTGGCGTTGATGAAACAATCATATGAGAAACCCCAAAATATGCGGCTGATTTTGACTAAAATTCTCTTTATCCCTATTCGAAAAATTAGTCAAAAAATCCCCCAAAATGAGATTTTCCCCATGGGTTGGTATCACTGATCGGAAGTAGTAGAAATCTGCAGGTTTTACTTTGATTTTCGTAGACCAAAAATTGTAAGAAAGAACAAGAATTAACTTTATTGATATAGATTTATTGCCTTAAAAATAAGCTTCAAGTCTTATTCTTTTTTATGGGAACCGGAAGTAGAAGCTAGTACCACTTCCAGTTTCAATATTTGTTACTATATAGCAATAGTTGTATGAGACAACCAGAAAATTCTGAAATTATGGATCTACTACCGAATACTTTCAGTTTTAATATTGAATTCTCGTTGTTGAGAAGTTGGCCGTCGTTTTGCAATGTGAGACGAAAAGTAACTTTTAAAAATGTAATAAGTAGAAATAAAGAGCCAAGCTAAGGTAGTTTTCCAGTATTTTATCATAAGCTGTTTAAATATGTTTGCAAGTAAAAAAAAAAAAAATCTTTTACCAGTGGCGGATCTAGAAGATAAAAGATTGGGGGCAGCCAGAACCCAGACTGATAGGTAGGCCTATATCATGAGTTTACTACAAACTTCCAAAAATATACAAATAATAGCTTAAATTATTTTTGTCACTCAAAAAATGGGGGTAGGGTCCCGGGCTAGATTCGCCACTGTTTTTTTATATGGTAAATAGAGGAGAAAACAGATTTTAATTAACTTTTTGCACATCACTTAAAAATAAAATATTTTTCTAAATATATATTTATTTGATTTGAATTAACAATAAAATTTAGAGCTACTTTATTCCGTGGCGAGAAACACCTTAAATATCATCACTATTTAACTATTTGTTGATACTTCCATGCCAATTGTGTGAATTTATATAATAGAGAACATTTAGGAAGAATATACGTAGTATTTATTCTATTCTTGTTCCTGATAATTGTTTCATTACTTATCTGACTAGCATCCTCATGGGCACATAGGCAGGCCCGCATTTGCGCAAGGGCTCAGGTGCAGGGCGGCATATTAGAAATGGAGACCGAAGTATGATATCTGGAGAAAGCAGCTGTCCACAAGAGTGAAATGTAATGGATATCTACACAAAATAAAATGCTAGTGCCATAGCGTGAATGAGTTTTCTTTTTACGATGTTACTGGCGCTAGAAGGAGCCGAGGCTTAGCTGCCAGCGTAAACCGTGCATTTGGTTCTATAGGCCTTGCCCTGTTCTTGCTCAATGTAAAGCGTACGCGGCTGTAATGTTCATGACTATACCAAATGCGATCCAGTGATGCCAATTTAGCCTATTTTTGCCTAATCTAGACTATTTGGAGAGGCATTTAGCCATACAAATCTACGAAATGCTTATAGCCTTAAATATAGCTTATTTTATGAAACTTTTTGCCATCTTTGGCTTTTTTTTTATTAGCCGTTAAATTAATTCTAAAAATACTTTTTCTGTGAAAATAAAGTGTAATTTTTAAAACTTAGTCCATTTGTCATTATATATTATCGTATTAAATGATTTCTCTAGACAGATGGTGTTTTATTACGCCATAAACACTTGTTTTTCATTATTCTTCTCTCTCCTACCTCCAGAGTTACAACTACTTAACAATAGGCCTACTTATCGACTCAGAAAGAATTTTAACGTCATTCCCGTAACGGCTCCGTTTGCTACTTCTTAATTATTTTAATTTTCGCATTTCATTCCAAGAATGAAAGTTTTCTAATTAAAATTTAGTAAACTGTTCGGTTCTTCAAGCCACAGAGACTATTTTTCTTAATTAAATGAAACAAATAAGGTATCTAATTAGTTTGAAAACTCTGAATGCAATCATGATTATTCATGTGAGTGTAAGGGGAAATAAGAAGTGTTTATAAGAACTATGACCTGCCAAAAGAAGTACTACTGAAAATTGGGACAATGGAAGTCTACACAAACACAACCAATCCACAATCCAACGATGGTGCATCCAGTTCCATCCAGCTCGTCGGCTAGCTGCAACGTCATCGATGATGATTTATTTCAATTCAACTGATAATATGGCATGTTGATTTGCACAAATCCGATTAGTTGTTGATGGATTTTATTGTAATTTCCTCATGTATGTTGCTTGTTAGTTTTCAGCGAATAAAATTCAACATTTCAAATTTTGCTATAACTCACTTTTAATCCTACACACAAAAAAGGGGTTTAAAACCTATAATGTGGATTATAGGCTAGCAGCTCAAAATCTAGCCATTTTTGCGTGAAAAAGCTTATTTCTGAAGGCCATCTAGCCTATTTTCTTCAGGGGTTGTTGGCAACACTGATACGAACAACCAAGAGAAGACGGGCGCCAAATTTCCTTAAGGCCAGAGACGTAAACATGAGCCTGACATTAGCATATTATATTATCACTTAATATGACCGTCTAATATTTTAGTTTAACACTGAGAATGTTGTATAATAACTAGCAAAATGATTGATTGGAAGAAACCTAATAAAGTAAATAGGAGGTAAATTCTCAAAACGGGCCGTTTTACTGTGAAATTAATAATAACAATTTGTTTCTTTGTACCCTAAGTTTACTACATCGGTAATAGACCCCAAATTTTGATATTTTGCTTTGTTTTTCGATTATTTGGAAAACTAACTTACATAATAAAACTGTCGATTTTACATAATTATTATTTCACTCCCTAGAAAATTTAATTTGTGCCTACTTTCACTCATTTGAATATTTTTTTTAAAAAAGTTTAAAATTCGTTAGAACCCTTCTACCTTGGCTTCGAAGAAGCAAATATTATTACTGTGTTATAATATTCAAAAACTAAAACATGAATTATATTATTTAAAAAGAGAGAAATAAGATTATATATATATAAAACTTTAAAATAAATGCAAATTCCTATTACTCTGTGGTTAAACACAGTGTTTGTAGTTTAAGGGAAATTTCCCTGATTTATGGGAATTTCGTGGATAAATTTAGCAAAAGGGGAGTTTTTCGATAAAATGTTGGAAGTCCAGAGAAATTCTTGCCCAGACTGATTGACCAACATAAATACTTAAATATTTCTTTGTTTTACAGAAATAAACAAACATAATAGCAATGGTTCGTGTGTGTGTTTAAAGTAGCATCATTTGCACCCATTGTTGACTGGGTGTATTTTTTGTAGAAAAAAGTGAAGGTTAATGTAAACAAAAGCAAATGTGGTTAGCACTTCCTTTAATATAGCTAATGGACAGTCAACAAACTGGAGCTGCAGTGGCTCAGGCGTTCACCTTTGCTGCATGGATTCCCTGGTTCGATCCCAGCCCGCGCCAAGTAAACTTTGTGATGGACAAACACCGTGCTCGTGGGTTTTCTCGGAGTTTTTCCGTTTCCTCCCACTTCCTTCATTCCACCATTTCATTAATTTCTTATCATCGTCTCCTTTAGCCTAGCCGACATAACCGGGGACGTTAAACTTGTGCTGTACCATTGGAATTCACATGATGTTCAATTAATTCACTTATTTTAAAATAAAAAACAAACTCTTTCTATATCTGATTTAAGCTAGTCGCTGAGGAAAACAATAGGATTATTGTAAAAATTGTTAACGTGTAACAGTGTAGCCAACTATCCACTTTGGCTTCGTCCGACAGCATGAATCAAAGCCAAAGTGGATAGTTGGCATAATATACACGTTAACCCCTTACCGCATGCCGTGGCATATATGGCACATCCCATGTTTTTTACTTTAGCTTTACTGTAATTTATCAAAGGCGTCAAATGACTGTTTCGTCTGCTGTGTGAGATATTGACGTGCAGAAATAAGAGATTTTGGTGTCATCTGGCATGTTCTTTGTGAATTGTATTAGACGGGGAAACGTTGACATGTGGTTTTTGTGAAGCAGTGGATTTTTTCAATGAGTATATATATATATATATATATATATATATATATATATATATATATATATATATATATATATATATATATATATATATATATATATATATATATATATATATATATATTGGAGAAACATTGTGCCCACTTTTCCAAACAAAAAATATTACATTCAAGATAAGTACTTTGAGATGTATTTCCAACAGGAATGTATTTGAGATGATCTTCATTTTGTATGTTCGATTGGAGGAATGTGGATAAAACTTATGTGCCATATATGTCACACCATGCGTTTACAGGTACTTTTATGTTCTTGAAGTGCGGAAGTGACAACTGCTATAGTCGTTCTGCAATTCTGTTACAGCAATTGATCGTTTTTTTTAAATGATGGATGTGGCTGTTAGAGAACTTCAAATGGTGAAGACAGTTAATTATCAGATTTATCCGAAGATGAATCAGCACTAGATCAAGAAATACCAATATTTTGTTATCGGACTTGGATAAAATTCTGTTGCTCCTGCTCCTGAGAAGATCATCATACCCAATTCTGATGATGCAATGAATTCAGATGTTGATGATGTCCCTCTCTGTCCCATAGACCTAAATAATTCTCAGGATAGGGGGTCTACATCATCGAGCGATTTGGAAAACATCAAGACCTAGAAACATGGAAAAGTCCCAAGAAGATGTAAAATTTCAAGGACCTCAGGACTTATCTGAAGAACTAAAACAGCAATAAACGCCTATTGAATATTTCAAGTACTTTTTCATTGATGAGATTCTTCATTACACAGTTGAACAGTGAAAGCTGTATTCAACGCATGTTCGGCCAACAAATGACTACAAATAAACTTGAACAGCTTATTGTGTAGTTTTCCACATGTCAATTATTCAACTCGCAGCTACTAGACATTACTAGAACGGAAGGCTTGGTCATGATGCAGTAAATCAGGTGATGAGTTGTGATCGGTTTGAAGAGATCAAACAATATATTCACTTCAATGCCAATTCAACTTTTATTCCTGCAACAGAACTTGCCCATGGCATACTTCATAAGATTAGGCATTTTCTTGAACATATACTCGAACGTCTGAGAGAAGTCTCCAAAGAAGAATGGATGAGCAAATCACTCCCATAAAGTGTAGATCATCGATAAAATAATATAACACAAAGAAACCTCATAAATGGGGTTATAAAGCATTTGTTCTGAGTGGAATTTCAGATTTCAGTTATGTTTTCGAAATATTTACTGGGTCCAAAGTAATGTCGTTCCTCTGCACTCCAAACTTAGGCGATAGTAGTAATGTTAATGTTTGATTGACTCAGTCTGTACTTCGAAATATAATCCACAAAATATTCTTCGAAATTGATTTACAAGTGTACCCTTGGAATTGTGTCCCTGTGCATTTCTAGGAATGTTTACCTTACTGCATAGTGTGTCATATATGGCACGTACTTATTTCTCGTCGGAATTAAGTGAAAAATCTAAAATTCAAGTTTTAATTCATGTTTCAAGTTCCCATATGAGGATTTTCAATACTGATTATTTTTTTTCGCTAAAAGAAAAACAAAATCATGTGAAAAGGGGTTAATAATCTTTACAATAAACGCATTGTTTTTGCTCAGCGAGTAGTTTAAATCAAATTTACGTATACCAAAAACAAAGGTTGAATTATAGAAAACATCTCTTTCTAGAAATCATGCTAAAATATGTAAAATAAAGTAAAAATAAATTTACTTATGTGTATCGTAATTTGTAATTATTCGTTTCCTCTATTTCAGACAAGAAAACGAATTTTTTTAAACTTTTTGCTAAGTAATTATTATACACTATAAGTGTATTTAGAATACCATAGTTGTTTAACCATAGTTCTAGTAGTATAGCAAAAGTTTTTACCTTGGCTGCAGCAGCGTTATCTCAACTTTTGCCAGGGAGACGATGAACATTGCCCACCCACATAACAGTTTTACGTCTTTTTATTAGCTATTTGTAAACAATTGATTAAAAAGCATTGGGGGCGGGGATTTTCCACGTCCTCCGCAAATAGTGCCTCTGCTTGGTCGAAGAAAGCAGAAAGCATTGTGCTGAAATTATTTCAATAATGAACTGCATCTAATTATTATAGATGCGTGAATCAAGTCAGTGGGTTGTCTGAATAGATGCTTTATATTATCAAGTTAATAATCTAATGTTTTAAATTATTTCAGTAATATTATTAATGATCACTGTTATTTATTTTTATTACTGCAGTTTAGTACAACTTAAGTAATTGATTTTGACAAAGCTTCTTGTAATATTTTAGGTCTAATTATACGGATGCTCCTTTCAGTTTGTGCGCTGTTAATATGATACCTTGGAGGAATCGTTTACATGCAGTAAGTAAAATAAAAGCTTCTAATAAATCAGTTCAATATTATTATTATTATTATTATTATTATTTTGAGTAATCTTCAAACACTTAAAAAAATATGTATTAACAGTTACAAAATTTAATCCCAGTTAAGCAATTATTTATTGCGTTGCTCTCATTCCATCAACAATTACATTTAACGATGTATCATTGGTTGTATCTTATAATCAGGGTTAAAATTAATCCATTAAAAATTAACGATTTAATTAATCGGTTAACAATGATGTTAATTTTTAATCTAATCAATTACATTTCCAGAAGTTAACTTATTATTGAAAATTGTTAAAAAATCTGGTAACAAGTAAAAACTTTTTAATTTTACATTGATAATCGTTAAAAAACTGGTAACGATTAAAAACATTTTAAATTTTAACTTGATAATTGTTAAAAAGAGCTGGTGACAATTAAAAACTTTTAAATTTTAAATTGATAATCGTTAAAAAGAGCTGGTGACGATTAAAAACTTTTTAATTTTAAATTGATAAAGGTTTAAAAAGTTGGTAGCGATTAAAAACTTTTTAATTTTAAATTGATAATCGTTAAAAAGAGCTGGTAACAATTTAAAACTTGTAAATTGATAATCATTAAAAAACTGGAAACGATTAAAAACTTTTTAATTTTAAATTGATAATCGTTAAAAAGAGCTGGTAACGATTAAAAACTTTTTAATTTTAAATTGATAATTGTTTAAAAAGTTGGTAACGATTAAAAACTTGTTAATTTTAAATTGATAATCGTTAAAACAAGCTGGTAACAATTAATAACTTTTTAATTTTAATTGACAATCGTTAAAAAAGTTGATAACGATTATAAACTTCGTCGTTAATGTTTTCCTGGAAACCATGTGAAATGAGTATTTTCCAAGCTTAATTTGCAACTTACTTTAAAACTTCAAGGTTATTTTACAACAGTAATTTATCTAATGCTAGAGATCATTTCGCCGAAGTGAACATTGTGACCTTAACTTGCTATGAAATCTTGCTTCACGCCGATTTTCTTTAAAGATGGTTAAATTGTTTCAATGTGACAACTCAAAGTTTTAGAATAATAAGGATTCTTGACGAGTCTTCTCTCGTATTCGACACACAAAATGTGTCTGAACATGTTGTTTGAGATTTATTCCCTCCCATATTCGATTCTCTTTGCAGTATAGCGGTAACATATATTTCAAAAACCCTGTTGACAATCTCAGTTGGTTGCCTTTGGTTAGAATAGCGGGTGGTAATGTAATGTGCTAATATCATTACTATTTGATTTTTAAAAAAGGCATGAAAAAGACAAGTGCCGAATTCACTGATGTTTGAGGATCTATCTCCTGGAAATATTTTATCTCTCTTTATGTTTCTGAGAAGGAAACAGAAAGACATAGAACAGTACTACCCTCTTGTGAATACCCTTCTATAATATACACAGCAATATCTATCTTGCGGAGGGATGAGGTTACCCACTTATATGGCCAACGTTACCAATTACCAATTAACTTTGCAGTTGCTGAGTAAATTTCTTAATGTTATTCTTTTCCTCTATTTAAAGACATTTTTATTTTCACTTGATTGTTAATGTGTGCGTAATGAAATTTTCTCTCTTCTTTTAATACACGATAGGCAAAGCGTTTCCCACACTAGGGAGAAGGAAAGGAGGCTTCCATTATTTTCAATAAAAGAACATTTTCTCATCCACATTGGTTCTAGATGTCACTCAAACCCTTGTGGGAGCAAGTAGCGCAAAATGCCAGAGCCAAAATGCCAAAGTGCCAAATGGCACACACTAACATTCCCTCGCCATAAAAAGGCTTGAATGAGCAGATCGAAAGCCAAGACCAATCTCATTGTCTTCTTTGACCCCAACGGTGTAGTCCACTACGAATTTGTACCTAAGAGACAGACCGTCGAGATTGCTTTCTACGTGGATGTGCAGAAAAGATTGAAAGGAAGGGTCAACCGAGTGGGGCCAGACATTGCTGCCAATTGGAAGCTGGGTCATGACGATGCACCAAGCGACACCTGCTTCGTGGTCAACAACTTCCTGGCCCAGAACGGCATCGCAACGCTTCCCCAGGTTTCCTACAGTCTCGATCTGGCCCAGCGTACTTTTCTTCTGTTTCCCCGAGTGAAGGTAGCCTTCACAGAACACCGCCATGGGACCGTAGCAAAGTTCAAAATGGCGTATGAGGTACTGTTTGAAGGAAATCCGGAAAAGAATTTCCAGAGACCCTTCCATCCGTCGAAAACTCGTTGACAAAAGTGTGTCGACGCCCAAGGTCCTATTTTAAATCATTTTAATGATTTGTAGCGCTATCTTCAATTCATTTTTTCACCCGAAGTTGGTCTTATTACTTTTTACAGAAACCCTGTATAACTCATGTAGATTTTACAACCTTATAACACTATGATCAATTGCTCCCCGTGGTATGCGTAATTAGTAAGTTTAAATGGATAAGGAAGTTCAAACTTGGCAAAACTTAAATTTTTGAATGAAACCATTGATAATATAGTTTCAATTCTTGTCAGGATTACCTTCGTTCAAATTTAACTTGGGTTTCGTCGTTCTTCTGTAATAATTTTCGAGCATATTCCTTTCAATATGTGATATGTAGTTTTCTGAATGGTTTTAATTTTCTTAGTACTATGCTTGGACGTACCTAGATTCTAGATGTTTCTGAAAGTCTGGAAGCGTAGAGTTATGATCATGAAGAGTTCCTTAATTACATATCAATATTCCTCTTGATCATACCAGTGTTCTCACACAAGCTTACTTAGCCGGGAATCGAACCAGGGACCCCATGCACTAGAGCTAAGAGATCTACCACTGATCGACCATGTGTTCCCCTACATAAGAAAAGATTCAGAATATACACAGATAGCAGAGAATTGTTAGGGGCTGTTAAGCGCAGTATGAAGTACAGAAGAGACCTTACAACATTTTTTTCTGCAGAATGAAAGTACTTCTAACTAGATCACAAATAATATTCCTAAAATATAATTCCATATTTTATCAGCGAATGAAAAATGAATTATACACAATTCTGGAGTTAATTGATGATAATATTTGGGAGAATTTACAAAACAAAATCATGCTTTTGTATAACTTCTTAGATATTCTGCCGATAAATAGTCTACGAGTTAAAATAAGTGTATTATGATCTTTGAAGGTCCCAAGCATTTTTAGGACGAGTACAGAGTAAATATATTAATTAGAAATTGATATTCGGTTACAGTTTAATAATAAATATTATTGTGGGTTTGAATTTTCTAGGTTTTTTTTTTTTTTTTTTTTTTTTTTTTTTTTTTTTTTAAAGAAATTTCTAGTATTAAGTATAACTCTTTAGTTTCTACATGTTATTTAATATGAAATGAAGAGTTCATTGATCACCTAATTAAAGTTGAATTTTTAATTTGTGTTTATCTCCTTATTCAGAAGCAAATCCTTGATGATTCAATAGACAGGCTTACAAAACTACAACAACTATGTGAGGAATGCCTCAAAGGTAAGTGTCCCTCTGTACCTTTATACTCTTGTTTCATTACTTTCATTTTGTTTTGCTTTTATCGTCTCTTCGGTACGCATGAGAAAGCTCTCGAACGTCGAAAAAGTTAATCTTATTCATTTTATTTTCTGTATAGTGCATTTTATACTACGTAAGAAACGTAAGTGAACATTACAAGGGGGATTCAGAAAGTAATGCCTCCAAGGTGATATCTTTATTTGTATTTGACAAGCTTGCAATGTCAGCTACAAATAGTGGCATCATTTTTCAAGGTAGTCCCCATTGCGGGCAATACACTTGCGCCAACGTAAAACAAGGTGTTTCATTTCTCGGCCAAGAATTACGGAGGCTGTTGGTGACAATATTGGTCTGCTGCTTGCATCTGTACGTCACAGCTGTAGCGTTGGCCCTTAAGGTGATCCTTAAGTTTGGGGAAGAGCCAAAAGTCACAAAAGTCACAGGGTGTAAGATCCGGACTATAGGCAGGATGAGGCAGAATGTCATTAACACTTTGCCAGCAGATGGGACAATTTTGATTTTTTTTTTTTTTTTTTTTTTTTTTATGAGAGGACGTGTGGCGGTAATCCATCGGCTGACGCTTCGTTTCCAGGTCGTAATGATGTAGCTACGACTCGCCGCTGGCGATGAATGTTCCTAGCCGCATAACCTTCCGCAATCAGAAATTTAAAGACAGCCTACTGTTTCAACCGGACATTAGCACTGGACGCCATGAATTGCTGCATTGCTTTGGAACGAGAAGAGATAGGAAGATGAAACATTTGGCATTCTATATTTCTAACATCAGTGCATTAATGATAAACAGTTCAGAATGTTTGCAGCACTATTGGCCAAGTAGTGGGCTTGGAGGCATTACTTTCTGAACCGCCCTCGTATTTTTTTCTCTCTGCATAAATAATGACTCAATTAGAAAAGAATTTTGATGACTTTGAATTATTAACTTGTAAACAAACATGCCAACATTAGTTATATGAAAATAATAACATGTCTTTATCACATAAATCTATATCTGCTAGATCGTTGGCATTTCCAATATATATTATATCAATACCTACTTGCTCAGTTTAAGACATATGAAAGGTGACTGTCTTAACAGAAAGTTACGAAAAGGACAGAAGTTACTTAGTTTAATCCTAATAGATTTTAATTGAAAGTAGTAAAATATTGCTTTCTGTGTTCACATTTTGAAGAAGAAAATAAATAACTTTAGGAATACAGCTTTTACTATTTCAATAATTCTAGGTAAAATAAAATAAAACACTGGTTATATATCTTCTATGTATATAACATGTAAAAAAGTTATACACTATTTTTAAAAAGTTAAGTTTTTCTTTAAAAAATAATAATTGTAAAAATAATGTAAATGTAGCTTTATTTTATGCATATTAATTTTGTTACTTTCCACCCGTTGTATGTATTGAAGAGCCAAATCTAGACAACGGAAAGTGTACGAGAGAAACATCGCCTGCAGCAGGGACCTCTGATATACTAAAGAGATTGGACACAAGTCAGACAAGTAAGTTCATTATGTAAATATCAGTATAGATACTTTGTGTATGTATCACAATAGCAGAGGCGGATTATGAAATACGTTTTTTTTTCGCTTGAAACTAAAAGAAAAATATCTTAATGTACTAACTGTGGTATATAATAATTAATACATTACATAACTTTTCCCTCTTAGATTGGAGCTATAAAATTTTAATTTTTGTCAGTGACTTCCCTCACGAGCCGCCTTTGCACAATACATTTACAATACAAACATACCATACTTGCATCCGTATAAAACAAGGCAGACTTCCAAAAATTTCTGCAAATTACACACACACACACACACACACACACACATACACACACATATATATATATATATATGTGTGTGTGTGTGTGTGTGTGTGTATGTAATTTGCATGTTATATCGGGTGCTCTAAAAATGGCGCAGACGGTCAGCAGGCATGTGTTACTGAAATCTGAAATGTTGCCATGGTAAAAACACCTCTTTTCAATGTCGACTTGTCCGGCTGTTTACGACAATGCAACTCAATATCCGTTGTAAGACAGCTATGTAGATTTTTCTATTCACAGCTTGGTCACATAGAATAAGTTCGTAATGCACGACTCGGAAGAAAAAAAAAAATTAAAAAAACAGTAGCACTTTTACCCGGGGTCGGCATTGTTTGGTCTTTTGGGTCACAGAGTTCTAAAGACTTCTATTGAGATGACATTACCTTGGCAATATTTCGTTTGTCTCTAGGCATTTTTCCAAGTTTAACACAAAACTTAACACAGATTGGAAATTTTACTTTCGATCGTTCATTTCATCACATCGGACATAATTACGTTTCGCTGAACGATGCCTAAACTCAGATTAACAATAACGTCGTGATTTCATTATAAGAAGTTGCTACTTGCACCTGAGTGAGCATTCCAAGGTATATTTAATATTTCTTGAGAGACAAAAGAAATCTGGGAATTACATGAACATTGCTTGTATACATTGTAAACTACGTACCAGATCCACGATTACATAAATTTTTATCTGAGTGTACAATGAATTTTAACCAGCATTTATTTGTTCATAACATTTCTCATTTTGTGTGAGGAACGCAGAAGCTAAAACATTCTGCAATCATTAATTATCATTCTTTTTTCCTTTTGCAACGAACAATGAGCTTTCTATGCAAGAAACTTACCATATGTTTACCAGTAATATCGTCTCCAGCGAACTTTTAATAAAATACACGAAAGTGCATGAATTTGGAAACAAAACATTGTGCAGATCCCAAAGCAATGTTACAACATTCTGACAACATAACCTTTTAAATACGATAAAACAATTGCAAACAGTTACTTTTTACGACCTATAATTTAAAATTTATCCGCTAATATAAACATCATTATATTTCCAGCTGCACACACACACAAAAGAAACTTAAAATTCGTTCAGATATTTCTCAGCATTTATAGTTTCGATTTTTCGATGAATATTTAATAACGTATAGCGTATTTTATTTGAGCCATGTTGTCATATTTACAATTACATAAATGCATTTACTGCTACAAAAGATATTCGATTTGTGTACTTTTGTATAGTTTGCTCAAAAACTTCAAAGAAGTTACTATATTGTCCTGCATAAAAAATACGAGAGATATTCTCCAGGCAAATGCCAGGGTGGTACTTAACATAACGGTCCCAGGTCGCTTCCTTCCTTCCCTTTCATCGGATAGTGTGCTCGCCGAGGGACGTCATCCCTCATATACTTGACGAGCTAAATGGCCTTAGATGGTCAATCTAATTCCTAATTCTAATCCTAACGACAGATAGTACATTTTTATAAGTATACGTTAAACTTTTATGTACCTGACTTCATAAAGATTATGAATATTAAAAGATATATGTTGTGTAATAAACAATTTTTACTGTTAGGTAGAGCATGCATTTTAGATACTACATGAGTAGTATTCTATCACGTCAAGAAGACGTATAGTTTGCTAAGTAACATGTATCTTTTGCTATGTGCTGCCATGTTACAATTATAAATGTTGCTATTAATGGAAGTTTCTATTTTTAGCACGAATATATGAAATTTCAATTATTTATCAATTATCAAAATTGATATGATGATAATATCTATCTATTATGTTTCTTTAAACTAATTAATCTTTTTTTTCTGACGCCTATATTATGTATTCACCTTCAACAATACGACCAGTATTGTAAAAAAAAAAAAAAAAAAAAAAAAAAGTGACAACTACAAATGTTTTAAATAACATGTTCATGAATAAAATTATTTTACGTATTCAACATGCATTAGCATGGATGAGTAAAAGTGTTAATATGTTAGTATTTGTATTTTCTTAAGAAACAAATATCAATAAATCTTCATTCATATTCAATTACATCTTTTTCAAAATTATCATATGACACACAATTATTATTAAAACATTTTTAATGTCAACACTTCAAATTATATTTCAGTAATATCTCTAATAACAATTAATTTATATTTTCTTTTAGTAATTTTACATTAACCTATACCTAAGAAACATTTAAAAAGTATAAAAGACAATGAATATATGATAATTGATGACCAATAAAAACTACATATATGGAATGATTGTAAGTTTAAAATGTTTTTCATCAATGTATTAAACAAGATTATATAAGTACTTTCGTTATAAATATTTCTTGAAAATTTTGCAGTTATCCAATTTTTTAGTAAAAGATATTTTATTACATAGATTTGTTATTTCAATTTACACGTAACAGTTTTTATGTAATTCTCTCACATGTTTATGCATAAAATTATTTTACATATTCAACATGCATTAGCATGGGTGAGTAAAAGTGTTAATATGTTAATATTTGTATTTTCTTAAGCAAATATCAATCATTTTTATTTGATATGCGTTAATTACAATTTCTAACATTTTGTGTGTATTAGTTATAATATTCACATATATATTTTGACATTTATTAAAAATAAAGTAGATATTAAATAAACAAATAAAAAGTGACCAAATTATAAACACAAACTTGCCAAAAAAAAAAAAAAAAAAAAAAAAAAGCTTATAATCTCATAAAATTATATGTGTATTATCATTTATTCAAGGTGTATTTTTCTGAATAAATTTAAAGTAAATATTAAGTAATTAAACAAAAAACAGTATGTAAGTTAAAAGTAATAGGTAATATGCCGTCTAATAAACCTTTCTGTTGCCATAGGCCGTAAGATTAGTTAGTAAAAACTATTGTTAATAATAATTCATGTGGCTATTTAAAAAAATGTTGCAAAGGTAATCTAATAAAACTCATATGGATGTCCATGTGCTTACTGGTGTTACCTAGGTATATGTAAAAGGACGTTAAAATGAAATCCCTTAAAATAACTGTTAATTACTGTTCTGCATTAATAGGGTGTTGAATTACGTGTTATTTTACGTTCCGTTAAAGTACTTCATGAGTTGAATTGTCACACAGGGAAGTAAAAACAAATATTGTCAATCATTACAATTCTATTCACATAGGGAAGTTTTTTTTTATTATTTTATTTCATTTTCCGCCTTAAGAACTCTGCGTTCATGGCTTCGTCAAGGGATACATTATTGCAATTAATAGTACAAATATTATATATTCAAAATATATACGTGTCAATAATACTAAGCTAAAAGTGTATTTTTAAGAAAAAAATATTAATTGCATTTCGTTTTATGTATTTTGACGTTCAAGTAAGTCTTAATATTGATATTATACAGAAAGATTAGACTAAAGGTCTTCCTCTAAACTATAGAAAAGATGTTCATGTAACAACAATTTGAGGTGTCTTTTAAACTGCACGTTTGGCATTTGTTTGAGACGATCTGCCAATTTTTTATAAGTTAAACGGAAATTTTGTATGAATATGATTGGTTATTTCAGTATTGTATTGGTGTAGGGTCGGATTGAGTTGGAAATTTCTTTTACTCATAGGTATGGATGATGATGTTTCGAGAATGTATATACACAGCAGTGGTAATATTTTAAATTTCTGAAACAATGGTCTACTTGGTGTATGAAAAGAAGCTAATAGCAATATTCATAACACTTTCTTCTGTGTTGTAAATATCTTAATCGCATAACAGGTATTGCCCAAGAAAATGATTCCGTACAATAAAATTGACTAGATCAAGCCGAAATAAGTTATTTTCAATGTTTCCGTGGTTAGAATCTTACTAAATTTACATATAAGGTAGACTCTCACGCTTAGTTTCCTTAACAAATCATTCACATGTTTATCCCAGGTTAACTTATGGTCTATTTTCAATCATAAAAATTTACGAGTGTCAGATAGTTGCATGATTCCCCGTCTATATGTATTTGATGTATATTTAGAGAATTTATTTTTCCTCTCATTAAAATTTATTATTATTATTTTCGCTGTATTTAAGTTTAGTGTGTTGCTTATATCTATTCTATAAGTTTATCTGTCGTGTTCTTAAATATATATATTCCTCGGAGCAAGGCTTACTTGGGATTTCAACTAAGATGTTGAATTTTCAGCAAAGAGGACGCTTTTGTTGGGAACTATTTAGTCGAGAAGATCATTAATATCTGTAAATAAGTTGTAAACAAAGCAGAAGATGCTTACATGTATTCTACCTAAAGAATAACTAGAGTTTGTAATTTTTCAGAGTCGGCTTATTCCAGTCTTACTTACGGGCTTGATTCTGAAGACGATTCAGGGAGCTTCAGAAGGAAGATTAGAAATTCAAAACGAAGAGAAAGGCATCAACTAACAATGAAGAAAATAGGTGAGTTTTAGGTGAGAAAATATGTACATTATATGATGTATAACTCTTGAATATTGTTTTTGCTGCAGAGTCCATATACAGCAATTATAATAATAATAACTATCTGAACCTGCGCTCTCTATATAGCGCATCATTCACATATGAACATGAATCTCCTTGTCATTTTTCTCACAACATCTATACATCTCACTTTACAATCACAAGTGAAGGATGTCTTTATAAAAATCGGTAAGGGGTACCATAAAGGGGAGATTTTTTCGATTATTTTTTCAATATCTCGCACTGTTTGCAAGAATTGAGCCTACTTTCGGTTGGAGTTTCTAATTCATATATGATCAGTATTTTCTTTCATCTTGCATGCAGTATGTAAGAAGCAAATACATTACACACACAATTAATCATAATGTCAATGATATATGGTATTCATTGGGCAAAACAATATTCATATTAGACTGGAGAAATGGTTATCCTTCGTTTTTCATTATCATTTGGCCATGACACAAACGCCGGAGATATACAACCTCTGTATACAACTATATTATATTAGAATGTATAACTCGTAGGGTATGATGTTTTATTTTACAAAAATTCAATACTTCCAGCGTACTCCTAAAAAATGTAATAAAGAAATAATGGCCATTTTTAGATATTCAATTAGAACTGGACAATCTACACAAAATTTGCAATCGATCAGTGAAAACGGCATCTTTCTAGAACTTGTGGTTTCCTAGATATCATTATCAAAAGAATTGGCCACAAACATATAAACTTTTCTTGGCCACAAACATATAAATCTTGCATTTTAATATATAGATAATAATCTTTGTCTCCGCCTTTTCCCATGCATGGGAACTTTTCCTCAAACATGTTATTTTATTCAGCTGGATGTGACTTATCGATTGATATAATGTATTTGGAGAGGACGTATTATATTTAAACCGAAATTAACATTAGTTTTAGTAGTTAATGAGAATTTTAGGCTATATCTCATTAATTGTATTACCGGTATGTAATGTCATATTGCTAGTGTCGTAAGGAATAGCTGATACAGTGGGACCTCGATTAAAAAAAAAAAAAAATAAAAAAATAAAGGAAATAGACAAAAATTCGAGTTACCGAGGTTTTCCAGTAATTAAGGTTCGAGTTATCGAAATGGCCACAAAAAAAGTTCTAGATACTGAGGTTCCGCGTTCATCATTAAAAGTGAGTATATAACCTCTAGAACTCGAAGTTTTATTCGTTCAACCTCTAGAACTCGAAGTTTTATTCGTTCAACCTCTAGAACTCGAAGTTTTATTCGTTCAACTTCTAGAACTCGAAGTTTTATTCGTTCAACCTCTAGAACTCGAAGTTTTATTCGTTCAACTTCTAGAACTCGAAGTTTTATTCGTTCAACCTCTAGAACTCGAAGTTTTATTCGTTCAACCTCTAGAACTCGAAGTTTTATTCGTTCAACCTCTAGAACTCGAAGTTTTATTCGTTCAACTTCTAGAACTCGAAGTTTTATTCGTTCAACCTCTAAAACTCGAAGTTTTATTTGTTCCACCTCTAGAACTCGAAGTTTTATTCGTTCAACCTCTAAAACTCGAAGTTTTATTTGTTCCACCTCTAGAACTCGAAGTTTTATTCGTTCAACCTCTAGAACTCGAAATTGTGGAAGTTCCTTAAATTAAATAAGATGGTTAGTAAAAATAGCATACTTCATTATTTTGGAAGAGGCTTTCATGTCTAGACATTGGTAAAACACAATTACAGTACACATTAACAACAATGAGCTTCGAGTTATTGAGGTGACATCAAGAGAAATTCGAAATATAAATGTAAACTTCGACTTGTAGAGGTTCGAGGTTTTTAAATATGATTATCAAACCCTTAAAATTTGATTTATCGAGGATGTAATTTTTAAACATTCGACTTATAGAGGTAATTTTAGCATTGATTAGTGAGTGTTATAGAGTGTTCAAAGGAATGTAAAAAATCCGAGTTATCTAAGTCCAACAGTATTTCAGTATCAGTTTCATTTCAATAAGTGACAAGATTCTTGTGCATTATCAATTTGATTTATCGATTGATTTAGTGTATTTGGACAGTATTATAACTAAACCGAAATTAACATTTAGTTGTTAATGATAATTTTAGACTATATCTCATTATCCATATTATAGGCGAATTTTCATGCTAGCGTCCTTTGCGTTCTTTGCTTGCGATTTGCTGAATAGCCAATCGAGAAAGTTGTTTAAATAGGGTTCTTCGTGTAACACAACTTTCTGTTGGCTACACATAGAAATCGCAAGGAACGAACGCAACGGATGCTTGTATGAAAATCCACCCTATGTGATATCATCTTCGTAGTGACACAGTAAAGAGTTTAATGAGGCTGTATTTCAATAGCAGTTTCACCTCATGATTCTCATACAACATTAGTTTTTAGGTTTAGAAATACATTTTTCTTTCTCTGAATTTTCTCTGAACCTGCGCATGAACTTTTCCATCATTTTATTCAGTTCAAGAAGATCTACCGAGTGTATCTTTGGACATTTTGTTTTCTTTAAACACTAACACTGTATAATATTGAAGAATTCTCTTAGATAACTAAATTTTAATTTATTTCTCCTCCCATAGGGTATCAATACCTTTTGTGGCTACGGAACTGTATTCCTCAGATGAATCATGGAACTGTGATCTTCTACATTTTATCTCTGGCAATGCTCCTTATGTTTTGTAAGTATTGAACTTTTATTTTACTTGTTCGTGTTTGACTCTAATAACTAGTCTTAGCAATAACATTAAAACTGGAACACTTTTTGACTCTATGTACATTATTTTATTACAAAATAAATGAAAAATACATTGTAGAGGCAATATATAGTACAACTTTTATAGAAACTATACTTTATGAGATACTTTCGCTACTAGCTCAGTATCTTTAATCAGATACAGAACATTTCTGACTTGGTTTCTGATGTTTTGATACTGTATCTACATCTTTCAGCAGATACATAGCACTTCTAACTTGATTTCTAATATTTCGATACTGTGTCTATATATTTCAACAGACACATAGCACTTCTGACTCAGTTTTTGAAAGTTTCGATACTGTGTCTATATCTTTCAACAGAGACATAGCACTTCTGACTTAGTATCTGATGTGACTTAGTATCTGATGGTTTCGATACTAGTATATATCTTTCAGCAGACACATAACACTTCTGACGTGGTTTCTCATGTATCAATTCTGTGTCTATATCTTTCAACAGAGACATAGCACTTCTGACGTGGTTTCTGATGTTTCAATACTGTGTCTATATCTTTGAGCAGACACATAGCACTTCTGAGTTGGTTTCTGATGTTTTGATACTGTGTCTATATCTTTCAACAGAGACATAGCACTTCTGACTTAGTATCTGATGGTTTCGATACTAGTATATATCTTTCAATAGACACATAACACTTCTGACGTGGTTTCTCATGTATCAATTCTGTGTCTATATCTTTCAACAGAGACATAGCAGTTCTGACGTGGTTTCTGATGTTTCAATACTGTGTCTATATCTTTCAGCACACACATAACACTTCTGACTTGGTTTCTGATGTTTTGATACTGTATCTATATCTTCCATCAGACACACAGCATTCCTGACTGACACAATACCGAAACCATCACATAACTGTTGTTTATAGGAGTTGTGTATTGCCTTATCAATATGGTTTTCAGTTATGTTTGTATAAACAATGCACTATTATTAGTATTATTTTATAACAAATAAAATACTAATGTATAAAATAAGTAAATTAAAATTGAGTATATTTTTATGAGGAAGTTTAGATGGTAAAGTTTATGGTTGGAAATATTTAAATTTATATAAAATAATTTACTTTTATTTTCGCAAATTATGAACACTTCATTAAGGATGTCATTGATTGGTGGGGTATGATTTAATTTTGTAAAATTTAAAAGAAGCTCAAGATAATTAATTTTGAAGATTGGTGTAATTATGATTTTAAACTGATCACTTACTACGTGAAGATATTTACGTATTTATTTACTTATTTAATTTTTATATTGAGTGTTTGAATTGTAAACTTTAGACTCAAACTTAGAGTTTGCTAAGATGGTTTTAGTGTGATGATTTATAGACAACTTGTGACTATTTTTATCGGTTAGTTTATCTTTAACGCACAGAACATAAACTCATTTCATGAGTTTGTCGTGACACATTTGGAATTGTGAAGAATGATAAACATTTGTTTGACTCATCAGAAGCTACACAAAACTGATATTGCCCTATATTACCATATAAATAGTGTTACCGTAACGAACGTAGTTTAACTATCTACAAGCTGTAAAATTTTAAAAATTTTTGGATCAATAAATCAAATATATTTCAGTCAAAAATTTTCTTATAGGCTTTATATCTGGAGAACTACATATAGTGTAGTCAACCCAAACTATCACGTAACTCAGTATGATGAGCTTATCCCGTTAAAAAAAAAAAAAGTCCGTTTAAAAATTTTGTTGTCCCTGATCCAAAATATTTCAATCAAAAATTTTCTTGTAGGCTTTATATCTGGATAACTACATATAGTGTAGCCAAACCCAAACTATCAGTTAATTCAGTATGATTTGCTTATTCCCGTAAAAGTACGAAAACTCGATTTAGGGGCCATTCAGAAATTTTGTGGCCCCTGATCCAAAAACTAATTATTGGCCAAGATCGCAATCTTTTGATGCATTTTTTAATCATTCCTAAAATTCTTGTTTACGTTTTAATTTTATTTTTAAAATTAGTCCCAATATTAAAGTCTTCAAAGATATTTCAGAACATGATAGATTATATGCATTCCTATTACTGTAACTGGAATTGTAGTATTTTAAGTGAAAAGGCCTCTAAACTTGTAGCAGTATCAAATTTAATGTTATACTACACTACAAAACAAACGAATTCTTTTTCGTACTTCAAAATGCAAATAAGTCAACACAGTATTTTAAATATTATTTTCAAATATGTTACGTATAATACTTGTTACCTTTTTATTTTTCAGGTTGGCTTGCAGGGTTGTATCCAGCATTTTGGCTTGAATATACTAAGGGACATAAGGTAAGTCATTTGGCTTTGGCCAAAATAAAGAGGAATTTTTGTTCTCTGTTTCAATATCAACTTCTTAATTTAGAAATTAATTAGTCAGTAAAATATAGTTGAATACCATTCGTCCTAGCTTTGGAACTTCTTGTATACAATAAAAGACAAATTCTGACCAAAACATATATTATCTAGTAAATAATAGCGTTACAGTTTCGACAAAGTATCTTTGCTTTCATCAGACACATTATCTTGAGATCATTATATTATCTTTGCCTTCATCAGACACATTATCTTCAGATCATTATATTATCTTTGCCTTCATCAGACACATTATGAAATACACTTTCTAAGACTGCAGCTTATATACTTCTAAAAGTGACTGGATATAGTATGATACGATTTCCTTTCATTTTAAGAAGTATATAAGCTGTAGCCTTAGAAATTGTATTTCATAATGTGTCTGATGAAGGCAAAATTAATTTTACGAAACTGTAACGCTATAATTTATTAGATAATATGCCTTGGTCAGAATTTCTCTTTTATTGTACTGTATATACGATACAGTTACAGGTACTTCTACCGTGTATTTCAGAATAAGGCTTCTGGCCTACAAAACATTAATAATACAAATACTGAGACTTCCATGGATAATTTTTGAAATAACATTTTTAATTTTATTTGTTTGAAACTGAGTTATAAATATCTATAAAATGAATAAAAGTACGTCAGAAATACGAACAGAAACAATTGTTGAGAGGCACAGTAACTCAGTGGTAGAGCGTTCACTTCTAATGCAAGGAATATCGGATCCTATCCTAGGTCATGTGAGTTTGTGGTGACAACATCATGTCTGCGAGTTTTCTTGCGGTTCTTCCGTTTCCTTCCCCATTTTCATTCTACCAATTCTTCCATATTCATTGATTTTCATTAATCATCCATTTCCTGCAAGATATAGGGCCTAACCGTGGAATATGAAATTGAAAGATGAAAAGAAATAATTATTACTTTCATTAGCAAGGGACGCGGTGGCTCAGTGGTAGAGCGTTCACCTCCGGTGCTTGGGGTCCCTAGTTCGGTCACAGCTCGCGCCGGGTGGATTTTGTGGTGGACAAACACCGTGCTCGTGGGTTTTCTCGGGGTTTTCCCGTTTCCTCCCACTTCCTTCATTCCACCATTTCATTCATTTCTCATAATCACCGTCTCCTTTAGCTAAACCGGTATAATCGTGGGACGTAAAACTGAAACATTTTATTTTTTTTTACTTTCATTAGCAGGTGAGATCCTCTATTTAGTACTAATATCAGTTTGACTTATTATTATTATTATTATTATTATTATTATTATTATTATTATTATTATTATTATTATTATTAAAATTGTTGAAATTTTTGTTTCATCGTACTCATTTGACTGTATATGGTAGCTATCTTATTATTCTCATTCAAAAGAAGGATAATGGAAAATTAGAGAATAAATCAAAACATTATTGCCAGATTTAGGAAGTGCACGGAATCCTTATTTGGAAATAACGAGAAATATGGTTATTTCAAAATCAAATTAAGATTGTAAAAATTTAATGTAATTTTATATTTAACTACCATTAATTACCCGCTTCGCTGGGTTAAAATACGAAAAAATAGTAATATGATCCGTTAGTCAGTCACGTTTTACTATTACTAAAGCGCTCTCTGATATCGGTCGTTTTCCATCACTTTTGTAATTCTTCTTCCTCCTCCTCCTCCAACATGCTGCGTGGCTGAATTTGGATTTAATCCTCATCGGAAGTGTCATTGTTCATCTCAGCGACCCAGAAAACTATGGATTCGGCACTAATATCGGTCATTTCCGATAATATATATATATATATATATATATCCCTCTCTCCCAAATTGCGGGGCTGAATTTGTATTTAAAACGCATTGAAAGTGTCACTGTTCTTCTCAGCTTCCCTGCAAACTATAGGTTCGACACTAATATCGGTCATTTTCGAACATTTTTAAATATCTCCCCCTTCCCCTTCCCTCAGTTGCACCATCAAAGTGATATGATAAAAAAAAAATCCCAGATTCGAACCTCATCTATGTTGAAAATTTGATCGAAATTGGTCGTTTTGTTCAAGAGTTATAAAGTTTTACTTATTTTTTATATCTCCCCACCTCCAAACGTTATTAGAAACATCACAAATATAACAGACTCAATTTTCAGCCGATTTAGAGCATTCCGAACATATTTTGTCCGCCAAATTGGATCAGCCATTCTGAACTTTTAACTTTAGACATCATCATTGTTATCAGCGACCTCGAAAACTCACGAATACATAAACCCATGCAAATTGTACGCTGTTTTCATATTTTGACAAGGTTGTTAGAATTCAAACCCACTTTGCAGCATTGCCATCTTTTGCAAACCATACTTCTCAGCTTTAACAAGATACCGAATATCTTGGTCAGTAAGTGACTTATCGATCTTACATAACCACGGTACTGTTCCTTATGCACTACCTCCTTGCATTATAGGTTTTAAATCATACTGCATTACTGACCTTTTCCGAGTTGTGACTTTTCCAAACTTTTCTTTTCTGTTCATGGCAACACTTTTAAACGGAACCTTCTTGACTTGGAGTCAGCGTAAACATTCTTGTCAATATTTAATTTAAGAAACGTTAGTATAAAACGTTAGTACATCACTCTTTGTGTGTGTCACGGCGTTTGCATGTAACACATGTTTTACATTATTTCTCGAAAAGTTTGCAACACTGATCTGTGTTTATAATCTCTTTTGTCTTTATTTTCATTGCTGCTTCCAATGATGATATCCAGTTTAGGTCATTCGATTTACAAAAACACAACTTTCTCTTGAATTGGCAACACTGTTCATCCGGTGATGTTCGTCAATACACGGGAAGATGTCATCCTTTTTCTAGTTGCTTTGTGCAAAGTTTTGTTTCTTTGTCTATTTTAGTTTCTTCGTTATCACGGCTAGACATTCTAAATTATATTATAATGTGGAAACGTCATTTCATGCTAACGTTCTCGTATGTAATTGATTATATACTAGGGTTAACGTTCTCGTAGGGAGCTGCTATTTCACTAATGCGTGTTTACGGTCACATAGAATACATTTAGCGGGTATTCGTATCGGAACACGAAATTACCCTAAATAAGGGACACCCTAAAATAAGTAAATAAATATATATAAGAAGAAGAAGCTGCTAACTTCTATCTTTAGTGCGAAGGCCGTTAACATCTCTTATTTCATAACACAACTCCCTTAGAATATTATCAATTACATTACCTTTTCGAGGTATAAAGGAGAGTGCTTCTCAGAGAGTGCCTAGAGAAATTATTTCTTCCTAGTATCTTCAATACTATGCTTTAACATAAGCTACCTAGATAGATAAAAATGTGAACATCAATAAATAAATCTTAAATCTTAAACAAGTATATATATAAGGATGGCTCAATATTAGTAAATATATATACAGGGTGGCCCAAAAGTAGCTATACACCCCTATATTGATCAAGTATATTATTCTAGATTATGAGTTTATTTGCTTCGGCTGTTCCGGGCTTGAAGTAAACAGACATTAAAAACAAATAATAAAGAAGCTAGGTCTACATGTTTGATAACAATAAGAAATGATATTAAATACAATGAGCAGACCAATACGGGACTGTATACCTAATTTTGGGCCACGCTGTGTATATATGTATATGTATGTGTGTGTGTGCGAATTTCTCCCTTGTCATGGATCCAGGCTTATTCTGTATAGTTAAATTATCTAGAATTTACATTTGAGGCGTTCTCGAAAAAAAAAAAAAAAAAAAAAACGAAGAATTTAAATAACACATGAAGGGGACACACAGAATTACATTATAGCAGAATGAGTTGCAAAAGGTAACCATCCGATGCACAAAGAGGCTGTTTAGCTATTTTGTTCGATGATTTCATTTTTCGTCTTTTGAATAACAATAACAATAATAAGGATGTAACTGTTGTGCTGCTGTACTGATCAATTAGAAAAATCGAGTTTGACGTACAAGTTTGGAATGTGAGAAGAACTTAACTAAAATTTTTTACGCCAGTTGAAGAAGGTGAACATCTTCGCCGAAACGGCATTGGATCTAATTCAAAACCGAATGCACATTGTGTTTGTCTACCAGAAAGCCCATTTGGCGAGGGCTGAGACTATTATTATCATTATTATTTATATTGTTATTTAAAATACATATTTTTATTTTATTTGCGTCCTTCAGCTTTCACATGGAAACTTAAAATCGCATTTACCAATTAGTCACGCATTAGTTGTAATCTTTGAAATGAAATCTTTAAGTTTTATGTCCCACGGATATGCCGGCTAGGCGACAGGAGACGGTGATGATGAGAAATTGATGAAACGATGGAATGAAGAAAGTTGGAGGAAACTGAAGAACCCCGACAAAAACCCACGCGTACGGTGTTTATCCATCACAAAGCTCATTTGGCGCGAGCTGGGATCGAACCAAGGACCCAAGCAACATAGGTGAACACTACTACTGAGCGACCGCGTCCCCTATTTGTAACTTATCGAGATGATGCAAACGTGTAAATAAAACAGTATGGCACCACTCCACATTCCAATGTTATGGTGAACCAGTTGAATCTAAGGGAGGTACTTTAAATAAGGGATGTGCTCATTCGCACTCAACAGTGTGTGTTTAAAAAACGTTTGATTGTATCTGCGTCGATTGATACTCATGCGACTAATGTGAGTTTTACTCATAGCACTGGAAACTATTTTACGATTTCAACCACATTTACTTTACAGAGTTGTGTTTGTAAAATTTTTGATTTTCGTTGTTTTCTTTTCAGAACTTCATAAAAGAAGGAGGCATATACCATCATCAACATCATCAAAATGAGAACTACGAAATGTTGCTAAAGCACTTCGAGAAAATATCTTCACATCTTGTATCGATTGACGAGAGACTATCTCAGCTGGAAGGAAATAGAAACCATGTAGTTTGGATGGACAATCACTTGGTTAACCATTGGAAGGTTCCACCATCAAATCATAATTTGGAATTAGAGAAAAGGATGATGCAGTATATCCAAAAGCAAGAGCAAATGGATAGAGAAATGCAGGATTTTCGGCAATCTATGCAATATCTTCAGGTACACATTTCATCAAGTTTTCAATTGTTTTGTTCCGATTAATTGCTGTACTGAATTATCAAAAGGAAAGATTCAAAAGTACTAATTAGATTATTTTTATTAATTCGTTACAATATGCAAAGAACATGTTTTTAAATATGCACTCAACTCACTAAGATTCAAATATCCTCTGGATACATAGTTATTAAGAGAACATTTGAATCTTGGTTGGTGATTTATATTGTAATGTACCGCATGCTTGTGTTTACAAATATTCTACATGTGCTCCTTTTTATAATTGGCAACCACGTGTTCCTTACTATAGAATAATACGATTGCAGACGACGGAGACAACAGCTACACCAGCAGTCACAAGATGATGAGGGAACAGCAGCACCACAGACACACTAGAGCGCCTATATAACTGAGAGGATTCCATGGACAGCTATCAGTCTCGGCTGGTCAATCCCTCCTTTAGCTTGCTTGGAGCTCTAGGAGATGCCCAACCAAAAATCTCTAGATTGTTTTGGAACTCTAAGCTTCCTTTTCTCCCGCTTAGCTTGCTCGGAGTTCTGTGGCTCTTAACCTCCTCTCTGCTTGCTTCGGAGCATTGGGGATTCCTAATCCACTCCACCTAGCTTACTCGGAGCTCTGTGGAGATCCTGTTCTAGGTGTTCGGGCTTTGGGTCACCTTCCTCTACCTTATATTAGAGAAGTTGTAGTATTTCTGTATATTTTAAACATGCGTCTTTTATGCACTGTAACAAATTATAATAAACAATTAAACAAATACCGAAGTAGATTTACATATTTATGAACAGATCATAAATAGCTGAAATTATTATTACTATTAAAAATTGAACATTGGAGAGATATTTAAATGCTTTTTTTATTAAGATAATTTTGTTTAATTTTATGAAGCATGTTTATTTTGTTTGTAACCCTGTGTAACGTATTCCTAATGAGATAAAATCTTTCTTTCTTACCATCATTATTCAATTAGAATTACTGGCTTAGCTTGTAGAAAATGCATAAACTTGAAATAGAAGACCATTTGTAATGAATAAAATATAGTTTATAACTATTAGAAATAAATACACATTACTAACAAACATAATTACCTATTATTTTGTATTTGATAATCAATGTACATAGTCATGACATTTTTGAAAAATTATATTGCATGTTCTATAATATGTACGAGATGTCGTTTTGAGAAAAAAAAAAAAAAAAAAAAAAAAAAAATGATATCAATATCATCTTGTAGATTCAACATGGTAATAATCCAATGCATTGTTAATTTTTGTATTTCTTGTGCGAAGGATAATGGATGTAGGTATATTTGGTAGCATTTATTTGTTCGTCATTTGTTAATATTTCCATTAAAAATGTTTCCGAACATGTAAAACGCTTCGTACAAGAAGAAAATAAAGCGCATTCGAAGCTGAATAGATGATTACTCCTTCTGATGAGACTTGTCATCTGCTGAGATATCTTAGACATTTTAGGGAAGAAGTGAAGCAGCTTCATTGAAAACAGGTGATCGTGACAGGGACAAATAACCTAGATGCTGATTGCTGACGTCTCTAATACGTCAACTATCAGTATTTATTTTCATCCTTTATCACATATACTGCTCATAGAATAAGCGTATGGTTTGGACATGTTGGAAGACAACATACTATGTATACTGCTTTATATATATGAAGCTCTTATAAAACTTTAGTAACTGTTCTCGGGGTATCAGCCAGGTGAAGGTATTGACATCCGAGGTTTCGAATGCAGACATCGCATTCATCTTATTCATCTTCAGGGATTGTAATGAACAGATCGGAGACGTGAGCATGTATATACGAGACGATTTAGGGGCAGAACTATGAATGAGGGCTTCTGATTGGCTAACAGAAATGCTGGCTTCTTTCTGTTGGCTGAAGGTTTGCGGGGAGTATCTCTCTCTCTCTCTCTCTCTCTCTCTCTCTCTCTCTCTCTCTCTATATATATATATATATATATATATATATATATATATATAATGCGTGTTTGTAAGCTTAAATATTGGTTGTTCTAATTTCAACATTAATAATAATAATAATTATATATGTATATATACATATATGTAAAAATATACTTTAATTCATTCGTTGTATATTAATGAACTAAATTATTTTTCTCTTTTTTCTTTCACTAGAAGCTAATACTAGTGGAAATGAATAGGAAAGAAGAAAAATTAAAAGGTATGAAATATTTGAACTATCATCTGAACAATATTGTGTAAGTAAACATTTAACAAAAAAGAAATTGATTTTCAATTACCTTAGGTGTGACCACTTTATAGGGTCATTGCTATCAAAGTATTACAGATAATGTTTCGTGGCTTTAAGGCTAATTAATTATTTTTCTCTTGCTAATCGAGGAATTCACCAAATAGAAATAATACTGTAAAGAGACATATAAATGTAAAATTTGTATAAAATGCAAAACACTTATTGTAAGCTCCTGTGTTTAATGAATTTTCAACCTGATTTTCGGTTATTATAAACTACAGTCTGAGCAATAAAATTAGTCCAACAACAAATATAATTAGATTGAAAATTTATTTTAGGAACTTACAGTGAGTATCTTTATTTATTTTGTGTATCTCTTGCAGACATTACAAACTTATATAGAAAAGTAAGTTGGAAATTTTAGGACAATGATGCTACCAGTTTAATTATATGTTTAATATGTATCATGCATATACCTAAGCTTATTTCAATCCCATCATTTGCTGACATATTAAACTGATCAGTACATACGAGGGAGTCAAAAAAATAAAGGGACCGGAGAAAAGGTACGTGTGTACATTTATTTTAATGATAGAAAACTGAAACATACATTATATTTTTACATAATCTCCCTGCACTTCAGCGCACTTTTCTCAACATTTCACATTTTTTAAAATTCCGTCGGAAGCACAGTTTTTCGGTTCCAATTGTAACCAATTTTGCACTGCATCGATGACTAGCTGATGGTTGACGGTTAAATTTCTTAACTTCTGGTGATGATAGGTGTTTCTAAATCATCCTCGCAGCCTTACTTTCCGGTTTGTGATGATGTACCCAAGTTTCATCTACAGTAACGATTTGGACTTAAAAAAAATCCATCTCCCTCGCGACGATAACGGGATAAATGTTTACGAGAGACGTCCAATCTCTGTGCCTTATGCTTCGCGATAAACAGCTGTCACCATGCTGCACTTGTATTCGACGAATAATTTCCGCAGGTTTAACACATTCCGCAAACAAAAAGCGAATCACTACCCTCATTTCCTCGTTGGGGCAGATCGACAATGGAGCTGCCGTATTTAACGGTCTGCTACAGTCCAACGACTAACGCGGGAAAAAGAGTGACATGTTGCATAGAAGTGTTGCAGACGACACTAATTCAGCGTTGGATACTAGCAGTGTTACCAAACCCTAGTGCGAGAAATTGCAGAAGTCGCTTTACTTTTTCACTTGCCCTCGTATATTATAAGATGCATTGTGGTTATTTTTTTTACGACAGCTATTTACTATTTTATTATTACTTTCTTTTTCATTATTGACGATGATTTGAAGTTGATATAGAGTATTCAAAATGTATTTCGTTTATCATTATTGTCGTTTTATTTATTTTATTTTTCAATAACACCACGTAAAAATGTTTGATATGTTTTAAACCTAATTTACATATTTCTTTTTTTCGTTTTTTCATGGTTGTACATTATGTATATATTGGTTAATAGTCTCAGAAAAAATTTCTCTCTTCGCGTGAATGAATACTATTACGAACTTCTAGGAGTGTGCAGGAATCATATATGTAGGTGACCAGTTTTTTCTTTCTTCTTTTCGGAAGTCTTTCGTTTACATTTTCTAGAGGCCTAAATAGTGCGTTCGGGTTTGCATAGAGGTCGACAGATAACACTCTGTTCATGTATCACAATATTGCGAGCGGTGATGATATTTAGTAAGAAACAAGCAAAAAGGCTAATACTCACCGTAAAAAAAGCCGAGTTTTCTTCTACATGTAAGGAGCGCTTTCCAAAGAACCTTCCTCCATCAGTTTACTTAAAATTCAAAGAGGATTTAAAAACAAGAAGGAGAATGTGGAAAGGCAAAAAAATTAAAAAGATTAAGAAATGTAAAACACAAATCTTCTGTCAAAAATTAAACACATGCGAATGGGCACTTACTGTCATTGTTAAGTACTGTTCACTGTTTTCTTTTCTTGGTTTCCAGATGGTAAAAGTATGTAGAAAAAGATTGCTCCAAAATCATATTTATTTCTCCCTTATCTAAATTAAGTACAGGTTTCTATTTATGGATGTAATATGATTCTTTGATTTTTCGTTCTGTTGCTGTTTTGCTTTCTCAATTCAACATAAATCTTACTCTGTTCATGTGTGAGCTTGCTTTTCGGATTGAACTCTAAAAGTTGTCTCATCTCTTGATTTATGAAATTTTTCTGGAAAATGTTCTGTTAGCATTGTAGGAGGACATAATATTGGACAATACATGTAGCTGAAACATAACCCCTTTCCCACTAAAGTTGTATGTGGTTCGTGTCCTGCAGTTCCCTAGGAGGGCTTACGCATTTACGTAGGAAGAGTAAAAGTGTAGTCTCTCTCCGATCTGAATTTGATCCCACGAATATCCCTGTATGTGGCCAGGTTTACGAGATACTTGCCTTGGCTGATGAAAGAATTGGAGTGCGAACAACGTATTTCTGGATATAGTAAGTTCATATAGGAAATGTGGTGGCATATCATTTTTATAAACACACGAATATTCCTATAACTATTCTATTATGCCTTGTTTCCATACTGTCAAACTAAACACAACAACACATTGAACAAGGATATGTGATAATATAAAAAAAATCACGTAACAATTTCACAGGGTGTCTACTGGTCATGAAAGTCATGAAAGTCATGAAAAAGTCATATATTTTGCTTAGTGGTCATGAAAGCCATGAAAAAGTCCTTTATTTACCCAACTGGTCATGAAAATCTGAAATCTCAGAGTATATTTTTATACTTCATACTGCATGTACTGAAACAGTTGTATCAGGTCAGTAATTGTGAGAATTTCCCCCACCAGTTAGTGCTGGCTAACTGGTACTTTACTGTCTTCCTAGCTGCTCCCCATTTCATCTTCGTCTCTGTAATATAGTAACAACTTTTTACTGTCCAACTTTCTGATCTGCTATTTCTTTACTTTAAGAAATGTAAATTGTGTATTTTTGGGCCTTTAGACTTATGCAAATAATATTATTCGTTTGTGTTTGCAGATTTTAAATTTGATTATCTATTTTTTTTTTTTTTTTAAACGAATTTCTTTTATAGTTTGTTTTGCCTTTGGGCAGTTCTCTGAGTGCTTAATTTCAGACAAATTTCTGCTAGATGGAAACTTCAGAACTTGATGGAATTGATGTTCAAATTAACTGTGAAAAAGAAGTTGAACTTGTGATATTCAATCAAGATGTCCATTTTTGTGTTCACTTTTTTTAAAGTTTTGATGTGATACTAGTATGCAGACTGTGAGAAAAAAAATATTTGTAAAAGTACCCTTGAAAAAAGAGAAGAAAGAAGGCATCAGACCCCATCCAGGATGAAGGTCCCATTATGTTCAAATTCAGTAGGTCTTATCAGTATGTTTATGTACGCTAATTTCAAATATGACACGATGGAAAAGAATTGTATATTTACGTAATCAGTCTTTTCTTGTAAACGAAAATTATAAATGTAGAATTCAGAGTACATAAAATGCAGATAAAAAACCTAGCTGAATGTAACGGGACTGTTCACAAGATTTTTTTTTAAAAATCTATAGAACCTGGTAAGCCTTAAACCCATACTTGAACCGCAATTAAAAATTTGTTTACTGCCTTTTAAATTGCTCTTGCATTTTAAAATTAGTTGTCAGCTAATCGACATTATGTACATTAGACAAATAAGAACATAATTTGATCTTCATCTTAACCGATGCACCACGGATGGTAGGGGTTTATTATTACTAATGGTAAATTTTTATCGCCATGGTCATGAAAATTTGAACAAAAAGGTCATGAAAAGTCATGAAAAAGTCATGAATTTACTTTCTGGTATTCAAGTAGACACCCTGTTTCAACACAATAACTCAACTTTATCATCAAACTTCATTATCATATAGCCTTGCGCAGTGTGTTGTTGTGTTTGGTTATGAATATTCCATGTAAAAAAAAAATGTTGTAATAATAATAATAATAATAATAATTCATTTTTTTCCTCAGAAGAAAATATCATGAGAATATGTCATGATAGCATAGTCGCGTATCACTTTGACAAAACAGGAATGGCTGACTTTGCTTTGGAATCAGCAGGTAAGAAAGAAATTTATTTTAATTCACGGAACATAGTTTGAATTTTAAGCATAAAAGGCCATTTTGTTTGTATATATTTTATATATATACAGTATAATGAACTATAGCACTTACATATTTGTCTGTGGCTTCATATATTCGCTTTTTCAGTAACATTTCAGAAGTAAATCAATTTAAAATGTAGTTAAAGAATATTCATTCATTTCTAAATACTTGCAAAAGAAAGAGAAAATAAGTTATGTAAATATACATCACGTCTTATTGAATTCCAAAACTGTAAGGCACACTAAAAAAATATTTTTATATTTTCCCTCAAAATAATTTGAAAATAAACGTTGCAAATGATTTGAAATTTTACTGTGAATTCATCTCGTCGTTGATACAATATATATGATTCTTTTGCATATGTCGGAGAAACGGAACAAATCCATCCCATTTCGCTTGTTTTAAGAGCGTCAGCACAGCCATAAAGTTTAAGCTCCGCCCTATTTCCTCTTCTCACGTGGTCCCTTCTGTCAACTGAAACGGATTTATTTTTTTAATCACGAAAAATTTGTAATTACATTGTGCGTAAGGACAGGAGTTTAAAGAGATGTTCTGTGAGGCAGGCGGTCGCTAGAAAGAGCCAAGTTAGAACACGTGAACAGTAACACCAATCATCGTGATTTACACTACGTTCTCAAATCCCTGATGGAGATTAATCAGTATTACAAACTCCGTATTAAAATAACTGAATTTCGGTCGTTCCTCATTTCGTATACCAGAATAAAAGTGCATATTTTTTTCTTAATTATTTTTCTTCGTATTACAAAGATACATGACTTTGTGACCACATGTAGAGCCGCCCCTGCTCTAAAACAAAACTTAGGGTTATGTTTCAGATTTTTTAAAATACTTTTATGAAATGCATTGTGTAAACAGATACGCATATTCTTAATCGTCTCCAACCCCAATGATTGCCAAACCTCTTAAGAAAATATAAGCCACATCATCATCAATATCGAATTTTTTATTATTTTTATTTATTTATTTTTTACGAACATCATCGTGGAAAATTTTATTATTATTTTTTGTGTTGATGTATGCGCAAAAGTCGAAGTTGTTAATTTCACCTTTTTAATGACAGCCCTATATGGGAAAAAAGAAAACAAAACACGCAACGTTTCATTAAAACTGGATACATTTTACGGAAAGTTACCGTGAAACAGATGGACACAAAACCCATATCGTTTCAGTTCCTTTACACTTTCATCATCGGTAAATGTTCCAGGAAATATAATGAGAATTATCTAATCTAATATAAATAAAATAAAGAGTTTGTTTGTCTGTGTGCAGCTTGGGGACCAGACGAGTGGAGCGAGTTACCAATTTGGGTCTGGGTATAGTGATGGGTAAATTCCCGGGAAGATATTTTTCGGGAATATTCCCAGGGAAGATTCCCGGGAAGATTCCCAAAATGGGAATTTATCCGGGAATTTATGTATAATCAGAAAGAAAATTGCATTCTATTACTATATTATGATTTCAAAGTGGAATTAATTTTTATATCACAACATATTATTACTGTTGTCCACAGAGGATTCTTTAAAATGTATATTCTAAACGGTACTATGTTACTTTATTAAGGCTTTATTGTATTTAGAGAGTACGCATAAGTGTATATTTACTTACAATATGTTCTATCAATTAAATATGTGTGAAAAAAATATATAGTAAGTCCTAATACTTTTAAACCGCTTAACAGTTTAAATTTAAATGTAAGCGGATTTGCTAAACTTGACTCTACTACTGATATTATAAACACATTAAATTTATAAATGTTATAGACCAATTAGATTGGGTAAATGCCAGAAGATACATGTCTCACCAATTGTGTAGTGGAAATGGAAAAGGCTGAAAGTGCCAACAAATAAAAAATCGATTTTTTGGATGGAATGTGTTGTAAACGACATCGCCAATAACTTAGAGAAGGTCCAAAGTGCCAGAAAAATTCCTACTAGTTTCTAGAGCATTCGCAAGGAGCAGCACCTTAAAGGATAAAGTACAGTTTTAGGAAGTTTTTATTGAATACTGGAAATTTTACTTTGTGGCACTTTCAGCCTTTTCCATTTCCATTACACAATTTATCAACATTTGCACATACATATTTATGTTCACAAAATTTGCAAGATACTTACTTATCTTTATATTTTAGTACGTAACCCTGCCATACACGACCTTTCATTCTACCTATTTCTCGAAATTCACATGTAGTACGTTAATTCACATGTAAGAGAAGTCCGAGTACCTTCAGAAATTAGAGTCAGAGATAGTGATTGGTAAATTCCCGGGAGAATATTTTTCGGGAATATTCCCGATAATTTATGTACAATCACAAAGAAAATTGCTTTCTATTACTATATTAAGATTTCAAAGTTAAATTCGTTTTTATATCACAGTATGTTATTACTGTTGTCCCCAGAGAAATCTTTAAAATGTATATTTTCAACGATGTTAGGTTATTTTATTAATATTCTATTATATTTAGAGTGTACGCATAAATGGATATTTATTTACAATAGGGTCCTATGAAAGTAAATATATTTCAAAGATGGTATAGTAAGTCCACATACTTTTAAACCGATAAACAGTTTAAATTTACATGTAAGTGGCTTTTCTAAACTTGACTCTACTACTGATATTATGAACATTTTAAATTTTTAAATGTTATAAACAATTTTGTCAACATTTGCGTATAAATATGTATGTTCACAATATTTGCAAGATACTTTCTTACTTTTGTAATTTTGCAAGATACATTATCACACACGACCTTTCTTCCTGCCCATTTCGCGAAATTTCGTGCGTTAATTCACATGTAAGAGAAGTCCGAGTACCTATTCAGAAATTCGAGTCAGAGAGAGGAAGCAGACCGACTTCTATTACTAACGGTGGTTGAGGGTTTGTTAATAGTACCTCATCTCTATTTCTACATAAGTTTACTTAATTCCAAATTACTTTACAAAATGGTTTCTTTTCATTTGTAAATTAGTACTTTGCTAATTTTGGCTATTGTTTAGCATTGGGGGCCAGCTTTTGCACCTACTTTTTTGCGATATTCTATTCCGATGTGGTTGGTTTATGATTTCATACGTTAAATTACGTTACCAACATTAAATTCAGACAACATTGCAGAGCGAGCGTTAGCGAGTGAAGATGGGTTAGAGCCCCGCATGGCACGTTGTTTTATATCTTCGTTACCAACAATTCACTTTCTTTTCTCACAGAAATCACTTCCACTTACCTTTACGGTTTGTATAAATCCCCTACTACCCTAAAAAATTGTGTTCGATACTTTCGTCACTACTTGAACATCACTATCAACTCATTTCTTCCGTAAATCATCCTACTATTTGCTAGTTTTGGCCCCCAATATAAACAATTAGCGTACTTTTTAGTGCAAATTCAAATGAAATTTTAAAAATCATATTAGTTATATAAAGTACAGTCAAAGAATTTTAAATTTTTAACCTCCAAGTTCTTTAAAACCTAGAAGTAAATAATAATATATAAAAATAAAGTAGTCATATGGTTCTTATAATTTGGAAGATAAAGTAAACAGTTTGAAATAAATTCCTTCCCGGGAATTTATAGGTTAGGGAAAAAACCCGGGAATATTCCCATTTTTAAATTCCTTCCCACCGGGAATATTCCCACTGCCCATCACTATCTGGGTACCATGGTTCGGACCCCAGAACAAAACGAAGCGTTTTTTTAAAATTCGAACCAGGGGGTCTAAGGGGGTGGGAACGTTTACCGGGACATGTAAAAGTAGTAGAAAATGACCGATATTAGTGTCGAATTCAAAGTTTGCGGTCGCTGAGATCAATGGTGAAATTCTGATAGTATTAACTTCCAAAATTTACCCCATTTGGCTGCGGGCCGGGGGTCACCGGGGGGGGGGGATACCGAGACATAAAAATAATCCATAGTTTTTGCGGTCGCTGAGATCAATGGTGACACTTCCATTAGCGATGACTTTCAAATTCAGCTACCATTGTATGCGGGCCGGGAATCACCTGCGTTGGGAGGAGGGTACGGAGACACGTCAAAATAATCCATAATGACCGATATTAGTGTCAAATCTATAGTTTTTGCGGTCGCTGAGATGAATGGTGATACTCTCACAGGCGTTGACTTCAAATACAGCCCCCATGCGAAGAATGGGTATTTCAGCTAGTTCAATATGATTTCAACGTTTTCATTAATTAATTTGCAGTGTTATGATTTTAGTTTGCATATGTGTAAATATTTTTAAAATTAATATCTTACGCAATGATTTGTTGTTTTTACAGGTGGCAGTATCATTTCAACTCCAAACACTGAAAATTATCATTGGCGATCATACATTAATGTCTTCGGTGTCTCATTACCAATAGGTGATAAAAATGCACGAAATGCCATTTGGGTAAGAATTTTATGCTTTACTTTAACAAAAGAAATAATACCACAATTATTGTAGTTTGTAATCGTAATTTCAACCCTACACATCAAGATTAAGAAAGACAGAATATAATCCGAATCACCGCTCGAATCTTATCTAAAACGCTAACCATTTTTTAAAGTATATATACAAAAAAAAAAAAAGTAAAATCGAATTATTGTTACGGACTCTGTTTAAATCAATTATTAAACCCTTGTCCGTGATTGCATTTTTAGTTTGTCACTTTTAAAATGGCCTACAAAAACCAATAAAAATCTTTAAATACCAGGCACGACCAGAAAATAAGTGTACTAGTTTTTTGTGGGTTTCAAAAAATTATTTAAAACAAAACTTTCACATGCTTACATCAATACATATGTGAACCATTTTTCCATGTAGTCGTCATCCCTCTCAGTGCAGTTAGTGAGACTATTTATTTTTTTATATATATACTTTGGTCAAAGAAGTCTGCCACCACCTCTTTTGCCCAATTCTTCATCTCCACCTTCACTTCCTCGTCAGTTGAAATTTTTTCCTACTCACATGCATCTTCAGGAAGATGAACAGGTGATAGTCTGAAGGCGGTAGGTCAGAAGAATGCATATATCAGTCAAAATCGACGGTCTTCCACTCCTTTGCTCATCGCGCATATCAGTAGGACCGTTTTTAAATTGACGACACCATTTAAGCACACTCGTACGATTCATCACTCCTTCGCCATAAACTGGTTTGATCTCGTTAAAAACTTCAGACGAATATTTTCCCTTCACAACAATATAACGGATAACGCTGCGAATCTCGCACTTGGCGACAGATTTTGTCGACATCTTTCACGGGAGATGTTACTGTGGCCATTGTTTCGGACGTACTAACGCGTGATTGGGCTCGCTGGAAAGGGTAGGAATTGATCTACACGGCAGTATGACCAACATAGCAATAACAAATTCCCTCTGCCCACGAGGGCCCTAGTACACTATTTCGTAGACGTGCCCCGTATTTCAAAGGTCAAATTGTAATTATTTAATAAATTCTTTATCTGTAAAAGAAAAGAAAAAAACGCTGCTATGTAATTTTGTCTTTCAATTTGTTTCCAGGTACTAGAGTTATCTACCGTGCACAAGTCATTGTGTAAGTTAATGTATTCACAAATATGATTAAAAAAGAAAGTATATTTGTAGGTACAGGTACTTACGATTTCACACGAGTACATTAATAGTACTTCGCTTTTCTAAGTCGCGAGTAGTTGCAACAAAAATCTATTTAAAAAAATCAAATCAACACTTGAGAGCGAATCTAAAGTTTCTATGTCTACTGTTAACTATTCTAAATAGCTTTTATGTCATCTGCATACAGTAATATTTTTAAATATTTTATTTTTTCCCGGGTAAGTCATTTATAAGTCATTTTTTCCCGGGTAAGTTATAGTGAGAAAAAAGGAGTCCTAAAGAAAACCATTTCCTTCCCTACTTGACGATCACTAGATGATACATTGCCACTTTTTTTTTTACCTAAAAAGTTCTATTTGATAAATATGTTTTTAAACTATCTAGCGTATGGTAATGATAGTCGTATATTAGATAACTTATTGAAGAGTAATTTATGATCAGTGGTGTTGAAATCTATTGATATATTCATATATATATATATATATATATATATATATATATATATATATATATATATATATATATATATATATAGCATCAACTTATACGTAAATTGCTTTTTATGCAACGTATGTGAAGTCAGTAAAACCACTAAGATTAGTTACAATCGATCTGCCTTTATAGAGTTGAGTTGATTTTGAGTTTAACGTCCCTTTCAGCAGCGAGGCTATATGAGACGGGACCTACTGATTAACGTGAAATCCAAACCACATGAAACAAACCCTGGTCTCCCACACCAAAGGCGAGTACGCTAACCGCTTAGAGACGAAGGAATCCATCGCCTTTGTGGAATCCATGTTAAGCTTCAGTTAAAATATATTTTATATTGAAATATAGCTAAATGTTCATGTATAATTAATTCAAAAATTTTATAAACTACATTCACTAAACTTATAGGCCTATAGTTTTAAATGTTTTCACGATTATCTGATTTGTAAATCGGCATGACATATACTTGTTTTCATTTCGAAGTGACTACTCTAATTTTTAATGAAATATTAAGAATGTTTGATAAGTTTGTTGCTACATCATTACAACAGGCTTTTTATATAGTACTTAATACTATCGGGTCCAGGGGTACTCCCTTTATTTTTTTTTATGATTGTTTGAATGACATCAGTTTCACGATATTTGGAATACAGGTCATTTTAACAATTTTTTGGACTTGGTGATTTTAATAACATTATATTACGAGACTTATTTAGGCCGTATGTTTAATACTTGAGTGAATTTTGAGTCCTTATACACTTATGATTCAATTAGTTTTGGCACTGTTTGTATGAATATTTACATTTTTTAAACCAAAATTTTGCACCTAAAATTCCTAGCTCTAGTTGTGATGCGTGTACTTTCGATTATGTTTGCAGCCAGGAGACAGCCCTGGAGAGTGCTGGGCTTTCAAAGGCTCTGAAGGTCGATTGCGAATCCAGTTGGCGGGCGAAGTTCTTATCAGTGGTTTCACCATCGAACACATTCCCCGGAGGCTGTCTTTCACTGGGGAAGTGGATTCAGCCCCAAGCAATTTCTCAGTCTACGTAAGTATGACACACACACACATTTGAAAAAGTTTTTTTTTTTTTTTCATTTATATATTATCTACAAATAGAAGGTAATTACATGATTGATTATAGAAATGATTACACAGTGAACGCATTAAACTTAATATCTCATATATGTATTATGAATTTTATGTCATTATCACCGCATTTACTATTTCTGTTTGATGTTTGAATTTTTAGAGGCAGCGTAGTCTTGGGGTTAGAGCGTCCGCGTGGTTCCGGGTTCGATTCCCAGCCGGTGCTTCTCCAATTTTCAGCGTCCACCCAGCGTCGTGAGGCAAACTGGGGAGTCACGTGAATAAAAGACATGACGGCTATTATGTGTAGAAAGCTCCTGATACGCCAGTTAATGACAGTGAAGCAGCGCGCTGACCACGTGCTCATCGATAGGTTGGACGTAGTTCAGCCGGTCGCTGACAGGTGGCGTTGGAGCTGCTGAGGCCCTCAAATGGGCTGTTGCGCCAAGTGGTTTGGTTCGATATTCCAATTTCCTTTTATATTGACACCTTGACATACGAGCGTCATTTCTTTCGAGTAATTCAAGTTGAGAGAGAAAAATATTCGCTAAAAACGCATCAAATAATCCGAACAACGGGCGTGATAATATCTGTTTGTGTGCGAAAAGTTTTCTTATAACCATGACCAATTTTAATTCTCTATTATATATATTTTTTTTTTCACTTAACATTTTATTAGCGAGCCCTCCCCGCTGGTCTAGTGGCTACAGCGTGTGCCTTGGGTACACGTAGTCTCGGATTCGATCCCCGACAAAAATTAATTTTACTATCATTCATTTTCTTTAATCATCAATGCCCTTGTGGTTCTCCTTCTTCTAAGTTACAGGTTCGGAAACAAGACGGTGTGCCCTCAGAAGAAAGTGTCTAAATTGGATGTAGCTAACGAATTTGATAGATATCGTAGACAGTTACACTAATCTAAATACCAATGAAAGGTATTCAGACTTGAATGAATCTTACATCCAATGTATTTTCGTACATCTAATGTTACCTGTAGATTCCGGAGGAGATTGGTTTACAGATACATCATTTTTATCTCTTTAAACTTTCTGGCAATAAATTCCTTTCACAAAATATAGAAACTAAAAGAATGAATAATTGTAGTTTATATCTTTAGATTATCATTTGTGGTTTAAAATTACACAAAATTATTTTCTAAATTATTTAGTAGTCTTGTTTTAAGACAATACACTATATATTCCACATATTTTCTTCTTTTTTTTTTAAACTCAATTACAAATATTTTTCAAAGATTATTTAAATCTCCCAGAAAATCAATTTATAGTATTCTACGTGCAGATAAAGAATACCATCGCATATTACGAGAGACGTAATAAACAAAATGGAATATGAATTTCATTGTACATAAACACAAGATAATTAACAAACACGTACACATTGATATAATGTCAGTAAATAAAAAATAAAATTAAATCAGCCAACATTGAAAAGCTGAAATAAAAATGAACATTAAGAAATTAATTCATGACATATTACTCTGTAAACGGATCGGTAGAGACGGTCCGTTACACCCTTTAGCATAAAGGACATAATCATGGGATATTAAGCTCAAACATTTCATTTTTTTTCTTTTTATCAGCAGGTGCCAATACCTTCAATCGCAACAATATTCTACATACAATTTCTCTCTTTTTAAAAAAGGTAAAAATACTACATATCTGGTGAGTTTCTGCTTTTGTTTTATAGAATCACCGATATTATTTATATGGTGTTACTGGTTGAAGAGGGTATTCAGATATTAGTTCATACAACAATATCGGACTCGTCAGTTTAAAACATATACATAAACATATATACAACTATTACACATGGATTATTCTAAACTCACTAATGTACGTTTAATTTTAGGCACACGAATTATTTTGAATATGTTCTTGTACAGAGTACCAGCATTATTCTATTAAATACCTTTTAATTTTGATACTACAGCTGTTTACAGAGACCTGGTTATTTTTTTAGATGAAAGCAGATTGTATAATAGAATACCTTTATGAGTGACACGTTTATTAAAGATGCTTGTGCAAGTAAATATATATATTTGCTTCATACGTAGTAACTGTGAATGTCTTTGTTGACAATAAATTCACTACTATTTTTTTCTTTTATGTTAATGTTTCAAATAAATACATAGAGGGAAGAGACATTATTTCAAACTGTTTAAAAATGTTTCTACAGGGGAAGTTCCGTTCTGCTCTGCTAGTATCCTTATCACTTTTTTCTGTACTTTAAACACGACAAGACTTTTAAGTGTACTTTCCCAGAACACCAAGCCATATTTCATTATAGAATAAAAATTTGAGTAAAATACACATTAACTATTTTTACTTTAATTTCATCTCTTTCACATCTAATTACATAACAGTTTCCTTAACTTAGTTCTTATATGTTTTACATGATGTTGCCAGTTGAATTTATTAGATATTTTTACTCCGAGAAAGATGACAGTTTTTATATATTTAATTGTTTTAGTGCCTATTCTTATTATTGTATTGATTTAATTATTTTTAACATTACGAAATTTTAAACATCATCATTTAATTTGTATTAATAATTAGCTCATTTTTATTCATTGAACTTGAAAGTTGGTTCATTGGCAGTTGGCAATTTAAAGCTAATTCGTTTTTATCTTTCCCACTGACTATTATAATTGTATCATCGCCATATAAAGTCATACATGAAATGTTAACATTTTCAGAAATATAATTTATATAAAGAAAGAGAAATGGCTCCAGTATTGATCTGTGAGGTACTCCACAATTAATAACTTTTTCACTTAATATACATTTTTTTTTAATTTTTAATTTTTATTGTTGTTAATTACAAAGATGTCAGTTACTTGCCTCCGATTTTTAAACTATGATTCAAACCATTTATATGCTACGCCTCTAATGCCACAGCAACAAAGTTTCTCGCTGCACTCCACGATGCCACTGACTGCAACCGAGGTTTGTAGTATTCTTGTTTCTTTCCTAAGACAATTTTTGGTTGCTTTCCGTTCAATTATTACGTGAACTAATGATTCTATTGTAATACTATGACTGCAAACTTATCGTTTTCAATTACCATTGGAGCGACTACCAGTGTAGAAGCAAAACTCCTGGTCCGACTTAAAAATTCCGACACTTTAGGTTGAAAACCTAGAATTTCAAGCAACTTCGCTATCTTTACATTTTTTTCATATCCGCATTCATAACAAAGTTGCCCTATAATAAAAGGACTTTTGTTACACCCTGTATGTGTTCTTTCTCGTTTTCTACTGTTTACATGTCGACATTAACCTAGCTACTTCTTGTGTTTAAACATCTAATATGGAAGACGAATGATTTACGAACATTTAATTGTCTCTAAGTTTTCTGTTTGTTTCATTATATTCCCGGTTGTGGCTCGAAAGCTGTCACCATATAAACTAATCTGACGGGTGAATGGTATTCCTGAATGAGGCCACTAAAGCGGTAGGTGAGAGGTAGATGACCAATTTCTTTCTCCTGTGGTTAACTAGAAACATGGAAACTGAAAAGAAGAATGGATTGAAATTAGGAATCCAACGTACACAAAGACTAAGTAAATATGGGTTCGTTACATAAATAGTCACTTCTATACGCTAATTACACACACACACACACACACACACACACACACATAATTAACCCTTTGGGGATCTTTTGGTACATTTTGTACCATGCGCGTTTTTCATGGTACATTGCATTATTTCTCTTCTATTTGACCTTTTTCGTCCGGGTGTTTTTTTGTTTTTAAAGTCCAGAGACATTGTAGAAGACATTACGTATGGTTTCAGACCGCCCTGCGTCCAGACATAGGAGGTGATGACGTCATAATTTTGAAATATAAATTTTCCCTTATGAAGCCTATGTTCATTATTTTTTGGCGGGCTTATTTTTTCACGTAGAAGACTGAAATTTTGCACAAACATTCAGTTCACCGAGTAGTATTTATCAGATTTTTTTCAGATTTGTGAGTTGAAACAGGGGGGGAACCAGAGGGGCAAAGGGGTGAAAAAAGGGATATTTTTACCCCAAAAATCCCGTTTTTCAGGATTTTCCCGCCTCACATACATGATGGGGACACGTGAGTCATACCGTCTGAAAGGCAGTGCCATTCTGAAGAGAATGACGATCGAAGCATTACCCTAGGGTAATTAGGGACGTCTCAGAGATTTTTTGAAAAATATACTTCTATATAGGGAAAAATGGGACATGGTCGGTATATATATATATATATATTTTTTTTTTTTTGGCGGGCTTACTTTTGCACCTAGAAGATTGAAATTGTGCACAAACATTCAGCCCACCTACTAGTATTTATCAGATTTTTTTCAGATCTCTGCATTAAAACAGGGAGGGTCCAGAGGGGGGAAAATTGAAAAAAGGGATTTTTAGACCAAAAAATCCCGTTTTTCACGATTTTCCCGCCTCACATACATGATGGAAACACGTGAGTCATAACGTCTGAAAGGCAATTCCATTCTGAAGAGAGTGACGGTCGAATTATTCTAGGGTAATTAGGGACGTCTCAGTGAATTTTTTTCAAAATATACTTCTGTATAGAGAAACATGGGGTATTTTCTGAATTTTTTTTGGCGGGCTTATTTTTGCACCTAAAAGATTGAAATTGTGCACAAACATTCAGTCCACCGAGTATTATTTAACAGATTTTTTTCAGATTTCTGCGTTAAAACAGGGGGGTCCAGAGGGGCTAAAAGTTGAAAAAAGGGAAATTTAGACCAAAAAATCCCGTTTTCGGGAATTTCCCGCCTTAGATACATGATGGAGACATGTAAATGGTACCGCCTGAAAGGCAGTTCTAAGCTGAAGAGAATATGGGCGACACATGACCCTAGGTTAATTAGGGATGTCTCAGGAAATTTTTTTCCCTGAGATCATAGTGTTTTGTGGTAATTTGGAACATTGTGGGAATTCTTGATAAAATTTCTCCCACCCTTACTATTCAAGATAGAAACTTGAAATTTGGCACACACATTCAGTATGTGGGAATTCTTGATAAAATTTCTCCCGCCCTTACTATTCAAGATAGAAACTTGAAATTTGGCACACACATTCAGTATACCAAGTACTATTTATCAGATTTTTTTAGATGGTTACGTTCACACAGGGGAAGGCCAGGAAGGAGGGGGGGGCAAAGTTCGAGAAAAAAATTCCCTCCGAAATTTTCACTTTGACATTTTTTCCCGCTTCTGGTATATGGTATGAGCATGCAAGTGGTACCATTTGAAAGCCAGCTCTATTCTGAAGAGAATGAGGTATGAATCATGATCCTAGGATACATAGTGACGATGCAGTAGCTGCTTGACTGAAAGTCTAAAAAATAGCCCAGAAAGCCAGCATCCCAAAAGGGTTAAAAGTTTTGTTCAGAGGACCCCAGAGTATACATTCGATGTATTTTGTTACACAGAATCCAACTTTGGAAACCCCAGGACGGTTGACTGTCTCAATTCTTTTTTATTGGCGAAAAAATTCACAAATTTTGGATGAGGAGACGACACGATTTTTGCCCATAAACAAAACTGACACGGTCAATTGTCCTAGGGTTTCGATTGGATTCTGTGTAACAAAATACATCGAATCTATAAACTGGGGACAGCTAAACAGAACTTTCTTTCTTTTCTTTTTTTTCCATAGGGGGCCGCGGTGGCTCAGTGGTAGAGCGTTCACCTCTGGTGCTTGGGGTTCCGGGTTCGATCCCAGCCCTCGCCAAGTAAACTTTGTGGTGGACAAACACCGTCTGCGTGGGTTTTCTCGCGGTTCTCCCGTTTCCTCCCACTTTCTTCATTCCACCATTTCATTCATTACTCATCATTACCGTCTCCTTTAGCCTAACCGCCATAACCGTGGGACGTAAAACTCAAAGATTTCATTTTTTCTTTCTTTTTTAACATAGCTGTATTACACGTGTCTTCATTATCCAAAATCGATTAAGTTTTTCGCCCATAAAAAGGAATTGACACGGTCATCAATCGTCCAGGGATTTTGCAATTTGGATTGTGTGTGACAAATTACATCGAATTCGTACCATGGGATCCCCTGAACAATTTTTTTCTCTTTTTTTCTATGGCTGTGTTAAGTGTATCCTCCCTATACAAATTCCTAATTTTCTCGCCCATAAAAAGGAATTGACACAGTCCTGGGGTTTTGAATTTTGGATTCTGTGGAATAAAATATATCGAATTCATACCTTGGGGTCCGCTGCACAGAACTTTTTTTGTGTGTGTGTGTGTGTGTGACTGGTTATTAGCCGTATCTCAAGAGAAAATTTACCTACCAATACTGAATATTATAATTGGATGAGATTCTCTGTCTCTCAAAATGAGAAACAGGATTAGTAAATAATCAAATTTTGAAGTATGTATGAATGAATGTTTTTTATGTTACCGCATACTACATGTCGTCCTCGCATACCATTTATTTTCTATCTAGGTTAAATGAAACGACATAAGTTGTTTATTTTCCTTTTTCAGGGTCTTTCACATGAGAACGACGATACTGGATTACTTTTAGGGAATTACTACTACGACGACAAAGGAAATCCATGGCAGTTCTTTGAAATACAAGTAAGTATTTTGTATATTCCATGGAAACTATTATTATTATTAAAATTCTTTTTACAGAATTCAGTGGTTCAAATACATTTAACATTTTAAGTTTGGTGGCGGGAAACAATGCAGTAAATACTGCTTTCCATTTCAAGAATAACATATTTTCGGTAAATGCAACCTGAAATTTGTACAATGAAAGAAAAACCAGAAACAAATGAACAAACAAACGAAAAAACTATATTTCTAAACATAATTAGAATGTTGACTTCACTTAAAGGTGCATAAAATTATCTATAAAAGTATTCTGAACTGAAGAGCAAGTTCCTAATCTCATTCAGTACATAAGGAGCCTGCCTACTCGTAGGCTTAGGATTATATTTCTGTGCTTTCTGCATCTATGGCCATGTTAGCCCTCAGGTATGAGGGATGACGTCCCTCGGCGATCACACTACCCAAAAAATTGGAGAGGAAGAAATGAGGAAGGAAGATTATATTAGTTACCATCCCGGCATTTGTCTGGTGTGAATGAGGAAATCCTGGGAAAACACCACTCAGCATAGCTGGCCTGAAAAACTTACTTTTTTCTAATGTTTTCACCAGGAATCGAACACAAGACCGCTCGCATCAAAAATGTTAGCCTTAACGACTACGCTACGTGGGACCACGCCTGCCTACTTCTGTAGCTACGTCTTGAAACAAGAGAGAATCACTACATTCGCCTACTCTGAGAGGACTAACGAAATTTACAAATTATTGATCTGACTTCTTTCGTTCTCAACATGTTATTTTTCGCCTATGTTTACAAGGCAACGGGTGCGTTTGTTTTCGAAGAGTTAGATAAATTGCAATCACTGTATCTTCTTACATAAATAATAATACTCGAGTTACATTCTTTAAATATTGACTCTATATTACATTCTTGCATCATATTTTATAATATGTACCAGGGATGAAGACGATCTCGAGTGCCGTATAAAAATAACGTAAAGATTTTAACAAAACACAGCTTAACTGATTATCAAGATGTTGGATTACCTTTAGCCTGTAATGCAGCTTGTTCGTCGAGGAACTCAATCATAAATCATTTCTAAGATGAATAGTTAACTATTCTTCACGCGGTGCAGCATTCAGTTGGGTCAGCGCAGGAGAAGAATATTTGCACTTAACTCGCTGCTTAAGAAATTGCAATCGTGGCACGTTAGGCTTTAAAAAATTTCCTTTCATTTCATTTTAAAAAGTTGCATAACATTCAAGTTGGGGAATTCAGTAGGTCAGAATAGGTATTGGAGTTCATCTTGATATTCCTCAAACGACACCTGAATAGTTCTGCTTGTGTTTTGGCACATTGTGACGTTGAAGACTGCATTGTTGTTAGAGTGTAACAAATGTACCATAAGAACGCAGTTATTGAATCGCCTAGAGTTAGGATTATCCTATTCAACCCAAAATACGAAAATGGGGGATAAACTTCCACATAGTTAACTCGCTACTTAACGAAGCATATAATAAGAAACAGAATCACTATATGCCTAATTTTACCATTTAAATATGACAATATGTCCGCAAAACACTAACATAGCAAAGCTCGGCTGAAAGAACCGTAAGCATAGAAGCAGAAGGAACGGAACAAGAAACTTACGAAAGAGAGATTATCATGCTAAGATAGCCAACCTCTTTATTCCTCACTGAGCACTGTTACCAATATCAAGAGAGATCAAATTATTACCAACACAAAATTACTATATTAGAAATATTGCTTGAAGGTAAGTTGGGTGGAACAGACATTCTTTGTTTAAGAGAATACTGAAAAAAAAAAAAATATTTATTGTAGATGCCAAACTTTAGATTAATGACTTTCTACGAAATGGAAAATATAAACAGAGTGGGTCTTGTAAATACAGAAGCAAAAAATTGTAAAACACTTTGAATCATGCACAACTGAATTATCTACGTTTAATACAGCAATTATATTTGTGTACAGAACTCCCGATAGCAATCTTAATATATTTCTTAAAAGTTTAGAAATTATGTTGAAATATTTTCAGAACAAGAAGAAGAAGAAAAAAAAAAAAAAACAATGGCGTCGATACGAGATATAGACTTTGTAAATAATAGTATAAATTATCAAGTGCTAAGCTTGTTAGGGATCTTTAATTTAGAAGCTAGGCTTAATACATCGACACGGAAACTACAAAGTCATTCATTCACCAGATACTGTTGCAAGAAAGTAAATTATGTGGAGTTTAAGTCTTGGAAACAGGATTCTAGATTTATATTGTGCTAAGGCCTTTCTATTTCAAGTGTCGATACGAGTTTTCTCGTACTTCCCTGTAAAGAGGAGGGCCAAGTTGCTGCGGCCGAGATATTTCAGTAGTTGAATGTAGACAGGGTTGCCACATTGACAGGCTTCGCTGTGCACTGTCTTTTTTTTGCCATCCTAAGCATCCTACGATCTTCACTCCAAGACCAAATGACTCTATGACAAATTAGCAAGACAGCCGAGGCCATTTATTTCTTTCCTCAAAGCAAAGGGAAGGTTTCCTCCATATGAGGCTGGCGGAAGTGGTGTTTCACATATTTTGCGAGGGCATACTTGAAACAGAAAGGATCTAGTGTTCATAATTTCAATTTATTCTATTCCCACGTTACTTTCATCTTCATGTCTTGAAAATGTTCCCAGTGAAAATTCTATTTGTGACTAATAAATTCGGAATATAGCAAAAAGCAAAGTGAGTAGTTAAACCTAATTGTGAATGAAAATGACAATTTTCTGTTTCATTATCCATTAACAAGGCTACTTTATTTACAGTATAATAGCAACCTCCCGTACAACATCGTTGAGCTGAGAATCCTCAACAATCATGGCAACGAACAATATACGTGTTTGTACAGATTTCGTGTGCATGGACATCTACACAGAACCAATGCATCCACGGTTATTCATCACTGACGTTGTTTCTACTCTAATAGCTTTGATGGAAGAATGTGAAGTTATAATATACAGAGTGGCCCAAAAGTAGGTATACAGCCCTGTGTTGTTTAAATACGTCATTTTACTTTATTTAAATAATGAATTTATTTCCTTCGATCTGTTCCGAGTTTAACGTAAAAGTGAAAATATAATAGAAAAAAATAATAAGGAAACTAAGTCAATACCTGTATGGATAATAAGAAGTAAATGATTTAAAATGTCATGCACTGATCAGTACGGGATTGTATACTTACTTTTGGATCACCCTGTATAAGTTATATTACCGTATATGATGTTTAATAATGAAACATTACATATGATAATATGATGTTTGTAATGTGTTGTTATTAAGTCTTTGTGTTTTATAAAAAGGAATATTTCACATAATTTATGTATTTGACTTCTAATAAACGAAACTTAACCAAGTTCAAGTTGATGCAGATTTGTGGAACAAGGAATGAAGCTCTCATGGTTCTTAGAGCAAAAATGTCAATCCTTACTTCTTTTTATGATGATACCTCTGTATGTCCCCTCGCCTCACATGCTTTCTATTTTTATTTTGTTCTTGTTCAAGAACCACATTCGTAGTTTTATATATATTAAATGTCGCAGCCATTAACCATGTCGACTATCACATTATAAATTATTAAAAATATAAAACTGTATTAAACAAAATTGATATGCATTATAATTGTCATGGTCACAACCGAAGTTGCAAACCAAAATGGCGCAGGCATATTGCCCGAGATCGCTATTGTTCAACTATTTGTTATACAGCTAATTTGTTGTAAAAATGAATATTAGTAACGTCAGAATTGTCCATACTTATTAAAATTTGTATCATACATAACAACTCTTGTATGGAAATAAAAATTTTATTAAACTTGAGTTCGAGACAGTTCTTCCTATCCCGACTCCATTTTGCCTCAAACCCATTTTTATTTTGAGAAAATTAACAATGATCGTATGAGTTGGCGTAGTTCTATGTAACAATGTGTTACACATCTTTTACTGCTAATTATATTGACAAGTATATAGTTTGGGCTAGCAATCAGGTGAATTTCACAATATTCGGCGTTTCGAGAACTAACGCCTTTATCATCATCATCCGAGTACAATGTGAGAGAACCAAGAAATTCAAGACAAGGCCATTAGCTCACAATTATGGCCATGATTTTTTTTTTTGGGGGGGGGATAGTTAGGTCATATTGTTCATTAATTATCTGCTGGGCCGAAAGACGATTACAGGTGAATGTTATTCACAATTGATTCCAAACGTTAGAAAGGCAATCAAGGAGAAAAGCAGAAGGATGCTACACAGGAAAGTGCTGCTGCTGCAGAACAATGCTTCTGCTCACCGAAGTCACCTCACCGCCGCCATTGCTGATACCGGGTTTGAAATACTTGAGCATCCTCCCTATTCTCCAGATCTCGCCCCCAAGTGACTCACTTGTATCTCAAACTTAAATAGCACCTGCGAGGGACAAAGTTTGCCAACGATGAACATGTTATGTAGGCTGTCGAAGAATGACTTCTAGCAATCGTACTTAGAACATAGGTGGATGAAGCGCATTACAGTGACAGCGAGTGTTGAACACCCTCGTATATTGTGAAGTGTTTTCGAAGTTCAAGACTATATACACAAAGGCTATTTCGCAAGTCACGGCAACTGTGCTCCAAGCAATGGAAATCCAGTATATATATTTGAAAGCCACAGAAAGGTGCGGTTTTCAATATCACCAGACTGTATTATCTGTACAGGGGACAAATTAAATATACATTTCATTGCTCGATCAGACTTTGATACAAATTGATAGAAAGTACAAATATCTAACACTCTTTAAATAGTCCCCCACGGCGTTCACACATCTTAGCCTACAATGGTGAAGGCCTTAATAGGTGGTACACATTGACAGATACACACCCAACATTATTCAACGCCTTTTTCCTTGTAGGCAAAGATGTGTGAACGTCATGGAGGATATTTAAAGGGTGTTAGCTATTTGTACTTTGTGTTCATTTGTATTAAAGCCTGATTGAGCAGTGGATAATTATATTTGTCTCCTGTACAGACACACTATCTGTTTGTGACATTGAAAAGCAAGCACCTTCTGTGGTCTCCAAACGCATACGCTAGGTTTCCATTGCACCAGTGTCTTAGTAACTGTAGCAGTTGTCGTTACTTATGAAATGACACTCATACACATCTGTCTGTCTATATCTCTGCATATATACAGGGTGTCTGAAATGGGATTGATGGTTTTTAAAAGTATGTGGTTTTAATATGGTAAGAGATAAATACAAAACATGCATTGTGAATGAAACCTCAAAAAGTAACCAGCAACATCACAATCTCCTTTAGCCCAGCCGGGGGAAACATGGGACGTAAATCTCAGATATTTCATTTCATCAGTATCTACCGTATCTCCGGAGTGATTTGAGCATTTTGGGAAAAGTAATATTTTGAACCCTTTGTAAATGTTCCTATTTATTCAAAATATATATCATATAGTCATATCAAGTTGTTTTAAGGAATTTTTGAAGAATTTGTTTTTCTGAGTTCACCTGGTATCCGAAGGGTTAGCACGTGTATTTCGAGTAAGCATGGCTCCAGGTTCTCGGTGAAAGCATAGCACATACGATACTGATGGAGCAGTGTAAGGAAACGAAGGAGCTCTCGAATTAAGATAGAAAATTATAGCGTGGGAAGTCACAAATAATGATACAGTACAACATGAAAAGGGCCACTTCCCAACTATCTTTCTCACGTACCTACTTCTCTTTAAACTTGAGTTATGTCAAATCTTAGCAATTGCTTAAAAAGAAAATGAAAATTCACAACTTTACGAAAAAATCAGACCCAATGAATTTCCTGCTCCCATACATCCGAGGCTTACGTAACTGAGCTGGTCCAGAATGGATTATTTTACTTTTTGTGTCTTACATGAGCTACAGTAAGTTTCTTTCATTGTTCTATATGAATTGGCCATGTTTTCCCCATTGTTTTACGAGGCACTTCTTCACATCAACGACTACTCATATTCTGACAAAATGCCATGTGGGACATTTATAAAAAGAATTTGCAACAATATTCCGCAATATGAGTTCCTCTTAACGTCTCCTTCGTTTTCAGTAATATGTATTATCTGTCAGATTGTCGCAGAAAAAACACCAAGATCAACCCAAGTTCTATTACGTTCTTATACAACTTCAGATTTTTACATACGTAATTATGTTAGTATAATTTTAAAAGTAAAAAGACGAAAGAGTGGTGAAAAGTTTACATACAGTGTGCACTAAGTCTCCACTAAACGGATCTACTCACGTAAGAAAGACCTTTTCTCCTAGCTCAGTCAAACAGCACCACCACGTTGAACAGGTGAATTTCACAGTGAAAATATGCGACCGGTCGAACCTCTAACTGCCAGGTCAGTGTACTGCTTGCCGGTACGTTAAAACTTCCACCTAACTATTCGTCATACAAACCATTCACTTTCACTCTTTAGGACATGGACTATACTACAAATTATGACTATTGTGCTTCTCTGCCCAAAATCCAGATTCGATCTCCAGTCAAATCACACACTTTCATTCCTTGAAATTTGATGTACTTCAAAGTAAAGTAAAATTACGAGGCGTTTTCTGTAAGTACCATTTTGAAATTCGACCGCTGCAGTGCTGTGATCGACATACTGCTCATGCACGCTGTGTACCTATATTTGTTGTTAAGCCACAGACGCCAATACGGGGACATTCGGCCATGTTTACGTTTATTTGTCAGTAGTTAAAATGCTTCCGCCGATTGTAAAATACGCGCCGTGATTTGTTTTTTAGTGCTAAAGGCATGAAAGCAACTGCAATTCATTCCCAGATTAGTGAAGTGTATGGAAAAAGCATTATGAGCCAATGAATGGGTTAAAGATGGCCGTACGAATGTTCATGATTCTGTCATCACTGAAGACTTGGAGCAGAAAGTAAGAAAAAGCGGAAGAAAACAGATGCTTTACGATTTCGTTGTTATCTGATGTTTCCTCAAGTTTCAAGAAGTGTTCTCTATGAAACTGACTCAACGCTAGTATTATTGAAAGCTGTGCTCGCGCTGGGTACCGAAAATGTTGAGATGTACAAAACCAAACGTTTACCCTGCGCATTGCCTTTCCTTGAACGGTACAGTAAGGGAGGGATGATTTTTTAAAAGCAAAATTGTCACAGACCAACACGGGTGGCTTACGTTACACCGGAATCGAAGCAACATAATGGAATGGCGGCATTCAAACAAAATTTCAGCCCGGAAAATCACGTGTAATGTGTTTTGGGACAGGAAGGTGATGCTGCTTGTGGACTTTTTGCCTCGTGGTGACAAATTCTACGAGTATTATGAGATTTTACAAAAACTGCGCTGTGTAATCCAGAACAGAAAGCGTGGGATGCTGAATAAGAGGATCGGTCTGCTTCATGGCAATGTCGAACCGCACGCGGCAACTCAAAATCTGATCACTTCACTTGGCTGGGAACAACTTGATCACCCTAAATAAGTTCTGATATAGCGCCCAGTGACTACTACATGTTCCTGCATTTGAAGAAACATCTGGGTGGTCAGCGCCGACAACAACAATGATGTCAAAATGGTCGTGTTGCTGTGGTTGTCAAATCAGGCTGCAAACTTCTGAGGATAGTATTCAAGAGCTTGTTGGTACGGTACGATAAGTGCCTTAATATTAGCAAAAACTATGTAGAAAAGTAGCTAAGGCACAGATTTTCATGTAACAATGAAATTACAAAAGTATACTTCTTAATTTGAAAATCGTACGTACTTAAACACGCATCATAATACGCTGGAATATAATCGAGCGTTGCTTCCATTTCTCAAATAAGTTGGAACTGGTGTTCAATGGGCCAACAAAAGATGGTCCTTATCGCATAGTTTAAGACAGGACTGTGAGGGATCTATCCATTCGGGACTCCAGTCTTACAGACGAGGGACCATCGACGACTGGATCAGCCCCATCTCGAAATAAATAAATAAAAAGAGGAATTTTTTTAAGGAATGACATCTGTCCTCGATTACTAAAACCATAATTCGTCGAGTAATTATAAAACCAATATTATCCTTATAAAATGAAGAAGTTAGAGGAAAATTATGATCATTGTGTCGAATTCTGCAAATTAGTGCAGTGTCAAGTAGCTCAGACAAACTTTGGTGTTCACATGCCCTTATTAACTTTACGTCAACATAAGTTAAAAGCCAGAACATGATTAATGCATTAACATAGAACTAACGCTAATGCAAGTGCTAAAAAAAACTGCCTACCCTTGGATAAATTTCTAATTGCTCTTTTTATACTAATATGAATCCAATCCGACTGTTTTCAAACATATCCGACCGTCCATGGGGTCACGAGAAAAATGAGCTCAAAGCTGAGATATTCATATACCAACTTTGAGATAATATAACAGCAACTAGAAATTTATCCAAGCATGTGCACTTTTTACCAGTAGCACAAGCGTTAGTTGTTACACTAAGTGGTAGATTCCAAGACGCAATGTCAGGAATTTAATGGTGTGTAGCTTGTAAGAAGAAAGGTTTATTACGGAACAGAAGGTTTTACAAGAGACAGACTGTGCTGATGTTGAATCCAGGAAGAAATTTCCAATGTTCTTACATTAAACGTATTTGTACCCTGTGCAACAGCAGCTGGACAAACGTTTCCGAGCCATTAGATCAGTCGGTCAGAGCTCTTTGAATTTGCCTTCCCGCTTTCAAGATGGTATTTTCCTTTGATTTTTACCCTGGGATAACTGTGTCATACGTAACTTCTGAACTAGTACAGGGGTGATCAGAAAGTAAGGTTACAAAATCTATAGTGAAACTTATATTATTTCATACAACCAATACATGCAAGAGGTAGTACATTAAGTTATTTTTCTACATGGTCTCCAAAGGGTCAATCTATGCTAAGTGATCGAGAAAATAGAAAAACTGCCGCTCGACCTTTTCAAAAAATCATGAATGTTTATCATATATATATATATATCAGGGTACTTCAAAACCACTTCCCCCTCCCCCCAACCCCATGGCGACGCAGCGGCTGCCTCCATTTCGCATTTACGTTGTTTTGAATATCTCAGCATGTATTTACTCTACCAAATTAAAAATTGCAGGACGTCTCCGACTCGTGCAGAGCTAAAACTTGATATCTCAACATTTTTGCCTAAAACCACTTGACTCCCAAGTCAGTTACCACTTACTCGCTGTAAACACTGACTGAGGAATGTAGATCAAACGAAAGGACGTCTCCTGTATGAGTTGACAGTTAAAACAAGAATAAATAGGATTGAATATCATTGATATAGCAAACAGCAAGAACAATGAGTACTTGGTAAGGACTTTTTATCAATTGTGCATTTTGACTTGTCTCCTCTTCTGCTGATAGCGGCATTTTTCATCAGTGCTGCTGTGGGTGTGATAAGACAATGTTACAACAACTAGCGAAAAGAAACGAGGTTGAGAGCCTTAACTGGACTAGCTATTCATCCTACTTTATTTTACTTCACAACAACGAATTTCCAGTTGAATTTATGAACAAAACACCACCTAGAGTATGACGTCATTACTTAATACTTTGACCCCCTTCTGCTTAAAAACAGAAATCGTGCTTTGTTGTGTGATGATATGATATACTGAAGGTCTAATGATTCCCAAAATTTGATTTTTTTATCCAGGCCCATTGGAGATATTGGACAGTGAAACATGCCAAATTGACATAATTCTCCAACTTTCCGATTCTTTTTCAGGTCTTTGGAAGCAGCTACAGGTCTGTAATTGTTTGTGTATTAACTTATGATCCCGGACTACATACACAGACAAATTCAGACCTCTACATCAGTTGTTTCCTCTTCCCAAACATGTCTTCAATGTCCAAAAATGTTGCTACTGTAGACCCTGATTTCACTCCCTTCAAAAGGTTTTAGGCAAAAATGTTTAGAGGTCAAAGTTTTAGCTCTGCACGAGTTGAAGACGTCCAGCAATTTTCAATTTGGTAGAACAAATACATGCTGTGATATTCAAAACAACGTAAACGCCTAAAATAAATAAATAAATAAATAAAAAAACCAAAAAACCGCAAAATGGCGGCAGCCGCTGCGTCGCCATGGGATATTGTAATAAATAATTAATTGTGGTTTTGAAGTACCCTGATATAGCATAAACATTCATGAAGAAATTAGATTTTTGGTGATGGTCGAGCGGCACATGCTTGATCATTTAGAATGGATTGACTCCATATTGTTTGAGGCACTTGTTGCATTGTGGAATGATTTTGAAGATTCCCTCCTGGTAAAAATTGTCTTTGCATGTTCAGCCACGTTTTCACGAAGTATTTCACCTCATCTGGAGCAATGCAACGGTTTCTAGGTGCTCCTTTAAGTGCGGGAACAGGTGAAAGTCGCTTGGAGCGACGTCCGGACTATTGGGAGGGTGGTCGAGCTGTGTTCAAATCTGTTGACGCCGTGCTGGGTCGGCCACTGTGCTTTTTAACGGTGATGTTTTCTCTACCAGTAACAAACTTTCAACATCATTCAACGACATGACGACGAGACACTAACGTCTCTCCGTGAACCTCTACCAGCTGCCGGTGAATTTCAGTCACGGTTACATGTTTCGCCCACACAAATCGAATCCGGACTTCTTCGCGAGACCAGTCTTCCAAACGAGTCGCCATTTGTGTTCACCTACAACTCGCGCCGTAAATGGCACGTGGCTTGAACTGCACAGTTGCCAACTCCATGTATTAAAATTATCGGCCTTGTAACCTTAGTTTCTGATCCTCCCTCGTATTAGAAGAAAATCTGGAAGTTACTTCATGTATAAATCCGCATCTTTGATACCAAATGTCAACAGCAGACTTCCTCCAGCATCAGCATTGGTGGAAATGCATTTACCTGTGTCGAGCTCTCGAAGTCAACAACTAGTTTGAATATATTCTTCCTGTAAGGAAGCTTTTGGGTCACCATATACTATATTAGGTACACTGATATCCATAAACAAGAACTGTTCAGATTTATCAATAAAAACTACAAACGTGTTACTTCTTCAGTTATTTATTAACAATTTCCCCTTACAAATCGTTTTAAGTGGGTCCTCTAATTCCAACTGTTGGAGCCACCCCAATCAGTTCCAGCAGGCTGTGTAGTAGTGGTTGAACCCCACTCTTCGTTCACCTGAAGAGAAAGAAGTTCACATCTAAGTATTTATCTCCTTCGACAGTTTCCATATCAATTCATTAATTTAAGAACGATCTGTAAACTTGTATCGAAAGCGCCAAGTGTGGCATCCTGCAATTTTTGTAGATTTGCAAAAACATTATACACATCTTTTTCAGCCGCGATTGAGAAAATAAGTCATCATGGTTTCTGATGGAATCAAGTAGTCAGTTCGCACTTCTAAAATATTTAATCTGGACAAACAGGGTACTGAGTAAAAGTGTATTGTAACTTCTGTTCGAAACTCTTGTAAGACAATTACGAACTTCGGCTTACAAAAATCGGGCAGAAGAAAGTTTTTCTATCCCTGTTACTGACCCACTAAGCAACTTTTTGCTTAATAGGTGGATGACAGGGCAAACACATCAAACCAGAAATTTACATTTAAGTTAATTACCCCCAAAATTCCTCTGCTCCTACCGAGAGTATTCCACTTCGAAGAAAGAAATAGAGCTCGACAGCAAATTAACTATGTGAAATATAATACATTAAAAGTTTTGAAAATAGTTCATGTCGTTTTAATTTATTGATATGTAAATCTTCTTTCATAGATCAAATTACGATCTCCTACGTTCCTAAAAATTGATTAAATAATAATACAGTAAAAACTGCCATCAACGGATCCCTTATTAAACGGAAATAGTTTGTCTCAAATTTTGGGGTGGAAAACGTGCTAAATTCAATTCATTAAACGGAAAGTGTGTGATGTGGGTAATCGAAATCAAAACAAAGCTTTTAACGGAAAACACTCAACCAATGGACCAATGCATCATTCAGAACATTGAAGATGATTACAGTCGGATATGAAAAAATTATGTTAAAATATTGGCATACCTGATTAGCCCAATCGTCAGAAGAAAATGCCCCCATCGGGGTAGGTGCAGGCATCGGTGTGGGGACATCATCCGCCCAGTTTGGTACAGATGTAGGTTCAGGCACCATCTCTCCTCCCCAAGATTCCTGGGTAGCTGGGAACTCAGGATCAGCAGGTTTCAGGGGAGCGGGCGCAGGAACAACCTCCTTCGTCGCCTGTTCTTCCTTCTCAGCCTAAATACAAAAACAGCATTAGCTTTTATAATTATATTGAAAACCTTTGCATTAGTGGACATATAGATACCATATGAATGAAAAAAAGATTTAGAAAAAAAAAATCTTTCGACATCAAAAATATATATATACACTCGAGTGATTGAGACAATGGTAGATTCAGTTGGTCTGATTATACTGATTTTATGATTTTCTTTCTTTTTTGGATCAAGATTCTCTCCATTAAATTACATTAATTCCTACAAAACTGAGACAAGGTTTATTAGCAAAAATCCAGGCGCAACAACTAGAGTGATCAAAAAAGTCTCGCAATCCATGGTACAAACATTTATTTTGTTGCAGGTGTCAAGTGGTGGTAATTTGAAGCAAAGAACTTGGAACTTGCTGTAGTAGTATTACAGCTATATGGTGTACACATTGGAGGAAGTAATTTCTTTCAGGAAGATTACATAAGGCGTCAGCTACGAAACAAGCGTGACACGCTATACAAGGGCACAGCCAAGGAAGGCATTCCGTATAAAAACTGCCGACTAACAGTCAATGATATGTAGACTTTTTACATGTAACGCTCCAAAGCGCGTTCACGAATATGATCAGAAAGGTACAGACGTGTGAAGCAGTAAAAGGTGCCCATTTTCAACTTTTTTTTTTCTTTCTTTTCAAAGTATCTTCATGAATTGGGCGACTTATCACCTGGTATATGGTCATTTCCTCTGTTGCATAATGAGCTGGGTCGAAGTCTAATTTAAAGAAGTCTCCCAGCCTGAGCTAAATGACAGAAAAATCCGACTCCGGAGATTTCCGATTACAAAGCGAAAACTTTAACCGTGCATCTTTACCAGTATATATATATGGATTATTACTCGAACTATCTCGGTATGAATACCACCAACAAACAGCATCTGCCGATTTAAATTAGAGTGAGTGAATGATATATATTCGATTTAACAGAAAGCTTTACAAGTTCGTGCTTTTGGAAAAGACGCAAACAGTAAAGAATTTCATCCATACAGTGAGGAAACAAAAAACATACAAACCTGCTCTGAGCGATTTGTCATTTCCAAAATTATTTCGATTGTAAGTAATGCAGTATTCAAAGTGACTTAGAATGCGTCTTCCCCTAGGCTACAAGTTGGTCATATTGCATTGATACAAGAGAATGACATATTTACCATTCCCGAATGTCCTCATAAAAATTTACAATTGTTGAGTTCATGAGGAATATATGCTAAGGGTAAAATTTTCATCGTTGTAATCTTCATCTTGAAAGCACAACTTTCGATAATTCGTTATGATTATAAGAAAGGAAGTTTAACAGGGTGTCTACTAAAATTCCAAAATTAAATTTCGTGACATTTTCATTACCAAACCATAAAATTTCATAACATTCAAAAACTAATAACAGTACCTATATTCTTTAGCACTTATCTTTATCTTTCTCTACTTTAAAACGCTATTCTCTGGAGCGATAAAAACTTTGTATCTCCTCACAGTTTAATAAACTGGTTAGAAGCATAGGTGGTTTCGGCGATGCGATGAAATTTACATCGCCACTGCTCAATGATGACAGTTGAAGGACAATCTCAAGAGCGAATCTGGGCGCGAATTAGGTCGAATTTTCATACATGCGATAGAAGCGTCTTTGCTTGCGATTTGATAGCGTCTAAAGCAGACCATAAGACATTTTTGGCGGTGAATTTTGAAGTTTTATAGAACAAAATTTTCCAGTGTCTGCTTACATTTGTACAGATAAAAAAAAAAAAAAAAAAAAAAAAAAAAAAAAAAAAAAAAAAAGAGAGAGACCCAAAAGCTAAATTTCTTGACTTTCATGACAGTTTTCTGATTTCGTGACTTACTCGTGACCGATAGACACCCTGTTTAATAACTTAATTGATAGCCTATCATCATATCAAATTCTTCTGATTCACAACGTAGATAATGTATGAGTATTGTCTTGCGTACAACTGTATCTTCTGTTGGAAACCTTTGTAACATGGTAGTCACAAAAATCGGACAAAAGAATTTCTCTATCCCTGTGACTGACCCACTAAGCAACATTCTGCCTGGCAGGTGGATGACAGGGAAACCAATTTGAACAAGACTTACGGTCACGTCTTGAGTAAATACAATTTTTTCCTCATTACTTCTTTCCTAAATGATCATTTATCAGGGAAAAAAAAAAATCGTGTATCTCTCAGACTATTTTATTTCATAGTATTTTATCACAAATTCCAAAAAACTAAATGCAGACAAAATTACTTATATAAGAAATTACTTATATTACACAAGTCTTTCTTACTATTCTTTGCCTTTGCCACAACGTTAAATTTTTGAAGTTAATTCTTTTCACATATACAAGACAAACATCAGCTGAAACATTATAACCAGCCGCTATCACTTGAAGGAAGTCGTTAGGCTAACGTAAGAGCCACTGGGCACAGCAGAACAGCTCTTCAGATGGTGACAGTGATCTCACTTGATTAGTCAATGTAATGCTTTTGCGTTGCGTAGAATGGGGAAGGCCGGCTATACACCGAGTGATTGAAACCAGATTGATGGCCTGGTTGATGGCCGAGATACTAGCTGGGAACTAGTATCTCGCGAACTGCGATTTGTCGGGTGTTCGCGCGTTGCTGTGCTGTCCTCCAAAGGCGAAAAAAGACTGAAACGACACAAAATGGGGCAGCTACCAAAAATGTCCGACGTCGTTGACTGTCGAGTTTGGTACAACACAATAGGCTATAATATGTGGTACAATTAACAGCGGACTAACACTGGAAAAAGAGCAAGTGTGTGTGAACACAGTTTACCGTACACTGATCGGGCCTTCGTGGCCGATGTCCCAAACGTGTACCAATGTTAATTGCACGGCTTCGTCGATTACGATTGAAACAGGCGTATACCCATCGTTATTGGAGTGCAGAGCAATGGCACAACGATTCATGGCCCGATCTATCACAATACGCCTTCTCCGCACCTATTAAGAGGTCAGAATCCGTCGCCTTCCAGTGAAGAGTTGCTCAAGACGTGCATCGTAGGATGATGACACGCTAGTAGCGGCTACATTACAATTTGGAGAACCTTCACATGGTCATACATAGGACCGGTAGTGCGTGTGGAGGGCATCATGACTGCTTGTAGCTATATCAGGTGGTCACTGCTGATCATGTGAGCCACATTTCGAGCTGGCAATGGTTACCTTTCAGCAGGACAACGCTCCTTGCCAAGAGGCCAACGTTATGCTGGAGATCCTAGGTGCACACCGACGAATTTTAATTGTAGTAGCCCTGACACTAATCCAGACAACCCAATTGAAAACATTTGGTATGTCACTCAATGACTCATCCGAGTTCACCGCAGAATTTACAACAATTAAGTGACTTGTGTGTGCAGATGTGGTACGCTAAACCTCCAGCCACCGCAATTCGGGTGTCGTGAGAGCTAGTGAACATACCATAATACTAGACATTGAGTAGGTCGTCATAATGTTTTGGCTTGTTAATGTAAATAGCTTATTTTACAATTGTTTTACTTTATCGAAATACAAATATAAATTTAGCTAAGTGTATTCCCTCAACTTAAATGCAGCGCACATACCTCTTCTGGATCTCTGTAGAAGAAAAGGTCAACCACAACATCCCATCGAGACTCTCGTCCAATCGATCCTCGCAAACGCAGAACCTCTCTTGCCAACAACCACCACATAAGACCAATTGAATGCGGGGTCTGAAATACAGAAACATTTCACTTATTTAATACAATGGGGAGAAAAGAGAAACAATACATTGTCATACATTCGGTTTGTTTAAGTATTAATACGCCTATTCGTCACTGCCATTACTTTTGTTGATGTTAATGGTGACATGTGAAAAAGTTCAATGCAAATTTGGTGCATAAAAGACTAAACGCTACTCGCTTACTACAAATGTATCTTCTGTTGGAAACTCTTGTAACACAATTGTTACAAAAATCGGACAAAAGAATTTCTCTATCCCTATGACTGACCCACCAAGCAATATTTTGCCTAGCAGGTGGATGATAGGGAAAGTACTACTAGTAAAGAGTTACAAGCACAGCTTGAGCAGTTTTTTAAATCAATACTTATGTATTTTCTTTAAACTTAAATGTCCATCTGACACATCGTGCTGCAAAATAAGAGATTGTACATCATTCGTACAATATGCAAGTGCTAAAAAAAGAAAAAAAAAATGAAAAAAAAGGAAACATTAATGACACGTTTAAAGTCAAATATATGACAATTGATAAAAGATAACTGTAACAAATAATTTAAGAAATTTAAGAATATATAAACTTCGAAATGTAGTGTTGGAGGAAGATGGAGAAGATAAAATGGACAGAGAGAGTAATAAAATCTTTTAAAACGGATAGAAGAGAAGAGGATGCTTTCAGCCAGCACCCTTCGTAGGAAGGGCAATTGGATTGGACACATCTTGCAAAGAAATTGCCTTCCTCATACAATCATAGAAGGAAAGCGAGGAATAGGAAGAACACAACTTATTTGATGATTTGAAGAATAGAAGAAAATACTGAAAGTTAAAAGAAAAAGTTAAAGATTGAGAAACGTGGAAGAAACATTCCCACGCCTAAACCTAAAACAGAAAAAAAAAAAAAAAAAACCTCAGTAGTTCCAGAATCTGCCAAAAGGCAGAACAGTTAATAATTCTTATGGTTGCGAAACAATGCTGAATAATGTCAACTTGTTTATTTGTAAAATGGAAAAAGCTTTTGACAGATAACTACAAAATACGGATATTTCTTTTGTTCAGTTTCTAAGTTTCTTATGCAGTTGACTCCTGACATTTCGAAATACGATGACTAATTTTTTATCAACCTCCGCTAAAGGAGAAAGAGAACCACGTGAGATGACGAAACGCGTACAAGACAAAATAAATACATAAAATAATAATAATATTAATTGGACATAGCTTACACCACTCACTGATAGGCTCTGTCGTTCAATCGCTGTGTAGAAGCGAGCTCCAAAACATATCAAGGGCAATCGAAACGCCAATCAAGTGCAATTCGATTTCTCCAGGCGCTGATTTTGAAATTTCAGGGAATTCAATACAGTTCAGAAATCGTAATCTACGTCGTTTACGAACCACATGGTTTATGCATTAAGCAAGGTCGTCTGGCCGCCATCGTCGTTCTTCTTCTGAACTCTCTGCAGCAGTCATGCACATAGCCATATGACATGCCTGGAGCAATCAAATTACATAATGTAGAATTCATACATGGCGGGCGGTTGAATTACATTTGATATATTTTCAGGGTCGCTATTCAACAATGTTTAAATCGGGTCGGGAAGGTGGGTGGGGACGACACCCAATGAATTAGTTTTATCTTTTTTCCGTTTCGTGTTCTCCCGTGGTTCTCTTCTGGTAGCTACGAAAGTTAAAAACCTCGTATTCTGGTTAAAAAACATTACACATGTCTATTTTCAGTGAAGAAAGCTACTAATGATAATGAAACCACCACGCAGAAAGGTGACAAATGAGGTACATCAAAACACACACACACATACCTTGTTGTTGCATGGAATAGCTATATCTACAAAACGCAAAGGCGATTCCGTGTTGCAGAATGCTATCACTGGTATGTTGACGTAGGAAGCTTCTGTTATAGGCTGATGGTCAGTAGCTGGATCGGTAACAACCAGTAATCTTGGCTCACGGAAAGCAGCCTACAAGAAAATACAACATTCAACATTGAGCATTCAAGCTAATAAAAAGTATATAAACAAAATTTGTATTTTTGCATCAACTCTGCTGTTCGAACTTTTAACATTTTCACGTTACTTAAACACCAAGTGAAATGTTCCTTCTGTTGGAAACTTAGGTGAGATATAACTCTGGAAGTTCGGACAGAAGACATTTTTTTTTTTATCCCTATTACTGACCATACTAACAACAATGCAAGCAGGTGGATGATAGGGAAATGCCAAGTAAAAACACCACAGTAGTTGCCTTTTGCACACTAATGACTATAATACACGCAGCAGCACCAATTAATCAAGAAAAAAGTTGTACTTACTATTGTGTTCAGTCCACCATTAATAAGAGACGTCAATGGCCAAATCCATTTAGATGTAAGTTAAAACGGGCACTAACTTCAAAAAATGAAATATTTCAGTTTTACGTCGGACGGGTATGTCGGCTAGGCTAAAGGAGGCCGTGATGAGAAATGAATGAAATGGAATGAGAAAGTTGGAGGAGCCAGTGCACATGGTTTATCCACCTCCACCACAAAGTCCACTTGACGCGAGCTGGGATCGAACCGGGACTCCACGCACCAGAGGTGAACGCTCTACCATTGAGCCACCGCGGCCTCCGGCACTAACTTTAATCTTGCAATTACATGGATCTGGCAACGGTACCAATAAAGCAGTCATCCAATTGAGGATGGACTGGACACAGTGGTGAGTATAATCTTCGTTACTGACTGAGCAATCCAAGAACTTTGTCGTTACAATTGACAAGGTACTAAAATCTGCATGAGAACTTTGCTAAAGTAATTACTTATCAAGCGTAAGAAACCTACTTTAAATACCTGAAAACACTTAAGTACGGACAAAATCTACGCAATACTCATAACTACCATGTTGAGACAAAATACAATGTATATATCGTGTTGTACAAAGAATTTAAGCCATTGTATACCTCTGAGGAAGAGTGACCGAATGTTTTACTCGAAATATTGATGAGGAACATTACTAGGTGAGTGATTCTGGTAACATATACTACATACCTGAATTTGATTCGTGAAAGCACCTGGGGTGAACCGTCCAGCAATGGGTACAGCTCCTGTGTGAGCTGCGAACTTAAGCACTGCTCTCTGTCCATATGGTCTAGAAGAGATGACGAAAACCTCGGACGCATGTTCAATTGCTACTATTGCACGGGCTGCTAGCAACAGCTTTTCCCATGTCCTTCGAAGATTAATTATATGTACACCTGCGAGAGAGAAAAATATCAGTTCTTCTAATTCCTTTTATTGTTCTAGATGCACGAAAAAAAAAACCGCATATCACACATGCTTCCCATACTAGAATTAGAAAGTAATCAACTTTTTGCATCAATATTGTCGCCGACAAGCATAGTGACTTGGTTTCGTTTGTGTCCAAACTACACCATCACCAATGTATATTTTTCAAATCAATTCAAACAAATTGACCGATACATCCCGAATCTACTACTGGGAACAGTTTATGAGTCTAACGGAAAGTTTTAACTCCTAAAATACCATTAGAAACTGGTTCCTAACGTATCGATTCATCCAGTTAAGTTCAATAATGACGTAATTCCTCAGTTTTATGTACAATTATTTAACACTACTACATTATTCCGTCTAATATAAATAAGTAGCTTACTACAGAAATACTATCTTACTACATATGGAAATGCACCTTATGACATCAAATTGTTGAGAAATACAAAAACTAAACTTTATATATTCATTCAACCATTCATGTAAGTATCTAATTAAAGAGAAAGCAAAAAGAAAGTACCAGTGATTTACAGTATAAACGATCCAGCTTTCTGTCTAATACACTTATTTACAGTATAAACGATCCAGCTTTCTGTCTAATACACTATCACCTTTCTAACCATCTACTGCACCTAAAGAACTCTTTTGTGCACACGTCTTGAGAAATATCAACCAAATGGATGACACTCCTCACATACGAACACATCCGTCTTGATATAGTTTTCCATTTTCCTTCTTATGTCCTGCATATTCTACCACCTCGATATCAACAAAATTTACAATCAGCGATCAGCATACTGAAATGTTACATACAGCAACAACGAAATTAGGTTGCAGTGCCACCTACTCGTACCCACCCCATCTCTTAACAGCTGAAGAAGAGACAGCTTTGTTCTGAACTGCACCGAGGAACTGGTTTTGCTATTTTATACTTGCCTCATTTAATTGTCATAGGTCAAAAACAGAGCTATCATGCCATGTTTTCCCGACAACCTTTTAGCTGAACATCCATAAATTAGCAACAATGGTGAAAAATATTGTTTCGTCGCTTCTACCTGATTCATTCCATGTGAAATTAACAAAATTTTTAGGAAAAAAAAAAGTCTCAGAATTTGATGAAACTTGCTATACATATAGGCCCCTATGAGAGATGATCACGCATTAAATTTTAGCCCTGTACTCCATGTAGTTTCAGAATACACGGTGGTAAAAAAAAAAAATGGACAAATTTGATGTATTTTGTAGAATCTTGTTAGCTTCAATTGGTCATATCTCCCGTAAATATTGAGTTTCAGAGAAAAATAACATACCATTTTGAAGAGGAAAGAATAGGATACAAGATGTCAGGAACATTTATTTGAAAATCAAATACTCCTCGGGAAAATTTTGGATCAGTGGTATCTCAGAAACTGTATATTTGATTTCCTTGAAATTAGGTACCAAGATAGCCCCATATGTCCGGCATAAGCTATTTTATTTAAGTGAATTTTAATGCCTCATTATAAAAGAAAAAGCGGAAAATTCCTTTGTAATAACTTACCATCTGGTCGTCGTTTATACACATACTGCTCCATTTGAAAGTCCACATTTTCTGTTCCTAAATGCGTACACGCAGCCAACATTTTGGTTACATCCTCTTCTTTGAGGCTTAAAATATCTAAGCCCCCCGACATTTTGATTCAGTATAACCTAAAAAATAAATGTATTACAATCTTCCGTTGATTTACAAAGATTACAGACGCTTGTAAATCATTAAACAAATACTGCACACCAATTATTAATTCCAACATTACGTTAAACTCTAAACACGATCATCTAATGCATTACATACACAACGAAGAAAAGTGACAGCAAAAACAGAATGCATCTTATGATCAATCAGAAAATATTCCTTTAACAGTCTCTTGACAGATTGCGATTATATGGTGATATTGTAATATCTTTTCCACGAAAACTATTCCTAAACTCAGATCCAAATCACTGCTAAACATATACTATACTTAAATACAGTGCCTCCAATGCAATGCATACAACCTGACGTAAAAACCTTAACACAAAATCTTAATTCCGAAGATGAGCTTACACGAGCCTGCGATATATTGCTTTCCTTTCAATAGCTGTACTCATATTTATGGACGTCAGGTTTCTACTACATTTTCTTACCATAATATAAAACATGTTATTAGCGTAAAAAACGCTTGAAAGGAAACATTCTGATGTTTATTCATAGTTTTACGAACTGCAGTTGTGGCTTATTTCCGATAACAAATGTACAGGGAAACAAATTCCGATAAATGATCAAGGTATTAAGTACAGCGAGCCACCATACAGTAAGTTTTCTTTTGGAAAGAAATTTCTCCTAATAGCTTTAGAGCTTGTATTTTATTAACGTATTTAGAATTCCCCGCCACCCCTAACCTTATCTAATCTTACACGTATTGTGCATAAAAATCGAAAACGACTGACATTTTTTTTTATTTCGTAACAATTTTATTGATGTATTCTGTTGATACTGGCCATGATTGCACGATGGGATCAATTTTATAATCTACAAGAAAAGCGTATAGTACTGGTACTAGGCCGCCCAAGGCGCTATGACGGAAGCTATTTCCAGTAAATATAGCTTGAAATTAACTTTACGAAGGTATAGCAACGGAAGTCATGCGAGTAGTACGGATATGAACGGCATTAAAGGTATTGAAGGAAACTATTATAATCTTCTGTGACCTATAAGCCTTGGAATGTGCATAAGATAGTATTACTGGTACTCCTTATGGTGGATTATTGATTGTTATCCCTACGTTACTTGTATTAGTGGCGAAAGTGCACTTTGAGCAGGACATTCGTAGGAACCGATTCACAATAAATAGTAATAAGAGGAATTACACTCATTTCCTAATAAAATGGGTCCCAACTTCCCTAACCCTAAGCTAATCCGACCCTACCCTACTTACCCTTAACTTACGGTACCTTATGTGAACAATGCCACATCCTGTGACAAAATCAATTGTTCTGCTCAAAGTGCACTCTGACCCTATTATCTATATCCGATCACTTTATTTAGAAGTTGGCAGCTGCAGAAATTAACTTCATCAGATGTTACCCTTTCCCTGTGAATTACTAGACTTTACCAGTAACTGCTGCAAATAGTGTTCCTATATTAGTTACCTGTACCCTAATTTATTCGAGATATATACTTAATATAATCTTCCATTAAGAAAGCATTACACCCATGCAGACAATGATAAAGCGGTCTAAGTATTACGCTGGCAATCACTAGTCTATACTGGGTTTGAATCCCACTTAGGGCATATGGTTAATGAATAGTCCTTCCAAAATCAATTTTACAATCATTAATTCCTCGTAGTAGTCTTCAATTTCAACGACCAACATTGGAATGTAAAAATCATAAATAAATAAATACGACTCCTATTCAGATTAAGAACACATTGGTTTTTAATAATTATTAGCATTTCCGCAAGCAACTTAGTGCATGCCCAGCAGTTCTAATCCAGTCTTGCTTTCTCCAGCGCTACCGCCGTGAATCAAATACCGGTCTGTTGGACACAATCGACTTTAAGTACCCCTAAACGAGAATCTCAAACTTACATGCCATGTTCCATTTCTATTCAGTAAGTCATACACGTCATGGCTATGAATAGGGTCTGGCTAGCAAAAAATAGTCCCGAAGTCATTGTTTAAAATATGTTATCCAACTGTATCATGACGCTTACATGAGGTCTCCTTGCTGACACATTGTAGTGCAAAAGACTGAGTGTGTGAAGTCGGCGAGTAGCCAACGGATTAGGGTGTAAAAGGCAGTGAGGCAGGTGCTATTTAGTCAATAGTGGTTAGTTTTCGTAGGTATGAGCCAGAACTAGGAAAAAATTGAAGAAAAAAGAGAAAATTGAGAAGTGGAATGTTTCAGGAGTGTATTTTACAATGTTCGCTCCAACTGATATCACTATGCAGACACGAATTATACTCAATTTTAACGAAGTGTGCTCAAACATCCCTAACTTAACACGACCCAACCCATCTCTTCTTACGCGGTCCTACTTATCGACACGCAACTGGAGCGTATACTGTAAAGTCCACCGGGTTACGGATATTATATCGTTTTGCTGCTGCTCATTAATTTGAGTTTAAAATCAAAATTATGCTTTTGCAACATTCTCATTTACGCACATACCCTCAGTCGCTGACGCGCCTTGCTATCTACGGACGCGACCCCGTACAGGCCCTCCTGTAATGTCCCTGTGCCGACTTGGTCAGATGGAATTCGTGCATATTAGTGGGAACCTAGCCTAAGTTGGTTGGCTCACTTTGCCCGTAATCTTTTACAACATATGTTCTGACGCTGTATTTCTATCAATAACGGTAAAGCTTAAATGATTCTACATTAAGATTGGCAAACACTATTGTTTGGTTAAATAACTTCGGACAATGTTTAGCTGGAGGGGTCCAGCTATTTTTCCTAAAAAATGTTACAATTTCGGTAGTTTCTGTACACATTAGGCCAGTTTGGCTTAGTGTAGGGGTTCAGCATAATTTTCCAAAAAAATGATAGAATTTAGCGTATGTCTATTATTATTATTAGGTAGTTTAGATTAGTTTAGGTTGGGTTTGATTTCGTTAGGTTATGTCAGGTCTAACAGGGTGTCTACTAAAATTCCAAAATGAAATTTCGTGACTTCTTTCCCAAACCATAAAATTTAGTAACATTTTCAAGAGCAAATTTAGGTGCGAGTTGAACCGAATTTTCATGCATGTGATAGAAGCGTGCTTTGCTTGCGATTTGGTAGCGTCTAAAGCTGATCATACATACTTTTGACGTTTTATAAAACAAGTACAGATGAAAAAAAAAAAAAAAAAAAAAAAAAAAATCGTGACCTAAAAGCTAAATTTAGTGACTTTTTCTTGATTCTCATAACCGTTTTCTGATTTCGTGACTTTTCCATTACTTTCGTAACCGATAGACACCTTGTTTAAGTACTTGCATCTTCCATTTCTCCAATAAATTTTGCATTCTTTACGTACTTCTGGACCCATTCTACTAAACACTTACCATAACTTCATTTATTTATCTAGATGACATACCGATAGGAAAGTTTGATTGGCTTTAACGTCCTTTTTCAACAACGGTTTGCCTTACGTTTTCCTTTAAATTTTACGTCTTTCAAGCACGTTTTACCTTGTACGTTATTTTCCCTGTAAAACTATTTCTTCCGTTTCTTTTAAATAAATAAAAGAATTAATAGTATAGGAAATCTTTAAAAATGTTTCTAAGTGACTTTGTTAATTCATTTTTTCTCAATTAAAGGAACTGATTTTTAACGCACTGTTCACATAACAAAAAGATGAAACGTAGTATTTCGAGAGAAAACAACAGGTGTCGTGGCCTTTGTTCGAAAAAAATGTACAATTTCGCTAATTACTGTCATTATGTTAGTTTAATTAAATCTGGGTTTACTCGAGCACGCGGTTCTCCCAAATAGAAAATTTATAGGTAAAACGTTTTTTTTTTCTTTTTGAATGAATATAAGTAATTATTGTCAATGCATAGCATATTGAAATAATTTTGAGTGATAAAGAAAGCGTATGTGTAAGTGTGCTCTTCCACTATCCTTGATTATGGGTATTCCCCTTGTCGCTAACGCGCCTGTTCACTACGGATGGACTCCCTCGCTGACGCTCGGGCCCCTCTGCTGCGCTCCTGCCTTGACAGATAGCAATCGTGCTTTTTAGTGGCCAACTAGCACAAATTGGTTCGTGTCTTATGCCTGTAGTTTTTAATGCAACACGTCCAAACTGTGTTTATACTGAACCCTCCTGAAGTCAACCTGCAAGTTTTAATAGAGCTTGTCAGTTAATGTACGCTCTCCTACAAAAAGCTTTAACCTAACTTGAAAATGTACGAAATATGTTAAAATTTGGTAAAATCGTCTGCTCGAGTAATGCCTTTTCATTCCCTTGCGTGCGTACGAAATTAAAGGTGGCATCGTCACTGTTGTAAATTTGTGCCTCAGAAGACTGCAGACAGGACGAAATAGACAGTTTAAATGGTATTAACATACAGCAACTGAGAGCAATATCTCCATTGTTAATTAAAGTTCCAGGAATGAAGTAGGTCTTTGCTGCCGACTGAAGTATAAAATAACTAGTAGTTGAAACCCGTCTGCAGGAAAAAGGCGTTCTTATCCATTGTAAGAGATATTTAAGAAACTGCTGCCATAACATATGAATATTTTCAAAAATCCTTTTCTCCTGGAAGCTAAACAACTCATAGGACGAAAGAATGGATGTAATTTTCAAACTCCTTGTTGCTTATTTAGTAAAATTAATTTGCTACACAAATCTTCCGAAAACCTTCCGTTTTTAAGTGAGACATACTATAGTTTATTCAAGGAATGTTCAGTACCTCATGTAAACAAATACACGTGGTGATTGCTTCATTTTATAGGTTAAAGAGCCTTAGAACATCCATGCGGCAGAAGAAAATAATACATTGTTAAGTAAGCTGTTTTACAATGTTTTTGTTGTTTATAAAGCCCATTACCAGAAATGCAATTGTTTTTACAGCTAAGTAACAGAAACAACACCGTGTTTAAAAACTAAATTGAATTAATGCAATAAAAGAGAACACGCATGCGTAGAAAGTGGTTTTGCGCGAATCGCAGTTTACACTGTGGCCGTGTACGACGAATATGTGAAACACCGACAGGGTACAAGCACGTGCTTCTCGAACGAAGCGCAGAGCGATAGCCAATCATCCGATTACTGGCGGAGTAAAACCATTCTGAAATATTTACATCAGGATCAAAGGTTCGTTGAATGAACTTTAGTTCTTGCAGGTAGAATTGTTTTCAATCTGAAGAACGAAAACCGGGACAAACAGGTGTCTCAAAAGCCTTTTTCGAGACAGTTAATTCTTGGAAAGGTTCTACAACACAGGTCCCCCCGCCCCATACAGGTTAGCACCTAGGTTGGTTCCTTTCCGTATCAAAGGTTAATATTTAATTCAAATGGTATTGCTGATCGAGCGTCAGCGAGTGAAGGCGGGTTAGAGCCCCGCAGGACACGTTGTTTTCGGTCTTTATTGCAGCTAAATAGGAAGTGGGACCTGTGCTCTAGAACCTTGTCCGTCCAGTAAAGTTTAGAGTTGCCCCTCCGGTTTATATGAAAATTCGGAAAATTTACAGGAGAAATGGGGTAAGAAATGATGATTTGAAGTTTCACGTGATGTTTATGTGTGAAAGCTTCGCAGTAAAGTTATGTTCAATACAAGAAAAGATATGTAGAATTGGGTACTATTTGCAAGATGCGGAAGGTTTCGATGACTGAACAGCATGGTAGTCGTATAGGGTGGGGAATCGGTGCGTTGAATATGATATTTCCGTAGGCATTACTCGAGCAGACGGCTCTACCAAATTTTCACACATTTATTGCTTTTTCAGTTTCCTTTTTGCAGAGCATGCAATAAATAAGGTGCTAATGCATAAACCACAAACCAACTTGTGCTAGGTGGCCAGTAAAACACGAATGCTACGAACCGAGCGGAGGAGGGGTGCGTCCGTAGGGAGCAGGCGTGTTAGCGAAGGGGGGCATACGTATGAACGAGGATAGTGGAAAAATACATACCAGCGAATTTCGAAATGCCCAGTCCACACACACTTCCTTAACAGATGATGAGGTTATATCCATTTCATTTTCTATTATCTAATATGTTGGATATGGCGAAATGTACCAATGTATTACAAATGCCAATATTTTCTCTATAGTTAAATTCGATCCTTCAAAAAAAAAGTATCTTTCACAGCTGATACACGTGTGTTACACTGTTTTCCTTTTTTACCTTTACGACAGTAAAAAAGCTTATGTAATGCCTCTCTTCTGAATTTTTACTTCTTTTCCACAATTTATTTTACTTTTCAACATTCTATGACGCTGCAAAAACTTTACAATATTACGCTCTTTATCGCACAATCCTTTATAATAGAACCGTATATTAGAATTACATCCATCGCAAACGCCCATTGCTAACAAGAATAAAACACTCCCGCAGTTTATTTCCACCTTCTTCGCTTTCTTGTATTCCTCTGCTTTAGTAAACAGTTACACTTAGAATATGTTCACTACCATTTAAAATATTTGAATATGACATCGACTGACTGAAATTACCAACACTCCTGGCAAGGTTTTAGAGCACAGGTCCCCTTCCCATTTAGCTGTCATAAAGACCGAAAACAATATGCCCTGCGAGGCTCTAACCCACCTTCACTCGCTAACGCTCCCTCGGCAATACTATTTGAATTAAATATTCAACTTTGCTACAAAAACCTATCTAGATACTAACCTATATGGGGGGACCTGTGTTCTAAAACCTTCCCCACACTCCTTTTACGAAAAGCGTTTGACATCGTATTTTACCTATAAATTTTGTTTTTGGTAGAGCCGTCTGCTCGAGTGAACCCTTTCCTATTGAGTTTTACAGAATTACATAAGAATAATGTTGAAAATCTATTAAATTTTCGAAGCTTATATGAGAACCTGTTCCAGTCAAATAAGCTAACGAACCTAAACTAACAAAATTTAACTTAAGCTAGCATAACCTAACAATTTTTGATGTTTCAACTAGCATTTTTGTAGCTTCGAAACTGGAGGGGCAACTCTAAACTTAAGCCAGTTTCTGAATTTCGGTATGTTCTGCAAATGCAACTGATGAGGGATATAGGATTGGTAAGATACGCAATCCTTATTAAAATACATTTAAAAGGGAAGAGATGTTTGTGTAATATCCGTGGTTAGTTGGATTTGACTGTACTGTCTTCCAGTATCGAGGTTATATGAGATGAGGCGCTATACTTTAACATGGAATCCGACCAACATCATCTCCATATGAAATTGTCATACGCCTTTATATGTTGCAATTGTTTTTAACGAAACTGCCTAAGTTTCTAATCAAAATTGTTCTGCGTTTCAATATGAAACTATGTTTATTATGTATAAATTCTGAATACCACGCATCTTCCGCTTTTATCCCCCTAAATATCATAGGACAAGAACTTAATGAATGACCGCCACTACATGGACACAGTTGGTAACACGTGCATCAAAATAGAACACGATAAATCACACTACAAACACACAGATTTTAAGACAATTAAATATATCATAAAATACAATACAACTGTACACTGTTTTACATACTATTTAACAATTTTAATTCTACAACACAAAAACTTAAAACAATACTTACGTAGCAACTACCACTTCAATCACCACACCAACCGGAAAGGCTCGAGTACAACTGAATTCAAGTAGACCTTTAGTGAAAATATTGTATCATGACTTCCTATTAAATAATTATATATAAAGTTTAAATATTAGAAAGGCAATATTTTTTATTCCTTATTAGACACTGTATTAAATATATGAACTTGTGTGTAATAAACAATTTCGAGAAAAAGGGACTGGTAATTGACAACTTAGTTCCAAAGAGAAAAAAATAAGTAGCATAAAAATCATAGAGTAACTAGGTAGTAGAGTAAGGTGATCAGTGAAAAAAATACTCCATTTATAGGCCAAAAGATAATAATAATTTGAATGGATATGACTTTTCTGTTGTTGAATCTCGATTAGCTACGTATATGTAAAAATCATAGTCCAAATCGTATGAAGAGGAAAACTTAGGTCTCATATGTATTGGGGAGTCATTCGGTCTACCAGTCTTCGGTAAATTCTGCGTACACCTACGCCAAACAAGAAAGTACTTATAGCTTCTAGGCCGATTATCGTACGGTATTAAATTACATTTTGTATTGAGTTGACGTAAATCGTTACAGAACACAACTGTAACGATAATATGATAATGGGCATAGCTAGAGATGCAAAAGAGCCGGCCTTTTTGGAAAAAAAAAAAAAAACGAGAATTTTGGAAATTTTGGCTTTTTGCATTTACATGATTTTTCTGTTTAAATAGCTTTCTTATAGTATACTCTAAAGTTAAATAAGATTCCATGACCTGAATGCCATATTTCGCTCTGGAATTCACCATCATAATGGATGGAGCACATGGTTTATGAATTAAAGTAATCTTAAAGTACGTAGTATTTGAGGGCAATTTTAGAAGCTATTTAACTTGATTTTAACTTCTGAATTATCGATATTTTATCTTCTCTAGATCATTTCTTTTTATTCATCCGTGTTTCACTTCTTAAAGCTTAGTACTTTAGCTTCTAGCACATAATTAAACTTATTTTTTTTCAATATATCCATCAGAGCGTACGTTTTTCAATATATCTGTCAGAGCGTACTTCCACATTTCCGTTATACTGTAGCTGTGCAATGATTTAACAATAATCTTCCAGACACAACCTTGAATACCATTTGATAGAAATAATCAGTATCGAATTTAAAAAATATTTAGGAGGGTTTTTTCTGAATAATGTTTTTTTTAATCTAACTTTTATTTAAGAGGAACTTACGTTTATGAGTACAGGCATAACAAATATTTCGTTTCGTTTGTATATTCAGCTATAATCTTCCAGATACAACCTTGAAGACCATTTTATACTGATAATCAGAGGCGGATTTAGAAAACTATTTTCGGAAAGGCTTTTCTTATTAATGCTTAGTTTTCCTAAAAATTCCTAATTTTTTATTTGAGGACAGCTTGAAGTTTATGAGTAAAGGCAAAACAAATATTTAGTTTGTTTTAGAAATTCCGTAATTTCGGGGTAGATGCTTCAATCCGAAAGACATCCCCACCATAACCCTCTTCGCAAATCCATCACTGCTGGTAATTAATAATAACAAAGATTTAAAAACGATTAGAAAGTAAGTCGGCCAGCGCACTATCTCTACATTCACAGATGGAATTAAGAAAAACTTTTGTCAAAATGGTCGAATGCGGGGTTGAATCCCGGACTTCACGGTAGAAGTGCGAAAGCTAACCACTCACTTATGTTTGTTGTGCAGTTGTGCTTAACTTAAATGCATTCTCTCTCTCTCTCTTTCTATATGGTCACAAAAGCTCTTCATTGACTTCTGTCCTTATCCAATTCAATCCAGTTTCTACTCTGTATTCCTATTTCTGCTAGATCCATCTTAATATTGTCCTCCCATCTGGGCCTAGATTTTCCTAATGGACCGTTTCCCGATTGGATTTCCAGTTAAAACTTTAAAAGCGTTCCTACTTTCTCGATGTTTGGTAAACCGTATAAATTATGTAGTTCCTCCTTGTGAAGTTTCCGCCATTCCCCATTTCCCTTCCTCTTGGGTCCATATATTCATCTCTGAATTTTATTCTCAAATAATTTCAGTCTGCGTTCTTCCCTCAGCGTAAGCGACCATGTTTCACAACCATAAAGCATAACAGGCATGATTATCATTTTATATATTTTAAGCTTTAAATTCCTTGACGGAATTCGCGCCGACAACATATTTTGAACTGAATAATAACAAGAATTTCCTGATTTTAGTCGACATTTAATTTCTTTATGGATATGATTTTGGTCTGGTAATACTGATTCAAGATATTTGAAAGTATCCACTGTGTCGAAAGTGTTAATTGACATTTTAACGCATTCATAATTTTCCGTAACTTCCTTCTATTTAGATTTCTCTGCATATACTCATGTCCCTGCAAGCGTTTAATAAGGGCTTTGCATTTCTTTCAATCGTTCTAACCAGGGTGCGAAATTGTTTGAAAATGGTGGTGGGGGGGGGAAGAAGTTCAGTGTTCCACATTAATGCCCCACAAATGAAGTGGGGTATCCAAAAAGTTGAAATATTCAATTATTATTATTATTATTATTATTATTATTATTATTATTATTATTATTATTATTATTATTATTATTATTATTATTATTATTATTATTATTATTATTAAATGTTCAAGCTAGTCGTCATTGTTATTTAAAATAATTTAATAATGTTATTTATTCATTTAACATAAATTGGTACACTTATCTACTGCATTTAAGATACACTTCGGTGCGTATGGTCCAGGGTTAGACTCCTGCGGGAGCACAGTCCCCTTGTGTTTACCATTATATGGAGGACTGCATTCACGAAAATATCGGTATGAGATCTAGAAGTCAGAAATAATGGCGCCTGACAACCGATGTGTTAACCAAGCATAATACCTACGAAGTTGATGCGCTCCACCTGGCCAGCCATAGATCTCCCTAAGCTGTAGAGTCAGAGTATACTTTTTATTATTTATGAAATTCCCGTTTCTTCGCTAAGTATTTATTTATTTATTCGTAGACATGAAATATGTACATTACGATGGTTTTAATTTGCCTTAAAATGGAGGACCACGTTTAATATAGCCTTGCTGGCAGAAAGGGACAAACTAACATTTCCTTTCCAGTGATTTATAACACAACCGAGGTTATATAGGACATCAACCTGCAGTTTCACGAATTACTTGTACACAAAACAGGCAGTAAATATTCACATATTTTATTTTGATTTCGTTTTCTCTCTCACACACTTCCTGTCTCGAATGTAAATTGAAGGGCCACTTTGGCTCACTGATACAGCGTTCACCTCTGTTGCGTGGAGTCCCAGGTTCGATACCAGCTCCCGCCAAGTGAACTTTGTGGTGGATAAACACAGTGTACGTGGGTTTCCTCGGGGTTCTCTCGTTTCCTCCCACTTCATTCCACCATTTAATTCATTTCTCATAATCACCGTCTCCTTTAGTATAGCCGGCATAACCATGGGACGTAAAACTCAAAGATCTCGAATGTAAATTGAGTAGTAGTTCTGAAACCACTTTAAACATTAGGTGCTGTTCCATTCAGCTTGGGTGCTGGAGAGGGACACTAAACACAAATTAATCCAAACCAATAACACACTACATTACTGAAATATAAATCGTTCTGTAATAATTTTTAATTAATCTATTGTGAATATGCTAGTTATTGGCACCTGTTTTGAGAGAGGAGAGACGCTCCAGTACAGAACAAGAAAAGCATTGTGCTATGGTACGGCTGTTTCTATTATGTACTGTTTCACTATGAAATATTAAAATAAACATTCATAATTTGATTTCAGTTTTGGGTCTATATTTAATTAGGGTCTATATTTCTGGTTCTCTTTTCTGTCAGCAAGCGCTCCAGCACAGATAAATTTGGCACTACAACCTAGGGGTGTTCCGGATTCCGGAATTCCGGAATACTTCGGAATGAAAATCTTAATTCCGGAATCGGAATTAAAAATTTAGTTATTCCGGAATTCCGTAATGTCGGAATTTCGGAATTCCGTAATCTCGGAATTTCGGAATCCAGGAAGTTCATTCCGAAATTTCGAAATCTCTAAATTCCGGAATTTCGGAATTCCGAAAGTTCACCTTGAAATATCGGAATTCAGGAATCTCGGAATTCCGGAACTTCAGTCAGAAATTTCGGAATTTCCAAAACTCGGAATTCCGGAATCTCGAAACTTCAGCTAGAAATTTATGAATTCCAGAATATGAGGACTTCGGTTCAGCACTTCTGAATCTTTGAAATTTGAAATTCCCAATAACGGTACGTCGATCCAGCATATCGGAATCTCGGAATGCTGAAATGTCAACATCTGAAATCTTCAAGTAACATGATTATGAGATAGACATCAACACTCAGACAATGTAATGATGAAACTTACTCTTTTTTACTCATTGTCAGTGACGGCAATACTCCGTCTTTCTGCAGAACGAAAAGAGCTGAGCAGAAGGACTCATTGAACAAAGTGTAAAGACTGGTTCTTGTCTTGTTCATTTACTGGTTCATTTACTGGTTCTTGTCTTGTTCTAATGTTCTATCCAAGGCCAGGCTCTAACATGTTTATACATCGTTGCTAGCTGGGTCACTAGTGCAATACGGATAGAGTATCGACCAGTTTCTTCCCTGCGTGGCTTCAAAATGACATATAGAAAATGAAAAACTTAGAAACAGGGTGAAGCCATAGTTGCGAGTTTCGTATTCATTACCTATATATTGACTTGCACACTTGAGCCGATATTCACCCTCGTACTCCTTAATGTTTAGAAGCCAGGTTCTGGATACGTAGCTGAAATGCTCGTTCTGCGCATGAAGAGATTTTAGATTTTAGAAAGGCATACGACTCGGTTAGGAGAGAAATATTATACAACGTTCTTACAGAACTTGGAATACCGAGAAAGCTAATTAGATTAATTAAGATATGTTTAAATGAGTCCCAAAGTAAAGTCCGGGTAGGAAAATTTTTGTCCAAGAGCTTTCACGTCGAAAATGGCCTGAAACAAGGAGATGCGTTGTCGCCATTATTATTTAACTTTGTTCTGGAATACGCTATAAGGAAAATCAAAGATAGCAACCAGGGCCTACAGTTGAACGGTATTCACCAGGTTATCGCATATGCTGATGATGTAAATTTAATAGAGGATGATAGGAGAACAATAGAAAGAAATGCAGAGATCTTATTAAACGCTTACAGGGACATGGATTTAGAAGTAAATGCAGAGAAAACTAAATACATGGAAGTGTGTCGGGACCGTAATACGCAAAATTGTGGATGCGTTAAAATATTAAATAATACTTTTGATAAAGTGGATAGTTTCAAATATCTAGGATCAATATTAACCGAGGAAAATCATATTCACGAAGACATTAAATGTCGACTAAAAGCAGGGAATTCGTGTTACTATTCGGCGCAAAATCTCTTGTCCTCGCGAATTCTGTGGAGGAATTTGAAGCTTAAAATATATAAATCGATAATCATGCCTGTTGTTCTGTATGGTTGCGAAACATGGTCGCTTACACTGAGGGAAGAACATAGACTGAAAGTATTTGAGAACAAGATCGTGAGACGAATATTCGGACCCAAGAGGAATGGGAATGGGGAATGGCGGAAACTTCATAACGAGGAACTACATAATTTATACGGTCTACCCAACATTGTTAGGGTCGTCAAGTCTAGGAGGCTTAGGTGGGCAAGTCATGTAGCTAGAATGGTAGAAAGTAGAAACGCTTTCAAAATCTTGACTGGAAGACCAATCGGAAAACGACCATTAGGAAGATCTAGGCGCAGATGGGAGGACAATATTAAAGTGGATCTCGCAGAGATTGGAATACAAAGTAGAAACTGGATGTAGTTAGCTAAGGATAGAAGTCAGTGGAGAGCTTTTGTGAACGCGGCATTGAACCTCCGGGTTCCATAGGCCTTAGAATTAGTTAGTTAGTTTAGTCATATGTGTACCAAGTTTGGTTGAAATTGCTTCAGGTGTTCCAGAATTATGCTGGAACAAACATACATCCATTTTTATAAGACAAAGCATCGAGCTCTTCTCCAGAAGTACTGGAATAATATAATTAATACTTTATTTACATTGTATGAATTATAAACAACCTACATCATATTTGCTTAGTAGTGTTGAATTTGTAAACATATAAACGTTACCATAATGTGTCTCCGAAACTATATTTAAAATATCATAATGCATGTATTTAGCACACAATATATAGAGTCTACTATATTTCTCCTGCGGTCTCACTTATAGGACGACATAATCTCCAAACGAGTAGACACATGACTGGATACATGTTTTATGCCCCCACCACACAGTCGTTGATTTCATACTGTGCCTCGCAACAGCAGCTCGCAATTGTAGTGTAAAGCTAAGCATTCACAAGTGACATGGGGTGTAAAGGTAAGGAGACAACAGTCGAAGAGATAAATGTTGTAATTAATCTGTACAAACAACACAAACCCCTCTCCGAAATTGATAGTACAGTCAACAGAAGCAAAATCATGGTGTTCTCCATCATTCAGCGCTTCAAACAGACTAATAGTGTTGTGAATAAGCCGAGATACGCCGCTCCTTCTAAACTTACTACTAGAGACAGGAGCCAAACAAGCAGAATCCGGCATCTGAGATTAGAGGAAGTCTTGAACAATATTCTGGCACTGTGATGCACACAGGAACAGTTGGACGGGTTTTACATAGTGCCGGTTACAATGCCAGTTTTCCTACGAGGAAACCATGTGTCAATTGTGTGAATCAGAAAAAGAGTCTAAAATTTGTTAACCTGTATAGGGGAAGCCAACAGAATTCTGGGATCACGTTCTCTGGTCGGATAAAAACAAATTCTGCTTATACAAGGGTGATGGACGTGTTACAGTGTGAAGGCTATCAAATACAGCTAAGAACATAGCAGCTACAGTGAAACATGGAGGCAAGTGTGATGGTATGGGGATGTATGGCTTCATCAGGCGTTGGGGAACTGGTGCTCATAGATGAAATCATGGAAAAGTTTGAATACAAGAGAATTCTTGAAAACAATCTTAAGAGGAGTGCACAGAAGCTAGAATTGGGAAATGGTTATTACTTCCATCAGGACAATGATCCAAAGTATACTGCCGAAATTATGAGGCTTTGGATGGTGTATAACACTCCTCACACTTTGAAGATACCGACCAAATCACCAGATTTAAATCCTACAGAGAACATCTGGAACGAGCTCGAAGATCGTGTTAGGAAACATCACATTAGAAGTAAGGATCATCTGAAAGAACTTCTTCAGAGTGGAGAAATTTGAACTCTGCAGTCAGCACAAAAAAGTACAGTCATGTTAAAAAATTATCGTATGAGTTTTAATCCATAGAAAGGGGAACATAACTAATTACTATAGAGATGCCACATTGTCTTGATACTTAGTCTTCCTTTCCAAGCGCTGCTATCGGCTGAAGGAATTCCACTCTCTTTCGTCATCCGTAGAGCAATGTTGCCGCACTTCGGAACGCGAATCTTTCGGTCAGTACAGAACGTGCGAATTCTATACGATAGTTTCTTGTTTTTAAATCTGGCAATAGCGTAGACGACTGCAAGGTTCTCTCGCTCAGCAACAGCTCAACCCTTATTGGCTCAACGCGTGGGTGTGTCGAGGGTGTGAGCTTTAGTTCGCATTTTTGCCACGGCTCAAGACATATTGGCAGCATAATAGCTGTTCTCTGTTGAATGCTGATGTCCAGATGTAAACAAACTATTTTCATCCTTTCTGGTAGTGGAAATAAGTATCCGATGCTTTTCATGAGTTTATATATTTAGTAGAAGACTCAAATTTATTTTGTAGCAGTTGTAATTTTGTCTACTTTCTTTGCATATCTATAGAAATGATAAATCTAGTAAACATGTTTATGTTAGAATAATTATGTCTGACTCTGTACTTCGTGTTGATTTATGAATCCCCTGTTATACTAAGTCAGAGATGTGAAACAATGAGAAAATTTAGCTTATATTCAATAGTATTTTAAAATGTTTTTGGGACAATAGCTTTGTTCATGGACAGAAATATTAACTGCCCAGCATGCTCAGCGGTAAGATTATTTTGTATACAAATATTTTCTCGCTAATTTTGTTAATCTTGAAAGATGGTGGGAATGATTATTCCACCAAAGTAGTGGCTCTTCCTCCAAATCTGCATCCCTAAGGCTTAGGTACAGGTTCAATTATTCTATGTGACTGCCTTCTTTATCCTGTCACCAAATGTCCTTCGTTTTAGGCAACTGTCTAATCTTTTAGTACCAACATTCCCTCGATTATCTTTTTTAGGATTTCCTGCTGGAATAAGTCTCAACTTATACAGTACTCTACCTTTTGTTATCTCAATATTTTTACCCAAATTATCTTATTTAAACCTGAGATCTAAGAAAGCACAAATTTTCTACAGAATTCTGCTTCTTTCATCCTTCTCGAATCGCGATTTCAGAAGAGACAAAATTTCCATTTTCATGCTTCTTTCATCTTCTTTGAGGCTGCTTCTAAGATCTGTTCACTATCTCCCTCTTCAGTCAAAAAGTCATAGAATGAAAGATGTGTTTCCTGCGTACTTGCTTCATCTTGTTATGATATATCGTCTATCAGTTGAGATTCTTCGCCTTGAAAATCTTTTGAAATTTGTTCATATGATGGTCATATGTCCGACGCTGTAACAGATGTTTCTGCTGACATACTGTCACAAAGCATTTGTAAGGACGATAATAGTTAATAATTCTAATTAATAATCATAGTTAATAATTCTGTTTCTTCGTTCTGAAGGATAAGATTTTTATATATTGTTTGAGACAGAACTTTTGCTATTTCTTCTTGGCGTGTTAAAACTACCAGCATCAAAAGGAAAGTAAACAATCATCTTGTTGGCGTGCATGACGAAAGTATTTTACGCAGAAGGCCTAATGCATCTTACTCTTCTTGCAGCGCATGTCTCATTTTCCTGCTTTGACTCATAACACAGGCCTACAGAAAAAAAAAAAATTCTTGGTGCCTAAAAGTTTAGAGCTGATTTTAACTATGTGTGGGGCGCTGAATCCAATAATGTAAGCAGTTTTTTTCTATCAGCTCTACTTTGGTAGATACAGGCTACTGTACCAGTAGTGTTATTTACGTTACAATGTATGTGGAAGAAATATTACAATCCAAAATAAATATGTAAATTATAAATGATGTAACCACTATTTCTGCATGCTTCTTGCAATAGTATACAAAATAAGCAAAAGAAATACAAATATTCTCGTAATAACAAGTTTGAATATGATCTTATAAACTCTGCAACTCAAATAAATCCTACTGTGCTCTATAGAGATTTCTATTTGGAAGAACGGCGCTCTTTTCTCAATAGTGCTGCTATCTGTCGGTACTAAACGGAAACTAGTCATATAGTAGTTCCAGGAACGTCCACTAGATTGCATTGGTATTCTACTTGGCTAGTGGATCGTAGTTGTTGTCTTGCAGGTGGAGTGACATGTGGGAACATGTGAGTTTTGTTCTGAAATCATAACTTGTATCGCGTATACTAAGGCTTTATATTTAACATCCGTGTTAGTGGCCTAAACATAAAATGAGTTCAAGTCGAAGAAGTTGTGTTAACCATCCTGATGTGTTTTGCTACATATGTGGTGAGTACACATTTAAAGACAATAGAAAACATATCAGTGACTTTGTAAAAAAAAAAGCATATCATGCATATTTTGGTGTACGCCTAGGGGACCAAGATAAAACGTGGGCTCCACATATTGTGTGTAAAATGTGTACTGAACACTTGCGACAGTGGACAACTGGAAAAAGAAAAAGTCTTAAGTTTGGTGTTCCAATGGTTTGGAGGGAACCCACAAACCATGTTGATGACTGTTATTTCTGCCTGGTAAATGTTACGGGTATGAATAGAAATAACCGGAACAAGTGGACATATCCTGATCTGCCTTCAGCAAGACGTCCAGTTGTTCATTCCGATGAAATACCAATCCCAACGTTTCACCACTTGCCAGAGCTTTGTGAGACTGAAAACGAACGTAGTGAACATTCTTGTGACATGGATGATGGAAGTGACAGTGATTATGAGGGAATGTCAACAATTCCTCAACAGTTTAATCAAGATGAGCTAAATGATCTAGTTAGGGACCTTAATCTTTCAAAAGAATCGTCTGAATTACTTGCTTCCAGATTGAAGGAGAAAAACGTACTAGAACAAGGAACTAAAATCACATTCTACCGAACAAGGGAAAAGGAGTTTTTACCATTTTTCACTGAAGACACAAATCTCGTATTCTGTCACGATGTTAGAGGTCTCCTAGAACACATGGGTCTTCCAGAATACAATCCAGATGATTGGCGCCTGTTTATTGATAGCTCCAAGCGAAGTTTAAAATGCGTCCTTCTACACAATGGCAATAAATATGGCTCAATTCCAATCGCTCATTCAACACGACTGAAAGAAGAATATGAAGCAATTGCTTTGGTTATGGAAAAAATTAAATATCAGGACCATCAGTGGGTGATTTGTGTGGATTTAAAGATGGTGAACTTTCTTCTTGGACAGCAAAGTGGCTACACAAAATATCCTTGTTTTCTATGTCTGTGGGATAGCAGAGACAAAGCAAACCATTGGTCAAAAAAAGAGTGGCCGCAGAGAGACGACATGGTTGTTGGTAAGAAAAATATTATTAACATGCCTATTGTTGAGTGTGACAAAATCATTTTGCCACCTCTACATCTCAAGCTCGGTTTGATGAAGCAGTTTGTAAAGGCGCTAAATAAGGACGGGCCGTGCTTTGCTTACATGGGAAACAAGCTACCTCAGATCAGCACAGAAAAATTAAAAGCTGGAATATTTGATGGTCCCCAAATAAGACAACTCATGAAAGATCCGGCTTTCGTGGAGTCCATGAATGAGACTGAACGTAGAGCTTGGACCTCATTTGTAGAAGTTATCAAGAATTTCCTTGGCAATAATAAAGCTGATAACTATGTTGAGCTAGTGAACCAGATGCTTAATGCATTCCAAAAACTTGGATGTAATATGAGTATCAAAATTCATTACCTGCACAGCCATTTGGACCGTTTCCCAGACAACGTAGGCAGTCTGAGTGAAGAACAAGGTGAAAGATTTCACCAAGATATTAAAACAATGGAGGACCGCTACCAAGGAAGATGGGATGCCCATATGATGGCAGATTACTGCTGGAACCTAAAAAGAGACTGTGCAAAGAAACATTCAAGGATGTCACGAAAACGAAGCTTCCGAAGTGTTGAATAGATCGTTTTGAACAAATTATTTGATTTTTTATTCATAAAAACTATTATAAAATGTAGTTACAGAGTTATTATGTACTTGATGTTTGTGTTTATATGGTTTTCATTATTTTCAAAGTGTTCCAAATAACAGATTTAAATGTCATAGTTTTCTTTTCACTTACAGTAAAACAGCACCTATGCAATTTTCAACGTTGTAGCAGGTCAGTCTTGCAATTCCTATATCTCAAAAACTAAAGCTGTTAGGGGAAAACTAACGCCATATTTGGATTCAGCGTCCCAATTCTACTTCAAATCAGCTAAGAAACACCCGGCACCAAAACCACTGTAAGCCAGTGTAATTTGTCTGTTTCCGAAGGTCCCTGTAGCTCAAGGGCTTTGTTTACTCCAATATTCAAAGTATGTCCGAAACAACTCAAATGTTGGAAATCGCTCAAGTCAACAATGGCCTTTACAATATTGGCACTACTGTTGTTACACAACGAACATTTTCAGTTGGTATTTCCCACATATCTATACTAAAATATAAAGCCTCTAACAGATTTGATTTCGGAAAATCGGAATTCCGGAACTTCATCGCAAATATCGGAAGTTCGGAATTCCGGAATCTGGAAACAAGATCTGAAATTTCGGAATCTCGGAATTCCGGAATTCCGAGATTCCGAAAATTCCGAAATTCCGAGATTCCGAAAAACGGAATTCCGATAAATTCCGGAATTATCGATATTCCGAATTCCGGAATTGAAATCTCAATTCCGAACACGCCTACTACAACCCTGTTTATTGGGAATAAAGTCTATTATTGTGGCCTGTGTCCACTGTGCCTTTTGATCAATGTCAATTAAAACATGATTCCGAGAGAGCATGAAACGGGAGTTGAGCAAATAATTTCAAAAGGAGGATCGGGGATTTGACCAGATAATTTCAAATTCACAATATTTCAAAAGGAGGATGGGGGATATTATAACTCAAATACAGCAACCAGTTTTACAGCAAAACCAGAACAATGTGACACTGCAAGCGAAAATGTCGCCCTTGAACTCCGATTAAACATTATAGTAATAGAATAGTAAGTACTGTATAAATAGTAACTGGCTTAGCGAAACAAAGAAAAAACTTCTATAATAGACGCAAATGTTAAAAATTTTGGTAAACGTTTTAGTCTATTTTGAAACACAGCTTGACTAATATATCTTAATAATAAATATGTATAAGACATCCTAACAATAAAAACGGAAAACTACTCTTAATTAGCTCTGTAGAAAGGACGCAGAATTAAAGCAAAAATGAAGCTAGAAATCTTAAACTGCAACATGAAACAACAACAAAATTTGATACTTATACTAAATATATAATAGCTTTCTAAAATATTTCACGATTTGGAACATGTGAAAATCTGCATATCAATGTCTCGCACTGGATGTGAGCACACTGCCACTGAGCCACCGTGCCCTCTATACTATATTAGTAATTTTGCAACTGTTTGTTCATCTCAAGGAAACAACTGTAGAAAAGACAGGCAAAAAGAGAAAACTGTCAGCCTCAACCATCCTCATCGACTCTCCTCTGACCGGTCGACAAACATTATGCATGAAGAGAGCTAATGAACTTTTCTTTTCTTTTGGATAACTCAAAGTCTACGCCAGAGGATAAAGGACTTCATATCGTTACAACTAAAATACTTTTTTTTCAGCTGGCATGCATTTAAAATTGTTTGAAAATTTTCATTACACTTATATTTTCATATTAAGGTGTCCCCCCCTACAAATTTTGGTGGGAGGGAAATGCAAGCATACAATTTTTGGTGGTGAGGGGGGAATTCCCCCCGTCCCCCAAGGATTTCGCACCCTGGTTCAAACAGATTTACATCAACAGCATACACCATAATCTGGTGAATACCATTCAACTATAGTCCCTGGTTCCTATCTTTGATTTTTCTTATAGCGTACTCCGGAACAAAGCTGAATAATGACCGCGATAACGCATATTCTTGTTTCAGGCCAATCTCGACGTGGAAGCTCGCATTTTTCTACCGGACTTTGCTCTGGAATTCATTTAAACACTTAATAAATCTAGCTTTTACAGTATTCCAAATTCTGTAAGAATGTTGTACAATGTTTCCCTCCTTACCGAGTTGTAAACCTTTCTAAAATCAATAAACAGTTGATGTATTGGTAATATATGCCCATTTCTTTTCGATTATTTGTCGAATGGTAAATATCTGGTTGATTTCGACTAAATTCACACTGATAATCTCCAATAATTTCATCTGCGTATGGGGTCAATCTTATTAATAGAATGTTAAGAGAAATGCCTCGATAATTATTACAATCAATTTTGTCGTCTTTCTTGTGAATTGGAACAGTGATTGATTCTTCCACTCTTTTAAAATGTATTCCATAGTTTTTCTTTTTTGTAAAAAAAAAAAAAAAAGTTTCGTAACTATATGTTGAATTTTCTTGTTAAAAATTTAGTAACCTTCAACATTGGGTAAACCGTGATGGTGGTTATATATTCTACAGCCTAGGAAACCATATGCTCAGATGAACCATCTATTACGTATATGATCCATGAACAAAAAATTCGATACTTTTCCGATTCTGAACAAGCTTAACTAGTGTATATACGAACCTTGAACTAGCAGTCAGTGCATTACAGAATTTGGGCGCTTTACCGATTTTGCAGATCCGAAGCATCTGATAGGTGGTAATAGATTATTACGTATGTGATCAATCAGTGAAAAATGTGTTCGAAATATTCATACAATGTTTATATGAAAATTAAAACTTAACTGAAAAATTTCAAGAATGTAGACCTACAGAACCACCCGAAACGAAGCTCTTGATGTGCAGATTTCTCTTATGTTTTTCTTTACTTTGCTTCAAAAAGACGGTGTGTATTGAAGTAAAAATACTACATACAATTTTGCTAGTTATTTGTGTATCATTTTTAAAGTACTTATTGTATATAAGATGTTAAAGTATTATTACATATATTGGTTAATCCTTTAGAATTCATAATGTAAATATGTTAAGAATTTTAAAATTTTTTTTTGAAATTCATTGTTTATTTTCGAGGTTTCATATTATTATCTGCATCAGCCACTATTTAAATGAGTTCTTTTTGTTGTAGAGACGCGAAACAAAGTCTGCTTTATCAGTTTAAAGCAAAGTTTTCAAAAAAGCCCAAACTTTCCCAAGCAAAAAAGCGAAGCAGAAAAAACCGAGTTTTTTTTTTCAAAAAAAAAACGTGTTTTTTCCGAGCCCTTGCATCTCTAGGCATAGCAGTTATAATTGATAGTTGTATATTCTCCGTTTTATTACGCTCCGCAAGGGAAGGGAATTCACAGTGTTAGTTTATGAAAACCACGATTTCCCTAGTTACCCCTTACAGAAGCCTTATCCGATTAGTTATCGGTGGAAATGAAAAACTTTTTTCTGCTCCATAGTTTTCAAGCTACTACAATTAAACAAACTGAAAATTAACAACAGAACATCCATACGTATGAGTTATGAGTCAATTTACATGGTTTGAAAAAAAAAAAAATGATTTACACCTTTGGTTACATCTGGCAACATTGTGTGGTTCCTAGTGTACTTCAATCGTTGGTTCCTAGTTTAAAAATATGCATGAACAAGGGTTAATTTTGGTATAACCATTATTCGTGTATCACTTCAGGTTCAAAAGTTCTACTATCCTAAACTCCGCGTTGCATTGTATATTGGACACCCTGTACTTCATGCAATAGCTTTTCTATTTCTATTATTACACCTATTGTTATTGCAAAGAATGCTTAATGTAAGGATTTGGTTAAATTCAAGGTATGAAATTCGTTAATAAACTCTTAGTTATAAATAAGGGAACACATATTTGAACGCAGAGAGAATTCAACTTCTGAAAGGGGAGAGGTGCAGTCTGTATGTGAAACTGATTCACTGATAGACGCTCAGGCCATACTAATATAGATCTATCTACAGTTGTGAAACTTGTACCCCCCCCCCAAAAAAAAAACTATTTTTGTTACAAAAACAATCAATAACAAATTATTTTCTTAAAAATAAATATAAAGACGGAACACCTGAAGTTATGGAAATTAAACTAGGCATACAAACTCCTAATCGAAAATAAGCTGACACGTGTTTCAGGGGAAAGGGGATATTTTCTATATTTTTCTCGCCATATTGAAATCGACGTTCTCTATTGTTTGTGATCACATAACAGAAAGCGGCTTACCCGTTTAAAATTAATTTTGGATAGTTAGTGTTTAACTCAAGCTGTTTTTTTCTTTCTTTTTTTTTTATCAAGTCACTATGACTAAAGCGAAGACGGGAGTGCATGCAAAAAATTGAAAATCCTATGAGTTAAATCATCCAAATTTACTAGAATCCTAGAGAACAATTACAAATTTTTATTTATATTTTGACAACTTCAAAATTTAAGGGTGGGTCAAATGCACTTCACCCAGTGTCTATGAAAGACAATGAGACCTTGTATACATCTATATGATTTTATATGTTACAATCTATCTTAGCGAACGCTAAGCACAACATTCAGTCATATTTTTGGAATTGGGGGGAAGAGGGCAAAATATTTTGCTTAGGTTTCATGCTTTCTTGCTATATTTTCTGTATTTTTTGATGGTTTAGGTTAGGTTTGGTCAGTTTAGGCTAGTTTGAGTTAGTTTAGGTTAGGATTTTTTTCTTTTGTTTTAAGGGGCCAGAATTCTTTGCTTAAAATTCGTACTTTCTTCTCATATTTTCTGTGTTTTTGATGGTTTAGGCTCGGTCATGTTATGTTACGTTATGTTAGTACTTAGTACCTTACGTAACATCAACTCATTTCTCGTGTAAACACGATGTTTTTACCTGCTTTTGGGTCCAAAGTTCCAAAAATATCCCCATTCAAAACTCGTTTCTCATGATAATTAAATTTTCTGACCGAAATTTAAATTTTCCGAAAGTTACATTTGACAATATATTTTTGACAATTTTGTACCCATAAAGGTAGAATAAACAGGACCAACAAAATTTAATGAAGTATATATTCAAGCCCTAGGGAATATTCACCTACAGAGCCTGCTCTAACACATAGGCTATGCAACATGTGCATTTGCACAATGCGGCAAAATTACTCATAACTATATTAAAATAAATAGTTTTTGTTGGAAACAGATTTCATGATGATGGTAGACCAAGCTGACCTATTTGAATACTACATTCATAAATCAAGTTTAGGTCGTATTAGTTTAAGGTCACACGAACAGTGCTAAAGCAAATGGCCAAATAAATTCCAGCAAGAATTGCTTAATTGCTTTTAAATACAATAATTCAATTCTCGAACACTAGCAAGCACCTGTTCCATTTTGTTAGTTATCACAGTTTTGATCGAAAACTAAGTCGTCTTCGACAAACAAGTTCCTAATCACTGATGGTGGAAACAAGTTTTTTTTTTTTTTAAATCTCTTAACAGATGTAGAGGGTAAATCAATAAATAAAGATAAAAGAGCTAGTTCCACTGGAATTGTAAACTGATATATTAAGACTGAAACCCGATATTGAATTCTATAAAAAGAATTACTATCTTTTCTCTGCAGGTGTGTTTGCTCTATCTTCACAAACATAATAAATTATTATTTAAAGAAAAAACAGACACAACGAGACTATATTTCTAGTGTTTAGGCCTTTCTGAGTGCGAGTGCCTTTCCCTCTCCTTCGTTGTTCATGATTGAGTAGCATCTTAAAATCGCGGCTTTAGGGATGCGCACGAGTCGAGATTTAAGCCTTACGCTCGACTCGTCTCGACAAAATGTTGTCTCGACTCGAAAATATGTGTCTGTCTCGACTCGAATTCGAGTCGAGACAAAATATACGAGTTAAAATATACGTACACATCAGCCAGAATATTATGACTACCTACCTTATTGTTAGTGTGTCCAACTTTGGCAAGGATAACAATGGCGACGCGTCTTGGCATGGACGCAATGATCCTTGAAAGGTCACTGGAGAGAGTTGATTGGTACACATAGGCAAGGGCGCCGATTTTTCTGTAAATTTGGGGGGGGCATTCAGATGCAGAAGGCATATATATGAGGATTTTAAGAAAAATTGTATTCAAATTATGCCAAATATTGTATATTCATAAATACAATGCGGGGGCCCACATGAGCTTTGGGGGTGCCCGGGCCCCCTCGGCCCCCAGGATCGGCGCCCTTGCACACAGGTCACCTAATTTCCGTAAATTCCGGGGAGGGGGCGAAGCACTCTGAAGTCATGTTCAATCACATCCCATTTGTGTTCGATTAGGTTCAGATCAGGCGAGTTGGGCGGCCAACACATCACTTGGAACTTGCCCCTGTGTTCCTCGAACCACTCCATCACAATCCTGGCCTTGTGATATGGTGCATTATCTTTTCGAAAAATGCCACTACCGTTGGGAAACATGGTCGTCATGAAGAATTGTACGTAGGTCTGCAGGCAGTGTGTGATACGCCTTGGCCGTTATGGTGCCTTGCTCGAGCTCCACTAGACACATAGATGCTCACGTGAATGTTTTCCGGAGCATAATTAAGCCGCCGCCAGCTTGTTTCCGTCCCGCAGTACAGGTGTCAAAGAACTGTTCTCTTGGAACACGACGGATTCGCAACCTCCCATCGTCATGATGAAGAAGGTATCGGGATTCATCAGACAATGCAACGCTCTGCCACTGTGCCAAGGTTTAATGACGATGGTCATGTGTTCATTTCAGTCGTAGTTGCCGATGTCGTGGTGTTAACATTCGCACATAGATGGAACATGGGCTTCGGAGGCCCATCGTTAGGGGTGTTCGGTGCCCTGTGTGTTCAGACGCACTTGTACTTTCCCCAGTAATAAAGTATGATGTTAGTTCTGCCACAGTTCGCTGCCTGTCTTGTTTTACCAGTCTGCCCAGCCTATGACGTCCGACATCTGTAATGAGGTGGGGGCGCCCAACCCCTCGACGTTTGGACGTCGTTTTCCTTTGGTTTCGCGACTTGTTGAAGACACTCACCACAGCACTCCTCGAACACCCGACAAGTCCTGCAGTTTCCGAAATTCTCCTGCCGAGTCTGCGGGCCATTACAACCTGCCCTCGGTCAAACTCAGATCGCGCGCCTTCCCCATTCTACACACGGCCAGCACTCTCACTGATACTACATGCACCGTACGTGTGTCTGACTAGCAGGCGTTCGTCGGCAGGTGACACAGATATCGCCTGGACGGAAATTATATCGATAGTAGGTTGATAGTCATAATGTTCTGACTGATCAGTACATACTAAATAAATTTAAAATGTAGGAAATTTTCAACATTCTGATTAACTTGCAGGCAATTTCACAATGAAAAGGAGAAACTGACTTGGACAAGACAACGGTTAGTTGATGGGGCAATCTTTTATTCTTGTCTTTGAGGTGTGAGCTTTGACCATGCCTTGTGAAATTTTGATGTTTGGTGCTCATCAGTCGCGCTTCCACTTTTTTCTAATTGTTCCACTTCATGATAATTAACAATACATTCCGCAGTTCGAATACATGTTCACGTTTTCATTCAATCCAACTCAAGCCGCTTCAGATACTATAGAGTTGTATTTGTTTACGAAGAATTAATTGCGTATTAGAAATACACCCCAACAAAACATTCTGCGTGCTCATCTGCTCAGTATTCAAGGTTTCAATTACAACTTGAATTGTTAAAATGCGAACGTAAGTTGCATTAGATATCTAAGCAGTTCCTATGGATAATTCAAGCACATGCTAATTAAGGTTTTTCTAGCAAGCACTTCTGCTGTTCATAAACCTTACGCATTGAAGTATGAAAAAAAAAAAAAAAAAGAAAAGAAAAGAAAGAAAGAAAGAAAGAAGTAAAATTGGTAATTTTGCAACCGTGACTCACTCGGGCTCATGCTTTCTATCCTCAATGGAGCTCGCGTTCGCTAATCTCAATGAGGACCACACTAGTCAATTCTCACTAATTCTCACTAATTCGAGCTTGAGCTTGATATTTACTGTGAAATTCTCTTTAGCTCGATCTCGTAATGCCACACGTCCTTTCCTGTTTTTACATTTGTCTCACCATTTTCGATTTATACGGTGGCCGTGGACTTCTTTCAATTAAGTTTTTGTTTTCATTTTGACCCGCCGCCATTTTGCACAGGGTTGTCGTAGAGTCGAGACTTGCTCCATTTTCCATCATTTTACAACAGATTTCAAAAGATGTGCTACTTAACCCCCCTTGCCATTTGAAACTTTTGAGTTGGATCCCGTCTGGGACTCTGCGGGGAATCCTGGGGCAAACTTTTTTACCCCAAAAAAGTGTGGCCTTGAAAATGATGGGATACATGTTCACCGAGTTTTTCATTTACCCAACCGTTTCCGAACAAATGACTCGGTTCAAACTATTCTAGCAGGTAATTCCCTAGCTACGGCTTTTTAAATATCTAGAAATTGGCCATGTTTTTGGCCAATATCACGGGAACGGTAAGCCATAGAGATATGATATTGGTGGTAATCAATCCCTAATAGAATGTTAAACATTTTTGTCCCGATATTAATTGGTGGCCACTGGCCAATTGGGCATTGGCCAAACCACTGGCCAGTTGAACAGTGGCCACCGGTTACTATTTGGTACCGTTGAATATGTTGTAACTCACGATATCCCGCCCGATGACACGTGTAACTTCGGGATTCGTCTAGTTATAGCATATCAAATGCGAACACAATTGTTTCGTTCGGATCTCAGTGGAGCCATCCCTTGTCAGTAAGCAACTGTATTCTTCAAATAACAAGTTGTTATATCTCGAATTGTTTTCTTGGAAGATATTTCTGGTAAATACGATAATTTATTGTAATACACGGTAATTCTAGTCTAAGATACACGATATCGAAAATATGGCATTATAGACTAACATAATAATATGCAAATGCTACACTGGAAAATAAAATCTTTGGGAAATGGCAAAGAGCAACCTGACATTCATGTTCACAGTCATTCCTCATTATTTGATTTTAATTATTACTTCATTATCAACGAACTTAAAAAGTTCGTTACTGAATTCTCTATGTCTGTGTCTGTGTCTGTCTGTCTGTCTGTCCGTCTGTCTGTTATTTGCGATTTTTCAATTTTGAACCGTGTATTTGATAAAGCTTCAAAAACTATCAGAAAAAGTGATTAAATTTTTCGCGTCACTCTTACTGTTCCCAAGATATTGGCCAAAAAATGGCCGAGAGATTTAAGGAGCCATATCTCGGGAACCATAAGTCATAGAGAGATCACATTGATGTTGTTCATTACCTAAGGGGATGGTGAACATTTTGGTATCAAATAGTAACCGATTAACACTGGCCAATTGGCCACTGGCTTGGCCAATGGCCAGTTGTATAGTGACCACCAATTAATATCGGTACTAAAATGCATACCATCCTCTTAGGTATTGACTAACACCAATATCATCTCTCTATGACTTACCGTTTCCGTGATATTGGCCAAAAATGGAAAATTTCTAGCTATTTAAGGAGCCATAGCTCAGGGACCATAAGTTGTAGAGAGATGACATTGATGTTGATCAATACCTAAGAAGATGGTGAACTTTTTGGTACCAAATAGTAACCGGGGGCCAGTGTCCAACTGACCAGTGGTTTGGTCAGTGGCCAGTTGTATATTGGTCATCAATTAATATTGATACGAAAATGTATAACATTCTATTAGGAATTAATTAACAGCAATATCGTCTCTCTATGACTTACCATTCCTGTGATATTGGCCAAAAACGGCCAATTTCTAGATATTTAAGGAGCCATAGCTCGGAAACCTTAAGCTGTAGAGAGATGATATTGACGTTGATCAATACTTAAGAGGATGGTAAATATTTTGGTATCAAATAGTAACCGGTGACCACTGTCCAACTGGCCACTGGTTTGGCCAATGGCCAGTGGCCACTAATTAATATCGGTACCAAATTTTTTACCTTCCTCTTAGGTATTGATTAACTCCAATATCATCTCTCTATGATTTACCGTTCCCGTGATGTTGGCCAAAAAATGGCCAATTTCTAGATATTTTACGAGCCATAGCTTGGGAGCCGTACGTTGTAGAGAGATCATATTGGTGTTGATCAATACCTAAGAGGGTGGTGAACATTTTAATACCAAATAATAACCAGTATCCACTGATTAACTGTCCAACTGGCCACCGTTCCCCAGATATTGGCCAAAAAGTTCAAATTTCTAGATATTTAAGCAGCCATATCTCGAGAACTGTAAGTCATAGAGAGATAATATTTTACTAATTTTTGTGAGAGAGAAGGTGGTGCGATGAAATTATTTACTTTTACATCTAGGAGCAATGACAGTTTTCCTTCCCGCTCCATCTCTCCATTCTTTTTAAGTTCGTTCTGGCAATGCTCATGGAGCATTCTCAACTGGTTTAATTCTGTGAAACTGTTAGAATTAATTATAAGCTGTGTAGAAGCGCTTTCAAAATGCATTAAAATTATAAATGACAAGTAAAAGGTGCCTTGCTGAGCGTACCTTGTAGAGGCCCCCCTCAAGTATGCTCCCCTGAACCGCGGGGTCTGCGCGCCCTTTATCGCCGTCACTGGCTAATATGAATATGAAACAGATGCCAGGCAAGGACAACTAGCGGTGTTTCCCATATGATCAGACGATGACTTATTTATGGCACGAGCCATAGTAGAAGGCGGTATAGTTGAAGAAACTACACCCTCTCAGTAACCTAAATTGCACGAAAATTTCCAAAGCAGGTTCATTGACCTGTGTACCTCATCTTGCCCACTTTGTCCAAGAGTGGGATGGTTTGTTTCTAACTTTTCTACCAAAAGCATTTGTCTGGAATGGTGTTTCGGAGACAATAAAATAAAGAAAATATACTAGGAAGAGAGAGAGGAGGGAGTGTATACCCTACCAATTATTTTTCCCTCTAAACCAGCGTTTCCCAACCTTGTTCAACTTGCAGCACACTACGGGTGTAACATGGATTCTCGCGGCACACTTATAGATATTATTATTTGTAAATATAAAACACACTGGTATTTTTTTTCTTTGATTACTGATCTCCTTCGCACAGAGAAGAAAGCTCGATCACTGGGTTTTCCTCGTGGTAAATCACTATGCTTATTTTTCATTCTAATTTAAAAGGAGAAAACAACTGCAATGAAATGTTGGACTCAGGTTATTAAAAATACGCTTACTCTTTCGAAAACTGTATCCAACCTTTTATTAAGAATGAAGATCATTAAATAACGAACGAACAAATAAATCTATTTTACTTCTAAAACACAAATGTAAATAATTTATCGAAAGGATTGAATGATATTTTAAATTTTTAAGTTACGAAATACTCTGTAACGATAAAGAAGCACTAATGGTCATAACAATGTTAACAAATACTTTTTTCAACATTAGAAATGTACAGAAAAGTAACACGGCATGAAACTTAAAATTGTAGGTTCATAGTAGAGCTTCATAGTAATGTGCAATACAAATATACATTTTCCCCTACGTTTTGCAATTTGATTGCTATAGAATTAATAATTTTGTTTTCATATCCTCACGGCACACCAGTGGCCCATTCACGATACACCAGTGTCGCGATTTTTACTGCTAGCTTCTCATTTTAGATAGGTATATTTGCAACAAAGGGGGGGGAAGTAGCGTGCACCTTTGCACCCCCCCTAAATCCGGCCCTGTCCAGAAGTTATGTAGCCCTATTGCGTTCATGGAAATAAAAACACAATAGTGATAACTATGCTAAATTACTATAGACTGCCAATTGCTTATTCAGAGAATTTATGATGTTCACTTTATTGCAATGTTCTTATACAAACTAGACATAGGCTACGGATAATAGTTTTATACAAACTAGATAATCAATTATTATTATTATTATTATTATTATTATTATTATTATTATTATTATTATTATTATTATTATTATTATTATTATATTTGAAGTACAATCAAATATCAAGATATTAATTATTAGTTTTAATTAACTAAATTGCGCTGAAAATTAAATCTTGATCTCGAAAGATTAACTATTAAGTTTATGCGTTCTATAATTTTCTACAGTAATAAATGCTGCAATTGGTTTCAAGACTGTTTCTGGGTGAATACTTTCTTCAAAAAAATATTAAAAATTATAGAAAAATTTTCGAGACATTCGAGTCGAGTCGAGATTTTTCTCAGCTGTCTCGACTCGTCTCGAATTTTACAAAGTGTGTCTCGACTCGAATTCGAGTCGAGTCGAGTCGAGATTCGAGACATGTCTCGACTCGTGCGCATCCCTACGCGGCTTTTAAGATTTGTTCTTTCTTGAGAAGAAGGGGGGGGGGGGAATGAAGCCATTGCACACGACGGCAAATTGCCTAGGGCCGGTCCTGTTCACCTACATATGATTTTCAAAATTCCGAAATTTAAGAGGGCCCTTCTCAAATTTAATAGGAAAGCATCAATATACCCACTTCCTATGAAAAGAGAATGGACAATTGTACTCACATGATAAAAAGGTCAAAAATCTCCATTTTTGAATCTTTGGCAATTTTGAACCCAGAAGAGAGAACAAGATAGATCACCCAAAGGACATCGTACAAAAAAGCATTACACTTCCTCGTCAGTCCGATTGGGGTGATTTTTGGATATATTGTAGCTGAGGAACCACGGTCAATTGTTCATATGGGGAAAACTCCCTATGACCAACCCTGTGACCTCCAAGGGTCACCAAAGGTCACACAACGGGTTTTGTTGGAATTGTTGCGAACTTGGCATACAAAATGCAGTAGAAATGTAATGGAACGTCACTAATCGAAACATGTTGTGGGAGACGTCAGCCAGCAAATCAGTCCTACCGTTACCCGTAGCAAGTAACTTGGACCCCTCTCCTCACCAGGCCCACATTTAGGTAAGTGGTACCCTGTGCTCGAGCACAGGGCGGCAAAATTTAGGGGACGGCAAAAGTTTGGATTTTAAAAAAATACAGAATAAAGTAATATTTAAAACTAGCAACCCGCAGAGTTCTGCGCAAGCGCGAGAAAATATGTTCATGTGTTTAATTCGCTCTAATTACAGTAGTTACTAATAAGCTAGCTTATCTGCTTCTTTTAAAAAGTCATCCTTTCCCTCCCCCACTCCAAGGAGTGATGATGAAGTTGAACATCAAGAAAACTGATACCGTTAAACTCAGCGACCTCGAAAACAATGAATTCAACACTAATATCTAGGGCCCGGATTTTTATATGCTAAAAAACTGTAAAATATTTATTTTTTATGTGCTAAACAATGAAAAAATATTTGCTAAAAATTAAAAAAAAATATTTAACAAAAAACAAGGAAAAGTATGGGAAAACGCCCAACATACAAAAATAAATATTGGTACTCACCAACAGCTCCTATTCATCAGATGTCGAAATTCCATGTGCATTGCAGTGAATAACTAACGTCTTTTTTAAATTGTCCATCGTACAGCCATGACTATTGTCACGAAATAATGCCTTATATTGAGAAAATGAACGTTATACATCACACGATGTTCACCTAGTGTATTTGAAAAGAGGCATATCACGAATATTCACACCAACTTCACTTGTGTTTTGGCCTTCCCATACTTCAGATATTATACATAGGGTTTTATAGCCAAGGTTTTCTCAGACAAATCCTTAAATTCTTTTTCTTACGACTTCAGCTTTCGAAGCAGAAAGAGCATTCAGCTTTCTTTCAACGCACTCTACTTCTTTACTCGAAGTACTCAATAAATCTTCCGTAGTTTCTAGTATCGTCATAGAGTGAGCCAAGAAACCGAAATTGGGAGATATGAAAGCCAAATGACATTTCAAGCTACTGCCACTTACTAAAAGGATGAACCATCGTCTGGGTTTAGTTTAATTACTGCAGACACAAATGCTTGAAAATGATCCGCATAATATAGAACTGCATTAGTCCAGGTATCCCACCGTGTGACTACGGGTGTTGGAGGAAGTGAAGGATCGGGTTTTGTTTCTTTGAAAAGCTCAACTCTAGTTTGCGGGTTTACGAAAATGTTTCCCCATTTGACACTAAGTTATCCACTTTAGAATAAATGGTTCGGATTTTTTCATACATAGGCGTTTACGACACGTCACGTGAATCATGTTAGAGCAGCATATGGAAAGAGCTTTACCAGCTTTCCTCATACAAGGAGCACTATCAGGGGCGCCATTTCAGAGTTCGCTTGAGGGGGTCAAGAGCTCCACAGACACAAGACTTTCACATTTTGTATTAGTATATCAGTAGACAGTCGATTAAAGTATATGTATTCCTCAAATTCTTCGGGGGGGGGGGCAATTTCTGCCTCCTGCTTCCCCTTAACACTAGAACGCCCAAAGGGATCAATTTGATCCTTTTGCGAAATTCATTTTTTTCATATCTACCATATTATAAGGAATTGAAAGGTGGCATTACCTGACTTTTCCTAAATTGTTGATGTGGCATAGAGAAAAAAATGATATTGTGGTTGTTTAATTTAATAATCTGATATCGATCGATTTACCTTAAACGCCCAGGGGATCAAATTGATCCTGCAGTTGAAAATGTTATCATACTTTCTCGTATCGACTATTATGTTGCTTCTCCCTGAGCAGCTTTCAGTTACAATGATTTAATTTGTCAAACCAAACGTTTCGAAATCTTCCTTTCCGGTACAAGGACATCTGTTGGGTACTATTGAGTTAGAATGTGCCTTCATACCGTCATTTGTCATTACGTGGTAGTGACGTGGCAACGTGTTTGGCGCAATGCAGCAGTTGACACTTTATTCGAAGGTGTGACAAATAAAATCTATGTATAAGTAATTTTGTGGTGAAGAAGCATTTACGAAAATGGCACAAAGTAAACTATTAAATCCTCATAAAGTTCTTGAAGAGCTTCAAAGAATATCCGAAGACAAATCTGATGCGGTGAAATGTCATCGAACTCAGAAGACAATTTGTAATGGGATACATAATGTAGTGAGCAATCTTCTGAAGACGTTAGTCTTGCAGATGAAAATGAAACTACCGAAGGTGAGTACATTTTACCTCAGTCTGTTTTATTCAATACCGTACCGTGTTTATATTATCTAAAAGTCAATAAGAAAATCCAATAATTTCAGACAACTATTGAAGAAATGTGATGAAATATTCGTTGTGATCGAAATATTTGGTCCCTTGTGAAGTAACATTTTATGGGCCAATCACATACTTTGCATGAATATTTTATTTCACAAAAATCATGTAATAAATTTACATTATCTATTTGTAAAATACGAAAGCAGTCGCACTGAATTTTTCTCTCTGCCTTTTTTGCAGGCATTCCAGTACATAATGAAGTAAGATCAGAACAAGATGGACACATGTGTGGATGTTCAGGTGAAGGCATCAGTGCGGCGGCGAAACAGTATACAGCTCCAAACAGTACTGTATGGGAGGAAATACCTGCTAATGTTAGAAACGCGGGTCGGAAATGTCTTCATAACATTCTATGGGAAATTCCAGGGCCAACACCGCATACCAGAAGAAATGTAAGTAGTGAATCTGTGTCAAGTGCATGGCGCTAATTCATAGAAAAACGCATACTTACCCACATAAAAAACTGTACCGAAACAGAAACGCGTTATGTGCTGAAGAACAATACCTGGTCACTAAGTTTATCGGAACTCGAAGCTTTCATAGCGATTCTGTATGCTCGTGGCGTTAGTGGCAGTAAAAATATTGAGGTTCATGCAATGTGGTCGAAGTCTTGGGGATTACCATTTTGTCCCGAGACTATGAGCAGTAATCGATTTTGCGAAATAATGAGGTTCCTAAGATTTGATATTAACGCTGACAGATTGATTCGCCAGATAAGTACGGGCAAAAATTCTGGCTGCTGTAGATATAGATGCGAAATATATTTTGAACGGCTTCCTTTGCGTTGGTAAGGAGGAAGAACGCCCTGCAAATAAAGAGTTCCGGAGTACGTTGTCATGCGTCTTATGGAACCATTTTCTGGCAAAGGTCAAAACGTTACTACAGACAACCATTTTACGTCACTAAAGCTGAAAATCTGAAAGCAAAATTATCTACCATTGTTGGGACAGTGAATAAAAGTAGAAGAGAAATACCGACAGAAATTAAATCAGAGAAAGCACCTTTGAACTCCACAAAGATTCTCAAAAGCAAGGACGTAACAATGACCGTTTAATCAAGGTAAGAAAAGTAAGAATGTTTTGGTATTGAGCTGTCTTCATGATACCGTGGTCATAATCGGCAATAATAAGAAAGTTCCTGAAACCATTGCTTATTATAATGGAACGAAATACGGGGTTGACATTGTAGACAAAATGGCCAAGCAATATACAGTGAAAGCGTCATCAAGAAGATGGACAATTCATACTTTTTATAATATACTTGATCTTGCAGTAATTAATGCAGTTGTAGTATACAGAGCAGTCACTGGAATGAAGATATCACGGAAGGAGTTTATTCAAAGCTAGCAGAAGAACTCCGGACAGAATACCTGCACCTTCGGTCTGAGGATTCAAGTGAAGCCATAAGAACAGAAGACGACATAGATTTAAATTCAGAAATCCGCGTAAACGACGTAATTGCCAGAGACTGCCAGTAAACTGCAAGAGACACAAGACGTCTGCAAACTGTAGCACTTGCAAAAAGGCAGTTTGTGGAAAATGTGTTCGTAAAGTAACTTATAAATGTAGAAAATGTGTGTAATCACGGTGATACCGGAGCAGTATTGAGTACCATATTCGTGAACAAAGATGAGGAAAGCTGTAAACAGAAGTAGTTACAGGGCTTCCGAAATAAATTTTGTATTAAGATGTAAGTAATGACTACTATGTACTTATGTGGTAAACACACCAAAAATATATGTACAGATTACACACACACACACACATACGTACATACATACATATTTTATATATATATATATATATATATATATATATATATATATATATATATATATATATATATATATATATATATATATGTATGTATGTATGTATATCAAACTTGCTAATAAAACTTTATTGGAACATGGTTTTGTTTTTCTACACAGTGAAGAAAAAGAAAAAAAACTCGAGTAGTGTTTGTTAGAAAGGTAAGTATGTACAAAAAGAAGCTAGGGATCAAATTGATCCCTACGGGCGATCTAGGTGAAACGAATTTCCGGGAGTTCTAGTGTTAAATGACGCCCCTGAGCATTATCAGTCAGAAAAAGCGAAACTGTCGTATTTCACACCATTCGGCCACAAAATGTGCAAAGATTAATCGAACAGCCTGGCAATTGTCACGTGATTCCTAACTGATAGTTCTTTAAAGGCTAGCAGTGCTGTGCCTACGATTACTTCCCCTTCATCTACGGTCACTCCTCCGCCTTCACTTTTGACTTCAAAGTACAAAGCGCTCCGTAGAAGCTCTATGTTTGACACAAGTTACCCCCGCGCTGATAGGCAGAATTTATGACGATGCTGTTTCTACTGGCGGAAAATTGCTTGTAAATACGATGGATAGATTTATGTAGCCTATTCTTTTCCCTATGTTAATTTCTTTTGAGCGAAAGAAAAAAAATCGTTGTGAAATTCAGAAAAAAATAACGGAAAATTATTAAAATATGTATTTATAACAACAATGTCCAAAATATTTATTTACATAATTTTTTAAAGAAAATATTTATTTTTATTTGAAATAAAATTTGTAATTTACACTTGCAGACTCTTAATTGGGATAATAAAATTTATCTTGGGCATGTACGTGTTTGGAAAAAAAGATGTTTTTACATAAAAATCCGGGCCTTAACTAATGTCTGTCGTCTTCCATTTTTTAAAATCTTGCCCGCCTCCCTGGAGAGTAGACTATGACCTTGAAGTTGGAGTATTAAAACTGTCACTGCAGTCGGGCGAATGTGTCCATGCGCTTCATTTGTCACCAGATTCTGTCCTTCGCGAAACTGTTCACACAATTCGTACACTCTTGTCCGTGACATCGTTTGTTCACCATACTGTGCTTGCAATCTTCTGAAAATCTCAGCTGGATTAACTTTCACCTTCACAAGAAATTTAATTACACTCCGCTGCTCTACAGTCACAGACACACTGCTTGTCGCCATGTTCGCTGCAACTGCTGCGCGTGCGCCAAATACGTCATGCCGGGCGCTAGTTACTCGAGAAGAAATAATTACGTTACCCGCAAGTTTCGTCATGATGCGGCTATTCATCGATTATTTACGTACGAAAATCCCGATCAACCTTGAACGACCCTTGTATTAATATATAAGGTATTAAAACCTCATCAAAGAATATAAGTTTCATCATGATCCGGCTATTCATCGATTATTTACGTACGAAAATCCCGATCAACCTTGAACGACCCTTGTATTAATATATAAGGTATTAAAACCTCATCAAAGAATATAAGTTTCATCATGATCCGGCTATTCATCGATTATTTACGTACGAAAATCCCGGTCAACCTTGAACGACCCTTGTATTAATATATAAGGTATTAAAACCTCATCAAAGAATATAAGTTTCATCATGATCCGGCTATTCATCGATTATTTACGTACGAAAATCCCGATCAACCTTGAACGACCCTTGTATTAATATATAAGGTATTAAAACCTCATCAAAGAATATAAGTTTCATCATGATCCGGCTATTCATCGATTATTTACGTACGAAAATCCCGATCAACCTTGAACGACCCTTGTATTAATATATAAGGTATTAAAACCTCATCAAAGAATATAAGTTTCATCATGATCCGGCTATTCATCGATTATTTACGTACGAAAATCCCGATCAACCTTGAACGACCCTTGTATTAATATATAAGGTATTAAAACCTCATCAAAGAATATAAGTTTCATCATGATCCGGCTATTCATCGATTATTTACGTACGAAAATCCCGATCAACCTTGAACGACCCTTGTATTAATATATAAGGTATTAAAACCTCATCAAAGAATATAAGTTTCATCATGATCCGGCTATTCATCGATTATTTACGTACGAAAATCCCGATCAACCTTGAACGACCCTTGTATTAATATATAAGGTATTAAAACCTCATCAAAGAATATAAGTTTCATCATGATCCGGCTATTCATCGATTATTTACGTACGAAAATCCCGATCAACCTTGAACGACCCTTGTATTAATATATAAGGTATTAAAACCTCATCAAAGAATATAAGTTTCATCATGATCCGGCTATTCATCGATTATTCACGTACGAAAATCCCGGTCAACCTTGAACGACCCTTGTATTAATATATAAGGTATTAAAACCTCATCAAAGAATATAAGTTTCATCATGATCCGGCTATTCATCGATTATTTACGTACGAAAATCCCGATCAACCTTGAACGACCCTTGTATTAATATATAAGGTATTAAAACCTCATCAAAGAATATAAGTTTCATCATGATCCGGCTATTCATCGATTATTTACGTACGAAAATCCCGATCAACCTTGAACGACCCTTGTATTAATATATAAGGTATTAAAACCTCATCAAAGAATATAAGTTTCATCATGATCCGGCTATTCATCGATTATTTACGTACGAAAATCCCGATCAACCTTGAACGACCCTTGTATTAATATATAAGGTATTAAAACCTCATCAAAGAATATAAGTTTCATCATGATCCGGCTATTCATCGATTATTTACGTACGAAAATCCCGATCAACCTTGAACGACCCTTGTATTAATATATAAGGTATTAAAACCTCATCAAAGAATATAAGTTTCATCATGATCCGGCTATTCATCGATTATTTACGTACGAAAATCCCGATCAACCTTGAACGACCCTTGTATTAATATATAAGGTATTAAAACCTCATCAAAGAATATAAGTTTCATCATGATCCGGCTATTCATCGATTATTTACGTACGAAAATCCCGATCAACCTTGAACGACCCTTGTATTAATATATAAGGTATTAAAACCTCATCAAAGAATATAAGTTTCATCATGATCCGGCTATTCATCGATTATTTACGTACGAAAATCCCGATCAACCTTGAACGACCCTTGTATTAATATATAAGGTATTAAAACCTCATCAAAGAATATAAGTTTCATCATGATCCGGCTATTCATCGATTATTTACGTACGAAAATCCCGATCAACCTTGAACGACCCTTGTATTAATATATAAGGTATTAAAACCTCATCAAAGAATATAAGTTTCATCATGATCCGGCTATTCATCGATTATTTACGTACGAAAATCCCGATCAACCTTGAACGACCCTTGTATTAATATATAAGGTATTAAAACCTCATCAAAGAATATATATTAGGTAGATAACGGAACACGTCGCAGTACTAATATTTGACATTTTTTTTTAACTCACAAAAGGAGATAAGCAGAAGCACCCAAATTTACGGGGGTATATATCTGAGTCTCATAAAACTTTAATAATAAAATCTTGTTTGGGTGGTCCTATGCATCCCTCCCAAAAATTTAAAGAAGGCATCAATGTATCCATGTCTTATACAAGAGACTGCACTCCTTTTCTCACCCATATAAGGTAATATGAAAGAATACTTGATAAAATAGGTCAAAACCCTCCAAACTTTTAATTTTTGGCAATTTGATACCCATGAAAGAGGACGAGATGATTACCCAAGCTTATAGTGATACAATAATTATTACTGTAATTAATTTCCGTCGTGAAATTGATTTAAAAACCAGTACAACTTAGGACACCGGGACCAACAGGTTAAAACAAAAACTAAGAGTAACTTCCAATCCTTTGAACTGATGGAATACTGGGCTACGATGAACGATGAGAACACCACGAAAACGCATTGACAAGATGCTGCCCACAATAAATTCATGTGTCCTGGAATCGAACGAGCAGCCCTTTATATCAATTTCCTACAATGTCATCGCCCCTTTTCCGCAAAGCGCTTGTGTGCACAATATAACTTCAGAGACACGGTAAGTTTGAGAAATGCTGTTTCATGCTGCAGATTTTTATCGTCACAGTTCCTGCTTAAATGGAGCGTTGATACAGGGTCTAGCTGAAAGACTTCCCGTAATTAGAGAGGGCGCAATGTGAGTCTCCAACTATCAACAACACTTTCGAGATTGCTAGATGGATGCTCTCTCACGCGCTACATTTTCCAGCGTTGCTACGCTCCGAGATCGGTCAGGCAAATTTTTCCAGTGAAGAACCTCCTGCTGCTCTAAAGTTTGGTACCCAAAGTTAAGTAGTTTTGGTATCCGGAACAGAATCATGTCGGCAAAGTCCGAACCGAATGTGAAAAGCCCGCTGAGTAGTAATAACAGAATCATCATTACGAATATACTCCTCCACAACAAACGTACGATGCTCACCGCGTAACGTCATTGCGACTACTGAAAATGGTACGTATATCGCTATCGATCGATACTCCCTCTGCCACCATATTCCCACCATAACTCACACACAGCGTCCTCTCAAAATACGGGAGATCTTTTTGCCGGACCCTGTATTTCTTCTTCTTCTTCTTTTTGTTTTTGTTTTTATAATAAGCCTGTAGGTTTATTTATTCCACGACATGGATCAAATGTAAAGCAGATGTTGAAATAATATACAAAAAGTAATTTCGATTGTATATTTCCACTTTACAATTTCATATATCACATTCTTTTTTCTTTATAAAGATCGAATACAACTTTATATATATGTACATAAGCAATTACAGTTTAATATAATAATCGCAATAATAATAATAATAATAAAACAGTCCTGATCGAGTCATTTTCCATCTCTCGTATCTGTAATTGAAATCTAAAGCTTCTCAAATTTCTAACAAATATGCTACATATGTATACATATCTATGTATAGCCATGAATCTTTATATATATATAAATGAAATAACTCAGTATATTTATGCTGTTTTATTTTTCGACGACATGTGAGCATCAAGCCCGAACAACATCCTGCAAATCAACTGCAGTTCTTAATAATTCCATTTGTGTTTACATATATATAGGTATATTATATATATATTACGCCCTCATTCATTCCGTATTATATTTTACACTGAAAACATAAAATATTTTTATTTTTACAAAACAATGCAAAAAAACACAAGGCGATAGCAAATTATACAAAATGTATAAATTCCAGCGATTCTAAGACAACTTATACTTCTTGATCATTACGTGACGAAGTTATCAACAACGTTGCGTTTCAGACTTTTCAATACGTTTATTTAAATTTTATTTTTGTGAACACCGCGAAGAAAGCAAGCTGTCTAACATTACACATTCTTAAAACTAATAGGCAGTTCGAAGACTTCTCTTACAGACCATGCAGTGTAATTTGTGACGTCATAACTGAAATTTTTGCCCTATATACAGTAGTTTGTTTATAATATTTAATAGATACTGATCTAACTATATTTTAACAAAGTATAATTTGGCAAGATTATCTAACTCGTTTATAATATACCCTGGAAATCCTGAAGAGTTATTATATTAATAGAGCTTTTCTATTTCAAGTCTGCCCCTTGTTGGCGCTGCTGTCGATATGTGTTTTCCCGTACCTCCATCGAAAGAAGAGGGATAAGTTCCTGTGACCGAGATCCTTCAATACCTGGATGCGGACAGGATTCTTTCTCAAAAGCAAAGGGAAGGTTTTTTTTTCCGTAGGAGGTCGGCAGGGGTGAGCCCAAGAATGTTTCACATATTTTCTGAGGGCACAATTAAAATAAAATGATTTTGGCAATTAATTCTGCTGTCTTCGATAGTAAGACACTAATGAAGGTTTCCGGTTTCATAAATATTTTAACATCTTACTACCGAACTTCCTTGGCTCCAAGATCTTCTCTCCGAAATAGAACTCAGAACTTATAAGCAACACCGTATCTAATTTCGAACAACGAAACTTATGCATAAACAACATCGCAACCTCACTTTGTTCTGGAAAACTGAGGCTTCCCATAGAATTCACTGGAAACTTGACATTGAATTCTTGAAGAGTTGAAAAATTGGGAGTAAACTTGGACGTACGAAATTAGATTCAATACTGTGTACAAGTTCAAGATTTCTATTCAGGGGTGAACGTCTTCGAGTGATTAAAGTTCAGTACTGTGTTTTCTGAGAGAAAAAAAAATGGACTTAGTTGTATAAAATATTACAATATCTGCAAAGCCGAAGTTCTTCATTAGTGTTTGGCTGACGAAATCAGTGAAATTGGAATCATTCCAAACATATAGTAATCAGGTTAAAATTCCCAAGGCACGTAATAGGTGAGTGTTAATTAAGCTAGATGGACTACTTTCCAAACTCACCGTGTTACTGCGTTAACAACTCAGTGAAAGTGGTGCGGAGAGTGAGGAGACGGCATATTTAGTTTTGATCGTATACGAACTTCAAAAATAAACGAGTAGTTTGCAGATATGATGATCTATCATCATACATTTCTATTATTTGGTTTAAGTATTCAAACATTTATATAAAGGGAAATATAGATTACATTTATTGAATCATTGTAAATTTATATCATTAATAATGATTAAAGATAAATGTCAATTTCACCTAATTTACTTAATTTATTGTTTGCCTCCCCCCCCTTCCCTCCACACACACGCACTTCCTTCCGTCTATGCTAATACAAACTGTTCAAACCAAGACATTCTCTCCACAGATGAGCAAGTACTTAGTTGTTCTAAGAGAATGCTTAGGGTTGTATCAAACTACTTTGGAGAGCTTGTGAACATTACAGAAGATACTTAGGAACTTTACCTGCCCATTGAATGGTGGCCATTTATAAGTAGCTGAATGAGTACTGTAAGAAAAAGTATGTGGTTTATGAGGACCTACAGCTTGTATGAGGATCTACAGCTTGCTATAACGGTCACTACCCAGTATTTCCTTAGAACCACACATTTTCTTTGCTCAGGTTCATGTTCACGGACACCACTGCTTGGCCATCCAGTGTCTCTATATATGTGCTTTATTGAACACTTACGATGGTTGAATTATATAAAACATACAAGAAATATAGGGAATAATAAACATTTTATTATTAACATCTAATCCTCTATAGGTGAGATTCACTTAAGTTTAGCCTACAGAGTAGATGATGATAACTGTTGGTTCCTTATTTCCCATACGTACTTGTATGAAGTCGCTTACTCTAGGTTAACGCTTCTCTAATAGAGGGAAAAATGGACAATTAGTCTTAAAATGTAAGAATTCAAATTAAATATATAAATTTTTATACCGCAAATGGACGAATGGACTGTTACACAAACTTGTCTCTACCACTTATCGGAAAAGGATACGGGTCCCCATAAGTCCACTGGATTTTTCAATGTTATTCAAATATAGTTCACATTAAAATGTATCCACACTACTAATAACTGGCATTTTCTCTGTTAAGAGTCCTTTGAACAGCTACCTAATAAACTTTAAAAGTAACCTAAGCCGACGGATTTTTCATTCAACTTCATTAAAAGCAGCCACCATTAGAAAAAAATCAATAAATACTATTATTACTAATAAGTATAAAGACGTCACTTCTAAATTTTCTTGACTACTTTATTTTTCATATTCGAAAAATCGAACTGTATTTTTGTTACACACAACTATCACGCAACATGTAAGAAGTAAATGTTGTCTTAATAATTCAACACATAACTAAAGCCTAACAAAACGGAAACTGACAATACAGATTTTTCTTTAAAAAAAGAAAAAAATCATTAAATAACTATTTTTTAAAAAAACTGGACCGCTGTTATTGCGTATTAAATGCTCTGATTTCTTTTTCTAGATCAAAATATGGGATAATGTATCCCGCACCCTACAACAGTAAGCTAAATAAACATGTACTTCCTTGGCAGGAATTCCATTTCCTTGGAAACAATACAAATTTAATATGCAAATAATATTGACAATGCAAGAACTTCATTAAAAAAAAAAAATCATACATACATATGTATATGTTACGTGTGTTTACACATTTTTACAATGGTATAAATGTTACTGAAATAACTAAAGGAAGGATTCCTTCTCGTCACACAAATATTTATAAAATAATAATCATACAAAACTAATAGCAATTTAAAGAAAACTTGGACTGGACTGAACATAATGTGGCAAAGTTTTTTTTTTTTCTTCTACTGCTTCAAAATTTAATTGGAAAGATGGATAGATCACAAACACCTTTACACGTTTCATTTAAATAACCAGACCATATCTTAATTTTAATATAAGTGTCTCTGCTTTCTACGTGCAGGATTGGTTAATATACTTATATCTCCCACTCACTACCACTGAGCTATTAAACAGTACAACGATCAATTCAAAGTAATATATCCATGATTATGCTGCATAGGCTAAATGAAACGGATGAGAATACAAGGACAGGTAGAATGAATAAAAATGGAGGAAAAAACGAGGTAACACTATATTCACCATGAAGTTACATGTTCTGCAATCGAAGCAGGATCGTTTACACTAAAACCGAGTCCTCTACCTCTAAGCCGCTTTAATTTTACCTGGAAGAAGAGGCCGAAAAATTTACTTGTAAGAAATTACTATAAAGAAAATCCTTCGTAGTTTTAAGTTACGTTACTCAGCAGAATTTAAAAAGAAAAGTCATGTCCGCAAAAAATGCAAATCTTCTCTATATTTCCACCCACACTATCACTAAATTTACATTCTTAATTGTTTCATTTAGATCAGTGTTTCTCAAACTTTATCCAAGTGGGGTCTACCTTTATTAACATTTACAAACTTCCCTACTCTTATTCCCTTCGAAAGCTAATTAACCATTTTTTAAATATTTTCAGCACATACCAATATAGTTATATTTTAAAATAGTATTAATTATAAGTCTCTTAATTCTAATTGGTATTAGTAGAGCAAAATAGTTTTAAAAAATAACTGAAAGGTACCAAAACCATTTTATAGTAATACCTCCTAAATAAGGTACTTGACTTTGTATACTCGGGAATTATTTAGTTTCTTCCGCAAATCACTTCTTAGTGACTATATAGATTACAATTTGCTATTTATAATTGTGATGAGTATAAATACAGTGTGGACGTATGGCATAAAAGCTATAGTGCATGAAACGAACTTGTGCTAGGTGGCCACTAAAAAGGACGAATGCTATCTAACCGAGTCAGGACAGGAACGCACCACAGGGGCGCGAGCAATGCATCTGTAGGGAACAGGCGCGTCAGCGATGGTGGGTATACGCATAAACGAGGTTTTACAACAGATTACCGTAAGTCATAGTATCAGCTACGGAGCCGTTGATCGATTTGGGCGATCGTCTACATATTCCTTACCTTATTAAGATGTATATTATATTACATATATAATTATACCTGTTTGAAATTCTCAGCTATTGATATGCAGTTCACTTGAATTTTATTCTTTCTGTCTTTTTTTTGACTACAGTTCAATCTAAGAGAACCACAAAGGCATGTAACGAGGACCACAGCTTCGTAACGCTGATCAATGATATACTGTCATTTAACAAACGTGATTTTATTAAAGTTTTAGTCTAAAACCCGAACGAGAAAGTAAACTGAACAAAGAACTAGTTATTTCAAAAGAAAAATTCTTTCAATTACACACTTCTGTAATTTAAAAAAGCTACGAATAGACTCATGCTGTCTCTAATTATTTTATCATATATACGGCTTGTTTCCAGATAGTTGTTGAGTACTTCAAATTATATGTCCGTTGTCGAACTCCCTCTATAAAAGGGGGCGCGGTGGCTCAATGGTAGAGCGTTCACCTCCGGTGCTTGGGGTCCCTGGTTCGATCCCAGCTCGCGCCATGTGAACACTGTGGTGGACAAACACCGTGCTCGTGGGTTTTCTCGGGGTTCTCCCGTTTCCTCCCACTTTCTTCATTCCACCATTTCACTCATCTCTCATCATCACCGTCTCCTTTAGCCTAACCGGCATAACCGTGGGACGTAAAACTTAATGATTTCATTTCATTTTTTTCCCTCTATAAAAATTGTTGCGTGAATACCTAAGTATTCTGAAACATGTATTTTTGGATAGGGCACGTATAGTTCCTAAGTGAAGTCTTGACCCGACTACGATAGGTCCCATGGGAGCCTATAATTCCGAAATGACGGAGTTTTGCACCTAGGTTGGTCTATACTTTTCGTCTTATCTTGGTGTCAGCAATCACCTCCCAAATGTTGTGAACACCCTGTTATATATATATATATAAAATTTCCAATTATGGATTTTTCTTTCAATCTTTCAATCAATCAATAACGCCCACTGTGAATATTCATTTTCTAAAATGAAATAATAAAAAATTAAAAATCATAGAAACAAAATGCTAGAGTCACCACGATTAAATCACTTTAGCTTAATGAGCATTGAACAAGAGATATTACAAAATATTAACTTTGACGGCTTAATACATGACTTTATCACATTAAAATGTAACGAAATCACTTCATAATAATAGTTTTTATACAGGAAAGCATGCGAGTAAGAAGTGGGTAAATTATTATTTTAAATATCATCCTCTCATCCATCAATATATTATTTGGGACTTGCAAATCAACGAGTATACCTAGGTGTCATTATTATAATTATGAACTAAAATTGAGGTTTCACTTTTGTCTTTCCCATCTGGGGCCCAAGAAGGTGTTTGTTGGTTCGGCCTTGTCTGTTCCATCTTACTATAGAGAAAGAAGGTATTCAAAACTTCAAGTAAAAGCTACGCACAACTGTCACATAGAAAGCAAAGAAACTATTCAGTTTTATTAAAATCTGGATAACCACCTCTCTGTAAGAAGGCTATATTTCAACAACCGTACTAGGACAATTCAATCACTTAGGCTGGTAAAAAAAAGATACTAAATTAGCAAAAAAACATGATTTGTTTGATTTACTTCTCGTTACAAATATATAACAGTTTAAAAAAAGGCAGTAGTCAGAATTTCTAAAAGAAAAAAATGTACATATTATGTAAGTTTTCATAATGTGTTTCTTGTAAATTATCATATGCATTTTTTCGTAACTTTTCCAAAACATTACTTCAAAGTTTGAACCTAAATAAATTTGCAAGTTTCTTTCACATTGAAAACCATTATTTATTCTTTTATGAAGCAAGCTATTTACAAATATTTGAGCAAAACCCAGCACTGTTGTCTAGAAACTTGCAAATGCATTTAACTTACAATATTACTAATAATGTTAACATGAAGTTGACGCCTTTTATTAAGCACAATACCTTCCTATATTATCATAGAAACAAAATAAAATGTCCGCCAAAATATATAATTAACACAAAATATGTACTCTGGGATAATTAATATAAAAAGTACCACTCTTGTAACCTTGTGCACGTAATGCAAACGACTTTTATTTTATTCGTTGAAAATCCAGGAAGAAAAATGATTACCAAACTATCAGTTCGAATATTCGTAGACCATAGAACAGACTCTCTTCTTTTGATTCTTTACAATTGTTTTGTTTTTTGATGCACAAATGAAGTACATTTAATAACTTATAATTTTTTACTTCTTAATAACAAACTTGTAACGAAACCTGGTACATGCAAATTCTCCACAACCGTTAAACAATCACAAATCAACTTAAGAATTACAAAATGATAACACCATATAACATGTCTGTGATACATCATATAGTACTAAGTGTTCTGTTAACAACTCAACTCTGACGCGAAAGAGGGATGACAATGTTACATTAAGAATGTTTATACTTGTGTAACAGAAAAAAAAAGTTTACAGTTACATTAAAAACAACAATTAAAGAGTCTGACATACTAAAAATAATACAAAATTTACCATTTTCCTTTTGTTTATCTTTCATAAGTGAAAAGAGATAATGAAATTCAACTTACCACAATCATAGACAATGTTATTCTACAACAGAAAATATGAACGTGAAGAGTTTTCAGTGTTGCCAGAATAACATTTCCCCCAAAATCTAAGTTCAGGCATCGACTAGAGGAATGGACTGAACGGAACTGCATTTCATTACATATCATGTTGTTTTAGTGTCCTGTGAATTACTTTTTAAATAACATAATTATTTAATTTTAATAACTGTATGTTAAAACTATTTTGTTCATTACAAACTAAATACAACTATTATTTAGAAACTAGTTCACAGGATTTTCGTCACTAAGGTCCTACCTATTTCTTGGTGCTGATGCGTTTCAACTCTTTGAACTGTCGCATTTTTTTCTTTTTCATTTTATTCGCTAAGAACGGTTGATAACGTTACCTTTATATTTTTTACGAATAGTTGCGACCATATTTTAAACGCATTCTTGTTTCATTTTACAAGAAAGAGAGAGAGAGAGAGAGAGAGTCGTACTTTTTATATCTTTTTTTTTTAAGACTTTTATTAAAATCCTGGCAGCCTATATACTTGCAAGTGAGGATACAATAAAAGATGGTTTTAAACATTTACTAATTTGATGTTCATATGTCCTTAAAAAAAGTCCTCAACCTTTGAATAAAGAGCTTTTAATTTTTCATTGCCACAATAAGACAAAGTTTAAAGACAGGCAATAAACAATCATTGAGGTTGTAAATAAATTTATCGCTACATCTTTTCTTTTCTTTTCTTTCTTTTTCTTTTTCTTTTTTTTTTTGTCAATGTGGGTATTAAAAATTTATTGCAAAATACAAAGAAAATGAAATAAAATCCTTAAGTTTAACGTCCCACGATTATGCCGGTTAGGCTAAAGGAGACGGTGATAATGAGAAATGAGTGAAATGATGGAATGAAGAAAGTGGGAGGAAACGGGAGAACCCCGAGAAAACCCACGAGCACGGTGTTTGTCCACCACAAAGTCCACACGGCGCGAGCTGGGATCGAACCAGGGACCTCAAGCACCGGAGGTGAACGCTCTATCACTGAGCCACCGCGCCCCCCTGCAAAATATAAAGATAAAACTGTTTTTCATGAGGTTTATTTATTTATTTTATTATTTTTAAAACAAGGAATATTACATAAAAGTCACAGTATTGAATCGACATCGTCAATTATAAAAACAAATATTTTTTTCGTTATAAGATTGGATGAAGTTCTATTTTCAGACTTATTATGCTATTGAACACGAGAAAAGATATTTCGACGCGGCCTACGACGCAGTAACAGTGTTTATGACATGAAATCTTTGAGTTTTACATCCCACGGTTATGCCGGCCAGGCTAAAAGAAGACGGTCATGGTGAGAAATGAACGAAATGAAAAAAGTGGAAGAACCCCGAGTAAACCCACGCACGTGTTTTGTCCACCACAAAGCTCTCTTGGCGCGAGCTGGGATCGAAACAAGGATCCCATGCATTAGAGATGAATATTCTACCACGAAGCCACCGTGGCGCTCACTAACAGTGTTTAATGAATTAGCGAATGTGCACCTAATACAATCGTGAATAATCAAATATAATATTATTAAAGACACAATATCGTCCTAGACATTAAAACTAGTCGTATGAGATGTTGCCATTAACTCTATCTCACATAACTTATTCTTATGGAAAGAAAATTAAGGTATTATGCGAAGTCTTACAGTTTATTTATATGGTGTATCACAAGACATATAAATATTTCAACTACACACTTTACTCCTCCGTTCCACATTAATTATACAACAATCCAACTTAAAATAATCCACCGTTTCAGCTTTGTATAAATAATCGCATTAAGAGCACAAATAATGTACTTATTATATATGAGAATGCATGCTGAAAAGAAAAAAAATTTACAATACGTTGGACATTTGTGTCATAAATCTAAAGTTATTCACAACTCTTCTTCAAGTAGTTACTCATATGTAACCGTTAAGTAGTTCAACTACTTTTTCAAAAGAAAAAAAATCTTATTATCTAACTTATCAACTTATTTCTCCTCTTTTTCTTTCTCTTTATAAAACAGCTTATCTATATTAACTCTATCACAGCCAGCATGCAATGGACTTAGGCTATCTGGTGTTTTAAATTTACCATTGATCGGTCTTCTATTATTATTATCGTAGTCAACATATAGTTACAGACATTCTGTACTTTATTAACTATGCCTTTGATCAAAATGAATCTATTTCACCAAGAAACTATTTCGTGTTTACAAAAAAGGAAGATCTGAAACATCCAGTCACGATAAAATAATATGGTGGTCTCGTACGTTTAATAAGAGAGAGTTGGACTGACTGCTGTGCGCATCAAATGATGTTTAAATGAGCGTTCATGTAAACGAGTTTAAAATTGTTGAAGTCTTATAGCTTGAAAACAGCTAATCGTATTAGAATGAAACGTCCACAGTTTAAAAGAGGGAGCGGTCAAGTTTCGTTTGGCTGGCGGGAGATGTCATTAATGTACAGGAGCGACGCTCGTAACATTTCTCGCCAACAATCAGTTAATTCGCCAACCCTCATCAGTATCCAAAGTATGGAATGAATTTGAGTATCGACTTGAAGTATAATTCGGCTAGACGAGATCACATTCCATATTTATGAACTGAAAACTTTATATAATTGTCATTATTTTATATTTTGTAATTTTTATTTTCAGCCAATACAGTTTTAAATCGGATGATGTGTGTACGAACTTCAACACTTTGTTTTGAACTACAGACGTTTCTTGTTACCTGTGTGATTCGCCAAGTGCTATTTATTTTCTACTATACATATTTCATAAACACCACTGTCTACTTGTTCATATAGTTCTCAGAATTACTTCTTGATCTGGTTGTTAATTTATTTTTTTTCTTTCTTCTTGTGTTCGGTTAAAACAATAACTTAATACTTAAGATCTAAATTTAATAGACTGTATGACATTTTTTTTTTTTTTTTTTTTACTTCCTTTTCCGAGGCATAGCAAAAGAAATACGCCATACTAAATTTCGACTTTAAGTGCTACAGATATTCTTTTCACCGAACACAAGGTGAAGAAGAAATAAAGAAAGAAAAAAAAAATGAATTAAGAAGCAGCTGAAGATACAATCCGAAGGACTACACGAATAAGCAAACAGAGGTGTTCGCGAAATATATATAGTAGGAAAATAATAGCCCTACGTGCACCATATACGTAACAATATTCGCTCTTTTATATAAACTGGTGTGTTAATATACATATATTGATGTATTATAATGTAACTTATTTAATCCTACACTGCACTTGCAAAAAAACCCTTTCCGTATAGTCGGCGCTTTAGATAATTCGACGTGGCTTCAGTCCCACCCAACTCGAATAATCTCTCTCTACCGTATTTTGCTGGACATACCCACTTGGCCAAAAGAGATGGGAAAAAGAAGAAAAGGTTGGGAAACGAACATAGGGAAGAAAAATACTAAAAAGTATAAACAGGGTTATCATGCTATACATCACAAATTCACATGGCTTTGCATCGTCCCAAATTCATTAGTGTTCTTAACTTCGCGTCATCTGAACTGGCGTATGGCATTAGCCAATAAGCTCCCAGTGCGCTGTTACTAAGCCTTTAGGAAGGAACCTAATCATTCACAATTGATTTTGTTCGTATTTGTGAACAATAATGAACGATTAGATTCGTCACGGAAGGTTTGGTAACAGCGCACTGTGAGCTTATCGGCCGACGCAGAGTACAGTATCGAGTTACCGTTGACTGAATTTCCGGAGTCATTTAATACTTTCCAGCATAACCAAATGAAGATTGTAACGTCTATGGTACGTTTTTTGTACCCAACCATACAGTGGCCAGCAACACTGCACACTTACTTCACACACCTACTTCATCCGAAGAAATGAATCATATGAACGAGAACAGGTACAGATGCTTTCTTTAATGAGAGAACGTGATGCTCTGCTTATTAACAAATACTGTTTTCTAATTACTCCGTTTGCTCTGCACTTTAATAGGTAAGTGTACGGTACAAACATGTGGCCCATCCCCATGCTAGAACAAGTCCCAGATTTGTGGTATTCAAATTGTCTGTGTTTTGAGATGCTGTACATTTCTCTTATAAGTACTACAGCACAATATATCACTAAAAGAAGTACTAAAAATTATTCGTATTAGTACATACAAAAAAGAGAAATGAAGTCAGAGATCGACAATGCCAATACAGCATCGGCACTTCTTAAATTAATAATTTACAACGAAACAGTTTCTTGGCAAAATTTCAATATTATCATATTCTTCTGTCGTTTTGTGCAAAGAAAATTTTTTTAAAAAATTACATAGGTTTACACTCTTATTAAGATAGTTGTCCATCAGTACTACGACAAAAGATTATCTCATGTCACGCATGATCAATTATAAAGAACAAGAATCCATTAACTCTCAAACCAACAATGACTCTACAACCACACATACACACACATCGTCACATTATTGCTGCCACACAAGCACCGTTGCAGAACCGCATTTTTCTTTTTTAATTAAAAATTACATCAAATATCGCGATTTCAATGTTCTCCTGCTATTTCGACACCATTTTCAATTCTTACATAGGATTCACATTAGCAAAATGTAAAGGCGTTGGAAGACTATTGTATGAACAGTGTGAATACTGATTGATTTTGATCTGAATGCCAATAATAAGGATGCTGGAATGTCTGTCATAGTTTTATTTTAATTTCTCCCTAAAGTCAAAATATGAAACGTCAGTTACCGTTTCGAACACTACACGGACTGCATTATTTGAGTTACTTGCAAATCCTTAAAGCTGTTACGTAGTCATGATCACAAGAAACTCGTTAAATTCTTTAAAGAAGGCCTTGTACTCTCAACAAAGGTGGAAAAAAGTCTTCCTTATTCTCAGACTTTTGTTACAGGCAACTTTTATCTACAGCCGCGAGTAACAAGGCTTAAGAGCCTGACATACTAAAAATAATATAAAATTTACAATTTTTCTTTTGCTTGTTTTTCCTAAGTGAAAGGAGATAATGTAATGCAACTTACCACAATCATAGATAACGTTATTCTACAACAGAAAATATGAACCTCAAGAATGTTTAGTGTAGCCATCCATAGAAATTGCAGTTCAGAATAACAATTCTCCCAAAATTTAAGTTAAGACAGCGACTAGAGGAACGAACTCAACTGCATTTGATTACGTATCACTTTGTCTTGGAATCCTGTGAACTACTTTTTAAATAATAGTTGTATTAAGTTTGTAATAAACAAAATAGTTTCCACATGCAGTTATTAAAATTAAATAATAATGTTATTTAAAAGGTAGTTCACAGCATACCAAAACAACATGATACGTAATCAAATGCAGTTCCGTTCAGTTCGTTCCTATAGTCACTGCCTTAACTTAGATTTTGGAAGAAATGTTATTCTGGCAATACTGTAATTTCTATAGATGGCAACACTAATAATTCTTCAAGTTCATATTTTCTGTTGCAGAATAATTGATCTTGATTCTGGTAAGTCGTATTTCATTATCTCCTTTCACTTATGAAAAACAAGTAAAAGAAACATGGTAATTTTTTTTATTATTTTTAGTGTCAGACTCTTAAATACAAACTAAACGAATGTACTTTTTTTTCCAGTAAGATTGTACAATTTATAATTATTTCTCAAAATTTCGTATTCGAAAGGGAGACGGCGAGGAGTTTACATTATACAGAGAGATAAGTGAAAAGTGTGAAACCCATTTCTTTAGTGAACTTGCATGTAAATACTTAAGGACATCATTATTCAGAATATATCAGCAGCAAAACAATGAATTATGCCCAAAACAGAAATATTGAACTAGATAATGATACAACGGTTGCAGAAAGAGAACATAAATTCTCAGCATTTGCATACTCGTATAATGGAAATGATCAACTTCTGTTTTCTACAGACATTCAGGACTTTGTTCTCTTTTACGTTTAACTTCTGTTTACCAAAGGCTATTAAGTACAAAAGATAATAATTCCGGTAATGCGCGAAGGTTTGAGAGTAGAAATATGATAACGGTGTTCAAATCTTAAATTTCATATTCTGAAGTAAGACGTATGCAATCACTGCAAATCAAAAGGAACTGCGAAACCATTTAATATTTTACTTACAGTGAGATTTGTTACAACTACTGGGGTATTTTAACTGAAAGACAGCACTTACAGTGAATGAAGAAATGCCATTTTGATGGCGTTACACAGCAGCCAACACCAAACGGTTAAAGAGCACACAAGAGCATTAAGTTAAAAGAGATACTTTAATAACGTTCGATACAGAAGCACTTTATCAATACTGTGTTATTCTCGTGTGGCCAGCTACACACAACAATAGCAGAATATTTAAGAAAAAAGAAAGAGAAGCTGAATATTTTTTAAAACATATCACCAAAAACAGATAAATTAAAGCAAAAAAGCATTCGCATCTTCTCATACATTGGGATCCAGCATTCAGTAATGATTAAAAAAGAAAAAAAAAAGTCTGATTTCGACCTAAGAACTTGTAAACCATTTGCAATAGAAGAGCTGCTTTCTCAAGAGATACTCACGTCACTCTAGAAAAGGATAGCTATTTCAGTTTATTTCAAACTTTCTAAATTGAATTCAGTGAATTCTATCTATTTTGTCGGAAGACAAAGTTTTTTAAAGTTTTCTTTTGCCACAGAAAGCAATGAGAAAACACATTTGTCACAGTCACTTTATTTCGGCATTTGCCTAAATGACAATATACAAAGAAAGAAACTTCCAAATCGAGTCACCTGACAGGCCTAGCGATCCAATCTATATTCAATCTATTGGGTAGATAAGGGCTTTCTCTCACAACATTAAGGCTCAAGTAAATTAAATGCGCGAAATATTTTAAAATCATGAATTACAAAGAAAACGTCACTAGAAATACAACATTTACATTTCACTAAATATTCATAACAAAAGAAGGGCTACTCAAAATAAAATAATGAACGAAATGAGATGAGATTACACATAAAAATAATAACAATTATTTACTGGATTTCTCAAAGTAGTAACACGATATTTTTAAATAATGGTATCTTGTGTTTACTGAAAACACAAAGTAATTATGCACGTTAACATGTGAAGTAGAATATATAAAGAGATAATGAAAAAATCTTTCCTGCATGACAACAAAAGCAATAATAATAATAATTATAAAAGGCGAGCATCTTTATTAAAATAAGCTTGGAATGCACGAATTATACATATTGTATATAAATATGAAATTCTTAAGTATCTGCTATGTTACCGTAATAAAATTACATCGAAAATGCAATGCTTGATTATAATTATTGATTATGCGTAGCTCACGAATAAACTTAAGACAACTGAAAAATACACGATATTCTCAGATATTATACAAGACATGTGAAATATTATGCAGTTGAATTTTCAGATAAATGAAAAGACGTATACGTTCGTTCTTGTGCAAACGTAAGTTTCTTGGGGGGTCATGAGAAGGTGACAGAAAACAAAGAACATAAATTTTTTTTAAATGCACGTACCTAACAAGCAAAATAATTAATATACTTGCTTAAAAATACACTAGTATCTCGTCAATTTAAGATCTGTATAGTTAATCGAACTTCAAGATAGGAAAATAAATTTAAAAAAAAAGTACTCAAAATTTCATCACTGAGGATCTCTCTTTACAGAAACCGAATATATTTTAGGTTAGTGAAGATCTTAAAGTTATATACTTCAACAATTGATGAAAATAACGGTTACGTTTCTAAGAGTGCTTCTTGCGAAGACATAAGAAACACATAATTCGAAACCATTTACAGTGAACTGGATATATCACAATGCATTTCTTATGATTCCTTATGACTGAAACTTCTATAAATGTAACAAAGAATCCAAAAATCAAGTCTTCGGCGTAAATTTCTACTACTACAAAACCCCACTAAATAAAATGGTATTGTTACTGTTGAAAGATGTTGAGAAATCACTCATGCCATGGGGACAGGCAAGGAATTGCTACACAATACGCGTCTCTTGAAAATGCTGACCAGAGTTTTGTAAATATCAATAAATTAGGCTGCAAAACACTTTTCAAATTCTAAGAAAATGCAGAAAGATCAATGGGGCTTGGGATCATCTCGGAACATATAAATATATTCCGTTATTTTCTACTGGAGAGAGAGATATACATAGAAAATATTCTAAGGATGCTATATACGATGATATTTAAGAAACAATCTTTTTTGCTTTCTTATTCTTATAACAAAGACTGAAGAAATGAAAAATACAAACATGGGTAGGTGTCGACACAACCCATTTCGTATACTTAAGAAAAAAAAAAAATCTACCGTATACTTACAAAAACAAATGAAATATACAAAAATTGCACGTATGAGTTCTATATACAAAAATTATCATGTTTGATAACAATCGAAGGAACCGTTTCATTCCATTTCATTAAAGCAAATTTTACATTCCAACATCCTTATAAGACTATTGTTGTGTGGCATTATCAAAGATGTATTAACAAGTGATTCAACATTTAACTCCAAAATAGGATCAGCACCATTATAATTTTACTCTGACGGTTATTAATAATAATAATAGTAATAATGATTATATTCTATAAAGAGAAAAGACAGTCTAAAAAGCCTTCTTATGTACAGACTTCTACAACAGAAGCCATGTTATATAGTTTTAACAAGCTGATCATTTAACATTAGTAATATATAAAGAGGAAGGATGCAGTACCGTTTCACAGACGGAACTACTTCTAATTCGCTGCAGTCAGTAACAACGTGTATACTACAGAACAATTAGTACTTACACAATGATATGAAGGTTCTTTCGTTTGGTGTTTGCACACCCATCAGGAAGATCAACCTAAAAAATGAACGAATACAAATATATCAAATGATGACGTCATTTATGCTCTAGAAATAGTTACCAGCTGTCATAAAATTAACTTTTAACTTTTAAGTTCTAACTACCACAATAAGTCCTAAATTCGTTCGATTTTTGGCCTGAAACATTGATATGGGTAAAATCACTGAATTTTATCTTATTCTGCTAAGACATTTGTGTTGGATGGCCCCCACGAATTCCCTGCAAGCCACATCCCACGGCAAGGACCCCATGCACCAGAGGTAAACGCTCTACCATTGACCCACCGCGGCCCACTCTCCCGAGATTTGTCTTCAACACTAGTGTCGCCTGATATGATTACGTAAACTATTTTTTCGCTGTACGAATATACAGTTCCCTCTTCTTCCACATCTAAGATTTCTCGTGCGTAGCTTCCCCCTTTTCATACAATAATATCTTAATAGCATACGCATAGCCATGTTTGATCATCTTTAGTTTCACTGTAATGGCAAAATTTTAGATTAACGTAGGATCCAAACCACATAAGCGCCGCCAGAAATCGAGTCCAGGTTCCTTACGCCACAGGCACGTATGCTAACCATAGAGCAACGAGAGAGCTCATGCTAAGAACGGGTTTGGAATTTCATTAATTACTGAGTTTTAAAAAAATAAACTACTTTGTTTCAGAGTCAAGTTCTGAATTCATTTGTTATACATATTGCTGTCGCCGGGTCATTGTGAAGAACAATTACTGGATGATGTGTACGTTGCGATGCGGACGATATGAAAATACTCGTTAATTCTGTTAATAAATATTTACTCTACGGGAACTGTGTGTTTATTAGAATTTATATATATATATACACAATAATCTACTATAATTTCCATAGTGTCCCGCGTAGCGTAGTCGCTAACGCTCTCACCTTTGGTGCGAGTGGTCCCAGTTCGATTCCCGGTGGGGACACGGTCGGAAAAGTGTAAAAAGCTTTTTCAGGCCAGCCATTCTGGATGAGGCTTTCCTGAGTTATCCTCATTTACACCAGGTAAATGCCGGGATGGTATTTAACATACAGGTCCCTTCTTTCCTTCCACAATCCTTTCTTCTTTCCCTTTCCTCGGATACTGTCATCACTGAGGCACGTCACCCATCGTACGTGACGAGCTAACATGGCCATAGATGCCGAAAGCCCAGAGATCTAAAATTCATCCTATAATTTTCCTAAAATCTTACTCCATAACCTATAAGAAGCTCTATCATTGGACCTAAGCTGGAACATTCAAACAAGAAAAAAACGAAAAGGCACATACAGGGTGTCCGGAATGGGACTGACGGTTTTTAAAAGTGTATAGTTTTAATATGGTCAGAGATAGAGAAGAAAAAAAAAATCATATTGAAGGAAAACTCAAAAAGTTTTGTTCAGCAAACTTTCATACTTGAACAACTACCGGTGACAGCGCTAGTATCGCCGATAAACAGAAATGTTGTTGGATAGGCCGTGGTGGGCGAATTAGGCCTTCACGCTCTCCTGATGTTACCCCCTGGACTTTTTCCTGTGAGGGTATGTGAAAGACCTTGTGCATTCTGGTGAAAAAGTGCGTAACCTTGATGAACTGAAGAATTGTTGAGTTGAATTTCAGTTTAGCGTCCCTTTCAGCAGCGAGGCTATGTGAGACGTGGACCTACTGATTAACGTGGAATCCGAACCACATGAGCTCCCGCCGGGAATCGAACCCGGGTCTCCCGGAACTGAAGAATTGTATTAGGAATGCGATTGCTTCAGTAACACCTCAGATGTTACAGAATACGTTGAGAGAGAGATTAAATTCAGGCTAGATGTTGTAAGAGTTACAAATGGAGCTCACGTGGAGTTACACTCAGTTAGAATGACTTGTAAGTAAGACCAAATAACCTTTTTGAGTTCTCCTTTAAAATGCGTTTTTTTTTTTCTGTATCTCTGACCATACTAAAACTATACACTTTTAAAAACCGTCAGTCACATTGCGGACACTGTATTTTTTACAATTTGAAAAAATTGTGTTGTGCGTCATACAATCTGCCATGAATTGCTTTACATGCATATGTAGCAGTATAACATATGTATTAGAACATGCATTCTTAGTTTGCATAATGACATAATATTCAAAATAATTTTTCAACGAACGATATAACTTCATGTATACGCTAAAAGAAGAAGAAGAAAAAAAAAGATTCCATTAGAAATGATACGTAAAAAGAACAATACAAGACAACACAAATACAGTAAATGCAGTGCGGTCTATCTCCGACTCTGTTACGATAAGTAAAGAGTCCTACATGTACTGGACAATGTTACCGACTTGTCCTACATTAGACAACAGTAATGACATTTTATCTTAGAAATACTAACAATATAAGGCACGAAAGAATTTTCGGAAAGAAGTTATCCTGCTCGTACATATTGAATTTTAACGTACACACGCGTAGTACAGAGTTGGCAAAGTTAAAGGTATGAATTGGTATAATGACAAAAGATGATTTTTAATCTCCTGTCTACAAAGTCGTATGTAAAGGTTGTTAACCGACTAAGAGGGCGTAGACTAATGATTGGTATTCTTGCTTCCCAATCGGGAGGTTCCAGATTTAAATCCTAACTGAAGTTATTTTTTTCTTCGTTCCACTACACGAATGCCGAAATAGTAACTTTAAATACGCTTCGACCACAAAACTTGAGAGACACCCAAAAGGAATGCTCCAATTTGGACATAATTTGATGCAATTCCTTACAGTGATGAGAATGTAAGTAAATTATGTCTGACGATCTGTAAGGTCTGGAACATCCAGCAGAGTACATTACTGGCGTAACCACGAATAAAATGATGGTGCCGAAAAGGCTGTTGCGAAGTGTTCAGACAGTTCATCCGCATAATGAGACACGTCACCAAACACAGTATGTCTCGCAAACAAATTAGACAGCATTTCCAGCACTTAACAGAGTTTAAAAAGGTTGCATTGCACATTAGCGTAAGGCCGGTGATCGTATGGAGAAATCGTAAAGCAGATGGGGCATTAAAATTTCAGTAACTCGATGCTGAAACAAGTAGTTGTGTGAGGGAACCCACTTGCGACGTAAAGGTTCCAGTCAACCAAGACATTACGAAATCAAGGAAAAAATTCCGCATTAAGCGACAGGCACTACGCCATTCCATGATATCTGACACAGACACAGGATCATTCCGTGTTATTTCACATCATAGTTTGATTCTGCTATCAGCCGGACTGCAGGTTCACTGTTCCACGGATAAGCTGACAATAACCAGAGCAGAAATGCCGTAGTGGACGGCATGGACTGATGACGATAGACGCCGGTGATACGATGAATCTCGGTTCTGTATTACCATTGATGTTGAAAGACTATCGTGTGTGCGCATTGCGGTATCGAGAGGAGACGGTGCATCATCCAACTGATGGACACACACAGTGAGATTACTTCTGACGTGATGTGAAGAGGCATAGGGTATGACTCCAGGTCAACTCTGATAGTGACTCATGGTAATCTGGCGGCACAGTTAATAAATTACTGATATTTTGCGTATGCAAGTGTTCTCTTTTTTATCACAGTATCCTGGGCATTCCTCCAACAACATAACACTCATTCACATATTTTAAGGCACGTGTGTCTACGGACTGCCCACATCATGTTGAGATAATTCTGTGGCCAGCAAGGCCTCCCGATCGTACCCTAAAAAATATAAAACAGGATATTCTCGGGCGTAAACTCGAACCTAGTCCCACTCTGCAGAGTTTTCGAGGGCCAGTTATAACAGCTGTACGCTAACTTACTCCAGGAGAATACAATAGCGGTACGATACCCTTCCGGGCAAAATCGGAGTATGTGTCCCAAGCGGGTGCTATAATCTACTGACATGGGACGACTAGCAACATGCCTGTATTGTTAACTGTATTGTCCATTTGGTATTGTAATCACTGTAGTACTCACACTGCCTTTCAACACACGGAATTTCATTCATTCTTATCACTCCTTCAGTTTTATTTTATTTTTGGCAAGGGGGGGGGGGTACGAAATTAAGCCCATGAATAACTTCTTTCCACTCCTTTCTTCACTGTTCATATTGTAAGTCAGCTTCAAAATTTGTATCTGAAAGTTGCTTAAATAAATAAAAATACCCGGCGCCATATTTAATTTTTAATCCATTGTTAAATGGGAATTATTTTTGTTTTTCCCTATATATTTCAATTGTACTTCCCTTTATAATTTAATGAACTAAAAATCAAAGACGGTGTCAATATTGCATGAACGTAACTATACATGTACTCGATCGCGAGGCACTGCTTTCTCCTAGGCTCAGAGGAACTTACTGGCTATTGTTAGTAAGGATTAAATATTTTCAAATAAACTGGATTACCTAACATAACGCTTAGTTCTAATAACTACATCATTTTACGCTTTTCCTGCTTGAAAATCTATCAAGATATCGGAGCCAGACCGACTACTAAATGACACAAAAGCTCCACTCCATGCTGTTTCGCTGCTTACTTACCATTATTCAGAGGTCAGTGCTTTCAGAGGCACTGTTGGCACGAGACTTGACCAATGACGGAGGAGGAGGAGGGGGAGGCTGCGGTCGAGGCGGACGCTGAGGAACTCTCGGAGAACTTGGTGGATTTGTGTTTGGATGAACTGGAGGTTTACTCACGCCTGAAAAGGAACACATACACACTTCTATTCCTTTCTATAAAAATGAATTCAATAATATTTAGATAACCCTACCCGGAAAGAGCCTACCCAGGGCCGTTCAGGCTTCACCGAAATATTTTTGAAGCATATTTCTCAGTAGTCCACGGAGGATTACAATCCTATGGGAGCTTCATGATTCCTTTTAAGTGGGTAAATGCTGCAGCCCGTCCAAAGCACATTTCTGAAATTGAAATTCATTCATCCCAGCTGCTCCTTCAGATGATCAAGAGTTGCTTGGAGCCATGTCAAGACTAGAGTGTGCGAAATGAAATCTTACCGTTTCACGTTTATACTTTTTAGACTTAATATGGAAGACTAAATGGAAGTGAATTATTATGAAAGATTTGTTAAATAAGCCTGTGGGAGAACTCCCAGACAACCCACGGACATGAACCACAACTCCACATGGTACGGGATCAATACACGGAACTATAGTGCCAGAAATAAGCACTCTTTCACTGAGCCACCCTACTTCCCCCCCCCCCCTTCCAAGAGCATACTTGGAGTGCTGTTATCAAATTGACTTATAAACTGTGTAATACCATAAGAAATAATAACTTTTTCTGAAATTTTCTTGATTTGTTGTCAAGTGGCCAATTGTTGAGTTGATTTTGAGTCTAACGTTCCTTTCAGCAGCGAGGCTATATGAGACGGGACCTACTGATTAACGTGGAAACCGAGCCACATGAGCTCCCGCCGGGAATCGAACCGGGGCCTCCCAGGCCAAAGATGCGTATGCTAACTGCTTAGCCACGAAGGAGCTCAAGTGGCTAATTGTGTACCGAGTTCTTTTTTTAAGCAGAAAGACCGTTCTTTAGCATTCTGACTCTTCCTCCAAGAAGCTCATATCTTTGAGAATGTACTAGTCAATGTCTTTCGGCAGATGATTGTGCTTTGCATTTCCTTAAACTTAAATAATGATTCCAAATTGCTTCATTTGTATTTCGGAATAAAATAGTGCACTCCTTGTTTTGACGTATGTGACGATTGCTTCGAGAAAATGGATATCTATAACCGAGAACTCTTGAAAAACCAGTTGCGAGTAAATGTATTTAAGCAGATGACATAACAGCGAGGATTGCCACAATTAGTGGCACATACTCTACGATCATGTACTGGTATTTTGTTAGTATTGTTAATATTGTCTGTAGTTGGAAAAATGCCGTTGGTGAAAGCAGTGGCGGCCGTTACGTAAACAGAAGTGAAGCACAATTCGGAGCTTACAAGTCAAACTGACAGTCTGCATTAAAATTATATTAAGCCATAGTTAAATCAACTTCGTGAGGTTAAACGAGTGGGATGCATAGTAACAATTTCTATAGACTGAATTGTATTGCTTCACTTCCGCAGCATTTCAGAGTTAGTTACGGTAAAAGCCTTTGAAAGACATACATAATACAATTCGAAATATTATTTTTGTAATAAAATCAAAAAACAATACTTTAACTCTTTTCCGTTTGCTAACATCTTTATATTCTACACCCTCCATTCCAAAAGAAACCGAACTTTTGAAAACAAATAGTACCACTAGTGCCATCTGTTGTAATATTTTACCGGTAGATGGCGTAGTCCCTCATTGACAACTGGTATAAATGTCATGACATTTGGATGCACGGCAACAAAGTTATTGCGTTTCAACTGTCAGTGTGTTGGGTACATCGGTTGGAAAATGAGTTTCAAACAACGAGCTGCAATTGAGTTTTGTGTTAAACTGGGTAAAACTTTTAGTGAAACGCACCAAATGCTACAAAATGCATATGGTGATGAGTGTCTATCCCGTACGCAAGTTTACGAGTGGTTCAGGCGATTCAAATCGGGTAGAGAGACGCTGGATGATGACGAAAGATCAGGCCGTCCCAGAACCGGATTATCGGAAGAAAACATCGAAAAAGTGCGTGAATTCATCAAACATAACAAAAAATCGTCGGTGAAAGTTATTGAAATGGAATTAGGCATTCCTCAAACAACCGCATACCGCATTTTGACCGAAGTTTTGGGCCTTAAGGAGGTTAATTCGCGATTTGTACCACACAAACTCACCGAAGACCAAAAAGTTGATCGAATTGCGCATTGCAAAGACATCGTTCAAAGTGCTCGGCAGGATCGAAACTTCTTGAAATCGATTGTAACTGGTGACGAGACGTGGTGTTTTGAATATGAGCCCGAAACAAAGCAGCAAAGTGCTGAATGGAGAGCGCCGGATGAAGGAACACCCAAAAAAAAGTCGCTTGGTGAAGTCAAAAGTTAAGGTGATGCTGATTTGTTTTTACGATTCAAAACGAATTATCCACAAAGAATTTGTTCAGCCCGGCCAGACAGTCACTGGAGAGTTTTACTTAGGCGTCATGAAGCGTTTGCTGGCAAGAATTCGTCGTATTCGGCCCGAATATCGCGAAATCGGCAGTTGGACTCTTTTGGACGATAATGCACCATCACATCGTTCGCGACTTGTAACTGAATTTTTGGTCAAAAATCACATTATTCGGTTGCATCATCCGCCCTATTCACCAGATCTCGCTCCGTGCGATTTCTATCTGTTCCCGAAACTGCATTTGGCGATGAAAGGAAAGTGGCACGCATCGATTGATGCCATTGAGAAGGCGACGACCGCCGTCGTAAAGACCATTCCAATAAAGGACATGGAGAAGTCGTTTGACAACTTGTTGGAGCGTGCAAATATGTGTATCGATGCAGAAGGGGAATACATTGATTAATAAAAATGATTTGTTCCAAAATGTACATTGCTTTTTTGTTTTTTTAAAACGTTCGGTTTCTTTTAGAATGGAGGGTGTATAGTCAAAATGTGGAGAAATTTATACTTTCATGTAAGTCAATTTTTCGACAAAAATTGTGAGCTATAAATTTAAATTTACTGTATTATACGCAACAATGCAACTTGCAAATTACATTATTTTACATCTAGTCATGTAACTTAACAGAATATAACGATCAATTATGTAAAGAATACAGTTAGTTTATCATTAAATTTAAACGAGCAATTTTCAAAATATTAAATTTGTAACAATATATTAAATTATAGAACATGAAGTTCCTTTTATTTCCACAAGTGCATAATATATTTATTTTTACGAGAGCGGAGCAATCAATAATGCACAACAATTTCTTCACCCGATATTATAGTGATCTGAGACGTGAATGTTGAAAGAGAGTCACTCTGAAATTCGCACTGTAGTCGGTAGTTGTTCGATCAGGTGTATCTCTACCGGCAGAAGAATGAACTGTTGAATAAAGATGGTGCGTGTGTTACAGCTTTTTTCTTGTGGTGTGTGTGCGCACGCGTATGTAGGAAAGGACAAAATTCGAGTGGAATTCACAGAAAAATTGTGTGTATATACGCGAAAATCTGTATGGACTTTAGCAACATCTCCATGTATGCAAATTCTTTGAGGAAGCTCGTATGCATCTTACGGATTTGGCAACTACTGCTTTTGTTCGTGGAAAATCGAGATGTTTGGGTGGAGAGGTACTTTCAGACTATCACCTTTTTGGTCCGATGAAGAAATTCTTGGCCGGCCAACGCTTCGATTCCAATGGCGAAGTCAAATCGGTTGTGCATAAACAGCTATACTCCCAAAAGACGAAACTTCTATGAACAGAATATTTTGAAACTTGTGTCACGATGGGGGAAATATATATTGAAAGACTTGGTGACTACGTTAAAAATTAGCTTTAATTTGAGCCTCTATTTGTATATATTCTTTTCGTCTAACTTATTACACTTTGTTCTATATAAACTATTGTGCGTCACTTATTGATGCGTTCTCGTATGTTTAAATAATCATGAAGGCAAATGTGTCTGATGAAAGCAAAGTTAATCTGCCGAAACTGTAACGCTATTATTTATTAGTTAATATATGCTTTGGTCAGAATTTGTCTTTTAATTTAAATACATATATTGATTCTCTGCGCACCTAACGAGAATAAATTCTGTAGTCTGAATGACGTGCAAAATTGCATGAAACAAATGTTTTTGTTCGTGTATTTTTAGTCTTTATCGAATGTCGTCTAGGAAATTAATCAATTTAAGCAACTTCTGAATCATACGAGTATTATCTTAGTATAAACTTTCCTTTAAAAGTTAAATTTCTCATTAGCAATTTTCATACTTTTTTTTTTTTTTTTTTTTTTTTTGTAAGAAAATGTTATACAGCTATAGATATGAGTATTTCTACTGATTTCTATGACACTTCTTATGTCATAGAAATAAATAATATATTATTAAATCTTGTACGTTCTGATTCTTACCTGTTTTTTCCGAGTCGCCAGGCGTCGATTGAAGCGCGCTTCGATCAATAATGTTTCCTTCAGACATAGTTCGACTGTGACTAGACGGATGAGTTCTCTCTGCCGTAATGTGCTCCGGCTTTGGGGGTCGCTCGGGCTTCTCAGATAAATCTCTTTTATCTATGCAATGACACAAACAACGAAACACAGTTAATACTAATGTCTTTCTACAGTAAGCTATAGCACCAACACATTAAGATAATGCAATAATATATACAACTAGTATGGATTAAGATATTTGCTTCATTAGCTTCGCTGGCTCCTACATTTGAATTACCTCAACAAATAGGCAAAAGAGGCAAAAAATATACCTCCTAAACAAAATTCCCAAATTAACCTGATTTTTTAACACGGTTCCTACTGATCTGGAGGAATCTATTTCCCTGACTTTCATGACAGGTGTCGGATCACACTGACATATAAATAAGGAATAAATAATGGTGAATATTTATATATGAGAACATTTATTTCATAGAGACAAATAGTAATCAATTGCTCATACGCACATTCGACTTACTGTCCATAAAAATCTGAGAAAAGTTCCATATTGTGATCATTAATAGTAGGCTAAGCTGAAATTGGTGTCAATTAGTGTTAGAAAAAATATATTTTATAAAAATTTCCTCACTTTCCCTGATTTCCAGTCTCTATCCCTGAGTTTCCTTGACCTGCACTATTTTCCCTGATTTTCGTGACCAGTATGAACCCTGTTTAAATACTGTTACGGTCTCTGTTCAAGTCAATTAATAAACTTTTGTCCGTAATTGTATTTTCAGTTCATTATTCTTCAAATGACTTACAAAAAACAGTAAAAAACTTTAGATATTTCAAAACTTAATTGTAATTCTTTATCTGTACGAACCGCTATATAGTTCTGTCTTTAAATTTATTTCCAAGTACTAAAGTCATCTACCTTACACAACTCATTGTGTAAGTTCATGCATTGACAAATATGATGAAAATAATATATTCATAGGTACATCTACTTAGTAGTTTACCACGAGTACAGTAAGTCCATAACCTTAACATTAGTCAAAAATCAAAACTACTCGCTTTCCTAAGTCGGAAGTTGTTGCAACGGAAATCTCCAATATATATATATACAAAAAAAAAAAAAAAAAAAAAAAAAAAAAAAAAAAAAAAAAATATCTCAGGGCTCATAGTGGTCTGGTCTCTTGTAAATAGTTGAAAAATGACCAAAAGCACACGAAAAAGTGACCAAAATCTCATCATGCCCCTTGTTTGTCAATTTCTCCATCACCTCTATCTTTGTTGTTTTGTTTCATCTTTTCCTCTTTACTTCTTTTTGAGCTTCCTCCTTTCTTAGGTTTTCTAAGTATGCTTCGTAGTTACGGTAAGCAGATTTAGCAGATGTAAAAAGCTTCTGAGTCAGTGGAACCAGTTCTGGCTTACTTCTGAATTTCTTCATCCCAGACATTTAACTTAGCATTGAGAGTTCTTAAAGCCATGAAATATTCAAATTCATCACCTACTCTTAAGAAGAACATACAAGAAGCATAACACAAGACGAATATGATGAAACACACACACAACGTTGGGCGGAGCGTTAACTATAACGAGAAAAAACTAAAAGACTATTATGATAAGGGTTCTCAACCCCACCTTGAGAGCTTCAGCATCCACCAACCATCCACTGTGCTTTAGGAAGAATAAAAGCTGAAGTGAGAATAAAGCTGACTGTTTCACATGTGGCAGCAAGTACTGAAGCTTTCAGAAGAGTAATGAGTAACAAGTTTCTGCCTTTTTCCATTTATTTTTATATTGTTCTTAGTAAACTACCAATGCAAAAGATAAATCACACAGAAAAGACACTTTATCTCCCAAAAAAAGTAACTTTTAGTTAAAAAAGTGACTCACTATGAGCCCTGCAATCCCAACATTAGAAAAACACGAAAGCGCATCATCTACTAAACTTCTATAAGACTACCATTCATAAGTTTAAAGTATGTACTCGTTTCATATTTATCAATGAGTCGGTACTTAAAAAGTTTTAATAAACATAAATAAACATAAAATGACACCCACTAAAATCATTCCCCTACAACTATTCTTTCATTTCACCATAAACAAAAAGTTAATAAATATGTAAAAATTATCAATGAGTAAATTTCTAAAAAGAAGTTGGTTATTCTTATAATAACAATACCTCTCGATTACGTCACGTTCTATGTTAATCATACATAACACATAGCGTAACCACAATACTATTTTGTTTTCTCTGTCTTTTCCAGGATTTCCATATTTATAAGAATCCTAATTCTTTCTTTCTTTTTAGATCAATTCAATATAAACGACAGATATGTTAATGCAGTTGTACAAATTGTAATAAAGAGAATATCTGGCACATTATTACCTTAATAATAAAACTGACATTATCATGCCTAGACATTTATTCTGTTAACATTTTCTACAACTCTTCTTTCCTTTCATGGATTACAATGTACACTCATGTCCAAAATTATTGTCGCATGTCTATAAATATGTTGTTGTAGGAATATAATTTGATAACGAATTCATCCGGTATTTCTGACAATGTTAATATGTGTATAATCGGCAAAGGCATGTATGTGGCAAATTTCATGTCAAAAGAGCAGTAAATAAGAATAATAAAACGAAAATAAAACTTTCTTGTCCATTTAGCAACATTTTGTTTTAGTCATTCTAATTTTCGTATTTATAATTCTTTTCCTATTAAATTTACCACAAATATACATTTTCCCATTATACACGTAGTATCAGTATTAAAAGTATCCTGCAAAATCATTATCAAATTATATTCTTATAAGAAGACAGTTATAGATATGCGACAATCATTTTGGACATGAGTGTACGTGCTTAATGGTTCATTGCAACATCAACGTTGTTAGATTTCCAGTTACACTGTTACAATTTTATGTTCCAGTTTTTGACAGACTTGTTACGTGAATGCTTTCAGTGTTTATACTTCTGATTTCGTATATAAAGAAGTTATGAAATATGTGCGTGCAATTTTGACTATTAGGAATGTGAGTTTGTTATGGCGTTAGTTTTTTCCTCCGTATATCGTGATAGACGCAGAGAAAAGAAGAAAATGAAATCTGTCAGTTTTACGTCGGCTAGGCTAAACATAGGTGATGATGAGAAATGAATGAAATGGTGAAGAAAGTGGGAGGAAACGGGAGAACACCAAGAAAACCCACGCACACGGTGTTTGACCACCACAAAGCTCACTTGGTGTGACATGGGATCGAACTAGGAACCCCAAGCATCAGAGGTGAACGCTCTACCATTGAGCCCCCGCGGCCCTGCAGAGAACAGAAGGGTTCTGAAAATTTTCACAGGCTAAATATACTTACAAAATACAGCCAGTTTTATTATTAAGCTAATAATAATGTGCAACACAATTTATTATAAGTTCAATGTGATCATGAAGCTTCCAATGGCAAAAATGCTTAACGTATCTGTCGTTAACATTTAACTATCCTGCCATGAAAATATAAAAGAATAAACCTTCCTAGATTCAAGATATATAACGAAAAGTATTTATGTCTCATGTTAAATAGAAGTTGTTGATCCGTATTCCTGGTTCCGCTTAAGAGCGATAAAGCCTCTACTTACCAGGTAAGGAAAATGACAAGGGACGCCCTGAGGATGCAGCTCGATGGAACTCTGCGTCTCCGCTCTTCTCGTTTCTTACTTGAATGATGGACACCTGTTGTTTGTCTACTGAGTACATGTGAGTTCTCTCCAACATCGGCTTCTCTGACTGCACCAACAAACAAAACAATAGAATCGCAAATCAAAATACAACCTTACACTTGCAACTACACTCTCTAATTAAAACAACTGTCTCAATACAGTAATTTACACACTGTACGGCATCAAAAATTAAGATATTATGGGCTGTATAGGAATAGCAGTTTACTCCATAAAGAAAAATAAGCTTAAATTCCTCACTCACAGTGATCGATCTATTTTAAACATTGCTATATCGAGGAAAATGTTTCTTTCTGAAAATAGAGAACTTCGGTACAAGAGTGTTTCATACAAAATTAGGCCAGTAATAAAATCATTTACTTCCACGAACTTATTATCTCTCTGAAGTTTTAAGTTTACGTCATTTCCATAGGATTCCTATTCCAAGTGAACTGTTACTATAAAAATAACAGAAACAATATCCAGTAATAATATCTAATTGTAAATTTTAAAAAAATCGAAAAATTTACAAGATATTTATAAGTTGGTTCACTGTTATATTTATACATTCTTATTACAAAGCAACTACTTCTAAGTGCTTAATTATTTCAAATAATTACAATATTGTGAGCTTACTGAGTACTTCACAGTTCATGATCGTTAAATGTCAGTTCAATCTTGTCTATCGAGTGCTACTTGCTATTTGTTATTTGAGATTTCACACAGAAATTATACATACTACGCACTTTTCATTACACATGAAATCAGAAGATAAGAAAACCTTTCCATCAAATTTTAAACTCATTCTACTGTTGAGACATTGGACGGATTCCAAAAATCCGGTTTTATCTACGGAGATCAATATTGAAACGGGAAGTAGTAAATTTCTAAAACTTCCGGTTTTAGCTAGTGGCGGGCACAAAAACCGGTTTTTCGGTTTTCTTCGAGACCGGTTCGGTTTTCACCGGATCCGGTTTCGGTTTTCTTCAAAACCGATTCCGATTTTTTTTTTTTCAAAATTTGTTCTATTTCTGACTAGAATAGTGTTTCGTTGTTCTCCGGAAACCTATTCCGTTTCCACACAAATAGTTTTATGTGTTTTCCAAAAGTTTTCAGCGAAATCAGTTTCGGTGAAAAACCAAACCGGGTTTTGGAGAAAACCGAAACCAGTTTTGGAGAAAATCAGTGTCGTTTTTTCTAGAAACCGGTTTTGTCCATCCCTAGTTTTCGCAGAGAGATGTTGAAGATGGCATCTTTAACGACGCTGAATTGATTTCAAAATAACCAGTTGTCGCCATCTCTTACCGTTTCTGTTTTATTGCGATCAACGTTCAAACTGGAAACGGTTAATTTCTACCACTTCCGGTTTGAAAAGAGAATTAACTTAAAGGGTCAAACCTACTGTTGGAACACTGAGTGGATTCCGAAAAACCGCTTCTCGATATTTCTTACTGTTTTTGCTCTGATACCTGTCAACAGATAGACATAGCCGTTCATTATATTCTGTTACCAAAGTAACATTCTTAGTTTATGCTGACTTCTCTATTTTTATTATTTGACTAATAAGTGCTGTCGATACCAATAAGGTAATTAGAATGATATATCGTCGGCGTTCATGTAGAAGTCACAAACTCCAAAAACATACGAATGGAGTTATGTATTTCTTCCAGTACGATAAGGATTACATAAGGTGAAATACACGGTATTCTAACATTGTCAGGCTAGATGTAGCAGGTGAAATTTTGATGCTAAGCGTGGTTATCCTTAGCATAACAATGCCATCTGCTACATCTAGCCTCATAATATGTATCAGAAAGTCATATATTTCACCTTGTATATAGTCCTCGTACTGGAAGAAGTACCTAACTCCAAATTGGAGTTAGTGACTTCTGCCTGAACGCCGACGGTATGTTTACTAAAGCCTGTGACAAACATCTTGGCATTTCAGCTAAACGAATAAAACGCAAGCTCTGGCGCGACGTTGCCAAGTGGTAAAGGGTTGTGGGCTATGGCTTAGCTAAGCAGACGAACTACAGCGCGATCAGGTGGCAGGAGATAGACTGAAGTGAATTGTACAAAATAAACGTGGCAATACCGCTGGCCTCTTATTTACTAACAGCATTTAAAGGGAACTTGGAGCGCCGCCTTCAAATGCCAAGATGTTTGTCACGCCGTTTAATTCGTACGATTATATAATGAACATATTTACTAACTTTAAATTTTAAAAAATCTTGAGCTTTAAAGCATGTACAAGACATAAAATCTGCGTTCAGTTTCGAGGCACTCCTCACTTTTTCCTAAGCATATCTAAAAAAGTTGCTGCTACAGAAGACGTATGATTACAATTTGATGAGTTTAAAATAATCTCTATTACGATAATTGTCCATTCAAACCGGAAATGGTAGAAATTTACCACCTTAGGCTTCGCCGCTGTTGTCATAAACGAAAACGGTAAGAGACTGTCAGAAGCGATCCATTGGAATCGATTAAGAGTCCCCAGAGTGAGTTTTAATTACTCTAACCCTCTAATCAAATCATTAATGCTAGAAATCAATAACTTCTGGTTTCAATGTTGTTCGTCATAGAATAAAAACAGTACGAGACAGCGACAAGGAATTGATTCAGTGTCTCAAGAAAAGATAACACACTCACTCACATTTCTCTACTAAAACCGGAAGTGGTAGAAATTAGCCATTCCCAGTTTCAACGTTGATCTCCATAGAGTAAAATACGGCAACATATAAAAGAAGTTTCCTGAAATCGATTCAGTGTCTCAAGAATAGATTCAACTTCCACACTGAACTCTATTCAAACTGAAAGTGGTACAAATTAACAGTTTTCGGTTTCAACTTTGATCACGGAGCAAATATATAAGGAGATAGCGAAAAGAGGAATGTTTTCGACATTAATTCAGTTTTTTTGTTACTGATTGATCCTCCCGACGAACAATTTTATCGTTCTATTGCGACCAGTACTTATAGATGTACTATTTCCAGTTTGAGAATTGAATTCGTGTAATTTGGAAATCTACTGTAGTTTCACAACGGAAAACGAAACTCACTTCGTTTGCTTCTATTTAGTGTTTTTTTTTTTTTTTTTTTTTTTTTTGAAAAATTTGAGTAAGTCCAAACTACAATTCGTAGCCAAACATCTCCACAGGAAAACATTTCAGATGGTTATTAAGCAAGTCAAGGACTATCCTCCTTGCCAAGCTTGGTCAAGATTGGATGAAATGAAATGACATTTTTGAGTTTTACGTACCACGATTATGCCGGCTAGGCTAAAGGAGACGGTGAGCATGAGAAAGGAGTGAGATGATGGAATAAAGAAAGTGGGAGAACCCCGAGGAATACGGTGTTTGTCCACCACAAAGTTCACTTGGCGGGAGCACGGTTTGAACCCGGAACCCCCATGCACCTGAGGTAAACGCTCTACTACTGAGCCTCTACGGCCCGAAGATTGGATTAATTCTGTACATTGCGTACGGTATATGGTGTCCTTCTGTTTATTTTTTCTTTAATGAAATGAAGGAAGAAAATGTAACTGCTAATTGGATTATAGAACTTATCAAAATTTAATAAAACACTAACGTGGATGTGTTCCTGTGGTGATAATTATTATTTTCATTATTTTTCTAATTTTTTATTTACATTTCTGGCGAGATACTCGAATCACCTTTCATCAGGATAATTTTTGGGCTTAAATGAAATTAAATGGAATCTTTTAAGTTTTACGTCCGACGCTTATGCCGGCTAGGCTAAAGGAGACGGTGATGATAAGAAATGAATGAAATGGTGGAATGAAGAAAGTGGTAGCTCGTGTACAGCACTTCAGTGTCGGTAACTAAATTGTTAACATCCATACATTCCAGCACTTTAACAAACAACGAAAACAAACCTATTAAGAGTGTTTTATGAACAAATACTTCTACTTCCTATTTATAAATGACTTAAAAGTGAACTATTTAAGCCAATATAAATTGAGGGGTAAATTTGGATAAGGGCGAAACTAGCAATTCTTCACTTTTTCAGGAGAGCAGAAAAACAAACGCCCTTATCCAACTAACCAACGTATTCACACACTATTTTTGGAGACAGGCGTTCGCTACGGAGCAAAGATATTACCTTAACACCACCTAGACATATATGGACGTGCTCAAACTTGCAGAAAATATGTATATCTTATTTTACCGGAAATAGGTCGTTACGCCCTTACCCAAATTACCTCTGAGCTCCTCCGTGGCTAAGCGGTTAGCGTACGCGCCTTTGGCGTGGGAAGCTCGGGTTCGATTCCCGGCGGGAGCTCATGTGGTTCGGATCCCACGTTAATCAGTAGGTCCACGTCTCATATAGCCTCGCTGCTGAACGGGACGTAAAACTCAAAATCAACTCAACTCAACCAAATTATCCCTTCAATTAATACTTTCTATTTACAAGTTAATCTTACTGAATTTCCGAAACAAAATTGAAAAAAAAAAATGTTCAAGCACTTTACAACTACCACTACAGGAGTAAATCCAAATTAGTATTGTGTTACAAGATGAAAATATAGTTTGAAATTCTTGAACAATATACAGTATACCAAAATAAAGTTTTCCGTTCTCTTAAGAGTGTTCCCACACAAGTTAATGTTATTACAGACACGTTATACGCTTTGGCTGATGCATGTGAAACAACTTGGTCCTCATGTAATGAATCATTGGAAATATGTTTCTAACGAACCTAAAATTATAAAGATTAACTAGCTGAACCTGCGCTCTCTACACAGCGTATCATTCACATATAAGCATGAATCTTCATGTCATTCCTCACATCTGTACATGTCCCTTTACGGACACAATTGAAAGACGTCTTGATAAAAATCGGAAAGGGTATTATAAAGGGGAGATTTTTTTCCCGATTTTTCAATATCTCGCACCGTTTGCAAGCATTTATCCTACTTCCGGTTGGAGTTTCTAATTCATGTATGATCAGTGTTTTCGTTCTTCTTTCACGCAGTATGTAATAAACAAATACATTACACACACACAATTTATTATAATGTCAGTGATATATGGTGTTCATTGGCTCCAAATAATAAAGATTCGTCTTAGTTTGGAGAAATGGTTATCCTTCGGTTTTCATTAGCATTTGGCCATGAAACACGCCGGAGAGACATACTAACCCTGTATACAAATATGTGGTGTTAGAATGTATAACTTGTAGGATACGACGCTTTACTTTTCAAAATTTCAATACTTCTGGTGTACCTCTAAAAATGTAATAAAGAAAACGGCCATTTTTTAAAAAAAAATATTCAATTAGAACTGAACAATCTACACAAAATTTGCAATTAATCAGTGAAAACGGAATCTTTCTAGTGTTTGTGGTTTCCGAGATGATATTGTCAAAAGAACTGGCCACGAACATATAAACTTTTCTTGATCACAAACATATAAATCTAGCATTTTAATATATAGACGGTAAATCAAAGCAATGGTTTATTTAACCTTACCTCGCTTCCTGCTTTATCTGCAGAGCTATCTTCCGCTGACTGCTGAGAGATGCGAAACGATCCCTGTCGTAACGCAAGTGGCCTCTCAGGAACTACTGGTTTACTTCTTTCTCCCTCGGCCGATGACTGCTGTTTCGGACTAGAATTATCTTTACTCACTTCTTGTGACTCCATCAACGGCTTACTTTCACTCACTACCTTCCCTGACTCTCCTGCACTACTTTTCGTTTCATCTTTACTAATAAGAGAAGTTCGTGGAGCGGCTACTGGCGGCCTCAAACTGGGTGCAGGCTTTTCACTTGAATTATCATTGATTTCTTGTATGCTCTCGGGAAGTAACCATCCTATTGTGCCTGGTGCAGCATTCTCAGGAACACAACTACTTTTCTCTACTATTTCCTCACTGCATCGACTTTTCACATTCTCAGCCGGAATATTTGCACTCTCATCACAGTCCGCTAACAATATTTTATCGAATCCTAAGGCAGGCGATTTCTCTTCTTCCTTCACTGGTGGAATATCACCCCGAACACTACTTTTCTCTAGTTGTACATGTTGGATTGTGGCTTGTTGCGTTTCCTTTTCTGAGGAGAACGTTGCGATTCGCTTGGTTAGATTTACATTGGTAGAAGGTCTGGGAGGCTTCTCAGGTTTCTCCACTGGTTGTGTTGGTTCCCGGGTGCACGGGGGTATTGGAGCTGGCTTGTTTTTTCTACGAATTACTGGACGAGGGCTTCCTTGAGGCGGGCTGCAAGCAACACAAAATTATTAACAGTCTACACGCTTAATTTGCCACAGTGCGTAAACTTAATAATAATAATAAGAGAAGTGGATCTTTAAAAAGAAAGAAAAAAAGAAACTACACACAAATCAATAGGACTTTTGTTTTTGGTTTCTTTGTTAAATCCAAAATCTACCAAATAACAATTGAAGTTGTGTAGGATCAGTTGTTTTAGAATCAAGCTTCTGCCACTCTACGTATCATGAAATGTACTGCCTGTTCCCTAAAATTGATTCGGATGTCACTTAAACCAGATTTTCCAGATAGACCTATTGCTTGAGGTAGAAGCCAGTCAAGATCAAGAATAAGAAAATAAAAGGAAGGCAAAATCACTCTCACCTTGAAAGTGGGTGTACATACTTAACCCTGACAAACTATGTTCCGCAGTAACTTACTAAAAAGTTATTCGACTTTCATGAAATATGAACTAGATTTTCTTTAATGCTTCCTGATTGTTTGGGGTTGACAGGAGCAAGTATCCCATTTTGAAAAAGGCATGCTCGTTAAATCCCCTCCTTTCTTCTATTATGAAAATATTATCAATAAATGCGCAGGAAACTTTAGTCGATCGTAATTTAAGAAAACACATGGCGCTACTTAAAAACCACTAGGAGGGACTACAGAAACGCGAAATAGAAAGACAAATGTTATTTATGAAAGAAAAGTGTTTAGTAATGCTTTTTTTTTTTTTTTTTTTTTTTTTTTTTTTTAACACATACAATCTGGCAAATTTTGTTAAGTTAACTAGCACTAATGCCCTCGGAATTCTAATAGGATGATTATCCTGGTACGATTTCGGCAGATACTAAAATAACATGAAATTTGCTAAATAACATGAAAAACAGTTTGTTTTTCATGTTATTTATTTTTTTTTTTTTCCAGTAAACCACAGAGTGGATATTCTCCCTAAGTACAACAAAGCCATGATTATTCGTGGAATTGGATGGCAAGGGCACCGCGGATATAGAAAATCGTGGATAACCCGAAAAAAGACTAACAGTGAGGTGCAAACACACACACACACACACACACACACACACACACACACACACACAAAAGAAGTATTTCAGCATAAAAACTATATTTTTTTTTTTATTTGTATTGCTCAGGTCATGATGAGTGATCAGGGAATGTGACAGCCATGACCAGAACAAAACAGCAGGAGCATACCACTCATCCATGAATTCCGAGAAGGCCTACTCGACTACGATACATAATAAACCTGTCAGTAATGTTCGACCTTTGCACTGTTAGGTCTATTGTATTTTCCCGGTTGTCGGCTTGGGTTAAAATTTGTTTTTTGAGGTTCGCAATTTACCCTCTCACTACGCAGTCAACAATGAATGTATAAAGGTAATCAAGAAAGTTCTATCGCTTCTTCACCCACCACTTTCGAACATCGATATGTTACCCAAAACGTATCTGGAAGGCCATGGATTCTATTGCGGTACAATTTGCTGGGCCGTGAAGCGAAGAAGGTATCACGTGTATTTTGCACTTCTAGTAGGGATTTGAACCGGCGTCCTCTAAGGTGATTCTCCAAGGAATGGAACAGGTGATAATCGGACGGTACATAGTGTTTCCCATCCATAACGCAGAATGGTATCCCGGGTCATCCTAGCCACGTAGGGCTTAGCGTTGTAACAGAAGGACCTCTTTGCGATTCAGAAGTGCTCGCTCCAGACTTTTGAGTTTTCCTTGAACACGGCTCAACTAATAACAGTACACAGTTGCATTGATGCTCTGACCAGCTGGTATCAGATCCCAATACACGAAGCAATGAGCAGTCCCTCAAACACACAGGAGGACTTTCTTCTGGTGCAGTGCTGGTTTCAGCTATTTTGGAACCGGTTGATGGGATGGTAACTAATGATGACGGCGCTGTGGAGCTTAGTACAGGACCCAACTTCTCATCATATGTCAACACCCAGTCCAGAAATGGCTCCTTCCTCAGACGAGACAGCAAGAAACACACATTTCTGCTCGCGTTGCATTCTGGCCTGGAGTCAAATAATGTGGGACCCATGGACCCAACTTGTAGTGCTTCCCAAGTTGATGGAAGTGCTGCCGAATGGTTTCTCCACTCACACTGTATTGTAGTACAAGTTCCTCATAGGTTTGGCCACTATTTGCCTCAATTGCTGCCTAAAGACCTTCATTTTCTATATAAGTGGGTCTTCCGGCACGTGGTGCGTCTTCGAGTTTCGTCACTGTCCTTAAACTTGTTAAACCATCGCTGCACTGTGCGCGTAGTCACGGTACCTCACCAAAGGCCTGGCATATCTTTCGCCCCACTACAGCGGCGTTAGACCCCAGTTTGAACTCGTACAGCATACACGCCCTTATGACGCTCTGTGGAGGTCCCATGTTCACTCTGTCCTTACGCAAGTTCAGGGTGTAACTGAAGTGCCACAACCAGGTATATGTTGAATATACCCACACCAACAACTCAGCTTCGCCTTTATCTCCATTCGCATTCAACTCACGGTGTGAGGGCCAATTGAACACAGACGTCCACAAAAATCGACAGAACTTTCTTGGTTACCTTTATAATTTATTATCACGCAAATCACTCTTTCCAATTCCCATTTTTCATACCTTCCAACAATCGGTTTCAGCTTATCAGAGTAGCGTTCTACTTCGGAACGTCCACTATTGTTGGAAATACTGATATTTACAATGCAATTTATTTTAATGTTTCAGAATATACAGTACTTATTTCCATGCGGAGTGTCAGACCGCAGTGACTACTTATGAAAAATAGTTGAGTTCGACTGCAACAGGGTTTAAAAAAAAAAAAAAATAATAATCGAGGCATTCGTGGATAATCCGCGCCATGAATCACCCGTTCGCGGATAATCAGGACTTTAGTGTACCTAATTCAGGTTAATGAGTGAATATCTGTCTACACACTATGCTTTACGTCAAATATGCAACAACACACAAATATAATCTAACATAATATAACATATATCATAATCTAATCTAACATATATCAAACATTCAGTAAATCACAATGAAGCATGTTTTCCTTAAGAATTTCATATCCTCATTCAAATTCTGATTTATCATTGGATTTGGTAAGACCGATTATATCTATGGTATCTTATCTAAACTTTTCGTATGAATCTGTTATTTGCCAAGCGATAATCCCAATTATTTAAACTGATTAGAGCGCCAATCAGATATAGCCACAATATATATTAGTATTTGAATTCATTTATATTGAGCCGAAGACAATGTGCATTCGCAACCCCCCGCCGTAAGATAGCTACAAACCGAGCAACAATATCTTGTTAGTCACTGTGGTCAAGTGGAAGTCTGATGCCAACGAAGCTGAACAAATTTATTGTGGCTCTTTCCGAAGTTAAGTTCAGTGTGTTACACATCGCAGAAATGTGTAAACTGTGTAATTTTCATGTAGCTCATGCCACTGTCAATCATATTATACGGAAATATGCGGAACAGAGTCTTGAGCCCACTATACCGACGCGACCAGCTAGAAACCGGTCTCCCGTGAAGACTATTCGCCGCTATTGCGTGTGGTTCGGCGTATGGCGACCTCCGAAAATCCTACCAACAGTGTATGATGGCCTGCAATTACCGCACATCTCAGGCGACAATCAACTGCGCCATTTACAAGGACTTACGCCTCATGATCATTTGCAACAGCAGTGTGCACGTCGTGAAACCATGTCCTGTGGCTGTGTGAAAGAAGAACTGCAGGAGGCTATTATGAACATCGTCTCACGAGTTATCAATTGAAGTTTGTTGTTACTCTTGATAAGGCGTGGAGTTACCTCACAGACTATGGTAAATTTCGTGCCATTCCATACGGATCTGTTGACGCCACGGGCCGAAGCACGTTCATCCGCCAGTGCGCAGATAGTTTCATAATTATGGCTGGTTTCTTGTATAGGGGCAAACTGCAAATCCGAAAAGTGAAACGACAATGCTGCGTACTACCAGACTCACGTTCTGATTCAAATGTACCAGCATGAAATCCCACCACGGTACGGACAAGAAATGAATCAGGTTAAACTGCATCAAGATAAAGCATTCAGCTACACGGCGAAAACATCACTGGAATTCTATTATGCATGGAACAGGAAGCTGAAACTGCGGCAATTCCCTTCTCTGGCATCCCTGTCAAAAGTCCAGATGCCAACCAATTGGACTATTGTGATTCGGGACTCCTCAAGCGGCACCTGTTCTATCATCGAGTCCCCACCGTCTCCGGCCTGTGGAAATCCTGTAAAGAACATTACTGCACCTATGATCCAACTGCAATACAGTGCTCTGCAATGGAAACTTCAATGGGAGTCAGTGGAGATGCCCTGAGGAAACACGTGATTTTGTAGATAAGACGCACATTCAAATTCGGTTCAATATAAATGAATCAACCTCTGTAACAGAAGAAAGGGATCTTTTTATAACATATATATGTCCCATATTCATATAAATTTGACTACGAGAGTCGGAACCTGTACAACCTGTACGAGATAATTAAGCTTAATCTTACCTGCTGTGATCTGACAAACTGCTATTAGACTGAGCACGTTTCATGTCCCCCTCATAGTTGGTAGTTATGTTTACAAGGTCTCCACTGCTTCTTCTATGATGCGTTAGATCAGCATGATGGCTGCTACTCGGCGTATTTCCACTTGCCACCAAGCCATTTGGCAAATTTGATTTCACTGGGAATTCACTATGTTCCGATTTAGGTACAGTTAAATAGAAGTCCATATCTAAAAGGAAAAAAAAAATGAAATGAAATCTTTAAGTTTTACGTCCCACGGTTATGCCGGTTAGGCTAAAGGAGACGGTGATTATGAGAAATGAACGAAATGGTGGAATGAAGAAAGTGGGAGGAAACGGGAGAACCCCGAGAAAACCCACGCACACGGTGTTTGTCCACCACAAAGTTCACTTGGCGGGAGCAGGGTTTGAACCCAGGACCCCAAGCACCAGAGGTGAACGCTCTACCACTGAGCCACCGCGGCCCCCATATGTAAAAGGAAATACTATACAGTCAGACTTCGAACAAATCAAATCAATAAAGTAACCAAAATCAGAGTGTAAAAGTTCAAATATGTCTCAGGCTCTCAAGAAGAAAGAGCAACTAAATTATTTTTATTAACAACGATTAAACACTTATCTTAAATACCTGAAGAATCATTAGTACGTAATATTATTTCGGTATCTTGGCTGCTATCAAGATCTCATCAGAATTATTGTGAAAGAGATATCTTCTAAAAAAGGGTTAACATATTTCAAGTAATATACTGCAACTACTTAAGTCCATAAAGTTCTATTACTACACAGTTGACAAACGTTTTACAATCTCGAATAGATCAAGATGGCAGCAAAAACATCAAAATCTCATTGCATACATTTTTAAGGCATTTCAAGTGAGTTATAATTAAATATTTACCTAGTAGGGTTGATACATTATGATTGACAGTTACAGGCATTTGATGTCCTTTTGATGCCGCGTTGTTTCAATATATCCAGAACTTTTCAAAGATTACAATTACTATTTTTAAGTCATTAGTTATGGAGAGCATTATATTTTACATCATTACAAAAAAGAATTTAAAGGGATATACCATTTCAATTTTTTTTTTTTTTTTTTGAATGAAAACTATTTGGGTGATTAATTTTCGGGCGTGTGGAACACATTATATTTTGTATTACTCACCTATTAAAGTACCTCGAACAATTTTTCTTTCAATGTTTCGAGTTTCCGATTGTAACACTCGAAAGAAATACTGTTGGGTGAGATTGCTGTTAAATTGAACAGTTCTTATTTCAAAAAGTGCATACAATATGGATCTTGGTTTTCATTCGTACAAGATAATAAATGTTTTTTTTATTCATTGAAACGTTGGCTCAAAGGAGTTTAAAAACCGACACGAATTTTAATTTAAAGTCCTAGGGTATGCCCTCTATACTAAAAGAGACAGATGATTAATGAAAGTGAATGCTTATAAATGAATTGGTGAAATGACAATGTGGGAGCAAACAGGAGAACCGCGAGAAAACCCACGGACACGATGTTGTTCACCACAAGCTCACATGGCTCGGCATCGAACCACGAACCTGTCGCACCAGAGATGAACATTCTGCTACTGAATCATTCTGTCTCTCGGCCCGCGGTGGCTCAGTGGTAGAGCGTTCACCTCTGGTGTTTGGGGTCCCGGGTTCGATCCCAGCCCCCGCCAAGTGAACTTTGTGGTGGACAAACACCGTGTGCGTGGGTTGCCTCTGGGTTCTCCCGTTTCCTCCCACTTTCTTCATTTCACCATTTCATTCATTACTCATCCTCACCGTCTCCTTTAGCCTAACCGGCATAACCGTGCGACGTAAAACTCAAAGATTTCATTTAATATTTTAGTTTTCATTCTGTCTCTCCGACCCTTTTTATACAGAAGTTCATACTACAAAGATGTAATATGATTACAGCTGAAGTTTCTTCGCTATTGTTGATAAAAATGGACATCAAGCGTTGAAATAGTATGTTCCTTATAAAATAGCGACACTTACAAGATAAGTCTTTGATTATAATTCATAACGTGCGTCTGATGATCTCTCTAAACAAAATTTAAAGTGAGTAATTAGTCGCCATTAAAAATGTACCTATTATGGTAAATTTCTATTTTACTCTATTCTTATTTTCACTGTATTTCCTTATCAACATTTGCTTTTCATATACTTACTTTTCTTTAATATTTTGAAAACGGATTACTAACGTTTCACTTTGAAAATAACCAACTTTCATGTATGGACAAAGAACAGAAATCTTACAAAATCTGACAAAATAGTTATCTGATAATCTTTTACTTAAAGAAGCTCTTTTACTCTCTAAAGCGCAGAAACGGTATGACATCTTTAGTTTAATATTTTACAAGTACGCTCTGTAGGCTAAGGAAATCGGACCATTGTTCGGTTAAAATGCAAATGAACAATGATGGAAAAAAAAAAAATTGAAGTAGTTGGATTTTTGTGGAGATTTTATTTTGATGTATTCAGCATTCCCTAAAACGTACCCTTTATTTGAGCCGTGTTTTTTTTTTTTTGGGGGGGGGACGATGGGGGGAGGATGGAATTTTAATTTTTTGCAATTCTCTCGAAAATTATAATTTTTTCGAAGAAAATAGTTATAAGGAAAACTATAGTTTATAAAATTCTACCCCCCACACAGAAAAAGCCCTTACACTTTTCTGTAGAACCAATCTTTCAAAGATACAGACTGAATTATGTCTGAACAGAAATATGGTGAGGCTAACTTCAAACTGCAAAATACCTGGAAAATTAAGCATCGAACGGAATGTTCGACATTAATATTTTGGAGGAGAAAATTTACCTTTGTTAAAATTACCCCGCTCCTCCCCCTGCAAGTGGAATGAGAGGTAACTTTTGTAAACTCAAATGGGAACTCTCATTTTTTTATTGCAGATTCGGATTCTGCGAAGAAAAATTAGTAAATTTTATTCGAAACATTTTTCTCGATCCATAATAGATGACGCTGAAATGAGTGAAAACTGGTTTAAATAAGATTTCTTCAATTAGAAGCCTCCTAGTCCAGAAAAGTTGGACAAAGAGAGCAGAACAACGAGAAAATTTCGCTGTCAAAATATAAAGAAGTATGTAGTACAAGTGACAATGAAGCGTTGCCTCTGTCAATATCCAAACCAACTAACATGTACGTTCTTTGCTAAATTTGGGCTTAAATGTCATCGGGACTGTTACCAGTTAGCTTAGCAACCTCAAAAAGTATGGATTCGGCACTACTCTTATAGTCATTTTATTTTTCAAACCTTCTAAACAATAAAGCAGACGGGACTAAACTTGGACCTAAACAGAATCGAGAGTGCCACTTTTCACCTCAGCAATCCCGAAAACTATGGATTTGACTATCATCTAACTACGGACACTAATACCAGTTGTACTCTATTATTTTTAAGTCAGACCCTTCCCACTCCCCTCGGTGCTAAGGTTGTCTTATCCACACAGTTTATTCTTTTTTAAAATTGACTTCTTCTCAAAATTCTTCTTCTTTTCAAAATTGACTTTATAAGTAGGGTTTACTTTTCCAAACCTGAGAAGCTCGCGAATTCTCTATTTTGACAAATTTAAAAAACACATCTTTCCCTTTTAACTCCTTCCTCTTCCCTTAGGACACGCACCAAAAAATTCAGAAAAGTCTATGGTTTCTTCCAGACTATGGTCTCTTCGATGCAATTACTTGGAAGTACGTCAAGCAATTGAACGTGAAACACTCGGCGTTCCATGGGAAGAATAATTGTTTATTTGAAATACTTGAAAATAAAGAACTGAGGAGAATAAATAACGAAGACTGTCAGAAAATAAGAAACCGAGTAGAATAACTATAGTTGCCTCTGTCAAAAGTAAAGAATTTAGTAAAATAAATAACAACTAACCACGAGCAACGTCTTTAGCGTTGTTGTCACTGTCCATTCCCAGGTCATCTGACATGCAAGTTGTTGACTAAACTAGGGCTTAAATGTCATTGGGAATCTCACTAATCAGCTTAGCGACTACAAAAGCTATGGACTCGACACTAACCTTAGTCATTTTAGACATTTTATTTTTCAGGCTTCATTTCCTCCCATTCCGTGCCGATAGGGGTTAAATAAATATGGAGTTAAACGGTATCGAGAGTGTAACTATTTATCTTAACGACCCTGACAACTACGGTCGTTGTCGATTATTTTTACGTCACCCCCTTCCCCCCTAGGGATTCTTGCCTCCACAGTATTTTTCCAGATTGTGAGTTATACGTGTACGTCAACTTGTTTATAGAAATGAGGTTACACACCGAATTTCATCTTCCTTAAATGAGAAATTCTCAACATAAGGAGTGCGATTTAAGTTAAGGGAACTTTGAATTTTTGTAATAACTTTTTTATTTCTTGAGAAATCACAACACATTTTAATATAATAAACAAATGATATCTGAAAAAAGAAGTAGTTTACTATTTGACGCTGTAGACACCCTTACGGCCGATTTCTCGAAGCTTGAACAGGAACTTCTGGAAAAGCACTTGTCCACTACTTTTCGCCACTTCTTTTGATATTTCCGACCACTTTGTTTTGCATATCTTTCACAACCTTGATGAAAGTAAGTTTTTTTAGCCATTTCGTGTTTAACTAGAGCCCAAAAATGCTCAATGTTTCTTGCCTGAGGAAGTTCTGGCGCGTTCTCGTTTTTACCGACAAACCCGATACCAGCATCAGTAAGCGCGTCTCGCACTTTTTTCACATAATGCGAGGATACCATATCGAGCCAAAACACAATATCATGTCCGGTGAACTCTTTTTGTATCCATAGAGACAAAACCTTTTGAATGTACTCTAAATACTGGTCACCGTTGATTGTCCCACTTCGAACAAGAGCAGACGAAACTTTACCGTTTGTCACGATCGCTTGTCAGATCAAAAACTTTTTCGTATACCTGTCTTTGGGTTTCACGAACTTGCTAGGATTAAGTTGACGTTTACCAATGTACAATACATACTTGGAAACAGGTACGAACGCTAAATTTTGGTAACAGTAAGTTTCATCATCCATGATCACAATCTTGTTCGCGAACTTCTTGTCGGAGAGTTTGCGGCAGTTGATCTTAGCGCGCTTCTTCTGTTCGTCTGTATAAAATGGTGCACTTTTACATGTTTTAACCTTGAATCCGTATTCTTTCTTGATATTCCTTACACTGAATTCAGAAATTTGATATTTTCGTCCTAAAAAACGGTTTGAGAAGTTAGGGGTCTTCAAGAGTTCTCGTCTAATCGAACTTTTCACTTTTTGTGTACATTTTGAAATTGAGCAACCAGATTTTTTCTTTCGTGATGCTTCACCAGTCTCCACATAATTTTTCAACATTCTATGCACTGTACTATAAAGATATTCACACTTAAAATGGTTTAAAGCAGCCATAAAATCACATGTCCACTGGTTCTCGTAGAATTGGATAAGCCTGTCGCGGACAGCCTTGCTCTGTTCGGCTGTCATTCACTTCCCGTTTAGGTTTACGCGCTCGAACTTAGCATACACTCGTGAGATACTATGACAAGCAAAGGGTGAAACTTTCATTGAGATCGAACGAGTGGTTTTTGTTTTATGCATGCTTTTTGCCAGTAACCTTAACTTAAATCGCACTCCTTATTCTACTCTTTTCATAAATTTTATACCACCTCCTTCCCTTTGAAGTCCCCTCCAGCCCTTTTAGGATAGAACTAAGAAGTTGTATATAGTCTACGATATCTTCGATAACAATTCCTTTGAGGCATGCCAAGTTAACTATGTGGATTTGTGTACCAAACACACATTTATTTTTATACGTAAGGTAAACTATCTCTTCTACTTTTGAGTTCCCATCCTCCTCTTTTAGAATATGGATAAAAGATTTTAAATAGTCTGCAGTCTCTTCCAGATTATGGTTTCTTTTAAAGTCACGTAAACGGCTTGGGTTTGTATAACGGACAACAAACATACCAACATTCATCTAACGATCTTTTTTGTCTAGAATTTTATGAACTATATCTTTTGATAACTATTTTTCTCGAAAAGTTAATAATTTACGAGATAACTGCAAAAGACTAAAATCTCTTTCCCCCTTCACAAACAAACAAACAAACAAACAAACAAACAAACAAAAAAAAAACCTACGGCACAAATTAGAGTACTTTCCAGGATATGCTGAGGACACCAAAATTAAAGTTTCAACAAAAACCCAGCTTGTTCAAAATTGTTTCTAAGTGAAAGTTGAATTTTACTGCGCTAATAGCTCACCAATAGAATTGTAAGTGCTTTCATAGCTGTTATACAGTCAAGTCAGAATTGTTGCAATAATAAGATAGGAAATGTGATTCGGCATAGCAACTCATTAAACATCTTCTGATCTAGATGCCCCACGAGATGGTGATCCTAATAGGCTTCGTAACGCATCAAAAGCTTAAGGTTAGTGTAAAGGGACAAGTTTTCCCGATAGATATCACTACAGTCTTCGTATCTCTCCCATGTATTTTTTTATCTTTCACGAAAATGTACAATTTCTCTTACAAATTTCAACCTAGAGACTTCAAATTTTTAGAGAAGGAATTTCATAACCTATAAAAGGTAACAATCCGTGCCGATTTTTTATTTAAAATTTTCTTCATTGTTGGAACAGTTCCATTGTTAAAGGTTTAGATATCCATTTCAACAAAGAAGAAAATTCTAAATAAAAAAATCGACACGGATTATTGCCTTCGGTACATTATGAAGTACCTTTCCTAAAAATTTGAAGTCTGTAGGTTGAAATTTGTAACAGAAATCGTGACTTTTCGTGAAAGGTAATTTAAAAAAATAAATAAAAAAAAGAGATACGAAGACTGTAGTGCCATCTATCAGCAAAACTTGTCCCTTTAAACCAACCTTAAGTAAATTTCAATTTTATTATACAGCCACCATACTATTTTATAACTTTCTGAAGAAAGAAAAAAAATTACCTTTGCTTCGAGGGAAAAACCAGTCTGCGTAACTAACTAGGCTATCTACAATGATACTATGTAAACCAGCAGTACTCATGTTCATCCTGCAAAGAGAAAGGAAATAGGTAAAATCTCAAAGGACCGAAACCTCACAGAAAATATATTTCAGAACTGAGATTCCCATAATGGTTAGAAAAGGTGAAAACTGGCAATGCAAATACTCTTACACAATTGTTTTTTTCTTTCTATTCCCAAGGCAGAATTTGCAACGGTTGCACTATCCTAATAAAACATGCTGATGCTGAAAAGAACTTCTCAATACAAGTCTATTATTTCTGACAGAAGATACCATTACTATGTCATATTTCGTGTACTGCATATGTACTGTGGTGTTAATTTACAGCTTTATATTTTTGGAAGATGTTACATTAATACCGTAACACCACTAAAACGCTGTTTTTTGAATTTGAGAAATGATTTTTGACTAAACAATGATATTTGCATACGTCTGTTCATCAAAGACATCACCTTATATATACTTACCCAATTGTGCTACTTTCATCTTTTTCCGGCCAAATAAGATTTGGAGCTATTACAATTGCAATGTTTTGTGGACTCATTTTATTTATTTCTTGATTGCGTGATAACGTACTCAGAAACTTTATTAAATATTCTAAGTTGTCGAAATTCGGTTCCGGAAGTTTGTGCACCACTTGCCATAACGCTTGAAGTCGCTCATTTGGAGTCTGAATTCTGAAAGAAAAAATAAAATTCTTCAAGTAAACGAAAATAATTCAAACATTTTAAATTACTTCCTATTGTGGTACATTATTTTATAATGAAAAGCTATATTATCAATTTCTATCCTATCTTTATATACCCTCAAGTCAGAGTGCTTGGTATGTTCTATATTATATATATATATATGAACAAACTCCATGGCTCTAGATAAGTAGAGTAACAAATAAAACACAGTTCTGACCAGAGCAGAATGAAATATATTAAAAACTATACTTACAATGTGTTACAGTTTCATGAGTGTTTGTGTCTGATGAAGAGGACGTTAGGTCCTTGAAACTGTAACACATTGTAAGTATAGTTTTTAATATATTTCATTCTGCTCTTGTCAGAACTGTGTTTTATTTGATATATATATATATATATATATATATATATATATATATATATATATATATATATATATATATATATATATATATATATATATATATATATATATATATATATTCCGTCTTCCCATAAATATTTACTAACCTCTAATATGTGGTGGGCAACTAATGCTCAAGGCTAGAACCACAGTAGTGAATCACTGTGATCACTGTGTTAACGAATTACAATAGAGAAAAGGTTTCTATTAAGCAGTTGGCACATACTCTGATGATTATGAGAATCATATTGCTGTAATAACGATGAATAAAGCACAAACTCATCTTTGGTGATGTTCAACAAACTTAAGAGATTGAGTATTATGCAAAACTTTGTCATCGAAAATTTCATTGAGATTAGAACTTGTGTAAGAATTGTATAATTGAGGAATTGTGTAAGTGTGTAATTGAAGAAAAAAAAAGTGATCTTTGAAGGTGGATTGGTTAGGGTAGAATGGGGAATCTTTTTTTGTTTGTTTGTTTTAAAGACCACATTGGCAACGTCTCAAGAAGGCCGAATATAATTGTTTTGAATAGATCTAATACTTGTAATTGTTTAAGAGTTATTAGTTATATAATTAGATTAATAATTTACATAAAAATGTACAACACTATCTCATTACAGATGTTCTGCCATTATTGGAGGTTACTTGCCGCAACTGAGAAGCTTGTATGCTCCACGGTCTTCAGCTAATCTCTTCACGTACGATTTCTCTGTTTTGATATCGTCCATTAATTTAACTCTACTTCGCCCCCTCCCTCTCTTTCCCGCCACCATACCCTCCAGGGCGTCCCTCATGATACAGTTCCTTCTTAGCCAATGTCCCAACCAGTTTCCCTTCCTCTTAATATCTAAAATTGTTCTTTTCTCTCTCACCATTTCTAACACTCTCTCATTCATTTTCCGCTCGCATCAGCTAATTCTTTCCATTCTTCTCCACACCCACATTTCGAAAGCTTCCAGTTGTTTTTCATAATTTTTGTATAATGTCCATGTTTCTGACCCATACAGTACAATACTCCACACGAAGCATTTTATGAGTCTTTTTCTCATCTTTTTATTCAAGGTCCCACAAAATAGTATTTTCTTCCTCCTAAAGGATTCTTTTGCCATTCCTATTCTTGGTTTTATTACATTCTTATTCTTGTTTTTACTTCATAAAACACCATAACATATTAACAAAAATAAAATAAGAAAATTTATCATTAATTTACTCTTTCAGAATGATATTTCTTGAATATGTCAGATTCCTTTTATAATTTCACAACAGGCCCACAAGGCCAAACTTTATGACTCTGATGGCCTTAATTTCTCCACTCGTGGTCTAGAATGTATCAAATGAAAGACTTTTACTTCCAAAGTAAACAACTTGAAGAAAATGATACACAGAGTGAAAAATCAGCATAAACTTCAGATTAATTAGGTTTCGTACTTGCTCATATGGTATTCAACTACAAAAGAAACTGTTCAGAAGAAGAGGAAATGTTTTGTCTATGTATGACTACGAAGGTTCAACAAAAGTTTTCTCATGTTACCTGGCCGCAAGCATCCATTCCTCATACAGTGAATGGGTCAACAGAGGTTCAGGTAAGTCTCTTAGGTATGATTTTAAGGCACCAGCAATCACATGTGGATCTCTGTACTCTTGTAGAGTCTGAAAATTCATACATCCAGCATCGAAGCTCATCTTCATTCTCCGTACTTTGGACGTCCCTGAAAAGTATACAATTTCTAATAATAAATAAATTAATTAATACATAAATTGGATTCTTCCTATGAATATGTCAACCACAAAAAGTTATATAAAATTTGTTTCATGCGTATAAGATTCTAATAATGATTAGTGTCTTATTCTATTCTGATTAGTGCAACGTGTGATATTCTTTTTCTCATTACTGCTGTTGTTTGTTTTAAATGAATAATCGTCATATTTCACATCAAAGAACTGGAATTACGATAACTTGTGAGCACCAGCAAAGACAGCACTAGAACATTTTCCATGTCCAGTATGCTTTAAACAAAGATAACCTAAGGGACATTCCATGTCAAATCAACAAGTCATCAGACTTGACCATCTCAGATTTTTGTAAAAATTGGTGCATAGCTTTATTACAGTGGGAGATGAAAAAAAATCTCAAATATTATCCCTCTCCTCCTGAAAGTGTCCCCACACAGGGTGTTCAAAAATTGCCAAAAGGAGCATTTTTTCAGTTACAGTGATTATTAAAAATTGTCATAAAATGGTTAATATATGCAGTAGAGACATGAAACAAACACCATCGGAAAGCATAAAGATTCCTCTATAAGTTGTTTTATATTAAGAAACCTATATAAAAAATAACACTTCAAAAATTAAAATTAAAATTAAAATTTTGAATTTCGCACAGAAATGTCCCTGTGAATTTGTTCAAAATTGCCCAGATTGTAGTCTCATATGTGTACTAAATCACCACAAAGTTTTCTTTTGGGCACTCAATGGGGTCCGATTCAAAATTCAACATAAACCAAACAGCAAGATATTGACCATGTAAATATCTGGGTTCAGATCGATAACCATTTGCCTGTAGCTATTTACCTGCAGCATGAAACGAATTTATCTTCAACTTTATTTGTTTCTTGATGTATTCATTTGAATTTACACAATTATCCACCTTTCGAGTTATTTAGACAGGTATTACGTTTCCGAACATTACTCGATACAAGTCATTATTCTTGTTAGTCAGTACAAATGTTCATAAATTTATATTAGCTACATCGATACATGTTATTTTCATTCCTTTGTTTCAAGATTGCTGTTACAGACATGTGGAAGTGCATCACTGAAATAGGAAAAATAATTTATTGACTAATTGTTTGTGCTGAAAGTGTGTGAAGCGATTGTGAAGAGGGCCACTGTGTTTCATAACACATTCGATACAAATATTGTGAAAGGGAGGGAAATTTATCCCTCCCTTTCATAATAAGTTCTATAACAGCAATCCTGAAACAAAGGAATGAAAATAACATGTATCGATGTAGCTAATATAAATTTATGAACATTTGTACTGACTAACAAGAATAATGACTTGTATCGAGTAATGTTCGGAAACGTAATACCTGTCTAAATAACTCGAAAGGTGGATAATTGTGTAAATTCAAATGAATACATCAAGAAACAAATAAAGTTGAAGATAAATTCGTTTCATGCTGCAGGTAAATAGCTACAGGCAAATGGTTATCGATCTGAACCCAGATATTTACATGGTCAATATCTTGCTGTTTGGTTTATGTTGAATTTTGTATCGGACCCCATTGAGTGCCCAAAAGAAAACTTTGTGGTGATTTAGTACACATATGAGACTACAATCTGGGCAATTTTGAACAAATTCACAGGGACATTTCTGTGCGAAATTCAAAATTTTAATTTTAATTTTAATTTTTGAAGTGTTATTTTTTATATAGGTTTCTTAATATAAAACAACTTATAGAGGAATCTTTATGCTTTCCGATGGTGTTTGTTTCATGTCTCTACTGCATATATTAACCATTTTATGACAATTTTTAATAATCACTGTAACTGAAAAAATGCTCTTTTTGGCAATTTTTGAACACCCTGTGTGGGGACACTTTCAGGAGGAGAGGGATAATATTTGAGATTTTTTTTCATCTCCCACTGTAATAAAGCTATGCACCAATTTTTACAAAAACCTAAGATCGTCAGGTCACATTTTGTCATTTCATTGGTTGATTTCACATGGAATGCCCCCTAATTGAGTAATTCTCTCGCCATGTCGATAAACGCAGGTAATGCTGGAAAATTTGGTGATCCAAAAGACTCAAAAGTAATTATTCAAACATGGAAAGTTTTCCTTAATAAATTATCTTGTAATCGAATCTTTGTATAATCTTTACTCACTTCTTTTAATTTAACCCTTGATAGTGAATGTTACGTAATGGCTTCAAAATAACAGGGAGATATTATCACTTTCTTTGTGCGGCGGAATTGTAAGCAATATATTTGCTAATAGATGCTGTAGGATACATAATTTAAGTAGAACGTTCTTGCCTTGTATCTCATGTAAAGCGATTCACTAATACCGTTTCAGTGTATTCTATATACTTTCTTCAGTACCATCTTAAAAGTGTTTAACTGGATATAGTTTTGGATTCCTCCAAGTAGCTATGTTTTGTTTAAATATAGCAATTGTTAATAGTTTACTAAAATTTCGTTATTTCTTCACTTACAGGAAGTACATTAACATCTAAAACTATATTAATATTTATCAACAGTAACAATATTTATGAACAGTAACACACGAGTTTCCGTAAAAGGAAAATACTGTGTCTACAGTTTCCGAGGATTACGTTTTATTTTATTTTATTTTATTTTTTATTTTTTTATTTTTTTCAGCTCCATAGAAAGGAAGAATCCAACAATGTATCCAGTATAGTAATTTTAAGATTACTGGAAAAAGTGCTAGAGCACACGAACTCTACGAGAGGGTATCAAGAAGTTAGTGCAATCACCGAGAAAATGACGAACTACGAACTCCCTCGGAATTATATAGTTAGGTCCTTCTACGCTAACCATGAAAATTCTAGACTCGTTACAACAATTCTTTCTTTCTCTTTTTGCAGGCAAATCACTGAAGGTGAGATGATTAACAAGCTTGAAGCACAGAGAGTCATTAAGTTCTTCCATCTTCAGAGGGAATCACCAAAGCAGATTCACGAAAAGATGTAAGAAGTCTATGGGAATGACTTTTCCAGAAGAGAAATCGAGAGGACGCTGCAATAGAAACGTTGCATTGCTGTGAGGTGGATGAAGATTACTTTTTTGGTAGGCTAGTGACAATGGATCAAAGCTGAGTTTATCTTTATGACTCAGAAACAAAAGAAATGAACAAACAATGGAAACGCCCCTCCTTTCCCATCCCTAAAAAGGCACGAGTGCACAAATCGCCGCGAAGGTGATAATTTCCGTTTTCTGGGACTGGGTCATCATGACAGCTTACCTACCACAGGGGCAAACTATTACTAGTACCTATTATTCCCATCTCCTGACTATTACAAGAAGAACTGAAGAAGAAACGCCATGAATTAATCACAAAAGGGGTGATGTTCTTGGCAAACAATGCACCAGCTCATTTTCCCATGCATTCATGATGCAGTGGAATTAGAATACGAAATATTACCCCACCTCCCATACTTACCTGATTTAGCACCAAGTGACTTCTTTCTCTTCCCAGAAATGAAGCTGTGAAGTGCAGAGTTAGTCTCTGTACTTAATATGCATAACAAAATGCCGATTAGTTTATTTGCATATTAATATGTAAGCTACCTATTTGATATCAAGAATAATAATCATTAATTTCTTTAATCTATAATATATTTGAATACTATGTTTTGGTAGACAATAGTTACATACGACAGCAACTAAATACATTTCCATAGAGGTAGTTACAACAGTGCTCGCTATATATTGCATAATCCCGGGTAGAAATGGTTCAGTTTATTTTATTAAGATAATTATAAGGAAGTAAATATTATTGATTGTATGCTGAGAAAAAGAAAAATCTAATCCGGTTGAAAGTATGAAAGCTAGGACGCTAGAATGGGTGAACAACTTGTTTTTTCTTTCTTTGGTGTCATTCGTCTACCTCCAACACCCAGAATTTAACAATTGCTACCCCATGATGGCGAAGAAAGCTAGATTAGCTTCTCAATACGCATCATCTAGCTACAAGAAACCATCCATCAAGATAAGAATGGTTTTATAATGTGAGGATAGCACCACTGCCGTTCACTCTCTTCTCTGCCATTGTATTAAAGCTATTTTGGGGAAGAACTAGCGGGGCTTCCTTTGGGTAACGAATTCTAAGCGTGGCCAGAGAGGTTTTTGTCTACTTTTCCCAGAATGCACTGTGTTTCAAAAGTTTGAGCTTTTAATTTGATTCATTTTTATAGTAATATCAATAGACGCTGTCTTATGTAACTTAATATTCTTGGAATCAGACCGATAATTCAGAAGTAAATTAATCATCGCGTATCTCTACGTTAGAGTGTTTTATACTCTCATTGTGGTAAAATAAAAATGCGAAGTTGAGCAACACTTGTGTCTTCTTCCGTGAGAAAAGCATGCTTGCTTGCAGACGACTTAAATTCTCACAACATGATGGAAAATACTTCGTATTTGTAAATAAAGTATTGTCAGTGTATGTTTAAAGTATATGTTCTCTATAATATATTTGTAATATTGTTTGAAAGTGATATCATGTGTAAGAAGCTGCAAAAGTCTGCTTTAAAAAAAAAAAAAAAAAAAAAAAAAAAAAAAAAAAAAAAAAAAAAAAAACCAGGGTGAACTCAATTGTTTACCATTTGAAGGCAGACACTTTTTCTTCTTCGTCGTCTTCTACCATGAGAGTAGGTGGCGACACAGGGCAGCGTGGTTTATTAAATGAGTGGATGAGAGAGAATCGAGAAGTGTGATGTTTAGTTTGCTGGATACTTTCTAAAGAATTTTTCTATGCATATCATATATATTATCCCGAAGAAATACTGACTACTATTATATATTCAGTTCTACTGAAATTGTAACAAGAGGAAAGTTACAGAGAGATAAATAGGAACCAGTTGCAGTTTGCGATTGTTTCAAATCTCACATAGACGACACACGAAGCACACCTCGGAGTGCTTGACCTTTTGCGAAAAGGTTAGCAACAGCGGGGGCAAGTCAACACAAAGGGGGTGTTTAGTTTGGTGTTGGTGCCCAAAAAATAACAATATTATAGTGAGTTCTGTTTTGTGCCCGGAGACGACATAATGTTTTTTTTTTTTCTTTAATGTGTACGATACTACAGAAGTGTGTTGGAAGTGTTGAGTGGTACTGCAAGGGACTACCCCATATTCGATGTAAGCTAAGGTTAAATTAATATACAGTGCTACTTAGTGTCTCCCGATAATAAGCTGGATTTACATTATGAATTTTAACCAATAAAAGTCCGTAAGATATACAAACTTCACTTCAACTGTAACAACAGTACGTTCATTGTGCTATTTCAGGCCTTAGAGCTAAGTTTTACGTGGATATCTTAGTGATGTGGGGATAAGTTTGAAAATCTTATTCAGTTCATCTCCACTCTGGTGACACACGCTCATATTCATTCTCGTGCAGTAACTGCGAGACATGGAGAACAGTCCCTACGAGAACTGTGTCTTAGGTGGTATTAATACTTCCAAGAAAAAACGAGACAGGTGAAACATAGTATATTTAGTCTTATTATATATATATTCTTCCTTTAGCCACTAATAAAACATTCAAACTGGACGTCTTTCAGCAGTCAATTTTTTTCTTCTTTTAATACCATATTCATGCCATCAGGACTATCGCAGTGATAGTAATACATATCATACAAAAGTTTGGTCCTCTAGTGGATAGATCTTTGTGTGGTAGATCGGTGGGCAGGCTAAGTACGCCTCTCTACAGAACATGGTTGTTGTAGGGACATTAAGAGCCCACAACGGTGAGCAGAAGTGTCTGGAAGAAAACTTGATTATTATTATCGTCAGTGCGAACTCTCCATGAATTTTCTTTTCGTTCATGGGAAAAGCTGATAATACAAATTATTGAGATTTTTTTTTTAAGGATTAATTAAATAAGTGTTTTTCTTATTGTATGGGGATGAGGTATATATATATATATATATATATATATATATATATATATATATATATATATATATATATATATATATATATATATATATATATATATATATATATATATATATATATATATATATTAAAATGCTACAAAAGCAATAAAAACGTCAGATCTCCAACCTCTAACTTTTGATTTACGGTTATTTGTGATTTCACGTTTAACGAGGACAAATATTTGAAAATGTGTGTACTTTAAATAAATAATTTAAATAAATCTTTTTCATGAAGTTTATCTTCTTACAATTATTGTTCAAAACCTCTGTATTTTAATAAATCATCTTCAAAATCAATGCAAATGAATTGTGCTGCTATCTTTGGAGTTCTTTTAAACTGTACGTTTGTGGGCGTTTATATGTTTGAGGCCAATCTTTTCGACAATGAGATCTCGGAAACTACAGGCACTAGAAAGATACGTTTTCACTGATCGATTGCAAATTTTGCGTAGATTGTCCAGTTCTAACTGAATATTTAAAAAACATGGCCATTATTCCTTTATTACATTTTTACGGTTACACTGGAAGTGTTGAAATTAAAAAAAACTATATATATATATATATATATATATATATATATATATATATATATATATATATATATATATATATATATATATATATATATATATATATATATATATATATATATATATATAAAACAGCATATCCTACGCATTATACATTCCAACACCACATGATTGTATACAAGGGTTGCATATCTCTCAAGTGTTTGTTTCATGGCCAAATTATAATGAAAAACGAAGGATAACCACTTCTCCAGTCTAAGTTGGATCTTTCTTGTTTGGAGTGTTTTGCCCAATAAACACCATCACTGACATTATCATTTATTGTTTATGTAATGTATTTGCTTATTACATACTGCATGCAAGAAGAAAGAAAACACTGATCATACATGAATTAAAAACCGGAAGTAGGCTCAAATCTTGCAAACGGTGCGAGATATTGAAAAAGTAATTAAAAAAATCTCCCCTTTACAGTATCTCTTGCCGATTTTTATCAAGACGTCTTTCACTTGTGTCTGTAAAGGGACATGTACAGATGTGAGGAATAACAAGGAGATTCATGCTCATAGGTGAATGATGTGCTGTGTAGAGAGCGCAGGTTCAGATAGTATATATATATATATATATATATATATATATATATATTGCCGACATGAAAGATGAAAGTTTAGTCTGTAGATGAAAGAAATGAAAATAATTACGTAAATTACGAAGATATTTTCAGTGGTGCATCGCATTATTAAAATTAAATTTTACTGTTTTGGTTTCAATAACTTTGTGCTACTTCTGGGAAAATAAATCATTCTGCTTACCTTGAAAGGATGGCTCCATTCCCTAATCATCATGTGCGGTGAGTATAAATGCCCTTTGCAAACTGTATATGTTATTTTCTAGGTGGATGCTACAAGGGCTTAAGTTTTGTTTTCAGAGAAGCTTGACTCAGCTTTTTCTATTGGGGCAAGAAGAAGTAAACTAAATAAATCTGACGATACTACCCAACTGGTGTTGTAAGAAGCAGCATGAATAACACCAAATAGGTATTGCACCGGCATTTTTTTCCTTTTCAAATCTGGGGTTGAGTATTTTTCCCCCTCAAAGTTTGTAACACCCCACATCATTCTTACTAAATCTGATTAGCGTAACCAACTGGATTGTAGAGTTAATGGTGTTAATAGTAGCGTGCCCTTGAGACGAGTCACAAGTTGGCAAAACTGGCTTCTCTTAGTGGGAAACTAATACTGGCGGCTTTAGAGGAAAGTCAGGTGCAAGACTTTCTCCTTTAGATTTTAGAAATTATAGTAATTCCTAGTCTCATGCTCATATCAGTATTACTATATACAAGCCTACAGCTTATATTGCTTTAATTTTATGCCCCACTACACGTAGTGAGGGTGGTGGCTGTAGGTGACTCTGGGGTTGTTTGTTTATGCAAATCTTTGTGACTTAAGTTTGACTTTTCTATAGTCGACCTTCACCACCCATTCACAAAGAGCCCACTCAAGAGGACGCCATTTTGACAGTCGAGATGACATCATTTCTGAGATTGAACTGTGATTTCAAACCCAAACTGCAGACGTTTACAAAACGAGCTTACGGAAAGTAAAGAACCGCTGACAAAAATGTGTTGCTAGGCACGGTGATTACGTAGAGAAGGACTAATACCATCACGATGTCAGAATTCTCCAGAGAGGATTTCTTCTAGGTGATTGCACGAACATTTTGATATCCTATCGTATAAGTGAATCACTTAAATTGAGATACCAAAAGCAAGTATGTTCTATGTAAACACTTTATTTTGTCTTAAATAAATGAAAGACAAATACACTACCATGAAAACAAGAACATCTACGATGAATCATTCGCTTTGATCAACATCTGTTTTATTGTTTACGATTTTCTTTATTTATGTTCATTATTATTCCAAGCTTTTTCTTAAATCATACAGAACAACATATTAGTCGAAGCACTAAAAACTACTTACCACCAGTAACACGAAACAGTCCCTCTTCTTCCATAGCAATTTCTAACAATGCACACACACAAAGTTCTATCGGGTAGGCTACCTTCCGCTTCGTCACCCGTAAATGCTCTTCTAAGGCTATGCCATAAACAGGCTTTACACTGCTATCTCCTGAAAATTACAAAAAAGGAAACGACAAATATAGACATACTTAAGTAAACTTAATCAAATTATTTCACTTTATATCTTACCATCCTTCATCTACAATGATTTGATTTGATTTTTAGTTTAGCGTCCCTTCCAGCAGTGAGGCTATATGAGACGTGGATCTACAGCTTAACGTGGGATCCGAACCATATAAGCTCTCGCTGGGAATTGAATCCGGGTCTTCCACCCCAAAGGCGCGTACGCTAACCGCTTAGCCACGGGAGAGCTTTCATCTACAATGAATATAAAGGTTTTTATATATATATATATATATAAGAATATCTTTTGTATCTTTTAACTTTGGAGAAGGAACTGCTCAACTACGGCATTTATTTTAAAGATTCCAGGAGTTCTTTACTGCCGTTGTTCCACACAAAATACATACTTGGCTGGACGGTTGTTTGGAGTTTAGCATCCCTTTCGGCATCAAGACTAAATGAGACATGCACCTATAGTTTAAGGTGGAATCCGAACCATCTAATGCGTTCAAATTGACTCTCTCATTAGGAATCAAATTCGATCCTCATACACCACAGGCGCACGCGCTAGTCACTAACCCATAAAAAAATCTAGACTTGATACATCAGAGATCAACACACCAATGGACCTACAAAAATTTTTGTTTCTACTCTTTTTATACTCTTCGTATAACTCTCGGTATCAAACTGGCAGGCTCTCAACTGAAGAAAAGATCACTCTTACCTAGTAGGCTTAATATTGGACTAAGGACGAAATTAGTCAAGTGCTATATATATGGACCATTGGACTGTATGGTTCAAAGACTTGGACATTATGGAATTTAGAGAAGAAATATTTGGAGAGCTTCGAAATATGGTCTTGGAGGAAGATGGAGAAGATAAAATGGACAGAGAAACAAGTGAAGATGTTTTCAAACAAATAGGAGAGAAGAGAACGCTCCCTTCAGCATCCTTCACAGGAAGGCCATGAATTGGACACATCTTGCGAAAAAATTGTTCTTCATACCGCCATAGAAGGGAAGACGGAAGGAAAGCGAGGAATAGGAAGAAGAAGAACACAACTGATCGATGATTTGAAACATACAAGAAAATATCGGGAGTTAAAAGAGGAAGCTGAAGATCGAGAAACGTGGAAGAGACATTTCAAGGCCCAAACATAAAATAATAATAATAATAATAATAATAATAATAATCGAACTATACATTAACTTATCAAATTATAACGAGAAGTAAGAGACACTAAACAAAAATAAGTATATAAAACTGCAAGAACGATATGGATCTATGTGTAAATGCTTTCTTTGTACTTACGTATTAAATTTTCTAAATCTGGAATAATATTTCCTAATATATTAAGTGCACTTTCATGATAAGCCTTTTGGAACTTTACAAACTGGACAACTAATTCTGCTAAATCAGCCTCTCTTGAGATCAGTTGAAACATCTCGGATGCCAACACGTCCTGAAATGATCATAGAAAATTTTATAATAACAAGTAAACGACAAATATAGCAGGTGTCATATTTTATACTTAAACTGTAAATAAATCATTATCAATTTTCATTTCATTTAAAACTTACTAAACTTGCTTAATTCACAAACTAAGGGTTGAGAGACAGTCATTTATTGTCAAATTTATTGACAGCAACTCTTTCTGTGGATGTATAAGGAACAGAATTTTTACGTCCCATGTCGTCCTTCAGGCAGAAAGAGACGCATGATTAAACCATTATGAAAGAATTGGTGGAATTACAATGTGGAAAAAAACAGGAAAACTCATGGACACCATGTATCTGCCACAAACTTACAGGATCTAGAATCGAACCAGGAACCCATCACACCAGAGGCGAACACTCTATCCCTGAATCACCGCGTTCTCTCCACTAACTTCTGTTTTATATTGTTCTCCAACTTTTTTTTTTTTTTTTTTTGTCCACTCAAAGGATTCCTGAAGAATTACTCCCCCAAAAGCACCGAGAATTGTCCGATGTGCACCTTTCGGTGAAGAATTTACTTCCTTCCTCAGCGCACATTCCTCTGAAAAATTAACGTTAAAATCTTCTAAATATGATTACTTTTCTTAATTATGGCATTTTTTCATGCTTTTATGATTTTTTTGTTTCTTCCACATCAGCCACAGGCACAACTTCGAGCGTCATTTCCGATCTGCTATTTACATTTACCGTGTTTCGAAGCGAACCGAAGTCTTCGCTACTGAATAGTGGTTAAACAGTAGACGAATATGATCCAGGCTACTATATTCTCAGTCAGAAGGAGAAAGTAGAAAATGTTATGAAGGATGATGAAGAGGATGACAGTGATGATGATGAAGGATCGGTCGTATCTGGATCTAAATTATCAGAAGAGGCCATACGGACATCATCACCGTAAACTTAGAGACAACTTCAGATCGGGCGTTTCAGGCAATTAGATCTTAAACTATTAAGGAATAGCAAACAATGGAAAAGGAACTGAAGCCCCAGGCTTTTTTTCATCCTTCTAGTACGCATTTGTAAGGAGTTTTCTTGCTACTAATATGGTACACACGGAAAAGAAAGTATTTGACAGTTGACAAATTTTCTTTTGCCAATAACTCGGGAACAAATGAATTTGAATCTTTTTGTTGTTATTCATAGGATAGTTAAAATTTATAACCTGCCAAAATCTGTATTGTAATAGGTTAATTTATTGTTGAGTTATTAAGAAAAGAATTTTGTCAACTGAAGAATACTTTCTTTCGTAACTGTACGTACATTAAACAGTTTACATCATAGTATAATTTCAATTGTAATATACTATTTCAATAACATTTTAAAACATTTTTCTGACCAGAGTAAAATGAATTTTTAATAACTATACGATTTTTGTTACAGTTTCAAGGACCTAACGTCCTCTTCATCAGACATTAAGAAAAGACAGATGACAGCAAATCTTATATCTTCCTCAGCCGTTAGTTTAGCATTTTCATTTATATAATTTTAATTGTTGTTTTTATATATATAAAATTTTTAAATTTGTAATATGTAACAATATCATATAATTACAATATCATATAATCTTTTTTCCCCGAGAAAAGAAACGGGGCATATCATAGATTGGGAAGGAGCTAGAGGTTTAGAAAGAGAAAAAAGAAAGATTATTAGGAAGTGGAAGGAAGCGAGAAGAATAAAGAAAGAACAAGAGGAGAAATTTATGAACTGGACAAGTGGTATAAATATACATGAGCAATGGGAGAAATTATTAGAAGTGATAGAAAAGAAAAATGCATAAGACTATTAGTGCAATTTGAATATTTTCAAATTTCTGTTATTTTATTTTATTTTATATAAAGATCAATAGAATTGTAAAATTGCATTGACAATTAACATATATTAACAATGTAATTATATGATATTGTTACATATTACAAATTTAAAAATTTTATATATATAAAAACAACAATTAAAATTACTCCCCCAAAAGCACCGAGAATTGTCCGATGTGCACCTTTCGGTGAAGAATTTACTTCCTTCCTCAGCGCACATTCCTCTGAAAAATTAACGTTAAAATCTTCTAAATATGATTACTTTTCTTAATTATGGCATTTTTTCATGCTTTTATGATTTTATGCTCTCTCATGCATGAAGAGCATAGGCAGAAACACCAGACATTCATCTGTTAATGACATCATTTTGCGAGCCCTCACGACGGCAGGAATTCCTTCGATTCGTGAACCGTCAGGCTGTTGTCATTCCGATGGTAAACGACCTGATGGCATGACATTAATACCTTGGATGAGAGGCAAATCTCTAGTATGGGATTTTACATGTTCGGACACATTCGCCCATTCAAGCCTGCCGTTGACCGTTGTGAATGCTGGAGAAGTTGCTAGACGTAGAGAGGCAGAAAAAGAAAGGAAATACAATAATCTCCTCGATAAATTTATATTTGCTCCAATAGCTATCGAGACCAGTGGAGCATGGGGTTCTAGAAGCCTTGATTTTATCAGAGAGGTAGGCAGACGCATATCTATCGTTTCTGGAGATGTTCGTTCAGCATCCTTCTTATTCCAACGTATATCCATTGCGGTCCAACGTGGCAACGTTTCGTCAGTTCTTGGTACGTTGCCACCTGGAAAGGAACTGGAGGAGGTGTTTCTTCTCTAGTGCAACAGAAACAAGCGAACAATAGAATAATAAAAATAATATATCAACTGTTCAGAAAAAATTTACATATGTATTATATTGTTATCCATTGTTTCTAAATAATACATACAATAGAAAAACATTATGAATACAATATGTACCTTTGTTGGCGGTTGTACATACAATAACATGAAATACAAATTGTCAAAGATTATTTATAACAATTAAAATTATATAAATGAAAATGCTAACTAACGGCTGAGGAAGATATAAGATTTGCTGTCATCTGTCTTTTCTCAATGTCTGATGAAGAGGACGTTAGGTCCTTGAAACTGTAACAAAAATCGTATAGTTATTAAATAATTCATTTTGTTCTGGTCAGAAAAATGTTTTAAAATGTTATTGTGATTATCCAGAACTATGGAGTATATTTAATACTATTTCAAATATAACAAATTCGAGATTTAACGAAATGCCTATTTTACGGATACCCTTTCACCGCAATTAATCCCGTAAATGGATGGTTTACTGTATTTAAACTTACTGAACTTTCCTGCATAATTGTTGTTTCCGCGAACACTGTCTCTTACCAACCTCACCTCTGATCGACTCATTTACGTTTTCTTGTTTCCAGTGACCATATACCGTCACCTACTAAACTTACATTATCCGCTTATGTAAAAATTATTTTAGATTCGTGATGGGTAAACTACGACCCGCGGGCCAGACGCGATCCTCTTAAAAGACTCAATTCGGCCTTCAACATGATTCCTAAACTTACGGATAGAAAGGAGAAGGAAAAATTAAGAAAAAAATGTGGATTACTGTTTTCTTGTCTTCTTACCTTTTATGCTTAACTTTGTGACAATTTCATTCATCACACTCTTCATTCAAAATTTTTCAATAATTAATAACGCTTAATATTACAAGCATGTTGGTAATGTTCCACTTTTTGATTTTAAGAAATTTTATTGACTCGTCTGAAGGGTTTTTAACTTTAGCCTCCTCCTAAATGTTTACCTATAACTAGTTTACAACATTCAACCTTAGTCCTCCATTCTACCTTCAATTTTCCTGAACACGTGTTCTAAAGCAAAGTTAACAAGTAATGGAGAAAAGGGTAATCACTAGGGATGAGTAATATTTCGATACCAAAAAATATTAATTGTAAACTTACCTTATAATATAATACGTCTCGATATATATTACCAAAATTTTTGATAGCAACTTCTGTTTTCATTTGCGGTATTTTTTAAAAGTAATTACACACCAAACCATTACGTATTAAGAAGGTAACTGAGAAATACACTTGTACGAATACGTACACGTAAAGTTTCTGAAAGATGAGAGTTTGATTAGCAATTGCTTTCTTAAATAATATCGCTGATGAAGATATCAATTACTATCGAAATGCCCAATTATTTAATATCAAGACATATTATAAATTTACAACAGAATCGCTAACTGTTAAAAATCGGTAAGTTCCATTATATTCTCATGACACATGCCCTTTAACAATGATTGGTTCAATTAATGTTAATCATGCATCAATTCGTTTCAGTATTAAAAACAAAAAAATATTTTTTATTATCCAATATTTCAGTATTTTTTGATATTTCACACTATAAATTTCGATATATCAATAAAGCTTCGACATTTTATCGATATCGAAATCCGGATACTGCACAGCTATAGTCATCACTTGTTTGTGACCATAACAATGTCCTGAACTTCTTTCCTAAAAAGTAATCGGTGACTCTGAAAGTTTTTACTGCTGAATTCGAAAATGATATTAATTTTTCCGTATCAGGTCTCAGTTCTTTTTTCGTAAAACCGAAAAATGTAATTGAAATTTCCAATTTTCTGGAACTAGCCTGGCAAAATACTTTTTTCCTCTCCCTGATCATGTCATAATTATTCACACAATTCGGTTATTAAACACGAACTATTATCAATATTAAAGTAAATTACTCCCTGTGCTCCTTCCCCATCTCAGACGAAAGGTTCAGAAACTTTTGGGGAAAGAAGGGAAAAGGGATCGTTGGAGGGAAATAACCTACTATCTTGACAACATGGGACGACGCTGAAACATTACGAAATATTACATGCTTACTTTCATGCCTGCTTGTATTGCTAAGCTTCATTTCGCTGTTCAAGTAATGTAGACACTGAAAGTTATCTTCTTGCGACACAACAACTGTATGTGAATAGTTTATTCTGAAGTAGCTAACATTTACAAACGTTGTTTCGTGTTGTGAAAGTACAGTCTCGCATTTCTCAAAAGGGCTAGGAAGTATAAGTGATCGTGACTAGACCGGTAACTCCACACGCTACCTGTGATGCAATTATACTATCAAATGACCTACACAAATTACGCAAATTATTTTAAATAATATATTGAACGCACACTTAACCATTTAACTTGCACAGAACAAGAATAAGAAACCAGAGGAATTGTGCACGTTAATACGTAACGGTTATCGTATAGCGCAAGGGTTAATGCATATTACTATAAACGCATTACGTAATGATACAACTTTGGGAAAACAAACCATAAGATTTGTCATTTTCTTTTCTTTGTCACTTGAATATCACTTTCGTTAGATTGACAATGAGTAACTGTATTGATTCCAGCTGCATCTTTATACATGTACATGTTATTTCATACATGTGGATTTTTTACCGGTTTTATCTGTCAGCCATGCAAAACTGCACGCAATACTAAATTATAAATATTGGTTTATGCTTCTGATATCTAAATGTACCATGTATATATATATATTCATATAACTCTCATTGTATATAAAATTAACTATTTTATTAAAAGTAGGGCGACCATAAAATTTTCAGCTGAAAACGGAACAAGTTCCGGCTTTTTAAAAATCATGACAAATTAGGAACAAGTCAGTGCGTAAATTGGTTCCTGAAGCTATAGAATATAAACAGTATTTAACACAATACAGTAGGACATGATGCTGCCTGCATTTGCATCGCTCGCCATGCCCGTGAGAAATTTGGCGTATAAAAATTTCGCGTTTAAATTTCCTCTACCTACAAATAATTTACTTATAATGACTACATTTTTAGAGACGCAAGAATGAATATGAAAACTGGCTATAAAATGGCTAGAAGTGTAAAAATGTGGCTTGGATAAGCCTGCCTTTGTTCTTATGAGCGCCCTGATATAAGAGCTCCCCCTCCTCTCTCTCTCTCTCTCTCTCTTTGTTACAGGGTGAAGTCAAGTAATTCGATACTTATGAAAAAGGAAAGACATGTTAATGTTTGTTCAGCAAGCAAGGAAATGCTAATACCTCTGTTGTCTTTCGAGCAGTACTGCGAACTATAGATCATGTTTAATGTAGGAAATTTCAGTTCAATTTTTGCCTCTTTATTATTGTTAATTATTAATACCTTTACAAGAAGTAAAGATACTGTGTTTGTTATTTACTTCTTTCACTTGCATAAAACGGGACAAATACTACTTTTTTCCATCTACTGACAAGACGGCCGGGACACGCCTTTAAAACGGGACTGTCCCGGTCAAAACGAACGTGTGGTCGCCCTAATTAAAAGACATAAATTTCAAAAATATGGAGTTTCCTTCAAAATTTCATTTCAACATTTCCGAAAAACCGGACCTGATACAACATATCTGACTTCAGATTCGTAATCAGGAGGTCAACAACTATAAGGAATACTTACTTCTGTTCAGAAAAGAGAAAAAAACTACAATTTGTAGGACAGTGTAATGGATCCTGGAAGTCAGACAAATTCCTTCCGAAACTCGCAACTTTTTTTAAAACTAATTTTATACCTCCATGAACCGAACTATCTACTTCGGAATTCCGTATTCTTGCGTGAATATACACATAATGCACTTTCTAAAAGGCATACTGACTTTACACTATTCACCTATGTCTGTTTCGTTTAGTAAGTTAAAAGTTCGCATATATTTTAATAAACGAAAAACAATCAATTATTCACCTATTTGCGCTCGGATCCCAAAAAAATGAACCAAGAGTGGATAGGTGACGAATTTAAAGTATTTTTTTTATTTGTTTTTTTCTTTTATCTTTTTTTTTTTTTGTTAGTTTAACCTTTATGTTCTCCCTTAAATAATGGAAGAAATCATATCTTATAATGAATTAAATCAATTATCAACATCTAAAGGAAACAGTAACGAAATTAAATCTTTAGTTCAACTTCCCAAGTTACCCCTTTGAAGGCTAAAAGGGGCAGTTGTATACAGCAGGAAACGGCAGGCGTCCAAAAAAAATCATGGACATGATGTTGTACACTACACGCTCACATGACTTAGGATCGAACCAGGGACACTTTTAATAACAGACAGCGTCGTATCACGAAGTCACCGTAACTTAACCAAAAAGAAACGTGTACATCCTTAAGCCAGTAACACGTCTAGTCATATAACTTTTTTTTTTTTCGTCCATAAATATGCACAGATACAACTGAAAGCGGGGACCATCAATTTCGAGCAAGATCTAACAAAATACTGAATATACAGTATTTTAATAATATATACTTAAAAAAAAAATAAAAAACTTCATTTTAAAAATAAATTTTAAGCTTTGTACACTTTTCGTAACTGATACTAAAAGTCAACATAATATCTAAGATTAAGGAACACTTACTCTACACTGTTCGACTTTCTGTTCAGCATCTTCCAACTCATCTTTAATAGAATCAGCTTTTGAGCCTCCAGTCTGTGTATTTGCTGCATGTTTCATTGCAGTTTGATACCTACAACGAAGAAAAAGAAAAAGGGAATTATTTAATCAGTATTCGTTCATTCTAGGACAGCAAACAATCCTATATAATTAAGAATGAGCAATCGAAAATTTAGCTCTAGTATCTAGCATGCGCTCCTTTGGTGCAACGGGTCATAGATAGCATTTTATCAAAGTAAGTGAAGTTACAATTCCATTTACCAATCAATCCATCAGTGATCCAAACAGGCGAAAATCTACAGCACGGCTTGTGTTAGTTGGACTATCCATCGTTTCCGATTTGTTTCTACAAACTGTAAGTAGAGGGCGACCGATAGCGTTAAGAAATAACATGCCTAAATAGAAAAAAGTCTCGCACTAGCTAATTTTTGAATTTCCTGAAAAGTACGAGTTCGAAATTCGAGTCTTCGTCAGCACAGTGACCCAATATTTTTGCGTTATTACATCAACATCAATTTCTTTTACCTCAGTAAAAAAAAGCTTATCAAAGTAAAACAATCATTGGTAAAAGGCGCATATTATGGACATCTGGACATAATAAAACAGTTTCCAGAATGCTATACACATGTAGAATTAAATATGACTGTCAAATTAGTCAGCTAGGGAGGACTGTAATTTTCCTCAAATCGCAGTTCTAGAAAAAAAATTAGAACAACAGTACCACATCATAATATATGTCACCTTATTTTGAAGGTATTGTATTTTTTTCCCATTTAACATAATAAAAATAACTTTGTCACTATTTCTACTATAAGACGTAAAACTTTGAAATGAAATCTTTCAGTTTAACGTCCCACGATTACGCCCTTTAAAAGAAGACAATGAGAAAGTGACAGGAAACGGAAGTATCTAGAGAAAAGTCAGGGACACGATGTTGTTCACTACACTTACTTTTACCGTGGATCGAAGCAGGGACCTACGCACCAGAGGTAAGCGCTCTGCCACTAAGCCACCGTGCCTTCTCCCCCCTACAATAAAACTACGATAAATTTCAAAATTGTAGACTTACAGGGCTCATAGTGGTCTGGTCTCTTGTAAATAGTTGAAAAATGACCAAAAGCACACGAAAAAGTGACCAAAATCTCATCATGCCCCTTTTTTGTCAATTTCTCCATCACCTCTATCTTTGTTGTTGTTTTGTTTCATCTTTTCCTCTTTACTTCTTTTTGAGCTTCCTCCTTTCTTAGGTTTCCGAAGTATGCTTCGTAGTTACGGTAAGCAGACTTAGCAGATGTAAGAAGCTTCTGAGTATGTGGAGCCAGTTCTGACCTATTTCTGAATTTCTTCCTCCCAGACATTATATTTAACTTAGTTGAGAGTTCTCAAAACCATGAAATATTCAAATTCATCACCTACTCTTAAGAAGAATATACAAGGAACATAACACAAGACGAACATGATAGTTGAGCGGAGCGAAACTAACTTACGAGACTATTATGATTTAAGAAAGAATAGACACAGAAGGGTTCTCAACCCCATCTTGAGAGCTTAAGCATCTACCAACCATCCACTGTGCTTTAGAAAAAATAAAAGCTGAAGTGAGAATAAAGCTGACAGTTTCGCACGTGGCAGCAAGTACTGAAGCTTTCAGAAGAGTAATGAGTAACAAGTTTCTGCCTTTTTCCATTTATTTTTATAATATTTTTCTTAGAAAATGGCCAATGCAAAACATAAATCACACGAAAAAGTAACTTTACCTCCCGAAAAATTAACTTTTAGTGACTAACTTGAAAAAAAGTAACTTTTAGTTAAAAAAGTGACTCGCTATGAGCCCTGGACTTACTATTTGAAAAGATTGAGACCCCACTTTACATTCCCCCGTAAATTCTATTCCTTTATTAGATAATTTTACGCTATAAAAAAGTACGCATACAGCTAATTAACAATACTTAAGTTTCAAATTTCTCATTGATTAATTTTGCCTTATTATTCCGTATTTAACATCAAAGTCATCAAGAACGAAAACTACTATTCACACGGACTCCAAACCACGTTAGGGATTTAATACAGTGCAGCTAACGGCTACATAAGCCCTTAAATACAACGTCTTTTATTTCATTATTATATTAAATTGTGATAAAGGAAAACTGTATACATACCTTGTTCTCGCTGAATCCATATCTAGCGTCAACTTCGCAAGATTGCGTTTGTGTCTTGCGATGTTAGGAATATCATTTTCCAGGATACTCTGCAATTGACTAACCACCACATGCTCAACGTTCACTTCGTATTCCACCCACTCGCTCGCCAAGGTATTCTCCGCTTTGCCACATTCAAGTAAAATGTGTCTGTAAAACAGAAGTATTTTACAAGAAGTTAAACCTTTCTACAATTAAAACATAAGTAAATATTACGATTACCTTACACTGTGGACACAATGCAACGGTTTTTTCTCCGCTGAAGGTTTTCACCACCTTAACCTATAAACTACGGGATATTTTGTTTTCAAAATACCCTGTTTCTTGTCTTAACTACGGATATTTCGATTTCGAAATGGTACTACAACACTTTTTGTAACATGTTTTGTTTGATGTGTCTTCGATAAATAGGAGTGAAGAAATAAACTTCTTTGTAAACCCTTACGAAAACGCTTTAAATGTAGTTTAAAGGTTAAAGGTAAATTACCTCCGTAGTTTCAAGGTTAATGTATGTTGACTTGAACGATAGAAGCTCGCTTATACAGGTTCCATTACAGACAACACTTTTTTTTTTCAATCACTTTTTCATTTAGTACGACCTACACTGTCAATAGTTCAACGTTCTCTGTTCTACAAGCTTCTTAAGTTATCGAATGAAATGTCACATACATCCACAGATTTATTTAATTCTGAAGCTGCATATAACTCTGCATTACGACGTCATTTTAATCGATAAATTCTAGTCAGCTATTGTCAATCTTTCTTGTTATTACTTAGATGTTGTTATTTTATTCTTATGATTATTGCCTATGTTATCATCTCTTAGATTTGTCAAGATATTTCAACGTAAACTGACGTTCAGCTGTTATCTAGAATTATGTTCGTAAATAAATAAATAAATAAATAAATCTAACAAATTAATTTATGCCGTACAAAATACCAAAAATACATAAATTGAAAACAATAATAGAAACAGGAGGAATAAATTTTCATTGCAAGATTTCTGAGAGTTTTATTATTAAGTTGGAAATTCAAATAAATAGTCAAATTGAAACCAGAAGTATTCTCTTATGAAGGGCTAGTTACATACCCTAATAAAGATTCCTCGTCCAGCTGTCCACTCTCTAACATAGCATGTCCACGGATGTATTCACTGCACTTTTTCTGTAAAACAAGAAAATTAATTCTTAGAGATTGACCATAACATCATAATTCAATAAGTGATCAAAGTCTATATTTAGTATTCAGAAAATAAGAAAGATGAAAAGTTAGATTTACATGTCGCAAATCTGAAACATTCCGGTTTTTGTGTAAGGAATTGCGCGTTAGTCCAACAGAAGACGCAGTTACACTAAACTATTAAAACGGTGTCCATAAATGACTAGTTTTATATCTCTTGGAACACTAAATTGAGAAAGAAGGTTCAAATTTCGAAATTATCTCTCTCTTCAATATCAATATTATCATCATCATCATCATCACCATCACAGGTTTTCTGCCATTATTGGCTGGTCACTTGCCACAACTGGGAAGCTTACATGCTCCATGTTCTTCCGCTAATCTCTTCGTCTCCTCGTACGTTTCTTTCTGTTCTCACACCGTCCATTAATTGTGGTCTCCTTCGCCCCCTCCCTTCCTTTCCTGCTACAGTATTCTCTACACGTCCCTCATGATACAGTTCCTTCTTAGCAATGTCCTAACCAGTTTATCTTCCTCTTCTTAATAATATCTAAAATTGTTCTTTTCTCCTCTATCATTTCTAAGACTTCCTCATTCGTTTTCCGCTCAATCCATCTAATTCTCTCCACTCTTCTTTACACCCACATTTCGAAACCTTCCAGCCATTTTTCATCACTTTTTCGTAATGTCCATGTTTCTGATCCATACAGTACATTCACAGAAGTATTTTAGAGTCTTTTTCGCAATTCTTTATTGAAGGTCCCACACAATAGCCTTTTCTTCCTCCTAAAGGCTTCTTTCTCCATTCCTATTCTTGGTTTTATTTCACGTTCACATTTCATATCATCATTAATAATACTATCCAGTTATCGAAAACCAGTCATCTGTTCTATTTTCTCCCCTCCTCCTCTTATATTTGACACCGACCCCTTCGTTCCAATCACCATGGGTTTTGTCTTTCTAACATTTATTTTCATCCCATATTCTTCACAAACCCTTGCTCAAGTTTTCTAACATTTTATTGATTTTCTCTTCAGATTCTGCAACAGGCATCATATAATCTACAAACCGTATATAGCGCATCTCTTCAATAAAGAAATATTACTTGTCATATGCATATATACGTGTGAATGAAGATGATATACAGGGACGGCGCCAGAAGCGCTTGATGGGGTGGGCGGAAAGAGGCGGACCTAGTTGCTGGGTGGGCGGACAATGCAAATGAGAACTGGGCAATGTAGACATGTTTTTGATAATAATTAAGTTTCATTTTTTACACTCTTTACTTAGCTAAGGCTCAGACCGAAATAGGGGAGGAACAAGGATGTGGAAAACAGCTGTCTTGGCCTTACAGAAGGTACAATTCCGGCATTCGCCTGGTGGAACTGAAGAAATGCAGGACTTAGGATGGGCTGCGGAAGTACGTGGCTATACGCTCGACCTACCGAATTCCGTGTGGCAGACACATTATCTCTATTTCCAATTTTTTGAAACAATAGTAACGTTGTGTACTGTGTAGTCGATGAAGTTCAAGACAGCTTTATCTCCTCTCCCTCCAAGAATGCACATGAATGCATAGAAATAAAAGAAGGTTAAAACAACACAGACTAACAGATAATACTCCACCTTTCGTTAATAAAATAAAATACACAATAAGTAGGTAAAGTAAAACAAGATTTTTTGACGTGATCTCTATATGCAGCAGCAAAGATCTATGTTACTAAAAGAATGGGGAAATTCGACGGCATGATTGTTTGATCATAGCTTACATAGATATCGTTGAAACTGAAACTCAAGTTAGCAAAAAAAAAAAAAAAAAAAAAAAGTTATAAATTGGATAAAGGAGTAAATAGCAATTAACAAAACTTCGTCATGATCCACAGAAAGAATAATGTATTTTAAACTATGAAGGGCTGATCACATGGTACGAACAGCAGGGTTTGCCCAAGTGGGCCCAGCCCGAGGACCCACCTGAAAAAACCCATCTTAAAACCCACCTGGGTTTTTGACTTTTTTGTTAGTGTATTATTGGTACAACTAAGGTGATCACATTGAAAGTTATTTTTATCAGATTTTAAACTTTCTTTGGGCGAATTATATGCTTTCATGTTAAGATAGACAACAATATTCAACATAAGACCTTTATAAAGCTCTAAATGCACTGAATAAATAAAGAAAACCCTCACCTTAGCTTGAAATAATTGTAGAACAAACTGATGTGTGGATTATGCTTATAGCCTATTTGAAGTAAAGTAAGCGATTTTATATTTTAGAAAATACTTTCCATGAATAGTACGTTTCCTGACTCGGCACCGTCGAGGGACGTTATCCCTCATACGTTGACGGGTTTAAGGTCATAGGTGCCGGTACTAACAGTAAATATGTAAATACATTAGTAAAACTATTAACATTATTTCTTACCTTTGATGGTAACAAAAGTATTCAGTAAAATTTGGTTTTCCACCAACAACAGTTAAGTTCAGTCATTTGTTGCTAGCCTTCAAATAAGCATTCTGTAGAATCAACACTAGCAATAACGTAAATATTCATGTCAAAATTAAGAAGCTTAATGCTCGGAGCTCCGAAGACTACGTAACGCTTACTATTTCAAGTGCTGCATTCAAACTTCAGTATTAATGGAAGTTTCGATGTATAGTAAAGCAAGCTGCATTTTCAGGAAAAACCCATCGTGAAAGAAGTGTTCGGGAAATTCCCGCAATTGAACCCACAAAGCATCGAAAGTGAATACTTCAACAATAAAACTATTTATTTTACGCTGGAGGATATTTCATTTCATTTTAGACATTTTGAAACATGTACTTTATAAAATATGAATTATAGGCTTATCTTTGTTAATTGTTTTAAATTAATTTTCGGAAAAGAACGGTCTTGCAACAAGTGCTCGGGTAATTCCCGTAATTGAATGCACAAAGCATCGAAAGTGAACTTCAACAATAAGACCATTTATTTTACGTTGAAAAATATTTAAGATATTTTGATGAATTATGTCTTCGTTTTACATTAATATAGCTATTTGGTATTCATATTTGGCGAACGTCACTGAGGCTCCTAGGATGATTCGATCTACATTTGTTCGTTTGTCTGCCTTTACCACACAGTGTTCAACTTTCGGTCTTTTAAATTTTCAGGATACAAACCAGAGACACTCTAAATTTTCTGTTTAGATTCTGGCAGCATACCAACGTAAAATTACAAAATGGCGCGCTTTTTTTTTAAAAAAAAAAAAAAATAGCTTATATCCACTGGCGAAAATCCCGGAGGGATGATGGGGACATATCCCTTACAATCTTGGAACTGTCCCCCTCAATAATCCGATTGGAAATGTGTCTTTTAGGAAGAAATGTGATGATTTGTGTCCAACTGTCACAAAGGAAAGTGAGATGAAATTGATACCTCCCAGAATAAGCCTCAAATCTGACCGCCTCCCAATGTTGAAGACAACTCTGCTCCCCTGCCCATGTTGTCCCGGAGTCCCACACAGGGGACATAAAATATGACGATATTATTATTACTTTACAACTTTAAAATCAGACTGGCAACATTGAAAACTGTTAACAGGGAATTATCATATTCGGATAATCCCTTGTAAACAGTTTTCAATGTTGCCAGTCGGATTTTAAAGTTGTAAAGAATTAATAATATATTTTGTCCCCCCTGTGGCGGACGCCGAGTCTGACATGGGTAATCCTCCCCAGCATTGTTTTTCGCCTTCATAAATATTTTGCACATCGCATATTATATATATATATATATATAATATACCGTCTTACCCATCTCCCCAATGTTGAAGACATTTGCGCCGCTGCTGATATCACGCTACAAAGCGCAATTTTAGGTCTTTCAAGCTGAAACTTTCAAAGTAGAAGCACAAGGGACTAAATTAACTGTATATATTGTAGATGGATCCGATAAGTAATCAATTTTAATATTATTTTATTGTTATTGTTGTGAAAGTTAATCTCATTCAAAAACTTAAGAAGATAAAATTATGTTGTGTTTAATCAGAATCAGAAAAAGTAAACAATGTCATGCTGTAAGTAATTACGCATGATGTTTGTTATTGTTTATATGTCGTCTAGACATAATGTGTTAATAACGATGAAATGACAGAATTTAAGAAAAGAGCGTGTAAGCTCTATGTTGTTATAAAATATTTTGTGTACTCAGCTTTGTTCACAAATACACATTTCGGGTATGACATAATATGCAGTTTAGCAGAAATAAATTGTCTGAGAATTTTCGACATGGCACAACAATCGAGAAATGAAAGTTTCTAACAGCTGTGACATTTTGACGTCATTCCAAAGTTGAGGGGACACATTCCATCGTCTGGAAGATGGAATAAAAACCTATTCTCCGTTGGAAGAAGGAGGTAGTTCGGAGGTAGTTGGATGGCAGTACAGGAGAAGTTCGGATAGAGCGATTGGAGTGCGAACATCCGAAGAAGAAGCTGAACGAGGTTCCTCGATACCTCGGTCGCAGGTTCGATACCAGCCGACTTTCAGTTGTCAGGTGACAGCTGAGTACCAGACATCGAGTTCCAGTTCACTCATCGCCCATGGTTCCATCAATAGATTTAACAGGTATGTCATCGGCTATGTTGTGGCCTATGTTAAATTCTCAGAGGTTTATAAGTTCTGCGACTGAGAGTGTCATGTTATATCTAAAAACATAAACATCACACGATACACTACAAACTAATTAATCAGAATATATTTGATATTTAAAAGATAATTGATTTCACTCATTTATTATTAACCTCTCGCAAACTATGATTTACCCTGTCCATTCCGGATAGTGGACAGAAGCGGCTGAACTGCATCAATTTAAGCACTTTCATCCCCATAAATTTAGGCACAGATGCAGTTTGGTTGGCAATATTTTGGCGGCATAAAATTTCAAAATGGCGGCCATTTTTCAAAATAGCGGGCATCCATGCTACAAGGTGCAATTTTCGGACTTTTTAAGTTGATATTTTGAGGGTAGAAGCACAAGACCTTCTAAATTTGCTGTATAGATTTTTTCGGTGATCCAATATAAAATTTCAAAATGGCGGCAATTTTTTCAAAACAGCAGTGAATAGAAAGTTGTTGCAAGTTGTGACAATAACACTCATAAAATGTAAATCATATTTTAACATTTTTACTCCAAAGAGATTGAAATATTTCGAAAAAAACCAATTAAACCGGAAAAAACCCAATAAAACCCGAAAAAACCCACATGGGCCCAGGTGGGTTGGGTTTTTTCAAAAATACCCGGGTTTTTTCAAACCCTGACGAACAGGCTTACAATAAACTTTCATAATTGCACTTTAATGAAGAGCAATGCGTCAATTTTTATGCATCGAATGCGTTTACCACATCCTCTACAGAAATATTCATTACAACTTTTCTTTCTACTGAGAGGAAACAAATCAGGTGACCGTTTGCCATTCGATTTCTTAGATATGCTTTAACTCGTCTAAGACACGAGAAAGAACGCTCACATGGTGAACCAGATACAGAAATGATAACAACAATTACGGCTAATTTGTGAATTTCATGAAAGCCATTTTGAAACGATCCATTACTTCAGTAAACTGAGAAACGGAGGTAATTTTGATTGCTTTTCCTCCTCATAACGTTTCAAAATTTTCAGAAGTTTCAGTTCCACCTCTACACTATCGACATCACATTCATAATGATGTGCAAGTAGTTCAATTTTCTCAAATGAGAGGAAGTGTTCATTTTTAGGGTGAAGACACATTATCCCACATAGAACACCTGTGTTTTCTGTAAAACGCCTATTTATTTCTGCAAGTATTCAGTCAAGTACAGGAAGAAACATTCTAAGTCTGTAGTCTTCTTGGGATTGGATGTTTTCTTCCTCAACCGATATTTGCTCAGTCATAATACACTGACGTAAATGATGGAGCAGTGACTGTGTTCTGGACATTGGACCCGTTAGAGATATACAGTTAATTTCAGCAAGACTCAATGACTCTTTCCAAATTTTTTCGAACTCCTCGACTGAGTTTTGAATTTCGGTAAAATAACCCACCACACCCTTCGTAACTAAAACAGCATTGGCCAGTGTGCTTTCCATATTTTGTAGATAATCTGACAATCTCTGACAATCTTTTCAACTTTCCAAGAAAAAGTGTGAACAAGTTGAGTTGGAACACAAACTGAAAATTAACTTCACTCAATAAACGTCTGCAATTTTCATTACTTATCTCAACAAGTGTTTGAATAACTGCCCTAAACATTCTCTTTATAGCCACACAAGCTGCAACCTAAGACAAACGGGTAAAAAATATTTTGTTAGTGGTTTAGAAGACACTTAATGCCATAAAAATACTATATATTGAATACCATACAAAGATAGTACATTAGAAACCGTCATTTTCAATGTAGTATCACTGACGACACCTCAGCAGTATTTGAAGGATGTGATGACCGATTAGTGGAAGCTCATTATGATGATGTGCAGTGTCCTATCCGAAGGTCGATCTTTGACCCGAAAGTCTGTGGGCAAAGTGAACAAATGATGGCTTGCCATAACCTTCCATGGAACGATGGTAACGTCCTAAGAACGGGACCTAGAGTAGGATCCAAATAACTTATATTTCCACTGGAAATCAAATCCGGAACTCACCGGTGACACTGGAAGGTCAATAGGAGTAACATTATTTCGCATCTGTTTATTTTCATGGTAACTGTTCGGACAAAATGTGGACCAGTAATAATGTTCGATAACTACAGCGGGAAGCGCGCGTTAATCCGAATATTTGCTTGAGCTGTTCGGGTTATTAAATTGTTTGGCGTAAAAACTTCTCAAAAGTCACAAATCCAGTTAGAAAAACGAATATTTGTCAAGGTTTAGTTCTAATCCCAAACATGTACAGTACCGTATATGTAATTAAAAATTCAAAAGTCATTTGAAACAATCTTGGAAATGAAAATGAAATGAAATTTTGAGTTTTACGTCCCACGGTTATGCCGGTTAGGCTAAAGGAGACGGTAATAATGAGTAATGAATGAAATGGTGGAATAAAGAAAGTGGGAGGAAACGAGAGAACCCCAAGAAAACCCACGCACACGGTGTTTGTCCACCACAAAGTTCACTTGGCGGGAGCAGGGTTTGAACCCGAGACCCCTAGCACCAGAGGTGAAAGCTCTACCACTGAGCCACCGCGGCCCCTTGAAACAGTCTTGTATTCAAGAAAAGTGGCCTGATCTAGTCCAATAATTCACAACTGTTTCTGTTTGAGCAACCAGTCTAAAAAAATAACCCCGCCGGCAAATTGTCATTCGGACAAGGGCAGGGTTCGGATTACGGTAGGTTTGGATTAACGTGAGCAGCCTGTATTGCTAATGGAGAAACAAAATACGAAAATGTGTAATTAAATGAGCTCGAATAAAAGCAAGCCATCTTTACTCATGTCCAATAGAACAAGCTACCAATCATGTTTACACCACACGAGGGAAAACGATATTAGCAATTCTAGCCATGCTAACTTTATTGGTTCACAGCAATTTGCAAATTATCTGGAGATGATGGGGAAATTCCCCTTTAAAACTAGATACACCATGTAAGTTGTTTTTTTTTTTTTTTTTTCGTTTTATTTCCTCCTGGAGTAAAAACTGGAATTAGAAAGGACGGTTTACATGGATTGTGATGTCAAATAATGGACTTCAAGGGTAAACTAACCATGTAAAAAACTTTTTATAAGACTATAGATATTACCACTGCCGTGTCTTAGTTATGAATTTTCACGCGCCTGAATCTTAATACATTCTTTGCCAATAAAGGAAACTTTCACTGTCATAATGCTAGATATAGGGACAATCTCTCCAAATTCAAAATCACCATACAGAATTGTTCAAAATGGTCCCATATACTTAGGTCCAACATTGTATAATAACCTTCCTAAAGATATTCGTAACATTGAATCAATAAATGTATTTAAATAAGTTACAAAGAAGTATCTATTGGACAATTGTTTTTATTCAGTAGATGAATACCTGTCTGCTTAATCAGCTTGCAGATTGTATAGTGTAATTTTGTCTCATATAATACCATAGCGTTATTGTCTTTTAGTATATAATATCTATTTATTGACGTGTCCGATTCATACGCTCGTCTCCCTTCGAGTTTCATGTATGACTTATGGATGAAAATGAAATGAAATAAAATAAACACATATTCCTCCTATCAGTATATTTGAGGAGGGGTGGGGGGAGGAGAAATTTTAGTTTTCTTTCCTAAAAGGATATTTAAAGTAACAACAATACTAGTAATGCATAAAACCATAAAAATCACGTATGTGTTAATAACTGAAATTCAAGTAGAGATATTAAATAATAAGTTTTTTTATTATTTATTTCATGTGTGCGGCAATTACTAGTAATTATTTTTACAATTTTTCCAACCCTACGAAATCGGTTCAAATGCCTTCGTAGTTCACGATATGCTGGAATTTAAAGCCCGCGTAATTTAAAGGTTAATCATGACTTTTGGCATCATTATATTACTACAAGTATCTGTCTTAAAATCATTGTTCATTGCAGAGTTAAACAAGAGTCCTAGAACCTTTTACGTTACAATCCAAAGTAATATGTATTGCTTTTGAAGCACAGGATGTCACCTTCTGTTGGGGTGGGCGGATGGGTGGGCAAGGCCATCCATCGGGTGGGCGGTCGCCCACCCCCGCCCACCCTTAACGCCGTCCCTGATGATATATTACCGTTAAAACTAGTGTATGTAATAACTGATTACTTGAAATGCAATAACTGATTACTATCTACACATTAGTTTATACTAAAAATTATTTTTGAAACATCGTTTGTAATAAACATGTATTTTATTTTGCCATTTGCACATTATACATTATGTTTTAAATGTTGTGATTTCAACATGCTAATTACCTACAAATAGAGATGCAAAAAAGCCGGCTTTTGGAATCGATGTTTTTTTTCACATAAAAAGCCGGCTTTTTTGGGAAAAAATCGAGAATTTTGGAAATTTTGGCTTTTTTCATTTTCATGATTTTTCTATCTAAATAGCTTTCTTATAGTATATTCTATAGTTAGATAAGAATTCCATGACCTAAATGCCATATTTCGCTCTAAAATTCACCAGCAAGATGGATGGAGCACATGTTTTAGGAATTAAAGCTAACATGAAGAATGTAGTATTTGAGGGCAATTTTAGAGGCTATTTAACTTTGTTTTAACTTTTGAGTTATCGACATTTTTTCCTTCTCGGGATCATTTCAGTTTGTCATCCGTGTTTCATTTCTAAGAGCTTAGTACTCTAGCTTCTAACGCAGAAGTTAAACTTACGTTTTTCAATATATCCGTCAAACCGTACTTCCACATTTCTGTTATACTGTAGCTGTGCAACGATTTAGCAATAAGTTTCCGGATACAACCTTGTATACTAATTTATACAAATAACCAGTAGCGGATTTAGAAAAGTACTTTGGGAAGAATTTTTCTGATTGTTTCGTTTTTTAAAATGTCCTAATTTTATTTGGGAGGAGCTTGAAGTTTATGAGTACAGGCATAACTAATATTTCGTTTCGTTTATATATTTAGCGATAATCTTCCGGATACAACCTCATTGAAGATCATTTTATACTGAGAATCAGTGGCGGATTTAGAAAAGTATTTTGGGAGTTTTTTTTTTCTTACTAATGTTTAGTTTTTCTAAACATTCGTAATTTTTATTTGACGGGAGCTTAAAGTTTATGAGTAAAGGCATGACTAATAGATATTTCGTTTGTTTTAGACATTAAGTAATTTCGGGAAACAGGCTTCAGTCTGAAAGACCGCCCCCTAACCTTCGCAAAACCGTCACTTCTGGTAATTAGTAATAATAACGATTTAAAAACAATAAGAAAGGAAGTCGGCCAACTCACAGAACACGCACTATTTCTACTTCACAGATGGAATGAAGAAAAGCTTTGTCAGAATGGTCGAATGCTGAGTTGAATCCCGGACTTCCCAATAGAAGCGCAAAAGCTCCACTTAATCATGTTTGTTGTGCAGTTGTATTTATCTTAAGTTAAATATATTCCGTAGTCCTTTTTTGGGGTGGTGGTGGTGGGGTGAGGAGAGTTTCATAATGATATGAAGGGTGTGAGCCAAGAACATGATAACTAACAAATTTTCAATTGCTGAGTTATGCAGCACCAGATAGACAGCAACGCATACCGCTTCGTTTAATCCTTCATGTATAGTCTTATGTGAAAAATTAGCTTTCCGACTTTCAAAATGAATTGTGCAGCAGAAAATCTCTAATTTCTTAAAAAAGTAAAATTGTGGGTTACCATGTTCTTGCCTCATACCCTTCATATGTTGAATCCCTCTTGTTAAAAATTCAGAAAACTTGAGGACTGAGTAAACCGTGATGGTGGTTATATAAAACTGTAGAATTTCAAGAATATACAAAACCAAAAGCTCTAGATGTGCAGCCTTTAAGTGTATCATATAAATCTAAGTATTTTTCTTATGTTTTATTTTAATTTTATTTTGTTCCAAAAAGAGGGTATAGAATATTTTGAAAAATACTACGTAGAATTTTGCTAGTTATTTGTGTATTTTTTTAAAATAAGTATTTACTTTTAGGGTTGACTGGTTTACACCAGCTGTTTTCTTTTCTTATTTTTTAAATAAACAACTGGTTTAAACCAAAAAATTAAAAAGAACGAAAAATGCGAATCGTGTGAACTTCATGGTGACGTTTCCCCACATCAAACTATCTGCATTAGTTTTATTTCCTTTTCACCTTTTAATCAAGGTGTCCCATGTTCAATTGTCGGTCGAACCACAACCCTTCTTTCATGCGTAAACAAAGTAGCGGTTCGGATGTAACTTTAAGCACAAGTCTTCTCCTTGATAACCTCGGTATTACGTAAGAATGTTAAGCCTAAACATACGAAACGAAACCAAATTGTATATTTCTGCATGCCTGAATGCCTGTTGTTTTATAAAGAAGCCAAGGTTACTTAAATATAATGATAGAAATTGGCAAAATTTATCGATTGCCTATGTAGCTTCCAACAATAGCTTGGATTGGACTTTCAATATGTACGTACTAAATTTGTAATTTAATACTTCAGTTTTAGCGTACTGATTATGATATGTTGACCTTTAAATTTTACATGCAAAGCAATAACAGAATTTTTCCGTTATTGTTTTACATTTAGAGTAATGACGGGATTTTCCCGATGGCTAGGGCGGGAGTTTCCCAATTTAAGAAATTTACTGACCGGACTTCTTTAAGCTTATGTGACCTCTTCTAGCATAACCCCATTGTTGCATAATAACACCAAAGCGAAACAAACTTCTTTCTGTCAATATGTAATATAAACACATAAAGCAAAGTATCTAAACCCAAGAAAGCCTGGTTTAAACCAAAAAACCTAGTTTAACCCCCCCAAAAAAAAACCCGGGGTTTTGGCATTTTCAGAAACAACCACGGTTTTTGCGAACCCTGCTTACTTTTGTTTGTAGGAGGTTAAAAAAATCTTATTAAGTACATTGGTTAATCCTTTGGAATTCATAATGTAAATATGTTGAGAAGTAAAACTGTTTGAAATATCTTTTCGAAATTCGTGGTTTATTTTCGAGGTTTTATATTATTATCGACATCAACCACTAATTAAATGACTTTTTGTGTTATAGAGAAGCGAAACAAAATCTGGTTTATCCATTCAAAGCAGAATTTTGAAAAAAGCCCAAAATTTCCCAAGCAAAAAAGCGAAGCAGAAAAAACCGTTTTTTTTTCCGAGCCCTTGCATCTCTACCCACAAAACATTATGGCATTCCTTTTATCTCTTCTACTTATGACGATAGCCACAAATAAGATCGTGAGTTCCAGGAATTACTAAAAGCATCCATACTATCTCACCCCTCTAAATAGCGAAATAAATAAGAGACTTTTTCGTACATTCACAATATCTACATTTAAAATATTTTTCACATTTCTTTTTACTGCAACATAAATCCAATCATCATCTGTTGAAAATTTCTTGCAAGCGTCTCCCGCTTAAAAAGGAAATTTTCACACCACGCTAAGACAAATTTTACCTTACTTTTACTGAGGAGTTTTTATACCAAGTTTCGTCTTCCTATTTAACAGACTCCTGAGACTCTGTATTTCTGGAATAAATTTTCAGCCCCCCTTAGGATTCACCCTTTGATCAAAGTAACCTGATTAAAATACTTGAAATGAAAAATGAAATGAAATCTTTGAGTTTTACGTCCCACGTTATGGCGGTTAGGCTAAAGGAGACTGTGATGATGAGTAATGAATGAAATGGTGGAATGAAGAAAGTGGGAGGAAACGGGAGAACCCCGAGGAAACCCACGCACACGGTGTTTATCCACCACAAAGTTCACTTGGCGTTGGCTGGGATTGAACCCGGGACCCCAAGCACCAGAAGTGAACGTTCTACCACTGAGCCACCGCGGCCCCTAATTAAAATACTTAGCTCAAGGTAGGTACAAACTACATTTTAAATGAAATGAAATGAAATCTTTCAGTTTTACGTCCCACGCTTATGCCATCTAGGCTATATGAGACGGTGATGATGAGAAATGAATGAAATGATGGAATGAAGAAAGTGGGAGGAAACGGGAGAACCCCGAGGAAACCCACGCACACGGTGTTTGTCCACCACAAAGTTTACTTGGCGCGAGCTGAGATCGAACCAAGGACCCCAGGCACCAGAGATTTTTAATGAAGAGTGTATATATGTCGCAGGGTTGGCAAAAACCATGGTTTTTATTGAAAAAACCAAAAAACCAGGTCTTTTTGGTTTAAACTTTTTTTTTTTTTTTGCTTTAAACCACGTTTTTATGGTTTAAATAATTTGCTCTAAGTGTTTATATGAGATATGGACAGGAACAAGTTTGTTTCCCCGTCCTGGTGTTATTATGCAACAATTGGGTTATGTTGGAAGGCTTCACATAATCTTAAAGCGGAATCCAAACTGCTTCTCGGCGTACATTCGAGAGAAATTGTCCTCCATTTGAACTCGATGCCAGGACTAATTGGCCACAAATGCAATGAGTCTGCCGACTCACTCACGAAGGACTCCTGACAAAAATACGTTGTACTTTACATACTTGCTAATATAATTGTGAAGAGTCATTTCAGGACAAAAAGATAAACAGTTGCACAAGTGAAACCATTATACAGAATTACATATGGACAATTTCAAAATACTGCAGAGTACGGAAGAACTAATTTAGTCCAAGTTAGTTCACTAAACGACTTGTTAGTCCAAGTTAAAGAAATACAAGGACTTAATTCGCATATCAGTAAGAAAAGTGAATAAAGATACGAATTATTTGAGTCCATTTTGGCTCTGACCAATTTATACATAAATAGATACCAAAGATACTTCTGATTTCAATAAACGCTTCTCGTGAGGTTTGTATGACCCCCCCCCCCCAAAAAAAAAGTGCGGCAATTAGATTTTATCAATAGTAAACATTATTGAAAAAGGAAACAATATTTAGAATTTTCCTTTGATTGCAATTGCATAACAATAATAAACTATAAAAAATCACAAAAGAAACATTCATAAACTTATTAAAAAAAAAAAAGTTGCTTTTGTAATATAATTTCTTTGAGTAATGAATAGCGAATTTAGGTCTGAATATAATACGAATAATATACGGGAGTGAAACTGATAACCCATAAATGTGTGTTCATCAAGATTTTACAAACACTTACACTTTTACTAACATTTTTCGTTTTATGGTTTAAACCAGCCAACCCTGATATGTCGAATAGAGTGTATATATATCAAATTTCATATTACAAACTTTATAGACATAAGATAACGGTACTCAATTTCTCGCATATATTTTGACACCTGCTCTACCTTTAGTGCCGTATATGTATTTTAATCAATTCATTTCAAACTATTCAGTCATATTCCCGAGGTTCGATCACAAACAAGAGCCATTTCTCTTTTATATATTAGAAAACACAGAGCTTTCTTGACAAGAAGATGGTGTCATTTTTAAAAGAATATACACTTACTGACTTAAAAAGAAAGTATGCAACTAGTTTGGCTATTAAGCAGTTACAGCTCACGAGATGAAAATTTAGCTACTAACTTAGATTCACAGCCACGAGAAAATGCAAAATTTTCTTTCTGTATCTTACCAACTTCTTTTCTTTCGCTACAGCATCTTGTCCTTGACCAAGCATGCAACCAACAAGTTTTTTGCTGGTGTTTTGGCAGGCTGATTTGATGAATTCCACCCTTCGATCGGCATCCTGCAAATCGTCTGATAACACTTCAGTCTTCCCTGCCCTGAAATAGAACAAAAATATACATTTATGCTTTGATTAAAATAACGTAACATCCGAGACTTTTGTAAGGAATTTTCATGAGTTTCAAGATCTTAGGAAGCAGAAGCAACAAGTAATATTAGTTTATTATTTCAATTTCATCTCACTTCACTGATGGGGTGTCCCTACTCCTGTTATAGTCCAAGTGTTTACATTTTGAAATATTATACTACAAGTTTTCCACAAAGACTTCTTCACCTCTGAGATAAGTGGTGAGGTACGATACTTAATCCTCTTAATACTCAATTACGTTCTTGATCAAACTAATCAAACTACGAAAAAGAGAGGAATTAATAGCAACATTTCTGAATGAATAGGACACACCTTGCACCGAGGTAATGAGCGCTCCACCACAATACAGTCTGTGAAATATTTTTTGGTTATCTTTCTTCCTGTTCAACAAAATTAAATTTGATCGAAGTGACGAAGTTCGGAACAATTCAGCTCTGTATCCAACAGTAACGAAATGAAATCTTTAGTATAACGTTCCATGAATATGCTGTGTAGGCTACAGGGAACAGTTAATACATAGAGTAGTGAAATAATCATTGAAGAATTGGTGGAACGAGAGATGGGAAAAAACGAGGGAATTTCAACCAAACTCACAGATACGATACCATCTATTGCAAACTCATAGTGACTGGAGCTGAATAAAAGACCTTATCACTCATGAGTGCTCTATCATTAAACCGATGTGATTTCACTAGTTGCAACTATATACAGATACAACTTGGAATTCTTCGAAAATTATGACTCCTGGAAACACAAATACAATAAGTAAAAATGATTCAAGGATTCAGAACCATTTCTTTCGTTTCATGTGTCATTGTTGTCGACATTATACTGAAAACCAAAATCAATGATTTCCAATTATTTCGGACTAGGAAGAGAGAAAATAATAATTCGAAATACTAAAGTTTGTAATGATGAAAAATTTTTAACTCCCAAAAATCAGCAAAACATGTCTTTCAGTTTAAAAAGAAATGAAATGAAATTTTTGATTTTAACGTCCCATAATCAACCACTGTGGCCCGAGGGAGACGGATAAGTACGGCAAGTGAATAATGATGAAAGAATTGGTGGAATGAGAATGTGGAAGGAAATGGGATGTTGTCTTTCAGTTTAGAACATTAATAGAGAAACAAAGAATATTAATAGAGAAATATATCAATTTTGCAAACTTTTTCTTTCTCAATGTTTAGATATTTTCATTTTTTTCAACACAAAATTATCATCTGACAACTGGCAGAAATTCTAGATGTATTTGATTCAATGCCCTGATACATTGACAAAAGTTAAAATATTTAACAATACATCACAAGTTGTGACTTTATTTGGCACAAAGTAGATGCACACTGATTTATCAAATTTAATAAGTTTTCCGTGTGATATTCGAAAACTACACGAATATTTTACTTCCGCTATTTAAGCACCCTTTCTTTATTGGTTTTCTGTTAAATGTAGCTCAACGTCACTCGGTTATGATCTATAAGCAAAAGAAAGAAGATAGAAACGGGAAAATCCCTTGAAAAGTACTGTAAATGGCTGGGGTTCTTCATATGTAAAGTGACAGCTCTATTACTGTCTCTCTTTCCTATGCTTTTGAAATATATTTATACTCCATTGAAGTGTTTTTCTTCTCCGTTTCTAGAGTAAAAGGTATCGGTACTCAGTATAAATTGGTTAAACGTATCTTCCGATATGCCTCGGTTATCTCTAGATCACTTCTTGTTTTTGGAATATCGCAGAATGAGAAGCACCCATGAGTTCATATATCTGGTAGGTCTGAACTGTGCAAAAGGCGGTTCTACTATCCTGGTTAACAACAGTGCAAAGGTTATCCGTATAAGCAGAGAACCTAGACAAAGCAATTACAAGATTCATCTGAGATAACCCCCTTTCGCATTCCCTGAAAGATGTTGAAATTGAGACCAAAGTATAGTTAGATTTGAGTTTAGCGTCTCGTTCAGCAATAAAGCTATATGAAACGTGGATCTACAGCTTAAACGTGGGATCCGAACCAAAAGAGCTTTCCCAGGAATCGAACCCGGATCTCCCACGCCACAGGCACATATGCTATCAACATAGCTACGAGGGAACTCGAGCCCAAAATATAATTTAGAGAACGTAGATATCCGGAACTATATTTTCTTGACACTGCGAACTGATTCTCTTCAACTTAGACGGAATTTGCGTGTTGGATTTCTAATCTGGGTTTAACCAAATGATAATCGAAGATTTTGTGTCCAATGCTCCGAATTTAAAATCTTAGCATATGGCGACAAATCAGCCTCGTGTGCTTCAAGCAGACGCTTTCTAATAGGTTCGTTCAAACTTAAATGACAAAGCACTGCTCCATAGTACGTGTTGGAGGTATTATGCTCTGCGCCCTTATGCATCACCGACGTTATAAAGCACTGAACCTACTATTAACAAGGCTAAACATTACCTCTGCCGTTCCCCACCATACTATCTCGCCTTCAAAAGAGAATACAGAATCAGTCATCGACTCTGATTGCGGAGATTAGTGTTGAATGAACAATAATGAGTGATGACGTTAGCATAAAGTATTATACATATAGTAAAGCCCCTATTATCCGCGGAATTGGATGGCAAAGACACCGCGGATAACCCGAAAAAAGACTAAAAATGAGCTGCAAACACCCCCCGGAAATTCTTTTATTGCACAAAAAATGTAACAAAACTTTAAAAATATGTACAGTACAGCAAATCACTCTTCCCAATTCCCGTTTTTCATACCTTACAACAATCCGTTTCTGCTTATCAGAGTAGAGTTGCACTGTTGTTGGAGATATTGATTTTTACAATGCAATTTATTTTGGGGGATTTTAGATGGCGCTGAGCTTCTTCACACCTGGAGTGTCATGCTCTTTCAATTTTGCAATTGTGATTTAGAACATTATTTTACTTTTTGACATACTTGAGTTTTTTACAATCTTTATATTTTATTACTTTTTTTTTTATATATGTCCTGCGTCTTTAATCCCGATGTATTTTTACATATAGTGTTAAAACAAGTCTACTTAGACCAGTCGAATTCGTCCGTGATGGAACGCGCCATTTTATACAATTCTACTTTTTCAACAAACATTTAATGAAGCAGTCCCCAGGGCTCTAAGGCCAGGACTTTATAAATCTCCCGTAAGAGAGGTTTATTGGAACTGGAACTTATTTTTATGTATTAGAACCTAGAGTACTTAATTGCATGAGGAGTGTCAGTCCGCAGCGACTATTTATGAAAAATAATTGAGCATGATTGCAGCATAGTATTTTTTCAAGGCATTCGCGGCCGCTCGCGGAAAATCGGTGCTTTACTGTAGAAAATCCCATAGCCCAGAGTTCCGAAGATTCTGTGTAACAGAAATCATAGAGCCAACGTATCCAAATAGTATTATTTCTACTTATTACCAGGGTTGTTGTAATCATCTCCAGCTCAAAAATATCTCTTTTTTTTTTTTTTTAACCCACAATAACCCCGCCCCGCAAACAAGGACGAAAAACACACATCGAAAAATATATCTCAAATCCTGGACTAAAATGACATCCTTAATGTGATTATAATTGCCTTCTTCAATCGTGTTTCTCAGTACATGAAATTGGCCTAAAACATGTATTCATGAAGACGATATCTCCAGAACAGAGTACCATTAAAAAAAAAGAAAAAAAAATGTTTGGGAACCACCCTAACGAATTCTGTTCGAACTCGGTCAAATTCGCGGTACCGGTGTTCAACTGAAGCCTGGAACAAAAAGAAATGCGACTACAGTTCCTATGTTCTTGTAGTACATACTCACGTATTGATACAAACAAATAATAAAATGTCTTTCTCTGTGCCAGTTAAAATTCTTCACTTAAAAAAGAAAATTACTAAAAATATACCTCTATTTTCTCGACACTACATTTAAATAAGTAAACACATACAAAAGAAAAAAAAGTTGCATTAGAATAATCTCTTGCGACAATTACAAATGCATGAATCATTTTTTATTTTTTGTTTTTAATATCATATTTTGCATCGAAGACACTAGAAATATTTCAGTTAAAAGATTAAATTACTAAAGATCTACCTCTTATTTTCTCAACGGTATACTTGGATAATTACACATATCAAAAAGGAAAAAGAGTTGCATTAAAAAGGAGATAGGGGAACTCTCAGAATTCCTCTTGCGTATCTTGTGGAGTAAGTAACGTTTAGTACAACTGTCTTATGTCAAAAGGTTCTTGAATCGTGAAGTCTATGACAATAAAGCAAATTGGCAACTGGAAGTGATATCATTTTAAAATAGATTTCCAACATATTAGCTTTTCTAGAAAAGTCTACTTTTATTTATTTATTTATTTATTTATTTATTTATTTATTTAAAGGTAAATTTAATCCAGTAGGACATTTGCCTGGTGTATCTTGAGGGAAATTAAGGAATCTTCAGACCAGGAATTTGAATCCTGAGTGTAACTGAGGATTTTTACCCCTATTCTGTATTATGTAGAATTACGAACATTTTTGTTATTCTACAAAATTATCTTTCTTTCTAGAAATAACAGTATTAGCGAATACCAAGGCGGCAAGATAATTTCGAAGTTTCATGTGTGCAATAGGATATAGATGCATAAATGATATTAATCAGTAGGAATACGGCTTTAAATGTACGTACAGGATGTAATTACTCCAAATAAAACCTACTGGAGTGGGTTTTTCACAACACTGCTTATTGCAAATATTAGTTTAAAAATGAAAGATCATTAAACACAGCTCATACCTTGCAAATGTCTGATCTGCTAACTGCTTCACACGGAAGAATTGCTTCTTCATTGTTAATCTCTGGGATATAATGGCTTCACTCTGAAATTTTCATCCAAATGATTTCTTCTACTATAACGAAAATGTTCAAACACTGCATTCCTACACAGTAAATGCATTGACAGATTTCACCTGAAAAATCAAAACGTCAAAGTGTTATATTCCAGTAATGCATACATATTAAGACAATGTTTAACATAACTCAAAAGCCCTTCACCATGCTCTTGTGAATCCTGTTACGGAATTCAAAAAGTCATACAAAACATCGATTTTTTACTGACTGCTGCTGTCAGTAATATCAACACAAGATAAGAAAAAAAAAAAACTGCGGAGATACGTTGTACCGGAGTAATTTATTTCGGTGAAAAGCACATACTGTGGCATATTACTACAACACATGAACTTCAGTTTTCCAGGACAGGTTTTAACAAAATCAGTACTTTTTGCGTTTATAAAACAACTCTTCAAGCGGCTCAAACGAACAACTTTTAACGTATTTATTTAAAGAGAGAAACCGATGCATCCTTGAAATAATAAAAATGATAAATACTCAAATATTTCTTCTATTGCTTCGCGAAAAAAAAAAATTAAATCTCACAGTTTTCGCTACTGTCTGTTTTAAAGGGTGGGATCAATCACATGTAAATCTTTTCACTTCCTATACGTAAGTGCGTCCGATCCTACCACGGTGATTCTTATAGGTTGGTTTTGTCTGCCCCTTTTTTTAAAGAAAAGAAAGAAAGAAGTGAAAAGATTTACATGTGATTGATCCCACCCTTATATATATATATATAAACTGTTGAGGTGAATATTTGAAGATTTACTTATGGATATTATTATATAATACGTATGGAATAAAACAGCTCGCCCTATTTGACACACGAAGTAAGAAATTTTGGTCAGTTAAGTACCTGAATATTTATCAGTTTTATTAACAAGCAATGTAGTTTCTTACCAGCATTGACAAACGGTAACAAAACATATTAAGTAACTTTTGTGGCTGAAGGAAAATGAAAATGAAATGAAATCTTTGGGTTTTACGTGCCACAGTTATGCCAGTTAGGCTAAAGGAGACGGTGATGATGAGTGATGAATGAAATGGTGGAATGAAGAAAGTGGGAGGAAACGGGAGAACTCCGAGCACGGTGTTTGTCCACCACAAAGTCTCACGTTAAAGTGTAGGTGCACCTTTCATATACATATCCTATCGTTAATCAGTGCTATGAACGGTCAACTTATATTATTATTAATGTAAGTTATTTTTTTTTTCAGTGAACAAGTGAGCTGGCTGCGTATTGCGAAACAACGGTAGACTTCCAAACTATGAGGTTTAGTCTGCGGTTCACCTTTAATAATGCTGACCCGGAAAACATAGATGTTATCCATGACATGGTCGAAGACCTTTAGTGTATTATAGTTAAACTTGGCATTTCGTACTAAAGGTATAGCACACACTGATGAAATGATGAGCTTGAGAAAAATATTGGCCAGACAGGTCCTAAATTTCTGAATGCTGAACAGAATCGGCTCGAGTGCAGTGTTCTTTCCAAGTATACTTCCAATCCCCCTTTCTCAGGCTGACCAATCGCCCGGAGCTATGAAACATCAAATAGTGGCCCAGTGCAGCCTCAACACATTTTCAAACGAACGTTTCTTGAAGAAAACAGAAGCAAGTGTTCACTTGTGAGCACACTATTTCTCTAAGGACACAAGCAGGTTTCAGTCAAGATTTGTACATTAGAATATGTCTTACATCCACCGGAGACAAAACAGATTTCACAGCAATGGAAAATATATCTCATCCTCACTCCCAAAATATTAAAATACTTCGGATAAGCATGAGCGGAGTTAGGAATTGTCTGCAGAGGGGGCAGAACTTTTGGTCCGCCTTGGACTTGTGGAATACTTCCTAGACGAGTGGCCTCTTATAGGTGGCATTATTATTTTTGTCAAAAAGTTAAGGGAGGGGGAAGGGGGATCCGCTCATGCGGAAAAGTGATGGCCAGTGTTTTATGGATCTTTGAGGAATTCTTATGGTGGATTCTCTAGCAAACGGTACTGCGGTGATCAGAAATGAAATGAAATGAAATTTCGAGTTTTACGTTCCACGGTTATGCCGGTTAGGCTAAAGGAGACGGTGATGATGAGTGATGAATGAAATGGTGGAATGAAGAAAGTGGGAGGAAACGGGAGAACCCCGAGAAAACCCACGCACACGGTGTTTGTCCACCACAAAGTTTACTTGGCGGGAGCAGGGTTTGAACCCGAGACCCCTAGCACCAGAGATGAACGCTCTACCACTGAGCCACCGCGGCCCCTGCGGTGATCAGAATATACTATTGTAAAATGTTAAGACTTTCAAGTGAAGAAAAAAATGTGAGATCGCCAATGAAAGCGTTCTGATGCATCAATACAATAACAAGGTTATGGGTGTGATACACACTGCGAAGAAACAAATATGTCCTCACCAAATTTAGTATCATCAACCCTATTTTCCGCTCCTCAGCTTAATAACAACTAGGTTCATGTTATCCGCAAGTATTATAAAAATGACGTACATTACATCGTTGTGCACAAATATCACACTTTTCCAGAAAGTACATTTAATTCCGAAGTAATTAAATGCTGAATCATAGTGTAAAGAATACACTGACTAATTGATTGCAATTTAACATCCCTTTTGAGGACCGAAGCTATTTGAGATAAGATTCCTTAAACTTGGATCGGAACTCCTACTCAGGCTTACAGTCGACGCAATTATTCCTACTAGGATCGATCCCCTGATCAGGAACAAAGAAAGAACGATTGTTACCCTTTAACAACAAAGACACATAAATACTTACTTAGAAACTGTTCATGCGTATTATTTAGTTTCTCCATCAAATCACCTGGTATTGACTCTGGCTCATTTAGTAGTCATTACGTTTTGTTATTTGTAATTGGATGTGTATAAATACAGTGTGGACATATGGTATAAAAATTACAGTGCATCTTGTGCTAGGTGGTCACTAAAAAACACGAACGCAATCTAACCGAGTCAGCGCAGGAGCGTGTAACGACTGCTACAATCTAAAAGCCTAGTTCAAGGGAAGTTTAATTATTGCCAATACGTAACGACCTCCTCCCTTGAACTCACCTTCTTGATCCCTGATTCGAAGTCCTAGCAACCTCGAAAGGAATCGAGAAGGGAAAATATCGCGCAACGGAAAAATAAATAAACGAAAACGGAGACAAAAGGAATGAAGAACCAGAAACTTACCTCCGGAGGATGCAGATTAGAAGGGAGAGTAATAGCTCCACTCAACTCCTTTAATAAAGCTCAACTTAAATATGTACGTATATATGAATATTTTACCTTAGTTATATTAAGTACTTTGAAAAGGAAAAAAAATCATTTTCAGATACTATTTATTAACAATGCTTCAACTCAGACTGGTGTGGTAGTTAACCACACTTCTACAATTAACGTAAGGTGCCAGTATATTCATTATAGTACCATAACATTGTGAGGAAAAAAAAACTTCAATAGAACACATCGAGAATTCTGTCTGTCAATCTCATATCCAATTTGTTTACAGTATCAACCATTACCAAATTTTCATTGTTCATCATCCATGACAGAAGTCAACAAACCAATAGTTGAAGTAAATTGTACTGTAGGTGTTAGAAACCGTTACCTGACACTTCGTCACACCACATAAGAGAAACAACTGTATTGCCGTCACACAAAGTTACATAACATTTAAGAACTTCATATCACTCATCATAGGTACGACATAATAACAGAACAGAGTGATTCTCGCCTGCGCGAGCGTCAGCTGAAAGAAGTGTTACCGCTTCCGGTTCAGTTCAGGTGCCGAAATCACAATCAATAAAGGAACGGAGGTAATATTTACTGACATCCCCGTTCGGCAGCTCCAACCATGGGCGCACTTTACTACCTATTATAATGTCATAAAATTTATACGAAGTCAAACATAGTACACCTGACGTCTTAATCACCACTTCAGCATAATAGAACTCCTGTTCAAACATTTCGCATAACTTAATATGCCGTAGAAACTCAAATAATAAAGTGTACAGCCGAACATCCACTGGGCAGACACAGCAACTAAAGACTCGGACGATTAGTAATAGTGTTCCCTTACGAGCGGACAAGGTGGACGGATAGTACGGACAGTAGACGGTAGCTAGATAATGGACAAGATAGTATATCACACTTCGTAGAGGACAGTTGGATGAGACTTTGTGTATATATCAACTAGACAACATTGGACGAATGGACGATAGATACGTATATTCTTATAGACAGACAGTTACTGGCCAAACAGCAATTCAACAGCACGTAGCACCAGTAATCTAAGCAGAGGAACAACGTTCAACTCATTACTGTAACATATGATAACCCGAAGGTGGACAAACTTTGGAGAACTATAGATGCTATTCAAACAATCTTCGTAAAATGGCAACCTTACCAATGAAATCACTTGAACTTTAGACACATATAGCAAGAAGCACTGGTAAATACCATCAATATATATATGTATGTTATTATACTCAACATGTTATTATACTCAACATATATATGTTATTATACTCACATTTACTCAAACTGGAGCTCTAATAGAAAATATTCATGTGCACTTATAATACATTTCACCCAATACTTAATGAACTTCACAACAGAGAGAGAGAGAGAGAGAGAGATTTACGCTACTTACGACTTACATAATGAGAGGGCTGGCTAAGACTATTCGAGGCCGCGCACGGGCTGGGCCCCTTTGGGAGAAGGTTTCCCCCATAGGAACTCTTTACTCGGACATTGTGCCGTGTATAAGATACACTCGTGAACTATACATTTTCGTACTCACAAATATTAATTTGTACTTCTGAAGAACACCAGTGCTTTCGTTATCTCAACTCCAATAAACAACTGTATGTTTTATTTTAACTCTGATAAACCACTGTAGCTAATACGAAGAAAGAATAATTTCATTCAGTATGTTCGTGTCCCAGAATAATCTAACCGAACTAAATATAGATATATCCGTTGACCTTTAGTAGTTCGAGTTTTACTACTGAAGTTTCAAATAAAACAAGGTTAAGTTCACTTTACTTCAAGGCTCCCATGCAGAATAGTCATTGTAGATAGACTTAAAGTTAGTCACGTTACCTGAAGTGCTGCTACAAGAAGAAGTAATCAATTTTGCGCCATTGTTCAGCTTACACGATAATCACCATGTGCATGATCAACTTCCACCTTCGTATCCAAATTACTCACTTTTCGTTCACAATTTAGAACAAACCCATATCTCTGTCGACAACTATGATCCTTAGAGAATCTTATGATATAGAATAGGACGACGAAATAGCTTCTAATACATCACAAATTACATTTCTTTTCACGAAAGAAAGGAAGCTCGAAACAAAAGTTCTGTCCGGCGTAGTTTTTTTTTTTTTTTTTTTTTAGTACCCAGTATATATAAAACCAGTCGTTTCACCGCCTCGCTTCTCTCTCATTCTCGCTGTTGGAAATTTTGGTGAAACTTTTATTACAGCTTTATTAAACGAAATAAAGATAATTTGCATAAAATATAGATATTCATGAACAAAAGATATAGTAAGAAAGAATACTACAACCTTAATTTGAACTATAAATCAACGTTATAGACTGGCCTCATTCCGTAATGCTCCTATGCCTGTATATTCTCCTACTATGGGCGACTCAATAGAAGAAGAAGAAGAACATTGATAACAAACTCAAGAGCAGTTTACTAAGAGAACCAACGTCTAAACACAACAAAATCTGCATTTCAACGCAATGTTTGCGAAAGAATAATAAGCATAAGGATACTTTAAATTACCCTATTATAAAATTACGATAATAATATGAGTAATATAATTCGAAATTTACATTGGGCCTATTAACTTGTCTGTAACAAACAAGGTATGTTACAGTTCTCACCGAGCCTTGGAAAAGAAAAAAAAAATCTTTTTTTTTCTTTTGAATTTATGACTCGACACTTAAGAAATGAAGACTATATAAATATAATTACAAACAATATTTGCTTAAACTAAATCTTGATTAGGATGTTTAGATAGTAATTCCCTACGCTTATCTGGAGAACAATCAAATATCTTTAAGTTTTGAAAGTTTTGAGTACCTACTGACTCACCAGACAAGTTATGCAAAACTGCACAATTCTTTAGAAGTTTATGAACCAAAAAGGGTCCAATAAAACAATTAAGATACTTAGAAGTTTCTTTCTTAACAGCTGAAGAAAGATAGTGTGTTTTAACCATCACTAAATCTCCTTCTTTTAATTTTACTTCTCTTCCAGTCCTCTTCATTTTCTGACATTCTTTCTTAGGGTTACATATAGAAGTTACTATATGCTTCCGGGCTTCTGATTCTTTTTGTAGTTCAGGAGGCCACGGGAACGATCGCTTAAATGCTTCTGTAGCCGAATACGAGAGGAATAACTCAGCAGGAGTTTTCCCAGTACTACTACAAATGGAATGATTCAGAAGATCTTGAGCCATTTTGATGACCTTACTCCAATTGGTCTGTTGAGTATTACACTCCAACCGAAGAATTCGATTAATTTCCTTATGGGACCTTTCAGTTACTCCATTCGCATTTGGCGAATAACTAGACGTTTGAAGATGCTTTATATTATGTTGATGACAAAAAGAATTCCAGAGTCGTGAGGTAAATTGTGAGCCTTTATCCGATATAATTACCCGAGGGTATGGAAAAGAATAGAAGTATTTTTGCTTGAGGACAGAAATAATTTCTTTAACATGTGCTGTGCGAAGAGGTAGGTAGACAACAAATCTAGAATAAATGTCAATAATTGACAAAAGATAATAATATCCATTACTACAAGGTAGCTTTCCTACCAAATCTATTCCTAACTTATCATGAGGAGCTTGAGATTCTATTTGACATGCTTCCTTAGCAATGATCCGATTAGCGAACTTAGTCTCAGCACAACGAGTGCAATCTTTCACATATTTCTTTATAGAATTTCGCTGGTTACGCCAATAGAAAAGTTTACGACATACTGACAAGCATTTGTACACTCCAAAATGGCCTCGCAGATGGACTGCTTCAACAATGTTATCCACCAGACATTGTGGCACAATGAGAACCCATTGATTTGTACGAACATTCTTACGATATAGAAGACCTTTATGTTCTACGAAGTCAGAGACTTCAGATGGATTAGCGAGAGATTCCCGAACTTTCTGACAAAATGGATCGTCGGATTGACCCTGAAGAAATTCCTCACGATTAAGAAAGGAAAAGTCAAGATTAGACAACAAGTTAACCGAGAGATGGGTACTATCTCCAGGAAGTTCCGGAGGATATCTACTAAGAATATCAGCAATGAAATTGTCTTCTGATGACACATGTTGGAATTGTAGATCGTATCTTTGGAGTTTTAGAAGAATACGAGTAGTCCTAGGATCTAAACTTTTCATGGTAAACGCATGCGTAGCTGCTGCGTTATCGCAATGTACAACCGTCGGACGACCTAGAATATATTGCGAAAAATGGTCGCAAAGAAAGAGAATAGCTAATACTTCTAGTTGGAAAATGGACAAGGACACCTCATGTGGCTTTACCCTTCTACTAGCATAAGCAATAATGACTGGGGACGATTCGCCTTCAAGATATTGCGCAAGAAATCCTCCTAAATTTTCTCCACTGGCATCTGAGAAAATATGGAATGGAAGCGAAAAATCAGGCTGGCTAAGAGCCGGTGGTTGACTCACCAGTTCTCTTAGTTTGTAAAATAACTCTAATAAATCAGGAGTGAACACAAACTTCCTATCCTTTTTCAACAAATCATATAGAGGAGATGTTAAAGCAGAGAAATTAGCTACGAATTTTCTTCTCCAATTTACTAAACCCAAAAATGCTCTCAATTGCCGTTTAGTTTTCGGAATCGGGAAACAACGAATGGGCTCATTATGTCGAGGATCAACCTTGATATTGTTTCCACTGATAATATGTCCTAGAAAATGTATTTCGGGTTGGATGAACTGACACTTTCGAAAATTTAATGAGAAATTGGCACGAGCAAAAATTTCAAAGGCCTTTTCTAAATGTTCGAAGTGGTCTTCGAGGGAAAAACTAGAAATTAAAATGTCGTCTAGGTAGACCGTGGCAAAAGATTTAGTAGTCTGATCAAAGAAAGAGTACATGATATTCTGGAAAATTGAAGGTGCACTCTTAATACCCATCGGTAATACACACATTACATACTGATGACCTGCATATACAAAACTAGTACATGGATATGATGTGGGATCTAACCCTATTCCATAGTATCCAGAAGAACAGTCGAAAGAACTGAAATACTTCGCTTTGGTTACGCGGTTCAAAATTTCGCCTATAGGTTCCACCTGAATTTTTGGCGCCAAAACCTTCTGATTTAGAGCTCGGAGGTCTAAAACTGGGCGTACTCCTCCTGACGCTTTGCGTACACAGTGTATCGGATTACGATACGGAGAAGGTTGTTCCCTAGCTAACCCAAGTTTGATCCAAGTTTGGAGTTCTTTCTCAAAAGCAGATTGAAGTGCTTGGGGAACAGGATAGTACGGTCCTACTATCGGTTTCTCATCTATTAATTGAATTTTATAGAGTGGTGCCCGCACCCGTCTAGGATACTCCGAAAATAAATATCGGTACTTCAAAAGAATACTGGCTAAACGTTGTTTCGAATCTTCATCTAAGTCGATTCTCGACTTAATGTAATCCTGAATTTCAACCTCAGAAACATTAGGCTCTGGATCCTCTGATGAATAATGTTCAACAGGATTCATCGGAAATTTCGTAGGCTGCTTCACTGACTGTTGAGGTTCCTCAATGGTTGAAGTCACTAGAGAAGTGTTTTTATTCTTCTGTTCAATAGCTCTAACTGGCCATGTGGATGAAGAGACTTCCACACGATTCGAAGAAATTCCAACAAATAAGACTTCAGGCCTTATGGTCTGTAAGGAAATCTGAGTCCCAGACGAAGTTTGGAGTCTAACTTCATTTTTACCTCGATCAATAATACCATTGAATTTATCCAGGAAAGGACATCCTAAGATGATATCAGTTCGTAAATACTTCATTACAAATATAGGAGTTTCAAAAAGGTGACCTTGAAAATTTAAATTGAAGGTTTGTAATCCCTGTACTTGGAATTTTTCCTTTCCTGCAAAAGCTCCTAAAGTGAGTCTAGTATACGGATGTAGCTTGGCTGCTGGGAAAGTTAATTTTAGACGTTTCCATACTTCCCAATCCATTAAATTCAGCTCAGCGCCGCTATCCACCGTACACCGCAGATCTATGCCAGCAATGTTCCCTTTTATCATGGGTGAAGGGGAAAAATAGTACTCAGACGAGGAACAGACATAATCGTCTTCAACTACAAAATTAACATGGAATTCTAGAAACGGATTTGTAGTCCCAGAAGAGTTTGACGAGGTCACTGTACAAATACTTCGAAAGGGGTCTTGTCCTTCGCAGCTTGCCTGCCCCTTTCTCATTGGCAGCTGCGGGTCATGTTTTCCGAACTGTTTACCTGTTCTCTCGAATTCGGAGACCCTTCACTGTTACTGCTAGACATCTGTCTAGATCCATCATTTTCTTCTCCTCGGTCATTATTATAACTATTGTTATTGTTATAGTATCGATTTCCATTATTTCGATATCGATTTCCTCTTCCTCTAAATCGTCGATTTCGATTATTACCTCGAAACGAGTTCTGATTATAATTATTATTATAATTATTAAAGTTCTGAGAATACTCCGGGTTCCTCTTTTCGGTTTGACAACTGCTATCAACCGTTTTATTCTGATTAAAGTTTTGATTAGTTTTGATAACCTTCGCCTGTTTAATAAATGATCTCTTCCTAGAAGGAGGTTCGAACTCGGTACGCGGACCGGTAATCGAAGACAAGTTCCCAATCTGAATCATCAGATCGACTAAGTTCTGACTTGGATTAACAGATAATAATCTTACATCATCGTAAGGTAAGCTTCCCAAAATTAATCCTGAAAGTTCCTGAAAGTTAGGATTTTCGGTAATGTTATAGTACATTTCAACCAAGAAAATTCCAGCAACGAAGAATATTTATTTTTATCATATTTTAAAGATTGGAGATATCTTTTCTGCATCAGCTCGGTTTTCTCATTACAATATTGACTTTTGAATAGCCGGATACAATCATCAAATGAACGGATTTCATGTAGGACAGACTGAATCCAGACTTCAGCTCCATCTCGCAAGCAACTTTGAAAAGCTCTAATCTTTTCAAAATCCGACACTGAATATCGATCTATACAACGTTTGAAATTTCTGAGGAAAGCTCTGGATGCACCAGGACGAATTTCTCCACCAAAAGTAGGAAAATAAGTAAGATCTTTTAATGAGATCTGTTTAGATTTATAATTATATTGCTGACTAGGAATCCTAGACCATATAGGACCATTGTCAAAAGGACTTAAGTTGGACACATTATAGAAAGGTGTGGAACACTGACTCAAAGGGTTGATTGGATTACTAATGGAACTACCCCAACTGGGTTGACTGAATGATGAATATTTCGGAGTCGAGTGACTCGAGTTCCAATTGGACATAGTAAAGACCGGAGAACTACTATTGCCAAAGATAGGCACGGTATTTCTACCAGTACTTGCAAAAGCATCGAAATTAAACGGGGACTTCATCGTCGGAACACTAGGGATTGGTTTAGAAAACCAAGAAGTATTAGTTGCTGTAGTAGCACCATTAAATAACATTCCATCCGAATGTGCAATCGGCTGATCACTATAATCAAACTTACTCTTTTCAGCAGACGTCCTATCCTTTCTGACATCTGTGAAACAAACTCTCTTAGGAGCAACACTATCGTCTCCCCCTTCGGTCTCAATATGTATTTCTTTCGAAACCGGAAACTTCGCTCTAGCTTCCTTAATTTCTTTCTGAAGCTGCTCATAACGAAGCTCGAGTTTCTGTTGCAAAACAGAGACTCTTTTAGTTAAGCTTCTCTGTTCATCACAAACCGATTCGAGAATAGTGGCAGTAGTTTCATAGCCTTCTTTAATTGAAGTTATCTCCTTGCTATTAGTATCAACTAATTCAGGCAAATTTCGCAATTCACCCTGCAATTCTTCCGCTTTCTGATTTACTTTCAAGAGGTCACTCTCGACAATTTGCAGTCGAGCCTCTTGTTCCAACTGGGATCCAGTTATCACATTTATTTGTTCACGTAGTTTGTTCGATTCCTCAACTATTTCTTTGTGTACTTCTAATTTGACTTCGTTAATTTTCTCAGCTAAGATCACAATTTCATCATGCTGCCTATCAAGCTTTTTATCAAGCTTTTCGTTTTGTTTTTGCATCTCTTCGCGTTGGTTGTCCAGTTTCTCGTTCTGCTTTTGTAACTCTTCGCGTTGTTCACCAAACTTTTCTTGTAAGAACGCAAATAAACGCATTTCCATTGAACTCTCTGATCCACCAATAGGGGACGAGGTGACTACTGGGAATTTTAGAACAACTTGTTCTTCATTTTGGTTGGACTTAACCAAGCCAGCATTTTCAAAAGATTTTTCGATTTTCCCATTTCCATTTGACGGTTGGCAACCCTGACAAATCCATTGGTACGAATCCCGACTTATTAATTCAAACATACTATCGGATTCTTTTATCCCGACACAACGGAAGTGATACCATCGAGTACATTTTTCACACATGACTGAATCTTCTCGTTCAGCAGTTTCTGATATTACAGACTTAAAACTTTGATTACAGCACGCGTATTCTCTATCAGAATCGGAGCTAGCAACACTGCCCCCAACTGAAATTCGCTCAGACGTTGACATATTAACAAGTACACAACAACACTATCACAAAATATATCACACAATATATAATATATCAATACAATAGAATACTTCCCTTGGGAGAAACCAACACCAGTAACCCTACCAGCGCACATCACCGAACAGTCTGCCTCACTCATTTTCTTTCTCCTCTCTCTCTGTTTTTTTTTTCACTCTCCTTCCATCCACAATCCTACCGTCAGAAAAATCCTTGGCTGGTTCGCCAAAAATTGTAACGACTGCTACAATCTAAAAGCCTAGTTCAAGGGAAGTTTAATTATTGCCAATACGTAACGACCTCCTCCCTTGAACTCACCTTCTTGATCCCTGATTCGAAGTCCTAGCAACCTCGAAAGGAATCGAGAAGGGAAAATATCGCGCAACGGAAAAATAAATAAACGAAAACGGAGACAAAAGGAATGAAGAACCAGAAACTTACCTCCGGAGGATGCAGATTAGAAGGGAGAGTAATAGCTCCACTCAACTCCTTTAATAAAGCTCAACTTAAATATGTACGTATATATGAATATTTTACCTTAGTTATATTAAGTACTTTGAAAAGGAAAAAAAAATCATTTTCAGATACTATTTATTAACAATGCTTCAACTCAGACTGGTGTGGTAGTTAACCACACTTCTACAATTAACGTAAGGTGCCAGTATATTCATTATAGTACCATAACATTGTGAGGAAAAAAAAACTTCAATAGAACACATCGAGAATTCTGTCTGTCAATCTCATATCCAATTTGTTTACAGTATCAACCATTACCAAATTTTCATTGTTCATCATCCATGACAGAAGTCAACAAACCAATAGTTGAAGTAAATTGTACTGTAGGTGTTAGAAACCGTTACCTGACACTTCGTCACACCACATAAGAGAAACAACTGTATTGCCGTCACACAAAGTTACATAACATTTAAGAACTTCATATCACTCATCATAGGTACGACATAATAACAGAACAGAGTGATTCTCGCCTGCGCGAGCGTCAGCTGAAAGAAGTGTTACCGCTTCCGGTTCAGTTCAGGTGCCGAAATCACAATCAATAAAGGAACGGAGGTAATATTTACTGACATCCCCGTTCGGCAGCTCCAACCATGGGCGCACTTTACTACCTATTATAATGTCATAAAATTTATACGAAGTCAAACATAGTACACCTGACGTCTTAATCACCACTTCAGCATAATAGAACTCCTGTTCAAACATTTCGCATAACTTAATATGCCGTAGAAACTCAAATAATAAAGTGTACAGCCGAACATCCACTGGGCAGACACAGCAACTAAAGACTCGGACGATTAGTAATAGTGTTCCCTTACGAGCGGACAAGGTGGACGGATAGTACGGACAGTAGACGGTAGCTAGATAATGGACAAGATAGTATATCACACTTCGTAGAGGACAGTTGGATGAGACTTTGTGTATATATCAACTAGACAACATTGGACGAATGGACGATAGATACGTATATTCTTATAGACAGACAGTTACTGGCCAAACAGCAATTCAACAGCACGTAGCACCAGTAATCTAAGCAGAGGAACAACGTTCAACTCATTACTGTAACATATGATAACCCGAAGGTGGACAAACTTTGGAGAACTATAGATGCTATTCAAACAATCTTCGTAAAATGGCAACCTTACCAATGAAATCACTTGAACTTTAGACACATATAGCAAGAAGCACTGGTAAATACCATCAATATATATATGTATGTTATTATACTCAACATGTTATTATACTCAACATATATATGTTATTATACTCACATTTACTCAAACTGGAGCTCTAATAGAAAATATTCATGTGCACTTATAATACATTTCACCCAATACTTAATGAACTTCACAACAGAGAGAGAGAGAGAGAGAGAGATTTACGCTACTTACGACTTACATAATGAGAGGGCTGGCTAAGACTATTCGAGGCCGCGCACGGGCTGGGCCCCTTTGGGAGAAGGTTTCCCCCATAGGAACTCTTTACTCGGACATTGTGCCGTGTATAAGATACACTCGTGAACTATACATTTTCGTACTCACAAATATTAATTTGTACTTCTGAAGAACACCAGTGCTTTCGTTATCTCAACTCCAATAAACAACTGTATGTTTTATTTTAACTCTGATAAACCACTGTAGCTAATACGAAGAAAGAATAATTTCATTCAGTATGTTCGTGTCCCAGAATAATCTAACCGAACTAAATATAGATATATCCGTTGACCTTTAGTAGTTCGAGTTTTACTACTGAAGTTTCAAATAAAACAAGGTTAAGTTCACTTTACTTCAAGGCTCCCATGCAGAATAGTCATTGTAGATAGACTTAAAGTTAGTCACGTTACCTGAAGTGCTGCTACAAGAAGAAGTAATCAATTTTGCGCCATTGTTCAGCTTACACGATAATCACCATGTGCATGATCAACTTCCACCTTCGTATCCAAATTACTCACTTTTCGTTCACAATTTAGAACAAACCCATATCTCTGTCGACAACTATGATCCTTAGAGAATCTTATGATATAGAATAGGACGACGAAATAGCTTCTAATACATCACAAATTACATTTCTTTTCACGAAAGAAAGGAAGCTCGAAACAAAAGTTCTGTCCGGCGTAGTTTTTTTTTTTTTTTTTTTTTAGTACCCAGTATATATAAAACCAGTCGTTTCACCGCCTCGCTTCTCTCTCATTCTCGCTGTTGGAAATTTTGGTGAAACTTTTATTACAGCTTTATTAAACGAAATAAAGATAATTTGCATAAAATATAGATATTCATGAACAAAAGATATAGTAAGAAAGAATACTACAACCTTAATTTGAACTATAAATCAACGTTATAGACTGGCCTCATTCCGTAATGCTCCTATGCCTGTATATTCTCCTACTATGGGCGACTCAATAGAAGAAGAAGAAGAACATTGATAACAAACTCAAGAGCAGTTTACTAAGAGAACCAACGTCTAAACACAACAAAATCTGCATTTCAACGCAATGTTTGCGAAAGAATAATAAGCATAAGGATACTTTAAATTACCCTATTATAAAATTACGATAATAATATGAGTAATATAATTCGAAATTTACATTGGGCCTATTAACTTGTCTGTAACAAACAAGGTATGTTACAGTTGGACATATGGTATAAAAATTACAGTGCATCTTGTGCTAGGTGGTCACTAAAAAACACGAACGCAATCTAACCGAGTCAGCGCAGGAGCGTCAACGATGATGAGTATACGCATGACATCGTTTACAATAGTTCACTATAAGTCACAGTACCGGCTCTGGAGCCGTCGATGGATTTGGGGAAGATATTAAATGCCATCCCAGTTCATTTTAATCTTCATTTAACTATACAATACATTATAGATCACCATATTACAGTATATATTAATTATCAGCTTCTTCCCTTAAGTTGAAAGTTGATGCGCTGGCATCTAACAACTCTGATGGACAGCTGCAGAGGACTTGAAGAGCATATGACAGTAAAACAATCTGAATTTTTAATATTTTAGGAAATGAAGCTAATTTGCATCAAAATTGAATCAAATAACGTTGCTTCAAAAAATGATATCTCTGAGTGTAACGTCCCGCGATTACGCCTGTTGGCTAAGGGAGACGGATGATTGAAGCTATTTAATTAGGATTGAAGAATTGCTGGAATGAAAAAGTGGGAGTACCCCCGAGAAAACCCACCACGAGCACAATGTTGTCCACCAGAAACTTACTTGGTCGCGGATCGAACCAGGGACCCCAAGCACCAGAGATAAGCTCTACAACTGAGCCACCGTGCCCTCCCCTCCCCATGTGTTGCTTCAATTACTCATGATGGATATTGGGTTAACAAAAGTGTGAACTATATAGAGATATAGAGAAGAATAACCATATAGAGAACATAGTTAACGAATCTCTCAAGATGTTAGGGTTCATAATTAGAACTGGAAAGGAATTTAACAATAGTACTACACTAACAAAAATGTATTATGCCTATGTCCGATCAAAACTGGAATATGCTGCTGTAATTTGGAACCCATCACAACAACAATACAGACACCAACTGGAAAAGGTCCAATCTAAATTTATCAAATACTTGACGTACAAGACAACTGGAATCTATCCACATTATGAAAATTATCTAACATTAATAGACAACTTCTGTATCCCTACACTTGAACAAAGGCGAAATGTGACAGATTTGATTTTTCTCCATAAAATAGTATAAAGCGAATTTAATTGTACGGAACTCATATCAACATTAAATTTTCATGTCCCGACTCTTAAAACTCGTGCTAATAACTCTGGTCTGTTTTATTGCAAAAAAGCAAGGGCCAACGTATTATTGAAATCACCAATTTGGAGAATGTGTTCTACTTATAACAAAATATGTATCAAACACAAAGAAACTGACATCTGCAATATGAATTCTATGTTTAAGAAAATTGTTTAAATGTATTATGTAATACACCAACACTATAATTGGGCTTATGCCTGTTGTGTTGATGGCAAATAAATAAATAAACTATATGTATATATTTAACAATTTTTATTTATGAGATGTTTATGAAATAAAACTCACGTATATTTAATATTAAAACAAATACAGCACGGTATTCAACTGAAATTGAATTAACAGCATAAATCACATGTTCTCAATAATTACTGAGTCAGGAGGTGTCTAGGTAGCTGTTACCATGACAACGTGCACGGTCAAATTGCAAATTACAGTACGCTCAGATCTTCTGGCCAAGTAACTGGGGACAACGGCGCGCCTAATAGCTAAGCAAACACGTTGTTTATGCACTAGTGACTATCCAATTCAGTGCAAACGTCTAAATTACTCTCATGCACTCCACGACTGAACAGAGAACTCTTCTCTATTTCTACAAATGTAATAAGACATTCTCCTATACTATTGAAAAGTATGGTTTATCCATCGTTTTCCTAATTTCGTTGTGATAACAAATATCAGTTAAATTTGAATCGACCAAATTTCAACTAGGGGCGAGGATATCGCGATATGACTTTAATCATAATACCACCTACTCACACGAATTAATGAGTTTTTGAAATCTAAACGTCGTCACCATCTTTTTTTTACTGAAATATGATACATTACAGAGTTACATAACTAACTTATGACTTAACACACCTACGTACGAGACAGTTGTGTACTTTTAAACGTCAACAATTCACAAAACACAACCTATGGGATTGTACATAAAATGTTTTAGAAATATACAGGTTTATGTTTAGATAAAGGGGGCCAAATGTTTAGATGAAGGTAAGTGCTAATTGAAAATACAAAATCAAACCTAACCTAATAAACATAAATCGAAACTTTTAACATTTTTTACGGCATTTCTTCCGAAGTTGGGCGTTTGCTTTCGCCACGTTTTTTTCGCTGTTATCTCCTTTGCACACTTCCTGCAATTCGTTATTAGGTTCATTAATCCTTGCTCTTCACAAACTTTGAAAAGATTTTGCTTGTTATCAACGTATTGCTTCACAAATGTTAAAACTGTTAGTTCATTGCCCTTGTACATTCGCCATGTTGATAACATAAATGCTCGTTTCTTCCCCACAATGCAACTGTTCGGTTACCTTGCGCCAAGTAGTTCCGTCCGCTCGTCGTATAGTCCTATGTTTATAGCCGCTTATATATAACAAATAAACAGATTTTTCGAGACTCTCATATATTATCAAGCACACAAACGATCAAATTATCCATATCTTTCCTGTAAATTTTGCTGGAAACGGACGCCCAACTTTGGAACTTAACCCTTTTTTTTACGATTTGAAAAAGAAAACGGTTAGCACCCTCAACACTGGCTAATAATCGTACTACTCATTACATTTACAGCGAAATAAACACAAACTAAGTGTGTAGCAGGGAGTTAGACCTACTCTCCTTATGATGATGATGATTTTGAGTTTAACGTCCCGTTCAGCAGCAAGGCTATATGAGACATGGACCTACTGATTAACGTGGAACCCGAACATGAGCTCCCACCGGGAATCGAACCCGGGTCTCCCACGTCAAAGGCGCGTACGCTAACCGCTTAGCCACGAAGGAGCTCTGCCTACTCTCCCTATATTCTACGAACAATATATCCGATGACAATCAGCAACATAAAAATGGGTAGATCTACAAGTACAGAGAATAATTCAAATTAGCATAATTATATGTGAATGGTCTTGGTTACATTAGCAACAATCGACTTTGGAATTGATGAACAGATGCATGATATTAATTAGCCTATGGAAAACTATATCCATAATATGCTTTCCTAGATTTCCAACTTGGTCAATATTATAATAGTTCAATTTTAGATATTATCAATCGAATTTTTCAATAAAAGTTACCAGAAAAATAATATGCAAGGAAATACTTTTGTGTCAAATAAGCACAATATACTATACGCCTACATACACAAACCATTTCATTCGGTAATAGCCAAACCTTCTGAGTATCTAATCATCACTCAACTCACAAATACAACGTATCGGATTTCTAAAAGAACTACAACTTCGTATCTTTCGCAATTACTTATTCCTTATCGTTCATCATTAAATACACACCCTAATCTGAGAATTCCAACGCAAATAAATGAATGATTAATACAGTTTCTTCAAATCATCCACATTATAGACTATCAAGATAACTGCGTTATTCGTTATATCCTTTGACGTATACAAATAACTTTTAAAGCATGAAAAGAATAATGACAACAAACACCGAAACAAATTGAAGCTACGCAAACTCATTCAAGTGGCAAACCGTAGGTGATGCACTACACTTTTAGGTCGTTGAGACACACAAAAGCATCATGCTTAACCACATTAAAACATCAAAACAGTCTAGTTATAAATGATTATGTCTTAAGTACGAGAATTTTAGAAACAACTGATAAATTCTTCATTAACCTTTCCACGTACCATTTGCCACAACACTTTCCTCGCCCTTCCATGGGCTCGTTTTATGATTTCACTGACTATTCGAACGCAGATATTCATCGAAAGTCTTATACTATCGATAGCAAAAAAAAACGGAGAATTCCGTCAATTCAAAGTGTTAAATTTAACTTGATAAAGGTGATCGAGAAATGGGAATTAAAATATGACTTTGAACTAGGAAATTGATGAAGTTTACTACGTCTAGACATAAACTATAGGGGCCTTATGCAGAGTACTTTTGAAGTATGATTAGCGTCATTAAAGGCCTGACTACTGCAGGAAACGTTAGTCGAACTTTTTAGTATGGCTCCAATCACGCGTTAGAACGATCCTGCATAAAGCCATAGATGTTTAGAATTTCAAATTACGCTATGCATATATATATATATTGATGTGTTATAGAACATCTATGTTCGTCTCGTCTCGACGAGTGGCAGACCAAAAACGGCAAAAAAATATCGCGAAGCAGCTCTTTCTCAATTAATACAGCGTCCCAAGAAAGGTTCCCTCTCCACTGTTAATCTTCAATTCAAACCGGAAGAGGTTCAAATTAGCAATTTCCAGTTTCAATGTTTTTAAATGTATACCTTTGTGTTGAATATTTCAAATGTTTGAAATGATTGTGTCTCAGAAAATATATGGTGAAATTCATTACAAAAGAAAAAAAAAGTGAAATGCTTACTAGCACAGTAATTTCTCTCTCCAATAAATCGTACTGCTACACTTTGGTACATCGAAGAATATATATACATATATATATAGTCTATGGAAATCTAAGCAAGCTGTTAAATGAAGAAATACTAACAAGTAACAACAGTATATTATACATTAATACATACGAGCAGAACATCAAACGAACCTGAAATTCTGTGTTATGAAGCAGCCAGTTTTTCACACGGCACAGATTCAATAACTTTCTCCGTCAGATGCCTTAAAACATAGCAATAGAACTCAGTATTGACGGTCTGATCCCTGGGAACTTGATGCACAATTGTCAAAAAAAAAAAAAAAAAAAAAAATGCACGTAGTCAAGCTACGGACCTCCCTTATATTTTTTAGTCGTGGAGATGATGGGCTCTTTCACTGTAAAGCCTGTTCGTGGCTAACGGTCGTACACGTACACCCAAGTTTCGCCACCGGTAATGGTCCTCAACATGAAGAACGTGTCATCCATGGCACGCTGACGGAGTTCTTGGCAGATTTCGACGCGGTGTTCTTTCTGCTCCTAAGTCGGCAGCAACACGCTGCACGTCCAAGTCATATGTGAGGATTGCATGCATTGTTCCATATTAAACACCGATAATGGCAACAATGTGTATTGTTCTCCGTCGATTCTCATGCACAAATTGCCAAATTGTTTCAACATTTTTGGGTGTTAAGCTCGTTAAAGGTTGTCCTGATCTCTTGTAGTCTTGCAGTGAGGTTCTCCTGCTGTTGAAGGGCATTCAAAACACCTTGAACCATTCATTGCAGCATCACCATACTCTTGCCGAGTTGTCAAGCTCTCCGTGGCCAATTTGCTCAGTTTCACACAAAAGTGTCCACGTTTGTTTGTTGTTCTAACTTGCTATCTATGATGAAATCACTGACGTGGTGAAGCACATGTTCAGAATATACCATATACCAACCTGCGCATAGGAATGCGTTTGAGTCGAGTCCTGACAGAATTTCCCTGACAAAATTCGAGTCGAGACACAGCTCTTCCAATAGAAAAATATATGTTTTTCGAGTCGAGACAGTCTCAAATCTTGTTTCGTGCGCATCCCTACCTGATCAGCTCTTGATGTACACAAAACGATGCCCCTTAGCACAAATGCCTTACGAAGATCGGTGCTCTCTGTGCCTCTTCGTGCAGCTTGTGCTGTCATCTGTTGAAGTGTTACAGAACTAGTCTCAAAACTTTTTGATACCACTTCATATATATCAGTGGTGTCCAATTATAATGAGCCTGAGGGCCATAACCGTCTTTGCTAACAAGGTGAAGGGCCGCAGCTAATAATAATAATAATAATAATAATAATAATAATAATAATAATAATAATAATAATAATAATAATAATAATAATAATAATAATAATAATAATAATAATAATAATTATTATTATTATTATTATTATTATTATTATTATTATTATTATTATTATTATTATTATTATTATTATTATTATACTACAAAAGAAAAATATAAAAATGTATTTGAAATATTACATTCAATGTGATAAATGAGGATGACTAGGAGAGTTTACAAGGGCTGGGATATCTACATCCAATCCTGTTGTTGCGAGCCGCAGAAGATGTAAAAGAGAAGAATCTCCAAGGCAGCTTCTGAAGCGGTTCTTCACAATTTTCATGGTGAATTGCTATGGTTGGTTTGGTTTGGTTAATTAAAGTAATCGTTCTTTCAGCAACGATGCCTTGCCTATAGCTACATTACTGACTCCAGTGTTGCCTTGGATGTCCGGGCCTTTTTGTTGTACAGAAGCGCTAAATGGATGCCTTATTTCGAAAGAAGGGTGGAAACATTAAAAAAATGAACATAAATGAAAATATTATCAGTAATAAGAATCGTATGTTTTGAGAGCTTTGTGGGCTGCAGAAAATGGTTTGGCGGGCCGCCATTTGGACAACTCTGATATATATATATATATATATATATATATATATATATATATATATATATATATATATATATATATATATATATATATATATATATATATATATATATATATATATATTCCATAAGACAATGGAGGTCATTCCCAGTCTTGAACTGGCCGGTCGGAGGCCTACCCTCAACTTCGTTTCTTTTTATATAAATTCTTAATCCTTACGTAAGTATCTACAATATAACGAAAAGAATCACGAAATTCGGGCCTATATCAGACGCATGTCACTGAGTATTCCCACAGACATCAGAAAGATATCTGTAGATCTGACTACGTCCAGAAGGCCCCCAATAACTTATGGAATCCTTCCCGAAGGTTACTGCGTTGTACAACAAAAATAGCAATTAGAAAACATGGCAAATCCGTCATTTTTCATTCAATTATGACAATCATTATAGCCTGAATTTACAATCGAGCAAACAGAATGGGAAAACTATTGTTTTGTTTTGTATCTTGAACACCAAAAAGTGGTTTTTGGAATAATGTATTTCTGTCTTCGGTTATTTAACTAAACGTTAAATCTGTCAAACTAAATTAGTTGTCTGTCCTTTACTTGAAAGTAGTAGAAATTGAATGAAACAATGAGCTATGAGTTTTTTATTATTATTATTATTATTGACTTACCTCATTAACAGCTAATGACCCTGTAGTTTGTATTCCTTAAACAAAGCACGCGACATTTTAGAGTTTTGGCAAATCCTCTTAGGACACCGGGACAGAACTCTGAGAAAGGGGCGATCCCATATTTTATAGGATGTATACGATTCTTACAATGGGGGCCCTAAACTGCTCTTCCAGCCCTGACCCCGGGGGGCCCAGTCCGACACTGGTTATTTAATAATTACCCCTTTTGCGATGTGTTAGGCTCCGAATTTTTTTTTTTTTTTTTTATTACACTTTTTATTACACAAGTGTTTCATTGATATCATTCCGTAACGGGTTTATGTCAACGAATGCAAAATATTCGTTTTAGTCGCGTTAATCAGTAGAGCACTTGCAATTGCTTATTCCAAACTTTTGGTTGCTTTATGAAAAATTTGGTACGGCTCGCACCAAGAATGTTACGGAATGATAATGTCAAACCAGACAAGCTGAAACACCGAATCTTATTTAATATCCATAATCCGAACTAAATAAAGTCGATTTTAGTAGATCGAACTATTATGTCACTACTCATGGCAGTGTTGCTAAGACCACAATTATAGTACTAAAGCTAGAATTATTTATAATATACACCAACAAATTTCACGCAATTATCCTGTATTTGTGTTGTATTCGATAATTAAAAAAACCTCTAATTGAAAATGTGTAAACCAACATTCGGAAACACACACTGTAATTTAGAACTTTCTACATAAGTTACATTTGTCATTCATGATTGTGTAGTATGGCAACACTAAGTTGCAGAGACTTCATACGATCGACCTCGTGTCGTGTGTCGTGTTGTGAAAAATGGATATTGTGAATGAAATATTGTCGAGGGAAGCAGAAAAACTAAAGTCTATAGAAGTAGAGAAACATTTAGATTTAGAATATGATATTGGAAATCTTCTTGCAATAGATACTAATGATCTGGATAAAAAAGAATTAAGGTAAGGATTTTTCACTCAGATTTAGTAGTTTGTTTCTGTTACGTACCATGGTATCATACTCTGTAGTATTTTAGTGTTGCAAACAGATTTAATGAAAACTCAAGGGAAGTGTCTTTCACATATGTACTCTTAGCTATCCTTATATTTTTTTTACAGCACATAGCCTACTTACTTACGCGTAACTATTATGTAGATAGTATCTAGTAGGCTCAAGCATAATCGTGTTGGTTTACTTTTGGCACACTACATTTTGAAAAATTAACAGGAAAATTCAATAGTTTGCATGAAAAGACATATTAATAAGGAACAGATTTCTGCACGTGACACTTACATCCAGAGTAATAAAGATGTTTACAAGTTGAGGGCATATATTCCGAAGTTGGGCGTCCGCTTTCGTCAAGTTTTTTCACTGTTATCTCCTTTCCACACTTTCTGCAATTTGTTATTAGGTTCATTAATCCATGCTCTTCACAAACTTATAAAAGATTTTGCTCGTAATCAATGTATTCCTTCACAAATGTTAAAACTGCTAGTTCATTGCCCTTGTACATTCGCCATGTTGGTAACATAAATGCTAGTTTCTTTCCCACAATGCAACTGTTCGGTTACCTTGCGCCAAGTAGTTCCCTCCGCTCGCCATATAGTCCCATGTTTATAACCGCTTATATATAACAAATAAACAGATTTTTCGAGTATCTTATATATTATCAAGCACACAAACGATCAAATTATCCATATATTTCCTGTAAATTTTAAAAATTTCGCTGGAAACGGACGCCCAATTTTGGAATTTAACCCCAAGTTGAGCGTTACTAGTGTGAAACCATGACAAGTGCTATTGAAACGTATCATTGCCAAAATCCATTTGTTTCCACTACCCTCGTTTAGACGTATCCCTATTGTCGCTGATGCGCCTGTTTCCTTAGGGTGCACTTGTGTGCTAACGCACGTGTCTACCAGCTTCGCCCTGCCCCGACTCAGATATTCATTCGTGCTTTTAGTGAGCACCTATCAGAGGTTGATGGTATTATTTAGTTTCTCCCCCAAATCAGTTGGTAGTGACTCTGGCTCACATGGTAGTGGTTGCGGTTCGTTGTTTGTAACTGTAATGTAGTCAAGAGTGTAAATACAGTGTGGGCGTTTGGCATAAAACTACAGTGTATAAAACACGAACCAACTTCTGCTTGGTGGCCACTAAATAGTACGAATGCTCTCTAAGCGAGTCAGGTCAAGAGCAGAGCAAAGTGAGAGTGAGGGGGTGCATCCTTAGGGAGCAGGCACGTCAGCGACAGTAGCTATACGCATATGTGATGTCGGTTACAACGGCTTACTATAAGTCATAATATCGACTGCAGACCAGTCGATGGATTTGGGGGAGATACTAAATGCCATCTAGAATTGTAATTTTTCAGCAGTTGTTTCTGGTGACCCCCTTGAATCTAATCTATTCCAAGCAAGATAGTTTTGTCACCCAGTGCAAATCTTGTAGGGGGCAATAAAAAGGAAGTTTGTGAAAATATTAGCTATAATTTTTCAACAATTATTTCGAGTGGTGTCTCAAAAGTAAGCCTTCACGGTATAATGTACAGTATGTGAAATTTTATAAGCTGCCATCTACATTATAACATTGTTTTTCCTGCGTAAATGATACAATTCAAGTGTGTCACTTTGTTGACGCGTGTCCAATTAATTTTGTATAGACTGATAATATACCTTAAAGACAATTATTCTTGCAAAAACCACCTACCGGTCTGTGATAGGTGGTCACTAGAAGCATGAATGGTATCTCTTCCGGTTCAGTGCAGGGTGAGGCTGGTGGGACTGCGCTAATGTGCATCCATATAATTCAGGCTCGAAGTGACTGTGGGTTTTAGCGTAAATGAAGGTTTTCTTAAGATCTAGAATCACAAATCATTATCAAAACTGACGTATTATTTATTTTTATTTTCTCATGTTCACTTTGCGCAATACCGAAGAAATCCATATATAAGCTCACTTCCTTCATCACATTTGGCCTATTACACTTGACATGTCTTTCAATAGGCGAAATTCAAAATAAAATCTTTGGAAGTTGTCTACAGGACTGCGAATTGTTTTTTTTTTTTTTTTTTTTTTTTTTTTTTTTGTGTGTGTGTGTGTGTAATGTGCGGCTGTTGTAATCGTGTTGTTCGGTGTGCAGTGTCCATACACTTCGATCGTGAATATGTGTTGCATTTATTTGTATGTTATTGTGTTTTTCGCAGCGTTTAAACTTATATAGAATATAACTCTCATGACAGGATCAATTATGCGCTGTACATATTAATACGAGTACTCAAATTACCAACAGTACTACTGCTTGTTAATGGGATTTGTAGTCGCTTGACATAAGTAACCCTAATTTTGAAAACATAAGATGACAATTCTGTACTTTATGTGGGGATGGAGCACTGATGGAAACTAATATTTTACACATCATTCATTGATATGCACTTGCTCGTTTCAAGCTTAAAATTAACTTTACAGACGTGTTCAAATTATTAGATTCAACATTCAGTTTCTGAATATTTTACTGTTCTTACAATATTACGTAAAAAAATACGTTCGAACTTGGTCCAAATTACTACTTTGTGACTCTGTCCTAATTTCTAGTGGGTGTGGCATATGCTTTTTAATATCTATAAAACAAATGCTTACGTAACATTCAGATATAATTACTATAAAGTGTGTATATCCAAATTGGAAACAAAAAATGAAATGGAATACTTACAAGAAAATTCTCTCTCACCAGGGTTGGCAAAAAACAGGGTTTTTATTTTAAAAAAAACAGTTTTTTTTTTAAAGTTTAAACCCGGTTTATTTGGTTTAAATAATTGCTCTATGTATTTATATCACATATGGACAGAAATGTTTGCTTCGCTTTGGTGTTAGTATGCAGCAACCGGGTTGTGCTGGAAAGGGTCAAATAAGTTTAAAGCGGAATCCAAACCGCTTCTCAGCCTACATCCGAGAGAAATTGTCCTCCATTTGAACTCTAAACCGGGACTAATTGGCCACAAATGCGATAAGTCTGCTGACTCACTCACGAAAGAATCCTGATAAAAATCGTACTGATCTTTACATATTTGTTAATATGTCATTTCAGAAGGAGAAAAAGATGAACACTTGCACAAGTGATAACATTATACAGAATTACGTATGGACAATTTCAAAATACTGCCGAGTACAGAAGAACTAATTTAGTCCAAGTTAGTTCACTACGACTTTTATTAGTCCAAGTTAAACAAATATAACGACTTACTTTGCATATCATTAAGAAAAGTGAATAAAAATACGAATTATTTGAGTCCTCTTTGGCTCTGACCCATTTATACATAAATAGTTACCCTCTTGTTATTTCAATAATTGCCTCTCGTGGGTTTTGTATGACCCTCCTCCCCAAAAAAGTACGGCATTTCGATGTATTTTATCAATAGTAAACATTATTAAAACGAATCAATATTTAGAATTTTTCTTTGCTTTTGTAGCAAAATCTCTTTGATTAATGAATGGGAAATTTAGGTCTGAATATAATACGAATAATATACGGGAGTGAAACGTGATAACCAGGGTTTGCTGGTTTAAACAAGGTTTAAACCAGATGTTTTTTTTTTTTTTTTTTTTTTTTTTCAAAAAATCCAACTGGTTTAAACCAAAATATGAAAAATGTTTGTAAAAGTGTAACTATTCGTAAAATCTTGATGAACACACATTTGTGGGTTATTACGTTTCACTCCCATATATTATTCGTATTATAATCAGACCTAAATTCTTCATTCTTTACTCAGAGAAATTATATTACCAAAGCAGCTTTTTTTAATTTAACTTTATGGATGTTTCTTTCGTGATTTTTTTATAGTTTGTTATTATTGTTATGCAACAAAAGGAAAATTCTAAACATTGTTTCGTTTTAATAATGTTTACTATTGATAAAATACATCGAAATGCCGTACTTTTTTTGGGTGGGGGTGGGGTATACAAAACCCACTGGAGGCAATTATTGAAATAACAAGAATTTTTGGAACTATGTATAAATGGGTCAGAGCCAAAGTGGACTCAAATAATTCGTATCTTTATTCACTTTTCTTACTGATATGCAAAGTAAGTCGTTATATTTCTTTAACTTGGACTAATAAAAGTCGTAGTGAACTGACTTGGACAAAATTAGTTCTTCTGTACTCTGTAGTACTTTGAAATTGTCCATATGTAATTCTGTATAATGGTTTCACTTGTGCAATTGTTTATCTTTTTGTCCTTCTGTCCTAATGACTCTTGACGATTATATTAACAAATATGTAAAGATCAGTCAACGTAATTTTATCAGGAGTCCTTCATGAGTGAGTCGGCAGACGTATCGCATTTGTGGCCAATTAGTCCCGGTTTCGAGTTCAAATGGAGGACAATTTCTGTTGGATGTAAGCCGAGAAGCGATTTGGATTCCGCTTTAAGCTTATGTGACCCCTTCCAGCATAACCCGCTTGTTGCATACTAACACCAAGGCGAAACAAGCTTATTTCTGTCCATATGTGATATAAATACATAGAGCAAATTATTTAAACCAAAAAAACCTGGTTTTTTGGTTTTTTCAATAAAAACCATGGTTTTTGCCAACCCTGATGATAAACCCACAAATGTGTGTTCATCAAGATTTTACAAACGCTTACACTTTTACGAACATTTTTCGTTTTTTGGTTTAAATTAGTTTTTTTTTTTTTTTTTTTTTAACCCTTCTCTCACACAAAGATTAATATTTCTTATGTAATCCCTTATTCTTTATTAAGTCTTTTATCCTTTGTGGCATCCTATGTACGAGTTTAGCACATTTTGCCTTCAATTCAGCATCGTGATACCAAAAATTGTTGATCTCCTTGATCAGTTGAAGTTTGGTTCTAATGTGCTTCTTCTCTAGCTTCTCTTTCATGAAGTTTCAGAAGTTTTCAATCAGGTTCATATCAGCACTAGTGCCTGGCCACGGAAGAACACTATTTTCGCTGTCCCCGAAGAATTTTGTCACAGCTTTGGCCCGGTGCCATGGGACTCCATCATGCATAAAGATGAATTGTACATCATCAAACCAAATTGAAGTCTGGGAAAGCAGTTCTTCTTGAAGAACTTGTAGGTATTGGTCGTACTTCATTGTCCTCTCAACTATATACAGTCTTCCAGGTCCAAAGACAGAGATCACACCCCAGACCATGACTGAAATAGGATGCTTCACGGTTTATTAAAGACATTCCAGCTTGAATTCCTCCCAGGTCAACGTCGCACATATTGTGAACATTCATCAGACACAAAGATACAGGATTCATCAATGAAACACACTATTTTCCAATCGTTAGCAGTCCAATATTCTAGACCTCGTGCCCATTCGAGGCGCTTCTTTTCCATGATTGTATAACCGCTTTCCGGATCTGCCCTCCATCAGTCTCACCATGAGCACTTTCAGGAGACCTGAACTTACCTGGTTAAGACACCAAAGAACATTTCCAAAAAGGGATTACAGAACTTTTCCCGGATCGCCCTCCGGTCTCAATAATGAAATAAGCATTAAGTACCAAGAGGTTCGGATCTCTCGTCTCGAAATCCTCACGGACGGACGAAAGATTATTCATACATGTAACAAAAACACATTAAATAAAATGACACTTTACTTATTTATTGAAACACTAATAAAAAAATGTAGGAGAAAAAGGTAATAGCACTCAACACTGAACATATAACTATTTTCACTAATAAAATTGCACTTCAGGTTTTATCATATTATAGCCCTTTGTATCACGTATATATATACGTGTATACGTATATATATGAAATATGATGATTGGGATTTCACTACAAATATTTTTCTCACACCACTAATGCACATAGGGGATTAGCACTGTGGGGTAACACTGGGGTAATCCCAAGAGGTAGTTGTGTAGCTGCTGCGCAAATCCGCAGAAGTTGACTATGGTTGCCAGTAAATGAGTGCAGACAGGCACTAAATAAAATTCGAATATTGGAGAGCCCGTTTACAACAGATACACACTGGTTTGCGAACCCGGGACTTAGCTAAATGGGACTAGCCATAATGTAAGTCCTTCACCGGCTAATTAACGTATGCCCCTTTACATAATGTTGTGCCAAATCTAACGAACGTGGTGGTTGCCTGAATATATGAAGTAAACTCCTCGAGTTGAGATGTTCGAGGTACGAATTGGATTGACCGACTGGTCAACGTTGGCAGTTCATTCTAAAATGGAATCATGTTAGATCACCTGTATGTATATGCAAATTGAATGTTAAAAGAATTGACGTTAATTTACAGTTCACTGGCCACGATGCACAAAACATTGCTATAACTTTATGGTGGGAACGTTTAGATAAAAAGCGACTGAACGATACGGTTGTCGCCGCTATGGCGGGGTTGCAGCTGGTCTGCTAATGTTTCCATAAGTGATTGAAGAATGCATTTATTTTAGTTTCAAATAACTATAGAATGTAGTCTTTGCATATTAATGAGTAAGGAAGAAAAATTGCGAACTGAAGTAAGAAAATACGTCTATCATATATGTAGTTCAGAAAATGAACGTGGTCTTTGTTACACACTAAAATATTCTCACCACAAAACAACGTTTCAGACATATATATATGGGTGAACGATAAAAAGTTACCTTTGTCCTATTTCGTGGGAAGGAAGCAATTCCCACCGAAGAAAGAAATTATTTGCGTCGCAGAAGTAAAGTATAAATCGAAGAATTAATGTATTTACGAAATATACAGAGCGTCTACAAAAATTACTTCTATAACCTGGTGACGGTTTTCTTTCTAGACCGTGTGCTTTTATTCCCTCGGCACAAAGAATCCTTCAAACACTTTCAGGCCAAATGTGTGCGCCACACACAGCCATTTTTATGCTTAAGTCTATTAGAAGTTGCACTTCTGTTTCCCAGCGCCAGTCTTTTTAGTTTTCTGATACCTCTTGGCGATAGCTTTGGTTTTCGCCCACACTTCTCAACTCTATTTTGGCTCTTTCTCTTTTCAACAGAGATTCTACTCACAGATTTTTGGTCTATCCCAACTCTACTAGCAGTGTATTTCCGTGTATATCTTTCCACCAGAAGTATTTTGTTAACTTCCACTTTACGCGGAGAGAGGTCTTTTGCTTTTCCCATTATGCTACCATTACAGGACTACACAGAATAAAAGATTGATACACGAAACACGTCACGATCATTTTAAACTGGCCCATTCGAACTATTAAACGCTTTGAATGTCGTTAACTTCTTATGATAGCAACCATAACACTTCAGACTGTAACTTATTGATAGGAACCACAATAACTATGTACAACTGAAACACCATTTTCAGAATTTCCCCCCCCTCACTAATACCATCTGCTGTTCAACGGTGATATCACCACTTCGATTGTACAGTAAACAAATGAAGGACTCTATATTGGTGGTTTAACCGTTAAATTAAATGTTCTAGAACTCTGAAATTAGGACTCCTACATCAATTTTGCATTTTTCGAGTGTGAGTCTAATAATTTGAACATCAGTATTTTGGACATCACTTTGTAAAACAGTACAATTATTTGTACAGACAAAATGACGGCATATTTAATACACAAATTATATAATTCAATATACTCGACTACCTTGTTTTATCGTATGCTCTACTACACATTATAGGCCTATATTATTTTCTTAATTTGTATCAATTTTTGTTACATAAATTTGCTATGCATCTTTAAGATTCTGAGGAAATGTACAGCTCACAGATGACGAGAAGAACCCTAGCAGAAGTAGTGTGACGTAGGTATGGGTTCGTCCACTTTTCTCACGGGGGTTTCAAATGATACAACGAAATAGCACACATATAACTATCCGGAGTAGCAGACGACATCTAAGTATAGACCACACCTCAAAAACCGAAAATGGACTTGACCGTGTCGTTGACCTTTCCCCGCTTCCCCTGTTGTAGGGTTCTTCTCGTCATCTGTGAGCTATACTGGCTCATCCCATAAGTAATGTATTTTTCCACTGTGAGCTACAGTAGAGCCCACATTGGATTCTACAACACTTGACACCTAGCAACTAGTTGTTGAGTCCCCTGCTGAAAGAAACCACTGGTTTTAAAGGCAGAGAACTGGATGACTGTCCCGTTGCTGATAGTAAACATTTACATGAATCGTCTGGTTACATGTCAAGAGCTCAAAATGGGTTATTCCACTGATATCCATCAAATACTCAATATAACTTTGCAGGGATAGATATCCTGTTTTGATACAGTGGCTATACTCCCATAACTTTTAGGTACCCACTGACGTTTGTGTAATATTGTGTTAGAGGACACACTTTTCATTCTCTGTTACCATTATGCCCAGAAATAGCTCACGTCTGTGATGGGTGAGCAGGCAATGGTAGATATCCACGCGTTGCTGTTTACGTTGAGGCGTTAACGCATGTGATACCGGTACTCATTTACCGAGTTTCGACACATACACAAGGCCCTGCACATGACGATGAACTATCGATTAGGTGACATGGAGTTCGTTAGACAGCTCTTCAACACATTTCATTAGATTTACCGCCATCACTGCTCGCAAGGCATCGGTGAGCCTGGTGTTCCCAGACCTAAACTTCTGGCCCTTGCCGCATATCCACGGCATCCTGGCCAAATACGGCATTGATGTTTCGTGCCAATATGCTGGATAATGTCCTGGTGAACTTCATACAGCATGACATATACCATGATTAAACACAAGCTACAATTCCAAAATGTGAAATAAACCGTTCTCCTACACATTGCTGGCAATGAAGTGGTATATATAATACAGCTATGACACGTACCGTCTCCAGTGTTCGATCGTCAGATGGCATCGTTCCAGCGATTATCGAAGAAACAACATTACTAACGGGATGAGCTGATATTTGTATAGTTACTAAACCAGGCTATAGAATGCAAATATGTGGCTAGAGAAGATAGGGGTAATCTGCAGATATGTGCTAATTAGATATTTTAAAGCTGCCAAGTATTACAACGTACCAATAACAAAACTCGCGCCACTAACAGAAATCATAAATTGTGAAGTGTTATCCCTTACTGTCGAAATTGGTGAAACTTAGTTCTGTCACAGAAAATATCATATCGGTTTATAACAAGAAGAATTGAGAGAAATAGTAAGTGTTCCGGACAGAAGAAGGTATTATTCTAGATCTTATACTTCCAGGAAGAAATACAATTTCTGATGATTCACCTGCTTATAAGAACATGACGTAAGTCTCAAATGGTATTTTATCTTCATATGCCATCATTCACAAGAAAAATTGTTCTAAATGATGCATCTGTTCGTATGAACAATGTTGAAAGTTTATGGATGCGCGGAAAAGGAAAATTTAACGGCAAATTGAAACAAGTGAAGTGTTATTTTAATCCCGTCTTCATGAGTTTGTGTTCCGTAATCGATTTAAAGGACAGTACATGTTTTATCTTTTGTGTGTGTGTGTGTGTTCCTAGAGAATTATCACAGTGTATGAGATATGGTCAGGGTATATTAAAAAAGAAGAAAAAAGTACCTAAATTAATATTTTTAAAGCTATTAGTAATGCGAGTTTCGTTACTAATACAGTTAATGGCCCTGTTGATTGAGTGCGCTTGTCTGGAGGATTGGTTGCTGTGATTTTTGGTAACAAATGATAATTACATGTAACAATAAGGTAAACATATTACAAAGTAGTAACACATTGTTTATAGATGTGATGGATACAATCGAAGTAAAATTCATTATGGTTACATAGAAAAGCTTTGGTCAATGTGTTATTCTTTTGTTAGTCATACATTCATTTCCATTCATACTGTGAATATTGGTTGTAAAAATAGGAAATTTATTCTCAAGGCATTCTTGTATTATCAGCTATGTTTATACGTTCGTTTGTGTCTTGTCTATTCACATCAAAACCTGTGCAGCAAGTGCAGCGATTGAAGATTACAAATGGTTTGTGTAACAGGTGTGTCATTGTTATATGTAGATAATTATAGATAATATGTACCGGAACCCATGAGTAATTATATTAGTCAACTCATAGAGGATCGTAGTTATTTGCGGCTAATTTTTGTTATTAAAGAAACTGATTATTCTCCCAAGCTTTCGACTCGCTGTACTTTATAGGTTAATAGCCGTATTGGTGTTACGCCGGCAGACACCTAGCATAGTTACACATTGACTGAAACCAAGACTGATACTGATTGACTTTATAGATACATAAATGCAAAATACACATGTAATATACATTGAATACATTTTGAGTTGAAAATTGTTTTCCAAATTAATCACCATGAGGTGAATCGGTAATGAATGAAGTTATCGGCATGAAAGCTGTATTTGTGATACGCCCCGTCGTATTAATTCAAGCTACATTCAGTAGTAGACCACGGGACAGTGCCTCAATGTGATGGTAAAATTTTTCTCCGTAGAGCTTGTATGACCGAGAATTGAACATGGAACTCTGTGCTAGAGGTGAGCGTTCTATATTTGAGGTCAGAGGTGCAAGATAAGACTTCACAAAAGTAACTGATTTTGAAATTAGTATTCTGACTGACCATCAAAAAACGAAATATTAATCAAACTGTTTTGGAGTTCATACCGTATTTTAATAATATTATTGTTATAATTGGGTCTTTTCTTTCTTTTATTTTATTTCAGAACCAACCGAGAAGAATACTTAAAAAGTCTGGCCCGTGATAATCTTCAGTTGCTGATAAATCAAATCTGGGCTCTTCCATCTGAAAGAGTAGAGGGCGCGGTGGTAGTGAAGCTGCCAGCCCCAACGTTTGCGCTACCCAGGGAGAAACCCGTTCCCAAGCCGAAGCCTCTCACAAAATGGCAGCAGTACGCAAAGGAGAAGGGGATCCAGAAGAAGAAAAAGGATAAACTTGTGTGGGACGAGGTGGTACAGGTAAATTTTAAGACTAATCTCTGGAACTGTAACAGTTACGGATAGAGAGCCGCTAGCTTACACCAAGATTTCCAACTTGCAGGTTATAAAAATACATTGAAATATATAATTCTAGGTTCTAACGTGCATATTGTTCCGATCGCATGTTTAATTTAGATACCATCTTATATTGGTTCACTACCTAAGAGGACTCCCATAAGTCAAATTTAGAAAATATTGTAATATTTTGTACATGGTTTTGTTTTGTTTACAAATAGCTAACATTTGTTTATATTTATAAATAACAGATGAAGTATTATATGCGTTTTACTACAAATTATTATAGTTGCAAACAAAAAGATTAACAACACTACTTCTTATGTAAGCACTAGCAGCACCACCCCACACTAAATCTGCTATAAAACTTTTTTTATAAAAAAAAAATAGCAATTCGTATTAGTTTTTAACTAGTTAAATTGACTTTTTTTTTTTTTTTTTTTTTGGCATACTTAAGGCTTTAAGAGGAACTTTGTTTAAAACCTTTAGCTTGTTCAAATCGAAACGTAAAATTTTATAGTTTTTAACCCCCCTTCCCCGTTTGCTTACATAAAACGTTAAAAATTCTAAATCCACTCCACTTAATTTACTCAAAACTCTGTAGAAATTCTTCCCTAAGCTGCTTGGGCCTTAAAATAAGTTCCTTTGCTCAATTATTATGAAAATATGTACATTAAAGTATTTTTATATTATACTATATTTATAAAAAAAATATATAATAAAATTTAATCTTAAAAAAATCCAAAATAGAATTGGCTCTACCTTTACTCTGCCTAAACAAAACTTTACATAGTGGAGCAGTAGGGTAGATTTTTTTGTTTCTGTGTTTGTTTGTTTGTTACATAACAAGTAGCGTTGTTAATGTTTTGTTGTTTGCCACTATAATAATTTGTAGTAAAACGCATATAGTGTTATTTATAAATATGAACACGTATTAGTTATTTGTAAGCAAAACCATGTGTAAAATGTTACAATATGGGTGATAAAATTGAACGATTTTAGGAAAACTTAGCAGTTGGTAGCTTGGTGTATAGCATTGAATTGTAGAGCGTAATTCACGAATTAGATCTCACGAATAACATGCTTCTTAACCTTCTACTTGATCTAGATTCGACTTTACTGAGAGCTGTAGTCAGGAGTCCCCACTCTCATGTAGCTTACTGCGCTGAGAAGGGACGTCAAGCTTCAAGGAGCCTTTCACCACTTTTTATAAAGTATTATTACCATTGACATTTTTTTTACATTAATCAATAGAACTGATATGTAAGCGTGAAACACGAAAATTAGCCTAGCCAAACATTTGAAAATCTGTTGCAGAAGTTAACGAAATTCAATTATCCAATTCCGCTTCGATTATGGTTAAGATTTTACGTAGACGGAGGAAACGCAATATTTCGAGACTAGAGATGTATTCATACGGAATTATTGAACTCCAAAAAACTATTTTGATGTTAATGGCGGAAGTAGGGACGCAATATTGATCATATATTTGTGACATTGTCGAGACACAGTCATTTGAAAATGTAGTGTATCTTCTAGTTTCCGCAATACGGTGTATTAACATGGGACGGTAAAAAAGGTTAAACACGTGCTAAATGTATTGTCCGTTTTCACAGTAGTGTTGTATGAATGAACCGTGTGTTTCTACTGGCACAATGGTATCCGGTATTTATGGAAGATAGTTAAGAAGAAGCTATAAAATAGTTAAGAAGAAGCTATTACATTTCATTAAAGAGCGTTAACGCCACCCTGTCGACAGGAAAAATTGAATTCATGAGAGGACTAGAAAACATTTCTGACGTACTACAAGTATAGTACTATAGTACTAACGTACTGTAAGTAATGAAGATATATTTTGGGCTGTATCTAAACGATATCAAAAACGAAGCACTTACCAAAAACCTGAACACCTTTAAGCATGTGTGAAATATAACTGTCCGAGGAAGTTGTCAAGAAGCATGATGCAAACATTAGAAAAACTCTTTGACATATTGGCAGGAATAGAGCCGATGACGTCTTTACGAAAAGAAAATAATGGTAGCAAAGGAAATTGTATTTTGAGCGTAATACAGTTATTTGTCCTCTCTGTTAATACCTTTCCATCACTTAACTTACTTGCTTTTATCTCTGTTATCTAGTCTTGTAACTCGTTTTAAGAAAATTGAGGAACCATATATGTACATTTACGGGAAAGAAGCCAGCATAATTATAGAAAGTTAACGAGGAAGTTAATTGTATCTCAGTATAAAATACAGGTGTGTCTGAATTCTTCATCCGATTTTGAAGTTTTATAACTTGAAAAATGATGATCGTAATTGAACGAAACACCTGCAGTTCGGAAGAAAGTATGTTCAAGTTTCGTTTTATTGGGGCAGATGTCACTAGTATGTAAGAACGACACTAGTGACATCTTCCGTCGACTGTCAGTCAGCTCACCATCGCCCATCAGTTTTCAAGATATGAGAAGAGTTTGACTGTCGACTTGATCTGAACCTTGTCGTGCCAAACCACATTGAATATTCGTAAACTGAAAAACTTGATGTAAATACAATTATTTTCAGTTTTGTACTTTTTTTTCGGACATTGACAATAGTTTGAAATCGGATGAGATGTGTATGAATATTGACATTCCCTTTTCCGAACTGTAGGCGTTTCGATTACCCGTGTTCAGCCCATAATACTTTGAAATCAGATGAAGAGTTTAGAGACAGTGTATATAACTTGTTCTGACAAGAGCAAGAAGCACTGATCTATTCCATCTATAATGTGATTCATTGCCGTAAGAAACCCGTAGTGCACATTGCTTTTGGTAGTGTAAGTAAATTCTGATCTTATTAAGCAACATATAATTTAACGTTCGGGTCACATGTACTGGAGTTATAGTCATCACTCGAATAATACCATAATATTCATATACAGTGTGTTGACCAGCATATCGTAATCGGTTGATGTTTGAAATCAGGTATAATAGCCTTTGTGTGGAGCTTGAACATCTTTCTTTCCTCATGCATTTAACCATCTCTTATTGTACCTTTACTTCGCATATGCACTTTAATACCAGTAGGTGTGAAATAGAGTGAAATAACAGGAAAATAATATTATTCGTCGTAAGTTACGCCAATTTTTGTACTTAATTGCTTTAACATTGCATATAAATGTATATTTGTACATATTTACTTTCATAAACAGTCTTATTTTACCTGTGGGTGTAGAAGTATACATATACTACACGATATAAGTACTTTCTAATCATACACCGTACAGGATTCCATCTAAAAATTGCTAACAGGTGGCTGTTAGTCAGTTTGAGGAATGTAACACCGAACTACAGGAGTCATTGGTAGAGTAATTCACCCAGCAAGTGATGCTTCTCGTGCCCGTACCAATCTGGCGATTTAATTTATGTATCCAGTGTATTGTTGTGTTAGCAGCTAATATAATAATACTTCAAAATGTATTTCTGTGTGCAGTTGAATAGTGTAGTTTGATTTGGTTAAGACTGTAATGAAGGATCAATTTTGATTGGATTGTTTCATTTAACAGACGTTGTTTTTCAGGGTGTCTTGGTCACGAAAGTCATGAAAAAGTCACGAAATCAGAAAACGGTCGTGAAAGTCAAGAAATTTAGCTTTTGGGTCACGAATATATTTATCTGTACAAATATAAGTGCAGACCGGAAAATTTTGTTGTATAAAACGTAAAAATTCACCACCAACAATGTCTATGGTCAGCTGTAGACGGTACCAAATCGCAACCAAAGTATGCTTCTATCGCATGTATGAAAATTTGGCCTAATTCGCACCCAAATTCGCTTTTGAGAATGTTACGAAATTTTATGGTATGGTAAAGAAAAAGGTCACTAAATTTCATTTTGAAATTTCAATAGACACCCTGTTTTTAAATATCTGTTTCTTTTTGTTGTTTAGAAATGGGTTCCACGGTATGGTTATCGTCGTGCGCTGGCTGAGAAGCAAAAGGATTGGCTGCTGGAAGTGCCTGACAAAGCAGATCCTTACGAAGACCTATTTGCGAAGAAAAGTGAGGAGAAGAGTGAAAAAGTAGCCAAGAATGAACTGCAGCGGTTAAGGAACTTGGCGAAAGCGAAGAAAATTAAAGTTCCGAAACTTGGTCTCACAGCCGCAGAGAATCCACCTTCAGGACAGGTATGTTGAAGCTTTTCTGGGGTTGATATTTTAAGAGAGGCTTGGAACCAACAGTGGTACAGAGAAACTCGAAACAGAATAATTTTCTGTCTTCATTTGCTAAAATGTATTACTTAATTGTTCATATCAATAATTATTTAGACTTTCCACTTACTGTGCCTTAGTGTAGTTACATCAGATTTGCCTGTCATCATCGGTAGATTCAAGCCGTTTACTAGAAAATTATGTTACACCATAAAACGAAATGTCATCTTGGCTTTTATGTATACAGAATTGATGAAGGATGAGGTAACAAATATATCAATAAAAGGAGGAAACAACCGATTTAAACTTATTTTTACACACTAGATCCTTTGTAGGGACGAACTCGATAACACACAGAGTGAAAAAGTGAATGGTTGAACCGGGACTCCGGCATACGTCACATAGACACATGATTGTCCAAACTTAACAGCATATGGTCTGAATGGTGAACACCAATTTCAGGAGTAAGTGTGGCTGTTCTGGAAAGCGGATTGGGTGGCTTAGTTGTTAACGCATCGGCACGGTATGCTGCAGATCCCGGGTTTGAATCCTGGGCCAGTCATTCACATTTTCATTGTATCTTGATGAGGCAACATTGTAATAAACAGGATTCTTGTTCTTGAAAAATTCTTGAACTGGTACCTATACCTACAAGCAACCAAATTACAACACTGACTTTAAACAAACTTTGGCGCGGTGGCTCAATGGGAGAGCGTTCACCTCCGGTGCTTGGGGTCCCTGGTTCGATCCCAGCCCCCGCCAAGTGAACTTTGTGATGGACAAACACCGTGTGCGTGGGTTTTCTCGGGGTTCTCCCGTTTCCTCCCACTTTCTTCATTCCACCATTTCATTAATTTCTCATTATCACCTTCTCCTGTAACCTAACCGGCGTAACCGTGTGACGTAAAATTCAAAGATTTCATTTCATTTTTTCTCCTGTAGCCCACAAACCATAAGCGTGGGACGTAAAACTCAGATTTCATTTCATTTTTTTAAAACAAGCTTTAAACTATCAATGCACGTGGTCAAACTGAACCGCGAAGCAAAGTCAAAAATGTTTGCAAGTTGACTCAAAGTTAACCAAATCTCGTTAATAAGAAACCAAAAATAAGTAGTTAGTTCTGTTTTTAATCCTGACAAGGAGGAAAAAAGATAGACATTATAAGAAACTACAGTTTTTCTTACCTTTTCCACATCAAACTGTCAATCCACGTCTCAAGCAAGACTAGAGCCCAATTGTCTTCCCAACAAATGCCGAATTAAACCTCAAAATATCTCGCGATTAATAAACCGAATCTAAAGATACAAGAAACCAAACGAAGAGTTACAGGCTATTTATATGAGCCAACTCGCGACCTCTTTTAAATTAACACGCGGTTACAATACAAGATAGACGAATTCGCTCACTTCTCCTTCCTGCTGGCCATTCTCCAACCCCAATGGCTTTCTGTAAAAACCCAAAGAAAGAACTACTATTCCTTGAGGTTCACGAAGTGAAACAAGTTTTGTAATACACTAAAAACTTGTTATCGTACATTTAACAGAATTTGTGAATAAGTTAACGATGACTGAAGATTATGTGGACTATAAATATATTGAGGGCTATGACCAGGGCCGGATTAAGACCCTCAGAGGCCCTAAGCACTCAAAAAGATTTTGATGCCCCTTATATCAGGTTGTGGTGAAAGTATTGAGCCTTCAACTCAAAATTGAAAACCTACATTAATTGTGATTTGGAAATAACACCATAAACCTCATATATATTGTTTTGTTCAATGACCTTCTGCCATTATTCCGGCAACATCATAATCCTGTCGCTGTAGAACTTAGATCTTCTGTGTGCTTTTTGGTCAAAAAATTGTGACACGTTGTTTTCACAGGCCTCTTTTGAAACTAACTTAACACAATTCAGGTAGTTCTGTAGAGACTGAAACAAACGATAGTCTGAAGATTGCAGGTGCAGGGTATACGATCGATACATTAAAATCTCCCAGCCAAGTTTTCTAAATTCTCTCGAGTCGTTAAAGATGTCTGCGCTCGGTCGTTGTCAGTATGGTATGTGATACCCTTTCATATCACGCCGATTGTGACAATAAATCAGACGTGAGTTGCGTGACCTGGACATCCGTGACCAGATTACAATTTCGAAAGTGCTGACATCGCCAACACTTTAGCGCGAAGAAAATGATGCCGAGAAAATGCAAAGTGGACTGCCGATGATTGGAAAAGTATAATATGGTGTAATGCTCCACCTTCGGTGATGTCATTACATATCTTAGGTGCTCATTGGTTGTTAATAGTTATTTATTGTTATTATTATATGTTTTGAAGTTGAATTACATAGTCTGAACGTATTTTATAAAATTGCTGCTTGTTGACATATTCTAGATCTGTACGCAACGAACATTCGATTTATTGGCAACAGCGTCCTTATTTTCTACGCCTGAAAACAAAATTCTTAGGAAGAAAAACAAAAATACATAATTCGTCTTATAACACATAATGTATTGAAGTGTAAGTTCTAAATATGAGAGTTAATAATATGGAGAGTTAATCCAATAAACCCACTCTGGGTTCTCAAATGCTTGCCCATCCTTCCGATTTTAAGATTATGTTTTGATTTTGATTTCATCCTCGTCAAAATTACAAGTGAATATGATGAATTATCTGTATGTATGCTGTTTAATGTTTGTCCATAGAACACGAACATGGCAGTGGATCCTGATTATTGCTCACAAATAGGTAAAAAGTTATTGAAAGTTTTGGATGCACACTCATGTCCAAATTTACTTATCAGCTATTAGTGGAACATGTATGTATTATATTGAAGTTTATAGAAATGAACACTGGTACATGTTAATTTGAAATCAGGGTTAAGATTGGATATCCCCATTTGTTGATGCTACGGTTGAGGTACGGTTTCATCGATAAACATAATAAAGAATAATTATAATGAAATATAAAGGTAATTTAAAATACGAATAATAATAATAATAATAATGGTACGTCGAATTGTAAGTAATGCTACGAGAATGAAATAATAGATAAAATGAAATATTAAGTTATAAAATAACGTTATAAGAATAAAGAAATATGCAACTGTATACTCACCGAACATCCAACATAATTAATTATAACTGGTTATAATATCCAAGTACTAGTATTCATTCTCTTAGTCTAAATATAAATACATTCCGTTGAATTCAAATGCTTCAAATACAAATATGAAAAAAATGCAATAACAGGAAGACATCAATCCATACTATCAGTAATAACAACAGACTTACTTGCTTTGGAAATATAATAAGGAAAGTACTAATCTGAAGACCGAGATACATCATCACCTCTGGAATGTCGAACTCGAGGAAGAGAGAAAATATTATAAAATGTTATTTGATTGTGTACAGATAATTTATTTATGTGTGTTATAGTACATTATTTATTACACTGTTTCGTTTTTCAGTTTTGGATCTAATAATATTTTAAATGCCAATTAATATCTTGTTTACTTTCATGATTATAGTAATTAGTTAAACTACCGTTTTCCATAAATATCGATTCCTTGAGTAGAATGTTTTTCCACTCCGAATCTGGAAAGCGTTATCTGTTAAGGGCTGTCTCAATGGTTCGATGTATCCTCTTTCACTTTATTTCTAACAACAATGTGTATGTATGGCAGATGTCCAAAGAAGTTTATGCCCCGAATTGTTTCTTCTCTACCGTGAAACATGGCGGTGGCTCTGTGATTATGATCAAAAGACACTTTCGTGTCAGTGATTATGCGTACATTCTAGGTAACCACTTGCATCTATTTTTCAGATGTCTCTAGCCAATAATACCATTTTTCAGTTTCACAATACATCAATTCACTCTGCAGGAGTTATTAAGGCTTGGTTTCGTAAACATAGGAATTAGGGTTCCTTCTTATTATGCGAGCACGAATTCCTGACTCTTCCAGGTCATGATTGAGAACTTTCCAGATCTATATATAATATAAGAAAGCACCTCCTGACTTCCTTCTCGAGTTCCTTACCTACATATGTACCGTGTGTATGTAGGTAGAAAAGTTTTGCAGAATAAACGAATTTATTTTATAAATCATCTTCTACTAAATACCCGGATAAGGTAAAAAGGGAATGGGTTCTCAGGGGGCGCGGTGGCTCAGTGGAAGAGCGTTCACCTCCGGTGCTTGGGGTCCCTGGTTCGATCCCAGCTCGCGCCGTGTGGACTTTGTGGTGGACAAACACCGTGCTCGTGGGTTTTCTCGGGGTTCTCCGGTTTCCTCCTACTTTCTTCATTCCGCCATTTCATCCATTTCTCATAATCACCGTCTCCTTTAGCCTAACCAACATAACCGTCGGACGTAGAACTTTTTTTTTGAAATGGGTTCAGAGACATAAAATCCGTACTTTAAAATTCCCTGACTTTTCCTCGTCGGTGGGAATCCTTAGGATAAACACTATTTCATCTTGCTCGCGCAATCCCCAGACTTCAACATTATTGAGCACCTGTTGTCAATTCCGGTGTAGTAGCCTCCTCCATCTTCATTAGCGGAACTGAGTACTGGATTACAGTATAATATTACTCTCAGGGTTCCCATCAGCCTGGAAAACTAGGAAAAATCAGGCAATTAGCTTACTCGTAAAGTATTCTGGAGAAGTCAGGGAATTCCATGAAAAGCTGAAAAAAAAAAAAAAAATGGAAAATCAGGGAGATTTTTTAAAGTACGGACTTTCATTTCTTACAACCCATTTCTCTATTTGACTTACCTAGCTATGTGGTAAGTGACATTATATAAAACAATATACTTGGTTTTGTAAAATCTTTACCTACACACACTATATATTATGCATAGTAGATGAGGAACCCCCTGATCAAGTGCTATCTTTTACATTATATATAGACCTGGAAATTTTTAAATCGTGACCTGGGAAACCTGGAAAAGTCAGAAAATTCGTGCTTGCCAAATAAGTGAGAACTCTGACTCTGAAAACCACTTCTAATTTACATTCCTCCATTGCATAATGAGTCAGAGCTGTACTGCAGGCTAACCGTAGTCCCATGCCATATTTCCCAGATAAGTTGCATTTTATTCAGGTGTTCTCATTATTTTGATAATTATCTGTATGTTGCGAATTTACGAGTACTTATTGTCTTCGCAGCTGAAGACTGCAGTAACGTTAGCGAGAAGGTCTACAGCATCTGTGGGGATATTCCAGCCCAGTCTCTCTCAAGAGAAGAAGCTAAAATTGAAAAGTGGAGTCAAGAGGAAACGAGTTCAGTTCAAGTCAACAAAGGAAGAGAAGAAGGCGAATCTAAACATTCTGGATAGTATTCTGAAGAAGAAACCCAAGTTAGATATTGAGAAAGCAGTTAACAAGCAACTATTTACAGAACAGCAAGAGTAAGTAAACTTCTTATATCCTCTAAATAAGTTCTTCAACTCTGAATGGTTGTTCTAAGAAGGGAGGAATCCAGACACTATGGCTTAATTAGGTTTCATTCCCGAGTTGTTAACGAAAATGTCGTAAAGTAATTAGCAGGCTGATTGTTCCACTCCAGTAGTACTGTAGTGGTATTCATTTTTTTTTTTCTTGCAATAACAGGTAATTAACCACGAATACAATTCCTATTCTATCCTTTGTTTTTCGCTCTCAAGAAAACCGCAAAATTAAAGCATTTGCGAAATATCAGCATTTTAAATAACGATTGCTGATTTAAATAACATGGTACAACTAGACATTTTATGTTGTGTCCATAGTAAACTCCTGCGTAGAATGGGAAGGGGAGGGTCTCGCTATTTCGCTTTGGCTATTTTTCGAAAATCCTACAAAGTACGGGGACAGCGTCGAGCAATTGCCTGTTTGAGAAGTCCAAACCCGTAATATTCCATTGGTGAAGCGTTCGAAGATTTCATAGAGATGGACAAATATGAGATCACTCGAATTCCCGTCTCTTCTACCTTCCTTGCGTAAAACGCCTGAGATAATCGAGCGGTAAGTCTATGTAGAGTCATACATGTATGGTCTCGTCCTCGCACAAGTGAGTGATGTTTGTGTCATCAGAAAGTCCATGATGTTCTCCTGGAAATAACGTCGGCGTTGGTGTTGGAAAAACTTCGACTAGTCCACCAAAAATCTCTTTAACAACTTTTCCTTATACTGCAGCACAGTCAGACGGCTCTTGTGGTTCGTTTGACGGTAGAAAGTAGATCGAACTCTGTTGTTCTCATTCTGAGTACACATTTATTTCCACTTATCCCCTCCGCTTACATATAGTTTTGTAGCGTTTGTGATGTCTCCTGGATGTGTCAATCTGTGAGGCAGTGTGCTTCCCATGCGAGATTCTTTCGAATGATGTTGAGAATTGTGCATTTTCTTTTTGAGATACTTCGTTGTATAGCCAAACTTCTCTGAAGTGGGGGGGATTACCCTGTGTCACTTCTCTTAATGGTGCACACCGTATGAGAAGTTCGAGCGGGCTTAGACCGTATTCTATTCACAATTTCCGTTCGGCTACGTACGCAGGGTTACGTTGGGTACATCCTCGAATGATACACCAGTTTTGCTGACGATTAAACCTTGATGCACCGTTCCACTATTGCTATAATAGGCGTCGGGCTCAGTTGTGGCTCAGTTGTAGAGCGTTCACCTCTGGTGCTTAGGGTCCCGGGTTCGATCCCAGCCTCCGCCACGTGAACTTAGTGGTGGACAAACACCGTGTGCGTGGGTTTTCTCGGGGTTCTCCCGTTTCCTCCAACTTTCTTCATTCCACCATTTCATTCATTTCTCATCATCACCGTCTCCTTTAGCCTAACCGGCATAATCATGGGACGTAAAACTCAAAGATTTCATTTCATTTTTCCTATATTATCTTTAAAAAAAAAAAAAAAAAAAAAAAAAAAAAAAAAAAAAAAAACCGAAAGCCACGCAGCATCTGTTTTTCACTTCAAGTGAGCGACCAGCTTTCTCATCCGTATACTAATACGAACAGAATTGTGCTTTTATACATTTTTACTTTTTAATATTCCCCAAATCGGTCACAACTTCTAATACAGAGTTAGGGAACGAAATATTGATCTGTAATTGGGGGAGTGTGTATGTGTATTATTGCTTTCAGGTTGTTGCGTCTCAGTATTATTTTGACTCAAAACTTTTGATTAAAAAGAAAAGAAAAAAATGCGTGAATGTTTGTATTAATGGTCTTTTTCTTTTGTCAACAGGCGTGCTGAAGAGAAGAAATCTGAGAAGCGAAAGAGAAAGTCGAAGCGACGTCCTGACAAAGCAAAATCTAAGTCCCGAGGAAAGAACCGAAGATCCGGGGTAGGAAAAGCCGACAGTCAGTTTAGGAAAGAAATTAAAAAAGGCCGCGGTGGGAAAAAGACTCGCAAGAGATAACGTTGTTCTTTTGTTTGTAATGATTGAATCACATTTTGTACAGTTAAACAAATCACAAAATTCCTGTGTAAGTAATAATAAAATTTTTGTTAACATTGAATTGTTGTTTTTATTGCTACAGCTTTATCAGTTCCAGCTTAAACTCAGTGCTTAGTACACAAAGGGTCCCGTCACAGGTAATCACTCCTAAGATAATGGTAAAAGAATGTCCCCATTCAGGTCGCTCACCTTTGGTGTGAACGGCCCGGGTTCGATTCTCAGTGACACACTCGATCGAAAAAAAGTACAAAACAAACCGAGCCGCTTCCTTTCTTCCCCATTTTTTTTCTTCCTCTCCAATTCCCCGGACAACGTGTTATTCCTTATACGTGAAAGGCTAACATGGCCATAGCTGCCATAAGCCCAGAAATCTAATTTCTAACCCTAATCGGGCAATGATATAGGTAGCTATTAAAGTAATGGAAACTTTAAATATTCGTGCACTGCAACTATCGAGTGACAGTTTGGGTTCACTTGTGGAATAAGCAAGGAGGTCGCGGTGGCTCAGTAGTAGAGCGTTCACTTCTGATGCTTGGGGTCCCGGGTTCAAACCCTGCTCCCGCCAAGTGAACTTTGTGGTGGAAAAACACCGTGTGCGTGGGTTTCTTCGGGGTTCTCTTACTTTCTTTATTCCATCATTTCATTCATTACTAATCATCACCGTCTCCTTTAGCCTAGCCGGCATAACCGTCGAACGTAAAACTCAAAAATTACATTAAAATTACATTGGAATAAGCAAGACATTGGTGATACAAAGTGGGAGACCTTTCCGATTTTCAAAGAGGCTAAAAAACATTACGTGTTGGGTTAGTTAGACCAGCTGTAATCAAGAATGTCAGTATGTTAAGTGTATCAAGAACAACAGTGCCCCAGGGTAACAGCAATATACAAAATTCGTAGCATGCCCTCTCCTTGTTTTATTATCTATTACGATTTATAAATCGTGAACATTATAATCCCGGGTAAAAGTAAAGGGAAGATAGTTTGCACCAGGAAAAGAAAATGCTTTGTCGTTTAAGATTTCAATGGAAGTTCTTGATCGTTTACATCTTACTAGGGATGATTCCATCCCGGGACCAAGTACCTGGGGAAAACCTATATACCATCTGGAAGCTCTTGTCAAGAGAAGTACGAAACCGTTTTCAAATCGCGGGCAAACCCACAACCTGATCCAATAAGGGGCCAGTTTGTTGGTGTTTGTGACCTTATGTATTGCATATTCGACAGAAGTAAAAATGAATGTTAACGATGCATCATGAGTAAGCGTCTGAGCCCATCATGTTCCGTTTTGGCTCATTGCTAGAACAGAACTCGGGCAAGAGTTTGATAATATCGCTTTGCACCCAGACACATCCATTTGGTCAGTGTTGCCAACCAATTGTAAATACCATGTGGCAGATGGTTTCTGTAATACTGGACGTATATCCATGAAACGTGGCATAAACATCATTCGTCACTGGAAAAAATATACTGTGCACGTATTCCTCCTTCAAGGAGCCCAGTTTGTCAGTGTTACCAGCCAACCGTAAAAATTGAGAAGGTGTAAAGCAGGTTTCGTACGAAGAGACGTTTATACACCAAGATTGGCAGAAACATTACGCGACATTATAGCAAAAATACGTAGAGTTTGACCGTTTTTTCCAACCATTCTAGGTTGTCAGTGTTGCGAATCAAATGTAAATATCACAATGTTGCAAATAGGATGTGTGCCATTGAACGAATATAGAACAAATGTGACAGAAGCAGCATTGGACAGTGGAAAACATAGTGTGAGTGTGCCCAAGCACCCCAATTTGGCAATGTTGCCAATCATTCTAAAATACATTTTCTCGAAAGGTTGCCTGATCATTGCATGCATAGAGACAAAACTTGGCATAAACATCATTTGACACAACAGCAAATATTCTGTGGTTGTTACCATTCCAGAAGCACCCCAGTCTTATCAGTATTGCTAACGTTTTCAAAATGAAAGTTCTTCAAATAGTAGTATACTAGCTTCTTGTTATTTTTATATTGTCTAATGATATGAATGGCATTTCGCGTGATATTTCTGCCAATCTTGGCGCATAAACGTCTCATCGTACTAAACCTGCTTTACATCTTCTCATTTATATAGTTGGTTGGTAACACTGACAAACTGGGGTCCTTGGAGGAGGAATATGTCCACAGTATGTTTTTTCTTTTTTTTTCTAGTGACGAATGTTGTTTTAGCCACGTTTAATGGATATACATCCAGTGGTACAGAAAACATCTGCCACATGGTATTTACAATTGATACCTCCCAAGATGACAGGTATCATGTGACGAAAAATTTGGAACACCCTATATATATAAATAAATTAGATACTGTATATAGACGTGTATTTAATGGTATAAAATTTTATTTTTTGGTCGTATTTCGTGTCATTAGGAAAAATGGTGTCTTGGTTAGGTTAGTTTAGTTCGTAGAATTGTAGTATATTGATTTTTGTGTCATTTTGTATATTTTCTTGTGTTTTATGATTTTTGTGGTAAAAACTTCATATTTCAGTGTTTTTCATGTCTTCAGAACATTTTCCTGTCGAATTCTGAAGTTAGAAGTCATCTATAAAAGTTTCATAATTTTTCTACGTAAATTTTAATAATTTCTAGTTTCTATATTTTCGGCCATCTTAACATAAATTCTTAAAAAGTCCTTTAAATCGAACATTACTTTCTTCTACGTGCATCATCTGACGTAAACGAAGAATTATCAGGTGTCAAAAGTTAATTGGTCGGTATTTTTCATCTTAAATCACGATTTGCTCATCCTATTGTTGTCGAGATTTATCAGCCAATCCCCGTAATCATCTTTGTGAGACAGACGCCTTGAAGAGTAGCATCCATAGTGGATGACACGGATTTATTAGTGTGAATAATTTTCGGCGAAATATAAAAGTTTTTGGATGATTTTAAGTGAAAAATTAACTTCGAAAGAAAGCCAAAGTGGTGAACGTTCAAGTTGGTTATAAAAAACCACAAGGGACCGAGTGACGGAACGAAACGAGGACAAAATAGGAAGTTGGTGCTTCGTTGCTGACGGCCTCATGGCGTCGTAACGCTGCTGTGATGAAGTTGGTATCTTCGGATAAATTTTTTTGAACTACGGTTTTGTTCGCAGTTAGCGAACCGTAGAAAATCTATAAGTAAAAGAGGGATACCAGTCTCCAAATGCCGAGATAAGAAACTATGGGTAGAGGCAGAATACTGGAATAAAGTAATTCCCTGCAGATGTCCAGGTTCGATGTCCGAGGAGTGGAACCCAGATATTTTTTTTTTGGTGTAAAATTAGTTCTAAAAAGTTTGTGTTCGAAATTGTGAGTATCAATGGTTTGGAAAGTGTAAACAGGAAACCAGGTTAGTGAACCAAATTCATATTACTTCATAGTACAGTTTGACGATCAAGAAATTGTTATGTTAGTGATAGCTACCATTTGCACGATGTTTGAGAGTTACACAATTGGTTGGCAACACTGACCAAATGGGTACGTCTGGGTGCAAAGCGATATTATGAAACTCTTGCCCAACTTACGTTCTACCAATGAAACAAAAGGGAACATGATGGGCTCAGGTGCTTACGCCTGATGCATCGTAACATTCATTTTTACTTCTGTCGAATATGCAATACATAGGGTCACAAACACCAACAAACTGGCCCCTTATAAGGTCAGTCTGCGGGTTTGCCCTTGATTCGATAACGGTTTCATACTTCTCTTGGCAAGAGCGTTCAGACGATATATACCTTTTTCGAAGGTACTTGGTCCCGGAATGGAATCATCCCTAGTTAGAGAGATGTTTGCATCCGTGTCGTGTTTTTTTAATATCAACAAATCAACTGTACGAAGTATCAACAAATCTGAAGAGAAAATCAGGAATTCTATAGCTTCGACTTCGCTATTAGCGAAAACCATGCGTGATCCAGTAATTAAAAAAAATAGAAGCCCCATTAACATTATGGATTGAAGACCGTAATCAGAAGGGAGTGCGTTTGAATGATGTAATAATTCCTGAGAAGGCTAAACATCTTTAAAGAATCTACCACTGAAGATCCAGCTGGAGGATTTCAAGCATCAGAAAGATGGTTTAACAAATTCAAAGTGCGTCAGTCACTCTAAAACATCAAAATTGTGGTACTACAGTCGTAGCAGGACAGCAGCACATCCAGATGAATTTATGAAGTTAATTCCTGAAGGCGGATACAAACCTGAGCAAGTGTTTAATGCGGATGAAACAGGTTTCTTCTTTTTCAAAAAAAAAAAAAAAAAAAAAAAATACAAAACAGTTATGTTACTCAAGAGATTGTTTAATTAAGTCACTTTTGCTCTACAGATCAATGATACTCATGAGTTAAAAATAAAAGTAATAACGACTTATAAGTGTTCTGGTGCGGACAATCAGGCTGCAATTTTGAAACCTCTGATTGTCATGCCAACAGGGCAGTGAAAAAGATTGTGTGGAGAAGATAAGGCCTGAATTGTCGATGATTGGAAGAGGGTAATGTAGTCTGATGAGGCATCTTTCTTGTGGTTTTCAATTATAGTCGAGGTTTGCATCCGATTGCACAGAATATATTACCCATTTGACTAATTCGTGCATTTGTTTTGTACAGTCGCTGTGGTGTGTTTATATGTTGTTATTGGTTGAAGGAGTTGATGGGCGGGGAGGTGTGAGTGATTTACTTTACAGGGTGGCCAGAACATACGAGCACCAAAAGTCACTTCATGGTTTGTTATAATATTGTTGAAGTGATTCTTGTAATTTGAAGTGGAAAATGAAATTGAAAATAAATAATATCAGATGGATTACACAAAGTATTAAAACTTTGTAGAAAAGAAAGGAAAAAAAGTATACTCATATTGCATTTTCAACAAACAGCAGCCTGTGCAGTAGACAGAAGTGTGAGGAAGTTATTAAAAATTAGTATATTTTGTTCAATTATACTATTGAAAGTATGTACATAAATCCCGCTTAAGCATACCCCGACTTAGTATAGTGATATCAAAAATTGATTATTCTAATATGCAGTATACTCCATTTGTAGTCCCTGATAATACGACTTTCTTATAATTTATCACAAATATTGTACAGTCATGTTAGAAACAAAACTTATCTCCTAGAAGCTCCCTTTAACCCTACATAAGATTTCAAGAAATTAGTTATGTACTGAATTCTTCTTTTGGGGGGAGGGATTCTTTCTCGTCAACATAAACATCAAAATTTATTGTCTACGCGAGCGAGTAAAAACATTAAAAGGGAAACAAATTTCTCAAGTTTTTTAAATAAAAAATATATTGACCTGCTTAGCCGAATTGTAACACATGCGACTGCGTAGTGCGTGGTCCCTGGTTTTATTCCCAATTACACCACTGAAATTTTCCGGTGTTGACTTGCAGGAACGTTCTAGGTTTTGATATGAATAGCTGGTAGTTATGTTACCCTTGTTTTCGTCAATTTTATTTTTTTCGGTGGTTTTTATTTTTTCATTGATTTTACTTAAATTTAGTATTTCTTCTTATCATGACTAGATTTCACTTTACTTTTTCATTTTCAGACTGGTTTTGAATTTAGTTAGGAATTGTTTCCACATACTTTTCAGTTCACATTTTGATCGATGGTACATAAATGATGTACCATCTTCTCTTTATTTTCATTGCATATGATTATTGACTGCTTTTCTAATTTTACTTTTTCTTTAATTACATTATCTGTTATATGAATTTTAAATGCTATAACAGATTTATTTTTATTTTTGGTTCATGATTCTCTATTATGTTTAGAACATCCTGTGGCTCATGTTTTCATCTACCCATTCCTATTGGCTGCATATTCATCTCATATGTATTATTGAGGCTGATGTTACTGAAATATTATAATAAAGTTACCAGATCTTGGATAAAGCCAAGCCTGGATGAGACAGTATGAATAAAGGATCTTCTTGCAGTATTGTTAGATAGAAATATTGCTAATTCTTTATCGTTAACGTTTCATTTTCATTTTATTTATCCTCCATTCTGTACAAACTTGGAATTAATTTTCCGATAGTACATGGGATTCGTCATGGTTAATTGATACAGTACATATATTACACACATTTGTTAAACATAATTCATACTTTTATACATTACAGTAATTTGAAATATCATTATACCAATACTACAACATACCTTATACATAAATGAACCTATCTTGTTACTTTGCTACTACTATTTACATTGTGACTATTTAACTGATTATATTCATCTATTGTATAGAAGCAATGTGACAATAGGTATTCTTTTAATTTTCTTTTGAATGCAACATTAGGCTTGATTACCTTTAATTTGTTTGGTAACTTATTGTATAGCATAATACTAGCATATTTTACTCCCTTTTCGTACATTGCTGTTCTATGGTTTGGTGGATGAAAATTAGTCTTTTTTCTTGTGTTGTATCCATGCACGTCACCGTTTGTTGTGTACTCATTTATATTGGATCTTACAAATTCTATTAAGCAATATATACACAAACATGGTAAAGGTAGTATAGCTAGTTCTTTAAAAATATTTCCTACAGGACTCTCGGGATCCTACCCCAGCTAGGATTCGTACAACTCTTTTTTGAAGAACGAAATTATCTCTACTTTTTACAGTATTTTCCCAAAATATTCTGGGGGGCGCGGTGGCTCAGTGGTAGAGCGGTCACCTCTGGTGCTTGGGGTCCCGGGTTCGATCCCAGCCCCCGCCAAGTGAACTTTGTGGTGGACAAACACCGTGCTCGTGGGTTTTCTCGGGGTTCTCCCGTTTCCTCCCACTTTCTTCATTCCACCTTTTCACTCATCTCTCACAATCACCGTCTCCTTTAGCCTAACCGGCATAACCGTGGGACGTAAAACTCAAAGATTTCATTTCATTTTTCCCAAAATATTAATCCATATCTTTGATTTGATTTGATTTGATTTATTGCGTTCATTTGACCATATTTGCGTTTCTGACAAATTTGTACATATGGTATAGAACATGTCATTTCACAATAATACATTGGTTAAATACAGAGTTAATAAACACATACAAACAAACTATAAGCATATGAATATAAAAACTAAAAAAATTTTACAATAAAAGAAGGAAAAAATAAAGATTTATTATTTAATCTAATGGTTAAAATATATCTACATACCGAGTTTTATTGCCTTCAGAAATAATAAAGGATTATTGACGTATATTAATCCATACTGTATATACTCATCTACAGAATAATAAGATTTACAAATTAGCATATTTTTAACCTCTCTCAAAAACTTTATATCATATTTTATGTATTTCAATTCTCTTGGTAATTTATTATATAGCACCGCACCTCTATAAAATGTAGTTTTTTCAAACATACTTGTTCTGTGTGACGGTATTACAAATTTATCACAGTTTCTAGTTCTATATTCATGTACGTCGGCATGCGTTAAGTAGTTATCTATATTTTTTCTGACTAATTTTAATACCTCATATATATACAAACTCGGTATCGTAAGCAATCTGAGTTCACGAAATTTACTTCTACAACTACTACGAAAATGAGAATGTGTAATGATGCGGATTATTTTCTTTTGTAATCTAAATATTATAAACAAATCATTAGTGACACCCCAGAAGGCAATACCGTACTGTACTCGGAAATAAAATGACGCATAATATAATGAAATTAAAGTGTCTAGGTTAAGAACAAAGGAGAGTGTATAAGCCATATAAACAATAGAAGATAAATTTTGGCATAAATTGTTTATATGATGTTTCCATTTAAGTTTGTCGTCTAGGTTTAATCCTAAGAATTTCGTATTTGAAGCACATTCCAACGTTGATTTTATGTTTGTACTTCTCAGATAAATTGTGTAAGCTCACAACCTGTGTTGCAAAGCCTCGCGGAAGCTATCTAAGTTTTGGGTTCATAAAATGTAATATGCAGTTATCGCTTCTATAAATATTGATTTCGTCGTACATATTGTTATTAGCTATGTTGTAGTTTTGCAATTACGGTATATCCAATTTTGTATTCCATTATTTATAGAAACGTGTGTTATTAATATTGGGTGATTTAATTTTATTGTATTCATACATTCTGACTTTGTTAGTTGTTTGGAAGATGATTTTCCTACGTTGATCTCCTTGGATTCAGTTGTCTCCACCCCTACCCCCACCCACTGCTATAAATCTCTTTGATAATCTCATCATCAAATATGAAAGGAGAGAAGTAGAGAGAAACGAAGAAGAAATTAAAGAAACAGAAGTAGCTGTGAAACATCCTAGTGGGCGCCACATTGAGCCATCCCGAGGAAGAAGAATCGCTGTAGCGACTTCTGTAGATTCTCACATGGATAGGAAAATTAAAGAAACTTAGAGTATTTGAGGAATTGTATTGATAATGAAAGGGGGGGGGGACGACTGAAGCAGCACAATTTGCATTATCAAGTTCGCTGCCGCTCATACTGACACGGTAATTCAAAAAACACCGGCGCTTTATATACATAAGTGTGAAGAACGAACATTATTTGTTGCGACAAATTAAAGAAAAGCAATGCTATGAACTAGAAGCTACCACATGAGCAACCATGGACCATAGAAGCTCAGTGGTAGAGTGCTTACCACCTTTAATGCATGCATGGGGTCCCTAGTTCGATTCCAGCCCGCACTAAGTGGATTTTATGACAGACAGTGTGCGCGTGGTTTTTCTCGGGGTTCTTCCATTTCCTTCCAATTTCTTCGTTCCTCTATTTCATTCACTATCATTTTCCTTTAATCTTGGGGAGACGTTAAAAAAAGAAAGAGAGCAGCCATCTTTAATCCATAAATAATAGAGCAGAGGAAGCAATGAATCGATACAAGTAAAGATAAGAGAGCGGAACTGCCACGCACGCTGAGCGTCGAAAGGTAGCGAATGTGTTAACCTAACATGCAGTTCATCATTTCTCATATTGGTTTCAGGTTTTATAGTCGTCATTTCATGAGCACAAGTATGACTATATTTCTATAAGGAAAGTAATTATTCTTCAGAAACGTTTATACTTACATAAATGCATTCACAATACAGATGTAATTCTGTGTACAATGAAATTATTCTTCAGTTAAATATAAGAAAAGATTTTGAAAAATAAACTGTAAGTTCCATTATTTAAAATAGCTCTGTGGTTGTTGGTAGTGTTTAGCATAAAACTTCAACACAGGCATGCTGTAAGGGATCATTGTTGCTGGTGCCGTAACGTCCGTTCGTTTGTCGTAATTCAACAAGAGATCTTGCAGAGGGCTAAAGCCGTGGACATTCAGCATCACTGTGGGTTTCAAGTTGGATATTTTGCCCCGGATACATCCTGAAATGAAAAGGAATTTTAAGTTTAATCCTCGCGCACTAACGACTAGAAACGCACTGAATGCAGAATGATAAAAAACTAAAATGAAAGATTTAAGAGTTAGAACTATAATAGATGGCCCGCTGGTGTCTCCTTAAACGTTGTGTCTTACAGGTGTAATATAATTCAAGACATAAACCCAGGCACTAAAGAGTCATTAACCAGTAGTGTAATTTTAAATTTGATCCCCTCTTATTATACGCGTCAGCTGACCACATTTATTATTATTATCATCATCATCATCATCATCATCATCATAGGTATTCTGCCATTATTGGCAGGTCACTTGCTGCAGCTAAGAAGCTTTCATGCTCCACCGTCTTCCGCTAACCTCTTCGTCTTCACGTACGATTTTTCTATTTTGATATCGTCCATTAATTGTAGTCTCCTTCGCTCCCTCCGTCTCTTTCCTGCCACCATATCTCTTAGCACGTTCCTCATGGTACAGTTCTTTTTTAGCCAATGTAACTAGTTTCTTTTCCTCTTAATAATATCTAAAATTTTTCTTTTCTCTCTCACCTTTTCTAACACTCTCTCATTCATTTTCCGCTCGCCCCAGCTAATTCTTTCCATTCTTCTCCACATCCACATTTCGAAAGCTTCGAGTCTTTTCCATCATTTTTGCATAATGTCCATTTATGACCCACACAATACAATACCTCGTACGAAGCATTTTATAAGTCTTTTTCTCAACTCTATTCAAGGTCCCACAAAATAGATTTTTCTTTCTCCTAAAGGCTTTTTTTTAGCTATTATTTCACATTCATATTTCATATCAATATAGGGAACGGAACTTCATGTGCTAAAAGACTCAGAACTATTTATTTATTTATTTATGTGCTATAAATTTTGAAAATACGATAAAACTAGAAAAATATGACAAAAAAAAAATATTTCGCAATAGAAACTTAAATATTACGTGTATTGTGAACGTCTTAAATTCAGTTTTAAAATGCCTTCTAGCGAGCTATTCTTTGAAAGCGTCGAAGTAGACCACCATAGTTTTCTCCCTTGTAAATTTGTGACGATTATCCCTAAAAAGCATCTTATATTGCGATAAAGATCGCTGCACATCACAAGAAACAATTCTCGCATATTTGAAACACGAAATTTCACTAACACTGAAATTGACATCTTCCTTCACCACTCCCCTTCGAAAACACGCGCAATTTTACAAGATGTTTAAAAACCTAGGTTTCTTTCAAAAATGTCTGTAAATTTACACATTAGTACTTGTCTGTTAGCTCCAGGAAGTTCTTTCAGTTTCGTTCCAACTATGCGGATTTCACCCATTGAAGCTGACAGTGTTCGATGACGATTCAAGCTTTTCTATACAACGAGAAAGAAAAGGCAGGTTTGTTGACATGAATGCTAACTCGAGTTTTACGAAGGGATCTTTTAACAGTTCTTGTAGAATTTCTGTGGACGATGCTTCGTCTTTGTCGAGATCATTTACGACAGATACGCATTGTTCAAAGTTCTGGGACTCAACGGCTTCCAACCAAGGGCTCCATCGTGTAACTATAGGAGTGGGCGGAAGAGGAATCCCAGGATATTTTTGATTAAAAATGTCTATGCTTTTAGGTGAGTTGATAAAAGCTTTCTTTTCATTTGAAACAATTTATCGACCTTGGAATAAAGGACTCTTATCTTTTTACATATTCTATGCAACGCATGAGCCACACAGGTGACATGTACGATTTTGGGGTAGCTAACGGCAAGGCCTACTGCAGCTTTTTTCATTTAAGCTGCAGCATTTGTAACAAGAAGAACAACATTGTGAAATTTTATATCTTCTGGCCACAATAGTTGCATTGCTTCCTGTGACAGGACAGGCTGCCCCATCAGCATTTGTGCACCCGTTGTTTTCGCGAATTTTGTGTTTCGCTCACTTGGAGCGGTGTGACTGAGCGCTCCGCTCAGTTACATTCTGAACACCACTGTTGTCTAAACTTGACTGGCAACAGTGACAACACATGATGAGGGAGCAGCAGTGTGAATCGACAAGTGGGCAGGTTGAAGGAAAATAATAAAAGAAAAATGCAACTATAAATAATTATTTGTAAGTAAATTAATAAAACAAAAATTGTTAAAGGACTTGTTTTGTTTTAACCTGTCGGTAAAGGTAAAAAAACTAAATGTGCTCGAAAAATAACAAGTAAGCCATATTCGTAAAGAAGCCAGCCACTGCAAGTAAACATCGCATGTCACGTACTAATGTCAACAAAAAAATTAAAACAAATGATATGTGTATACGGTATACGACACACTAAAGCATGCTTAGCATTCGTAACATTATAGAATTCTTTTGATATTACCGTAAAAACATATGCGCATATTAAAATTAAATCTACAATATTGATACATTATTTATGTAAGCCAATATAATAACATTTATTTCAAATACTTCACTCATAACCTAACCTATTTTTTTGGATACTGCATATCAGTGCTACAAAAAGTAAATATAAAGTTTCTTGCGCCAGTCAATATTAGTAAAAATTAATAATTTGTATACACTCTAAAGGATCAGTAAATATAGAACATCGTGCATATAATAAGCGCACAATACAAACGCATTACTTTGTATTGAATTCTTTTAACCTTAAGCTAAAGTTTAAAACATATATCCATAAAAAGCGCTTGAAAAAAAATTAATCTATATTTGATATAGGCCTATATAATAGCGAAATATTACTTCAAATTATAGCTATAAAAATATCTAACAACCACTGTAATAATATAACATTGCTACATAACTGTATTATTTCTAAAAACTGTGCTAGCTAATATATTTATCTGTAAAGAATGTTTAAAGTATCAGTACTAAGTTAAATTCAATTTAAATAAAAGTTCGCCAGTCGCGACTATCAAGTGTCAGGTAGTTAGTCACTTTGCATTCAAATTAATATTTCACTAGTGAATCATCTGTTCGGACAAAAACAGAACTGAAGATAAAAACAATTATATCAAGTGGCAAGTATAATATAATAGTTCAGTGCATCCGTAAAAAGGAAATAATTAAAAATAATAAATGAATAATAAATACAAATATAAATAAAAAATCAAGCTTCTTTCTAAACATATGAAATAACATACTTTGCTACTGTCGTCTGAACTTTCATTTATTCTGAAAAAACTTTTAAAAATGTAGAAAAATTATTTTTATTGCATATAGTATTTTGTGTTTCCTTGTTCTAAATATCATGTTTCTTTTAATTACTTGTCAATCTCAGTGTTATGTTAAACGGTATCAATAATTAAAGTGAGTGACGTTACCTAGTCATTATTGAAGCTACTATTTACGCCAAAAGATTGTTTATTTGTGGCGAGCATTATCTGTTGTGTATATGAATACTATTTTGTAATAAAATGTAGTATTATAAAAACAAATATGGTAAATAAATACGTATGGTTTTTAATAACAAGTCTACGCAAATGTATTCTAAAACTTCAAAGTCTAGATTGCATCATCTCTCTACATCCACGCTACATCTAACAACTTCGTAAATCACAACATTGTAAAAATTTATATTAAAGGCTTGAATGGTAAGTTGTCAATTACGACCCAAGAATGTTGTAGTATTAATATTAGTATTCTTATTTAAATTCACTATTTCTTGATACACTGTTTTCGGAGCGTGCGCTCCTGCTACTGAGATTCCGGATAACGAGAGGTTATTAAAATTTTGTTTCGTATTTTAATCACTAATACCCTCCACCGTTACCGTCACCGTTACATTTTAGATTATGAGACTCAGACGCTTGTGAAAAATAGCTGCAATCAAGAGTGTGAATTTCGTGGACTGCTAGTTGTGTAGTTTACTTCGTCGTAAAAAAAAGTGGACATGGGTGGAAATCGGCGTAATCGACAAAGAGACTGTGCAAGTGCAAGTGAATCTGGTGGTGCGGCCGTGTCAGAGTCAGATAAAGTAGTGTGTTGTGAGAACCCAGCTAGAGATGAGTATCATGTACAATGTTGTCTGTGTGATCGCTGGTATCACCGCGTGTGTAGTCAAATGACGGAAGAAGAATGGAATGCTCAAAATGAACTTGAGGATGATGCACCCATTGAAGCATTATGGAAATGCGGACAGTGCAAACCACGTAAGGTGATGGAGAAGGAGAACGAAGTCTGTCTTTGGATGCGATGGAGCAGATGCTTATCCGTATGTTTGAGAAGTATAATGAAAAGGGACATTGTGAGTTGAGGTCAAAAATCAAGGAAGATTTTCAGATGGAGATGAAGGTTATCCAAGAGGATTTACGGGATAGTAGGGAGCAATTGGAGAACAAGATTGAAGAAGTTAGCAAGAAGTGTGACAGGACGAGCGCCTCGTTAACTCAACAGGTAAATGAATTGTCACGAAAGATGGACGGAACTCAGTAGGAGATTCAAGATTTGAAGAATACTGTCTGTAAACTCGAGGAAGTGGCAATACTAACAGAGAAAAAGGTGAGTCAGCAATTTGAAGAAGTAAATAGAAGAATCGACCAGGTATCGAAGAGCTGCGTAGCAGGTATGGCACAATGTCAGGACAGGATGCAGGATGAGATTGCAGATGTGAAGCATGAGGTGTTGCAGATGACTACGACACAGATAGAAGATCGTTTAGCCAAAGAACAGTTAAAAGTCATGCAGAAAACTGATGAATGTAAAAAGGTGATAGAAGAAGTTTCTGAAAGAATGATTAGAGCCAACGCGGTGATAAATAATCAACTGCAAGATTGTCGCGCGGAAGTGAGTCAGTCGAAGGCTGTCATGTGGCAAAACACTTCGGAACTGTGGAAAGTACAAGAAAAGTTGGCTTGTCAGGAGTTAGCAATCGCGTCACTTCAACAAAGGATTGAGCAGGAATGGCGAAGACATAGTTCAGGCGTAGAAGAGGAAACAGAAGTGAAGCGGCAATACAATCCTGCTCAATCTCCAAGCTTAGATGCAAGGCGCAATAGAAGTGATTCCAGTGGTACCTGCTGTGGAAGAAGTGCCCTCAATAGTACGGCGGCTTCTCGGAGCAAGGAACCTGAGGTGCACCCAAGTTATCGGAGAAGACGAAGGAGACGGATCAAGACCAGTTCGTCTGATGAGAGCGGGTATTCAGAAGAAGATGGATGGTCCCCGAAGACGGAAAGAAGGAACCGACAAAGAAGACAGCTTTCTTCTAGTGGTAACGGGAATGGAAACGCCAGAAGACTAACGAATCGTCGCGGAGCCTATCCGGAAGCAGCTCAAAACTATAGGGAGGAAATGGAAAAGGAAGAAGACGAAGAGGAACTGAAATTGCGATTGACGGATATAAAATCGTTCACGCACTATCCACCAGAGAGAGGTGATTTGTCAGCTCAAGCATTTATCATACAGTTTGAACGAGAGTGTGCTCTAATGGACGTGCGACCTAGTCAGGCGCTTAAGGTATTACCGTTCGTACTAAGAGACGCAGTGCTATCATGGTATTATTCCAATGTGAACAAATTCCTCACGTATGCCGACTTCAAGCAAATGTTCTTAAGACATTATCATTCCGAAGACGTGACATGTGCTAGGCTAACGCGCCTTAAGACTACCATTCAACCCTCAGGTTGATGGGAGTGTTGAACGTTTTGTTACAAATAGATTCTGTCAGATTAGGGACTTAGATTCACAGAGCAGTGAAGCCCAGATTTGCAACACTATCATAACCTTGCTACCCGTCCAGTATCAGAGACAGTTGGTTTCATCACGAAGCCAGGAGTTAGCAGAAATTCTTGAAACAGTCCGACGACTTGAACTGATTCACGACACATGGGAAGCAAAACGGAAGACAGGAAGAGATGGCGCTAGAAGATGGGAGGACGGTGAAGAGGTGATTACTCGTAAAGCTAAAGTAGGAGCTATATCGAAGAGCCAGGAGGATAAGACAGAGCCTGCGAACACAAAAGAAGAATCACCGTACGAAGGACGAGATGGTGCAAGAGGACGCGGGAACTATCGACGCGGCAGACGAGGTGGTCGTGCACGTTCTTGGAGGGGAAGTAGACGGCCAGGAAGGAAATGGCACACACGAAGAATATGAAAGAGATGGCCCTAGATCCTCCCAAGAGGATATTCAGCACCGTTGGGATCCTCGGGGAAGTCCAGATTCAAAAAACTAAATGAAGTATCCACCTCGCGGGTCGGAGGTAGGTACGACTTGTGAGAAGATCCATGAGAAAAGTGTAAATGAGGATATACCTGAGGAAGTGTATAGTGGTGTATATAGTCCTTTATGTGTACATGAGTATGAGTGTAGGAATGAGGTAAATATTTTTCGAGTTAAATTTCAATGTATAGCTGGACAAGAGTGGGAGTATAACACAGATTTTGAAAATATTGATGACGTGAAGACTGACTTTGAACGAATAAAAGAATGGTCTGGTATCATACGAGTATATGTGTTGGATGAAGTTGTGCAAGCACTTGTTGATAGCGGTGCGGAGGTGACGTTGTGTAGTCTAGAGTTGTGGAAAAAGGTTACGAAGATTATATCACATCCGAAATTGAAACCAGCACCCCACATAGTTCTTGTCGATTATAGTGAAACCAGGAAGAAAATGGTGAAAGGAGAAGTATATCTTTCTGTGACAATTAAGGGAATACAGACGGATGTTCGAGCTTTTGTGGTCGACGGGCTCAACCAAGATCTTCTACTGGGTCGTAATTACATGAGCAAGTTTCAAGTCAGAATGAATTTTGGAAATGGCATGGTAACCATTCAAACTGGGAAACAAGAAGTCGTAGTACCCATGGTTCAAGCGAAGGAGGAAGAAAATACGTGTAATATGATTAATGAGTTGAGTGTGGATTACCATCTCCCTGTAAACGTCGTAGAAGAATGAAGTGAATGCAAATGCCATCCAGAGGAAGTATGCAGCTCACAGGTATGTGGATGCGATCATGAAGATCTGAAAGAAGTTTTAAATCAGTGGAACAGCGTATTGATGCAACAAGAAGATTCGTATGATGAAGTAGGTCAAGGCAAAGTGATGATTGCAACCTGAGACGAATTACGCTGGCACAAATAAAGGATCAAGCTCTTGTGGAATCTTTGTATGACCCACTTGTTCAGGAGATTCAATGTTTGGCTTGCTGCCCAAAGAAAGTGGAAGTCATGGAAGTCAGGAAAAAAGCGACTAAAAAGTGTCTGTACGCTACTCCAGAAGAAGTAAAAAAAGTGGTGAAAAAAACTAATATTGCTCCGGAACACAAAGAAATGTTGTTCAATGTGCTGATGAAGAAAAAAAAAAGATTTCGCCCATTTCCCAGGAAAATGTAACAAGTTTAAGTACACCATCCAGGTTACCACTGAAGATCCAATTGTAAAACGATCTTACCCAATTCCACTGTATTATCGAGATAAGGCAAGGGAGCAGATCCAAAAATGGTTGCGTCAAGGTATCATTGAGCCTGCAGTGTCAAAACATCACCATCCCCTGGTAATAGTCAGAAAGAAGAACTCGGATGAGGTTAGAGTCTGTCTTGATTTGGTCCAACTTTTATAAATTCGTATCTTTAACAAATCTGAAGGTCGAACGCCTCGATGACCTCTTTGCAAGATTTAATGAGATGACCTGTGCAACGTCTCTTGACTTGGTGCATTCCTACTGCCAGATCGAGTTAACTGAAGACTGTATGGATCTTGTAGCATTCTCTTTTGAAGGTCAGATGTATCGGCATTGCAGAGTACCCTTTGGTTACAAGAATGGTGGAGCTTGTTTAATGGCAGCGTAGCAGAGAGTGTTGGGAGTTGCTGTTCTTAAAAAGATCTTACTGTATATAAATAATATTTTAATTCCAAAGACTAATCCAGTAGCTCATATCGAGTTATTAGATCAAGTATTGTATAAGTTAAAAGAAGCAAATATGACAGTCGATTTAAAGAAATGCGCATTTATGGTATCTGAGGCAAATTTCTTAGGTTTTGTGGTAACACCGGTAGGAATAGCGAAAAATCCAGAGTACGTGGATATAGTTAAATCATTGCCAAGGCCAACAACTATAAAAACATTGCAAAGGACCTTAAAATTTTTTCACTAGTGCTCCAAGTTTATACATAATTTTGCTCGTAAGTCAGCACCATTATACCAGCTGCTTAAACAAGGGAAGAAATGGACCTGGTTGCCTGAACATACAAATTGTTTCGAAGAAATAAAACATGAGATCTGTAAAAACATACTTTTGGTGCATCCAAATATGTCAAAAGACTTCATTATCATAGTTGACGGCTCAACTATTGGGACTGCTGCTATTTTGACACAAGATTATGAAGATGAGAAACGAGTTATTGGTTTCACAGGACACATACTTAAGCCTTGCGAATCTCGCTATACCATTACCGAAATAGAGATGTTGGGTGTTGTGAAAGCTATAAGAAAATGGCGTAACCTATTGATAGGGCATCATGTGATCGTACAAACTGACCATCAAGCATTAGTGCACTTTAAGAGCATAAAATATTGGAATACAAGGCTGTATCGGTGGTGTATCGAGATGCAAGATGTGGAGTTGGAAATCCAATACATACCTGGAGTAACCATTGTAGCAGCGGATACTTTGTCTCGTATCACCGTATGCCAATCACCTAAAATTGTTACAATTTTGAATTTTCATGTCCTTCCAGGAGATTTAGCAAATATGACCAGTGAAGATTAAAAGCAATACCAGCGTAAAGATCCACAATTAATAAAGTATATTGATGCTCTGGAGCAAGATCAGACCAATGTACCAAAAATAAGTTGGAACAAAACTGTACGACTCTATTATAAGATCGAACAAGGTGTGCTGTTAAAACGTGATTTTCATTTAAAAGATAAATGGAGGATAGTTGTACCCAAAAGTTTAGTAAAGAGAGTACTGAGATGTTACCATGATGACAGAGGTCATTTTGGATATGCGAAGACACACACGATGCTTCTAGAAAATTTCGTTTGGGAAGATATGTATACTGATGTGCGACAATACATCCGCAATTCTGTATTGTGTATGAAACACAAAGCTGATCCTCATCCTCTCTCAAGGAAGTTACAGTCGGTCACCGTCTCGAGAGCCCGAGAGTTACTATCAGTTGATGTGGTAGGGAAGCTTCCAACCAACAAGTCAAACATGTCATATTTACGTGCATGGATGTGTTTACCAGACATCTAGTAGCGTACCCAATGAGACGAGCTACAACTGCTGCAATTCTGAGGTGCATGGATTTGTATTTTATGCATTTAGGTATTCCGGACGCCATTATATGTGACAACGGTCCATGTTTTGTATCCAGTAAATTCTTAGGGTCAATGGCTAGTAAAGGAGTTAAAGTATATCACACCACACCATACCATCCTCAAGCAAATCCCGTGCAGAGGATGCATAGAGAAATGAATAGGCTTTGGAGGTTGTATTGTGCTGGACAACATGTAAATTGGAGTAAGCATTTGTGGAATATCGTTATGTTACTGAATTATACTATTGTAAAAAATTTGAACGTTGCTCCAGTCCAAGCACATCTAAACGTGAAGGATGTAACGCCTGTGATGAAACAACTGTTCCAAGAGGAGACTGATGAAGACGGAAATTCGTGGGACAACCGGCTACTTATGATTGCACACCGTAAGAAGTCTCAAATGGCGAAGAAGAATCAACGTACCAACGAAAAACTGACATCGGATCGGCATGCTAATGTAGGCGATCTTATATTCCTCAGGGCACATCCCATCAGTGATGCAGCAGATAAAAAAAATGTTCGATCTGTACTCAGGACCGTACTTATGTGTTCGTAAGCCAAGTCTTAAGGTTGTGGAACTGATTGATCCGAACAATGGGAAATCGATAGGACACCGATCCAAACATCAATATAAATTGTGGAAGCCCATTAAGAAAGAATACTGGAAATGGCAAAAAAAGGTAAAAAAAATTGTGCCAGTCAACTTTTAAAGGACTTGCCTAATGAATACTGCAAATAGATTGCGGGCTGTACATATTTCAAAATATTGTATATATATATAAGTGTATGTGTCAGGTTTCATTTATTTGTGTATTATCTTGTTCTTATAAGTATCTGTGGAACTAAGTGAAAGTTAATCTGTGAATGCTTAGTGACGGCACAGGGATCAACCTATTCGGACGCCATATGTGACAGGACAGGCTGCCCCATCAGCATTTGTGCACCCGTTGTTTTCGCGAATTTTGTTTCGCTCACTTGGAGCGGTGTGACTGAGCGCTCCGCTCAGTTACATTCTGAACACCACTGTTGTCTAAACTTGACTGGCAACAGTGACAACACATGATGAGGGAGCAGCAGTGTGAATCGACAAGTGGGCAGGTTGAAGGAAAATAATAAAAGAAAAATGCAACTATAAATAATTATTTGTAAGTAAATTAATAAAACAAAAATTGTTAAAGGACTTGTTTTGTTTTAACCTGTCGGTAAAGGTAAAAAAACTAAATGTGCTCGAAAAATAACAAGTAAGCCATATTCGTAAAGAAGCCAGCCACTGCAAGTAAACATCGCATGTCACGTACTAATGTCAACAAAAAATTAAAACAAATGATATGTGTATACGGTATACGACACACTAAAGCATGCTTAGCATTCGTAACATTATAGAATTCTTTTGATATTACCGTAAAAACATATGCGCATATTAAAATTAAATCTACAATATTGATACATTATTTATGTAAGCCAATATAATAACATTTATTTCAAATACTTCACTCATAACCTAACCTATTTTTTTGGATACTGCATATCAGTGCTACAAAAAGTAAATATAAAGTTTCTTGCGCCAGTCAATATTAGTAAAAATTAATAATTTGTATACACTCTAAAGGATCAGTAAATATAGAACATCGTGCATATAATAAGCGCACAATACAAACGCATTACTTTGTATTGAATTCTTTTAACCTTAAGCTAAAGTTTAAAACATATATCCATAAAAAGCGCTTGAAAAAAAATTAATCTATATTTGATATAGGCCTATATAATAGCGAAATATTACTTCAAATTATAGCTATAAAAATATCTAACAACCACTGTAATAATATAACATTGCTACATAACTGTATTATTTCTAAAAACTGTGCTAGCTAATATATTTATCTGTAAAGAATGTTTAAAGTATCAGTACTAAGTTAAATTCAATTTAAATAAAAGTTCGCCAGTCGCGACTATCAAGTGTCAGGTAGTTAGTCACTTTGCATTCAAATTAATATTTCACTAGTGAATCATCTGTTCGGACAAAAACAGAACTGAAGATAAAAACAATTATATCAAGTGGCAAGTATAATATAATAGTTCAGTGCATCCGTAAAAAGGAAATAATTAAAAATAATAAATGAATAATAAATACAAATATAAATAAAAAATCAAGCTTCTTTCTAAACATATGAAATAACATACTTTGCTACTGTCGTCTGAACTTTCATTTATTCTGAAAAAACTTTTAAAAATGTAGAAAAATTATTTTTATTGCATATAGTATTTTGTGTTTCCTTGTTCTAAATATCATGTTTCTTTTAATTACTTGTCAATCTCAGTGTTATGTTAAACGGTATCAATAATTAAAGTGAATGACGTTACCTAGTCATTATTGAAGCTACTATTTACGCCAAAAGATTGTTTATTTGTGGCGAGCATTATCTGTTGTGTATATGAATACTATTTTGTAATAAAATGTAGTATTATAAAAACAAATATAGTAAATAAATACGTATGGTTTTTAATAACAAGTCTACGCAAATGTATTCTAAAACTTCAAAGTCTAGATTGCATCATCTCTCTACATCCACGCTACATCTAACAACTTCGTAAATCACAACATTGTAAAAATTTATATTAAAGGCTCGAATGGTAAGTTGTCAATTACAACCCAAGAATGTTATAGTATTAATATTAGTATTCTTATTTAAATTCACTATTTCTTGATACACTGTTTTCGGAGCGTGCGCTCCTGCTACTGAGATTCCAGATAACGGGAGGTTATTAAAATTTTGTTTCGTATTTTAATCACTAATACCCTCCACCGTTACCGTCACCGTTACATTCCTTGACTATATTCTCTCTAACTTAGAACCTCGTTGTGTTGTCCCATGCAGAAAACTTTTTCCCTCGGATCACTATTCCTTGGATGTTTCTTTCGATTTCCTTCCCTCCACTACTACAAACCAGCCCCTCAAAAGTAGGTCACAACTTCTTTGGAAGAAAACCCCCTGGGGTGACATCTGCCGGGCTATTGAACTATTTCCTTGGTGTTTGTTAGAGGTAGGAACTGTTGACGACGCTGTGGACTTATTTACATCTGTTGTCCACTCAGCCATAAAGGACTTTGTGCCGGTGAAAGCATCAAAATCGAACAGGTTTCCGGTCTGGTACGACAATGAACTTCGTGAACTTCTTAAAAACAAAAAAACTTGCCTGGACTCTATGGAAATCACATCCGAGTGACTACACATACAAAAACTTTGCTAGAATTAGAAGTCTTGCCAAGAAGGTACAGCGGCGTAAATATTTTGAATACATGGACTCAATTGGTGATTTTACTGTTAGTAACCCTAAAGTCTTTTGGTCTGTAATTAAATCTAGAACATAATCTCCGGGCATACCGGCAACAGTTCAAGATGAAAATACTGTAGCGAGTGATGATCAACGACCAGACCTCTTCAATAACCACTTCTGCAAAACATTTACTTCCCTTCTCTCTACAACCCATCTCCCCCCTCTCCACCCCATCTGTTCGGACACCTTATCCATTCTCTCTACCACCCCGGGCGAAGTTCTGGCTCTCTTGCTATCGTTATCTCCACATAGATCACTTGAACCCAATAAAATTAGTCCTCTCTTTCTCGACAAAACTGCTTCAGTTATTGCGGTTCCTGTATCTATCTTATTCAATAGATGCTTTAAGGAAGGATATTATCCCACCAGTTGGAAACTAGCTCACGTGACCCCAATATATAAATCAGGACTTAAAGATCATGTATCCTCCTATAGGCCAATATCTCTTCTTTCTGTAATATCAATTATCTGCGAAAAAATAAAAAAAGACAGGCTACTTAAATTCACCTCACCTTACATCCATAGTTCTCAGCACGGCTTTGTACCGAAAAGCTCAAGTCTCTCAAACTTAAGTACTCTTCTTTCCTGTGCAGTCAAATGTATGAATAACAATACTCAATTAGATGTTATCTACTTTGATCTCTCGAAGGCCTTTGATTCTGTCAGTCACATTCATCTTCTTCATAAACTCTCCAATAGATTTAATGTACATGGCAAATTTCTCTCTCTAATCACAAGCTACTTGAAGGACCGTAAACAGAGAGTTGTTCTTTCATGGGCGACTTCTAACCCCCAACCTGTGATCTCAGGGGTGCCTCAGGGGAGTGTACTTGGGCCTCTGCTGTTTGTCCTGTATATGGATGATCTCTACACGCACTTATCAGCTCAACCTAGTGGCCTTCTCCTTTTTGCTGACGATTGTAAGTTATACAGAGAAATATCGTGTCTCCATGACATAATTGCTCTACAGGAAGACATAAATTACCTTACAAGCTGGTGTGAAATGTGGCACTTGAAACTCAACAGTAAGAAATGTGACAGTATTACTATTACTTTGAAAAAGTCTCCTGTCCCCTCCACATACCATATCAACGATTCCCCTATCACACATTCTGCTAGTCATAACGATCTTGGTGTCATCTTTGATTCAAAACTCACCTTCTCTGACCACATCTCCTCAATACTAAAGAATTCAATGCGCATGTTGGGACTTCTTTATCGATTCACCGAACTACGCGCTGTTTCTTCATTAGCAACTTTTTATAAGACTTTAATAGCGCCCAAGATCGAATACTGCTCTCCCATATGGGCCATGGCAGCACCTACACATCTCTCCAGACTTGATTCTGTTCTCAATTTCTTCATCGCTATAGTCCGTTTTCGTGTTCCTGCACTTCGAATATTATCTAAGAAGGAGCTCTTGCGACATCTTAATATTCAGACTCCTGAAGTACGCAGAATTATCTCTGACCTGAAATATCTACATAAAATAGTTAATGGAAGCTTAAGATCGGAAATATTACTTCAGGAACTATCCTTACGTGTCCCTTCCCGCATCACCCGGAATACCCACCTATTTCATCTTGCCCGTCCTAGGTTGGCTGTTACACAGAGGTCTCTTTTTTATAGAATACCAAACTGTTATAATCAAGTAACAACTGATGTGGACATTTTTTCGAGCTACCCAGTGTTTGAAAGAGCAATTAACGAGCTTTGACGGAATAGTTTTACTTTTACACTCTTTTTTCTAGGTTGTTATTGTTGTCTTGTTTTTTTTTCTTTCTTTTGTTAGCATGTCCCTGTGTAAAATGGCAAAGTTATGCTGTATCTGGGAATTTGTTCAATAAATAAAAATAAATACATGTGTAGCAGCAGATAGCTCTTTACACACTAGCAAATAATTTTTCGTCAACACAGTTTCGTCAGCATTACTTAGCACTCCTACAATCACGTTTCCCATTTTTTTTTTTTTTTTTTTTTTTTTTTTTTTACCACTGGAGTCTGTAGTTTCGTCCATACGTACCCAAGTATTTTTTGATGCGCAGATTTCGAGCGAATATGTTGTAAAGTTTGCTCGTAACACCTGTGCAGATAAGTTTTTCGCAATGTTGATTCGTCAAGCAGTTCAAAGTTCGTATATTTCACGAGAAACTTTCGTAATTCAGGATTCTTTAATTTAAACAGTGGAATATCTATTTATTTTATTTGTTTATTTATTTAACAATCACCAGATACAGCTCAGAGGCCATTTTACACTGGATATCTATTAACAACAATAACAATGGAAAGGATTTGGGAAGGTATCGGCCAGGGCCTGTTGGTAGGTACTATCCCAGCATTTACCTGGTAGGACAGGAAAACCCTGGAAAACCTCAGTCAGGATGGCCGGCAGTGGGAATCGAACCCACGACCTCGCGAATGCGAAGCCAACGCTCTAGCACTTGAGGTACTTCGCTCGGCAAACAGAGCTACTTCGCTCGGTGATTTTCGGATACAAAAGCTCTGCACAAATCCATTGAAAAAGCGGACAATTTTGACGGTTCGCCAGAACTAGACGCAATTGGTTGACCATAAATGCCTGACTCTTGTTCAAACGTGAAGCGGCAGCAAAATGCTTCCTACTCTCCAAATGCTGCATAATTTGTGAACGTTGGTCAGCCGCGACAGATTTACCACACGGTTGGCAAAATAGCACTTTGCCATCAGTAGAAAATACATCTTTATATTAGTCACAGAACGCTGGAAACGAGATGAAACACTTGCCTTCATTTTAGTCATTTTACAGTAAGGAAACACACACATTGCTAAAGCACCACTCAGAACACAATAAACGAAAAGACACGTAGTTACAACATTCAAAGTCCTGTAATGTTGTAACTGGCTTGTGGCTGGGTAGAATTCCCTCAACAGGACCTTATATGTAGATTAAAGTAAGGCGCCAGAAGTCTGCCAGTCAACGTGCTCAAAGACAAAACAAAGCTGTCACACTTAATATGAAAGAGATGGGGGGAAATAAGCAGTTTTTCTTTCGAAGATTTCGATGTAGCAGGCCTCAATGAGTGATTTTATGTTTTTAAAACGAAAATTCTTAAAATGTGTATTTACATACGGAAAACTGGAAAATATGTGTTTTTATGTAAAATGAAATTTGCTGTGGTGACATAAAAGGATATGATCAGCATTTTGGCAAAAGAAAGATCCTCTATCTCACTGAAGAAAAAACATTTATTTAAATAAAGTTCCGTTTCCTACTAATAATACTACCCAGATATCGAAAACTAGCCATCTGTTCTATTTTATCCCCACCTACTTCTATATCTGACACCGACTGCTTCTTTCTAATCACTATGGCTTTTGTTTTTCTAACATTTATTTTCATCCCATATTCTTCACAGCCCTTTTCTAACACCTTATTGATTTTCTTTTCAGATTCTGCAACAAGCTCCATATTATCTGCAAACCGTATACATCTAAACATTCTGCTTCCTCCTACTGAAATGCCCTCTTCATTTTGTAGGATCTTTTTAGATAGATATTAAATATTGTAAGCGAGAGACAGCATCCCTGTCGAATTGCCACATTGTCTACCCTTAATTTGTCATCTGTTTTGGCTGTAATCCAGAAGTTAGAAAATTAATCTGCAAAGGATAGTTCTAATTATTCCCCACCCCCAAAAAAAGAAAGAAAGAAAAAGCCCAAACAATGGCAATAATAGTAATGACTTCTCAAAATCAATCTAGCGGAAATTAAAATCATAGAGTTAATAGAAACAAGAATTTTAGGAATGATTTTTTAAAAAATGCATCAAAAGATTGCAATCTTGACCAATAATTAGATTTTGGATCAGGGGATTTTTGAACGGCCCGTAAATCGAATTTTCGTTTTTTTTTTTTTTTTTTTTTTTATTTATTTACGGAATAGGCACATCATACTGAGTTAAGTGATAGTTTGGGTTTGGCTACACTGCATGTACTTCTCCAGATATAAGGCGTACAAGAAAATTTTTGATTGAAATATATTGGATCTTTTGATCCAAGAAATGGAAAAATGTGTCATTGTAGAAATAAGAGAAGAAATTAGAACAAGGATGATCATTCTGATAGGCAAGAGGAACGAATATGTAATTGCAGCCATGAAACAGGTATTATAGTAACAATTCTGACGCCAATCAGGTGAATCATGTAACAGATATTAGTAAGAGACTTGTAAATAACGCTTCAAATATTAGTGTTCCACCACATAACAATCAGATGAGCGAAAATTTTATAAACCGTCATAATTTTAGTAATTCAATTGATGTTAGGCCTCCACGACCTACTTTTGTGAACGCTCTATCAAGTAATACGAATTTCCCATGCAGGTTTCCTTTTCCAAACTAGATTTGCCCTGCGTGAAGAGTGCTCACGGCAGGGAACAAATATTGGGTTGTACAGTCAGCGATAACAGTTCTTTCCGTTTGCTAAAATTTATTTTGGAAATAATGGTGGTGGGGCTGGAGCGTACAGAAAGTTACATTCTTTTTAATTTACTGAAAACTGTATTCAAATTGCTCTTTCATTCTGAAATTATTTACGAAGCTAATTTCAGCAAACGGAAATAACTTTTATCGCTGACTGTACCAATTCCAGTAATGCATTCAATCCAGAATGTGAGATTCTATAAGAATCTAATTAATGTAATTCAGTTGGGATAGCGATGTTTGATCTGATGAAGAAGAAACGAAAGGTGTTAGTAAAGTATAGTACCGCTCCATGCCACTGCTGAAATCAGTATTAAAGTTATGAAACGAAGAGTTTTTCGCTTTGTGTGATTCAGGAGCATCCGTTAGCTTATTAAATTGAGGAGGAAATTCAAAATTTTCACGGTAGCTTCAAAATTGATCAACATGTTTTGTAAAGTGGAAAAGGTTAATGAAGGTATAAAAAAATCATTTTTCTTCTGTAGATGAAATAAAGATAAAAGTTCACAGAGAATCGAATATATTGTTCAAACTTTCGTAATGAAGATCCTGGGAAACACTATTCGATCCGCAAATTGTTATTAATAGTTTAGTAGTAATGTGTGTAGTAGGTGTCAGTCCAGTTAGCATTCATTTAAACGTGGAACCAAATTATTCGGTGTTAAAGATTTTGGTATTGTAACAAACGAAGATTATGATAAAAATGAACTTATCATTTGGTATAAAAAAACTATTTATGCTGACTACCGTAGACCCGAGAAAATTAGAAATGAAGAATAGAACGCAACCCAAGAAGGAAGGTATAAAATTAAAGGAAGTGACATAGTATTTTTGTTATATAAAGTACCACTTCTTTGTAAACATAAAGTCTCTGGAAAGGTATTTGAGATAGTAAATCCACTTACTGGAGAATCTTGCGGTGTTCATTCTACAGATCATATGAAAATTTGGTGACTTATTCAAAAAAAAAAAATTGGATGGATCTTGCTTAAGAGGCCTCATCACTGCGAAATTAAAATACCGTTAATTTTACAGTAATTATATGATATCTTCAAATAGATAAAAGATAATCGAAAAGTGGAACAAGATCTCCCTAGACAATATTATTTTGCGTGAGATACCGTTATTACGACTCACTTATCTGCTTTCGATTTCCAGCCATTTAGAACATCGGCATTCATTTTTGCGTTTCTAAATAAATGCAAACGGAAAGCTACTAGGTGACTCGAGATAACGGTACCTCATGCAAAATAACATCGTCTAGGGAGGTCTTGATCCGCTTTTTGATAATCTTTTATCTATTTGAAGATATCATATAATTACTGTAAAATTAGCGGTATTTTAATTTCGCAGTGATAGGAACTCTTAAAAAAGCATGTAAGTGAAAAAGTATTAGATTTGATAGATCAAAGCAGTTCTAATGTGGATTCAAATGAACCTAAAACTTCTGTCAATATTAATCTTTCAGATGAAACCAAAGTAAACATATCTGTGTTCGATACTAATGAATATAATCAGTTGAATGTTGAATTGTTATTGGAAGAATTCATGAAATGTGATTCATACGTACAATATTTGAAAGTTAAACTGAATTGTTCAACGGAATTAGGAACTACTAATTCGTATTTGATATATGCGAAACTATACATGCTTTCGATAAGAAAAAATAAATTTTATAACGCCTCCTCTTCCCCCCAAAAAATTGGGATATGTTGTACGTCTCCTACAAGGCTCACAGGACATGAACTGAGATCGAATTTGTAAGCTATCCTTTCATAAGAAATATAGTGTAGTCTGTATGTAGATAAAGGAACGCTCTTGAAAATCATATAAATACTTCAGGGGAAGATCAGGGCTGCGGTGGCTCAGTAGTAGAGCGTTCACCTCTGATGGATGGGATCCTTGGTTCGATCCCAGCTTGCACCAAGTGAGCTTTGTAATAGACAAACACCGTGTGCGTGGATTTTCTTAGGATTCTCCCGTTTCCTTCCACTTTCTTCATTCCACCATTTCATTCATTTCTCGTCATCACCGTTTCCTTTAGCCTAGCCGGCATAACCGTGAAACGTAAAACTTCAAGATTTCATTTTTTTTTTCATTTCATTTCAGGGAAGAACAAATGGTAAAACACAATCGCATTGCGTTAATTATAGATGCATGTAAACGTATGATTCTCAAAAATAAGTATTAAAAACTTTTTAAACATGATTTACAACGGTAAAAGTTTGTTTCTGTCCAATTCATTTTTAGCACCGAGAAGGGTACCTTAATGTAGGTGACAGTTCACTAAATTTTCTAATGCAGGTAGAAAATTTCAATCTTTGGATGAAAGTAATAATCACACACGAAAACTTTTTTTTTTTTTTTTTTATCTCGACCAATGAAAAACGTGAACTTAAATAAACAAGCAATTGCATATCAGTCCGAAAATGTAACAATCCTTTAGCGAAATCTAGGATTGCAAGCCAGGTTTTTCTCTGGCAATTAAAAGAAGAAATATGATAGTCTTACCTCTAAGTACTGTTGATTTCGGTACCGGAAGTCCAATCAAGTACCTTCGCACAAAATCGTTAGCTGTGTTGACCGCAATCTGATAGTTACGCAAATTAATCGCCACAAGATCCGGATCCGGGTCATTATTGAAAATGGTGTGTGTTAAAAGATAAACCAGATAATTAGCCAGATAATCTCTGTTGTCTTCGATCACCCACATCATAGCAGCGTAGCAAGTGGCGAAGAGATTTCTTAAGTACTCGCTCTCCAAGTGCTTCTGATCTGATCGCAGCAACCAATAAGCAGAGAGGAAAAAGTCCAGTCCAACTCGCGACATCATTAGGTCAATGAAGCTAGCAGCGTGCAGAGGAGAGTGAATGAACTTGGCTATTCGACGTGCTGCTCGGTATCTTAATTTCGTCGCATCTTTACCAGGTATCAAAGGTAGGCCTAAGATACTTTCTCGGACTTTCCTAAGCTCGTTCTCTCGTTTGGCTTTTGTGTAAGGGGTCTGACTTAAATCGACTTCAAGCTGTGTTAACATAAAATTCAATTTCTCCAACGTGTCAGCCTCTGGCAACCCTAAGTTTTTCGCTTGGTTTCCAATGGGAGGTACGTAGAGTAGCTCAGCCTCCCCTTCATCAATTTCTAACGGACAGTAAGCAGCGTTTAGGAACATGGTTTCTTTCTCTGCGTTTCACATCACTAACTTGCCATTGCTAAGGTTATAAAAGTAAAAAAAAGTATTTATTTTCACACATTGTTAGCTATTTAAAGTTACAACCATACAGGCTTAGAATAAGCACGGTATCAACAGCTGCATAATTATAGAGAATAAGGCGCACAGACACAGATTTATGTTGCTGCAATAAAGAAATAGATACTACATATCAAATTACATTTCAATGTTCTTTATTTTAGAAAAAAAATGCAAAAATTTAAGTTAAACCTATCTTCTATTATTACATTACAGCCAGGGCCTTACTATATTAAACAGACATTATGATCAAAAATTTTTAATAATATTTTACCAAGACACTAGAATTCAATTTTTGGATCCAAAAATCTAATATATTTCAGTCAAAAATTTTCTTGTAAGCCTTATATCTGGAGAACTACATATAGTGTAGCGAAACCCAAAGTATCACTTAACTTAGTATGATGTGATTATTCTGTTATATATATATATATATATATATATATATATATAAAACTCGACTTAGGGGCCGTTCGAAAATTTTGTGGCCCCTGATCCACAAAGTAGTTATTGGCCAAGACCATAATCTTTTGATCCATTTATTACATCATTCCTAAAATCCTTGTAAAATTACACAACACTCTTGTTGTAGGAAAGAAATAATAAAAAAAAAATCACATAATAACACTCTTGTTGTAGGAAAGTAATAATAGGAAAAATTGTAGAAATTATTATTCGATGGAAAAAATCACATGTAATTAAAAGTATATTATAAATGAAATGATTAAAAGATAAATATGTACTGTAAATGTAATAAAAGCAATACTTTTAGCAACCATCAAATAAATATATTTAATAACCAGGGTAAGGACTCAGACAACTTTAATTTAAGCCTATGTCTCAAAATGTATACCTCATAGAGAAATGAAGAAGAAAATGAAATGGAGGTTTTCTTCAGAGGTAAAGAGTAAACTTAATGGCGCTAGTGTTCACAAAGGGCTATGGCTAGCCAGGTAAGGCATCGTTCCCAACTCCATTTTTTTTCTGGATTTCTAGACCACACTGCCACTATATTTAACTTGCTCCTGAATTATGTCATAATCCTGATTCGATACCAAAAATTCTGTGGTCCCACCAAGAAGAAATTGCATGAAAACTAAAATAATTATCTTGCTTGTTTTCCTTTCCTATTATGACCAGATCAAAGTATATATTTTTTTTTTATATATAGGATGTCCCAAAAGTACGTACCTATATTCTGATGTCAGATATTTTTTGAAAATACTCAAATCGCTGTATTAGTATTTATCGTGTTTGTAATAACCTTCTTTTAGTTATTCTATATGATATTTATTCCGTGTATTATATATATTTAGTTTCTAGATTAATTAATATTTAGTAGGTAATAACATTAAGTTGTATATACTTAAGTCTTCAACTAATGACGTTCTTAAGCATACTTCGCTGCTGCTAATCAGCGAGCCTTCTTTTTCTTCTATGACATAACACGTAGCCTGCTTTTCTCGGTATTCTGTGCACTAGATGAAGGATTAAACACAAATGGAAGTAATGGTTCCTATTGAATTCTAATTTTGTCTACTAAAAATATTTTACTAAATGACAGTTGTTGCTTTTGGTATACGCAGTGTGAATGAACTTAAAATTCTGACTTGTTATGAATGCTAAAATCCTTCGAGTGAAATAAGTGACAGTATTAGCAAAAAATTGATTACTTACCAATAAATCCTCCCGAGGGAAAACTAAATATTTTCCAAACGTATCGAAACAACAAGTTAATTCATCCGTCTTCAATAGTCAGGTAACAAGGAGAAAAATGGATGAAAGAAATATGGTATGGAAAAAGGATTACATGCCACCAAATAAATATAATGTGAGAGATGGGTACTACGAGGGAAAGGAGTTGAGTTGAAGGAAGTGACAAGTCTGTTACGTTACTTTTGCCAGTTCTAAAATATACATCAAAGGTAGGTAAATAGATTTTATCAATGTTGCCAGAATCCAGACTTAAAGCTGGTTTATATCAATAAAAAATTATTCTTTAATTATTTTTTTTCTGAGCCTATTACATTAAGTTGTTTTATATTATGTGTATGTTGTTTTAGGTGAAGTGAATTCCGACATACTTTCTTCTTGTCACTTTTGTTGATTGTCTAATGTGTTTTTTAATTCGGGTGTTATTGCACTTAGTTTGACCTATGTATGAAGATTCACATTCACACTGAGCACGATAAATACCTGACTTATTTAGTGGATCAACAAAATAACTTTTAAAGTCAGTAAGATGTTTTTCTAAACTTTTTGGGGGGTACTGGAAGCAGATATGTTATCTTTTGCAAGAATACGTTGAATTTTTGTCGATAATTCTGAAAAGTTAGGAATTCTTAGCCAAGTTTTTGCTTCTTTGGAAATATCTGTTTTAGGTTGTTGCACCAATATGCATGTTTGGCTAAACCACTTTTGTAACATACGGAACTTAACTTTTTTTGTCCTATTTGATATAAAAACTATTTCGCCATTGAGATCATTTGGACGATCACAAATTAATAATGCCCTACGAAAGAAATTCTCCCAAATATTGGCCTTGTACAGTGGTGGATGGGCTGAGAGTTGATGTATGTAATTAGTACCTGCAGTGAGTTTTCTTTATACTGTTGTTATCAATTCATTGTGCGATCGGGTAATCAGTTAATCTGAAAAAGGAAGACAGTTATTAGATTCACGCTCGAAGGTGAACTTCAACCTAGGATGCTGATTATTGGTTTCAATAGTGGTTTCAAATATGTTGTAAAAAAAAGTAAAGTCAACAGTTTATCATCACTTGTAAATGCTATTTTACTTACGTCCATAATACGGTACTGATATGTATCCGTTCATGCCGTTGGAACTTACTATTAATATTACACGATCTTGGTTATTACAAAATGGTGTATTTGCCTATGAAACTAAATTTTATTACAATTGCTTGAGGCCTGTTTAACAACCAATGTATTTCAATTTCAAAGCAATTACTTTTCTCAGAATGATGGTCAAGCCATGTGTAACACACTAACCCCGATACTGTCCAATATTGTTTTAAATTAGATAGAAACTTCTAGTTTACAGTAGGATATATTTAAGTATATATAAGTTATTTTGTTGACCACTAAACAAGTCAGGTATTTATCGTGCTCAATGTGAATGTGACTCCTCATATATAGGTCAAACCAAACGTAATATCAACAACTGAATTAAAGAACATATTAGACAATTATAAAAGTCTGAAAAAGAAGTTATGTCGGAATTGGCGCTTCACTTAAAATAACATACAATACAAAGCACGTTGATGTGATATGTTCAGCAAAAACAAAGAAACAGCGGGAGATTAAACAATCATTCTTTTTTCACCATGTTAAAATCTGATTCCCTAGCTTCTATGCAATCCGCACAGAAGTAAAGAAATGTTGGTTGCATATAATAAAAGGATTTTATTTTCCTTACCGCAAAATGCCCATCCGAATATCCCATAATGGAATTACGTGTTCCTCTTTAGTGTATTAGTAGAGTTTCTTTTCTTTTAATTTCTAGTGTCAGTAAATCAAATAATTAAACGTCTTTTATCGAATTCATTAACCTCACCATAAATTTCTGGTCAGGATCCTGTAATTCCTCGATCTATTCCTCGTTATTATAAATGTGTAGTTGAATAAACGTAAACTTACTTATATCAAGGTCTGCTCGATTTTTGGATAAAGAGACTGATAGTACATATATATGATAATTTGATTCAAATGTTAGTCTAAATAGTAAAATAACAATATCGATTTAGATGTTAGATTGTGTCAGTATTCAAATATATAGATGCTGATGTTTAAAATTTATGACAAATTTCAGCAACATGAGTGCGATTCTTAGAGGGAAGCATACAGAGTTTAGTAGGCCATAACTATATAACTTGATAACATCAACAAATAAATGGTTAAATTTCAACAGGCATAATAAAAGATTGTTTAAATTTTGTTTACCTAAATTCAATTCTCTTGGCAAAATACTGTCCTTGGTGATCACAAACACCATAATTTGCACTACTTAGCTGTCATTGTGATTGAATTATGTTAAATATAGAACTTGTGACTTACACAGCAACACTATGTATCTAGTTATTAATTAATCGTTTCCTATACAACAGACCACCGTCACAGAAGTAGCCTACTTGTGATAATATATTTGTGTTTCACAATGAGTACTTAGCGTAATCATATTTAATTTTCTATTGTTGCCGGCTGTTTCCATCCATTACAAGGAAAAGAATGCGAGTCCATCTTGCATTGACTCAGTCCTAAAAACATCCTTCCTGCCATAGTTAGATTTAGAATTCCCGAGTTACATGATCATTCCAGACAGGAATTAATGTCTTTAATGAAACTATGTACCCTTGACAAACGACACCGCGCTGCTGATTTACTTTATCTGTGTAAGATTATCAATCGTAAAACTCATTCTGAATTCTTATTATCGCAGATTAACTTTCGGGTTCCTCCGTGGCAAACTCAACTATCTTAATTTGCTAGCTTACGAGAAACCTAGGATATCAATTGTTCAGCCCTCCTTGTATTATAGACTAGCGCATAACTACAACAGTTCTCAATATTTTTACTTCCGAACGAAACTTTAAAACTCAATTGAAGAGAATATTGTATATTGAGAGGTGAACCTTCTTTGTATTTGTTTGTTACTTTTGTTATTCTTTCTATAATTTTATAATTTTTTATGTTGTTAAGTTTCAGCCAATTGGCCTTGTGCTGTTTGAAAGTTAGTGAATAAATAAATAAATACAAAGAGTGTTCAAAAAGTTTTGCATAGTGGTCTCTAATTTTTTTATTTGTTGCAGGAGAATGAATTTTTTTGTGAACATACTTAGATCATTTAGCTATAAGTTGGTACATAAAAGTATTTTCTTTTATTTACAAGTGAGCCATAATGGACCGTGAAGTAGATGTCAGGTTGCAACAACGGTCGGTGATGGAGTTCCTCTTCAAGACTGGCGATGACTCTGCCACATTGATTCACAGGAAATTGCTCCCTGTTTATGGGGAGGACACATTGGATCGCAGCAGTACCCAGCGGTGGCTGCAGAGGTTTAAAGAAGGTGATTTCTCTCTACTGGACAATCCATGATGCGGTAGATCATCAACTGTAGTGAGTGATGTGAATAAGGAGACCATTAATCAAATCATCCAAAATGACAAATGTGTGACGACACGATAGCTTGCTGAAATGACTGGTTTGTCATTGGGTAGTGTGGTATCAGTGGTACAGTCACTAGGGTACAGAAAAATCTGTGCACGTTGGGTGCCTAGATTATTGACAAGAGAAATGAAAGAGATGAAGGATGTGTGCGAGGGTCTCATAACGACCTTTACTGAAGAGTGGAAACAGTGTTTTGACGTCGTCATTACCCAGGATGAAACGTGGTTGTTTTTGTCCGATCCTGAGAGCAAAACACGTCTGAAGGCCCACTTGCGCGGTAAAACATTTGATAGTGAGAAAAACCTTATTTTCTGTGTCAAGCGATGGTGTAAAAGTCAATCCCCAGAATTTTACCAAAGTGCATTTACATCATGGAAAGAACGTTGGACCAGATGCGTCACAGCTGATGGAGGCTACATTGAGTAGGCTCAGTGTATAGCTAAATGTTCCAAGTATGTTCACAAAAAATTTCATTCTCCTCCTGCAACAAATAAAAAAAAAAGAAAGAAAAAAAAGAGACCACTGTGCGAAACGTTTTGAACACCCTTTGTAAATAAATAAATAAATAAAAATAAATCTCTATAATTCTTAGGTAAAATTAATATATTCATTGTTATATTCAACTCGATAATGCAAACATATTTTCTTTCCAAAATATTCTATAGAACACGGAATTTAAAGTGTCAAATTTGGAAATTGCAAAGTACATAACATTGATTACATAATAAACATTCAAACAATATAATAGAACAAGAAACTATAAAATGCATAATAATGAAGATGACAACGAATATAACGAGTCTTGAAACGGGCCGATAGAATTCAGGGCGTTCCACCTTTGAAGAACTATCTTAGGAAAAAACAATTTGGTGGTATGAATGAGGTTGAAGAGGCTGAAGGCGCGTGCACACTACAATTTTGCTAAACAGGATATCAGACTGGGGTTCAAAGATGGCGTAAACGAATCACTGTTGAGTGCTGAATAGTATCAAACCTTACTCTATCACCATACACAGTTTTGAATGAGTTATGTTGATTAAGGATAGAACTATAAGGGCTGTTGCATTACTTTCAGTACCGACCTCGTATTTCGCTAACACTTCATCAGATAGGAGGATAAGAAATACAGGACGAGTGAAAAATAAATATAGTAATCAAGACAGGAGCGGATCCAGGACCGATTTCTGGGGGGGTTGTCATACTGTCAGTTAGAGCTACTTTTAAGAGCTCCAAACTCTGGGATGGGTTTTATTTATATATATAAAATAAAAAAAGTTTCTTCTTCTGGGGGGGTCGATCGCCCTCCCCCCTGGATACGCCCCTGAATCAAGAAGTGTCCAGTTAGACATCATGATACATACCCCTGCCAAGTTGAAAAGGGGGAAGGGGAGAGCAATCAATAAATGAAGATACAAATAGTATTTTCTTTCTTCTTTCTCCAGTCTATTTGACGAAATATTCAGCGAAAAGACAAAAAACTTGTTTCTATCTTTTATAAGTGAATATTTGTTTCGTAGGATATTTTAACATAAGATTAACTTTTACTCAATTTCAGGCTTTCCAATGCTACTATAATATTCACTCAGTGGTATCAACCTTATATGCAGACGATACAAGTACTCGTATTCTCATTACACGTGAAAATTATGACACACTACAACATAAACAATCAATTACAACAATGGCTTACTTTACACGGTTTAACAGTAAATACAGAAAAATTGGTGGCCTTGAACTTTCACCATTTACGAAACAAACATACTCACGAATAAATGTATCAATCATGAATTCTGACTTAAAGTATTTTTAACTTCAACAAATTTCTTAGATCTTCATATAAGTAATACTCTTACCTGGGATACCCACATAATGTCGTTAGCACAAAAACTTAATAAGGTTTCCTATGCCTTGAAATTTGTTAAAAATATTTTGGATATAAATATCTGTAGAAGCATTTATTTTGGTATCTTTCAATCTTTGTTAATGTACGGCATTATCTTCTGGGGAAATAATTCAAAAAGTAAATTAATTTTCTGTTTAAAAAAAAAAAAAAAAAGTTGTTAGAGTAAACGAACCACGTAAAAAACTTGTTATAAGACTACAAATATAACCACTGCCATGTCTTTATGTGTTACAGTTATTAATTTTCACGCGCCAGAATCTTAATACATTCTTTGCCAATAAAGGAAACTTTCATTGTCATAATGCTAGATATAGGGACAATCTCTCCAAATTCAAAATCACCATAAAGAATTGTTCAAAATGGTCCCATATACTTAGGTCCAACATTGTATAATAACCTTCCTAAAGATATTCGTAACATTGAATCAATAAATGTATTTAAATCAGTTACAAAGAAGTATCTATTGGACAATTGTTTTTATTCAGTAGATTTTTATTCATACCTGTCTGCCAAATGCGGCTTGTAGGTTGTATTGTATTTTTGTTTCACACAACACCATAGCGTTATTGTATTTTAGTATGTAATAACTATTTCTTTGTATCTCATTTATTGACGTGTCTGATTCACACGCTCATCTTCCTTCGAGCTTCATGTATGACTTATGGTTGAAAATGAAATGAAAAATATATATATATATAGGAAATCACGACGAAAAAATATAGGAGGTTTCGTGAAGCTGTGAAAAAGGAACATTTTAATTATCCAATAGGTAGAAATAAAAAAAAAAAAAAATCTTGTCCGAGCATCTTCATCAGTCTAGTAGCTACTTCAATTTCCTTCTGTCCTGTTTCGTCCATTTCATTTAATTTCTTCAGAGACGATTCACTCTTGGAAACTTCCTATGATATAGTAGCCTCTTGCTTCGCATTTCTTAACGCACTTTCTTCTCTAGAAATCTTTGCCACTGCGGCTTCTTTGGATCTGCACTCTTCTAAGTAATCTTTATACTTTCTCCAAGCATTCTGCATAGCATCTATTAATTGCTTTGTAACAGGTAGGTTTTCAACTTTTTCTCCATTCATTCTAATGCTGTCCTTAACAATTCTCAAAGCCTTTACACTCTCGTGTCTAAGATGGGATCGATCACTTCCTAAAATGTGTTTGTTCTCTGAGAAATTACGTTTCACATCAGCACTATCATGAAATACTAAGAGGCGTTTTGATCACTTTAGACATCACTGGATAATTAATTTTTCCACGTGAATTTCTTCCTCTGTCATGGCATGGAATTAATTCCCCGATCACCTCTGATGGTCAGACCAATATACCAGTAATGACCGATACAAATATCCACGTATCAGCAATAAGTAACGACTCAAGTGCAAATGCAAAAAATAAAGATTCATGTGCAAAGGTTATAAGCGACCCAAGTGCAAACTTTGGGGAAGGAGAAAGAGAGAAACCAATGAGAAACAAAAAGCTTCCAAAAAACTTATCAGATGATTTTTTAGTCATGATAAGCACAAACAAAGCAAACCAAACATAATACCAATAAAAGTCTATCACCAAAATGTGCAGAGGTGGAACACTCAAAAAAGGCTTATGTTAGAAATAGCGATGTTAGATGATTTACGTGATGTAGATATTATATGCTTAATTGAACACTGGCACAAGGTAAATGAAATAGAGTACCTACATGTAAAAGGTTTCAAATTACTAGCAAATTCAAGTAGATGTAACATAAACAGAGGGGGTCGTGCATATTGGTTAAAGCAGGCTTGGATGCAAACGAAAATACGAAATTTGAAAATTTTAATGTAGATAAACATTTTGAAAGTAGCATAGTAGAATTATTGCAATTAAATTTAGCTATAGTATGTGTATATAGAACACCTGACGGTAACTTAGACTTTTTCACAAACAAACTGGAAACAATTGTTAGATATTACCAAGAAAGAAGAAAAAACGTAGCAGTAATAGGGGATATAAATGTTGATTTTATGAAAACCGAAAAGATTGATTTTAAATTTAATGCTATGTTAGAAACGTATGGCCTGAAAACAATCGTACGAACACCTACTAGAATAACCGAAAATAGCAAAACAGCAATAGATCAACTTCTGATAAATGACTTAATATTAAATAGTCATGCTAGGGTAGTAAACACTGGGTTTTCTGACCATCTCGGTCAACTCTTCACTATTAATGTACCAATAAATAAAAGTACGTCTTTAAAACGGGAACAAGAAAAAATACACGCATATAGGCGGAATTTTAATACAAATAACATTATGCACTTTAAAATGTTAATTAAAGATGAAAATTGGGAAGAAGTACTTTTGCACAATGACGTATGAGGGCCATCCGGAAAGTGGTACCCGTTTGTGCAATAAAGACACAGTAGTACATATTAACAAATATACACATTTTTATTGGAAAGAGCATACTTTACACTACTTCTCCACATAATCACCAAGCAAATTGAGGCACTTGTCATACCGTGTGACGAGTTTTTGTATTCCAGCGTCACAGTCCTCCGCCGCCAGCGTATTGAGATACGTAGTCACGCCTCGTTTAAGTTCTTCATCGCTGTCAAATCTTTTTCCCGCCAGAAAGTCTTTAATCTTCGTAAAGAGATGAAAATTCGAAGGGGCCAAGTCCGGGCTATACGGTGGATGGTCGAAGGTTTCCCACTTGAATTGCTGCAGAAGTTGTGTTTTCGCTCGGGGGGCCTGGTATTGTCATGAAGGAGAATGACGCCTGTAGACAACAGACCTCGCCGTCGATTTTGTATTGTCCGCCGTAATTTCTTTAATGTTTCACAATACGCATTAGCATATTATCTCTCCACGGGCCATAAAATCAATGAGCAGTACACCTCGTCGATCCCAGAATATGGTTGCCATGAGTTTCCTGGTGGACGGAACTTTCTTGAATTTTTTTGGTTTGGTTGGTGAATGAGCGTGATGCCACTCCATGGACTGCCATTTACTCTCAGGTGATGCATAACAAACCCATGTTTCGTCCCCTGTAATGATGCGATTCAGGAAAGAGTCTCTTTCATCGGAATAACGTCCCAGAAACGTCAGTGCTGCAGCCATACGCTTTCTTTTGTGCTCATCTGTGAGCATGCGAGGGACCCACCTTGCACAGATTTTTGAATAATGCAGATGGTCTTTGACAATTTCATGAACAATTTTTCGAGACACATTAGGAAAATGTTCACAGAGTTCATCAATTGTGACGCGCCGATCGTTCCTCACGCATTCGTCTACTGACCTCATTAGTTCGTCTGTAATGACATATGGTCCTCCTGAACGCTCCTCGTCGTGTGTACTCCCCCTCCCCAGGTTGAAGTTGCGACATCAGCGCCGAACAGACGACTTGTCCATCACATTGTCTCCATACACCTCCTTTAATTGGCGATGAATTTCACAAGGTCGAATGTTTCGTGCATTAAGAAATTTAATCACGGCCCTCACTTCACAACTGGCGGGGTTCTCAATTCGTTTAATCATTATAAACGAGTACAGACACAACACAGGCACTGCTAGCGTCACGCAACCTCGCACAGAGCAGGCAGACAAGCCACTGACACGGTCTGACCTTGCCCAGCAGCTCCCCGAGTCGTCAGCGCTTCATGCGGCGCAAACGGGCACCACTTTCCGGATGGCCCTCGTAAATGAAGCCTGGAACGTTTTTCTTGATAACTTTAGTTACTATTTCAATGTAGCTTTTCCCAAAAAGAGTGTTACTTTACAAACAAAACCTTCCAAACAATGGTGTACTCAGGGTATTAAAATTTCCAGTCAAAAAATGAAAACACTAAACTTGTTAAGGAAGGAAGGAAATACTGCAGCATTCGAAAAATATTACAAGAAATATAAAAATATATATAAACATGTAATTATAGCAGCAAAACAAATGCACAGCGAAACTATAGTACAGCATTCGTCTAATAAGACCAAAGCGTTGTGGTCATTAGTAAATAATGAACTAAAAATAAATCAAACAAGAGAAAATATTACTGAAATAAAACGCAATGATGAAGTAATTCATAACCCACAAATGATTTCAGACACATTCAATTCTTATTACACAAATTTAAGTAGAATATATGACAAACACAAAAATAGCAACCAATTTGGGAAAGTTAACATAAGAAATAATCTAAATTCAATGTATATATATCCTGTAAATGTGACCGACGTAATTAAAATTATCAATCAAATGAAAAATAAATGGTCAGCAGGCTTTGATGAAGTACCGCCTGCGCTTATCAAAAAAAGTTGTAAACAGTTCTCTAGCTGAAGTTTTATGCTATTTAATAAACCTTTCTTTCCAAACAGGAGTATTTCCTGATAAAATAAAAGTTACCAAAGTTAAACCAATTTATAAAAAGGGGGATAAAGTGCATATCAGGAACTATAGACCGATTTCGATTTCTCTTATTACAACATTTGCGAAAATATTAGAATTAGCAATGAACAAACAGGTTACACTATATTTACAAAGTACTGGAACAATTTCAAAAGATCAACATGGATTTATTCAGGAAAAATCAACGAAAACCGCTATTTATTAATATCTGAATTACGTAAGCGAACTACTAGATAAAAGAAATAAGTGCATAGGATTGTTTTTAGACCTTACTAAAGCGTTTGACTTAGTGCCTCATAGAGAACTTTAGAGAAATGTGGAATAAGAGGAGTAATAAGAAACTGGTTTCGTTCATATTTGACAGATAGAATGCAGGTGGTGGAAATAACCAAGAGTAGATGGGAGAAACTCAAAAGTAACTACTTTCACATCTACTGTACAATGAATAAAATAAAATGCGGCGTACCACAAAGATCAATTCTTGGGCCATTACTGTTTTTGATATATATAAACAATCTTCCGGATAATTTAAACTTTGCAAAAGCCACATTAAAAACCTTGTCAATAAGCTTTAAATTAACAAACAACAATCTAGATAAAGGAAGTATAAAAATAGGAGAAAACGAAATAAAACTAGTTAGTTCCGTAAAATTTTTAGGTGTACATATATATCAGCAAATTTAAAATGGGATTATCATATAGAAAAATTGCGAATAGGTTAAGAAAAATGTGTTTCGCCGTACAAACCATTAAAAATACTATACACCGAAATGCAGCAAAAATATGATATTACTGATGATATAATCTATATTAAGATATGGATTAATATTTTGGGGAAATACTGTAAAAAGTAAAGATATTTTTGTTCTTCAAAAAAGAATTGTACGAATCCTAGCTGGTGTAGGACCCCGAGAGTCCTGTAGGAAATATTTTAAAGAACTAGCTATACTACCTTTACCATGTTTGTATATATATTGCTTAATAGAATTTGTAAGATCCAATATAAATGAGTACACAACAAACCGTGACGTCCATGGTTATAACACAAGAAAAAAGACTAATTTTCATCCACCAAACCATAGAACAGCAATGTACGAAAAGGGAGTAAAGTATGATGGTATTATGCTATACAATAAGTTACCAAACAAATTGAAGGTAATCAAGTGTAATGTTACATTCAAAAGAAAATTAAAAGAATACCTATTGTCACACTGCTTCTATACAATAGATGAATATAATCAGTTAGTCACAATGTAAATAGTAGTAACAAAGTAACAAGATAGGTCCATTTATATATAAGGTATGCTGTAGTATTGGTATAATGATATTTCAAATTACTATAATGTATAAATTATGTTTAACAAATGTGTCTAATATATGTACTGCTTCAATTAACCATGACGAATCCCATGTACTATCGGAAAATTATTTCCAAGTTTGTACAGAATGGAGGATAAATAAAATGAAATGAAATACCCTTACCCAGTATTGATCCACGGGCAAGTATCTGACATCATCACACTCAGTTTTTTCCATAAACCAAGAATCTTCGATAAGTGGCTCCACAAAAGAGAGTTTCCTGTCGTTCACGAAAACATCGATGTTCTTGCAATCTGCAAATACATGCTTCAATTCTTTTGCCTAATACCGTAAAAAGGATAAACGAGTAATCTCCTTTCTGAATAGTGGATGTAGACACTGCACGTACTTCAACAATGATTACGATGTTGATAATTTCTTAAGCAGTTGTGAAACTACACAAATGTAAAATCGCTTTACATTCTCCCTGAATTCCCTGTATATTGTTTGGTGTAATTATCTTTAGACAATAAGCAGGAAAGGATGAAACACAGTAAAGCCTTCATTCAACCACCCTACTGTGGAGACAAAAGGCGTTCCAACTACTCACACCTTATTTCCTTACGTTATTTTCACAAGTGGAAGTAGCAATGCCACAAAAATATAGGAGGTTTCGTTAAAATATAGGAAATATAGGAGTTTATAGGAAGAGTCGCAAATATATAGGAAAAATAGGAAATATAGGAGCATTAGAAAGCCTGCCACATGTTCTTACTTTATACGGAAGCCTAACCGCACTCTTTTTACATTAATTCAATATTCGAAATCAAGACGGAACTCGTCTTACTGATTAATGTACGTGTACCATTTATCAAGTTTTAATCAAAAGTTTCCGTGTAATTGTTCTAAATAATGAAGTCAATTCAATGTTGTAGGGTGAGCTTCCCATATATCTTGTTTTACTGATTAATATGGGAAGTATTCTGAGACACTAGGCCAAGGAGCACGAGAGCGCTATCACTTGAGAGTTTTAGTGTCCCCTAGAGAACAGGTATTTGGCATCATTCACTTCGTTATAAAGCTATACTAGTGTGAAGGGCCTATCAGGTTTGCCATAAGGACCAGACTGTGTCCCGTGATCAGGTCAAAAGTGACGTTGCGTGCTAAATCGAGTCCGGAGATTCCAAATCCAGATGTGAGATATTTCAACAGGATGTCCACACAATTTGGCGAAAAAAAAATCCTAACTTTCCATGACGGAAGTTCCAGATTTCCCTGACTACTGAATAATTTAAAAATATAGAAAAAAGAAAGAAACCCTAGCCCCTACCCTCCCCATAGTTGGCCTTGTTCTATCTCCGCTTCTGTTTCTTTCTTTTTTCAATTTTCTTTAATCTAAAAGAATGTAAATTTACAAATATATGCATTACGCCGATATTGCTTACATATTACACAAAATGTAGTTACAAACGAAAGTACGTAAGTATGCAGAGTACTTAAGATATGAAAAAAAAACTACACATTATAATATTAATTACACAGTATTATAATATTGTTTATATTAATAAAGTTGTACATGATTTTACTGATCACAAACAAAGACATTATGTAACACATACCTTTGCCGGTGCAGTTGTTAAATGCACCCCATTTAACAACTTGTTTTCCTTTCTCGCATAGTTTTCTTCTCATTTATCTGAATATCCTTCTTGTTCTCTCCGCAGTTTAATTTTCTTCTTCCTCCAGCTCCTTTAGTTGTTGCTGAATCTTCAATTTCTCTCTCCTCTTCTCCTCTCCAGCATTCATTTCTCTTTTCTTTTCCAAATACACCTGATATTGTCTCATTGAACTTCTCACTGAATTTATCATACCTCTTGTAATTATTAATCCTGATGATCCACCTATTCTAATCACAAAATCATATATGATCCGTTGAGCCACCAGAGATTCTTCTTGTAAGTTCTCAACAATGAGATTTTTGTTTATTGAAAAATCACTTTCAACAAATGCGTTTCCGTGAGAGAAGATAAAATACAGCTTCATAATAGACCATATGTTAATGAGATCTTTCTCATTTCCTAAGAGTAAGTAAAAAAAATCATCAAATCCAATACCATCTCCGTACTTGGCTATGAAATCGTTGGAATGTTCTTTAAATCTTTCAATCTGAACTTTCACTGTGAGCTGGAGATGGTATTGTTCTCGTGTTCTCAGCCACTTGTCCAGATATCCTCTTGGCACCATGCAATTCTTCTAGAACAGCGTCTACTCTGAGCAACTATGCCAGAACGCAGTTAGATGTGTTTTTTCTCGCAGAAAATTAGTTTTAACAACTATTTCAGAGAACACTGTCTCCCTCAATATCATCATTGGGAACACCATATTTTGCATCCAGTAATCCAGTAACAATAAAGAAATTAACACTATTTCATAAATTCAATAACTAAACAATGGACCTAAATCGATTTTTCCCTGACCAATCTGCCATTTCCCTGAAACATTTTTACTTTCCTGACCTTTTCCTGATTTTCCAGAATGTGGACACTCTGTTCAAGCACGTAACCTCCGCGTGGAGCGCACTGGGTAATTCGCAGAAGATGCATATACTTTATCATTATTATTGATTTTACTGAAACAACTCGACTTTTGATAATATTCTATTCACATTTACCTTACGTGCTATACATCGTTTTTAAACTCTTCATTATGTCTTTGCAATAAGCTTTTAATTAGCGATCTCCTTATTATACCTTCTGAGATATGTAGACGAATTCATATATCATTGATTTTCCATTGACTCTAATGTTAATGTTTCGTGCTTTTTGACTATGTTCCATCGATTTTAGAACAATTTGCATTTGGAATATAGACTCTAGTAGTCTCTTCTACATTTGAGCTGAATTTCAGTCATTTTCCCCAAAGTCTGTTCACATCATTGCAACCAAATAGGTCCTTTCCCTATTGTGAAAAAAAAAAAAAAAAAAAAAATTCTTTATTGATTTTTCAAGCAAATCTTTCTTAAGATTGTTTTGTGAAAATTTCACAAAGTCCAACCTCCAAATGTGTTTGGCATAACTCAGGAACCAAACACTAGTACATCATAATTTTCACACTTCTGTATAACAGATCATAGTATATCGCCGTGCCAAATTTGACCTACATCAGTTAAGTTTGGATACAACTCGTCCGATCAAACCCCAAGGTTGATACCCTATAATTTGGGGACCAAACGCCTGTACACCATATTTCGTATGTGTACTAAGCTTATCAAGATTACCACCATGCCAAGTTTGATCGATATCGGATGAACTTGTACATATATACGAGGGAGGATAAGAAACTAAGGTTACAGGGCCGATATTTTTGGAGTTCCATCTATTATAGAGGAATGAGGAGTTGTGGTAATTTTAATACATGGAGTTGGCAACTGTACAGAGCTTCAGGCACCCGCCACAAATGGCGACTCGTTTGGAAAACTGGTCTCACGAAGAAGTCTGCACAGTTATTTGGATGAAATTCACCGACAGCTGGTAAAGGTTTACAAAGAAACTGTAATGTCTCGTTAGCATGTCACAGAATGTTGTCAAAAGTTTGCCGCTGGTAGAGAAAACGTCACCGTCGAGAAGCGGAATGGCCGACCCAGCACGGCACCAACAGATTTGAACACAGCTGACGTGGTGGAGCTAATTCAAGACAACTGGAGGATCACGTTACGCTCTAAGCGACTTTCACCTGTTCCCCCACTTGATGCTGCATCTCAGAGGCCGTCGCTTCGCTTCAGACGAGGAGGTGAAATACTTCGTGACAACGTGGCTGAACACGCAAGGGCAGGATTTTACTACGAGGGAATCTTCAAACTCATCCCACGATGCAATAAATGTCTCAAACGATATGAAGGCTATGTCGAAAAGTAATCTAATGTATGTACTATCTGTTGCTGTATTGGTTGTATGAAATAATATGTACAAGTTTCACTGCAGGCTTTGTAACCTTACTTTCTGAACAGCCCTCATGCATATAATATCCTTGATTTTCAGAGAAAATCAATGGAGGAATGAAAATAGAGTAGTTGAAATGTAATTTTAATGTTAAGAAAATCTTTTCTTAGCTGCACATATGCATGTTATACCCTTTAATTCATCTAAATGAAATGCACAACCTCTTTCTACAAATAGATATAAAAAATCTGAAAATAAATTGGTATCAAGAGTTGAATAATATATCCAATAACATTACTGAAGAGAAGAAATACTATTTTAAATCAGCACAGATTTCGTTAGTCCTTTTCCATTTATGTACAACAAAGATATAAAATAGTTTCTCGCCCTCCACGGCGTCAAACAGCGTCTCGCTGCTCAGCTGGAATGTCCCACCCATAAGAAGGATCAGTAGCCACTGCCATATAGACGAGGGCTCCACGACCAGGGATGGGCTTGGAAGCTACGTAAGTGCGGCCATCTTGAGACCAATGGGAGAAGAAACCTCTGTTCTCCAATCCAGCTTTCAGCCATTCCACTGCACCTGCCTCTGGCGCCAAGTCCAGCATCCATTCTTCCTGTAACAGAAAAGGTTCTCTGCTAAATATTTGTTTCACATGGGACAATGGGTATGTTCCCATCCATTTTATAATGTAATTTTAAAATATCTACGAGGTTTCTCTAACATCTTGGGTCAAATTTATACAGAAGGTAAAGGAGTCCACTATAAATTTTTGAGGTGGGGAACCTAAGGTCGGAAACACCTATTGCAAGCGCCGCGCCATCTGAAACGAGTAAGAGCTTGCTGTAATTACTTTATTTATTCTCTCGATGTAACCTGCTTTATTAGGTATAACATTACATCTGATTGCTTAACTTTTATTACAAATAAACCACAACTTCATTTTACGTACAAACAGCTCACAATAACTAAAGTGGTGACCACCAACCTCGATACATGTAGTACAACGCTACATGAAGTTTTGCCGCACTCTCTGATATATCACTAATGCCTGTTGCGCAATCAAGCAGACAGTTAGGACCCTAGAAAGTAGGTCCTTCTGGATTTCATATACTAATAACTTGATGTGTCCCCAAAGAAAAATCGAAAGGAGTGAGATCCGGCGCGCACGTTGGCCAATGGATGGAACCTTCCCTTCCAATCCAACGATCAGGGAAGTTGGTACCCAAATGATGGGGAACATCAAGATTGAAGTGGGCAAGTGAGTTATCGTGTTGCATCCACATTTTCAGTGCATCTCGAAGGAACAGTACATACCGTTGTTGTTCATCCAAACAAGGAAGCAAGATACAAGGTTCTATTAGTTGGTCACGTAAAATTCCAGCCTATAAGCTGTAATACAGAATCGCTGCTGATGACACGACAGTATGTGGATTGTCATCACTTCACGAAGACTATTAGTGCCATCTCTTGTTGGCCTCATAGATCCACCACTCTCTCAAGTTCCTATCTACGATGAGAAATGTCTTCCAATTGGAACGGCATCTGTTCGGAAACTTTTGTCTGTACAGTCTTTCAGCTTTTCGAGCACTACAATCTGCTTCACTGTACATTTAATGCATGTCTGCAAGCTCGTGTGGAGCGTAATTCTCCATTTTCGTTTACTAGGAGTGTACTTAACACGCAAAACAAATGTCACTGTGGAAACACAATTCGATCGTATATATTTAAACCAGCTAGCGCCACCAAACGTTGGGAAACAGCTGTTTCTTGTATGAAAAATTAAGCAATCAGATGTAATAAATAATTCGATAATGTGATGCAAAATAAAGCAACTTACATATAGAATAATTACTGCAGTTTGTACTTGTTCAAGATGGCGTGGTGCTCGAAAAACAGGCGTTTCCGACCTATCTTATTAGACCTCTCTATCACCTGTACATATAATTGACTCAAGAGGTTAGAAACACCCTGTGTGTTTGACAGTTCGGAAATAGATATCCCAGCATTTAACTAGCTGCTAACTAACTAACTTTGTACTTTGATATCCCTACAATCTTAGATTTACTTATACTTTACTTCAGTGCTTAGAGTTTGAACGTTTCAGAACTACCGAATTGTTTTGTTTTGTTCACCGCTTGTAAATCGAGAGCAGAAAGACTAACGAAGTCACAATTTTGTATAACAAAGGACATTAATAAGGGAAAAACAATTTTGATTGTATAGAAAAACGTCTTCATTTTGCTTCACAAAAAAATCTCCACTTATTTATGGGACATTCCATGTGAAATCAACCAAGAAATGGCAAAATCTGACCTGACGATCTTAGATTTTTGTAAAAATTGGTACACAGCTTTATTACAGTGGGAGATGAAAAAAATCCCAAATATTACCTCTCTCCTCCTGAAAGGTCCCAATACAGAGTGTTCAAAAATGCCAAAAAACGACATTTTTTCAGTTGCAGTGATTATTAAAAATTGTTATAAAATGGTTAATATGTGCACTAGAGACGTGGAACAAATACCATTGGAAAGCTTAAAGATTGTTCTACAAGTTGTACTATATTGAAAAAACCTGTAAAATAAAAAATAACACTTCAAAAATTCAAACTAAGATTTGAATTTTGAATTTCGCATAGAAATGTCCCTTTGAATTTGTTCAAAATTGTCCAGATTGTAGTCTCATATGTGTACTAAAACATCACACAGTTGCATTTTGGGCACTCAATGGGATCCGATTCAAAATTCAACGTAAACCAAGCATTGCACGATATTGACCATGTGAATATCTGGGTTCAGATCGATAACCATTTGCCTGGTGCTATTTACCTGCAGCATCAAAGGAACTTATATTCAATTTCATTTGTTTCTTGATGTATTCATTTGAATTTACACAATTATCCACCTTTTGAGTAATTTAGAGAGGTATTACGTTTACAGTACTTAATACAGGTCATTATTCTTGTTAGTCAGTATGGATGTTTCTAAATTTATGTTGGCTACACTGATACATGTTATTTTCATTCCTTTGTTTCATGATTGCTATTACAGAACATATTATGAAAGGGAGGGATATACTTTCCTCCCTTTCACAATATTTATGTTAAATGTGTTATGAAACACAGTGACACTGCTCACAATTATTTCACACACTTTCAGCACAAACAATTAGTCAATAAATTCTTTTTCCTATTTCAATTATCCACTTCCACATATCTGTGACAGTTTATATACTTCCAACAATAGATATAAACAGCAATAAACAGGCATATCGCTTTCTGTATTTTTGGACAAGTCATTACAATGGACAAGTTGTCCCCCTTGGGTTTACTTACGTTCCGGAACGTAGCAATACATGATAAGAAAAAAAAATCTAAGAAATTAAAATGTTTAGTTTATCACTTTAGGTATCCAACATACAGATGTGAGCTTAACACTAAGAACATATGAATGGCATTACTTCAATGCGCCCAAGTTTTAGGATTGGTAGAGGCAAACTTACAGATTAATAATTGAAACTTCTTCAAACTTGGTAGTATAGCCTTTGCTGCGATTTCTATCTTATAGAAACTATAAGAACATAAGTGCTGACAGCCAATAAAAGTTTACATCTACAATGTATATATATAACAACGTTCTATAACCTTACTTTAATCTTTCATTCATCCTTCCGATGCTTAACAAGAATATTATATGATATAGATACATTCAATCATCATATTATTTCTTCTGTCTCCAACACATACAATACGACAATAACATTACATAGAATTCAACACTTATACCACTTGTTACTTTCTTCTACTACTAGGGCCGCGGTGGCTCAGTGGTAGAGCGTTCACCTCTGGTGCTTGGGGTCCCGGGTTCGATCCCAGCCCCCGCCAAGTGAACTTTGTGGTGGACAAACACCGTGTGCGTGGGTTTTCTCGGGGTTCTCCCATTTCCTCCCACTTTCTTCATTCCACCATTTCATTCATTATTCATCATCACCGTCTCCTTTAGCCTAACCGGCATAACCGTGGGATGTCAAAGATTTCATTTCATTTTTTAATTCTACTACTGGCACCATTATGAAACTTCAACACCTTTCTATGCCAATCAAACTATCTCTACATTACCTAATGCATGTGTTTTGACAAAATAAGGTCTTGTGGAAAAATTAGGCAGGATTCCTACTGATCTGGAGAAATCTATTTACCTGATTTCTCCCTGACCTTTGACAGGAAATTCCCTGATTTTCATGACAGGTGTTGGATGACGTTGACATATAAATAAGGAATAAACAACGGTGAACATTTATGTATGAGAACATTTATTCTATACAGACAAATAATAATCAATTGCGCATACTTACATCCCACTTACCTCCCATAAAAATCTGAACAACGTCCCATACTGTGATTAATATCTACCCACAAACGTCTGACAATCAATCACTCTGGAGATACGATACTTCTTATACATTCATTTAATAATGACAAGGCTCTTTTAAAATACCCATATCCAGTTTCAATAAAGATATGTTACTTATCTAATACTGCAATTATTATACAGGGTGGTACATATGTCACGCATAGGTTTTAGTGCCTCATATTTTGTTTGGTAAGTTATTAATGGAAGTTTTTCTTTTTCAGGATTGTAAAGGAATCCTGGGAGATTCATCATGGAGAGATTGAGTCCTGAACAAAGCACGAAACTGATTGAACTGTATTTTGAAAATCAAAGATCAATCATACTCACCCAGGGAGCATACTGTCGGCACTTCAATGTCCGCCTGACTTAACTGCTCCAGATTATTTCCTTTGGGAATATCTCAAAGAACATGTATATGTCAACAAACCAACAACCATCGAGCAACTCAAAAACAACATAAAGGCAGAGATCCGTGCGTTACAGCCAGCAATTCTTAGTAAAGTTATGGACAATGTACTGAAAAGAGCCAACCTTTGTGAGGCTGCAAATGGCGGACATTTGAAGGACATAATGTTTCACACATAGTTTTTTCAAATCTCCCAAGTATGTACTTCTTTCCTGTGACAAGAATAATTACTTGCATTTACAAACTCAAACGTTATACACTGTTTTAACCCATGCGTGACATATGTGCCACCCTGTATTACCTACGAACATCTGACACTGAAACACACACTATATATGAGACATCTCATACATTCATTAATGAAGTAACAAGACTACACTAAAATATCCACATTTTGTTTCAAATAGGTATTATAATGATTGGCTAAACTAAAATTGGTGTATAATTAATGTTAGAAAAAATATATTTTATAAAATTTCCCAGACTTTCCCTGATTTCCAGTCTTTTTACCTGAGTCTTCCCTGACCAGTAGGAACCCTGTAAGATTAACATTTTTATTGTATTACTTTGTATATATATACAAAGTAATACAGTAAAATTCACGCAAGATTTGAATTTTGCGCCATTTGTGAGGTCAGGTTTCGCCAACGAAAATGAAGACAGCGTGACAGCTGACAGTCCAGGGTTATTAAAAATGGAATGCTACACGAAAGAACAACGCGTTTTCATTGCTGAGTAATATTTTAAAAATAACGAACGTATAGAGCTGAAGTTCACAATTTCTGTACAAAATATGTTCAGAATAGTGATTCAACTTCATCAAGTAGTTCATAAGAGTGTTGCTGAGAGTCCATGAACATCAATTCGGCAACCTGATCAAGAATTGATCATTTCGAGAAGCTCTCTACAGCGTATTCTCTCGAAATATTTGCATCTTAATGCATACAAAGTTCACTTAACTTAAGAACTGAAGCCTGCTGAGCACGCACAATGAAAAGAGTTCGTTGAACAGATTCTGGAACAACAAGTGGATGCTGATTTTGCCAGTGCGTATGTGGCAGCAAAGCCATGGAGGCCATTTGCCCGATATGCTATTCCATACATAACCCTATACTGTATACTTTATGAATCAATAAAAAACTTACAATTTTTAATTTTAAATATTTTACACATAAGGAATGGATTAATAGAAAATATGAAAAAACCTAACTGCATACCACAGCATCTTGTGGGGGCTCTTCAAGTTGATCTGATGGAGGCTCTTGGGCGAAAATTCCCATCAGACTACCAACACGCAGAACACTTAGAAAGAACTTGAAATATCGGTTGCGGTTCTTTTTCACTGTGAAGTCATCCGAATCCATTGCACACAACTTTCTAATCCAATTACAAGCAATTCTTCTATCTGAAAATATAAAATAATACAAATGAGCTTCATATTTCATTTTGTAAACATTAGTTGTTCTCATTAAGAACCTATTTAGCATCACAAGGAATTTACTTCTTTCTTCTAAACCTTTCTAGGTTATAACTTTGTTTTGAGGCAGAAACTTAGAACAAGTCTTCTATAAAGGTAACCAAGAAAGTTATGTCGCTTTTTCACCCATCACTTTCGAACATCGATATGTCACCTAAGACGTATCTGGAAGATCAAAAATAGTCCCCATCAGCATCGAAGACCTTCTACCAACGTTCTGGAAGGCCATCGATTCCATCGCGGTAGAACTTGGTGGGTCGTGAAGCAAATAAAGTATCAAGTGCATTTTGGACCTCTACTAGGGATTTGACCTGGCATCCTCTAAGCTGATTGTCCAAGAAACACAACAGATAAAAATCGGACGGTGTGATGCCCGGGGAGTATGGCGGATGCAATAGTGTTTCCCATCCAAAACATAGATTGGTGTCCCGAGTCATCCTAGTCACGTGGGGCTTAACAATGACCTGTAACAGCAGGCCCCTTTGCGATTCAGAAGTGCTGGCTCCAGAGTTTTGGGTTTTTCTTGAACATGGCTCAACTGCTGACAGTACATAGTTGCATTGATGCTCTGACCAACTGGCAGCAGTTTCCGATGCACGATGCCACAAGCAGTCCACCAAACACACAGGACCTTCTTCTGGTGCAGTGCTGGTTTCGGCTGTGTTGGAACCGGATCATGGGATGCTAATCAATGTGATGACGACGCCGTGGAGCTTCCAATTCTCATCGTATGTCAACACCTTGTCCAGAATTGGCTCCTTCCTCAGACGAGACAGCAAAGAAACACAGGTGTCTGCTCGCGTTGCCTTCTGGCCCGGAATCAAATCATGTGGGGCACATCGACCCAACTTGTAGTGCTTTCCAAGTTGATGAAAGTGCTGCCGAATGGTTTCTCCACTCACACTGAATTGTAGTTTCATTTCCTCACATGTCTGGCCACTGTTCGCCTCAATTGCTGCCTGATCTTCATTTTGTACATGTGTTAGTCTTCCGGCACGTGGTGTGTCTTCGAATGTTTCGTCACCGTCCTTAAACTTGTTAAACCACTGCTGCTCTGTTCACGAAGACACGACACCCTCACCAAAGGCCTGGCATATCTTCCGCCCCGCTGCAGCGGCGTTTGATCCCAGTTTGAACTCATACAGCATACACGCCCTTATGACGCTCTGTGGAGGTCCCATGTTCACTCTGTCTTTACGCAAGTTCACGGTGTAACTGAACTGCCACAACCAGGTAGTATGTTGGATATACCCGCACCAAAACTGCCCTTCGCCTTATTTCCATTCACATTCAACTCACGGTGTGAGGGCCAATGGAACACAGATCTCCACAGAAAGTGACAGAACTTTCTTGGTTACCTTTATACATTACTAAATTTGTAAGGAAGTAGAATTATAATAGATAAAAATTATAATTATAGCATATGCTGCAACGAAGATGGCACAGACAGGAGTCTGAATCTGTATGTTAAAGAGTAGTAGATTAAATTACGTATCTTAATAATTTACAATAATTGTCAGTAACAGCACTAAATACATTCTAGTTAAACTAATATTTTATAAGGAATCAATGAATAAAAATGGTCTAAACTGTAAAACGTAATTGGTAGAAAAATAAATTGAGAGTTTAAAAATTCCTGAACTTGATGGGCACCATATGGCGTGAACCTCCTTCAGAAAAATGAAATGAAATGAAATCTTTGAGTTTAACGCCCCACAATTATGCCTGCTAGTCTAAGGAAGACGATGATTAAAGCAAGCATAGGCGCCGATTGGGGGGGGGAGGCAGGACACTTTTGGCCCCCCAATATTTAAAGGTAGGGTCCTCGCCGCCCCAATATAATCCAGTCAAGGAAGAATTAGGAAAGAGGGGCAATAATTTCTGCCGTAAATTTAGTCGTGCTTTTAATTCAATATTAGGAATAACCTTCTTATTCGATAGAAAACGTTCTTTTCAAAACGGTGTTTTTAATAGAGCATTAAGATTTCAACCAACTCTGGCAGCACTGATATGAAAAGTAAAGATCAATGTGGTGCGCAAAGTTGCAGTGAAGTTCCAAATTTTGACCTTGAATTTGTTTTAATGCCTTTACGAAAGTTTCACTTACGTCATGAATTTCGCAGCGGAGTAGCGGACCGAGATATGGGGCCTTCATCAAGCAGTTAATAGAAAACAGCTGAATATGATGATATATTTACTCATTGTTTGCGCCTCTCCAATATTTTATTCAAGTCGGCGTCTATGAAAGCAAGTGAATGATAATGGAAGAATTGGCGGGAATGATATAGCGGGAGGAAACGGGAGTACCCCGAGAAGACCCACGAGCACGATGTCCAGCACAAACTTACTTGGCCGGGATTCGAACCAGGAATTCCACGGACCAGGCTCTACCACTGAGCCACCGTGTCCCTACAAACCTCCTTCAGGAATCTCGCCAATAATGTAGACAGTAGAACAACGTTTGTAAAAATAAAAATGAAATAAAATTTTTAAAAAATCACGTTCATAGTTTCCAGAAGTTATTTATTTCTGTCCCAAATTTTATTTATTTCGTTAGGTCTATTTCTATAATATTTTACTTTGATTGTCCTAAACATTAATTTAATATGTCCTGTTGCGATCTATACAGGTAAGTCAAAAGTCTTTGGACACACGTGACCAAAGGACTGAAAGGGAAATGTGAAATCCGTTAATGAGAGGTGGTAACAGAGGGGAGGGAGACACAACTTGTAGGGTACATGGGAAATTCCAAATGAGAAGAGACGAATGTCGTATATCAATTAATACCGGCGTGAGTTCAGAAACTCAAAGGTGTAACTGCTTCTTTCATATCTTGTATGGTTTGCACGTTGTGACCACTAAACGTTTGAAAATCACGTAATAACGGCACGCTACAGCACCAGTGATTGCAGAATACTCGCGATGACACATATCTCCTGAATCAGAAAATGAACGATATTCCACACATACATGCTTATGAATTCCATAGGATACATGTTGGATAAATTAATTAAATTTCTTTACTTAGCATCCAGTTCAGTAATGGATTTTATTAAATGATTTCGCAACACTCTAAAATCTTCCTCGATAATCTATAAATTTAGTAACCTATAACCTGACTCATTACAGGATCTTCTACATGATGAACTGGCCTAGAATATCTAATGAGCTGTCAATCATAAGAACAAATTTACACAGAAAATTCAGAACTAATTACCACTTCCTGCATTTAAGTAACTTTTTCTTAAGAAATTATCTGCACTGGGTTTCATTAAACCAGAAGAATAGGTATTTCAATGTTCAATAAAAATCCAAGAAAAAGTATTGCTAATTTCCTGTACTTAAACCACTTATTCTTTTAAAAAGTTCTCTCCTCATAAGCCTTACTAACTAAACTAAGTAACTTTATGGCCTATGGAACTCGAAGGTTCAATGTCGCACTCACAAACGCTCCTTACTGAGTTCTATCCTTAGCCGACTGGATCCTGTTTCTACTTTGTATTTCTACTCTCTGAGATCCATTTTAATGTTGCCCTCTCATCTGCGCCTAGGTCTTCTTACTGCTCTTTTTCCGATAGGGTTTTCAGTTAAAATTTTGAAAGCGTTTCTTCTTTCTTTCTCTCTGGGTACATGACCTGGCCACTTGAGCCTCGTAGAGTTAATGACTCTAACAATGTTAGATAAGCGGTATAAAATATGCAGTTTCTTGCTATGAAGTTTCCGTCATTCCCCATTCCCGTCTCTGTGGTCTGAATATTCGCCTCAAGATTTTATTTTCAAATACTCTCAGTTCTTCTCTCACAGTAAGCGACCATGTTTCCCAACCCCACAGCACAACAAGCATAATTATCCTCCGGCTCACTAATCTAAATAAATTGTAATGTGTACTTGAATGTTGACATACTGTCTTTAGAACATGTGAAAGCCTGAAGTAGAATTAAAGGAAAGATTAAACTATATACATACTCTAACAGAAATCCACTAACCACAGTATTTCTTAAAAAGTATGTAGGAACAAGACATCAGAGTTTGTTGAAGTAATTTAATGTAAGTCGTTACTGAGCTGAATACTAAGCTAAGAAATTTAATTCACTTATTCCACACCATGAAATTCTGAACAAAATAAATGCATTACAAATTATGGGGGAAGTCAAAAACTAAAGGGACTTGAGAAAAGGTACATTTATTCTAATGATAGAAAAGGTACATTTATTCTAATGATGGAAAAGGTACATTTATTCTAATAATAGAAAAGGTGCATTTATTCCAATGATAGAAAAGATACATTTATTCTAATGATAGAAAAGGTACATTTATTCTAATGATAGAAAACTCTCACTCCAACGACTAACGCGGGAATAAAAGTGACACGTTGCATATACAACAGTACGTTGTATATTTTTACTACTTGTAAATCCTTATTTTATTTGGGCGTAAAATATTTTAAAATATGTACTAGGCTGATTATGTAATTCGAAGAAGAAAAAGAAAAATGTTAATTATAATATCGATATAAAAAGATATTCATATGTTTTATGTTTTAAATAATAGGATTTTGGAAGGTCATTGTCAGGACAACAAAAATATAAATAAATGGATTTTTATTCAGCGGAGTTTGACATTTTAATGGCTCAATAATCTTAAAAGAACCGTTCTACATAGATGTGTTGCAGACGACACTAATTCAGCGCTGAATACGAGCAGTGTTACCAAACCCTAGTGTGAGAGATGGCAAATCATTTACTTTTTGACTTTCCCTCGTATTTTATATTCCTACTAATATAAAACACGCAACAGCAAGAAAGAAATTATTTTAAGACAAGCAGGGATAACAAAATTGATGTGTGGTCTTACAATTATTCTATTATATTGTAGAGTTCAGTAAACTACCATATACATCAATGTTTCTTTCTTAAGACACAATATTTACCTTCTATGGAGTCCAGTTTTTCTATGTAATATTTAGCCAGGTCCAAATACCTCTCGAATTCAAAATCGTAGACATCCAATTCCATGCTTTCAATAGAACTGAGATATTTTTCTGGAAAAAGAACAGATGATAATTACAGGGTCAGACACAAAGAATTATGAATTCTCAGTAGGATGATTGGTTGGGAGTTCAAGTATCGTTTCAGTACCGAGCTATATGAGGTCGAACATTGTGTCCGACGATAAATAAAATCCGAAATAGCACGACGAGAAAACAAATCCAGGTCTTCCATTGATACGGCAGAAACGTTAACCGTCTATCCACGAGGAAACCGAAAACCTTCAGTGGCAAAAATATTTTAAAGTAAGTGACTACAAGCAACGGAGTAATGTGTACTACATTACTAGCGTGATAACCCTATTAAACCAAGAAGTCTGGTGTTCGTAGGACTGAAGCAGTGGATACTGCAAACTCGTTAGAATGATATTACTTTCGAGCTATTGGCAAATGCACTTGAACGTAATTGTAACTTTATTATATTTGCACAAATAGATTTGAACTGACTAGTAAAAATATAAAATAAGTTTATGGGAAGAAGACAAGCGATTCCTTCAAACGAGTTGCTAATTCGGAAGTTAAATACGGCAGCATTGAAATCCTTACTAGTACTTACAGTAATTTCTCGACTTACGTAAGGAATGCATTTCGTAAACTTTTAACTTGAGATTTAGATGTAAATCGGATTTGTAACTTTGCTTAAGTGTAACTTTATAAGAAGCTGAAATTATTATTATTATTATTATTATTATTACATATATGATCATGTATTACTTACACAATATGTATATTATAAACGAAATACTATGCAAGAGTATTTAATGGATCTAAACTACAAAAGTTTGTAAATATATAATTATATTAATGTAGTATTTGACAAACAGCTATATTTTAACTTTCGATTTTTATTACGTAAGTGCAAATTGACGTCAGTCACGTATTACGTACGTCGAGGGTTAGGTACTATGGTGCTGTGAACGTAGGAAGTAAAAATGAAAATCAATTTTTTAATTTTATCGACATCTTTATGTTTATTTCACGCACGTGGATTTCTTAGGTTATTATTATTATTATTATTTTTATATCAGCTTGTTAAATTGTTCAGACAAGGCGGAGAAGAATAGTGTTATGTCTACATATGTAAATTATATTGTTTGTCGCCACTGTATAACTTGCGTGTCATGTAAAACTGTGTATGCAGCAAATTGTAACAAACCGTAAGTCCTGGTTACTTACACTAAAGAACGTATTTATCCTCAAACTGACATAATTCTGCACACGTCGAAATTTTAAATTTGGAACACCACAGGTAGTACTTTTCCACGTTTCAATACTGCTCTTCCGTGGTGTATAAACTGAGGACTTCTTAGTTTTATTCAATTTGGTCTCTAGTATTATCACCCGTAACTAGCAGACCAACACGTTAACCTTTCAGAGATAAACAGCCGAGTCCGTAACGCTAACTCTGAACTGAACCTTTCTTATGAAAAATAACATTCTCAGTTATCATCTATCTTAATCCTCTGTTGCACTGGATAAGTAGTGAATCCAGTGGACTTCCCGTCTAGCCTCATTCATCGGTCTACACGGACGAGCCGTTTTCAGGTTCATAAGAAGGAAGTCTTCTACATCATCAGCAGGTTAGTGAGAGAGAAATGTGTTCCTTGCATACACAAATTCACTACATTACATTAATAAGTGGGCTCTCTCGTTGCTATATATATGCCATCGACGTTGGAGCAGGAAGCCCGTTTTGAGATCCCGATGGGAGTTCATACGATTGGGATTGGACGTTAAACTATTTTAAGTCTACGATTCAAGCAGCTTCGGTCCTGATAAGGGACATTAAACTCTACACAACAAATAAATGGTTTTAGAAAATGTATAGCGATCTCTATTTGAGATGCTGGTCGATATCAATACACATAGTTTTTAAGTGTAAAGAACCAACATGAAAACCATTAAAAAATATTCACTCCCATTTCTTGAACTAATTCAAGTTATGCTGCAATCATTACTGGAACATTTATTTATAAAATATGAACAAAATTCACAGAAAAGTCACCTTTCAACAGTAAACTATCCTTTGTGGATTTTTTTTCAGGAGGAATGGCATATGCCACATTATGAAATATGAACAAACTTGCGTGTGTCGTATTAGAGAAAATTATCCTAAAAAAAAAAGAAAAGAAAAAGAAAGAAAGAAAAAAGAGTAAACTACCCTTGCGAGATTTTCCATGAAAAACAATTTATACTGCATTGTAGTGTTAGTAATTATATATATATCGTTGCTCAAAAGTAATAATAAATAGACAAATGTATAACTTTGCTTTTGTTTCAGAAGTTCTTTGTAAGCACTCTGATTCGTAACTAAGTACTCATGAATGCCTTAAAAATTACTTTTAAAAAATAGTATAAGAACGAATAATTATGAAACTACGTGAGATTCTCTAATCGTTATGTAACCTAACAGTCTTACCGATATGAAAAATAAAGGATTTAAACACACACGAACAGCAAAACCATATTCAAAGTATAAAATTCAGAACCTAATTTTACCTACTTAATAAAAAGAATCGCTACATACAATGTGATTGTCATAGTGCTTAACAATACATTATTAATAATCTTCACTACAAATAATGATGGATAAACCATCATGTTCTAAATTAAAAGACACGTGAAAATAAATGAGCACACATATAGATGAACTGAACACTTCCAAAGACCCTCGAGGGATCAAAAGTAGTCAAATAAATCTGGTGTTAAACACTTACTTTTAATCCTAAACTATATATATATATTGGGGGTGGGGTGGGGGATGTTAATGTTGGATTTTTAAATTTGTATAAGTCTAAGATTCTTAGCTTTCTATCTTTTTATAAAAACAATAGTATGTAAACAGGTATCAAAAAGAAGCATTACGTATTTTCTTCTGACAATAAATAAATAAAATACGGTAAAATAAAATACTTCAGAAACCTCTTCCTTATTCTAATTTGTACGATTCACGAATTTTTATACAATAGCTGAGATCATGTTGAATCTGTAACTTAATATTAGCGCAAAGACACACGATAATGGACGCATGACAAAACCAAAAGGCAAACAGATTAATAAATATATATTTTAATGATAAATGCTAACCTAGTTGTCCATGTAGCATAGTTTTCAAGTTTGCATTTAATTATTTAGCGACACACAACTATTAATGACCAAAACATTAATTTTTGACCCAAAAAAGAAGTACATCCTACTAGGTAATAAGATCAAGTGAAGCATTCGGGAAAATTGCATGGCAGGCCAGCAATTTCTCATCATGTTTCAACTGGAAACACATTATAACAAAATTCCTAGCTATAAGAATTACGAATACAAGATAATTACTAAACCAAAACCATAGAGCAATAATAATAATGGATTTCTGAATATATTATAATATATACTAGGTGACTGGTTATTCGATGCATTCCTAGCATGTGGATTATCTACAAGTACTTTGGAAACTTTTCACTTATATGAACCAAGAGTCATAAATCAATAGTTTCTGAGTAATCTGCATGTGTGTGATTTCTTTGAAATTTGCCGGCTAACGAGGGGTGCGAGAGAAAGTTTTACCCTGACCCACTTGCAAAGATCGTAGAGCGATGAAATTTTACATGTGTAATCCTGCATACCTATGTAGGTCATATGGTAATGTACAGCTCGTAACTCTGCACCGTTGCTGTGTTATACGTCCGAACGTGAAGTAAGGTGTAGTGGTCCAAAATCTATTACTGCATCTCAGAAAGCAACGTGTCAACACCGCAGAAGTACTTGCTCTTATGAAATGACTGCATGGTTGGGAAGAAGTGGAACGAAGATGGTGCGCGGTAAAGAGAAAACGCGAACTATGACGGATTTCATAGCCAGAATCGTGCATCTCTCTGGGCAACATTCGAGCAGAGAACGGGTGCGTTGTTTTCTTGGAGGCAGACACCTTTTGTCAGCATGCCACACTTTGGGATTTCACAGAATCCCACAACGCACACAGTAGTGAAGCATAATATATCCTGATAATTGCAGTGCCCTTTGCCTGGAAAGCAAGTAATAATACCCTATGCTGATCCCAAATGAACGTGATCATCACTTTGGTTGCTCAATGTTAAACACGGACTACCTGCCGGTGGTGGTACATCGGCAGCTGTCATTGGTTTGACTAGGTTTTCCCTGGTTTTCTTCACTCCCACCAGGCGAAGTCCGGGATGGTACTTTCTAGAAGGCCGGGGCCATTCCTTCCTAAATCCTAGACCCACTTAAAAGACTGATGTGACCCCGGAGTTGGAAGTCTGAACTCCTCCTTGAGTCACTCTCTTGCATAAATACACAAATAAATAAAGAAATAGCAATCGAATACAACGACGTACAACTACCAAAGGAAGTCCGTGTTCAACTTTGAGCAACCAAAATGATGATCACGTTTATTTGGGATCAGCATGGCGTATTACTACTTGCTTTCCAAACAAAGGGTACCACAATTACCAGGATATACTATGTCTCACTGCTGTGTGCGTTGTGGGATTCTGTGAAATCCCAGAGTGTGGCATGCTGACAAAAGGTGTCCGCCTCCTAGGAAACAACGCACCCGTTCACTGCTCGAATGTTGACCAGACAGATGCAAGACTTTGGGTATGAAATCCGTCATAGTTCGCGTTTTCTCTTTACAGCACACCATCTTTGTTCCACTTCTTCCCAACCATGCAGTCATTTCCTAAGGGCAAGTGCTTCTGCGATGTTGCCACGTTGCTTTCTGAGATGCAGTAATAGATTTTGGACCACTACACTTTACTTCACGTTCGGACATATAACACAGCAACATTACCATATGACCTACGTAAGTATGCAGGATTACACAGCGCTCTACGATGTGTAGAACTGGGTCAGGCTAAAACTTTCTCGCGCACCTCTCGTTAGCCGGAAAATTTCAAAGAAATCACACACACGCAAATTACTCAGAAACTATTAATTTGCGATCCCCGGTTCATATAAGTGAAAATGTTCCAACATACTTGTAGAATATCCTCTTGCAAGGAATTGCATCGAATTACCAGTCACCCTGTAGTATATACCATGTAAGTCAAAATGACGTTCCCGATTTCGTTAATTTATTATTCGAACAGTAATGAGCTACCCTTGCCAATATATATATAAAAAAATTCCAGTATATCATCAAAAAGGTTTTTCTCTTTCTATTGCAGAGGCGTAGTTATGTAGACGTCCACCAGGATGCAGTTTAGTCGAACAATATGCCTTCTACAGGGCCACAGAGCGTTCTGTGTGCTTGGTTTTTATGCGACTAAGTCTGTTGTGGAAGTCCAATGGCATTTCTGTAAAAAAAATTAGGATATTTGTGCCACCACTTGCAACAACTATGGTTGGATTGCGTGAGCGCATCACTGCAGCTGTGGCCGATATCGTCCCTGTCATGCTAGGAGGAGTTCGGGAGGACTCTATTATATAGACTATCATAGACATTTATTATAGACTAGATGTGTGTCGTGTAACTCGTGGATTACATACGTGTTATTAAAAACAAAAAAAATAATCACTGAAATCGGGCACATCATTTTGACTCACATTGTATAATAAAATGCATAAATGAACAGATACTTTTCTTATAATGCTCAGAGATGTACTTACATTACTTACATTTTAGTAATCACGAAGTTGGATATTTGTATTCAAAGTTTCCATAGAAATTCCCATACTTCGTTGAGAAATGTGGAAAGAAATCAATCAATCAACAGAATCAAACGCAGCAGTTACGGATTGATGTCTCTTTTCAAGTCTCATTTTCTCTAACAACTGTCACACTCTCTACACTCAGTTGAGCATATGATAAATACATTCTCTAATGGACTATCATACAAACATGTCATTTTTCTCCATTCCTCCATCGCTTGTAACAATGTCTACAGAATCAATGCAAGTCGTAAGGTGAGAAGAAAGACTGGTTGTGTCTAACAAGAATACGTGGTCCGTAGTTATGAATGCTACAGGTTCAACTGGATCGTTGCTGTTAACTTTCTGTGAATTATGCACTCGACGCATATGATTTAAATAAACGTGACGCACCGAAAAGCTTTTACCACAATGAGAGCAAACATGTACTTTAGTGCCATTATGTCGCCTTCTGTGTCTGTTCAAAGTATTTGCACTAGCAAACTGCTTACCGCATTCTTTGCAGATAAAGGAACGTTCTGCAGAATGATAACTCAAGTGTTCTGTTAAATAATTCTTAGATACAAAGCCTTTCTCACATATGTCGCACGTAAAAGGACGTTCTTGCGTATGTTTCTGCATTTTATGTTGAGTATAATTTCGTTTTGTATTAAATCCTATGCCACAGTCTTCACACATCCATGGCTTTTGTTGTTCGTGTATTACTTGGTGCTTCTTCAAATTGCCCCGTGAGCTTAACACTTTTCCACATGTTGCACAAGTATGAGGGTCTTTGCTAGTTAATCCTGATTTCTTTTTGCGTTTCACTTTTCTTTCCTCTTTAGACGACTTTTGTACAGCTTCACAATTTTCTACATCATTATTTGATGTCTCACAAGATGATTCATTCTGTTGGATTCCTTTTTCAATGTCGCTGTTCTCTTCAACTTTTACTTTGCCAGTGGAGAACGTCTTCTGTACATTGCCACTGCGACTACGATTCAAACCATCCATGTTCACTTCGCGGTTTCTGCAGCCACTCCCAGAAGACTTCACTCTGAACTGAAGATCAGTAAGCGTAGATGCTAGTTCCTGACTACTGTGGGTGACGTAATGCTTTTCTAGACACTCGCGAGAGCGAAGCATTGTACGACATATCAGACAAGGAAATTTGTTACTTTTATTGTCAACAGTTTTATCCTTACAGACGTTCAACTGTTCCGTTCTATTATCGTTCACTGGGTCTGTGGCGATTTTTCGAACTGAATGATGTCTTCTTGACTTTTGCTCATTTTCTTTTGACTTCACACATTCATTTTTGTAGTTTTTCTTTAACAAGGTCTTGTTATTAATGGTTGTTTTCGTAACAGCATCTGTTTCCATTTCCAATCCCACTTCCATGTTAATTAGTTCTTCGACATTCTTTTCATTTACTGAAGAAACAATGGCGAAGATGTTACAATCGTTTACAAATAAAGATGGTAAATGTTAGTTCGGGATCCTAGACGATTCACAAAATTGATCTGTAAAGAAATACAACATAATTTAATTAAAACTACGTTTTCCATTATTCACAACACATCACATGTTAAAATTTAATCTATATTTGAGAACATATTTGTATGTAACACTGCAGATAAAAATCACTACACGTCATTTGATACAACTTGTCCCTTCTGACGGTCGCTTTCCTGTTTTTTTTCTTCCTGCACGTGGTCATAATAATCAGATAAGAAGAACTGTTTCTATAGCAACAGCACGTTCAGCCAATTATAGTGGCTCATTTCTCTCGCTCTGCAATGGTAAACAATCCACCCTTTCCACATGCTGCCAATTTGAATATAAATAAATTGGCACATTGTTTTAGTCGAACGTCAACTTGAGTACTGGACCTGCTGGTTATTGAGAGGATTCTTTTTAGTTCTCTTTTGTTTCATTTAATTTTATAAAAGTGAGATTTACTTGCAGTGAATTATTTCGTGTTTCAATACCCGACGCAAAAGCTGGCCACGCAGCATTGAGCACTACGTGTGTGCAGCGAGCGGTCAGAAAACACAAGTAGTATCAATTGCAGTATAGTACGGTTCTATGGCACACGTTAAGTTAACTTATGTAATTTTGTGACAAATAAGCTATTTTGTCGATTAATTACTAATTGAGCCGATCAGATGCCTATCTACTAACTGAAAAAAAAAAAAAAATCAAAGGCATAAAATCTGCGTATAGTTTCGAGTCTCTCTTCATTTCTTCCTCGGCACATTTGAAGAGAGTTGAGTTGACTTTAAGTTTAACGTTCCGTTCATCAGCGAGGCTATATAAGACGTGGACCTACTGAATAACGTGGAATTCAAACCACATGAGCTCCCACCGGGAATCGAACCCGTCTCTCCCACGCCAAAGGCGCGTACGCTAATCGCTTAGCCACAAAGGAGCTCAGGCACATTTGAAGAGAATTTGTTGCTACATAAAACAGATATATAGAAACCTTGTCAGTTTTGAAGCAGAGCTTCTTAACCTTTAGAAAGGTTATATTGGGTTCCAACCAATTTGTATATTTACAAATTAAAATTTAAGCAGCATCTATGTAGCAGCAAGGTTTCTTCAAATGTATCAAAGAAGAGGTGAGGACTGCCAGATTTAATGTCTTTTGGTTTTAAGGTACGCGAATTTTATTTACGGTTAGCTAGCTTATCGGCTACCATGGAACCAGTAAGGTTGATAAGATTCTAGTTCCATTTAACGTTTTTCTTCTTTCAAGTTCACATTTTTTAAAATCAAACTTGACAATATATATTTTAAGGGTTAGCAATGAATCCCATACTGAAGTAAGAAACAGGAGCATGTAAATTTAGAAATCGATGTTCAAGGATGAAGAACCGCTTTTCCTCGAAATATTATTATTATTATGTATTCTGACTTTCGGCTTGTCCTCTGGAAATGTTCCTTCCACGTTTCTGGATCTTCATCTTCCTCTTTTAACTCCCAATATTTTCTTCTATTTTTCAAATCATCGATCAGTTGTGTTCTTCTTCTTCCTATTCCTCGCTTTCCTTCCATCTTTCCTTCTATGGCGGTATGAAGAAAACAATTTCTTCGCAAAGAGTGTCCAGTCCGATTGGCCTTTCTATGAAGGATGGTGGCTAGAAGCATCCTCTTCTCTCCTATCCCTTTTAAAACATCTTCGTTTGTTACTCTTTCTGTTCATTTTATCTTTTCCATCTTCCTCAACACCATATATAATACTTCTTCTCTAACTTCCGTAATGTCCAAGTCTCTGAACCATACAGTCCAATGCTCCATATATAGCACATGACCACATGACCACATGACTATCTTCTTCCTTAGTTGAATATTAAGCCTGCTAATTTAGAGTGATCATTTCCTGTTCAATGTTTCTTTGGCTATGAAAATTCTTGATTTTGAAATATAGCAAATGAGAATTCACTAAAAACATCTCTTAATAGGGAAGTACATGGGTGACTACTGAAAATATAATTGTACTCCTTACGCTCTAAAATATAAGAAATGAATTTAAGTATTATGGACGCTGAAAATTTTACAGGTTAAACTATATATGCTACGAAGAAAACTATCACTACTAATACTCCAAATACATTAACCATAGTTACCTGTAGTTAATAAATCATCGGAAAATTATAGTGCTCTTATATAGCAATCGGTAAGTATATATATAAAAAATATAGTATAACGCAAATAACTAAAAATATACATCTCACGCCACCAGTGGCGTACGTAGAATTTCGTCAAGAGATAATCAGGTTCCATGTTCATACAATTTCACGTATTTGTATGCATATCTTAATAACAGTGTTCCCACTTATTTGGCGAGCACGAATTGCGACTTTCCCAGGGTTTCCAGATCACGATTTACAAATTTCCAGGTTTATATATAATGTAAAAAAGCAACTATATTTTGTCCGACTAGGAGGTTCATCTACTATGCATGTACACTCATGTCCAAAATTATTGTCGCATGTCTATAAATATGTTGTTGTAAGAATATAATTTGATAACGAATTCGCCCGGTATTTCTTATAATGTTAGTATGTGTAATAATCGGCAAAGACATGTATATGGCAAGTTTCATGTCAAAAGAGTAGTAAATAAGGACAATAAAAAGAAAATAAAATTTTCTTGTCCATTTAGCAACATTTTATTTTACTCATTCTAATTTTCGTATTTGTAATTCTTTTCCTATGAAATTTACCACAAATATACATTTCCCGATTATACACATAGTATCAGTATTAAAAGTACCCTGCAAAATCATTATCAAATTATATTCTTGCAAGAAGACAGTTATAGATATGCGACAATCATTTTGGACATGAGTGTACATGTATATAGTGTGTGTACGTAGAGGAGTTTTGAGGAACAACTAATTTAGTTTATAAAATATCCCGTACCAAATAGAGAGATAAGGCAAAAAGAGAAATGGGTTCTGAGGAGTAAAAATCCGTACTTAAAATTCTCTGGCTTCAGGATTTTACATCTTTTCATGAAATTTCGTGACTTTTGCAGGACTTTCTACGACTAACTTGAATTCCCTTACTTTCTCAGGTCGGCGGGAATCCTGTAATATGGTAAATGTTTATTTTTGCATAATATATTGCTCAAGGTAGAGTGTTAAAACCCCGAAATCCCTCTTGAATACTCCACTGAAGAACACTAATGCGACTAATCGTATGTGAATGCTGACTAATCGAATGTGTGGAGGGCAATTTGAGGAATAAATGAAATCTTTGAGTTTTACGTCCCACAGTTATATCAGCTAGGCTACAGGAAACGCCGATGATGAGAAATGAAGGAATAAAGAAAGTGGGAGGAAACGGGAGAACCCTCCCCACACAGTATTTGTCCACAGTATTGTCACTTGGCGCGAGCTTGGATCGAACCAAGGGACCCATGCACCTGAGGTGAACGCTCTACCACTGAGCAACCGCGGCCCTTTCTTTATTCTTATTCATTGGTTACATCACCAGATGCAACAATAATGGCGAGAACATTAGTTCAAGCTACTTGTAATAAACCCTAAATTGAATCAAGCTGAATTGTATTAAATCAATTGTTATTTTGGCTCCAGGTGTGTTCCACATGATCTCCATATAACACTATCCATTACACCTTTGAAATTTATTCGACGATTTTTTTTTTTTTTTTTTTTTGGGGTCAGAGTAATATATTTATTTCCGAAAACAAAATTTATGTTTATTTCTTTAAAAAAAAAACAAAAAACAAAAGTAAAACAGTTTTAGCAACTTCATGTTCTTCTTTCTCTGACATTGAATGAAAGAATTATTGAGTGACAAAGATAACGTGAAGTTGTTGAAACTGTTATACATTATTTCAGTTTTGAGAAACAAATACATTCATCTGGTCAGAAAGGCTTTTTACTCTACGATCTACATATTATTAATATATATATATATATATATATATATATATATATATATATCAGTGTTGGGTAAGTTACTTGTAAAAATGTAACGCGTTACAAGTTACTTTACTTTCTCTTAAAATGTATCGCGTTAGTAACGCGTTACTTGCTTCAAAAAAGTAACTGTTACTTTACTTCGAAAGTAACGCGTTACTAACGCGTTACTTTTAGGTCCGAAACTTTGAATATGTGGAAAAAATCTTATTGCTTCAGTTTTCCGTACTGCTATTACTACCGCTATTATATTATTAATTATTATTATTATTATTATTATTGTACATTCTGAATCGATTTATGTAAATGCAAGGACAAATTTTTACTTGACAACTATATGAACATTTTAATGTAATGTAACATTGACTAATATGCCATACTGCGTTACTCGTAGGGATGGGCACGAGTGAATTCGAGCAAGTTTTCTTTGAAACTCGATTCGACTAGAAACAGACATCTTTGAGCTCGACCCGAGAACTCGGCTTGAAAAATTTCCTCCAACTCGACTCGAATTCGGGTCGAGTTTCGAGTCGAGTCGAGTCAAATCTGGTGTATAGTTTCGAGTACTCTCTTCAAGTATCTTACATAGACAATATAATTATTATCAATGGTACTACTACTACTACAACTTCTTCTATTATTATTATTATTATTATTATTATTATTATTATTATTATTACTATTATTATTATTATTATTATTATTATTATTATTATTATAACAACACTGTGTATAAACATGAAAGATAGGCGGTTTATATATGAATACTAAAAAAGTAGTTGATTGCCAAGCTTGGTAGTCGTGAAGTCTAGGAGTAAAGGACATTGTTCACGAGCTTCTGAATTTGGGTTGAGGGTCTAGGTTGAGTATTCGGGCTCGAGCCAAACGTTGTGAAAAGTTATGGGGCATTGGCCAAATATCTACAAAACTGCTCGGCCCGGGTTTAGAATTGTCAACGACTCGAGCAGCTCGGCTCACAGCTCATTCATTATCGACTCAAACCGAGATGTGAGCTGAGCCAACAACTGACCCAACCGAGTCGGCTAGACCCCTTCGCTCAGTTGAGTCGAACCGAGCAGATGGCTTATCCCAACCAAGCCAGCTCGAGCCGATGGTTCACCCCAAGCGAGACGACTCGAGCCATCGGCTTAGTTAAGCCGAGCCGAGCTAAGCTTGTTATAAAAAATATCTTGTAGTCTCGCTATCGAAACGAGATGAGATGCGAGCAGTGTCCTCTCTCGTGAGCAACACTAAAAGTATTCCATATTACTGCTTAGCTTACATTTCTCATGGCTTTCGCTTTTCAATGTAATCAGCCCATGATTTCAAAACGAGTTAAAACAAGCGAGCCACTTATCAAAATCGACTCGACTTGAAACTCGACGCCAAAAACAGTGAATCGGTTCGGAACTCGTCCCGAGAATATTACTTTTGACTCGACTCGGAACTCGACTTGGATTCGAGTCGAGTTTTAGCTTGACACGTGCCCATCCCTATGCGTTAGAAAAAATGGTTGCTTATTATTATTCTGCTGAACTAATTATATAATAATAACAATGTTGCTCTGTAAAATTAAAAATACAGAATATAGAGAAACATTACACTACAACTGACGAAATGAGAACACATGAACTGGGGGTGAATCAAAATTGCCAATAACTCTAAAATCGATACATGCTTTTTAAAGCTAGTTGTTCCAAACTCTATGATCAACGGGACTTTAGGATATGCAAACTGATCTAAAAGAACCCTAATATTACATACAATCAACATTACATCAATAAAGTAGGCCTGCTCATTAGAACAACGTTTATTCATATTAAACCCTTACTGAATGTCCTTCATTATGGCACCCTAATTGTTGATAAACATTTCCCGCTGGGGCACCACTTTACTTTTAAATTCTGTTCAGCAGTGGCGTACTTACGATTTTGTTTCGGTGGGGCTTTGCCTGAAAATGTAAAAATTCTGCAAGATATTTTATATATTTTACTATGGTAAGTAAGATTTCGGAGGGGGGGGGGCTTAAGCCGAGAAGCCCCACCCCTAAATACGCCACTGCTGTTCTCCATCATCTTCAACTTTTAAGAAAATCTTTCAAATGTTCGAACGATAAAATATTTTCGTTCTCCATCTTTATAAAAACAACACCATTCAAAGTAAAATAGACTACCAGTACCACTGCACTCGTAGTTCACTCACTGAATGTATTGATTTGGAGCTGTCAAAATCTAAGACAAAATCTTCCAGGTGCCAGTGTTGGGAAGTAACGTAACGCAAGTAACGCGTTACTTTTTAAGTAACGCTTCCTAGTAATGCGTTACATTTTTTTCCAAAGTAACTGTAACGGTAACGCGTTACAAATTTTTAAGTAACGTACCTAGTTTGTGTTACTTTTTTCGCGTTACATTTCGGATGAGTAACTACAATATATGTATATTATTTTTCGGAAACAAACGTTTCTTTCTTGTAAGTGAATTTCTCGGAATGGAGCAATGGAGCATGAACGATGTCACTGGCCGACAGTCAGTCACCGGCACTCAAAGAATCAGATAAGATCATAGTACCATTTGCTGTTTTTGGAAGATGAGGACAGCCTCAGGGAAATCACGTGTACTCGTTGCAAGCACCTGGAAAGTTTTGTCATAGATTTTGACAGCTCCAATCCATTCACTGAGTGAACTACGAGTCCAATTGTACCGATAGTCTATTTTACTTTGATTGGTGTTGTTTTTATAAAGATGGAGAACGAAAATATTTTACCGTTCGAACATTTGAAAGATACTTCTTCTTAAAAGCTGAAAATGATGGTGGACAGAATTTAAAAGTAAAGTGGTGTCCCGGCAGGAAATTTTGTCAACGACTAGGGTGCCATAATTTAACGATATAGAGTAAGGGGTTAATGTAAATAAACTCTGTTCTGATGAGCAGGCCTACTTTATTACTAGAAAATGGTTTGTTGATGGTTTGTAATATTGGAGTTCTTTCAGATCAGTTTGCGGATCCTAGAGTCCCGTGGATTATAGAGTTTGGAACAACTAGCTTTAAAAAGCATGTATCGATTTTTGAATTACTGGCAAGTTTTGATTCACGTTCAGTTAATGTGTTCTCATTTTATTAGTTGTAGTGTAATGTTTCTCAATATTCTGTATTTTCAATATTACATAACAACATTGTTATTATTATATAATTAGTTTAGCAAAAGAATAATAAGCAATCATTTTTTCTAACGCATATTGATGGGCAAGAGTCGATCTAAAAGTCGACTCAGATTCAAGTCGAGTTTTGAGTTGAGTCGAAGGTAGTATTGTCGAGTCTAGTTCCGAGCCGACCCACTGTTTTTGGCGTCTAGTTTCGAGTCAAGTTGAGTTTGATAATGGTTCACTCATTTTAACTCGTTTTGAAATCATGGCCTGATTACACTGGAAAGCGAAAGCCATGAGAAATGTAAGCTAAGCAGTAATATGGAATATTTTTAGTGTTGCTCATGAGAGGGGACACTGCTCGCATCTCTTCTCGTCTCAATATCGAGACCGGCTCGGCTCAACTGAGCCGATAGCTCGAGCCAGCTCTCTTGGGGTGAACCATCGACTCGAGCTGCTCAAGTCGTTGACAATTCTAAACCTGGGCCGAGCAGTTTTGAAGATATTTGGCCAGTGCCCTATAACTTTTAACAATGTTTGACTCGAGGCCGAATACTCAACCTAGACCCTCAACCCAAATTCAGAAGCTCGTGAACAATGTCCTTGACTCCTAGACTTCACGACTACTGAGGTTGGCAATCAACTAGTTTAGAACTCAAATACAAACCGCCTACCTTTCATGTTTAAACACAGTGTTGTTATAATTAATAATAATAATAATAATAATAATAATAATAATAATAGTAGTAGTAGTATCATTAATAACCTATATTGTCTATGCAAGATACTTGAAGAGAGTACTCGAAACTACACACCCGATTTGGCTCGATTCCACTTGAAACTCGACCCGAATTCGAGTCGAGCTGGAGGAAATTTCTCGAGCCGAGTTCTCGAGTCGAGCTCAAAGATGTCTGTTTCTAGTCGAATTGAGTTTCAAAACAACTCGTCCATCCTAGAATGACCAGATTCTAACAAACGAAAAGTAGGACACAGGTATAATAGTATATGGTAGTTTACTGTGTCGGCAATACGCATATCCTTATTTTATTTAATGTTAACCTTAAGTTAATCAACATTTTTTAAAAAGAAGAAGCACTGAACTAAAGTATTCCAGGAATTCAACACAACTCCAAATGCTTTGATGAATGACAAAATGGTTTATTTTTATGAACATACAGTGAAACTTCGTGTTGGGCTAAAAAAAAAAAAAAATTTTCGAAGCGTGGTATTATTTTAAGAAATGAGAGAAAATTTAGACCGGCACGAGGAAACTTCTACAGGTACTTAACTTGATCATCACTAACATAAGTTGAAAAGTAAACTTTTTCCTACCTTACCGATATCTCAACAAGCCCTTCTCAGTAAAAGCAATGAATGTATTGTGTAAAAAAAAAAAAAAAAAAAAAAAAAAAAAAAAAAAAAAAAAACTTGGTTTGTTGATTATTCTCCATCCCTAGTCTTTTGAGGAGTGTTACAAAACACAGCGGTTCATCATTCAGGAAAAAAATGCCTTTGATTCAAAATGTGAATAAAGAATGAAACATTAAGATATTGCAAATAAATTAACTTTGGACATTTCGCAGAACATTTAAAAGGAGGATATTTCTCCACTTTCTAGGCGTCTTCGCAACACGCAGGACAGCTCTTTGAAAAACAGTACTGTACTGTGAAAATCAGTACGTCTCATCACCGTAGCCCATCCCTATGAGTAACGCAGTAGGTCATTTTGGTCAATGTTACATTATATGAAAATATTCATATAGCTGTCAAGTAAAAACTTCTTGCATTTACATAAAGCAATTCAGAACGTGCAATTACAATAATAATAATAATAATAATAATAATAATAATAATAATAATAATAATAATAATAGGGTAGTAATAGTAGTACGGAAAATTGAAGTAATAAGATTTTTTCACATATTCAGTTTTCGACCTAAAAGTAACGCGTTACTTTCAAAGTAAAGTAACAGTTACTTTTTTGGGGCAAGTAACGCGTTACATTTTAAGAGAAAGTAAAGTAACTTGTAACGCGTTACATTTTTACAAGTAACTTACCCAACACTGCCAGGTGCTTGAAATCAGTACATGTGATTTCCCTGAGGCTGTCCTCATCTTCCAAAAGCAGCAAGTGGCACTATATTTTATGTAAATAAACAAATCAAATTGTATCTATGAATGTATTTGCAAGCCTACCAACGTAAAGTTCGTAAGGCGAAACGGGAAAATGACATCGAGATTCCCGTTCCGCCTTGCATTAAGATGAAAAGTGATAACAGGTTTTACATGCTAATTTCATTGCTAGAGGTCATAAGGCGAAACGGGGAAAGGCGAACAGTGCAGGAACTGACATCGGTCACTGACATCGCTCATGCTCCATTGTTCCATTCTGAGAAATTCACTTACAGGAAATAACATTTGTTTCCGAAAAAAAAATACATATATTGTAGTTACTCATCCGAAATGTAACGCGGAAAAGTAACGCAAACTAGGTACGTTACTTAAAAATTTGTAACGCGTTACCGTTACAGTTACTTTGGAAAAAATGTAACGCGTTACTAGGAAACGTTACTTAAAAAGTAACGCGTTACTTGCGTTACGTTACTTCCCAAGACTGATATATATATATATATATATATATATATATATATATATATATATATATATATATATATATTAAGATTATAAGTTATCCATATTTTACAGTGTATTAAAGATTAAAAGGATGTATTAAGAGTAAGTTTAAATTCTTGTATTTATTTGATCGCCATTTTCACTTTTTTCTTCATGAAAACGTTAATTTGAGAGTTGTTAAAATTCATAAAGAGTATAATGAATTGATTGTGTAATAACTATAAAGAACCTTTCGTAAGTACAAAAGTTTGACAAATTAGAAACACGCAACGGAAAATACCAACTAATAAAGATCTCAGATATAAGTAAAATTCTATATATAAAACAGCAACAAGCTTACAGACTTTCCTTTGACAGAAAAATGACTCACTTGGCGAGGAAATGAGAAGATCCTGAAGGAAGTGTTTCTCCTTCAAAAATTATCTGTTCACAATATTAAATGTATTCAATTACCTGTCACGAAAAGTCTTTGAATACGAAATTGTTCTTCCCCACCTTCACAGCCGACTGAGGAAAACAGACTTGTGTGTTGAAACCTACCAGCGAATTATTTATTTATTTTTAATTTAACGTTCCACGCTCAAGGTCCGAAGCTAAATGATGATGAAAGAAATGATGGAATGAAGAAAGTGGAAGACGGAGAACCCCGAGAAAACCCACCTACATGGTCCTTGTACACCACAAAGCGTAGCGGCAGGCCCCAAACTGCTCGGAATGCAGCTGTTGTTGAGCGGGTGCGAAATTTGGTGATGGCAGATCGCCGTTTGACAGTGCGGGAGATTGCAGAAGATGTTGGAGTGAGTAAAGATTCTGCACATGCAATTTTGCGTGACGATTTGAACATGAAGCGAGTGGCTGCTAAATTTGTACCCAAGTTGTTGTCTCAGGAACAAAAAGACACCCGTTACGCGGCTCACTCTCGACTGATGTGCGGTCATCTTTGAATCGGTTGAACCATTCTTTAATTTGTGTTACACCCATCGCATCTTCTCCAAACATCTGCTGAATCTTACGAATTGTTTGGCTTTGAGAATCACCCAGCCTTTGACAGAATTTGATGCAGTATCTTTGCTCAATTCGTTCAGTCATCTTGCGAGAAACACTAAATCCGAGGAACACTATCAACAGCACCTCGCTTCGCGACCACCAGCTCACGACTGGCACACGCGAACGCGGTGAAAAAATTCAAGCATGCGCATTAAGGTTCCTCCTTCCACCGTGCACAGTGGCGCCGCCTGAGAATCACTACTTTGCGTGGAAAAAATTAAGGTCGGATACTTTTTAGACAGGCCTCGTATACCGAAACAATTTACCAGAAGAAACACCGACAAATAGAAGAAGATCACTCAGTTAGTGCAGCGAAATATTCATTTTCATGCCAATTAATACTTCTCTAACACAAGTCGTTCTGGCTCTTACAACGATAACATGAACTTATTACTTTTATTTTATTTAACATGTTGGGCAAAAATGTTATTTTATCTTGTGACAGCTACGATTTAGAAGAAGGAATATTATATAAAAATGTCATTAATAATTTCGATTTGTAAATGTGTTTAATTTTGCTATCGCTAAAGGTGAAATGTTTGTTAATGCAATAGGAGTGTAAGAGATCGTTTCCTTAAATGTACTTTTAACGTTTTCTCTTTAATAAGTTTCTGCCTCTCAGGTCGTATGTTCTTCCTCTTTGTTGAGTTAATTTCACATCTTAATGTTGTGTATATTTAGATTTTCATTTTGTTATTCACAGCTACAAATAGATTAAATTTCTGAGTAATTGCATATCGTTTATTTCTTTATAACGTCCATAATATTTATATTAAAAGTATTATTAATTATTTGAATCAACCAATATGGTGCATCTTATGACATTTTATGATACACCATGAATATTTGTTCTCTATGATACTCAGTTTTTAGAAAATAGATTAACCAAACAGTGTGTACAACAATCCATTTTAAAACCCTCTTTCCTGATGAAGACATTTTATTTTATGTGAAATATTCCTCTTTCAACCTACGAATTGGAAACTTGTGCTTCGACTTACCCTTGAGGTTTTCTTTTAACAAACTTATATTTGTAGCCTATCCACCCCCTTCCTCCTCCATTATCACAGATAATAGTGTCAAGAAGAGAAGATTAACCAAATTACTTTTTTTTTTTTTTTTTTTTTTTTTTTTACAGCAAATAGGACCGAAATTTAAAGTGTTTTATTATCAGCTGCACGGTGTGTAGATCAGGTACATTAGGAATGATATTTTTGTATTTCAAATCTACACACTCATTAATCTGATAGTTATTGGAACATATGTGGAAGACCTTACCTTGCTCAATACACACTTTAGTTCTCATTTGGGTAAATCCCTTATGTGAAATCACTACACCGTTTCGCAAGTCAACTACAGAAACATTAACTATGTAAGTACAACTGCTATTTAATATTGCAGGGTTCTTACTGATCTGGAGAAATCTATTTCCCTGAGTTTCATGACTAGTATTGGATGACGTTGTCATATAAATAAGGAATAAATAACGGTAAATATTTATGTACGAGAACATTTATTCTACAGGGACAAATAGTAATCAATTGCTCATATGTACAGCAATAAAAAAAAATAAATAGGTATTATAATGGTTGGTTAAGCTGAAATTGGTGTACAATTAGTTAGAAAAAATATATTTTATGAAATTTCTCTGATTTCCAGTATTTTTCCCTGAGCTTCCCTGACCTGCACGAACCCTATATTGGTAGTACGGTCGCGGTGATTCAGCGGTTGAGCATTTACCTCTGGTGTGTGGCCTCCTTGGTTCGATTCAAGCTCCGCCAAGTAGACTTTGTGGTGGACAAACACCCTATGTAGGGATTTTCTCCTGTTTCCTTCCATCTTTATCATTAAACTCATTGTCTTTCTCAGCCTCGGTGTATAATTGTAGGTCGTTAAACTCAAATTAATTAAATGTTAATTATTGGTAGAACGTTTAGGAAGGACTAGTGACGATGTGTATGCGTTGAGGTGAACATATTGATATGAATGGATATGTATGGTCGGGTACATTTAAGTTGATTTCATGGTAAATAGTAAGACAGAAATGTCCTAAACTATTTAATAATGTAATTAAATCACAGATAGGTATCTACAAAAGATAACGATAATATGTCGCTTTCTTTTATACAATGGATAAATAGTGATGCTAATCCATTTTAATGATTTACCTCTAATGTTCGCACAAGAATACTCTTACAAAGAGTGTGGCTACCCTCTGGCGAAAATATGTGTGCTATTCTTACTTCTTTTTATGTCTGCTTGTGCGTTCATGTGCTCTCAAACTTTTTTTTTTTTTTTTGCTATGTACGTATCAATTCCTTATACTTACCTTTATTGTACATAAATCTACCAAATATTTCTTGTTATTCTTCGATGTAACGTATTCCACTTTCCATTTACTGTAAAGCACGTCTATTTACTCAAAGTATCAACATGAAATAAGGACTTTAATGGAAACAAGATACTGTGATCTGTAATACCAGCACCTTTTTTCCAAAGATGATTACTACAAGTAATGATATTGGAATAAGTTGTAGCACTTCGAGTTGCTCTATCCAAGTGGTATGTTATTCGTCTAAATCAGCGTTTCTCAAACTTTTTCATTCATGGAGCTCTTTCACGTCCAAAATAAAATGGTGGAACTCACGAAAATAGTATTAAATTATTACACAATTTATAATAGTAATGCCAATCTTTTGACGATAATACTAAGTACTCATCTAAATTCTAACCCACTTCTAGATGAGTTAGAGACTTCCGTTTTTATATTCGCTTCCTTGATATTGGTTTGTACATCGATAAAAGCTCAAAAAGTTGAAATTTATCACTCGAAAAAGGAAGGAAAAGCTCTCCCAAAAGTTTCTTTTCTTTTTAATTTCGAAACCTTTTCCGTTACGGTTCGAAAAAAAGTGTCGGAAAGAAGCTTTTGTCATTTTCGATTTTTTTCAAAATTTATGTTAATTATTCCGGTTCAAACTCCCAAAAAGAAATTCGGAAGGACTTGGAATTCAAACCAACTTTTAGATTAGATTAGATTTGCGAACTTTTTATTCGATTCCTTCGGGTCAGTTTACATTGAACCCCTAGGAACTCTTTGTGAAACCCTGGGTTCCGCGGAACTCACTTTGAGAAACGCTGGTCTACAGGAAACGATAGCATCTACCAGGAGCAGGAATTTCTGCGTTGATTCTAAAAACTACATTATAACTTGAAACGACCTTCCAGATTCTAATGCGACGAAGGGCAGTCTTCAGTCTCAAAGTAAGTAAAAGCATTGTTAATTGTAAAAAGTGATTTTTTTTAAAACGAAATCCTTGACAGTGGGAAATAAATTTATTTACGTTATAATAACTGTCACACTAATTCTTCAGTGTTTATGAGTTGGTAAAAAATTCACTATTTCTTGTGAAGAGAATTTATAAGTTATTTTACAGGGAATGCATCCTGAAAAGGAACTTTTAAATGTATTACCAAGGTGCGATCTTCTGCATATCGCGCTAGTACATTATCTCAGTTCTTCCCTATTCACGTATTCTCAGTCTTGAAAGCAACAGTTAACATCTCACACGAAAAGAGTTGTACCACAACCAACATCTGTTGTGCCTGGCGAAACCTGGTGATTATTTTTGAATAAACACTTCAGCGCTTGAATTATATGTTAGGTTGCCTAAAAAGTACCTAGCCTTTGGAGGTCAATGTTGAGAATATATTTATTATGGTTTGAAAATAACATTATGAAACCCATATGCACCATTTTGTTCGATGGTCTTCTTCCATTTTTCCGGCAATACCGTAGTTCCGTTTTATCGAACTGTGGTTTCTGGTATTATAAAAAAAAGTGACACGTGGTTTCCACAGGCCACTTTTTAAACTAACCACCATTCAGGGAGTTCTATAGATACCAAAACAAATTATTCTCTGGTGGTGTCAGAACCGGGCTATACGCTGGATACATTAAACTCTCTCAGCCAAGTTCTCTCAATTTGTGACAGGTCGTTACAGACGTACGCAATCTGGCGTTGTCAGCGTGGTATATGACGTCTTTTCTGTTGACCGGTTCCAGCAGTTTCTTTCGAATTGCTAGGTTCATTCGTGTTAATTGTCGATAGAACAGGTCAGAGTGTATTATTCTGCCCGACTGCAGCCACTCGTGATGCATGATGCCTTTCCAATTCGACCAAACGCATAGCGTAACTTTCCTGGGCGACAGTGGGGGCTGCCTTTCCAATTCGACCAAACGCAAAGCATAACTTTCCTGTGCGTCAGTGAGGGCTGCCTTTCCAATTCGACCAAACGCACAGCATAACTTTCCTGTGCGTCAGTGGAGGCTGCCTTTCAAATTCGACCAAACGTACAGCATAACTTTAAAGGCCGTCAGTGGAGGCTGCCTTTCAAATTCGACCAAACGCATACCATAACTTTCCTGTGCGTCAGTGGAGGCTGCCTTTCAAATTCGACCAAACGTACAGCATAACTTTAAAGGCCGTCAGTGAGGGCTGCCTTTCCAATTCGACCAAACGCACACCATAACTTTCCTGTGCGTCAGTGAGGGCTGCCTTTCAAATTCGACCAAACGTACAGCATAACTTTCCTGGGCGTCAGTGAGGGCTGCCTTTCCAATTCGACCAAACGCATACCATAACTTTCCTGTGCGTCAGTGGAGGCTGCCTTTCAAATTCGACCAAACGCACACATAACTTTCCTGTGCGTCAGTGGAGGCTGCCTTTCAAATTCGACCAAACGTACAGCATAACTTTCCTGGGCGTCAGTGAGGGCTGCCTTTACAATTCGATCAAACGCAAACTAGTCAGTCACGTGAAAACACGATGTGACGGTCACATGTCCAGAAAACTCCTGATGCGCCTGTTAGAAACATTGCGTTGAAGCGCGCTGACTACGTGCTCGCCACTGGACTGAACGTAGTTCAGCCGATCGCTAGCGGATGGCGCTGGAACAGGCTTAGGCTTACAAATGGGCCGTTACGCCAAGTGGTTTGTGGTTTTGGTATGTATATTTGATATTCACTATACTAAGAGGTAGGCGCCATTCAATTGGATGGATACGTATATCAATAATTAGAAACCATTATCCGAAATAATAATAATAATAAATCTGGGGGGCGCGGTGGCTCAGTGGTAGAGCGTTCACCTCCGGCGCTTGGGGTCCCTGGTTCGATCCCAGCTCGCGCCGTGTGGACTTTGTGGTGGACAAACACCGTGCTCGTGGGTTTTCTCGGGGTTCTCCCGTTTCCTCCTACTTTCTTCATTTCACCATTTCACTCATTTCCCATTATCACCGTCTCCTTTAGCCTAATCGGCATAACCGTGGGACGTTAAACTTAAAGATTTCATTTTTTTTTCAATAATAAATCTGGAACTTTAATAAAATTCGAACCTCTTCTATATTTGGACGAAACGGGTATCACGTAACATGTATCGGAGCGACTGTTAATAATCAGAGCCATTCTCCTCAGAGAATAATTTCAACCTGGAAATTCAGCAAATATCCAGAAATTTGGGCAATGAGACCAAGAGATTTCGATCTTTACATCGTGAGTTTCCGCCACCTTTCGTAAGGACTTAACCCTGCGGGCAAAAAATGCACGTACTCATGCCTGCCTATTGTAATATAATCACTTCGCTGTCTGCTCCCTACAAAATATACTTTGTTTGCACCTGAAAACTTATTTTCATTGAAAGGTTCATAAAGGAACTCTTGCATTCAAGAAGAAAGTATTGACCTCAAAATTACTAGAAATTATGCAACTATCAACGTTTCAGCATTAGGTTACTGTCTTTCTCAGTACATATTGTTTCAGAAAAGCCTGCATCTTCTTGTTCTAAATATCATACTAAAAGTAATTAGAAGACATAATCTACGAGATGTAGTTTCACAATGTCAGTTTCCAGAAAGAAATGTGCTGAGGAAGACAATAACATTTTGCTGAAACGACTATGGTTGTGTAATTCCGGGTGCTCTTGCGATAAGTACTTTTCTTTAATTAATGCTGAACATACATCCTACTACATCAAATAACAATTTCGAGAATTAATACATATTTCTTCCGAATATATGCAAGGCAAATGAAAGTAAATTTGTTAATGTCATCGAAAATTCACAGATCAAGTGAAAAGTCACTTTTGGATTTACTATTAAACATCCTACAGCGGACTCTCGTTAATTCGAACAAAAATCTATTCCCTTCGGAAAATGTATTGAAAACAACGATATAAAAACAACGTCAGTAAATAGAATCTCCTTTTTGGATAATTCGAAATAACAGAGTACAAGTTTTTAGTGTTCGACAGATTACAAACAGAAGTTGAAGTTTTAACTGTTTTTCAGTATCTAGCCAGAGGCAGACTGAGCGTATCTAGTCAGACGTCCCGGCCGGTTTCGTGTCGTGTCCCGGTCAGACGGAGTAATTTAGTTTCTAGTCCCAAAGTTATTTAATAATTTCCAGCGATTTATCCATACACAAGTTTAATGGAAGAGCCAACAGTGAGGACTAATGCTCTGCAAAATGAACTTTGCAATGATTTGCAGTGAATTCTTTGATAAAATAAAGATTATATATATATATATCAGCAGAAACAAGTCTTGAAAGAAATCAGAACACCAAGTTTGATCCACTTTATAGGAAATGAGACTAAAATACCTCATACTGATTTCTGTATTATTATTATTATTATTATTTGATATTACAAATCAAAATATTGTCTTTGCGTATACTTATGCAGTGTAAATTTGTTTGAATTGTGAGTGGTATGTAGGAACAAATCTTATATTAGAATTTTGGAAAACGTGCACTTGAATTTTCATTGTAAATGTGTCCTGTTAAGTTAAGAATTTATCACGAGAATTTTTGGTAAAATTCTGGCATCCCGGTTTGAAGCTCCAGAAACATGTCGTGTCTAAGACTGTCACAAAAACACAATCCATCTGGTGATGGTTAAGATGAAACATACCATTAAGTAAAGGAGGAGTGTGTGCAAGACTCATATCTAAAGTTTTAGAAATGGTTGAAAATGTAGAGTAATTGTAAAGTATAAACTAAATATCAAAATTACGTGTTTCGCGCACTCAATTAAATTGAAAGTTTTGTTGACTATGTTGAATCAAAGGAAATGAAAAAAGAAGAAAACCAACTCCTCACGGTTCAAACTTATTTAGCGAGCACAAATTCCCTGACTTTTTCTGGTCACAATTTACAAATTTTCAGGTCTATATACAACGCCAAAGCAGAACATTTTCCAACTTTCTGCGATGACTTACGAAAAACTTTCTGCAAGCATTCTAGTAATGGCGTAGTAAAATTACATGAAATTTTCAAGTGCATAAAACAAAACAAAACAAAACAAAACAAAACAAAAAAAAAAAAAAGTTTTTACAATTCTACTTTCTTAAACTTTCTTACTTATACGCTTTGTATTTATGGAGAAATACACAGGGAGAGTATAGGACTGTATAATAACTGAATAAGTAACCAATCAAGAAATTCCCACACATATATACAACAAACAAACAAACAAACAAAAAAAATTACAGGCACTTCCTTTCCTTTCCTTTTGTAATCTTAAAACATGGCAATGAATCATTTAACTTTTCTTAAAATCCTTCTTATAACTTTAAATGTCACATCTTTATATATATCTCCAGAAATAGGCTTGAAATGGTGTAGTATTGACTACCATATTTCTGACAAAGCCATTTGCAAAAATTTCCTGTTTCTCTTGTAACCAGTAGATTGCCCATTTATTTGGATGTAAGCCAACATATCACTTGTGCCAATTTCGTTAACCAAAAAATTACTGACCGCACGGAGGTTATTTATAATATTACTAATTAGAGAATCCCAGCTTTCACAAATCGTCATTTTCTAAGTATCATAATCAAGTTATAACCCGGACGCACAGTGGTCGAAATAGCAAAAATGCTGGACAAAACTCCAAAAATGAAATCACTGGAACGAACGTATAGTAGTAGGGGAATGTCCACTCTATATAGAACAGCTGCTTTTCATTCTGGCATCACTCGTTTATGAGCAAAACGCCTGTCGAAAGTGGAAAAGTAGCCGCGCTTGTAAAAATGCTTTTCATGTTTGGTAGTATGACCGACCTATTACTCTTAAATACGTTGATAGTTATGAGATCTTAAATATTGGTTTTGTTGACCAGAACAATAGCAATCCTTTAAGGCCAATGGCAGGCCACTGAGGCACATCATATGAGCACTAGGGGCATTCTTACAACACTATATTCAAAATCAATGCTTTGCTATATATTTGTAGACTTTTAAACTTTTCCTAGCAAGTGCAAAGTTTCGTTTTCATTATAATAGTTTCTGTGGTTTCTCAATTAATTATTTTTGTTAGAATTAGCTGCTACTACCTGCTACCTTGCAAACGAAGCACGCTTCAATGAGTCTGGGCGCGCGCTAAATGCTCACAGAGACTGATTGCTAGTCCCGTTGCGTCGTGTCGTCTTGGCACCTAGACAAGTCTTCGCGCACATTGTAAATTGCTCGAGGATTTACTATATTCGTAGCTCCTCTGCCAATAAAGATGCCAAGTGAGGAAGTTCAAAACTCTCGAAACAGACTTCCACAGTTATCACGAGAAATGGTGTCGGAAAAACTTTAGGAAAGATAGAAACCTACATTTCCTACACAAATTTTGTCATCGTCTGACCCGATAATTGCATCGCTCAAACCCAGAATGCCCAATATCCAGAAAGAAATGCTACAATTTTTAAACAGCCATCGCCAATCTCATGTTTGGGCAACAGAGACTTTTGAAAGTTATTAATTTCACGTCGAATTCTGTGTTTGTTTTTTTATTGTCCTTGATTGGACAACTCCCACTGTTTTGTTTTCAAATATGCGTGTTGCGAGACAGTTTTGTTTCTATAACTATCTCTTACACGGACTGGCTTTTGGTTAAGTTCAGTGTTCTCGTTTATGTGTAGTTTTTTGTTAGTGTCCGAACACATGTTTACTTTGTTCATAATGAGATTCTGCAATTTTAATAAAAAGAACGTTGCCACAAGTTCTAAATTATTTTTTTTTTTTTCATAACGACCCAAGATGTTATTTGTAAACATGATTTTGAAAATGCACTTTTTTTCGCCACCTACATATGCAACCTGCATCACTGTCCATAAACTTTAAATTACTGTGCACATTATGGCAGACCAATTGAAAATAGCCTAATGTGCCTTCAAAAAATGCCATATCGACAAAAACACGCTTTCAATACGCCCGCAAATTTTATCGACATTCCGACCACTGTGCGACGGCAGCGTTACCAAACAATGCGCATTGGCTCAGTAAGATCCCGGCTCCGGACAGCTGTCTGCTACCTGCAGTTTCGACTCGGCTGCATACACTGTAGCTATCGCTTACTCTTCCCTTTCGCACCTCTCAAATTTATCGGTATGACTATCAAATGGTGAATTCTTCTGAATTATGGATAAAAAGAACCTTACTTCAACTGTAATTTTTTACTTATAGTCTAGACAATCTTTCTGAGACAGTAATTTTCGTCTAGAGGTAACCAATTTTTCTACAGCCCGTATTTTCTTTCTGCGACATTGTCGCACCGTCGTCTATTGTTCTGCTTTGAGGATACAATAATTTTGTAGTTGTTTGTTTCGTATATGAGATATAAGCTAATTTCATGCAACAAAAATCAGAGTGAGTACATATACATAAGAAAAGTAATGTGAACTGGTAGAGCACTAATACGCGTAATCTTAACCATCTAAAAATGAATGGTTTTCCTACGTTGTGCAGAAATACAGCGCCGATGGATATTAACATTTTACAAGTGCAGACAATCATTTTCGCAGTAAAAATATCAATATTACTATTTGACACTGCACATCCAACCTTAAATCACTAAGCATTAATGGATGGGATAAATGTTTTTCAACATGAAGTAGTCACGTTTACTGTATATCATTCATAATCAAGTTTCCTTAATCTTATTTACCATGTACTTAATTTTAGATTCTACATAAAAGAATTAAAATCTACGTTGAATCGTATAACTGTTTGCAATAGTAATTGCAAAATAGTCATCTGATCGTAAAAGCGTGGGTGTAGATTTACTGTACGAATCCACAGATTTGTAAGAACAAAGTTGTAATAATATTTTAATAGAGTAGTGTGTAAACAATCTAAATGTGTTGTATTCTTACATGGAGATGCGTATCTATGTACAAATACATTACTGAAAGTCGAACCTGGGTTTTACCTTATTTTTGGCACACCACATTTTAGAAGATTCACCGGTAAAATTCAATACTTTGTATGAAAAGAAGAATTTCCACGAATTTCTAAGTCCAAACGCCTTCAAAGAACAAATTCCGGCAGGCGACAGAATAAAATACAATGTAATACAGCTGTATTTGTTTTACAAGTGTAAGGTTACCAGTGTAAAGTGCTTTAAGAGGGATAAAATGATTGTATTAGATATTATTTTCTACCGGCGATATATTTCTGCATAGTGTACAGCTGTATTTTATGTTTACAAATGGAGGGCTACTAATATGAAACCATGAAAAGTCATTAAAACTCGTATCATTGCAAAAACCCACTTCTTGCCACCACCCTTGCTTACGCGAACACCTACCGTTACTGAAGTGTCTTCTCGCTTCGAATACACCACGCGTTATTGCGCAGGCTTACCAACTTCGCCCTGCACTACTCGGTTACATAGCATTCATGCCTTTTAGTGGCAACCTAGCACAGGTTTGTTTTGTTTTCTGCTCTAGTTTTTGTGACAACCATCCGGACGCCCCATTTATATGCAAATCGTAAAAGAATTGTAATTTTTCAACGATTACTTTTGATGCTTCCCTTGAATTTTATCTACGCCAAGTAAGATATTTTCATGTCGCCCAGCGCAAACCATTTAGGAGACAATAAAAAGGAAATTAGTGCAAGAATTTTATTTTTTCAACAATTATTTCGAGTGGTTGTGTTAAAAGTAAACCTGCATACGAACGTGTTATGCACGTGTTTGCTTGTAAGTAGCTAGTAATCACAGTATACAAATTATAAGAGAAATATCTGAAGCCAATGTGCTAATTCATGACACGTACCTATATATGTCCAGCAGTTAAAAGATACACACATAATTGTGAAATTCAAGCTAATAACGTGCCATGTTACTTCGGAACACAGATAATAATAAATTTTATTGCAGAATCATCTGAGAACATCAGATGTATTACAATCGTCAGAAATAGACGTTAAAAATTTTAAGGTTACATATATAACATACCATAATATATACGCAAGCTATGAAAAATATGAGAATATTATCCATAGTAATGTACAAATACATAATTCAACACGTAGGGTAAGTAATTTTATGCCAACCACCATGTTTTGCGTATCCTCGTTTACATGCATACCCACCTTCGCTAACGCTTGCCCTTATCCTACTGTTATATAGCATTCCTGCTTTCTATTGGGTACCTAGTATAACCTGATTACTCTTTCGCACAATAGTTCTTATCGTTTACGAACAGTGAAACCAGGGTTTGCCCAAGAACCCCCCCCCCCAAAAAAAAAAAACGGTGTTTTTTTCGGGTTGGACCCACCTGGGTTTTTGAGCTTTTTGTTAGTGTATTATTGGTACAACTAAGGTGATCACATTGAAAGTGATTTTTATCCGATCTTAGACTTTCCTTGGGAGAATCAGGTGCTTTCACGTTAAGGCATGCAACAACATTCAACATGAGATCTTTATAAAGTTGTGAATGAATTAAAAAAAAAAAAAAAAAAAAGCTTAGCCTGAGATAGTTATAGAACAAATTAATGTATGGATTATGCTTATACCCTATTCGAAGTAAAATATGCAGTTTTGTACTTTAGAAAATACTTTCCGCAAATAGTGTTCTTGTAGTCTCGGCGGCACCGAGGGACGTTATCACTCATACGTTTGACGGGTTTAAGGCCATAGGTGCCGGTACTAATAGTAAATATATAAATACATTAGTAAAACTATTAGTATTATTTCTTACGTTTGATGTAAAAAAGAAGTATTCTTCAGTAAAATTTAATTTTCCAACAACAGCAGTTTAGTTCAGTCATTTCCTGCTACTCCCCAAATAAGCATCCTGTATAGAGTCAACACAAGCAACAGCGTAAAAATTCTTCTCAAATTTAAGAAGCTTAATGTTCGGAGTTCCGAAGACCATGTAACGCTTACTATTTCAAGTGCTGAATTTAAACTTCCGTACTAGTGGAAGTTTCGATGTTCAGTAAAGAAACCTGTATTTTCGAAAAAAAATCTGCCTGGTGAAAGAAGCGCTCGGGAAATTCCCGCGATTGAACGCAGAAGCATCGGAAATGAATACTTCAACAATAAAACTATTTGTTTTACGCTGGAAGATATTTACTTTCATTTAAGACATTTTGGAACAATTACTTTATAAAATATGAATTATATCTTAGTTGTTTTAAATTAATATTCAGGAAAGAACCGTCTTGCAACAAGTGCTCGGCAAATTTCCGTAATTGAACGCACAAATTATCGGAAGTGAACTTCAATAGTAAAGCCATTTATTTTACACTGGAAGATGTTTATTTCATGTAAGACATTTTGAAATTTTTATTTATCTTATACATGAATTGTATCTTTGTTTTAAATTAAGATATTCATATTTGGGGAACGTTAGTCAGGCTTCTGGATGACTTGATCTACTTTTGTTCGTTTGTCTGCCAAGCTCCTTCATGGCTAAGCGGTTAGCGCACGCGTCTTCGGTGTGGGCGACCCGGGTTCGATTCCCGGCGGGAGCTCATGTGGTTCAGATTACGTTATTCAGTAGGTCCCGTCTCATATAGCCTCGCTGCTGAAAGAAACGTTAAACACAAAATTAACTCAACTCGTTTGTCTGCCTCTGCTACACATACTACAGGGTGCAACTATCGGTCTTTCAAGTTAAAATTTCCAGAGTACAAGCACGAGACACTCTAAATTTTTCTGTATAGATTTTGGCAGTATACCAACGTAAAATTTCAAAATGGTGGCAATTTTTTCAAGAGAGCAAGCATCCACGCTACAAAGAGCAATTTTCAGTCATTTAAGTTGAAATTTAGACTGTGGAAGCATGAGACATGGTAAATTTGCTGTATACATGTTCTCGGCGATCCAACGTAAAATTTCAAAATGGCGGTTACTTTTCCAAAACAGCAGTGAATAGAATATTGTTGCAAGTTGTGACTCTTCAAATATAAATCACATTGTAACACTTTTACTCCAGACATTGAAATGTTTCAACAACAACAACAACAACAACAACAACAACAACAAACAAAAAAAAAAAAAGCATATGGGCCCAGGTGGGTTGGGCTTTTTCAAACCCTGAGTGAAACCCCTAAAGTAAATATGAACAGAGGAATGGATATCCACACCCCAAACACAATTATTTAAGACACAAAAAGTTAACTTACTGAAAAAGAACTATATATACACAATGGGGTTTACTCGAGCAGATGGTTCTACCTAGAAAATCCATAGGTAATATACGATGTGAAACATTTTTCGTAAAGGAACGAGTGTGAATATAAGTAACGTGCTTTTCATTGGCCATATAGCACAGGTCTGTTTGAGTATTATGTCAAACGTTCACACTGTATACTGAGCCCCCTTGAAGTCAATCTAGGGTTAAGTTTAGAGTTACCCTTCCGCTTTTTATAAAAACCAGGAAAATCTACAGGAGAAATGAGGTAAGAAATTATAATTTGAAGTTTTTATTTGATGTTTAGGAATGTAAGTTCGGCATGAGAGTTATGTTTAATACGAGAAAAGATATGTGGAAGTTAGTACTATTTGCCGGATGCGTAAGCATTCGCGGAAGGTTTCAGCAGCATGGTAGTTGTAAAATATGGCGAACAGGTGTAACGGATGCTCAAAAATAATGAAGAAAACATTTTAAATTTTTGTGAAGCCCACGGAGTACTAAAGTTAAGTGAAATGTAACAATTTTTAATACTTTAAGCACTGTTTTTTGTATGTTGCAAAGTCCAAGGGCACCTTCACACTAAAGGGTCAACTCTAAACTTAAGCCTCAATCTGCAAGTAGTAATGGAGCTTCTCATTTAGTGCATGACCTGCTAGAATACAAAGCTCTAATCTAACCTGAAATGTAAGAAATGTCAAAATTTGGTAGAACCGTCTGCTCGAGTAATGCCATGCAATGTGTTTATGTATGGAAGCATACAATAAATCTATACCCAGGTGTGAATATGATATATTACATGAAGCTTCAATCATATACAACAATTGCTTATAAATATAAAATTTTCAAGGAATATTTATTCTTTGAATCAAGAATTACTATCATTTCAAAGAATCACTATTTTTCTGCATCCTCATACATGCATATACTAACATGTTTCTCTAAGCATTATAGAAAATATTTGATGTAACACAAACGAACAAAAAGTAACAGTAACACTGTTAACATCTAAGAAATAGGCCTATTTTCTCTTTAATTTGAAGTATCTTGACTTCTTAAACTTTTTTCTGTGGACAATGAACACGAGGAAACTCAGAGGAAATAATGGCAACTCAGCAATATTGCCTTTTCCCAAATTCATCACGTGTTTAGAACTTCCAAAAATGACAACTGGAATCGAAAATCTTTGGTTTATTCCTCCCAATTTATTTATTTATTTAAAAAAAAAAAATGCACCTGATGTTCAACAAATAAATTCGTAAGTTGTTCTTGAACAACAGAATATAAATTGTTTGCAACTACATGTGAGTTGTTTACTGTATTCCATATGTAATATTATGATCTAAATCACTGAAACCTACAACTGAACTCCAATGATAAGGGTTTGACTGATGACCCCTCAATCATTTGTACCGTTACATACAAAGTATATGATTATTTCCTGAGTCTTCTTCGAGGTACAACTTCCTGTTCGTCAGCTGGTGTCAGAATTTGCTCTGCGTTTGGCCATGTTTCCCGACATAGTGGGCACTTGGGTTCTTGATGGTTCTGAAAATAACGCACCAGGCAATGTTTATGAATCTGCCCACCACAATTTACACAACACTGCCCTCTAAAAAGAAGCTGTTTGCATAACGAGCAGGCCTTAAGATCTTCCTCATAACATTCCCGTAGGTAACTCTCTAATTCCAATATAGTTCTTACACTAAGATATAAATTTCCACTGTTCTCTAGAAACCATCCATCTTGTATAAATTTACGAATCACTTTCTCCCCGTCGGCTTTATCCATTTCTTTGGACAGTGTCGAACACAGATTCAAACATAATGTTGTCGAAACTTCACTCTCACTAGAAGTAACTATTTCACCAACTATTTTGTTGAATAATTCCAGCTCATTTGGTGCATATGATGGTGAAGATTCCGTTACGCTATTTCTTGCTGTGACAGCCATGACGTAAAAAGTTTTGCCTGTTAATTCACATATTCCACGTTTAATTTCCATTTTAAATTCTCGGAGGCTTGTATTTAGTCTTTGGATGAACGCGTCCACATCTGATGGTCGTGAGCTGCGTTCATCAAGCGTCAAACAATCTTCAAGTAACTTCTCTATCTCATTACTTGATACCACCCCACGACTCATCATCGCTTGCACAAATTTTATGCTGGCATTGTTATCCATCATTTTACAAGTACTCTCTTTTCCCTTCGTTAAGATGCTGCAAGAAGTAGATCTTTGTGCAGTACAAGTTGTTAAATCAGTACTAGCTACACGACAAATACATATAAACTAAACATGAAGTACCTTAGCTAACAGAACTTGAATTTCATCCTAGGAATTGCACCAAAAACGATCCAGTGTTGCCAAACTTCTGAAGTAAATACGCTAAATAGTCTTCAGAAATAAGCTCTTTTGCGCAAAAGTTGCTAAATTTTGAACTGCTAACCTATAACCAACATTGTAGATTTTAAACCCCCTTTTTGTGTGTAGGATTATAAGTGTTATTGTAAAATATGAAATGTTGAATTTTATTCGCAGAAGATTAACAGCAACATACAGGATTAAATTACAATAAAATCCATCAACTCATCTGATTTATGAAAATCAACAGCCATATTATCAGTTCAATTGAAATAAGTCATCATCGATGACATCGCAGCTAGCCGAGGCGCTGGAACTGGATGCATCATCGTTGCATTGTGCAGGGACGCAACTAGGGGGGGGCGATGGGGCACGTGCCCCGGGCGCGTGGTTGGAGGGGGCGCCAGAAAGAAGATAGTATATCAATTGTTTTAAAAATCGCACCCTTTCCCTTGAGGAACTTATTCTAGAGGTTAAAAGAAATCAAAAGTTTACTTGGCCTTTTCCATGGGACCTCTTTTAGAGAGAGAGAAAGAGTCTCATCTAAATAGGTGTAATGTCATACATTAAAAACCTAATATTGCATGCATTTGTTCCCTTGGGCGACCACAGAGAATCCGCCCCCCTTTCCTTTTCCTACCACAAGGAGCTGTTTGTCTGTATAATATTATTGAGTTGAGTTGATTTTGAGTTTAACGTCCCTTTCAGCAGCAAGGCTATATGAGACGTGGACTTACTGATTAACGTGGAATCCAAACCACATGAGCTCCCGCCAGGAATCGAACCCGGGTCTCCCACGCCAAAGGCGCGTACGCTAACCGCTTAGCCACGAAGAAGCTCTATAATTGCATTGAGAACAGCTCTGAAGTTTAAAACGCTGTTATCAATAGGGGTGGGGGCGAAAAGTTACCGATATTTGTTGCTTGCTGGTGGTTGAAGAGTTTAGCTCAGACGCGCCCCCTGTAATGTTACGCAATTGCTGTAATGTTTTTAAACTAGAGGGCAGTTTTGTGGCGGAAAAGATAAGTTACACGCCTCGGTGTATTTAATTGTTTCTTGTACGCCTACCAAGGAATTTTGCGAGTGAAGGCTGTATGAAGTTTTATCTATTAGTTTTGCTTGAGAGCTTTTCGAGGCATTTTGAATTGTTATCTATCAGTCCAACTTATGTTTTATTATGCTTTATTGTTAATTACAATCATTGTTTTACATTAATCGTGCATAATGTATAATATTTACTATACATTAAATAATCTAAATATCTTGATCTATTTATTAATATTTTATGAAGCAATTTCTTCCATATTTACTGAACTTTCTACTTAATGCACTTTAAAGAGATATGCTTTGCTCGAATCAGTTTTTTCTATCACTTGTGTGCACCTTAGAGGTGCATATATACAGAAAGAGAAAGTATACAGAAAGGTGCACAAAAAGTACAGAAAGTGCTCAAGTTCGAGAGGTACACATAACAATATAGTGTGGAGTTCTTGTGTGCTTCATTGTTGATGGAAAGTTTTCTTCTTTTCTTTTCTTCTTTTCTCCACATCAAAGGATTACACCGAAAAATTTACAGAAATAAAAATAAGCTTTTCATTGTTGCATTGTTATGTTCTCAATGATTTTGCATTGTAAATATTTTTTTAAAAAATATAAATATAGTATATGTTAAACTTGCAGTTAAATACAATTTCCAAGAATTATGCTATATAATTTAAATTATGCTTTATTTTCTAAAATTATGCTTTATTATTCTTTAAAATTAGTTTCTTCTGGATCCTTAGACAACCACACCCATGTTCAAGGTACCAATTATATGTCTAAATTGCTATTATGCTTTTGGGTTGCTCTATTTATAATATACCAGATATTTTCAAGTTTATTTTGTATTGTTTTTATATTTGTAAATGAAAGCTTATGTACAAAATTATTTTTGGGTTTACTAGAACTAAATGTTATTTCAATTATAATTTTATGATGTACTAGATATTTTCTAGTTTATTTTGTATTAGTTTCTTATTTTAATATGAAAGCGTATGTTCATAATTATTCTTCGGGTTATTAAAACTAAATGTATTATTTCAATTAATAACTGTATAATGTGGCAGATATTTTCTAGTTCATTTTGTTTTGATTTCTTCATACAACATTAAAACAAAATGTATGTACAAAATTATTCTTAAAACTTGTGAGCACATAACGAATGTAATATATTTTTGTGGTTTAAGTTTGATTAAAGTATTTAAAAATCGATATAACTGGTTTCATTAAGAATGTTATTTACAGTTGCAATCCATAAGTAAGTGATATTTTTCGACTAAACCTTGGGGGGGGGGGCGCCAAATTGTGTGTTTGCCCCGGGTGACAGAAACCCTAGTTGCGGGCCTGGCATTGTGGATTGGTTGTGTTTATGTAGCCTGCCATTATCCGAATTTTCAGTAGTACTTCTCTCGGCAGGTCATAGTTCTTACAAACACTTCTTATTTATCCGTACATCCACATGAATCATCATGATTGCATTGAGAGTTTTGAAGCTAATTAGATATCCTATTTGTTTCCTTAGTAAACAAAAACCATCTTTATAGCTTAGGGAAACGAACAGCTTACTAAATTTGTATTAGAAAACTTCTATTCTTGTAATGAAATGTGAAAACTAAAATAATTTTTAAAAAAGTAGCAAATAATGGAGCCATTACGAGAGCGACATTGAAATTCTGAGTCGATAAGTATTATGAAATAGTTGTAAATCTGTGAGTGGGGGGAGAGAACAGGGGCGTCATATAGGAAGCAGGAGGGGGCAATTGCCTCCTAAAGAATTTACGGAATACATATACTTTAATCGACTGTCTACTAATATACTAGCACAAAATGTGGATCTCATGTCGGTGGTAGTCTTGCCAGGCCCGTATCCAGGGGGGTCTAGGGGGGCCAATTTTTGCTGGCCCCCTAAAAGTTTTAGAGTAGGCTTGCAAAAGAACTATAATATGGTGATGAACTATCATATGGTTGGATCGGGCCCCCCCTAACTTCAGCCGGGCCCCTCCTACATTTTGGGGTTGGCTACGGGTCTGGGTCTTGCCCCCCTCAAGCAAAGTCTGAAATGACGCCATTGGAGAAGAATGAAAAAAAGTTTGTTGCGTAATAAAATACCCTCTCTTTAGAGAAATCAATTAATACGATAATATAGAATAACAAATACGGTACGCTATTTTTTCAAAAATAATACTTTATTTTGAAAGAAAAAGAATTTTTACAATTAATTTAACGGCTAATAAAAAAGACAAAAACTTCATAAAATAAGCTATATTTGAAGCTATAAGCATTTCGTAAATTTGTATGGTTAAATGCCTCTCCAAATAGGCTAGATTTAGCCAAAAATAGTCTAAATTGGCATCACTGTACCAATCGCGGGAATACATAACATACAACAGTGATGCCAGCTCTGCCAGTTCCTTAAAAAAAAATTATCTACGACTGAGAGTCGGGGGTCGAGATTACATGCAGTGTTGCCAAAGCTACTGATTTTGCAGGAGATCTCCTGCTTTTTCTACGTTCTAGTGATCTCTGCGAACGAAAATAAAAAGTTAACGCTCTCCTGCTTTTCCCTTACTTCGAGAAGTTAAAGAAATATATTATTGTTAATATTGAATTTTCATTTTTCTTGTCATAAAAAGAGAAAATTTCTCTGTATGCATACACAAACCTCTATAGAGCGTATAGTTATAGAGCTTTGCTGTATATAATATGAATACAGGGATACAACTGTACGCCATCTTCTGTATGCATGATGGTTGGTGATCTTTATGACTTACTGTAAAATTTACGAGTACGTGTTGTTTAGATTGGGATTTGGGATGCAAGACTAGCTTAGATCACATACCCACGATCATTAGCGAAAAATCGTCTTACATCACGATCACATGTGATTGTATCATAAAGCTATACTATCGCAAGTTGCATGATAAGACATTTTCCCACTCTACTTCGCTCTTTCACTACGTCTTACTTCACACAAGTGTGTATCAAACATTATTAATATAAAGGGGGCATGAGGGTCTTTCTACCTCCAAAAGATTACTTAATCATCGGAAAATATGAAACTTAAAATTCAAATTTATGTTTTGTATGTATTGTTTTATTTTGAAATGAAAGTAATAATGAATTTTGTACTGCTTGTTTTGACCACTGTCCCCTTAATATTGGCAAATTTTTTGCTGTCCTTGGATTTGCACTCAAATACCGCTAGGTATATGAATTAGTTTAACATGGACGATTTCGGACAACATGTCTGTGCCATTTTGGTTTAATAACTCCGGTTATTACCAAGACAATATATAGTGTATATCAATTCGTTTAGTTCAATTTTTCTACTTATTATCAATTTAAAGTGTAACAGTCGACATGGCTAATATAATTTAATATATATATGATCACAAATGTAGTTGTAGAAACAGGGGCGGACTGGCAACCATAGGGCCCACCCTACTAACTGAAATGAGGATCCACTGTATGAACATGTAAAAAATGTACTTGGCATTCTTCATATGTATTACATATAAAAGTCCATCTTCGAACCCATAAATAGTATTCCATATATTCATACAAAAGCAAAACATTAATTACATAAAATCTGAAGTAGGAACATTTTAATAGTAACTCATATGGTGTGTAATTGGCATTATCACACACAATACCGGAATTGGTGCTTCCAGTTATTTATATAGTGCTATTGTTTTTTTTATGTAATGAATTTAAACCATTTATTTAAACAAACGAGTGTCATGTTTTAGAAAACCCAAAATATATACATGTGAAATAAGTAAAAACTAATCTCAGGTCAACTTTGAAACACTAAATAATTAAAGCACTGACAAAATAATGTAAGTTTCTTTCCTCATAAATCAGTTCTAATATCAAATTGGTTGAAATTTTCTACTGAATTGCATACTGTAACCTAATAAAATATAATATTAATATGAATGCCAGATCTTCATTATGCCCCAGTTACACTCACAATTTCAAATATCTACCTAATTCTTTGGAGCTAGATACAAGATCGTCAATCACTTTGTCGTAATCAAACGTATATGATCTTTCCATGTATAAAAGAATAAAGGCTTCCAACAAATCTTGCCCAAGCGATGAACGCAACCGATTTTTGATCACTTTCATAATCGAGAAAATTCTTTCACATGATACTTGGGTACACGATAGAGTTAGTACATATTTATACGCTTTATACGACAATGGATATAATGGACCATAAAGATTTAATTCGTGAAGCAGGTGCAGTGCACAAACTAGACACACTTTACACTGTCTTGCAGGTTTGCATTTCCATTAATCTTCCTCCTCACTCTCAGTTTCATTATCTCCCTCTTCACTCTCAGTTTCATTATCTTCCTCTTCTTCATTTCCCTCTTTTTCACTACTATGAGCATATTGCTCGCTGCCATGCTCATTTCTTAAAATATCCTGCTTTTTACATATTGGTGGATTATAGTCCCTATAATGACGAGCAAATGGGAACAGTTCCTCTTGAATTTGTTCTCTTTCCACTTTGCAATAATGTGGTAGAGTATTGAGAGCTGAATCAGGTAGTTCTTCTAAAGTACTTATCTCATGGAAACGGGTAGGATCCAGCCATGCAATGTCCTTCATGAGACTGTCATTGCAAATAAACCGAGAATGTAATTGCTCAATTACAGTATCGAAAATAACATTGAAAACGTTTATCTGATACACTTTTGATGGAGAATCTAAAATTCTTGCCTCATCATGAGAAAGCTCGTCTGCTTGAAGAGTTGCTGCTGGTATTCTCTTTGCAAGGAGAGAAGTTTCAACTGCAACATTGTATCCTGCATCCTTCAATTGTCTTTTCAAGTCCTTTGCAAACTCCATAGCTTTAGTTTCAATAGAACAAAACACGTTCCGTTTTTCCTTTAAGTCTGATTGTAACGTACAAATCATTTTTGTAGCCGTTAGACAATCCAAACGAGATTTTTGCAAATACTGCGAAGTAGATGTACATAGGTGAAAAAGTTGGCTGAAAACAAAAGCCACAAGAATGTTTTCAAATGTACACCAGTTCTGAACCAAACACTTGGAATTGAATGTGACTTCTGCTTGAAAATCACTCATACTTGCAATAGTGAGTAGACATTGAAGCAGCGTCATGAACCTCTTCCGATCTTGCAAAGGTGTCGAAAAATCATCAAAGATACTCTTTAGAACTCGATCTTTACTCCACCACCTTGTCAGATTTATTTTTTGTAATCGGCAAAGTATTTGTCTACCACTTGAGTAGGGATGCACGCGAGACGAGACGAGACGAGATTTGGAAAAGTCTCGTCTCGTCTCGCAGCCTTAAATGTTGGTCTCCTCTCGCAAATGTGAGTCTCGTCTCGCGTCTCGCATAAAATTTTGAGTCTCATCTCGCGTCTCGCGCGAGACTTTCTCGCATATATTCTGGGTCAAAATTTTGCAATGTGTTATTCTATGGCTGTTAATGAATAATGATCTGATATTCTGTCCGAAGGCAGGTATTTGACCTAAAAGTACCTTGGCAAGGTGAATCCATGGTGGTTTGCCATTGCTTTCCATGAGATGGATGTTCATAACATCCTAAGGAGACGGAACCTAGAGTTCAACATGGTATCCGAACTTGTGTCCCCTCCGCTCCAAATTAAAAGAAAAGTTATGCTGGAATTTGATTGCTGGATCATTAATTTTCATCAAATTAATAGCATAATTTACAGCAAAACCAGCATAAATTGTTGCTGGATCCAACATTGTTTTCCAGCTTAGAGGTCTCCACCAATATTTGGCTCTTCTAAAATATCGTCGCCACTATCAGCATTTACACGTTTTGGTCGTTTCCTTGAAGGGTGATTTTCCATTATAAAGATGTTTTTATACCACCAAAAGCGCTTGTAGACAACAAAAGAACTCCTCACAACACAATACGACCCAATTCTTTCAGTTCATTCGCGCTTGTAGCAATGTTGCATTATCGCATTTTATCAACTTTCGCTTTCAACTTATATAGTGTTGCCAGATCTAGAAAATAAAATTACTGACAGATATAGAGCCATTCCTACCATCTCGCACAAAACCTATAGGGCCATCCTACCAAACCAGTGTTTGAATTAAACTTCCGAACTAGAGGGGGATGTTTTTGATAAATATATAGAAAGAAAATACTTATTCCATGTAAAAATATCATGTTATTTCTGCGACCCGGGCCGGGGATAAATTTTGATGAGAGGGGATTTCCCCGCCACCCCAACATTAATCGCTAGTAGTAATGTGAAAAAGCCAGAAACAACAGAAATATCACATTTCGCAGCAATAGGGAGTCTTATTCGCTTTTCAGACCAAAAACAGAAGTTCATGTATTCGTGCGCGCCCGTGTGTATGTGTTTGTGTCGCAAAATAAAGTCCTAAATCGATGCTGTAATAAATTTCCAATTTACAAAGCTTTTCTTTTTTAATGATGTTTAGAAACTAAAGAAGGCTTTAATTCTAAAAATCAACCTTGAATAATGATAAATCTCATAAAATGTCTATTGCCCCAATCACTTTTTTATTCCTGGAGGCATTAACGCTCAACTTAGAAAACTCAATAAATGTAAAATCACTAAATATACAATTACATGTAATTCATAAATGTTGCGAGACTGCGAGAAGTCTCGCGAGACTTCTCGTGCGAGACTTAACAGTCTCGTCTAGCGCATCGTCTCGCATGGTTTAGTCTCGTCTCGCATAAAATTTTCACTCTTGTCTCGCGTGCATCCCTACACTTGAGTTTTCTTCATTGTACTTAATCCACACTTGCATTCTTTATATGAATCGGAGATGAAAGTAACTGTCATTTGAAGTAACCCAAGAAAGTCTTTTGCGACTTTGCAACATTGTGTTGCATTTATCATTACCAAATTTAGAACATGCGCGAGACAATGCACATTCGGATTAAGTTTTTTGAGCTGTGCTTGGACACCGTTATACTGGCCACTCATGTTAGCTGCACCATTAAAAGAACAGCCTACAATATGCGACGTTGACAGTTTCAGTTTACTAAGTTCATCCTCAATCTGTTTGTAAAGACCGAGTCCAGTAGCTTTGTCGACAGGAATTAGTTTCAGAAGTTTCACTCTTACTTCACCATGGAGCACGTACCGAACACACAATGCTAACTGTTCAATAACAGTAATGTCCTGGGTACAATCAACTTCAACGCTAAATGCACCAGCCTGCTTTATCTCGTTAACCTATTAGTTTGAATCTGAAGAACAAGATAGGTTACTAACTTCTTGACAAATGTCTTCGACAAAAAAGTTACTAATGAGCCTCTTCCTTGTGAACTTCCTTCACCACACTTGTCTTGGCGCAATCTTCTGTTTTGACTCTTCATAATCGCCTCTGAAACATGATTCTTTAAAATATCATCATACTTGCATACCAATAAAACAAATTCTAAGAAATTTCCATGATTAACTTTTTTGTTGTTGAAATCAGCGGCTGCTTCTTCGCGCTTCCCTCGAAACGCTAGTCCTTGTCGTCCAAGAAAAACAACTATATCCAATATACGTTTCAAAATGTTTCTCCACAGTTCAACTTGAGCTTTTCTTCTGTCCATGAGACCTTTATCTACAAGTGTATTTATATCTGCACTTCTATTGGCCATTACATAAGCTGCGGAAGCATTGATATGTACTTTTGAATTTTCATGAACTGTAAGGTCTTTATAGAAATGTTTCTTAATTATTTTCTGGCCTGTTACAAATGGACTTTCGCTGTCAATTGCAAAAGTCATGCAAATAGAACAGAAACACAAGTTTCTTTCCATACAATACGAAAACCACATTCTCTTTTCAGTAGTGTTATCTGAAGTAATACGATAATACGTTTTCATAGGATTGAATGGAAGAATCACATCAGGACTTTCCGTGGGTTCAGTTGGATGTTGCTTAAGGAAATTGAGTTTCTCTAAAACCGAAGAATGTCGGGAAGGGGGTACAAACTTTGACAAATTTGTAACTCCCATGCTATCAGTTTCATTCGACTTTCCTTGACGAAACACATCTTCAGTATCACTATCCAATAGTTCATCTCCAAACTGATCTTCTGCTAATTCTGACTGAAGCTGATCAGGTATTGAATCGTTTGGACGCAATTCTTGGTTCACTTTTTCACAATTTCCGACTTCAGCTGATTCCAATGTATCCATAGGCCTACTGATCCCAATTGAATGCACTAGTGCAAATGTTAAGGTAAATAGATGTAATCATTGCCACAGTAAATACATAGATATAAATTCACTTTCGAAAAATATTACACCAGTGATGGACGTGAATTTAATTAGGAAGTGACAGCTTCATCTGCTGTTAATATGTGGCACTTTATATATCGACAAGTTACATTACATTTTACACATAAAATCTCCACATGTAAAAGGTGTTTAGTATATATATATATATATATATATATATATATATATATATATATATATATATATATATATATATATATATATATAGGTGTCCGGAAAATGGCGGACAAAAAGTATACCACTGTGTGAGAGACATCAAAACAAGAAAAAAAAACTCCTCTTCAACTTTGGTCAAATCCCACTAATTTCGGAGGTATAAGGCGCCGAAGCCGTGGGAAAAAGAACTTTGGAACCCCATAGCTCCGCTACTATGAGTGATAGAGTGGATGTTCTTTGTCTCTTGTAACAAGTTGAATAAGGTCTATTCAAAATGCTATATTTCATAATTGTGCACTGACACATAACGAAGATACGAACGGAAGCGGCATGTAACCACAAAGGCCTTTGTGAGCAAATGCCACCACCATTAAGATCTCCGTTATGCGTCAGTGCACAATTATGAAATATAGCAATTTGAATAGACCTTATTCAACTTGTTACAAAAGACAAAGAACATCTACTCTATCAGTGGCGGAGCTATAGAGGTACAAAGTTCATTTTCCCACGGCTTCGGCGCCTTATACCTCCGAAACTAGTAGGATTTGATCAAAGTTGAAGAGGACTTTTTTCCTTGTTTTGATGTCCCCTACACGGTAGTATACTTTTTGTCCGCTATTTTCCAGACACTCTGTATATATATTCTGAGGCCTGGGCAGTTGCGCCTGCACAGACCTGACTAAAGCACTATTCAATATGGACTGGATGCATATTTTCTTTTCACGCCCAAAAATCCACATACCTACTTGTGCTGCAATCTACCAACAGATGTTTATTTCTCTAAAGTTAGGTTTTAATACCATCTTTCGCAGTTGCAATGATGGTGTAGTGCTAACGTGTGACAGAGCTATATTAGGGGTCGTAGGATCGATCTCAGGTGCTTCCTTTCTGTGCTTTTTTCTCTTCTTGAAATTATTAATTGTATTGTTTTTTTCATCTCCTACTAATGTTTTTTTTGGATAATATTTCAACGAAACTAGTATTTTAGTGTCATAATATGCCCTTGTACTCAACAATTTGATATTTCTTAGCCTCATAAGCCCGTAAAATTTAGGAAATGTGTTTCTGGCGTGAAAAAAAATGAGGACTGGATAGGTAATACATTTTTAGACTTTAAAGGATACTTTTAGTTTCACAGGAACCTGCATCTTCACCACTGATTTTGCAGACATCATCACCGGAATGAAGTAATGAAGGTCAATATACGGAGTTCGCTGCGACGGAAACTACTAATTTAAAATATTATTCAACGAGACTGAGGCAACCATCACTTACCAGTCCAATAATAATAATAATAATAATAATAATAATAATAATAATAATAATAATAATAATAATAATAATAATAATAATAATAATAATAATAATAATAATAATAATAAAGGAATTACGTGTTCTTTATATTTGTTATTGAAATTTGATAATTGTACGAGGGTCATTCGGAAAGTAAAGAACGTTTTTGTATAAACACTTTAATAACTGATATTCAAAGGCGAAATTTGTGTTACATACTATGTGATACTTAAGTTACTTTTCGACATAGTCGCCGTGTAAATTTAAACATTTGTCATACCGTGGTACAAGTTTTTCTATGCCTTCGGCATACATAGTTGCCGCCAAACTGTTGAACCAATCACTAACAGCTTCCTTAAGTACATCATCACTGCCGTAGTGGCTTCCACCCAAAAAGTCTTTCAACTTTGGGAATAGGTGGAAGTCACTGGGGGCTAAGTCTGGACTATAGGGTGGATGCTCTCAAACTTCCCACTTAAACTGCTGAAGCAAGTCCCTCGTCAATGCCGCGGGAGGAGGATGACGCCGCTGGTCAGCAATCCGCGCCTTTTGTTTTGAATCGCGCGGCGAAGTCGACGTAACTTCTGACAGTACGCAGCTGCATTTATGATCTCACCTCTCTGCATGTAGTCAACGAGCAAAACACCCTTACGATCCCAAAAGACCGTAGCCAAAACCTTTCTGGTACTCAAAATTTGTTTGGCTTTTTTCGGATTTTTCGGAGAATTTGAATGGTGCCATTCCATGGATTGGCGCTTTGTTTCTGGAGTGATGTGCGAAATCCACGTCTCATCTCCAGTAACAATACGATTTAAAAGTTCATCGCCATCCTTATGGTAACGGCTGAGAAAAGTCAATGCGGCTCCCATTCGCTTGGTTTTGTGTTCCTCCGATAACAGTCGAGGCACCCACCTTGCACTAATTTTTTTTGTAACCAAGTTCAAAACTGACAATTTCGTACAACACAGTTCTTGAAATTTCAGGAAAGAATTCGTGCAGCCCATCAATAGTGAATCGCCTATCCTCTTGAATTTTCCGCTCAATTCTTCCTTTGGGTTCGTTAGTCACAACAGAAGGCCGGCCCGAGCGTTCCTCATCGTGCACATTCGTCCGTCCGTCATTAAACATAATGCACCACTTACGAACTGATGCTTCATTCATTACATTTCCATACACCTCAGTGATTTGTCTATAAATTTCTATCGGACGCACTTTTCTTGCATTCAAAAATCTTATCACACCACGAACCTCACACTTGGCGGGATCAGTAATTGTATCGCACATTTTACAGTCGCACAGCGAAGCAATAACGGACCGTAGGGGATCGCAGCTGGTGCCAGACTGAGGCTAAAGCATGCCCAGGTCAATAACCCAGCGGCAGCGGAGGTGGGGGAACACGCGCACGCGCTAGCGCAAAACGTTCTTTACTTTCCGAATGACCCTCGTATTTCACTACTAAGTATTTTTTAAATTTATGTTCAGGAATGCGATGATTCATCGTTGCATAAGAAAAAGATATTGTATAAGAAAAAGACAAGAATGATGAAAAATAATTTTTTGTATATATTCTGCTGATTATGTTGCATATTATATAAGAAATTACGGACAACCATTCTTTTACTGTATGGTTAATTTACCTATCTGTCTGTAGTCTAAATAACAATATTATTACTACAGGTGCAGCATATAAAAACTCGTCAATTGTATGGAATTTAAGTGTTATAATATGCAGTATTTTAATCCGAGAAAACAAAAAATTATGTGTCAAATTTTTGTGTACATAAGTTCGATTTTTAAAGTTTCAATGTTCTGTTATTCTTGGACTTAACTAATTATGTAATTAATTCATAGAATGAAATTGGAAACCATTCAATTGTATGCTACATATGTCTAATAATGAATATATTTTTAGCAATTATTTAACAGAAAAAGTTGTTAACAAAGTATGTTAATAAAAATTATATTAATTGAGTTTTGTATATATTATATAATATTATGTGTATGTTTTTCCTATGTATATAAATATATATAAATATTATTTTTCTATTGTTGTGTATATTATTATGTTTGTATACTTGTATATATTATTTTTTCTATACTTGTATTATTGATTGTATATATTATTGTCTTTGTATATTTGCTTATATATGTATTGTCTGAAAATAAATATATACAAAAAATTCGTTTCTTGATTTTTATTTAATAAAAACTTTTCCTAAATAAAAAGCAACATTGGTATAACAATTTATATTTTACTTATAATATATAACTTTGTTTTATACTCTTAAACATGTAAGACACGATTTTTACAACTTTTATTTCTTTCCTAAGTTTGATATTTGATCAGTGTTCTTATTTTCTTGAAAATTTTACTATTACTTATTTAAAAGTTTGATGGGTTGAAAAATTTACTATTACTTTGAATTATTTAAAAGTTTCATGTTTTTTGTTTTCTTGAGAATTTTAGTATTTGAATTATTTAAAGTTTGATGTTTTTAATTTTCTTGAAAATTTCACATTAAATTATTTAAAAGTTTACAGTATACATTTGACAACTACTTTATTACTTCACAATTTTTTATTCCTCTGAGTTTTTTATAATGATAAAGAGTTTCTCCATGAATTTGACAATGTTCACAACCAAATTTAACAACGAGTATGCTTAGCATACGATCCAATACATAAGCAGAGTTTTCAGAATTGAAAACGAGCCAAATAAAATTGCACAGTAAACATTTAACACCGAGTAATATTTTTAAAATATTAGCAAATAATAAAAGATAGGAAGCGAACCAAATAAAATTGCACATGAAGCGATATAATAAATGAATTCACGTAGCAAACGAAACGTTTTAAAAAATTCATTGAAAACGAAACGTTTTCTAAAAAGATATGAAAGGAGATGGTAAAAATTGTCAAGCAAACAATTTTTTCTATGTTCACAGCCGTGCTGTTCTTAGGAGCTTTCATGGGTATTATTTAACGTAATTATAACATTTTAACAACGAGTTTGCGCAGCAAACGATCGAACTAAAGTTAACAGCGATTTCTGTATGAATTTTAAATTGTACACAGAACCCGATATAATAAATAATTTTAAAATTGTGTTATTGTTATAGTGTGATATTTATTTTATATACTTACTTTAAAAATGCAGTAATTCTTCATTTACTTACGTTATAAAATGCACAAAATCATTTTTCGTATACTCAGGTTATAAAATGCAGAAAATCATTCTTCATATACACATATTAAAGTTTTTAATTGCAAGAAATAATTTTAAGTACATTAATGTGAAACGTATTTATACATAAGACAATTTTAAAAACACATGTAAGCAAATAATGATAAAAACAAGTAATATAAAGTAATAAAAATTTATTTACAAATTTAAATATGATACAATTTTCTGGCAAATACAATTGCGATTTTAAAATGTTAACATTCTTTTAAATATTTTAAATAAATCAATATTTATTATATGTACAATTACATGTTGGTCAATTTAATGCTGAAGATCTTATCAGTTTTTTGTTAACTTACGTTGTTTTTAGTATTTTGTAATTGACTAACAGAAGAGTTTTTATTTTCCATTACTATTATTTACAACATTAAAATTACATATTATTGCAAATAATTTTGTAAGAATAACTCCGTAATTAATTGGATATAGTCTTTATTTAGGAATATGTTATATAGTACATTTATAAATGTTCAATCATCAACTTCAATATTACTATGCAGTGAAACAAATTCTTCATATAACGCATCAAAAGTGTGCACACTAACCATAGCACGCCATGTGTTGTAGCACATTTCATATTCTAAAGTAATGCATTCATGTTCATTTAAAATACTTCGATTTTCAAAACAACCATAACACAAGTTTATGTCAGGTTTCCATCTTGCAATACATAGTAACACACATTGTTTATTCACAGAAAAAGAAGTACACTGGTATTCGCAATGATCGTACACATTTACGGAAACACACTGATACTCACACTGATGATTGTTGTAACACATATTTATCTTGTTCAAGATACGATTCTCTTAAATCAGAAATATGAGTCATTAAATGTAATCTCTTGATATGTATAGTTAAATTTGTTTATATGATATGGAATAATATTTACATCTATATATTTTACATGAATTTTCAAATATTGTTTTGATATTTCATTTCGTTCGGAAATTCCACACAATAGTATTTAATTTTTAATCACTTTCACTTACACATTTGTGAGCACTTTTCTTATCACTACGTATCTCAAAATTTTCACAAATTATGGTTCAGAAATTTTATAATTTTCTAATAATTGTTTTCCATAAACTTCACTTACTTCATTAGGGGTTCAATCACACTTCAGTTCATTGAATATTAGAATGTAATTAGAAATTTTATTTTGAACTACTACTTTCTCTTCAAAGGATATTTCATTTGGATATCTGAAATCTCGTCTATAACATCGTCATGTATTATATCTTGTGTGGAATAGATAATCTTAAATGCGTCAACTTCTTCAGGAATATCAGGATCATTTGGATGCACTAGAATTATTTTCTTTTTTTTTTCAAGTTCAAAACATTTTTCACGTAGTGAAATATACTTAGAGTTTACATGTTTACTTTGCGATAAGGGAAGATTGAATTACACCTTTATTTTTCTTATTATGAGAAGAATATGTTCTTACATGTTTAACTTTATGTAAGCCTATTTACTTTTCGTTTTGCATCCGCTGACACAGCTAGCGTTTGATTGTACCTCTTAACAGCGTATAAATCACTTTATTTGTTCTAGTACAACCACACGCATTCGCAGAATTTATACTCAAAAGGATGCGCGAAAAGAATGCGCAAAAATATGTATGAATGTATTAAGTTTTATAACATAATAAGAATCGTACATAAGTTTTTTGTTTACGTATTTAATTACAATCTGTGGGTTTTAATAAAAGGCGAGATACACTTTTAAAAATTATTTTTTTTATTCTGATTGAATACGATAACTTAAGAACCACATTAATGATATACAAGACCTTATAATGATATAGTGTAAGGAAACACTTTTTTTATTCATACGAATGTAAAACTAATGTAATAAACCAGTATTTGGATGTTACAACTCTCTGTGTATATGAATAGCCTTATGAGACATTACTCATGGATAAACTAATGAAATATCAAAGAGAATAGTTCTGACATATACATGTAACAGTAGACTTGTATTTGCGTTATGTCATGGATGAAAGTAATGTTAACAATTGCAGACGTTGTGATGTCATCACTAACACTTATTGTATGCTCAAGTTTTACCGCGCTGTACAAAACGGTTATAAAATCCTCTACGTTCAAGATATATAGGATTTCGAACTGTTTGGATTTAAAGAGGATAGTCTTTTCCATACACATGTAAATTCTTTCCTTCAAATGAAGCAGGAATCTTCAGGTTTTCATGCTTACTGCGAAAGCGAAGGAGACAGAAAAATACATCACGCTCACGAAGGCATACAGCTAAATCAGGATAACATTGAATTGAACCCGGGAATGAAGTACATTGCAATAATATTCCGCAATTCATTGTATGCAAAATGGTTACAGCAAACAGAGTTACCGCAGACAAAAATTATTGACAATCCAGAGACATTTTTTTTGCATATTTATTGTCGGCGCAGTATGAATTTCAAAGTGTAACGTACCTTGGTGACGAACATTTGATTGTCACATACAAGGACATCGAGAATGAAAACAATCCGTGGAAATTTTAATATTTCAAGGGGGATTAAATTTTAATATAACTAAATTCTTGAATAATAGCGAATACCTTTTAAATTCAGTTAGTTATCACAATTTTGATATGATAACTAGTATTGTCTTTGTCGCAAACAAATTCCTTATCATTGAAGGTGGAAACAAATTTCATTTTTTAACAGAGGTAGAAGGAAAATCAAGAAATAAAGATAAAATAGCTAGTTGAACTGGAATTGCAAACTGATATATTGAGATTGAAGCTCGGTATTGAATTCTATAAAAAGGATTACTGTCTTTCGTCTGCAGATGTGTTTGCTTTATCTTTCACTAACATAATAGATTATTATTTAAAGAGAGAAAACAGACGAGATTGTAGTTATAGGTTTAGGCCTTTCTGAGTGCGAGTGCATTTTTCTTCCCGTTCGTTGTTCATCATGGAGTAGCATACTTAAAATCGTGGCTTTTAAGATTAATTTTTTGGAGAAAGGGGGCGGCAAATGAAGCCATTGTACGGGGCGGAAAGTTGCATAGGGCCGGCCCTGCCTAAAGTTGTTTTCAGGTTAGTCGCAGCAGCGAATGGGTTGATTGTGTTCTCTTCAATAATGGACACATTTTCGTCGTAAATTGTCACTTCCGGTCTACCAACTTTCTGTTTACTTTGTAATCCTCTGTTCTCCTGCTTCGAATAGTTCAATCCAATGTCTTAGTGGAGTCCCGTTGCTCGAGCAATTTGCTTTTTAGAAATTCCAGCTTCCCACACGCCAATTATTTTTCCTCTAGTTATAAGAGACGAATAGTCTTCCATCGTTGCTTTTTTTATTAAATCAATTTGTTGTACGCAACAAACGGTCTGTTCCGCAGTTAATGTGTGTTAAGAGTTGTAACAAATGAAGAGTTCAATAAGTCAAAAGGAGTAAAAGTAGTAATAAAATGAGTTACATGTAAGTGAATTTTTGGCAACAGCCCCGTTTAAACATATTGAGAGACACTGAGTTCACAGTTGAGAAGTTTGATGTAATATGGGCGTAAGCGAGTTTACGCCCTTTTTGCATCAAACGCATTTGTGGCTTTTGCCATGCTTGTTTAGCCTCCTGGTAACATTTTAATTCATTATCGGAATAAAATGCTGCATATTACCTTGTTTTATGTAAGATAAAAAAAAAACTACTGAAATTTTCAATATCGGTTTTCTCCAACTGCATGTTTCAGACTTACGCCCTTATTGCATCAAACTCCTCTATTGACTTTTCGCTTGCTTTTCCACTTGCATGTATCGTGTGATCATATACTAAGAATTATCAATAAATGGCACTACAGGTGCAGACGGATCCGGAAGAGAGACAAGTTACACCAAAGATAAAGTGAGTGTACAACATTACCCTGCTAGTCTAATGGTTAGCATATTTGATTTCTATGTTCCGGATTTCAGGTTCAAATCTCAGTCGAGGTAGTTTCTTTTTAGAAAAATGTTCTATTGCATTATTTTACATAATATATAAAGCTAATAACTCGTAAGTGACATGTTATGCTTTCAGACAAGAACAAGACGAACCCAGTATCTGTTTTATTATTCAACATTCCAATATCAGGTTTCCACTAAGTTGAGTTCGAATCACGCTGCAGAGTATATATTTTCTCGAAGAAATTCGGTGTTTTTAAGATCTCGTAACGCCAATTCGGATAGTAGTTTCGTTTTCATTATAAGATGTAGTATAAACTTAGAAAAAGCGCTGAATATTACTATGATAGTCCTGTTATTTTAGATTTTATTAATATGCTAAGTTTGTTCCTTTCATCAATTACTCCGTCATGATAATCAAAACCTTTAGGGTAGGCATACTTTCCGTAGATATGGAAAGCTAAAATATAGTTTGTAGGATTGGCTCAGCGTGCAAGTAACTTTTTTTTTCTTAAAAAAAAGGAACGTGATACTCCCCTCCTCGAACACCTCGTAGTTTCTACAGCAACAAAAACAAAGATAAAAAGCTACAAATAAAATAAAAGCTATTACAAATCTCATGTAAGAGATGTAGCCATATTGCGACACATTTTCACACTTAGAAAGTTAGATACAGTATCTTATGCCGAGCCAATTCTATCCCCTCTGAATGTTAACGTATTCGTCCTCGGAACACTACAAGGCTTTACAGCTGACTTGGCCAATACGCATTCTGACGCTGTAACGCCTGTCGTTTATTATATTTATTATTTAAGTGTCTATTGCATACACATAATAAAGAAAAGATTTGAAGCTATTATCTGTGTATATAAGAAGTGGAATTGAAGCAAGTATAGGATTATGTCTATTGATGTAATGGGGACAAATTCACATACGATCGTGAGATTTAAAAACTTCGGTGTTCCGTAACAACCAAGTCATCAAATTTTATTACACTAAGATTTAGAGACTCATACTGTTCTTAGAATGAAAGTATTCTATAGGAGGAATACGTATAGGAGGAATAGACTTAGCTCTACATGAGAACTTTTTAAAACTGAACTAGGCGGGACAGAGAGAGATTTTTTACATAAAATAATTTTAATTATATGATTTATCTTTAATAAAACTGCATAAGTTATTGTTAATAATAATAATAATAATAATAATAATAATAATAATAATAATAATAATAATAATAATAATAGTGAAGGAATAACAGAATTTCAATACTAATTACATAAACAGTACATTCCAATAAAGAAAAAACAATTGCCATGACGGGTTTCGAACCCGTGTCTCTGCGATAGGAGTCTTCTGCTTTTTCACTACGACACAAATTCATGATATTAAACTAAGAAAATAAACTAGTAGTTACGGAAAATGAACGTAGAACTTTCTATTTCTACATGTGTTGATACAACTCAAAGAATACGAAAATAATGTCTGCCATCTTTTCTTTAGAAATTAGAAGTTAAGGTGGGGAAGAATTGTAATGCAATTCGGCAGCATCGTTAAAAACGATAAGGTAGCCTCAAATTGAGGAACGTTTTGTGATATTTTGCTTATTGAGGAAGGTCTGTGTAGTTTATTTTTTTAGTTAAAGAAGGAAATCTCGAGTAAGTCATTGTGACACTCACATAAGGAACGTCTCTTTGGTACGAACATTAGTATCTTGTGTATTGTCTTACATGAAACGATCTGACCAGGGCCGGATTTCCCAATAGGCCCGGGCCTATGGGCGCAAGCTCCCAGGGGGCGCACGGCCGAGAGAAACAAAATAGAAAAATATCTAGAAATAAAAATAAATAGCCATAATAACATATTTTTTGAATTGATTAAAAAAAATCAGGCTAATAAAGCATTCTGATTTTGAAGTTCATTGGAACAAATAATTGTTGTTAACAAATAATTGTTGGTTCACCAATCTTTTGTTAATACATTAACGGTAATTTGTTAAGCTCAGAACCAAGTAAATTCCTCAAAAAACCTGCAATGATAAAATTGCATCGTGGAGTGGTGTTTGAGCAATTAACATATAGGCCTGATATTTTTTTAAATAGAGGTTTTTAGGAAAGTAACTTTAACCAGACTAGGGGGCGGAAAAAGTTATTGGGCCTAGGAGCGCCAAAATGCTAAATCCGGCCCTGGATCTGACTAGCTAAAAGTCTCTGTGTAAGGTAAAGTGACGCTATAGGCTAGTGGTTAGCACAATGAACTATCATTTGGGAGACCCATGTTCGATTTCAGCAATGTCCAATTCTTTCAAATGTTTAAATTTCAATGCATACTCAGTGTGATAAACAAGATCTCTTTAGAAAGAAAAAGGATTGGAATGAGGAGAATTGGAAGTCTGTCAATGGAGGCAATGATTTACAAACTTATTTTCTGTAGTTGTTCTCGATTTGATATTTTCGTCTACTTTCAAGCATTTTCTATTCATGCGTGGTCAGTGTTTTAGTTTCTTTGGACATGCAGTATATAATGAAATAACTCACTACATACAGAATAATATTGCTATGAATGTATGGTGCTCATTGGACAACATGCTCCGAACCATAGAGATTAATTTTAGAATGGAGAACTGTTTTGTTTGTCATCTAATCTACAATTTTACCTACATAAACACCTGGCTCAGTGCTTCCAACTGCTGTCAGTACCGAAAAAAGGTTCCTGTATGTGAGGTTGCATTTGACCAGGCGTTTTCACAACTACAAATGTCTTGTACTACCATGAGCAAAATAAATGACGCGTCTCTTTATTCTGAAGTTTTTGGAAAATATCTCTGTTTTCTTTATATGTTCGAAATTTCGGAAGGTTTCCCCAGCAGGACTTGTTAATAACAAACCCGTTTTTAATATTTGTGTTAGATATTAGCTTAAAATAAATAAATTAGAAGCAAAAAACATTAAATCGACAGAAATCTCGAGAATTACCAACTCTGCTAAAGTGGGAAATTTTGAAGAACGCGAGGGAATTCTGTAGTTCAACACGAAGCAGCGACATCTATGTCAGTGAGAGAGACGTGGATTAGATCTACAAACGAAACTTTTAACGAAACATTTCTAATGTGTCTTATTACATGCATTATCAGCGAACTCCAAATATATGAATCTATGCTAAGTATTAACGTATAGATAGAGCAAATAGTGGAAATTACCTATGGTAAAAGACGAATTCTTAGCACAATCGTAATGAAAAATCGTCTTTACCGTAGAACAGGTTCAGCTCACGGAAGAAAACAAGTAGCTCAGTTAGTTAAAGCAACTAGTCTGTATGCCGGAAGTATTGGGTTCGAATCCCATGGAAGTGCCGTTGTAATTTTTATTACTGTGGTTATTTTATTTATTTTTTATGTGGGAAAAAATCAAATTATAACATATGTGTAAAACTCATGACGATACCAAAAAAATGCCGTTCTCGCACTTGCATTAGTGTCTCTAATTTTTGTTTGCAAACAGTTTCGTAATAATTTCCCCTGTGCTTACTACTCACTACATGCTCACTGGTGCATAACGAATGTTTTCCAGTAAATGTTAATTCTAATTTGGAGAATTTTATAAAGTTTCACAATGTTTCTCGCTTGATAGTCTTCTATCTACTTTTTTGGACACTTTGATAACAGATTTCCCTATTAAATGTTTAATTTCCCCTATATATATTTAATTACAGAAAAGTTTTACATGTATTTGTCTTAAATTGAAATTGTTTTGAATTTACCACATGAGGTAAGTAGCCCGAAGGAGGAGAACTAAAGTAACTGATATTCTACGTAAAAGCAACCTATTGTAGAATTATTATGCTTCTTAACTTCAGCACATAATCTTTACGTTGGTCAGACAGAGAAAAACCCTGTTTTTTCCTCTCCTATGACCACTCATCTTAAAGCTCTACATGTAATGATTCGTGTCACATAATTTCGGCTCTTCAAAGACATTTATTATTATTATTATTATTATTATTATTATTATTATTATTATTATTATTATTATTATTATTATTATTCCTGAATATGACACACTTACATAATGTAACTTTAGATATCTTGGTTTAAAGTGCTTTCTTTAGTAATAATTTGAGCAACCATGTAACAAAATTTAAAATGTATGAGGGGGAGACAAAATGAATAAGAAATATATTTAAAGTAACCTTTCCTCCTTCGTGAATGGAATATCACGTAACATTTTTTATTCTACTGAAGACGATCCTAGGCCGTTATGGTTAGGTAACAAAAGAAATACCTAATATATTTATTGCGCCCCTTGACTGTAATATTACCTTTTCTTTATTTGTTCGAGGTCACCCTACATAACCAAGGGTGACAAAAAGAATAGGAAAAGTGTCTAAAGATTACAAAACACTTTATATTTTGTCAGAAACAAGGCAGTGTATACACAGCATTGCTTTCGTTAACAAGTGTTTCACCGTTGAGTCGCTTATAAAATTAGGCAGAATAAAGTTTTCTAGAGGGATTTGTCCAGGATGGTTTTGTGTCGGGCTAATAACGATGAGTATGTTTATTTACATCACCGTTAAAGAAATAGCAAACTTTCTGAAAGGAACTTACTTAGGAAACATCAGACCCTCCTTCTACTTAATTGCAACTGGCGTTCTGAATGAAAGTTCTATGGGACTATTAGAAAAATATATATTCCCGTTTCCACGCTGATGGTAGAATTTCTTAAGCAGTTATTGAATTACGTTCGAAGCATACGCGTAAATAGCGCCCCCGCAACCCTGTGGCGTGGGGACCGCACAAGCTGCAAGGCCAAAAATATACAGAAAGTACGCAGGGGCGGACCAGGCCAAATTTTCACCCGGGCAAAGTGACTTTTTGGCGCCCTCCCCCTAGTACTAGCCTATATTTTACATTTTATCATAGTGTTTTTAATATTTTAAACCCATTTTTCAAAAAGACATTCATTACCTAGGAAAACTTCACAAAGAATATGGCCCGCTATAAACAATACGAACTCCCCGCCCTCTGCTTGGTCTTGTGGCTAGCACGCCTGCCTTCTGTGGTACTGGATCCAATTCTCGGTGGATTACTGTTGAACGATAAAAGTGGTTCAGATTCCACTATAATTAGTATCCACATCTCCTTTGGCCATTAAGGCATAACCGTGGAACGCTAAACTCAAGCAAACAAACAAACAATACTTACACCCCCGCCACTCTTTATTCTGCATGCCATCTCTCCATTTTTCGATACAGCCCCCTTATTACTATGAAACTCTCTTCTTCCATGGTTATGAAATTGCCACTACTTTACAAGAATATAAACCAAAAACGTCAGTAGAAAACACGTTCTAAAATTTACTTTTTGAGGCTCGTTTTGTCGCCCCTCTTTCTCTGGCGCCCCGGGCAGTCGCCCGGCCCTTGGCACGCACCTGAAAGTACGGACGCATAACTAAGGACTGCGGAAGAGAGGTTAACCTTCATATTATGCCACTGGTTTGACGTGTTTGAAATGTTCAGTGACTTATCGGTTAGTGAAATAATTTCGACGGTTACTGATGTTTAAAGTTTAGCTGAGACAAAGTTACCTAACCAAATACATTTGATATCGCGATGTCACAATTTGATTTTTCCTCACCTAAAAAAAGATAAAAACAATCAATAGTAATAAAAACCCTTACTCGTACTGGGCTCTAACTAACAACCTAATTCGTACAGACTAGTTGCTCTGACCAACTGAGTTTCGATTTCTTACGCGAAAGAAGTCTGTTATATTACGAGGCATGCTTTTCATTAGCAAAACTGTTCGAAGTAATACGAACATGGCTTAAGAACAGAGACGGAACTGAATTACCACTCGATTGACCTTGAGGCCAAATCACCAAAGGGTAGCTATAAACGTAAGTTCAGCATGCATTTCTGTGGAGTTCTGTTCAGTATTCCTATCTGCCAATCACGCTTGTTTGTAAGAGTAATATTTTACAAACCTAACCTTTCGGCAGAGCACAATAGCAAAAGAATAAAAGGGAAGGAATTCTTGACCTTGTGAACGTTGGATACCACCAAGTGCAATAAAACTGTCGCGTCTCCTTGAAGTGATATTTTATCGAAAATAACTCTTTTCCCTTTATATATCCGAAGTTTTTGAGGGTTTCAAAATGAGGAAACGTTACTGACAAACAAGGACGCATTTAGGGGTGGGTACAGGGGGTCCGGACTCCCTCTGAAATCCCAACTTTTCTGTAAATTTAGCCTAATTTTTGGGATTATATTTTAAAATTTTATTATAATTTATCCTAATATTGAAGTCGGGCCCCTTCCGAAATAAATTACTGTATACGTGCCTGCTGACAATTTTCAATATATTCGTTAAATAATAAAGTAAAATAATTAAATTAGGAGCAAAACGCTTCAACACGGGCTAACTTTTGTCCACTGCCAATATTGTTAGAAGGGATATTAATAGCAAAAACTGCTAGTCAATGCTGAACCTTGAAACTTCACCCCGAACAGCAAGCCTATTATTGAGAACTACATATGAAACATTTTATCAAAACTTATCTAGCTTTTATCTGGCATGAAATTATTATATACACCAAAATGCACTATCCTAATATGTGTATCTAAACATTGCTCTACGTATCTACGAAGCAATGAAAATTTTTTATCGAAATATTTGGGCAGGAAACTCTAACAGCCAGCCATTTTATTTAAATCGTAATAAACCTGTAACCGTGCGTTAACGTGAAGACAAAGCTTGGTCCATTGGTAAAGTGTTGGAAGAATGAAAACTCAATGTTCGTAGGTTCGAATCTATCCACTCACCAGAACATTTTATTCTTATGTGTAACGATGAAATAAGAAAGAAAAAATGTATAACCGTTAAGACAAAACTTCAACCAAGTCTGAAGACAACAATACTAAAATAGTAACACAATGACGTCAACCAAGAATTATTTCATGTAGCGTTTGGACGAAATTACAACTGTCAACAATTGCAGAAGTAAAAAAAGGCTGATAGGCGTAATGTGGTCTAGACTTCTGAATGCATTTACTTCCTCAAAACTTCCGTCTCGTCATTGGTATGCCGTTAGTCATGGTAAAACCTTTCAATTGGAAGTGAAATGACAAACTAAACCAGTTTTAAATCAATAAATGTCTATGTGTAAAAGTAGGTGTCTCTTATCTGTAGTTCTGAGTTTCTTTTACTTTGAAGTGACAAATGAGAGAAGAAAGTATGGTGGTCGAAAAAAAAATCAAATTTGAGATTTCAACGAATTTACATGTATTGTAGCCCCTAATACCGAAAAAGTTATTTTTTGATACATGTCCATCTGTTCATCCGTCCGTTCGCTACACTTTTCTGTGCACTCGCCTAGAGGCCAAGCGTTCAACTTATCTGCACCAAATTTTAGTTTAAGATTTTCATAGTATTTCCTATAGTTTCTTTTATTTCCCTTCTACTCCCAAAACAAGGGTAGTTTCCTGTACGATGAAAATAGAAACAATATATTTTCTCATAACTGGCTCTAACGATCTTGTTTTCTTTCTTTTTTTATAAATCATTATTTAATTAGCAACCCTATTTTGTGGTATAAGGCATTTATCTGAGAAAAATCTACAAGGGGTAGTTTATACTTAGGGGTGAGTTTTTTCTCAGTGATTTTCTCAAAATGGACTCAAGTGTTTTCGTTCATATTTCATAAATAAATATTTCATTAATAACTTAACAATATGGCATAAATAACTCGTTTGTCCTAAAAAATGCGAGGGGTAGTTTATTCTTGGTGGAGTGTGTTGTCTGGGCGATTTTCTCAAAAATGACTCAAAAGAGTTTATTCGTATTCCAAAAATACATATTTCGTTAATAACCGAACAATATGGCAAAACTCGTTTATCCTGAAAAAAATATACGACGGGTAGTTTACTCTTGGGGGTGTTTTTCCTCCACGGTTTTCTCTAAAATGAATCAAGCAATTTTGTTCGTACTCAGAAATAAATATTTCATTAAAAACCTAATAATATGGAATAACTCGCTTGCCCTGAAAGAATCCTCAAGAGATAGTGTATTCGGGGAGTTATTTTTCCCTCACGATTTTCTCAAAACTTACGTGGACAATTTTATTGATAATTCATAAATAAATATTTCATTAATAGCCCTATATTTTAGTATAAGTCATTTCTATGAAAAACAATTACGACGGATAGATTATTTTGGGGGTCAAGGTTTTTCCCAACAATTTTCTCGAACGACAGGCGATTTTGTTCAAATTTCGCAAATAAATATTTCATTAATAAGCAAAAGTATATCTTAACTCATTGTTCGAAACAATTCACAAGAGGTAGGTTACTTCTGACGTGTTCTTTTTGAACAACTTTCTCGAAAATGACTCATTTGATTTTTTCATATTTCATAAACAATTATTGCATTAATTGTTCTATTATATGTCTAATGAAAATGTGCTCAAAGTGTGAGTTAGTTTTGTAGTGTGGATTTTCTTCAATCGAAGTTTTTTATTCGATAATCTGACATTCGATGTATTTGAATAATGCGATACTTTTTTTCGTATTATCCAAATACACACTTCAGTAACAACTGCGGCCTAACACAGTTAAGAAATTGAATTGAAAAAGTTTAGTGCGGTGGTCCTGTTTAGTGCGAATGGCCCTGTTTTTGGTATACACCCTAGCTTTTTGTGGTAAACTCAGGCTTTTCTTTTTCGAGCGACAAAAGAGAGAAGAAAATATGGTGATTGTGAAAATAGTATATCAAATTCAGATTTCAACGGATTTACATACTTCATGGCGTCTACATACCGAAAATGTGATTTTTCGATACCCGTCCTTCCGGTCCATCCGTTCGGTACACTTTTCTGTGCACTCGCCTAGAAGCCATACCGTTTAACGTATCTACACCAAATTTTAAACTTAGGGTTTACATAGTATTCCTACTGGAGACTTTCCCATTTTTCCTACCGCCTAAAATAAGTGTGGTTTACAAACAGCCGAAAATCGAAAAAAGCTATTTTCTCCAAAATGGTTTTAACAATTTTGTTTATTTTTCATTAATCAATATTTAATTAACAACCCTATATTGCAGTATCAGATATTTCTCTTAGAAAAATTTACGAGGGGTAGTTTATTCTTGGAGGTGACTTTTTCTCGACGATGTTCTCAGAAAGGACACTGGCAAATTTTGTACACACTTCATAAACAAATATTTAACCTTGCAGCATGGTATAAGTCAATTGACCTGTAGTAACTTATTCTTGGAGTTGAATTTATTTCCAGTGAGTTTCTCAAACACGACCAGTTGGCAACCCTGTATCTCGACAACGAAGCTGAACTCGAAAACTGCAAGAGGGCTATTTGTCTCCTTTTGATGTCACGAATCATCTCCCGAAGTTTGTGGACATCTTTCAGGTTCACACTTAATGAAGCTTCTTTTCGAAAAGTTAACTATTAACTTTAGACATTGTTTATTTTTTAAAAAAATCACAAATGCCGTTATTAATTTTAAGGCAGAGAGCTACTTTTGAGAGAATAGATCTTTAAAAATAATTTTAAAACTTAGACTTTTGTTTTCGAGTCATTCCAGACAAGACGAGACATTTTAAAAGCTATCTCATATCCAAAACATTCGTTACGTCTTCTTTTGGATGTCACAAAGCGCGTCTCGTCTCTTTCTCGAGATATGTCTTATCTCGTGCGCATTCGTTAACACTTGGGAAGGATTATCTTTCTACTCAAAGCATTGTTTTTATAATGGTTGCATATTTATGATAATTGCCGTCAACATAAATTACAGTTCTTTCAGTTGAATTAATTGTTTATTATTATTATTGAAATTAAAATTAAATGGAATATCTAGTTTAACGTTTCACGATAGTAGTAGAAAATGGATCGATCTGGGCCATATGAGGACAACATAGAACAACTCAGGAGCCCCTGAGAAATTGAACATCTTACACCGTGAAACTACGGTCTTTTACGACCTCCATTTTAGAGGTGACTTTGTTCCCTTTTATGAGCACTTTTTAGGGGGTGTACTCGTTCTCTTTTATGACCACTTTTAAGGGTGAACTCGTTCCCTTTTATGAACACTTTTTCAACCCCTATTGGAACATAGCAGATAACACATAAGATTACGAACACATAGAAGAACAGATAACACATAAGACTACGTAACGCATAGAAGAGCAGATAACACATAGGAGTACGTAACATAACAAGGGTGTACTCATTCTCTTTTATGAGCATATTTTCCAACCCTTATTTTAACATAGTAGGTAACACATAAGATTACGAACACATATAAGAGTAGATAACACACAGCAGAGACTACGTAACATAGCAAGGGTGAACTCGTTCCCTTTTATGAGCATATTTTCCTACCCCTATTTTAATATAGCAGAAATGACATAAGACTACGAACACATAGAAGAGCGAATAAAAGAGTATGGCTTATTTTCCAACCCTTATTTTAACATAGCAGAGAATACATAAGATTCGTTCAACCCCTATTGGAACATAGCAGATAATACATACGACTACGTAACATAGCAGGGTGAACTCGTTTCCTTTTATGAGCACTTTTTAAGGGGTGTACTCGTTCTCTTTTATGAACATATTTTTCAACCCCTATTTTAACATAACAGAAATGACATAAGAATACGTAGCAAGAGTATGTAACATAGCAAGGGTGTACTCATTCCAACCCTTATTTTAACATAACAGAAATAGCAGACAATGAGCAAAGATAGTCATTTTAGAGGGTGTATTCATTCATTCTCTTTGATGACCATTTTTTCCACCCCTAATTGAAATTACATAGCAGAGCATATAATACATAACATTCGTTTCCTTTTATGAGCACTTTTTGGGGTGTATTCATTCCCTTTTCTGATTACTTTTTCAACCCTTATTTGAACATTTTAACATAGCAGAACTTTATGAACACATTCTCCACCCTATTTTAACGTAGCACTGATTTCGTTCCCAACCCTTAACATAGCAGCAATGACACAAGCATGTCCCCAAACTACTGACCATCGTGAACAAAGGTCAAACTCAAAAACGAAACAATATATCGAGGTGGTGTTTTCACATTTAGCAATTGGTCATCAACTAGTACATGTTAAGAAAGTACTCACCATCGAGATCAAAGGTCAAAATACTTAAAACCCAATAACTCGAAAAAGAAGCCAAATATTGAGGTGGTGTTTCCACATTTAGTAATTGGTCATCAACTGCTGCAAGTTCCAAAAATAATGACCATCAAGGTCAAAGGTCAAAATACTTAAAACTTAATAACTCGAAAATGGATCCACATATTGAGGTGGTGTTTCCACTTTTAGTAATTGGTCATCAGGTACTACAAGTTCCAAAATAATGATCATCGAGGTCAAAGGTCAAAGTACTTAAAACCTAATAACTCGGAAACGGATCCACATATTGAGGTGGTGTTTCCACATTTAGTAATTGGTCATAAACTACTACAAGTTCCAAAATAATGATCATCGAGGTCAAAGGTCAAAATACTTAAAACCGAATAAGTCGAAAACGGAGCCAAATATTGAGATGCTGTTTCCACATTTAGTAATAGTTCATCAACTACTACATGTCCCAAAATTAGTGGTCATCGAGGTCAAATGTCAAAATACTTAAAACCCAATAACTCGAAAACGAAGCAACGTATTGAGGTGCTGTTTCTAAATCTAGTAATAGGTCATCAACTAGTGCAAGTTCCAAAATAATGATCATCGAGGTCAAAGGTCAAAATACTTAAAACCTAATAACTCGAAAACGGAGCCAAATATTGAGGTGCTGTTTCCACATTTAGTAACTGATCATCAACCACTGCAAGTTCCAAAGTACTGAACATCGAGGTCAAAGGTCAATCTCGTAAATGAAACCACATATTGAGATAACGTTTCCTCATTTAGTAAATTTGTGTGATCTATTCAATTTTGTACAAAGCAGAAAAAAGTGAAGAAGGAATAAATATGAGTGGCTTATTTACTTTTGTATTAATGAGAAAGAAATCAAAGAAACACAATTTTAACTAGCGCAGAATTTCTGTAGCGCAAAAATTAATTTGGATGGAGTAACAAGAAAGAAAGCAAAGATATGCCATATTAACTATTTAAATAAACGAAGGGATAAATTTGAGAAAGCGAACATGGACCATTTTACTCAAATTTGGATGGAGTATTTCTCTTTGTATGAACCAGAAAAAATGAAGAAGGTTCAATATTTCTATACAATTTTGTACTACCCAAATAAACGAAATTTTATTTTTGTACCAATCACAAGAAAATCAAAGAAGGGTTATTTTATACCTTTTTGTGCTATTCAAATAATAGAGGGAACAAATTTCAGTGGTCTATTTTATTTTTGTACCAATCAGAAGAAAAGCAAAGATATGCCATTTTAACTATTTAAACAAACGAAAAGATAAATTTGAATGACCTATTCAATTTTGTACCAACGAGAAATGCCATTTTTATCTAGCTCAGAATTTTATATCATTTTGTACTAATCACATAAACAAAAAACGAAGAAGGATCATTTTAACTAACTCAGACTTTTATACCACTTTTGTACAACTCCAATAAACGAAGGAATAGAGTATTTAGTTTTATACCAACTAGAAAAAAAGAAGTGAAGATTATGTCGATTATTTTCTTTTGTACCAACTAGAAAAGAGAAGAAGAGCCACTTCAACTATCTCATTAGGTACTGTTTAAACAAACGAAAATTGACCATTATGTAACTTTTGAACTACTGAAATGTTCTACTTTTGTATCAATCAGAAAAAAAGCGAATAAAGACCATTTTAACAAGCTGAGAATTTATATACATTTTGTACTAATAAAATATACGAAAGAATAAATTTAAGTGACCTATTCAATTTTGTACCCATGAAAAATGTCATTTTAACTGGCTAGAATTTGAGTGGTCTAAAAAAGGCGAAGAAGGACTATTTTATATAATTTTACTACTCAAATAAACAATGGAGTATTTAGTTTTGTACCACCGAGAAAAACAAAGAAATTGTACCATTTTGGAGTATTCAAATAAACAAAGGACTTATAATTTGTGTCAACTCTAAAAAGGACAATTTTAAACTAGTTTAATAAACGAAGGTATAAATATGTGTGACCTATTCACTTTTGTAACAACCAGAGGACCATTTTATACCATTTTGTACTACTCAAATAAACGAAAGAAAAAGCGAAGAAGGTCCAATTTAGCTAACTCAGAATTTATGTACGTTTTGTACTATTTAAACAAACGATGGAATAAATTTGAGTGACTTGTTTTTTGTACTAACCAGAAAAATCGAAGAAGGTCCAAGTTATCTAACTCAGAATTTATGTCCCTTTGTACTAGTCCAATGAACGAAAGAACAAATTTAGGTGTTCTACTTTTTATACCAATCAAAGAAGAACCATTTAGGCTAGCTGAGTATTTAATACCATTTTGTACTACTCAAATAAACGAAAGAAAAAGCGAAAAAAGATTATTTTAACTAGCTCAGAATTTATATACATTTTGTACTAATCAAATAAATGAAGGAATAAAATTTGAATGGACTATTTTCTTATGTACCAACAAAAAATGGAGCAAATTTGAATGGCATACATACTTTTGTATTAACGACAAAAAACCTATTCACTTTTGTACTAAGCAGAAAAATTTGCATTAAAAAAGCGAAGAAGGTAAAATTTAAATAGCTAGCCCCTAAATAACCCACTAGTAGAACGTCGATTTATCGTTTGCAGTAAACCTGTTATGCTTTAGTAAACAAAATCCATTTTAGAGTATAACTTTAAAAACGTACTCTTATGACCACCTTTTATACAACAAACAAGCTTCTTAGCCTCACTCCAGAAATTAGAAAACAAATTCTTTCTTCTACGGTCTTCAGTATGCATTTGTTGTGTTTTAGCTCTTCCAATTCTTGCATTTTAAACCAAGAGCAACAAGATTCGATTCTCTCGATCTTGTGTTTTATCCTACAACTTTACTTTGGAAATTACCCCAATAAGCATCGGTTAACTTTATCCATATCTGTAAAATATTCTCTGGTGTGTAAAATTAGTTCTAAACAGTCTGGTATTTGATCCACTCATCAGTATAGTAGTTAAAGATAATTGCTTCCAATCTCGTAATACCCTGTAAACGTTTGTCTGAACAATGAACAAAATCAATTAGATGTAAATTTTAATGGAAGAATTACCTGTATTCCATCTACTAAGACAATCTACACCCACGGAATCATCGTTGTTACAAATAGTGTTAATAGGCTTGTCCTTCCATTCAAAAATTAAAATACCTGCAACATCTTGTGTAATATTCTGTTTGTAAATTTTTCTATTAGTACATCTGCTAATTCCATCCTAATACTTCTTACTTATATCTCCCAAATACTTTTGCACAATTTGTTGTACAGCTCTTTCCCATTTAATTTAACCTTAAATCTGAGAAATTAGATGGTATAAATGTGTTCGGAACATTGTCGCAGAATGGTGGTGTAATTGGTTCACCACTACCAAATTGTTATCTTTACCTAATAACTCTCTCAGAGATCATTATTGCTGGTAGACTAGAAAATGTACAGTACAATACACCTTTAAAACCTACTCTCATTAGAAAAATAAACTGCACTATTACAGACTATTATAAGTACAGTGTAATACCGCTATTAATTAGAAATTCTTGCACAATGTATCGTTCTTGTAATCGAAGTATAATATAATACCACCTAAATTATCTTAAGTCTATTCCAAATAAGCATAACTGGTGTTTAATATAGCCCTTTTATGTCACTTTTTTGCCATAATGGATTATTCTGTATGTATAGCTTTATTGTGAGAAAAACAATTTGTTGTTCTTTTTCACCAAGTTTCTAAATACTGATTGGTTAGAATAGAAGTTTAAAATAATGCTTGGTCCTCTTAAGTCTGCTCCAAATAAGCATAAGGAGAAAGTAATATTTTTTGCCATAGTGGTTTAATCCGTATGTATTCGAAAATGAATTATTTAGGCTATTAAGTTGCGATTTGTTTTACTTTAATGCATACTGTTTTATTCTTTAATCTATGTACTAATTGATCTACTCGCAGCAGAATTAATACACAAATAGGCCGCTCAAATTTGTTCCTTCGTTACAAAAAGGCACATAAAATGGTCTCTCTTTGCTTTAGAGTACAAAAAAAATGATTAGCGCAAAAAAGTAGAACATAGAAATTTATTCACTTTTTAATTGTTAATACAAAATTAAAGAAGCCGGCAAATCTGAATAGGTTTCTTTATTTGAGTAATACAAAAAATAAAATGGTCTTTCTAAAAAAGCCAACAAATTTTCTGCTTAGTACAAAATCTGAATGGGTTACACAGATTTATACCTTTGTATATTTGAGTACTACAAAATTAAATAAAATGACCCTTCTCCGTTTTCTTCTAATTAGTATAAAAAGTAGAACATCCAATTTTATTCCTTCGTTTATTTTAGTAGTATAAAATGTACATAAATACTGAGCTATTTAAATTTTACCTTCTTCGCTTTTTTAATGCAAATTTTTCTGCTTAGTACAAAAGTGAATAGGATTTTTGTCGTTAATACAAAAGTATGTATGCCATTCAAATTTGCTCCATTTTTGTTGGTACATAAGAAAATAGTCCATCCAAATTTTATTCCTTCATTTATTTGATTAGTACAAAATGCATATAAATTCTGAGCTAGTTAAATTATCTTTTTTCGCTTTTTCTTTCGTTTATTTGAGTAGTACAAAATGGTATAAAATGGTCCTCTGGTTGTTACAAAAGTGAATAGGTCACACATATTTATACCTTCGTTTATTAAACTAGTTTAAAATTGTCCTTTTTAGAGTTGACACAAATTATAAGTCCTTTGTTTATTTGAATACTCCAAAATGGTACAATTTCTTTGTTTTTCTCGGTGGTACAAAACTAAATACTCCATTGTTTATTTGAGTAGTAAAATTATATAAAATAGTCCTTCTTCGCCTTTTTTAGACCACTCAAATTCTAGCCAGTTAAAATGACATTTTTCATGGGTACAAAATTGAATAGGTCACTTAAATTTATTCTTTCGTATATTTTATTAGTACAAAATGTATATAAATTCTCAGCTTGTTAAAATGGTCTTTATTCGCTTTTTTTCTGATTGATACAAAAGTAGAACATTTCAGTAGTTCAAAAGTTACATAATGGTCAATTTTCGTTTGTTTAAACAGTACCTAATGAGATAGTTGAAGTGGCTCTTCTTCTCTTTTCTAGTTGGTACAAAAGAAAATAATCGACATAATCTTCACTTCTTTTTTTCTAGTTGGTATAAAACTAAATACTCTATTCCTTCGTTTATTGGAGTTGTACAAAAGTGGTATAAAAGTCTGAGTTAGTTAAAATGATCCTTCTTCGTTTTTTTGTTTATTTGATTAGTACAAAATGATATAAAATTCTGAACCAGATAAAAATGGCATTTCTCGTTGGTACAAAATTGAATAGGTCATTCAAATTTATCTTTTCGTTTGTTTAAATAGTTAAAATGGCATCTCTTTGCTTTTCTTCCGATTGGTACAAAAATAAAATAGACCACTGAAATTTGTTCCCTCTATTATTTGAATAAAACAAAAAAGGTATAAAATGACCCTTCTTTGATTTTCTTGTGATTGGTACAAAAATAAAATTTCGTTTATTTGGGTAGTACAAAATTGTACAGAAATATTGAACTAGTTAAAGCGGACCTTCTTCATTTTTTCTGGTTCATACAAAGAGAAATACTCCATCCAAATTTGAGTAAAATAGTCCATATTCGCTTTCTCAAATTTAGCCCTTCGTTTTGCTTAAATAATACAAGATGACATATAATTCTCAGCTAGTTAATATGGCATATCTTTGCTTGCTTGCTTATTAATCCATTTGAATAGCCTAAAAAGGTACAGAAATTCTGCGCTAGTTAAAATTGTGCTCCTTTGATTTCTTTCTCATTAAAAAAATACAAAAGTAAATAAGCCACTCAAATTTATTCCTTCTCCACTTTTTTCTGCTTTGTACAAAATTGAATAGATCACACAAATTTACTAACTGTGAAAACAGCACCTCAGTATGTCGATCCATTTAAGAGTTATTTGGTTTTAAGTATTTTGATCTTTGACCTCGATGATCATTATTTTGGAACTTGTAGTAGTTGATGACCAATTACTAAATGTGGAAACAGCACCTCAGTATTTGGCTCCGTTTTCGAGTTATTAGGTTTTAAGTATTTTGACCTTTGACCTCGATGATCATTATTTTGGAACTTGTAGTAGTTGATGACCAATTACTAAATGTGGAAACAGTACCTCAGTATGTTCATCCATTTAAGAGTTATTTGGTTTTAAGTATTTTGACCTTTGACCTCGATGACCACTATTTTTGGAACTTGTAGTAGTTAATGACCAATTACTAAATGTGGAAACAGTACCTCAGTATGTCGATCCATTTAAGAGTTATTTGGTTATAAGTATTTTGACCTTTGACCTCGATGACCACTATTTTTGGAACTTGTAGTAGTTGATGACCAATTACTAAATGTGGAAACAGCACCTCAGTATGTCGATCCATTTTCGAGTTATTAGGTTTTAAGTACTTTGACCTTTGACCTCGATGACCACTATTTTTGGAACTTGTAGTAGTTGATGACCAATTACTAAATGTGGAAACACCACCTCAATATGTCGATCCATTTTCGAGTTATTAGGTTTTAAGTATTTTGACCTTTGACCTCGATGATCATTATTTTGGAACTTGTAGTAGTTGATAACCAATTACTAAATGTGGAAACAGTACCTCAGTATGTTCATCCATTTAAGAGTTATTAGGTTTTAAGTTTTGACCTTTGACCTCGATAACCACTATTTTTGGAACTTGTAGTAGTTGATGACCAATTACTAAATGTGGAAACACCACCTCAATATGTCGATCCATTTTCGAGTTATTAGGTTTTAAGTATTTTGACCTTTGACCTCGATGATCATTATTTTGGAACTTGTAGTAGTTGATGACCAATTACTAAATGTGGAAACAGTACCTCAGTATGTTCATCCATTTAAGAGTTATTTGGTTTTAAGTATTTTGATCTTTGACCTCGATGACCACTATTTTTGGAACTTGTAGTAGTTGATGACCAATTACTAAATGTGGAAACAGCACCTCAGTATGTCGATCCATTTTCGAGTTATTAGGTTTTAAGTACTTTGACCTTTGACCTCGATGATCATTATTTTGGAACTTGTAGTATTTGATGACCAATTACTAAATGTGGAAACACCACCTCAATATGTCGATCCATTTTCGAGTTATTAGGTTTTAAGTATTTTGACCTTTGACCTCGATGATCATTATTTTGGAACTTGTAGTATTTGATGACCAATTACTAAATGTGGAAACACCACCTCAATATGTGGATCCGTTTTCGAGTTATTAGGTTTTAAGTATTTTGACCTTTGACCTCGATGATCATTATTTTGGAACTTGTAGTACCTGATGACCAATTACTAAATGTGGAAACACCACCTCAATATGTGGCTCAGTTTTCGTGTTATTAGGTTTAAATATTTTGACCTTTGACCGCGATGGTCATTATTTTGGAACTTGTAGTACCTGATGACCAATTACTAGGTTTGGAAACAGCACCTCAATACTTAGCTCCGTTTCCGAGTTTTGACCTTTGACCTCGATGGTCATTATTTTTGGAACTTGTGGTAGTTGGTGAACTATTACTAAATGTGGAAACACCACCTCAATATGTTGCTTCGTTTACGAGTAATTGGGTTTTAAGTGTCATACAAAGGGCGTATCCCACATAAACTATAAGACCCAGGTGGAAATAAATATGATATTCGTAATCAGCATGTCCGAAAACCCCCATATACCGAGTTTCATCCAAATCGGTTAAAATTATCATACAAAGGGCGTATGCCACATAAACTATAGGACCCAGGTAAAAATAAGTATGATATTCGTAATCAGCATGGTCGAAAACCCCCATATGCCGAGTTTCATCCAAATCGGTTCAAAGAGCGTATCGAATCGGAAATGTATTTTCTGCTCTGCTATGTGTTCGTAGTTTCTGCTATGTTAAAATAAGGGTTGGAAAATAAGCCATACTCTTTTACTAGTTCTGCTATGTTTAAATAGGGGTAGAATGAATACAGCCCTACTATGTGTGTTCGTAGTCTTATGTGCACCCCCTTTGTTATGTTACATAGGTATTCATTGTCTTAAAATAGGGATTGAAAAAAAACTTATGTAATTTCTGCTATGATAAAATAGGGGTTGGAAAAGTAATCATAAAAGAGAACGAGTACACCCCTAAAAATATGCTCATAAAAGGGAATGAATCTTATGTATTCTCTGGTCTGCTGTGTGTTCGTAGTCTCAGTGTAATTTCTGGTATGTTCAATTAGGGGTGGAGAAAATGAATACACCCCCTGTGCTATGTCCGCTATGTTTCGTAGTCTCTGTTATGGTAAAATAAGGGTTGGAAAATATGCTCATAAAAGGGAATGAATACACCCCTAAAATGGAGGTTGTTGAGTGTTACGTAGTCTTATGCTCTGCTATGTGTTCATAGTCTCAGTGTAATTTCTGCTATGTTAAAATAAGGGTTGGAAAATAAGCCATGCTCTTTTATTAGCTGTGCTATGTATTATCTGTTCTGCTATGTGTTCATAGTCTCAGTGTAATTTCTGCTATGTTAAAATAGGGGTTGGAAAATAAGCCATACTCTTTTACTAGTTCTACTATGTTACATAGTCTTATGCTCTGCTGTGTGTTCATAATCTCTATATATTATCAGCTATGCTCGAATAGGGGTTGGAAAATATGCTCATAAAAGGGAACGAGTTCACCCCTAAAAAAGTGGTCATAAAAGAGAACGAATACATCCCCTAAAAAGTGCTCATAAAAGGGAATAAATTCACCCCTAAAATGGAGGTCGTAAAAGACCGTGGGTTTACGGTGTAAGGTGCTCAATTTCCCAGGGGCTCCTGAGTTGTTCTATGTTGTTCTCATATGGCCCAGATCGATCCATTTTCTACTACTCACGATTATGCACCTACGCTAAGGGAGAATGATGATGAATGAAATGATGAAATGAAGAAAGTGGGAGGAAAATGGAAAATTCCAAGAAAACCCATACCCATGCACACGGTATTTGTCTACCTCAAATTTCACTTGGCGCGAAGTGGAGTCGAGCCACGGACCCAATGAATGCTTTATTATTATTATTATTATTATTATTATTATTATTATTATTATTATTATTATTATTATTATTATTATTATACTACTACTACTAATAATAATAATAATAATTGAAGTGAGCTTAACGAGTTCAACCGTCCGACTCAACCAATGTTTGGGTGCCTGTTCGTTCGTCTACTCCATGACAACTTTTCATAAAAGACATTTCCTTTTAATGAAACTAGTAAGTGCCTTTTAGCTTTGAGAAGTAACTATGCTTGGAATTTGAAATCTACAAAATATAAGAGGTAAAATTAACCAAATGGTGCAAGTTTACACTAATGTATACAAAACAATTTTGCAATATCAATTACGTGAACCTTGTCCCATAAAGAAGCCGAAACCCCTACACCGAAGAGCCCTCCGAGATTTGATAATTGTCCACAAGGACTGAAATTGTCATTTGAAGCCAAGACTTTAATATGAAGCCAATAATTTCTTTAAAATAGACGAAAAATTCGAAAGTTATAAACATTTTAATATTTTTGCCTTTTCCCATAATGGAGCCGTAGCACACTATACTGATGAGCCCCCCCGACTCCAGGATTTGATCATTCTCCATCGGACTGAAATTGCCATTTGGAACCAACACTTTAATACGAAGCCCAACATTTCTTTAAAATAGACGAAAAATTCGAACGTTATAAACATTTTAATATTTTTGCCTTTTCTCATAAGGGGCCCGTATTAGCCTACACTGAAGAGCCCCACGAGATTTGATCCTTGACCACTGGGAATGAAATTCTCATTTGAAACCAAAACTTTAATATGAAGCCAAAAATTAAACTTTTACATCAATTTAAACTGACTGGGTTCCACTTCACCCCACTATTATGTTTAGTTTAGTTAAGTGGTAATTTGTGACAGCTTCACATCATCAAAAGAATCTTTCACTCCCCCCCCCCCCAGAAGTTTGTGCTGGATCCGCCACTGGATTCAATAGACATTTTTCCTATTCTCTTTATCACCTTGTTGGGGCTCCCTCGTACAAATAAAGAAGCGGTAATATTACAATCAAGGGGCGCTATATATTAGGTATTTCTTTAGTTACCTACCCCTAACCACACAAGGCCATCTTTGGTCGAATAAAAAAATGCTACGTGATATTCCAATCATGAAAGGGGAGAGGATGCTGTAAATATATTTCTTATTCATTTTGTCTACCCTGCTTATGAGAAATTACTTTCTGTTGGAAGGGTACTGAAATGAGAGGGGCAAAATAAAACGCCGTACCCCCTCCTACATGGTTGTTCAAATAATTACTAAAGAAAGCACTTTAGACTAAGATATCTAAGATTTAAACTAAGAAACTAAGATACCCTTACATTATGTAAGGATGGCATATTCAGGATTATTATTATTATTATTATTATTATTATTATTATTATTATTATTATTATTATTATATGAATGTTTTTGGAGCACCGAAATTTTGTGAGACGAACAATGGAATGTAGAGGTTTAAGATGGGTGGTCATAGAGAGGAAAAACCAGAATTTTTTTCTGTCTGACTCTCTAACGTGAAGATTATGTGCTGATGGCAAGAAGTATCATCATTCTACAATAGGTAGCTTTTACGTAGAATATCAATTACTTGAGTTTTCCTCCTTCGAGCTACTTATCTCATGTGGCCCCACTATTATGTTTAGTTTAGTTAAGTGGTAATTTGTGACAGCTTCACATCATCAAAAGAATCTTTCACTCCCCCCCCCCAGAAGTTTGTGCTGGATCCGCCACTGGATTCAATAGACATTTTTCCTATTCTCTTTATCACCTTGTTGGGGCTCCCTCGTACAAATAAAGAAGCGGTAATATTACAATCAAGGGGCGCTATATATTAGGTATTTCTTTAGTTACCTACCCCTAACCACACAAGGCCATCTTTGGTCGAATAAAAAAATGCTACGTGATATTCCAATCATGAAAGGGGAGAGGATGCTGTAAATATATTTCTTATTCATTTTGTCTACCCTGCTTATGAGAAATTACTTTCTGTTGGAAGGGTACTGAAATGAGAGGGGCAAAATAAAACGCCGTACCCCCTCCTACATGGTTGTTCAAATAATTACTAAAGAAAGTACTTTAGACTAAGATATCTAAGACTTAAACTAAGAAACTAAGATACCCTTACATTATGTAAGGATGGCATATTCAGGATTATTATTATTATTATTATTATTATTATTATTATTATGATTATTATTATTATTATTATTATTATTATTATGATTATTATGATTATTATTATTATTATTATTATTATTATTATTATTATTATTATTATTATTATTATTATTATTATTATTATTATTATATGAATGTTTTTGGAGCATTGAAATTTTGTGAGACGAACAATGGAATGTAGAGGTTTAAGATGGGTGGTCATAGAGAGGAAAAACCAGAATTTTTTTCTGTCTGACTCTCTAACGTGAAGATTATGTGCTGATGGCAAGAAGTATCATCATTCTACAATAGGTAGCTTTTACGTAGAATATCAATTACTTGAGTTTTCCTCCTTCGAGCTACTTATCTCATGTGGTAAATTCAAAACAATTTCAATTTAATACAAATACATTGTAAAACTTTTCCGTAATTAAACATCTAGGGAAAATTAAACATTTAATAGGGAAATCTGTTATCAAAATATCCAAACAAGTAGATAGAAGACTATCTAGTGAGAAATATTGTGAAACTTTATAAAATTCTCCAAATTAAGACTAACATTTACTGGGAAACAACGCGCCAGCGAGCATTATGTATAGTGAGCAGTGAGCACAGGGGAAACAATTACTAAACTTTTTGCAAACAAAATTAGGGATGCTAATGCAAGTGCGATAACGACATTTTTTCTTTTTTTGGTATCGTCATGATTTTACACATATGTTACAATTTGATTCTTTCCCACATAAAAAATAAATAAAATAACCATAATAATAAAAATGACAATGTCACTTCAATCTGGATTCGAACCCGCTACCTTCGGCATACAGATTAGTTGCTTTAACTAACTGAGCTATTTTTTTTTAATTCTTTATTAACAGTTCTATCACATGTACATTGGACAGTTATAAAAGCAATACAACAGCGAGTTGATTAAAAAAAACGTTATAAATCTGAAAAGTTTACAGAATTGTTATGGAGCTAAGACAACAAAATAATTTGCGAAGTGTTGTTTATACTGCACATTCATTTGCTGCAAATGGTACCTTAAATAAGACAAATACACATCGACATGATATGGTCGATGTGTGGTGAGCACATAAAGAAGCGTATATGCAGCGAGCCAGACTACACTGTTATTTTTTGCTTTAGGAAAATAGTTAAAATCTGGATATATCAGAATATTTGTAGCAGTAATATGAGATGGTGAAGAATGACAAATCTTACTTATGAGTGTACTAAATTTGGTCCATATATGTTGAATCTCTGTACAGTATTGGAAGCGATGCTCAAGAGTATCTATATTATGACAGTAGTCACACAGATTACAAGACACTATACCGAGCTGATATAGTCTGTCTCACGTTTCGTATTTATTATTAACGATAAAATACCAAAGAGATCGTTGCTGGGTAGTTAAAAAGGGAGCATTAATATTTTGCCAAATATAATTCCAATGAAGTTGTGGTTCTTTCAATTGAATGTGGGGCGTGACGATATGTTGCGTCCTGAGATAATGTCGGTAGAGTGCTTTGACAGGCATTAACTCAATTTGTGCTCGTGCAATTAATGCATAAGCGATATCTAAGACGGGTTCACACAAGTGTGGGGATTTAATTCCCCAAGGAAAAATATGAATCGGAGCTTCAAGGTCAATGCAACCTAAACATGCGGAGAGAACAGATGACGACACATTGACCCTATCGTTAGTAAACAATTCAATGCTTCTTTTCAGCAGTAGTGATTTTGCCTGGAGGGCTATGTTTACATAAGCTACGCCACTCTGAGCTGCTATAAGCTCAAGTTGATCACGTGCAATTCTCAACAGCTTGTGTTTCCACAGAAAGAAGAAGCGTGACTATTGAGGAAGTTATATGTTTTTGTGGGAAGAGGGAAAATCTGACAGAAATACCACAAAAGACTCAATGCTTTTTGTTTGAGAAATGAATTCCTACTGATCATGTTCATATTGCGAGGCTTATGCTATATTAAAAGACCACGTATTTTGTTTGCAATTATGTTAGAATTGTAGTGAATGGTTTGTTTGGTGTTATTGAACCATTCAATACCTAGGATTTTAACTGAGTCAGCAATCGTATAGTGCGAACTGTATGTAGTCCGGTATTCGGGGTGTATACATAGTAGTTTTGTTTTGTCTTTATTTAAAATCGCTCCAGAAATTTGTTGATACCTGTGTAAAAGGCTCTGAATAGCTTCTAAGGTAGAAATACTGTTAACATAGAAATGAACGTCATCAAGATAACTTGCGATAGAAATGGAAGCTTGATAAACTTGTATGCCAGTGAGTCTGGTTTGTGCCGCGTATATGAGAGGTGCAACCGAGAAACTGAATAAAAGGCTCGACATGCTATCACCTTGAAGAATACCATTACAGAAAGGAATGACACAACTGAGACTACCATTGAGTTTTAATTTAGTTGTCCTGTTATGATATACTCCTTGGAGCATGGACAAAAAGGCGCCATTGAAACCAAATTTTTGTAGAACTTTAAAAAGATACTCGTGTGATACCCTATCAAAAGCTTTCGAGAAATCGGTAGATAAAATAGCAACGGGCGTAGGAGAGGCAGTCTCGTGATAGGCTATAAAATCTCTTATGTTAGCTAAGGCTTCATGAATTAAAGCTTGTTGCCCATGTCCATATTGACAGGAACTTAATAACTCTCCCACATATTGTTTCACACGAAGCGCGAGACATCGTGTTAAAATTTTTAAGTCCGCACTTAAAAGGCTGATAGGACGATAATTGTCTATGAATTTAGAGTTAGGCAATTTAGGGATTAATACAGTAATACCCGTGGATAGAGATTCCCCTAAGGTACAGGTATCTCGATATTCATTGAAGAGGTCCGTAAGAAACGGGGCAAGAATATCAATGAAAGTAATATAAAATTCTAATGGTAAAGAGTCAATACCAGTAGATTTACCACGTTTCCCTAATTGAATTGATCTCTTGACTTCATCAAGTGTGAAGGGACTGTTAAGATACTCTTGAGCATTTACATCTAGGTTTAGAGGAATTAAGTCCAAAAGAGATTCATCTTCATTATGTACATTAGGTTTTGTATACAATTGTTTATAATACTGAACAAATTGGGGAAGTACCTGCGAACCTTCATAAATTTGGCCATCCTTGCCCTTAATAGAAGAAATTAACTTTTGTTTGCCTCTGAGTCGTTCTTTGTGAATTTGCACGATGTTAGCTTGTTCCGTGTCATCGGACAAGTTTGCTTCTAACAAAAAAACCGCGCATGCGTTGTTTATGCAACGACAATAAATGCGCTTTGATTTCTTGAATTTGAGGCCTGACCGGACGGCCTCGTAATTGTTCTTGCATGTATTCTTTGAGAAGACTAGAGTAATAGTTGTATTGAGTATTGTATGCCTGGGTCCGTTGAATACAATATTGTTTACTTATGGATCGAAATCTAGGTTTAATTCGCTTGTCCCAAAAATACATAAGTTTGCCCTGATAGCGTGATATTAACGGAAACAAGATCCGCCATTCCTCTCGAATTAAATGCTGATACTCAGGGTCCATAAGTATAGAGGTGTTAAAATACCAAAAGGGCTACTTCTTAAAAATTTGGATACTGGTAGGGTTATTCTCATAATTAGAGCATAGTAATCACTGAAACAAACAGGTTCGAGCTTAATATTGCGCACTTGTGCAACAAGTGAGCGGCTTATGTAAAAACGGTCCAAGCGACTAGATGATTGTGAAGTATGAAATGAGTGACCCGGTTCAGCGGGTCGAAAATGACGCCACACATCCACTAAATCATACGTATTTACTATGCGCTGGAGTTCGGGAGAAAAGTTAAAGTTCGGAGTCTGGTCAATGGGTTGTAAAACGGAATTAAAATCTCCACCTAATATACAAGGGTTAGTACCATTAAATAGAGCCTGAGCAAGGTCAGTGTTGAAGAAATCTTGGCGCTTTCTCTTGTTATGAGAACCAGAGGGGACATAAATATTACATAATTTGATGCGTTCAAGCATACCAAGGGAGATTCGTTCATTTGGGTAATCATTAATTGTCTTAAAAGCTAGATCACTACGATAGATAATTGCTGTACCTAGCCCATTCTCTGTAAAACGAGAATAGCATGTATGATTGAAAAGAGAACCATATTCTGGAAGGGCCACTTCTTGAGCGAACAACACATCAATATCTGCTTTGTAAATAAAATCTCTTAACGCTTCTTGTTTAACAGGAGAAGTAAATCCATTTAGGTTAATGGTGGCAAAACTAAAATTATACATAAACAAAAAGAAAGTGAAACGAAGTAGTAAACACTGCATAAAGGGCTGAAAATGATACCACAATAATACAAAGAAGATAATTATAAATCTTCCCCAACAGGGGTACCAGCTTTCAACTTTTTCAAGGTGGCCCGTGTTCGTGCACCTGAAACAGGTGTAACATCTGAAGAACGACCTCCTTTAGAAGTTTTTGAAACTCCAGTAACAGTTGCCTTTAATTTGGAAAGTTTACGTTTTTCATATACAGGGGCACTAAGATCGGATTCACTGGTGGAATCACTTGTGATTGCACATTCCGGTCACGGGTGGTATTCGAGTCGGCTACCAATGGCACAACAGACTGATTATCGTGGTCCAAGGGAGCACTAGAATCCATTTGTAAATCCTTTACTGACTGTTGGTCACCTACCTGAGCTAGTTGTCCTTCCTTGAGAATTTCTTGGGCCTTACTTTCAGGAGTAGACTGAGGTACTGCAGTAGATTCCAGAGGGGCAATAATTTCCGGGTCAGTAGTACGATCTTCTTCCATTTGTAGGTCGGGGCAAATGACGGGATCGTGGGATGTTTCAGGTGCTGGAACGTCATGACTTGACTTGAAGAAATACCAGGGTGAGCAGAAGTGAGCAGAGGAAATTCCGTATAGTTATCAGTATGCAGAGACACCTTTTCATGTGGGAGATTATAAGGGGTACGAAGCGGTGGCAGTAGAGAACTGCGAACTGGCGGCTGAACTTTGAAGGACGGACCTTTTTTTCGGGGGCATTCTTGAACAAAATGGTCCTGTGAATTGCACAACGCGCAAGTTTGGATTTGACCGGAATAACTACAGAAGAGGCGCAAACCACACACAGTAATAAATGAAGGAATATTTTGTTTAACCTTCATTTTAATTAATTTACGTCCAGTATGGGTGACATAGACATGATCCGCAGAATACTGTTCGTCTAGGATTGACTGTATTTCACCATACTGAGAAAACACTCGTGTTAACTGTTGATTACTAAGTTCCATGGGGCACAAAGACACCTTAACGACGGTAATACTGTTGTCAGCGAGATCAAGAGGAAGTAAATATTCCTTGTCACTATCGGTGAATTTGACTTCACCATGAGTAGAAGATAGAATTCGTTCACACAGAACCTTGTTGACTAACTTAATATACAGTTGTTTCTTGATATAGTCCATTTCAATGCTGTGTATTTGATCTATGGTTAATTTAAACGTGTTACGGATCCATTCATGGACAAAAATTGTAGAAGGCTTTTGACTTACTTGACCAAAATTTATGCGTAAGGTATTTTCACGTAAACAACTCATGTCGAAATTTCGTCGTAGAACGACCACAAAATCACTCGAAGAAATAAATATATGAAGAGCTAGAAGACACTAATAAATTCAATATCCCACTAAGATAATCGCACAGTACACAAACTTAAATCGACTCGTCGTGTGTTACAACACTAACAGCGAGCGAGAGACGATGTGAATAGCACGAAGTCTCACGAACGTATGAGCTATTTGTTTCCTTACGCGAACTGACCCTGTTCTACGGTAAAGACGATTTTTCATTACGGTCGCGCTACCAATTCGTCCTTTTCCATAGACAATTTCCACTTTTTGCTCTATCTTTACGTTAATACTTGGCATATATTCATATATTTGGAGTTTGCAGATAATGCACGAAATAAGACATATTAGAAATATTTCGTTAAAAGTTTCGTTTGTAGATTTTATCCACATTTTTCTCAGTGACATAGATGTCGCTGCTTCGTGTTGAACTGCAGAATTCCCTCGCGTTCTTCAAAATTTCCCACTTTAGCAGAGTTGGTAATTCTCGAGATTTCTGTCGATTTAATGTTTTTTGCTTCTAATTTCTTTATTTTAAGCTAATATCTAACACAAATATTAAAAACGGGTTTGTTATTAACCTGTCCTGCTGGGGAAACCTTCCGAAATTTCGAACATATAAAGAAAACAGAGATATTTTCAAAAAATTTCAAAATAAAGAGACGCGTCATTTATTTTGCTCATGGTAGTACAAGGAATGGAATTAGAACACTCAGGGGGGAGGGAAGATACTTCTGCTGGTGCCTGTACGTCTACAAATAATAATTCGCATAAAAACAAATTATTCAGGCATATTAAGTTATTTTAAGTACATTAAGCATAGTATTTAACGTAAAGGTATTAAATTATACTGTATGGTCTGTGAGTAAATAAATCTAATATATTTTGATTTGCATTTCGAAGAAGTGAAGTATACAGTGTGTTCATAAAGTCATGGTGCATTTTGACCGCTCACAGAAAATCGACGAAATCGACGAAACAAGATAGAGATGTGAGATAGACCAAATAAAAGGAAAACTCTCCAAGTTTCATACCTATTCAGTGCAGTCGACGTGGCTTCTATTTGCTTCTCTACATACATGTAAATGATATTCAAGTTGTTCTCAGTCTGGTGTATCAGAGTGAAGAACGTATGTGATCCTTTGTTTTAATGATTAATGTCGTTGATACCTTCGCTGGACACATATTGCTTCATATAACCATGTAGCCTCTACAGACTTGTCACTTACCGATGGCCTACCAGAACGGGGTTTGTCCAACAAAGTGCCGATATCCTTCAATTGCTTATCCCATCGAATAATGTTATTCTTGTGTGGTGGCGTTTCGTTGTACACGCGACGGTATTCATATTGCACTTTGGTTACGGATTCGAATTTAGCAAGCCACAAAATATCTAAACGTTCCTCTTGACTGGCCTGGGCTGCACCGTTGCTGCACAGTTCGTGCTGTTGCGTCATGCCTGTGTGCGCACATGCTTGCACATCATACTTCGGAAACTGAGAGTTTTCCTTTATTTGGTGAAGATTTCACATGTCTATCTTGTTTTTTTTTTTTTTTTTTTGCTTTCTTGTGACCAGTCAAAAGTGCACCATGACTTTACGAACACATTGTATATAAAGTGTTTGGTTGATGTGTTACATCTATTCATAAGTGGCACAGATTAACCATTTTATATCTACTGAAAATACAGGTAAGGATAGTTGTCCTCACTTACTGCACCCGGCGGGAGGCTTGCGTAGGTGTTTTCGATTAAGGCTATACATAGTGATATGCGTGTTACCAGTGAAGTTGAAGTGCTTTCTCTAGGGAAGAAAAGAGGATTTCATTATTTATTATATAATTTATTGTTTGTTCATTGAATATTTTTGAATATACAAGTTGTGTAATATTTTTCCTTCAAAATTACACATTATGTTTTCTTTATTATTATTAAATATTTGTGAATATACAAGTTCTGTAATATTTTTCCCTGTACAATACATAGAGGCTACATTAGAATAAAACTAAATTCTGAAATGTTATTTGCGGTAATACAGAAAATACATGTCCACACCAAGCACCAACATTAAAGCTCCTGTTGCACCATAGACCGCAAGAAGTGCTGATTTCTTATCCAAGAGCATAGCACGAAGGGAATAGGTAACAACATATTTTTTTGAATTTGTCATTGTACATGATGATTTCAATAATTAAAGCTATCAACAATGACAGAATCGCAAATCCCGTGAAGAACATATTCTACAAAGAAAGAAAGAAAGAAAGAATATCAGGTAAGTAATGGAAATAAAATGCAACTCAAGATTAGACAAACGTCCTTTTTTACCCGGATATGCCCTCCTCATAATTTTAAAAGCAAAATAAGCGTGTGGCTTTTTTCCTCTCACAATGATTTGATTCCCCTCTTTAATTTGATTTCAATTAATAATATTCCTAATAGCAATGGCCAAACCTTAGATCTTGTTCTCACAAATCTCTTAAAAGTAACAGTTCAAAGAGAATGCGATCCACTGGTAATAGAAGATAAACATCATCCTCCGCTTCTTATTTAGTTTACAGCATTGTATTCAACCAAACTTAAAACAGTGCCTAACACAGTAGGATATAATTTTAGGAAAGCAGATTTTGAAAAACTTTACCGAAACCTATTAGCTGTGGATTGGGGGATGCTGCAGAATATTAAGGATGTCAATCACGCTGTCGATCTATTTTATGAAGTATTGAATCAAATATTTGATGATTGCATTCCCCGTAAAAGAGCAACTAATAAAATCTACCCTACATGGTTTACCCCGAATATTATTAATAAAATTAAACGTAAAACGTATCATCTTTAAAAAAAAAAAAAGTCGTCTCAGTGTAGGCAACACTAGGTACCATGAAGAGCAATGCCGTCAACTACGTAGGGAAATTAAAGCAGAAATAACTGCTGATTATAAAGAGTTTTTAAGCAGCACAGAAGATAAATTAAAGAATGATCGGAAATTATTATGGTCCTTCATTAAAAATATATCGCGTCACTTGTCTTCTGATCGCATATAGTACAATGGTCACGACCCTTCTGATGATAGGGACATAGCTAAAGCATTCGGGCAACATTTTAGTTCAGTCTATGGCTACTTAAGAGCGGACTATGACCTATCGAGCATGTCTCTAAATGATCGTTCCAGTGCTCTTCTTGATATATTTTCACTACCTCTCATATCTGAAAAAGAAATAAAAGAAGCAGTAAGGAAGTTGAAATCGAAAACAGCAAGTGGCCCAGATATGATCCCAACGTACATTGTGAAAGGCTATTCAGATATATTCTTACAACCTCTGAATATTATATTTATCTATAAAAACATGTACCTTTCCTGAAAAATGGAAGGAGTCAGTTGTGTGTCCAATACCCAAAACAAACTCAGCTAGTAACATTGAACAGTTCCGACCAATTTCTGCGTTTGCCAAGGTGTATGAATATATACTGCATAAGCGAATAATGGATCATGTTAAACCTGCATTATCTGTCAGTCAACATGGATTTCTGAAGGGCAGAATTACTGTATCAAATCTAGCACTAATAGCAGACTACATTTCGAAGGAACTTGACAAGCAAGGACAAGTAGATGTCATATATACTGATTTTTCTAAAGCATTTGACGTCATTGACCATGCCATTCTCTTAAACAAACTGGCATCCTTTAACTTCTCGAAATCAACTCTGCAATATTTTGCTTCCTATCTTCAAAATCGTAAACAAACTGTTCTGTATCGTAATCATAAATCTCAAATCTTCATGCAATATCTGGAGTCCCTCAAGGCTCGAATCTGGGACCTCTACTTTTCATATTGGCGGTAAATGATCTCCCTGAGTGCTTTCAATTTTCTAAAAATCTACTCTTTGCTGATAACCTTAAAATATTCAACAGAATTGAAACAATTCAGGACTGTTTAGAACTTCAGAGTGACTTACAAAATCTTGAAATTTGGTGTAAAAACAATAAATTTAAGTTAAATGTTCGTAAATGCAGTTATTTAACATTCACTAGAAAAGAAAAATATATTCAATATAATTATTCAGTATTAGGAGAAAAACTGAAAAAGCTTGATTTTATAAGGGATTTGGGAGTTATTTTTGATTCAAAATTATCCTTTATTCAATATATTGAAACTATTTGCAAAGAAGCCTACAAAAATCTTGGATATGTTTATCGAATCAATAAAGATTTCCAAAATGACCAAACTTTAATTGTGCTGTAGGGACCGCGCCAAGGTTGGACAACGACAAGCCTGGACACTTTTTGTGTCCAAGCTTGTCGTTGGCCAACCTTGTCGTCAGCGCTTATTGTCAAAATGAGATATGTCAAAGCATCTAGGGGTCGATCCCGACAAGCCTGGACACCTTCAGGAATGTGTCCAGGCTTGTCGTTGGCCAACCTTGTCGCCAGCGACCCAAAATTAGATGTGTCCAGGTTTGTCGGGGTCGACCACGACAAGCTTGGACATCCCAGGAATGTGTCCAGGCTTGTCGTCGTCCAAGCTTGTCGTCAACGACCCAAAATGAGATGTGTCCAGGCTTGTCGGGATCGACCGCGACAAACTTGGACACTTGAGTAATGTGTCCAGGCTTATTGTCAACGACCCAATTTGAAATGTCTGTTCCAACAAACTCTACCAGTTAAGGCGTTTCCAGTTCATACATACATACCCTTCAATATAGAGTTGCATGGCTCGCATCTATATCTCTATTGGCTGTTTCTCGCCAGTCAGCTACTGCCCTCTACTAGAGGATTTTCGAATTATTTTAAATTTATTTATCTTTTATTAAAAGAGATTATTATTATTGACAACATTTTCATTTTACTTAAAAAATTACAAGCAGTATTTAGCAATCGTTGCAATATTTCCGCCAAAAAATCATGGTAAGTACGGACCTTGCGAATCTGCCGTGAAAGTCACGTTTTCATGCACCGCTGACTCTAGGGGCGCGTTCTTAAACATCGATCAGGTTAAATGTTTTCTTTGATCAGGTTAAGTGCTTAGTGTTATGAAATTCTTTTCGTGAAAACGCTTATTTCGTTAGGGAGGTAAATCAATTATTAGCGTGATTAGGCCTACACTTCGCAAACAAATTTGGACTTTTTTGATGAACAATTATGGAAGTGAGTTATTTGGGGAGATCATCTGGTGAGCAATCGTAAGCAAATTAAGTATATCTGGTTTCTGGAAGATTATCTGATAGAACAAGGAATATCTTAAAAAGAATCATGATCTATGACCATGTAGAGCATTTTTGTTTGCGTGCCTCTTAGTAGGATGTTCAAAAGCTGAGAAAGGGGGTTCGTCTTAAACAGGGCCGTACCCAGGATTGGTTTGAGGAGAGTATATGCCATATTTAGAATATTTTGAGGAGGGTATAGACCATATTTAGGATATTTTCATAGGTGCATCACTGTATTTTATTTAAACCAGTAACTACAATAAAGGAAACTAACAGTGTCATAGCAGCATTAGGCTGGGACAACAAGTATTTGTGCTAATCTTGATTTATTTTTGGACTATGAGAACATGAGCAATTTTGAAATATAAACCAAGAATATTCCAATATCGCACAGTGTGTTTTTCTACGGACGACATCTCGATGGAGAACAATGTTACAAGAAAGTGTGGGTTTCCAAACTGCAATGTTAGAATTGAATCAATCGTTTGAGCTATACAGATGTAGTCTTGAATGGTAGAGAAAATTCTGTGTGGAACTCTCTTGCTTCATATCAGTGTATGGAAGAGTAGATAGTTTTATGATTCTAATCCAAGGAAAATGATACAGACGGGCAGCTAAATGCTGATACTTGCTTTTCGTACAAGTGTTACAGATTTGATCTGAAGAGTCTGCATTAATGCTAAGCTTCTTTCTCGCTCCTCCTGGCCTATCGCATTCTTCAGTTAGTGCGTAGTCTCACCCATTCTACTTCTCTTTAATTCCATCTTTTTAATATTGCAGTTACAGCACTTAATTTCTTCTGCTCTCCTTCATTATATATTTTGTCTGATAATTTACCTTTCTCTCTATGCCCACATTTCAAAAGTTTCCAATTAGATTTCATTATCTGTTCCTGCAGGTCCGGATTTCCCAATAGGCCTACTAATCCCGGGTCTAGGAACTAAACGTTCTGAGATGCGCACGGACAAAAATTGTATAAGAAACCGCCAGAGTGATCATAGTTTAGTTTTATATCCTTATTGTCGAAGGATAGGATATTCTTACGATTTTTATGAATATCACGGTGTTATAAAAATAACACTGCAGTATAATCAGAGAGAACAGTTTCCCTTGTACATTGATAAGAACATGTATCCAGGTTTGTTGTTGGTCAACCTTGTCGTCGGCGACCCAAAATTAGATGTGTCCAGGTTTGTCGGGGTCGACCACGACAAGCTTGGACACCCCAGGAATGTGCCCAGGCTTGTCGTCGATCAACCTTGTCGTCAGCGACCCAAAATGAGATGTGTCCAGGCTTGTCGGGATCGACCACGACAAGCTTGGACACCTCAGGAATTCGTTCGAGTCTGGCGCAAGAGGATAAATTGAGAAGTGTCCAAGCTTGTCGTTGTCCAAGGTTGTGGTCGTCCAACCTTGTCGTTGTCCAACCTTGTCTGGAGCGACCAAAATTAAGTGTCCAGGCTTGTCGTCGTCCAACCTTGTCTGCGTCCCGTGCTGTATTATGCATACGTCAGGTCGAAATTAGAATATTGTAGTAATATATGGAACCCTAATATACAGAAATACTCATTCTTGATTGAGCATACTCAAAAAAAATTTTAAGGCTTCTTACCCTTACGAAAACAAAATTCTATCCAAAATTTGAAAGCCATTAACCTTGTTGAAAATTTTAATTTTGAAATATTAGAACTCAGGAGAAGAAATATTGATTTATTATTTTTACACAAACTCTTTCATGGCAAAATAGACTGTCCTGATCTTAACGAAAAAATATGTATCCAAGTTATAACGACTCACCAAGGGTAGTCGTCAACCTGGTCCGTCTAAGTAAGATATACAAATATTGAGTGGTAGTATTAATTTGCATGTAAAAATTATCTTTAATAATTATATAGCATTATTCTCACCTTTTCTGTTAAAATGATAACGTCGATGAACGTTGTTAAAATGATTTATTAGCTGATATATTTTATAATATATTTTCCTTCAAACTGTCAAGCACATAAACTTGCTGACTAGGTATCCATAATAATAATTTTTTTACATAGTAAAAACTATCCCATAATAATCATTTACATATCTCAAAAACATTCTTCTTTTGTTATTATTAAATTAACATTCTATTAAGTATAGTGCACATGTATTAGCACTTTCTGCCCAAGGTACAGGTAATTATTAATCTATCCAATGTATTTTGTTGTATAAAATGTCGCCCGACAATTGGACTGAATATAAAAGTCATGAGTGAGCTTGGCTTTTATCTTCAAGAACCACTGGTCCGTTTACAATAATGCTCTTACTTTATATGTGTTCTTCATATTTTGATCACACCTCGTATATATCTTTATTGCATTTCATATATATATAGATATATTTATAACAAATCGTACACTTCAATAATACTTATCTTTTAATTACATTCATTATATTATTATTATCAAAAACATCGTCGCCTATTAATATAATTAGCGAGGGTGAAACACAAATTACTATGATTAATAGTTTTGATTATTATTAAAACAGTGAAGTTATAAATAAATGTTTAATCTTTCAGGGCGCATTAAATAACAAATAAGTTAGATGTTGCATTCTAATGTATACATCGTGATACTAAGAGGTCATAATAAAGAAGGATCTTGTTTGGATAATATATAGGATAGCTCATAAAAACAGTCGTCGAATAATTAATTTTATAGAATAGATCTTCTTCTTAACATAATCTTTGACAGTTAAATTTTCAACACAAAATCAATCTAATATAAATAACCTTCGCTTTTAATCATTTATGAATCGAATTATAATTCTTTACATTAACAAGAGAGAATTAAAATCATTGGAAAATTAACTTTCCAGTCTATCTAAAACTATATCTAAGCACTTCAAGTATTCATAAGAGTCGTTTTCATTATCAACATTAACTCATAAGATTGAAAATAAAAGTTCACAAGAGTCTATAACTGATATATGTTTAACCTAATTTCATTAACGGTAATCAGGTTACGTTCGTACTTGCATATGAATTTAATAAAGTACATTGTACTGCACAATCATTATTATGTCCCGTATTATTATTCGGTACAGGAATTACTGTGATACCTGGATCCGGATGCGAAGTGCCATCTCTTGTCCTACCATTACGTCTATCCACGTAGTTCGCTGAATTCCTAGAATTTCGCCATACATTTCGTCTACTGTTAAACCTATTTTGATGATAGGGTCTAACATATGGATTACTACGATTAATTGGGTTAGGCGGATTCCCTACATAACTTTGTCTATTTTGCTCATTTTGATTGCTAGAATGTACTCGGCTTAGGTTATGTTCCGTATTATTCACACTTCGGATATTTAAATTCCGAACAGGCACCAAATGATCTGAATTATTCCTATTTTTACCCATTCCTGCTTGTTGATTCATGGCATGGTATTGCGTTTCATAGCATTGGACAAGCATTAACAAATGGTTGAAACTCATACACTGTGTGGAAAATAAGATCTGTTGCAATTTAAATGGAAGCAAATTTCGAATCGATGCGATTATTCTCGATTCCGATTGCAATGGATTAACGACCTTTAATTCGTTGTATGTATTTACAACAAATTCTACAATAGATTTATGCACTCGAGGATTGAAGTGTTGATTTCTAATGGTGGCATCTCTATTCGCAAGCAAAAAGTCATTTTCATAATTTGCGATTAGTGCCGCTTGGAATTCATCATATGTATTGATGTGATCACGTACAGCTTTAAACCATAATGAACAAGGTGGGAGTAATACATGAGGAATTAATTTCATATATTGTGATCTATCTATACACATAATATTGCATTCGTCCTGGAATTTCTCTAAGAAAGAAGTAGCATTCTCGTTACACTTACCACTGAATTTGCTCATAGCTCGAATTTCACTCATCTTAACACTTAATTTTACCTTCCTTTTATCATTCCGTGTACTTATTGGGTGATAGTTCTTATCCATAACATGATGTGTCGTTACACCATCTATGTTTCGCCCATCTGTACTCTTTGGATGTATTTCTTCCAATATGATATCATCATCAGACACCGGCGAAGGCGAGTTCATCTCTGGTGAGTGGGGAAACTCCAAGCGATCACTACACATGTTATTATGGTATGTGTTGTCCTTAACCTGTAGCATTCTAATTTCTTCCTGTAACGTAGCTATCGACTGCGTATTTGCTCGTATGTTGTTAGCATTATTGATGACCTGGATTTTTTGTTGTTGAACAGAAGATTCGGTTACTTCTAAATCCCTTTTTATATCACTGATTCCTTGGCTCAGATGGTTGTGATTACCTTGGCATTCCTCCGATATCCCTTTTAACTTTTCCTCGAATTGCGAGGTAATATCGCTCATCGTCTGAATAATTAATTGTTTCGTTTCATCCGCCTTCTGTTCCATCTTCTGTTCTATCGTCTGCTTTAATTCTTCGTATTGCTTGTTAGATTCAGCAGACTTCTGTTCTATTCGTCTACTTAATTCTTCAGAGTTATGCTTCATCGTCTGCTTTAATTCGGTAGACATCTGACTCAATTGCTGCTGTAAAACTAGCAAGATTCGGTCTTCCGATGTCATTCTTGATGTTACACTAGGTTCACCGTTGTCACTATTAGTGGATTCATTCTCCATTATTTCAGTGTCCATTTTCCTTATGATTATTCTACCACTTCTCAATATGGTCAAATTTGTATTCATTAAATTAATTGTAAAAGTAAATTCACCCTTACTTTACTTCGGGGTATAGAATTTATGAAAATTCCCGGGTGAGGTAAACCAAAATTTTTATAACGACTCACCAAGGGTAGTCGTCAACCTGGTCCGTCTAAGTAAGATATACAAATATTGAGTGGTAGTATTAATTTGCATGTAAAAATTATCTTTAATAATTATATAGCATTATTCTCACCTTTTCTGTTAAAATGATAACGTCGATGAACGTTGTTAAAATGATTTATTAGCTGATATATTTTATAATATATTTTCCTTCAAACTGTCAAGCACACAAACTTGCTGACTAGGTATCCTTAATAATAATTTTTTTACATAGTAACAACTATCCCATAATAATCATTTACATATCTCAAAAACATTCTTCTTTTGTTATTATTAAATTAACATTCTATTAAGTATAGTGCACATGTATTAGCACTTTCTGCCCAAGGTACAGGTAATTATTAATCTATCCAATGTATTTTGTTGTAAAGTACCATCCATTAAATTGCGCAATACTTCGAAAAATACATTTTTTTGTATGACAGCGAAAACAAACGTCTTAAGCAGATCTCCTATATGGAGAGTTAGTGCAACCTACAACAGGTTAGTTAAAGAAAATTTCAACCTGGATGTACTGGCAATGTATTTAAGTAGTTTTAAGAACTCTATTAATTTTGTAAGACAAATGTAATTATTACCAATAGCTTTATTAACCTATATAATCCGTATAACGTATATACTATGTAACACTGTAATTTGGCCTGTGTCTGTTGTGTTATATGCCAATAAATCAAATAAATAAATAAATGAAGTTGTCCAGGTTTGATAAAGATAGGAGAAAGTAAAGTGTTTGTTTAAAATTAGTTTCATCTCGCTTCTTGCAAATATTTATAGAGTTGACACCCACACTAATTACCAAGATGCTAAAAGCCTTTTCAAATTGTTAAATGATAAGAAATACATTGATATAGGGAGAACTACTCTCTAAAACATTGGAATTTAAACCCATGACCTCTGGATTAAAAGTCGAACTTGCACTCTACAATGTCATTAAACAACTAGAAGTAATGTAAGATTTTAATACATAGCCCGTGCCATACAGTTTCAAGTATTACATTAAACTGAATTTAAAATTACCGTATATGCTCACGTAATGTCCGCGCTCGCATAATGTCCGCACTCCAACTTCAGAATTTTTCTTTGGGGGGGTGAGGGAAGTGACCCGCGTAATGTCCGCACCCTAAAAATCCCAGTTGAAAATGGAAGTTACGTCTTGTGGTATTTCTAATACAGTACCAATTTTCGTACTTCTTGCACCAGACACTCTATTTAAAAATTTAGAATTATACGAAATAATTGTGGATTATTTTATTTTGTATAAAATATATTTTTAAGCTAAATAAAATAATTTATATACAGTCGCTCAAAAAAGTATTGAGCGGATAAGAGGTATGAGACAGAAGTAGGAATAGTAGAACAACCATGTTACGTGTGATCGTAAAACTTATGGAGGACAATCATGTACATGTGTATGTCACGCACATACCCAGACAATCGGCATATATACCGTCGTTTTCCAACAGAACAGCAATATTGCAGGTCGAGTGGCATTCAACGCCAAATAAGTATTGGGCGAGCAAACATCTTGGATATGAACACGCGCTCTCTGAGGTGGCTTCACCCTCGAAGACCCGTATGTCTTTCTACACACAAAAACCTCTAGTTGTAGGGAAGTGGACAGCAGTAACATCGTACCTTTCGTGAAGCAGCAATGATGAGAAAAGCGAAGAAAACAACGGAGGAAGGAAGAAAGATTGTAGTGGAGCTGTTTTGGAACGGAAAATCGTTTGCGGAAATCAGCAAAACTATTCGAATACCAAGAACAACGGTTCATAATACTGTTTACGAATATTGTATAAGAAAACAAAAAGAACAGATACATGTACCGCGAAGCGGCCGCCCGCCAAAGCTTTCAGTAACAGCAAACGAAACATTGTGCATCAAGTGGCCAACAATCCGAGTTAAGTGCGCCGAAGTTAGCAGCTAAAGTGGAACGTGATGTGGGAATGACTGTGTGTGCTGGATCCATCAGAAATGTGCTTCGTGATAGGGAATATATGGGGAGAACAACCCGTCGAAAGCCCTACATAAGCAAGACGAACAAGAAAAAGAGATTGACGTACCTAAAAGAACACAAAAATGACACTTATGAGTTCTGGAAAACAGTCATTTTTACCGATGAGAGTGAATTTAATATCTTGAAGTCAGACGGACGTGTGATATTGTCGAGGAAGGAGAATGCAGAACTAGATGAGAAAAATCTTACAGCCTCTGTGAAACATGTAGGAAGTTCTGTTATGGTATGGGGTTGTATGAGTATAAATGGTGTGGGTGATTTATGCTTTATTGAAGAGACAATGGACCACAAGGCTTATATCAACATTCTAATGACACATCTTCCTCCTGTGTGAAAAAAAAAGGGTCTCCTTCCCCAATATGTCTTCACAGAGGATAATGACCCCAAGCATACAGCCCTAAATACCTCTGGTTGTTATATAACACAATTCGTTGGATGGAAAAACCTCCATAATCACCCGATATCAACCCAATCGAGAATTTATTGCACTACTTGGAACAAAATATTCGCAAACATGACATCTCTAACAAAAAGGACCTGAAAAGTGCATTACTAGTAGCATGGGGTGAATCTTATGATGAGACCACACACAGCTTGGTACGTTCGATGCCAGAAAAGTTGTGTGCAGATATCAAAATTAGCGAAGGACCTACCAAGTACTAAGAATGGTAACAATGTTTAAAAAATGGTAATCATTCTTGACTGCCCAATACTTTTTTGGTGGTAATTGTGATAAGTTTATTTTATTTTTTTAGTTTTGCTCTTTTGACACGGTTATTGCTTTGTTTCTCCTATCTTACCTGTTACATGGGATAATACAGAAGCTGGAAGTACCATGAATGTTCGTTTATTATTGCATTTTCCTTCCTTTTCACACCCTGACATATTACACATCTTGACAGACCAATACTTTTTTGAGTCACTGTACTAGCTACATATTCTTTAAGGATTTTAAGCCAATCCCTTGATCCCAACCTTAATAATAATTTCTTTGAATAATAATTGAGTACCGGTAGTATGTGAGATATAATAATATCTAAAATAAAAACGTGCATTTTTCTTTCTTGTTAAAAAAAGAAAACATTTTCATGCTTCTGGCACTAGACACTCTATTTAAAAGAGAAACTTTCCTTTACATTCTCGTGCAGGTGTCCGTGAGTCATAACGGCGGCGCCAAAAATTCCGTTCAGCAGACGGGAGATAAGAACGAAGTGCAGTCCAAACAGATTTTCTGCGCACCTGCATCTTCGATTTCGAGGAAATGCTCGCTTTGGAACGACATTCCTTTCTGCTACTGTAATGTATCGTGTATTTCAAGCTTTGTTTTCATTCATTGTAAAGTGAGCCATATATTGACGTATTTTTCCGACGTAGCCATAAAATTTCATGCGCTAGTCTTGTTAGCAGCTCTCAACACGTTAGTGTATGGGACCTGGTGTAAGTTTACGAACCGAATTTTTAAGGCCAACATACACTAGCGTATTTTCAGCGCGCATTTTCGGTCCGTAAAATGATGTCGTAAATTTCGGTCCGTAAGTTGGCCTATACATCTAGCGTAAAAATAGGAGCGTAAAAGAAGAAGAAAAAAAGCGGTCAGTTTTCGCTCTTCCTTTTGCCTGTTGTTTCAGCACGCGGTCGTTTTCCAGTTTGCTCAAGTTGTTTGGACAGGACAGATCTATGTTTTAAATGCAGGTCCTATAAACATTATGCTATTAAGGAAACGAATAAAAAGAACTAAACAATAGAAACATTTGGACTAGCAAGTGATATTCAATGTAGGAGTACTTTATTTCTTTTCATAGTATCGGAATGTGAAAATTCCCATAGAATGTTTTAACAAAGTTAAATCAGACAGATTTTTTAAAAAAATAAAGAAAGAAAAACAAAAGCTAAATCCATGATTTTGCGAAACCAGTAATTCAATTTAATAAATTTTCTCACTAAATTTGTTTGATTTCTCGAATAAATAAATAAATAAATCTACCCTCTGTGGCGTAATATATCTCATGGAACCAGGGCCTACCATCCAGCCTGTGCCACTCATGCCTTTAGTGCGAATCCCGGGGCGGAATTTCCTTCTATTTTGTTTTAATCCCTTCCAAAAGCAACAAATTGAAACATTAGTCCCTCACAAAGCAATCAACTATCTCCTGTTAGGAACTATTTTATCCCCCTTCAAATATACACAACCTAATTCGCGCACTGCTATTGGGTAATGTATGCTCAGCACATCTGCTGCTCTTGTAGAATCTAGTCCTTAATGAAAGGGTCAACAAAAAGAAGGAAAGTCAACCGTCTCCAAGTACAAACAAACCAAGTTTTAATTTCGAAGTGTGACTTGACAAGCTATTTAAAAGTTACAAGAATATCTAGAATAATTAAAATTTTATATTTAGAAAACGAATTAACACTTAATCTGGGATAGAACATAACCAAATGAAAACAATATCAATTGTATTGTTGTACTTTACTAATATGAAATGCGGCAACTAATTCACTCTCCTGTTTTCTTTCACGATCTTTGAAGTATAGCATTTGTTCTAACAGTGACGATATTAATGCACCATGCTACATTACATTGGATAGTACATTTGCTCGTAATAATAAGTTTTTAGAAGTTAAAATATCTTTTTAAGATAAAAAATACTTTACCTTAAATACAACTAATGTATATAAGTGCTTGTGTTATCCCTTATCCATTTAGCAACTGTAGAATAGATTGCTTTATATTTAGAATAGTTCTCATCAGAGTCATAGCTAAGTTGGGGGGCCAGCGGGGCGGTTGCCCCGGGCGCTGATAGCAAGAGAATGCCGAAGAAGCAAGAAGAAAGGAAAGTATTGGAAATGAAAATAGATTTGTTAAAAATTTTCTTGCTCGCTACGCCCGCAATCCAAATGTTTCAATAAGAGTTAGAACAAGTTTTTACTTATTACTTTAAAACAAAGCTATTATATATGATTTCTTAATGACGATTTGACATACATGCTGCCAAGTAACGACTTACAGTGTAAACAAGAGCGTTTTCAAAATCAGAAACGGTCACAGTCTTGAATACGTACGAATTACGCATTTTGATGATGATGAGTTTGGTTAGTTAATCACGTTTTTCTACCCAATCGTTTTAATCATGACGGTGAGAATAAAGGTATGAAAAATGCAAGGAGTGAAGAGACACACAAGTTGTTGTTTGCGCGGGAATATTAAAAATGAAGATAAACAAGGAGAATAATAACGTTCTTGAATTTGAAACAGTTGTAGAAGAGGGGCTTAATGGGTCAGAACTTTACTCCACGAATTTCGTCTTTTTCAAAGACTGATCGCTACCAGTGTTTTTTTAAAATTTCATTGGCATATGAAATGCTTCCAATTTAAAGAAATGTATTGGGATCATTTCTCCATTAACTACTTGTATCGCCAGGATTCTTTTTTTGTGCTTACGTATTTACTTGTGTGATATTTTTCTTATTTATCTACATACAAACAAAATACACACACACATTATATATATATATATATATATATATATATATATATATATATATATATATATATATATATATATATATATATATATATATATATATGTTGTGTGTGTGTGTGTGTATTTTATTATTTTTATTAATAAAAGTAACCTTAAATTCAGAATTTTCAGTCATTAAGAAATTAAGTAAGTACTATAATTTTAAACATACACTATGTGATCAAAAGTATCCGGACACCCGGCTGAAAATGACTTAGAAGTTCGTGGCGTCCTCCATCGGTACTGCTGGAATTCAATATGGTGTTGACCCACCCTTAGCCTTGATAACATCTTCCACCCTTGCAGGCATACTTTCAATCAGTGCTGGAAGGTTTCTTGGGGAATGGCAGCCCATTCTTCACGGAGTGCTGATTGAGGAGAGGTATCGATGTAGGTCAGTGAGGCCTGGCACAGTCGGCGTTCCAAAACATCCCAAAGGTGTTCTATAGGATTCAAGTCAGGACTCTGTGCAGGCCAGTCCATCACAGGGATGTTGTGGTTGTGTAACCACTCCGCCACAGGCCATGCAGTATGAACAGGTGTTCGATCATGTTGAAAGATGCAATCGCCTTCCCCGAATTGCTCTTCGACAGTGGGAAGCAAGAAGGTGCTTAAAACATCAATGTAGGTCTGCGGTGTGAGAGCGCCACGCAAAATAACAAGGGGTGCAAGCCCCCTCCAAGAAAAACACGATCACACAATAACATCATCACTTCCGAATTTTACTGTTGGCACTACACGTGCTGACAGATGACGTTTACTGGGCATTCGCCATACCCACACCCTGCCATCAGATCGCCACGTTGTGTATCGTGATTCGTCACTCCACACAACGTTTTTCCACTGTTCAATCGTCCAATGTTTACTCTCCTTACACCAAGCGAGGTATTTACCTGCATGATGTGTGGCTTATGAGCAGCCACTCGACCATGAAATCCAAGTTTTTTCTCACCTCACGCCTAACTATCATAGTATTTGGATTGGATCCTGATGCAGTTTGGAATTCCTGTGTGGTGGTCTGGAATTCCTGTGTCTGTCCATTCTCTCTTCAACTCTCTTCAACTGTAGACGGTCTCTGTCAGTCAACAGACGAGGTCGGCCTGTACACTTTTTTGCTGTACGTGTCCCTTCACGTTTGTACTCCACTATCACATCAGACACAGTGGACCTAGGGATGTTTAGGAGTGTGGAAATCTCGCGTACAGACTTCTGACACAAGTGATACCCAATCACTTGACCACGTTCGAAGTCCGTGAGTCCCACGGAGCGCTCCATTTTGCTTTCTCACGATGTCTAATGACTACTGAGGTCGCTGATAATGAGTATTTGGCAGTAGGTGGCAGCACAATGTACCTAATATGAAAAACGTATGTTTTGGGGGTGTCCGGATACTTTTGATCACGTAGTGTATGTAGTACCAAACTACATTTTGGATTTCAAGTACAAACATTAAACATATTTTTTACCTCCATCGATCAATATTAAGAAATAACGAAAGAAGGTACCTTCATAGCTTCCGTTACATTTCACAAAATATTTTTTACCGTAAAGCAGTCGAAATTAAAATCTTTATGTGCTCACATACAGAAAATCATAAAATTACAAAAGTTTACAATTATTACTGGAAATTGATGCTGTTACCCATTTCGAACATTTTTTAAATCACATAATTTCTAACGTATTAAAATTTCATTTCTTATATATAGTATGAAACGTAAATAGTTATAAATTTTCATAATTGTTCTCAAAGTGGATTTGTGTACAGCCAAGGCAGTTTTGTAAGTTTAACAAAAAGTCCAAAATAACCCTCTTGAAAACAGCTTTTATTTGTAAAAGAATAGAGAATGATCACTTTTGACTGTTGCAGTAGTCTGTGCAAGCAGCATAATAAAAATTCAACGTAGCTAACGACAACAGCTGTTTCTTTTATTTGTAAAAAAAAAGGAAGCTTGATAAGGTGAGTGTAGGGGCGCCGAATTCTACTTCGCCCCTGGCGCCGAAATCTCTACCAACGACTCTGTTTTTCATCCACTTTCTAAACATTTGTATTGTTTACTAACACTTATCGATTCGACTGTGATATTTCTCATTGTTGTAAATATATATATATATATATATATATAAAATTTTTCGAACTTTTAATATTCCCCTGCTTGATAGTTGATTGCTTTGTGAGGGATCAATGTTTCAATTTGTTGCTTTTGGAAGGGATTAAAACAAAATAGAAGGAAATTCCGCCCCGGGATTCACACCCTGCCCTAAAGACATGAGTGGAACAAGCTGGATGGAAGGACCTTCACTTAAAAGATAGATCCGTCCTCTTCAAACAACGTGAGCTAACTGGAAAACGACCGCTTGCTCAAACAACAGTCAAGAGGAAGAGCAAAAAATGACCGCTTCTTTTTTAATTTTTTTTACGCTCCTATTTTTATGCTAGGTGTATGGGCTAATTTACGAACCGAAATTTACATCATTTTACGGACCGAAGTTACGCGCCGAAAAATACGCTAGTGTATGTTGGCCTTAATAGTGCCGATCGATTGTCTTGCTAGTAAGTGGCGTGCGTGGAATAAGGTATGGGGAAGAACAGCAACTATACAGAGTCTTTTAAATTAAAAGTCGTTGAATTTGTGCAAGAAAACGGAAAAAGATTTTCAGCAAGAGAATTTAAGATAGATGAAAAATGCGTGCGCAACTGGTGCAAGCAACGCGACGAACTGACGGCAACAAACAAAAACGGACGCGCATTTTGTAGTGGAAAGTGCAAGTTTCCGGGAGATGCGGCACACGACCGACACTTCACAGGATCGACACAGCATACGACCGACAATTCAGCTCAGAAACCAGTTTCGGTCCTGTGCCGTGTCGATCCTATGCCGTTTCGGTCCTGTGCCGTTTTGCTCTTACGCCGCAGCTCTGAAATAATTGATCTTTTAATCATGTGCCTAAAAAAATATTTTTATTATCTGTTTAATCTTTGCTCTTAAAAATTATCAACTCCTGTCGATTCTATGCCTGTGCAAGTTATATGCAGAGAATACGTACGATCGAAACGGCATAGAACCGATACGGCATAGGACCGAAACGGCACTGGATCGACACAGCATAGGACCGAAACGGCATACGATCGAAACGACGCACGATCATCGCCACTGCGTAGGATCTATAAAACCAAAGATTTGTTTCTCAAGAAAGATATTTAGTATGTGAATATTAATAATTGTGAGTGACAAAATTATGATAGTGCTAAATGGACAAAATGTAATTTCTTGTGTACTTGGTCAAAAGCATTTCTATATGTATGGAATACTTATATTTATTATTATTATTATTATTATTATTATTATTATTATTATTATTATTATTATTATTATTATTATTATTATTATTATTATTATTATTATTATTATTATTGCTGATCTCGGTTTTAACCGATTTCACATTAATTATCTGACGGCCGTCTCTGACGACTGCAGATTAAAGGGTTCTCCAAAGAACTTCCTGATCATTTGACAGGTGTCTAGTAGTACTGATTTTTTAAAAAGATTTGTTAGGAGATGATTTGCGATTATCTCTTCAAGTTGTGTCGCAATACTTTTAGGGACAGTTGCTGTAATGTCCCTATTGAGATAACGATTGGTATTAGCTAATTGCATTATTATTATATTTACAGTTTGCCACTGATAGGATATGATCCCTATGTATTCTGGATGTTACAAGCGTATACTTGCGTTGTCACTTCCTGATTATATAGCAAAATACGTACAATATGTTTAATACATCATTATAGAGCATGTATAAGCAACTTGGTCAACGTCTATGATGTTTTTTTTCCTCCTTGTGACAGCAAACACACCTAAGACTAGACAGTTTTAATTGCTATACTTTGTAAGAAATTTGTCTATCATTACCCATTCCTCGTTCCATCTACGTACTCTAACGCTGGCAGTCCCTGGGCCAACAATGAAAATAATTTAACCACTAGTCAGTTGACGCCCATGTATACAGGGTGGCCCATTTTAATATTTCCACAGAAATATCTCGAAAACGGTTGAATATAAATGAACCGAACAAAAACTCAAATAGGAAATGCCATGGGCCACACCGAATGCTGTTGTTGCGGTTCCCCCCTGGGCCGCTCTTTATGGGAGCCCAGAGCCCAACTTTAAAATTTTAAATAGAAACATGGGTGAATGACACCGCGTTCGATAAATGTTTAAAAACTAAAAAAGTATTGTGGCAAAGGATTTGTCATATGGGTCACCGTATTCAAAATTGCCGCCAAGACATGATGCCTGTATCAGATAAAACGTGCAGTACCACTAATATGAAAATGGTTGGGGATAAATGAACAGAACGAAAAGGGAAACAGGCAAATGACATGGGGCACGTCGAATGATGTCGCGGTGACCCCCAGGGCCCAACTTTAAAATTTTAAGTGGAAACATGGGGCGAGTGATGCCTTGTTGATCTTTAAAACCCCTAAATTGCACTGTGGTAAAACATTGTTCATATGGGTCATCGTTTTCAAAATTACCACAAAGACATGGTACCTGTATCAGATAAAACGTCCAGTGCCCATAGAATAAAAAGGTTAAAGATAAATGAACAGAATAAAACTCGTATAGGAAATCTCAGAGGGTATTTATCATTCCACGGCTCGAGAATGATACAATAGAGATAAAGATGATTAGTGTAAAAGTATTATAATGCAGAGTGAGGTGCAATTAGATGGAGCCGCACCTCACTCTGCGCAGAGAGTGGTGGAGTATTTGAATACGCGTTATAATGAAAAACGGAATGGAAGAAATGGACCAATACTATGGCCCGCACGATCCCCAGATTTATCCTCACCAGATCTTTATTTCTGGAGATATTTGAAGAATGTTGTATATAAACGCGAACCAAAAACTAGGGATAATAAGTAACGTTTTATTACAAACTGTCATGCATTTTCGCTGAAGGATTAATTTACGTATACAGGAAAATGGAGATCTCATTGAATAAACTGTGAGATAGAGTCCCCATTTTGTTGGTACGTGAGAGACGAGGAGACTCACAACATGAAGAAAAAACACCCCGAACGTGGGAGGCGAGCAGGGGCTCATTTAGGGAGGGCAGGAGGGGGAAATTGCCCCCCCCCAAGAGTTTGAGGAATGCATATACTTTAATCGATTGCCTACTAATAAACTAGTACAAAACAGTACAAAACGTGAAATTCTTATGTCGGTAGTGCTCTTGCCCCCCCCCCCCCCAAGCAAAGTCTGAAATGACGTCCCTGGAGGCGAGGTGAATCACGAAGAATAAAAGTCGGACGTGAGAGGCGAGGGGACACGCAGAAAAAACACCCCGGACGTAACAGGTGAGGGAGCTCAAAAATAAAAAGCCCTAGCCATCACATGCAAGAAGACATAGAAGTAAAGGAATCGAACCAATATCACGCAGACGGCGGTTGAACAAAACCAATGTTTGTACACATTGTTCTATCTAAGAACTGCATTGTTCAAAAATTTTGTTTCTCATTTCAGTTGATTTATTTTTGCATCAAATCATTGCCTGCAATAAAAATGGAAAATACCATTTAACACGAAATTTACCTACCTTTTCGCATTACAGAGACATCTATCTCTTATAAAAACACATTTCAGGTACTTTTGTTGAATAGATTCAATTTGCAAAACCCAAGGTTTTCATCTGAAATTTCACCGTTCATTCCCACTTACGGAGGGAAGTTGGAGCGTTAATTTTCTAAGAATTAGATTTCCCCGTTTACATTATGGCACTTTTACCCTAATCATCTTTTCATCTGTTACATCATTCTCAAGCCGTGGAATGATAAATACCCTCTGTGATTTCCTATTCGAATTTTTGTTCTGTTCATTTATCATTAACCGTTTTCATTCTATGGGCACTGGACGTTTTATCTGATACAGATACCATGTCTTTTTGGTCATTTTGGAAATGGTGACCCATATTTACGTTTTACCACAGTGCTCTTCAGGCCCGTGCTGGGTCACTAACGAGGACGCTGGACAATTCTACCAAAAGGGCGCCCATACAAACGTGAATATATATACAATAACACACCGAGCAAGGCTATGTGATAATATGTAAAAAAAAAAAATATATCAACACTATCACGTTACAGTTTCAATACAGTTACTGTGTCTTCATCAGACTTCCACTCTATATATAACTTAATTAATATACTAAACGTCGGGAGGTGATTCCTGACGTTGAGATAAACTAAAAGTATAGACCAACCTGTGTGTAGAAATGCCTCTGAGCTATAACCATTCGAAAATTTTCGAGATAATGCAACAGCAGCCATACTCGAGAACAAAATGTCGGATGCAAATCGTGCAAAAGTGAATGTCCATTATTTTTAGTCGTAGATTCCATTAGTGTACAATCGGATGTAGTGTAGTGGCGACTCCCAAAAAACTGGAGCATTGGAATATTTTATCAAACGTTGAATGAGGAAAACGAACAACAATCTAAGTCAATCAACGAATACCTACAAGATTTCAACAATCAAAAGTAATAGTACATCGTTCAAATTAGAACACTTAGAATTCGAAAGAAAAAGAGAAACACATGTATGATTGATTTGTCTTGTTTCAGCACAGAATAAACTCTTGGAAGAAGAATTTAAACGGAATGAAGCCTTTAACGTATCACAGTTATATTTTATAGACTAATGCTAACGGATGATAAATGAACGGCTTTCTGTCCAAGTTACGAGTCTGTGAAAATAATAATAATAATAAAAAATAACAGAACCAGATTAGGTTTATAACAACAGTCAGGCAGCAAAGATCATGTATGATGAACGAGAGTAGAAGTGATTCTTGACATGATAACAGTGATTTCAACAAGTTATATGAATTCAATTTGAACAAAAGTGAGCTGCATTAAAAGATTTCCTCCTCGTAATACGTAATTCCGTGGAATATAATTCCAAGTATAGAAGGAATGAAACACGACGAAACACAAGCTGTTGCGCGTGTTGCACAATGATACAAAGAAATACAGAACTACCAATTTATTCTGTTTCATACAAAGGAGGATAACTGTGAAACACTCAGAAGTACCTTATACAGTATTTGTGCAATGCAGTATGTGTACACGAAACAGCTGTGAAGAATAACAGTTCACAGTCTGACATTGTCAGCCGTTGACCGCATTGCAAAGATCACATTGGTGAGAGAACATTACGTAAAAATAAATTATACGTACTCCCACACAGGCAGGCCGGTAATAAATATAGTCCAGTCAATTTAGGTGAAAAAAGGGCTTAACATCAAACTAATTGTAAAAGAAATAAAGTAAGGTTTTTTAGACTTGGAATAAAACATATCAAAAGTCTACAGAAATCCGAGCATGGGAAAGCAGCCATATTGGCCGCTATCTTGGATTTACTCTTAAAATCTATAAAATGCTATTATTCCTCCAATTAACTTCAAATCTGTATCGAAAAGAAAGTTTTTGGAACTATGAACGTTATTTTAAGCCATTTACAAACATTTTAACCAGTAACAAGCTTGAAAAAGGCATTTGATATGTTTGTTGAGGTCTTTTTCTTGATTATAATACCTTGCAGTTTCTTTTTATTTCTTACCGCTTTTAAAATTTATTCGTTTTCGTTTTGTTTCAGATGTTGATTATTTTGAGCTGTTTAATTATCGTGGATTAGAATGTAATTGTGAAATGTGCCTTTGTGACAAAAAGTTATCTGAGGAGCTAATAGTAACGTGTCGAGCAAAGAAAATGAGTGAATCTGCAAAGCAAATGAATGAAGAGGAAGTGATATACGAACTCGAAAACAGTGTGTTCTTTTAAACCAATTTTAAAAAAACTTTACTAATAATCAACTTGAGAAAGGCTTTTGATATATTTGTTCAATTATTTCCTTCATCTTAATCCCATGCAGTTTCTTGTGAAATGTGTCCTTTGTGGCAAGAACTTATCAGATGAACAAACTGTGATATTACGAAGCAAAGGAAGTGAAGGAATAAAATAAAGCAAGTAAATCAAGAGGAAGTTATATACAAACTCAAGAAGAACAATCCGTTCATGTGAAATGTAGGGAAATATGGTGTAATCCAAAGAACATTAAGGCTTTGAAAAGGAGAAAGCCAGTTGTTAGTACTAGTAATGAACCTGTGCTTCAATCACAAGTGGGGAAGTTGCAATTCAATAAGCATTGTCTGTTTTGTGGGCAGGAAGCCAAATTCGATGGTAGAAAGAGAGGATATGATGATTTCCCAGTTCGAATTCATAAATTGCATGCTACCATAATAAATGTATGCACCAGTAGGGACGATGAATGGAGTAAACAAGTGTCTGCAAGACTTCTGTTTGCTGAGGATCTTCCAGTCGTAGATGCAGTTTACCACAATCAATGTGACGTAAACTTCAGAAATGGAAAAGCAATTCCAACGAGGTATGTGCCAAAGAGTGAAGCAGCAAATGATAAGCTGCAACTGAAAGGCCGACCCTAGAAGGATGAAAGAACGAAAAGTTTTCTTGCTGCCATGCAAGACCGCAAAAATAATGATGAAGACCAAATTACCATATGGACTTAGTGAAAAAAATGGAAGCAAATCTGGAGTCTTCTGGTTCTAAATATCACGCATATTCTGAAATGCATAGTATATGAAACAGAAAATTAAAGAATTATTTGGGGATGATGTAATATTTACAAATGTGAAAGGACGAGTAAATGTTGTAACACTTCGAGCAAGTGCTTCTTGAATTCTTCAGCAATACTACAATACTCCAAAAGGTGAGAATGAAGAGGAAGAAAAACATAGGATAATTGAAACAGCTGCAAAATTAATTAGAAATTTTGTGAAATCGTGTGAAACATCTAATGATCATTATGCACTGACTGAAGATATGGCTTCTGTAGACAAAGCAATGAATCTGTTGCCTGACAGTCTTCAAGTGTTTATGAAAACAGTAATTGCAGGAGAAATGATAAAAAGTCGGCTTCTATAGGTCAAGCAATAGTAGGGGGTAGATGTAGGTTCTAGGACACTTTCCCCCTCCAACCCTAACTGCTTAAAATAACGAACCCGCCACTGACTATTACACTTTAACACAGAAGGAAAGCACAGAAGTATTTTTAGAAGGACCCAGCTAATTATACACAGCGCAAAGTATTTCCATAACTACAATGCTAAAGTGAGATCGCAGAGGCTTTTATGACATTTTAAAAATCAAACAAAAAATGAACTAACTATTTTGGATATTTTTATATTTAATAAATCATGAAAAAGTGTATAATTTGTGGAGAATTAAAACAATTCCAAGAGTTCGCTAGAAATGGACACAAGAGGTCTGATAACTGTAAAAGATGTTATAGAGCAGAGAATGTGAATAAAGAAATTGAACATGGTTAAAACTTCTGGACCGTTGATGGATTATTCACTCTCATCAATAGAACGAGTGATGGAAATACATAATAAAATGTTAGAGCATGACTTTATAAAAATAATGTATTTTTTCTTTAAGGATATAGACACACGATTTAAGATTTTAAGACCTGCTACATTATCAGAATGTAAGTTTGTAGATTCAACATATAACCCCGTAGGTTTTACGTTACGAGCACCACAAGTTATTTTATTTAAAGTTATAATACGTGTTGGTTTCCCACCATATTTTACTAGAAGGAACGAAACTACATCTTGTTCTGACTTAATTAATGAAAGAAATATTAATAATAAATGTGTTGTATGTGGAATTCCTGCATATTATAATGAGAACTTTTGTCCCATATCCCATATAAAACTTCATGATTGGATACAAAAAAGATTGTCAGAATTTAAAGAAAAGGGATATATCATCACTAACTACAAATCACCACTAGATGACTAACGTAATTACTAAACACTTTCTTTGAATATTTTTTTTTGCTTTAACATTAGTTGACTGACACAATTTTGACCATATTTTTTTGGGAACTAGACTTTGGGTATATGAAAATTGGTTAAATAGTTGTTTATGTATAGAACTTTATAGTATTTATTTGGTCTAGGAATTAATTCGTGCGGGTGGACAAGAGATGGCGCAACGAACGGAGCGTCCCACAGTTCCGTGTATCCACACATGTGTTGCAAACCCCTGTCATCGCGTATCGTTCGTAGTATAGGGCAGTGGATTAAAGCGTCAACAACACCAGTTTGTAGTTAAGTGAACATGGCGCAATTTGTGCCTGATAAAGTGTTTTTGCGGGGTGTCCTGCTTTATTACTTTAACATGCAGAAAAGTGCGACTGAAAGTCATCGTATTTTGGTGGAAGTGTATGGTGACCATGCTCTAGCTGAGCGAACGTGTCAGAAGTGGTTTGCACGGTTTAGAAGTGGTGATTTCGGCTTGGCAGACCAAGAGCGAGCTGGACAGCCAAAAAAATTTCAAGACGAAGAATTGACAGCATTGCTCGAGCAGGATTCGTGTCAAACGCAGGAACAACTTGCAGCAGCATTAGGCGTTGATCAAACAACAGTCTCCAAACGCTTGAAAGCCATGGGAATGATTCAAAAGATGTCACATTGGGTTCCACATGAATTGAAAGACAGAGACGTTGAAAGACGAAAAACCATTTGCGAATTGCTGCTTCAACGACAGAGCAGAAAGGGGTTTCTGCATCGAATTATTACGGGTGATGAGAAGTGGATCCATTACGAGAACCCTAAACGAAAAAAGGCCTGGGTGAAACCAGGTGAACCAGGTCCATCACAACCAAAACGAGATATTCACTGTGCAAAGGTTATGCTGTGCATATGGTGGGATATGAAAGGTGTGGTGTATTATGAGCTGCTGCAACCGGGTGGAACTATGAATGGAGAACGTTATCGACGACAATTAATGCGTTTGAAGCAAGCTCTGGCCAGAACACGACCAGAATGGGAGAACAGACATGATAAACTTATTGCTCAACATGATAACGCTCGCCCACATGTCGCAAAACCGGTCAAAACCTATTTAGAAAATGTCGGATGGGAAGTTTTACCCCACCCGCCGTATTCACCAGACGTTGCTCCTTCGGACTACTACTTGTTCGATTGCATGAACAACGATTTGATTGGACAGCGGTTTACTTCTTCAGAAGATATCGAAACATGGGTCTCTGACTGGATCGCTTCCAAGGATGAGGACTTCTTTCGCCACGGAATCCGTACATTGCCTGACAGATGGGCGAAAGTGGTGGCTAGCGATGGACAATATTTTTCTTAAGGTATTTATGTATTTTGTGTTTGTACTACAGCTTCAATGTGTGCGTACCAACCGCACGAATTAATTCCTAGACCAAATAACTATAAAGAACTTATACCTAAAAACTTACATCTAAAACTACACTACTATAATTACACTTTTTACTCTATCCCATAATGACCCCAAGCTAATGTATTTACACCATCTCTTAATATATATCTTTTATCATCTGAAGAATCTAATGCTAGCTTATGAACGGTTATACTATATATATCGTGCTTATAACTCCTAATGAGGTTTATGTCTTTATATGTTTTTACATTTTTAAATAAACTTTCTTTATAATCATTAAACTACAACTCCTTTGATATTACAGCTTTAGTTACTCCTTTAGCTTTTTTCTCTTCTTTATTTTCTACTCTATAAGCATACATCTTTGATCTCAATCCAATAAACTCCGTCATTATTTTACCCTTATTCTCATCTTTCATCTTACTTATTACTTTTCTGTTTATTAGTGGCAGTCCATATATGTTATTTTTCCCGTATTCACTCGTATCAAACTGGTCAACTATTTCTACTATATCTTTATAAAAGTCATCAGTTTCAATCGCATATATAAAACTATTAGTATCCATATAACATAAATCTATATTGTTTCCATATTTCGGCTTCATAGTGTTATAATGAAAATCGTACATTAGTAGTTTCGATAGTTCTAATACACTCACACCAACATATATTGGCTTATTAAATGTCAATCGCTCTTTTTTCATATGTATAGCACACAAATTCTCTGTAAATATTGTTCTGTAATCAAAATTAGGTTTTGCAATTAATTTTTCTACTCTTTCAGGATCACATTCTAATTGTATGGGCTGCCTCTCTAATATTTTCCATAGTCTTTCCAAATACTGAGTTATTCATGAGCTTATAAAAATCTTCTTCAAACTTGTTTTTAGCTTGCGTTCTCATATTTGTATTTAAATCAATGTATTTCTTTAACCAGTCTGATTGTTTGAATTCTAATATTCTATGCACTTTCTTTAATTTCATTCCAAGCGACATATATAGTTTTAAGTTCCTATAGTGAATTACATATCTCTCCTTATTATAAAGTGTCGTTAATAATTTTGATTGTTTAGATTCTGGTGGACACATGTTTTCTGGAGCTAATGGTAAATCAGAATGTTTGTTGTGTAAATACCTCGGATATTCTAAATCTACTTCTAATATGTAACCAGTTTCTGAATCATCTAGAATATTCATTATATCTATGTAAGGTTTAATCCACTTAAAGTCTTTATAGAGCATGTATTGATTCATTGCCCATCCATATAAGTTATTTGCGTCTAGATATGGTAAGTATGTTGAACACCCATCTTTATTATAATCTTGCATATATTTGTTGTTAGCTTTTACATATCTTTTACTACATTGTGAGATTCCTCCTCGTATACCCTTTTCTAACATTAGTATTTTATCATAATCAGTTAACATTTCTAAGTTAATTTTAGTCATCTTTAACATTGCATCCCACGATAGGCCTGGTGCTGTATAATACCAAGCAGGATCTAATCCATATGCCTTTAAACACACATCTCTAAAGTTCTCAAATATATCTGTTAATTGAAGAACATCTGTTTTGTTATAATGTTCAGTTAAGTCCTCCCCTAACTCCAGATCGAATTCTTTACAAACTCGTACATGAAGCTTATGGCGTTCAGGACTCATTTTTTCTCCTGCTAATTTGTTTGTAAATTTGTCTGGAGATAATGGAACAGGTTCTTTCAATTTTTCAAATGAATCAAAAAAGTCATATGGATAATCACCTTTAGTATTAACTAGATCAAGCTTATCAATCGGGAAAAATTTTAATGTTTCTCGAAATTGTTCTAGTTTTAAATTACTAGTTAACTCTGCTAAACTTTTTGGCATAAATCTAAATGAATCAACAAATCTTAAATTTATTTCATCTTTTTTTGGTCCTGCTTTTACATATTTTTCATATGTTATGTACCTTTCTTCATTATTTGCGATCAGTTTAATTTTCTGTGTATCATAAGCTAACTCCTTAATAAACAAATGCGTATCATAACCAGTTAAGTTGTGAAGAAATACAGGAACAAAGTTAGGATTTTTATAGTTTAAATTGCAATAACTGTGAGCTGCACCTCTAAACTTTCCAGTTAAATGATCATGATCTCTTACTTTTGCTTTATTTTTATTTATCTTATACAAACACTTTTTTAAGTCATGCTTCCATTCTTTTATTTTTTCACTCATATCATCTCTATCCTTGTAGAACTCTATTTTCTTCTTTAATATATTTATTTTTTTCTCAACAGCTGGTGGTAAGTCATTCAAGTTTTTCTCATATATATGACAAGTATCCGAACTGTTATAAGCTTCTTTTTCCTCCTCACTAAGCGGGGTCATATCAACTACTCTTTTATATATTTCTATAATTTCTATTGCTTCTTTTTGTAACATTTCAATAAATACTTTTGCTGCATCTGGACCTATATAACTAACAGGGGCCTTATAGTTTCCATTTGAATATTTGACATAGTAACAAAAACTCATTGGCTCATGCTTTTGATATTTTACTGTTTTACCACAATTATGCTCTATTTTCAACTTACGTAAGATACATTCAAAGTCAGCAAATATGACAAATGGAACTCTTAATGATCGATTATAGTTTTGAAACTCTATTTGATTGTCGTACGGTTTTGGAAGTTCTATTCTAACAGCCTCATGCTCTTTTCAATATAGCTCATGGTTCTGTAACTGTTTCTCATTTCGAAAGTGCCTCGTTAAACATCTGTCGCAGTAGTATAGTTTTTCCTCATGTTTTGTCACTTGACTTCTTATTAATCGTGATAGGTTTTTTATCTGACAAAAGTGATTATTATTTATATGTACAACTGGAACAAGTTCAGTTATTAGTTTTTATTTTGTTCTGCTACTTCTTTGATCTCACTTCCCAAGTTTTGAATAGCATCAATTACAGGTTGTTCTTGCGTCTTAAATTTATCGTATATACTTGCTCTTTCTTTCTTCCAAGATTTGAAGCCCTTTATCAAGAACTCCTTTAACTTAATATTCTTATTAATTTCTTTCTCATCCATTTATTATATAGAAAACGAACAAACGCCAATAAACGTCAAAGAACATCAATAAACGTGAAAAAAGTCAAACGTTTAAGAAATGTTTTATCTTGTTCCTATACTTACCATTGTTTACCTTCCTTGTCATATCAATTACTATAAAACCATAATCATCTTGCCAACATTTTGAACATATCTCTTTAAATTTATCATAAGACATATCTCCTCCAACAAACTCATTATACACATGTTTAAGATTAGTATCATCTTGTCTGAATATGCATAGGAAGTTAACGTTATCTCTTATAAGCTGTTTAGGTACTTTTGAATATGTTCGTGCAAGATAGAAACAGTCTAAATGTCTATGTCTACCTCTTGTAAAGTAATTTCTAACAGTATCTTGATTCTCTAAAGTGTAATCATCAAACACAACAACAGAGTATTTTTCACATTCATCAATAGGTACAATAGAATCATTACCGCTTAAGAACGTTGCTATTTGCATCTTAAACTTTAGTTCTGCTTTTTCAAATCGATCTTTTAATTGCTCATACTTTTTTGATTCATGCTTTTAGAATATATATAGAAGTAATTATTGTTTAACCAACCTGGCTGTAATAAAAATTAAATAACAAAAAAGTTTTACCATACCCAGATGGACCCACTATAAGGCATCGAATATCATCAGGTATAAGCTCTCCATGTCTTTTCTTAACTGTTGTTTCTTTTATCATCTCTTTTACATCCCAATTAATAGTTTTCTTACTCATTTATTATAGAGAAAATCGTCTCTTTTATAATCTTATATTTTTAAGTTGTTCTCTGATCTTATGTAACGTATCTTTTATATATTCGTTATCCATTTCACCATTTAATGTTATTATCATCTCTAACTGTTCTTTAAATGAGTTAATACAAGTGACAATGGTTTTATATTCATCTTTTCTTTTGCTTATGTTTAACTTAGAAGACAAACCTGTTATAATAGCACTTCCAGTTGCAAGAGACGTTGTTAATATTGAGTAAATTGTTACAGGTATAAAAATATTAATAAACCCAGTTGTTGCAGAAAGTATAACCGATAACGTAATCAAAGTGTAGTATGCATATCTAACAATTCGTAGTTTTCTCTTTTTCTTCTTTAAACTGTATTCCAACTTTTGAATGACATCTTCTATTAACTTGATTACTTTCTCTCTCGGAATATCTCTAGGTAAATCAAACTCGCTCATTTATTATATAATAAATGGCTAAGGTATTCAAGTTAACGAGTGATACTTCTGTGTTAAAGAAGAGGTTCTAAATACATTAATATTATCAAGCCTATTTAGGATAATTATATTAAACCATCTCTACCTCCAACTCCTAAAAGGACTAGTGAAGGAGTTAAACAATATACAGAGATGCATAAAAATATATATATGGATGGATGATGTGAGAAAGTTAATTGATCGGTTAATAGTTATAGATGGAGAAGAAAAGGCTGGTAATAATAACTTTTATAATGAGAAAGTATGTATAGTGAATATGATTAATAATAAGCTTTCACAATTTATTCCTAATGATCCAAAAGGTATAGGTTATTTGATTAAGATCTTAAATACATTACCACCACGATTCTGGAATGATGAAAAGCTTGGAAAAAGGATTAGTAAATGATTTGATTAATAAACTCCCATTTGAATTACATATTCCTGGATTTTCGTATTGTGGTCCGGAAACTAAGCTACAAGAAAGATTAGAAAGAGGTGATAAAGGTATTAATCCATTAGATGAGGCTTGTAAAGAACACGATATATACTACAGAGACAATAAAGATACAGAGTCAAGACATATTGCAGATAAGGAACTAGAAACTAAAGCGTGGAAAAGAGCATTTAGTAGTGATGCGTCAATTGGTGAACGATTAGCTGCTTTTGGGGTTGGTACTGTTATGAATGCTAAGGTTAAGTTAGGATGGGGATTATAAGTTTTTAAATGTTATTATGTATGATTCTTTTATGGGTATATCCCATAAAAGCGTTGTTTCAAGATTTTCTTTATAATAAATGGATAGTGTTCAGAGTTACGAGTTACAGAGTTCTAAAGCTAACACAAGAACATTTAATAATTTGAATGAAGCTAACAAAGATAATGAGTTTGATTTCGATGTGGAGGATGGGTTCATACATCCACACAAACCAGATTGTCATATGACTTTTGAAGTTGTTGGTGCATCAGTTGGAGGAATATTTGGTGCAAATGATACTATAAAACTTGTAGATAACTTCTTACCATTCTTTTTTTTCAAATTGAGGTTAGAAAGCATGGAGTTGTTATAGATAAGATTGAACTACCTGGAATAACGTATACAGCTATTGGAACATTAAAGATTTCCAAACCAGAAGTTGAATATCTAAAACAAGCAGGATTTGAAACGGATGATAAACTTGGTCTAAGAAAGGACTTTAGCGTTTTGTACCCATTAAGATTAGTTCCAGTCTTTTTAAGTGATTATAAAGAGGTTATGTGGAAAGGTGGATTGAAAATAACATTTACAAAAGCTAACAATAATAACGATGTCTTGTACAAATGGACTGGAGCAGGAGCAGGTGCAGCAGCTCCTCATGATGGAAAAATAACAATAAAAAGTATGGAGATAAGAATGCCTATTGTTGAATACGAATCTAATTATGAAAACAAGTTAAAGTTGAATATTCTTAAAGAACCTAAAATCATGTTTTCATTCCATACTTATCAATGTGTTCAGAAGACTGTTGTAGATTCTTTCTTGGAGTTTGAAGTTACTACTCAATTTAATTCTAGACAATTTGATATGCCTGATTTCGTAGTTGTAATGTTCCAAACTGATAGAAGTGGCAAACAAACAGCAGATGCAAGTAAGTTTGATCATTGTAAGGTAAAGAATATCTATCTTAGGAATGGGAGGAATGAGGTATTTCCGAAAGAATCAAGAAACTTAGAAATTGCTAACAGGGATTATTTTAAGATGTATGAAGATTATACTGCATTTAAGAGAATAACATGTGGCAATACCGAAATGTACTATGATCCTAAAGAGTTTATAGATAACAGACCAATGTATGTGATTAATTGTAGTAAGAGGAAGAATGTGTCAGTAAATGAGAGAACAAACATAAAGATTGTAGTAGACTTTGCAGAAGCTGTGGCTGCTAATACTATATGTTATGCGATTTTAATTGGACAAAAGAACTTTACATATGATCCTAAGAATGAAAAAGTAGTAGAAGAGTTTTAGATAGTTAAATGTATGTTTGTATTGTTTTATTGAAGTTTTTCCATAAACGAAATTGTTAAAAATGATTAAATATTTTTGGTGAAGATAAAAATTGAAGAGTGTTCATTGATTTTCTATATAATAAATACGATGTCGAGTCATATTGAGCTTTTAAATAAACTTGGAAGTCTTGAGCGAAAACAAGTTATTGGATTAAGAGAATTAGAATTAGGTACAGAATATAAGATTGTGAAAATGGAAAAGATTAAAACTAAGTTTGGAAAGAGCATTTTAGTTGAGTGTGAGGAGTTTAAGGTCTTTCTTCCACCTAGATTTACAAAACACTTAACAGATAAAATGATTGATGAGATCGTTAAAGATGGAATAAAAATCAAATACACTGGTCTAGAAGATAATTATCTAACTGTTGAGTTCTGTATGTAAATTTTCTGTATGTAAATGAGAATCGGTTTTATGAATATTTTTATAAAGCGAACATTTTCCTTATAACAAATAAGCTATGGCTACTTATTTGAATAAAAAATGACGTTAAAGCATTGAGATTCCTTCGCATAGATGAGTTAGGAAAAGGTAAAGCGTATGAGATAACATTATGAAAATTGATTCAAACACAACGTTATGGTCAAAGAGTTTTAGTACATTTAGATGAGAAATATAAGACGTTATTACCACAAAGATATAATGATGAAACTGAGCAAGTATTGAAAGATTTGAAAAAGTATAAGCTGTTTGTTAAGTATGAAGGTTTGAAAGATTTAGATAATGGTTATAAAATACATCAGTTTTACTTTAGAAATGAATCCAAAAAATAACAAAAATAAAACTTGTAATTTTAAGTATGTTTTAAGTGTATATGTGTTATTATGGTTTCATTATCAATATCCAAACTTGTAATTTTAAGTATGTTTTAAGTGTATAAGTGTTTTTATAGTATCAGGACTATAAAAACTAAGACCTTTGGGTATATAGAACGCAATGCCGTTTGAATTTTAAAGAGATATGTATAAATAAGGGATTTATTTGAGTTTTTGTAAGTATATCCTTAGAGTTATGCAACCTACAAAACATTCGATAGATATTAAATTTATTTGCCTATTGATTGCCGTTTGAATTTTGAAAATCGGTTAATATTTGATGAAGTTATAACAAATTCGAAATTTCGGGAATTTTTTACGGGTTTATTTTTGAGTTTTCGGGAAAATGTTATTTTATAAAAAGTCTTAAAATTTTATTTAAATTATGGTAGTATTTTTTATTTTTTTTGATTTTTTGAAATTTTGTATAGATATTGAAAAAGGGAAAAATATCCTGTGGGTTATGCAACCATTTTTGCATTTTATAAAATTGATTATGTTATTAGTATTCTGCCGTTTGAGTTTTTGAAATCGGTTAATTAGGGGCCGAGCTATTGAATTTTAACGTTATTTGGGGGTGAGGCTGCCAGTGTTGCCAACTCACTTTTAACAATTATCATATTTATTAGTAATGGGGTGAATTCATCCCTATATGTTTTAAAGCGATATCTTGAAAAATTAAAATCCTGGAACATTCCGAAAAAATATTGAGTTGGCAACACTGACTTTTTTCTTTTTTGAACATTGATGTTTTAACTAAATTTGTCGGTTAGGTGACCATATTCAAACAGTTACTCACTTATTCAATATATGGTGTTGCAAATCATTGATTGCTGATGGGAAGGAAAGAGAGAAAGAGACTCGAGAGATATTTCGTCACGGATTCAATGATGTCATGTATTGCGTCGTCTCCCTGGAGGAGACTACGTCATTGGTATATAGCGCCCTCTTACGATTGCTACCTAGAAGCTGTGTTGAAGGAAGAGAGTTGCTAATGTATATATGTATGTTGACGTGAACAGAAGGAAAGAGAATCGGATTGGACGGTCCTGTGCTGGTACTGGAATCGTTCAAATGAATCAGTAACAGATCACCTATTCCAGTAAATGCTATTTTATTATACATTCCTTCTCATCAACTTTTTACGGATTTTAATGATTCAAATGTCAAACGAAAGCTTAGAAACTAGAGATTAAGATGCAGTAAATATATTTTGTGTAGGATTCCATTGTAATATTTAGATATAAGTTTTTATGATTTTAAATGTCATAAAAGCCTATGCGATCTCACTTTGGGTTATCCTTCTGTGTTAAAGTACTATAGCCAGTGGTGGCTTCATAATTTTTTGGTAGTTAGGGGGGGTTGAAGGGGGAAAGTGTCCTAGAATCTACATCTACCCCCTACTAGCAATAATGCAAGCAATAAAACCAAGATTCTTTGTAGGGCCTCTCCAATTGGGACTGGCAGTCCAAATGCACCATAATTTTGGATCAAGGTTTTTGGTAGATTCTTTACACCTGCATGGTTTCTGCTCTTCCTATAGCGAAGTATAGAAATATGAGAGGAGTGCAGCAACAACGTCAAATCTTGATACATTGATTGATTCGCATGAGTTTGTTCAGTATGTTGCGGACAACATAGACCACAACATTAACACACTAGATGGTCATGGCACCTTCCATGTTATGTACTCCATAGCAGTAGTAGCTCCTAGAAAGATAGTAAGTAAAACAGTTCCCAAGAAGGTAATCACAAAACACGATCGTAGTAACGAGTATTGGGCAAGTCTTTCCAGTGATCTTATCATAGAACAGGCACTGGTGAGAAGCATGAAATCTACAGGATGGTTAACTAGAGGAAGAGGAATGCCAGAAGCACAGCGACAAGTATGGGTTCAATTCATGATTCCTTGTACAGTTCAACAATGCCATGCAAGAATTCACTACTGTCTTGTACAATACCAGTAAACAACACAAAGAAGCTTCATACACCAGACAGACAAGAGACTGCTCAGATACCAAGAAAATCTTGATATTTCTATTAGATCGAAGCCCATTCATTCCTGATAACCTTTGCGTAGTTTGGCATCAGGAGTGGTTGCCCATAGTAATGTCAACGTTGACAAAACAAAAGAAGTTGGTAATTTAATTGTCCAGTCCATGCAGGGTCAGAACATTTGAACTATTCATTCAAACGAAATTTACATGCTGTTACCATGGGACCAAAGAATGTTAAAGTAGGTCAAGATGTCGTCAATATTGACCCACAATTACTATTCCAAACACTTGCTTTTGTTTCTGAAACACAGGACACAGATAAGAGGAGCATATTCAAATATGAACTCTGCAGCTATCCAGTATCTTTGTTTGTCGATTCAGTTCTTCCACGGAAAGCACATAAATGGGTTCTGGCCAATGCCATTTGGGCCAAGGTGGGAAAATGTCAAATGTCAGCAGAACCCCTATATATACTCGAAGGAGGTGCTTTACTACATCGATTATCCATGGTCAGCTGGTATGCTGTTCTCAGACATCTGTAATAGCTATACAAACTACGTTCTGGAAAGGTATGGTAAATCGGTTGTGATTATGTTTGATGGATATTTGGATGGTCCTTCCATTAAGGACGTAACTCATATTAGCAGGAGCGAAGGTAAAAGTTCCCCATACGTTTTATTTTCCATGGTCATGAAACTGACAATGAAGAAAGATCTACTTCTATCAAACAAAATGAATAAGCAGCGTGTTTTAATGATGCTTAGTAAAAGCTTTGAAAGTATTGGATGTCAGACAATACATGCACGAGGAGATGCAGACCTTCTGAGCGCTCAGACAGCAGTTCATGCGTCTGAACAAAATTATGTTGTTGTCATTGCAGACGACACTGATGTCCTGATACTCCTGTGTTTATATGTTAAAATGGATGGAAAAATGTCTTCTTCAGACCAGAACCAAAATGTGGTGCAACCAACATGCGAGAATGGAACATTCAATCTTCAAAGTCGTCATTAGGATTAAATGTCTGCAGTGGCTTGCTTTTTATTCATGCGATTTTGGGATGTGACATCACATCACAGTTGTTTAGGGTTGGCAAAGGCAAAGGTCTAACTAATATCATGAAAAATACATCATTTATGGAGTATGCTGAAGTATTTAACAATGCAAACAGTCTGAAAGAATATATAATTACTGTCGGGGAACATGCTATTTGTGCCATGTATGGAGGAAAGACATCTGATACCTTAGATGAACTCAGATACAGATGCTTCAGCACAAACGTTGTTATAAATACGGTTCAAGCTGTTCAAGCCGAGTCACTTCCACCGACTTCAGCTGCTCCTAAGTTCCATAGCTTACGGTCTACTACCAAGTTCAGGATTGGAAAGGCAATACAACTCTTCTACCTGAGGATTGGGGTTGGCAGTTACAGGGTGGGCAACTCCTTCCAGTACTCACTGGTCTTCCATCAGCACCACCAACTCTGCTCGATATCATAAGATGTAAATGCAAGACAGATTGCAGTACTTCAAGGTGCTCAAATAGAAAGCATGGTTTGGAAACTTCATCAGTTTGCAATGAATGTCATGGTATACTGTGCTGCAACTCCAATACAGAAGATAGGGTACACATCGATGGTGTTTCTGATGGAGAGTGATAATGATGGAAGTGACAGCAGTGTCTTACTTGTATTAGTTACTTGTGTTTTAATAGTATTTTTAAAGAGTGTCTAGTAATTTAATCGAGTCTGTACAAGTTTAACCATCTCTTACAAACACTGATAATGTGTCCTTATAATATTTATAACTTTACTACCTATGAGCCTATTATTATCATTTTGTAATAAATGGAATATGAATAGAAACACGATCGGATGAATCCTGGTTTAAAAATACTATCCATTTGATGTATATTTCACATAAATTGGAAGAAAATTGGAAATTTCTAGATTTTGAGAGGAAATTCAATATGGCTGCTTTCCCATGCTCGGATTTCTGTAGACTTTTGATATGTTGTTGGGGATATTATTCCAAATCTAAGAAACATTACTTTATTTCTTTTACAATTAGTTTGATGTTTTCACCTAAAATGACTGGACTAATAAGGTTCTGCCACAAAATTATCCACCATACTGCACCGCGCACTCACACGAAATCTCTCTGCTGATCGTTCACTAGAGTTGCATGTAGATTTTTACACCCCACACATGGCTACTGCTAGTTTCAGGGCGGTCTTTGATCATTCTCAGTACGCTGTCTTCAAATTCAACTATTCGCATGGTGCAATTTCCTCTGATTTCACATAGGGGAAGTTAAAGAGACCCTATCTCCCGAAGCCGAATATGGAGGCATGAAAAAAATAGAGGGACAATTACTTTCCTGTGAGAGTGACGGTTACGATATAAACGCCTTGCCTCTGGGATATTTTCCCTTACCTCTCCATAAATGAGATGCATATCTGCCAGCTCGTGGACAGCATAATCTGCCATTGCGCAGGGATATAGGGATGGGCACGAGTCGAGCTGAAACTCGACTCGAATTCGAGTCGAGTTTCGAGCCGAGTCAAAGGTAGTTTTGTCGAGTCGAGTTCCGAGCCGAGTTGCTGCTTTTGAGATCGAGTTTCGAGTCGAGTCGAGTTTGATACATGGCTCGCTCGTTTAGCTCGTTTTGAAATCATGGCCTGATTAAACTGGAATGCGAAAGCAATGAGAAATGTAAGCCGTAATGTGGAATACTTTTAGTGTTGCTCACAAGAGGGGACACTGCTTGCATCTCATCTTGTCTCGATAACGAGACCACAATAGATTTTTTTAAATAAAAAGACAACCTCAAATGTCGTAAGCACCAATATATGTATATACTGTAGTTTTTACCATCAAGGCTGAGACCTGCACGGTCGTATTTCTGAACCTAAGCAGAAGCCCAACCCGGGTAGTGATGTCAACGGGCTCGGCTCGGTTCAACTGAGGGAACAGTTTGAGCCAGCTCGGCTCAATTGAGCCGATAACCTGAGCCGGCTCGTTCGGGATGAGCCACCGAATCGGTTCGCTTCGGCTCAGGTGAGCCATCGGTTTTTGTCGTCTCGGTTAGGTGAGGTGTTGACTCGGCTCACTTTTCGGTTCGGCTCGATAGTAGATGAGCTGTGAGCCGAGCCACTCGATCCGAATCCTAAAACCCAGACCGAGCACCGCGGTGATTCAGATAACTGCTAACTCCAGAACAGAAAAATAACAGGGTTACCGGGGTATTCTAAGATGGATATAGGCCTATACAGGATGTGTTTCATGTAATCCCTCTTTAATCAAATTGATGTCGGTATCAATTTATCTCCTGTGGTATACAGCTTTATGCTGTAGCCGTGTTGAAGCAGCTCTCACGTTATGAATACTCGTAATTAATTAATTAATACCTAAAATTTACCATATTTTCCAATATTTTATCATATATATATATCGAATTACCCCCTCCAACCATAATTATCAACATTAAATCGTCTTGTCTTTATACAGGGTGGGCCAGGGGCGGATCCAGGGCCGACTTCTGGGGTGGGGGGTGGGTTGTCATAATGCTACTTTTAAGGGCTCCAAACTCCGGGATGGATTTTATATATATATATATATATATATATATATATATATATATATATATATATATATATAACAAGAAAGTTACCTCTTCTGGGGGGCGATTGCCCCGATCGCCCCCCTGGATCCGCCCCTGGGGTGGGCAATTTTAATCAATCCACGTAAATATCTGAAAAATGATAAAACATAGAAGAAATGTTTAAAGTACACATTGTATACTGCTAAGGGGGAAAACCAATTCCGCCAAAAGTTCCCATCTCCACCCCCCGTAAATGGGGGTAACGGGGGTAACTTTGAAATGTCAAATGGGAACATGGGTCGAGTACGATAATACCTCGATCGAAAGGTCTTGGAAAACTAAGTAACGCTGTACCAAAAGATGTTTCATATGGAGCACCAGTTTCAAAATGCCCGCCATGATATAGTTCGGAAACTGCAGTACCCGTAGTATGAAAACCATGGAAGGTAAATGAATGGAACAAAATTGAAATACGTAAATATCATAGGGCATATCGAATGATGTGATCCCTGTGATCCCAGCGGCTTCCCTGAAGGGGTCTTGTGGGCTAAGTTCAAAATTTCAATGTCCGACCGGACAACGGTTCGGGTGTACGCTTGACCTACCCAATGCTGTTTGGAAGGCAGATTTCAGGGATAGAGAATTGGTGCTCTGAGTTAATGCGGATGGGCACAGTTACATTTTGATTAACTATTAGACTCATGTCATATTGTGAGTTTGAGGGACGAAACAGTGTGTACGTATATCCCCGAAATGCTTTCCGAATAACCAGCACGCATTGCATAAAAGTTTCTGTGGCGACGGAGATTAGCAAATTCACACGTTTGTAAGTTCCAGCAACTGCATTATTCGACAACTACTTTCGTATAACGTTCCTTCTGTTTTCGCATCAAATCATACTCAGCCATACAGATATGCGTTACCATTCAAATAGAATTTCATCTTCTTTTACTCACTACAGCGCCATCCTTACAAACAAATGTTTCAACTACACCATACCTATTTGTAGCGTAGCCTTAATTTGCGAATTAAAATAGAGTTCTCATTTGAACTTTCACAGTTACTTTCCACCCCACTTACATGCAGATAGGGATGGTATCGAGACGAGACTTTGTATAGTCTCGGTCTCGTCTCGGTTAATAAATAACGGTCTCGGTCTCGGTCTCGTCTCGAGTAAAAAATCACGGTCTCGGTCTCGTCTCGGTCAAGAGATGCTTGTCTCGATCTCGGTCTCGAATACCAAGTCTCGGTCTCGTCTCGAAAGTCTCGAAAGTCTCGAAATAAATAGTGTGAAATTAAAATAGTGAAAGTATTATTTTCGTACAATTTGTCATTTCCACTTATTTTTTCCTTTCATTTCTGACTTAGAATTATGGTATGGTGTACCTCTTCATAGCTAATTTGCTAGTGCTAATGTTTTCCATGTGTGTATTCCAGGTTCAATGATCAGTGGGTATATCACCCTAAAACCCTAATAGTAACCCATATTTCACTTTCAGCAATAGACTTTGTCTCATATAGCCTCAATACTGCCTATACAATTAAACTCTATTAAATTAACTCCAGCACTATACAGTAGTATGCAGTAGTTTATTTCCTTTCTTTGAATCAGAATTATTCAATACCTTCTAACGGATAACGCAACATATAGCAGCAGGAATGTATTTAATCGTACCGAAATTGAATTTTTACAGTTTCTCATTTATTATCCAATACATTCTGCTTTGACTGTCATTTTTAAAACAGAATAAAACATTCATTTTCAAAACAGAATAAAACGTTCATATCTTCACAAATAGGATAAATTATTACTACAATATACGTATTTTGTTTCAAATTGATCAAATACTTTATTACCGTTTCACATCTCCGTCTTTAATTGACACTTTATAACACGAAAGTCCTGAACCTTGTGGTGGGAGCTACTACACTCATCTTTGCTATGTGAGATCTCGAGTTGGATCACAAAACAAGTTAGATTTAAAGTCCGATGTTTCGCATAGTTCGCGTCTCATTTTGAGTGTATTCTGTTTCTTATACAAGTTCATAACGTCGTAATGCAATACATAAGCACCTATCCAGTGCCGTAGCATAGATTAATCTTATTCCTGAGCTCTCAGCGGTGCATGCAATCTTTATTCGGGAAAACTAATCGTGCGTTCATTACGTTGAAATTTTATATTGATTGAAAATTACTTGCGAAACATGGACATACATATTATATAAGTATATAGGTAATTCGAGTTATCTATGTCTACTTTTTTCTCACTCGCCAAAACAAGTGATTCTTAACTTTCTAGTTTTATTTTGTATTAATTTTCGTAGTTTTGCTGCAACATGATGGGTTGAATAGTCAAAAATATTTTCGCTCTCCGACTTTCATTAAATTTTGGATCCATTCTTACCCTACCTTACTTAGTAAAAGTTATATATATATATATATATATATATATATATATATATATATATATATATATATATATATATATATATATATAAATTTATAAACTTTAGAGGTAGACTATGATAAGTCACTTTTTGGTCGAAATTGAGTTAAGAATGATTTTTTAATTGACTATGTTCTCTCTAGTGGTGTAATAATGTAAGTTTGAAAGCATCCTAACCCTTTGTAACTACTTAGTAAGTTTGAAAAACAGTACTATAGGTCTTAGTTGAGGAACCGGTTTTTGGCTTCTGTAAAATTACGAAATTATGACTTGATTTAGTTTACCTCCGAGGTCCAGATATAATAAAATCATCACCGTTATCATAATCAACCATTATCAATCCACTGCTGGATGAAGGTTTTTCCAAGTCTTCTCCACAACTATCTAATTGGGCAATTCTTTTCCAGGTTACTCCTCAGTGGTTCTTGATTTCGTCACGCCTTTTTATATGCGGAGGTTTCCTAGGCTGGTTTTGTCTCGTGGTATCCAGTCTAAAATTGTTTTCGTCCTTCGATCATAATTTCTTCTTGCAATACGACCAGCACATTTTCCAGCTCATATTAAATTATTTCATTAGCACCATCAGTATTCATTTCTACATAATTGGGCTACAAATAGTTCGAATTCGCTACTTTTGGAGTACAGACACGCTACTTTTTAATCCTCGGATCTGGCAACATGACTGAATGATTTAAATCAACACAATGTGAGAACCCCCAAATGGCCTAGAGGATAGCACGCTTAATTTCGGTTCGCGTGGTCCCGAGTTCGATTTCCGGTAGGGGTAATGTTGAACGACCGTAGTGGTTCGGATTCCACTATAGTCATTAGCTCCACGTCTCCTTTAGCCGCCCTAGCATAACTTTGGGACATCAAGTGAAACAAAACAAAACAAAAATGAACACTGTGTATTACTAACTGTAAGTCCTTGAATAATTGCATATAGCTATATGGTATGGATCGAGTTTGAGGTGGTCGATGGTCAAACTAAAGCAAGTGAAATGTAATTAGGGTGTAATTAGAACTTTTAATTAAGCACGGTCTTAATCTAAAGTGTACACCAGGCCTAAGGCTTAGAAGGAACAATTAGTGTTACTGAAAATGTATCACTTACATTTAATTTCAGTTACAATTTGCATTTACATATATTGCTGGAACGAAGACTTAAACATTAACATTATAAGTAGCCCAAAGACTATGAAAAACGTCGACTCTTGAAAGCATTCTTGCACCATAAAACAAATTACGATAATTTTAAAAGATTTTGCAGTTTATCTACGTTATTGCACATATTTAGAATAATATTTAGCAATTTATTTAAGTTGGCAACACTACTTAAAATAATGTAACTGCGACTTGTTGTAATTAAAACCACCAAAAACTATTGTTGTAATGTTATAGAAGCAAAGGAAAGCATTAATCATTATAAAAATTTAATACAAATACGTCATTTTAGGCAGTATAGCAATCAATCACTACCAATGTGTTTGGTATCTCTGAAACGATTTGAAATAACAATTGTTGTAAATGACATCATGGGCACTTACGTCTTTTGGAAGCATCTACATGATGAGACGTGATATGTCAGCACGTTTTCGAAGTAGTCTTTAGAAAAAGTTAAATTTTTCATTTCTCGTAACTTTGTTCCTTCATTCATGATCATAGTATTTGACGCTAAGATACAGTTGATGCGCATTGCACCGTCCATGCCATTTGAGCTATTAGAGATCTCCAAAATGTTGATGTTAGTGATACTGTGTTGTCCTTTGTTACACTAAATAATATATGGGCTACTGTGGTTTTGTTAAATAACTAAATTAGAAATATGTAATACTTTACGTAGAGTATCTAGAAGAATTTTCCAACTTGGTACAAAATTTCAGCATTTTTAATATATATGTATGCATGCATTGCATATATATGCATTTACACATGCACATGCATATATATGTATGTATGCATTTTTAATATATATCTGCGATATATATATCGCAGATCCTAGCGAAGGGCTATAGGGACTAAAGCCCCCCCTAACGCTTAGGTATACACTGGATAAAATGGGCTTCAATCCTACTTTCTTTACACTGGATAAAGCGGTAAACCATGGTTTAGCCCCTCCCTTGATCATATACTTGATGCGTGGTTGTATATATATATATATATATATATATATATATATATATATATATATATATATATATATATATATATATAGAGAGAGAGAGAGAGAGAGAGAGAGAGAGAATGGCCCATTTTAATCTTTCCACAAAGATATCTCGAAAACGATTGAACATAAATGAACCGAACAAAAACTCAAATAGGAAATGCCATGGGGCATACGGAACGGTGTTGTCGCGGTGCCTCCCGGGGCCGCCCTTCATGGGGTCCCAGGTCCCAACTTTAAAATTTTAAATGGAAACATGGGGCGAGTAATACCTCGTTCCATAGATCTTTAAAAATTAAAAAGCGTTGTGGCAAAAGATTTTTCATATCGGTCACCGTATATAAGATGGCCGCCAAGACGTGGTGCCTGTATCTGATAAAACGTCCAGTACCACTAATATGAAAGCAGTTGGAGATAAACGAACAGTCAAAAAGTGAAACAGGAAAGGCATGGGGCGCGTCTAGTAATGTTCTCGCAGTGCTCCCAGGGCTGCCTTTCAAAGGGGCCAAACTTAGAAATTGAAACCGAAATATGGGTCAAAGGTTACGTCTTTGGATAAATCTTGAAACACTAAACAGTGTTGTGGCAAAAGATTTTTCATGTGGGTCACCGTTTTCAAAATGGCCGCCAAGACATGGTGCCTGTATCAGATAAAACGTCCAGTACCACTAGACCCCTAATATGAAAATAGTTGGAGATAAATGAACAGAATAAAACTCGAATAGGAATGCAAAAATGGTATTTATCATTCCACAGCTCAAGTTAAATGTAACGGAGAAAAAGATTATTAAATTATAATTGACATGATGCAAAAGAGGAAATGATAGAAAATTATCTTTCCGATCTCTGTCCGTAAGTAGGTGAAGCGGGAATGAATGGTAAAATCTCAAATGAGTACCTCACTTTTATTTGCAAAAGATATGGTTTGTCTGAAACACTTGTGTGTACAAATGACTGGTACTATAATGAATAAAAATAAAGTGAAATAGGGTGAATAAAAATAAGGCGAAATTCAAGTTTAACAGCATTTTGCCCGCCCCTTCGCCCCTGATAATTTAACGCAATGCGTACAAGATTTTTGGGACATATCTGCATCAGTATGTACCGTTTCGTTACTAAGGATCACAACTGAAATTACCAAGTTATTCGGAATATAACTCTGGACAACATCTCAGTGAAACTCATATTCTATCACATGCAAGAAGACATAGAAGGAAAAGAAGTGAACCAATATCAAGGAGACGACTGTTGAACAAAACCAACGTTTGTAAATATTGTTCTAAAATTGCATTGTTCGACAAATTTGTTTCGCATTTCAGTTGATGCATTTTTGCATCAAACCATTGCCTGTAATCAAAATGGAAGGTACCATTTAACAAGAATTTTACATACTTTATCCCATTGCAGAGACAGTTATCTCATAAAAACACATTTCAAATAACTTTGTTTCGTAGATACAATTTGCAAAAACTAAGGCTCTCATTTGCAATTTCACCGATCCTTCCCGCTTCACTCACTTACGGAGTGAGGTTGGAGCAATAATTTTCTATGAGTTAGATTTCTTCCTTTCCATTATGGTACTTTCACTCTAATCATCTTTTTGACTGTTGCAACATTCCCGAGATATAGAATGATAAATATCCTCTGTGATTTCCTATTCGAATATTTTTCTGGTATTTTCATATTAGTGATCCTGGACGTTTTATTTGATGCAGGTACCATGTCTTGGTAGTCATTTTGAAAACTGTGACCCATATGAACAATCTTTTGCAACAGCACTCTTTAGTTTTTAAAGATATGTCGGACGAGGTATCACTCACCTCATGTTTTCATTTACAATTTTGAAGTTGCGCCCTGGGCCCCCATGAAGGGTGGCCCTGGGAGCCTCTGCGACAATATCAATCGATGTGCCACATGACATTTTCTATTTGAGTTGTTATTCGGTTCATTTATGTTCAACCGTTTTCATATTAGCGGTACCGCACATTTTACTGTATCTGATAGAGGCAACATGTCTTGGCGACCATTTTGAATACAGTGCCCGATATGAAAGATCTTTTTCCAGAACGCTTTTTAGTTTTTAAAGATATATCGAACGAGGTACCACTCAACCCTTGCTTCCATTTAAAATTAAAGTTGGGCCCCGGGAACACATGCAGGGCGGCCCTGGGTGGCACCGCGATCATATATATATATATATATATATATATATATATATATATATATATATATATATATATATATATATATATATATATATATATAGAGAGAGAGAGAGAGAGAGAGAGAGAGAGAGAGAGAGAATTCTCTATGCATCAGCAGTGTATTTTGTTTCGGGAGAGGCTTGAGGAAGGAGTAAGAAACATTTGCGTTGTACGTGAAATGCAAAAAAATATCACAAATTTATTTCGGGAGGGGGTTGAGTCTGATAACCACCCCTAAATACGCCACTGTACATTAGGGTGTAGTGAAAAATTGAAGTTAGCACATCGGTATTCTAATAGTTTGGAATTATTGCTCCTTAGTAAGTATTTTAAAAATCAATATTTATTTTCGTTGAAATCTATTATCTTTGGGTGCCACCAGCATGGTTAACCCTTTCCTTCCGCAAAATTTTCCGAATTTTAGGTTGGCGAGCGAAGATGCTAGACGAATTGTTGATATCCTGCCAAATAATTGTCTTATAAACTTGAACTAAAAAGAATTGAAATGGAGAGTATGTGTTTTTATTCTACCAAACCATTTTACAATACGTAGAGTGAAAATATTTCAAATTTTCGTTGAAAGTGAAAAATTTCACTACATTTTCTAAATTGCAATCTCAACAAAACCAAAAACCAGTTATAGTGGATAATCAGTTTACTCTGACATAATGAAAGAATTTAATATGCATTTGAAATTCCAAAGTAAACCCTGATTTCTTAATTTGAATGAAAGTTATTCAAGAATATGGATGTAACATTTAGGTATCTGAAAGTAAAGAGATCTATGATATCACAAACAGCGCTGTTATATAAAATATTATGCAGAATAACGTGAATATTGTTACCCTTCTTTTCACTTCACTCTAGTACTGACTCCTAATGGTTTGAGTAGAAAACAATGCTAAAAATTGATTTGGTTACGGTATACGTTGCATATTGCATGTGCATTACGTTAAACTGATTTCAGTTGTTTTTTTTTCTTTCTAGATGAGTTTGAATTTTAATGAACTCTAATAATTTGAAGTGATTCATCATGCAAAAACTTAAAACTAGAAAAGACACTTACTGTCCTGTATTTGGATACCCAGATAAGTTACCTGAAATTGTGTTACCAACTTATAGTGATGTTAATGAAATATTATCTTTTTGTGAAGTGCGAACTAAAAGAACAGTCCCGGCAAGATCCTTCTGTGGCTAATATATCAGATATTGTAGCGTCTAAGGTGGAAAGTGTGTGGGGTAAGGCATCTATTCCTACTGTATCTCACACAAGAGTGCTTCAGTTATTAAGGGTGTATCATGATAAATACCGGACTTTATTAAAACCGTACCAAGAAAGGAAGAAAAGTCCTTTGTATAAAGAGAAGATTACTTCTTTCCGCAAAGAAGCTGAAATAAAACTTTTTGACATCGCATCTTGTAAGTGCAAAGTCAATGAATGTCATTGTTGCAGGGACAGGAAAATTCCTGATAAAGAAACCAAATTCCTTGAAGATCAACGGACAGCAAGAAAAATTGTTATTGGAGGAGTTGACAGTAAAGAGACAGTAAAACTGGAAAAAAGGTTTGAAAGAAAAAAGAAACAACTGTCGTTTTATGAACCTCATCTTCAAAGAACATCCTCGAATCAAGAAACACTAGAGTTTGACGAGGACCATTCCAGCAACGATAGTAAATCCTATTCTAGTTCAGACTTGGATGTCTATCAGCCCAGTACTTCAAGTCAAACTTCACAGAGGGTAAGAGAAACAATAAGCCAAATGAGAGCTTCACTACCTATTCTGTCTCTCACTGCAGATCGTTATGGGGTCTCCGACAGAGCAGCAGCTGCCATATCTTCAGCTTGTCTGAAGGATCTTGGAATTATTAAATCAGACAATACTTCAAATGTTATTGACAGAAGTAAGTTAAGAAGAGAAAAAGTGAAAACAAGATTATCTTTTAAGGACAAAGCAGAATGTTCAGCCAGCGATAATGGAATATTAGCATTGTATTTTGATGGACGCAAAGACAAAACTCTTGTATCTAGAATGGACGGCAGAAACAGGAGAACAATTACAGAGAAACATTTTTCATTAATTGAAGAACCTGAATGTAAGTATATTGGTCACATAACTCCTCCATCTAGTTCTGCACAGAATATTACATCTGCTATGACTGAATATTTTCAAAAGAATGATGTTAATCTCGAAAGGCTTCGAGCTGTGGGATGTGATGGTACTGCTACAAATACTGGCAGAAAGGGTGGAATAATACGACGTTTAGAAGACTCTGTTCAGAGGTCTTTGCAATGGTTGGTTTGTCTGCTGCACGTAAATGAGCTCCCTTTAAGACATTTGCTAGAATCAATTGATGGTAAGACAACAGGCCCTCATGCAAATTCTGGACAGATTGGAAGATCATTATCAAATTGTGAAAACCAACCAGTTGTGGAATATGATGTAATTGAGAGTCATCTTTCAGATTTCGAGAATTATAATGATCTCAGTACGGATCAGAAGTATTTGTATGAGATTTGCAAGGCTGTTTCAAATGGACACTTTCCTGATTCTTTGGCAAAACGCTACCCAGGAAACATTTCGCAGGTGGGTTACTACAGCAAACAGACTCCTTCGATTGTATGTAGCTACACTAAACCCTTCAGAAGAATTAAAAGTGCTCTCTCAGTATGTTGTAAAAGTGTATGCGCCAGTCTAGTTCAGCATAAAACAGAAGCCTTTTTGCACAGATGGATCAAGACATTTCTTCAAAATGATTCAGTTATCGCGCTTCATTCCTGAAAAGTACAAGGCTGTCATTGATCCTGTACTTCAAAGAAATGGATACTTTGCACATTCTGAAAACATTCTCCTCTCTACGATGACAGATGAGAAGAAACATATAAGAGAACTGGGCTTACGACGAGTCCTTAAAGCAAAAACCTCGCAAATGCATGGAATCAGAAATTACGACATTCCATTACTCAATTTTGAAGCTGAAGACTACACAGAACTGATAAACTGGACAGATTTGGCTATAACTTGCCCCCCACTTATTATGGATCTCACTGCTGCGGATATTTATAGATTCATTCAAGGTGATACTACGAATATTGAAATTACGAATCTTCCATGCCATTACCAAGCTGTATAACGATGTGTAAAATTGGTGACAGAAGCATCGTCTTCTGTTTGTGGTGTAAGTGCACGAGATGGATACATAAAGGCAAGACTCGAGTCCAGAAGACGTATGCCTGTCTTCAATACAAAGTCAGAGTTTTCTTCTACAGTGTAATGTATGTTGACATGTATCTCCACATATTATTTTGTATGAAGTTTTCCTAGCTCATTTTCAAAAATAGAAAGTAATGTATTTTGTCATGTTTTCACATATTATTTGTATATTAAGATTTTATAAGTTATTTTCGAACTGAGATCAGAAATGTTCATGTCATTAGAGGACTTTTCTTATATTTGCAATTAATGTAGAAATTGTGTGTAGATGTTTATTGTAACATACACTACACACAAACCTCACTCATATGTTTGTACTGAGTGATATATTTTTGTCATCTTTTTTCACATATCATATTATAAAGCTTTCTTAGCTGATATTCAAACAGATAAGAATGAAAAATCGCCTCACTAACTTTTCTAATATTATTAATATACAGTATTTATCAATGATGAATGTAGTCGATCTAGTCCAATTTTATGTACAAGGTAGTGTTCTTTTTTATGTTTGTTCACATATGTTTATAAAGATTTTCCAACTGGTTTTCAAACTAAGATAAGAAACAAAAAAGTTGATGTTATGAAACTTCTGTAATATTTGTAAATATTACTGTATAAAGATGCTGTATTCGAATATAGCATATATGTAAGATAGTTTAGTTTCATTTTTCCATTTAAATATAATGTAAAAAATGTAAGTATGTTACAACTAACTTTTCGAGCCCTCTGTATTGATAGCACTAAAAGGAACTGACTCAGAGGAGTGAGGTTTCTGTGATACAATACTGTTGTATAACAACTTTTCCGTACAAAAAAATGCGTCATTTCACAATACTGTTAAAAATATATAAAACAGCCAAATTTCCAGTCCATATAGCACCCAAAGGAAATGACTCAGGAGACTAATATTTCTGTGGCACAGTACTCTAATGGTAAGGCAACTTTTCCGCTCTATTAGAAAAAATAATACAGAAAAAAATAATTTTGTCCCTTTTACTAATACGGATAAAAATATTGGATTTCAGCCAAATTTCAAGTCCCATGTGGCACCCAAAGGAATTAATTAACGAGACTAATATTTTTGTGACACAGTACTCTAATAGCAAGGCAACTTTTCCGCCCTATTAGAAAATTAATACCCAAAAAAATTTTTTGACCCCTGTTTCACTCCACCCTACTGTACATCAGTCAACCGTTCTCATATTACCTAACACAGCAACGAAACAAATTTTGAGTGAAGGCAATTTTAGTATATATCAATATCAATATTCAAGACGAGACCGAGACTTTCGAGACTGACCTAAGTCTCGTCTCGGTCTCGTCTCGATTTATAGAGGTCTGTCTCGGTCTCGTCTCGGTATTTCAAAGTCCGTCTCGGTCTCGGTCTCGGTACCATCCCTACATGCAGAGCGCAGGGAGAGATTATTTTGCAGGACTTGGATTTCTCTTTATACATTATGACAATTTTACTCTAACAGTTTTATCTCTGTTGTATCATTCTCGAGCCTTGGAACGCCTCCGTGGTTTTCCTATTTAATTTTCGTTATTTTCATTTATCTCCAACCGTATTCATACTATGGGCACTAGACGTTTTCTTAGAAACATTCACCATGTCTTGGCGATCATTTTCAAAACGGTGTCTCATGTCGAAAATATTTTTACAGAAGCTGTTTGATATTCATTTGTCTATGTAACGTGATGTTACTCGCTTCAAGTTGCTATTTGAAATGTTCAAGTTGGCCCCGGACACCTTCCAGTGGAGTCACCCCGACAACACCTCTCGATGTGCCTTACGTCAGTTACCTACTCCAGTTTTTCTTCTGTTGATTTATCTCCAATCGCTTTCATACTACGGGTACTAAACCTTTTCTCTGACACGGATAATATGTTTCTGCGGCCTTTTGAGAACACTGCCATTTCACCCCAATCGTTTTCTCCTGCAAGATGTTTGATTTGCAAGATTTATCGAACGAGGTACAACTCGACTCATGTTAATTTTGAAATCTTGAAGTTAGCCCCCAAGACCCCTTCAGGGAGGCCACTGGGATCAATTGGACCACACCATTCGATATGCACTATGATATTTACGTATTGCAATTTTGTTCCATTAATTTACCTTTCATGGTTTTCATACTACAGGTACTGGAGTTTCCGAACCATATCATGGCGGCCATTTTGAAACGTGCTCCATATGAAACATCTTTTGGTACAGCGTTACTTAGTTTTCCAAGACCTTTGGAACGAGGTATTACTCGACCCATGTTCCCATTCGACATTTCAAAGTTACCCCCATTACCCCCATTTACGGGGGGTGGGGAGGGGTACTTTTGGCGGAATTGGTTTTCCCCTTAGCAGTATATAATATGTACTTCAAACATTTCTTCTATGTTTTATCATTTTTCAGATATTTCCGTGGATTGATTAAAATGACCCACCCTGTATATGTGACTGTATATAGCTGTGTTGAAATGGCTCCCATTATGAATGATTAATAAGAGGGATGATTCAAAATTGATCACTTTTCTGAATATCTTATCATAGGCTGTATGGAGAAATTACTAATTTTTCAGTATTAACATATTGCTTTATTAGTCTGTTTTTCTGTTAGTATCAATCATTATAAAGAATTCTAGTGACAAAAGAAATCATACTTAACTTTAATTTATCTTCATAATACTCTTTAGTAATATTCCTATATTGTCTTTAGCTTTATAATTTTCCTATGGTATTTTTAAATTCCTCATATTTAGAATTTCTTGCTAGAAGAATAATCATCTAGTTTCTACATATTATTATTATTATTATTACCAATATTTGCAAAAAGCCTATTCCGGATAACAATTTTATTATTTGTATAATATGGGCAGCTCGTGGAAACATCATTGTATGCCACATTTTCTGACTTTCGAGTAAGTATGAAAAGAAAGTTCATCATTCCTATGCAATTCGATACAATGGCACATACCAAACAAGTTTCCCTTGTGGTTTAATACCAATCCAGTCCACCTAATAACTTAATTTTTCGAGAAGTGACAATTATCATGATGTTCGCTAAACCCTCTCATATCATGGTAAAAATTAAATGAAATCTTTACGTACCACGGTTATGCTAAAGGAGACGGTGATGATGAGAGATGAGTGAAATGGTGGAATGAAGAAAGTGGGAGGAAACGGAAGAACCCTGAGAAAACCCACGAGCATAGTGTTTGTCCACCACAAAATCCACACGGCGCGGGCTGGGATCGAACCAGGACCCCAAGCACCGGAGGTGAACATTCTACCACTGAGCTACCGCCCCCCCCCACATATCATGGTAAATAAAGTGCTGACTTTGCTTCTTAATATTTTGTATGCCGGAAATTCTCTTTTATCTTATTCATTGGAGGCAAACGTTCTTACAGATTAAGTCTTAGGCTATTTCAGAAAGCGTTACCCCCTGTAGCGAACGCGGCCAAAGTGGCTATTCAGTAATTTTACTTTCATTAGATGTGTAAATCATACTGTGAGTCATTCAGGGTTTCCAGGTCTTTTTGCCAGATCCAGGTGTGTAATAGCAGAGTTCCAATACTCTGCACCAAAGGTGGCCATTTTCCACTGGGCTCGCTCGGGCTCGCGCTCACCTGTCTCAGCTGGGCTCGCACTCACTTCTCTTAACTGAGCTCGCACTCACTCGGTTTCGCGCTTATCTCTCTGGACTGGGCTCGCACTCACTCGCGCTCACCAGTCTCAGCTGGACTCGCGATCACTAGCGCTCGCGATCACTTCTCCCAACTGGGCTCGCGCTCGCACTCACTAATCTTATCTGGGCTCGCGCTGCTCACTAGGGCTCGCCCTCATCTCTCTCGACTGGGCTCGCACTCACTCGGGCTCGCGCTCACTTCTCCCAACTGGGCTCGCACTCACTCGGGCTCGCGCTCACTTCTCTCCAATAGGCTTGCGCTCACCCGGGCTCACGCTCACTTGCCTTAATTGGGCTCGCGGGTATATGATGGGTATAAAGAGGTATTAAAATCTACACTTTGACTAGCAGTAGGCCTAATTCAGTGGAAAATAGAGCTATTAATGCTATATATCAGTTGTCAGATATAAAAATAAAATAATAAAGATGTTGCAGGGTTTAATGTATTAAACGTGGGCGGACTTTGAGGAACTTGAAATAAAATGCTCCTGATATTTAAATCTGGGCTTTGACTACTAGTAGGCCTAGTTTCTCAATAGAAAATAGGCTGTATGCCTAACGTCATATAGGAGTTATCAGAGATCAGAATAAAGTATTAAGAGTGTTGCAGAGTTCAAGTCTTAAGGCTGTCATCACACTTGCAGACCAATACTAATTAAATGAATCTCTTTCTTATTTACTAAGATCAAAACAACTTATGAACAAAAAAAAAAAAAAAAAAAAAAAAGCTTAGTGTTAGTAAATAAGAAAGAAACTTGTTTGAGTGTTTGTCTGCAAGCACGACGGCAGCACTAAGAAGCAAAGCCTAAATATATCTAAGTATGATGATTTCGTAAAATTAAAAAAAAAAAAAAAAAATCACCAGTCCTGTTAGCAAACAAATTCTATTATGTAAGTTCTCATGCCTTATCATGAAATTATTTTAATGCAGTTGATGAATTGTCAGGCTTATAAGAAAAATTTGGTTCGAAAATTTCCAGGGCCGAAATTAGGCTTACTGTCGCCCATGTTTCACACATTAAACTTGCAACATCCCTATTTTATTCTGATATCTGATAACTGATATACGACATTAGTATCTCTACTTTCTACCGAGTTATTTGGCCTATTTGTAATTGTAGTCAAAAGCTAGATTTTAATATCCAGGGCATTTTATTACAAGTTCCTCAAGGTCTGCCCACGTTTAATACAACGCAACTCCGCAACGTCCTTATTTATTTATTATTTTTTTAATACCTGATAGATAAGTCATATAAGATAGTAGCTCCATTTTCTGCTTAGGAAATAACTAACACCTGAATTTCAATATTCGGTGAATTTTATTACAAGTCCTTCAAAGAAGCTTATGTTTGCTATCGGTGAGCTTTTGTCCATCCCTGTAATATGAGACTGTCGGTGAGCTTATGTTCGGTGAGCTTTTTGCCGGTGAGCTTATGTCCAACACCCACATTACGCATAGATATCTCTTGTTTTTAACTAAAACACAGATTCTTAGGTTTTAATTTTTTATTTATTTATATTTTTGTGAGAAGACAGCTTTAGAAGTAAAATTAGAAGTAGAAATTTAGGGAGACATTACAGGTATTCAACATTCGTGAAATTAAAGAACTTATAATAACAAGAGCTAAACGTTTCCCGAAAATCTGCTAAACGTTTGGTAAAGGAAGTAACAGGATCTGATATCAGTGACTCTAAGTGTTTGTTAAACCCATTTTATAATAAAACAGCTACCTCTGCGGAAGCTAAAAGCAAACCAAAAGGTAAAAGGGAATTTTCTCTGATCCCTTTATATCGGTTTGAATGTAACACAAAGAAATAATAGTACTTCAGAGGGTATTGCAATGTCAATGGTCTCATAGGCTCCAGTAATACTTGCAGGAGTTTCGGCCTATCCTACAGGGATGTGCTAATCAAAGCACTAAAAATTAGAGATTTTTAAGAAATTTTGGTAGTGTATACCTCCAGAGCAATAACTTTTACAGTGAAACCTGTCTATGTTGGCCACCATCGGTTCCATCGAAAAGTGGCCAACTTAGGCAGGTGGCCAACTTACAGAAAATAACTGTGATTGGTGTATTTTTAGAATAGGATTTCTAGTATTACTTGATTGTAAAATTTAAATAAGCAGTGGCACGACAACTACTTATAAATAATGTATATAGAGTAATCATAAAAATATAAGTACTAAAAAATATTACTATAGTATGCGAGAGCGCCGATTTCTCTGTAAGTTTGGGGGGGGGCATTCAGATGCAGAAGGTATATATATGAAGATTTTAAGACAAATTGCACTCAAATTATACCAAATATTGTATACTCATAAATAAAATAGGGTTCACATGAGCTTTTGGGGGCCCGGTCCCCTCAGGATTGGCGCTCTTGATAGTATGTTTATTATATATGCATACCTTTCTCTTCCTGAAAACTAGTCTGGTACATTAGATTATTCGGATTGAAAACACAATAACACAAACAATCATGAAATAGAAGCATATGTACGCAGTTTATTGAAATTGATATTACAGCACACTGAGTTATTCAGATTGAAAATAAGAAAAGCTAAGTTATAAATTGAGAAATTCATATGCAATTTATATGACTTCTTTTCAGTTGTTACTGAATGGTGGTTCATTCTAGACATATTTGCTTTATTCTTTTTGGCAGATATGAACATTCTAATATTGTAGTTAACTACCGGTACCTCTTGTTAATGACATAAAAGTGTTTCCTTCGGAGCAAAAGATGTTTTCAGAAAATCTTGAGGGAATTCATATCTCAAAACCTCCGCTACCTTTTGACATGCAGTCAGGTGCCAATAAATGACAATTGAGCTTTAACATTGAGAATTTTTCGGAATTACTAAAGCTTCCCACAGATGAAAGGAGCTGATATAGCTAATGGTTTTACGAAAACAGGCAGGGTAAAAAAATACTTACAACCATTTCCTGAATTCCTGTACGTGCTTTTTCTTATTCACATCTTCCTTCACCACCCTTTTATGAGGGTAGTGTTCTGGCCATTGACCTCCAAGAACAAATCGTGCGAATCTATGCTTCTTTGTGTCCAGTCACAAATTCAGAACATCTGCCTCTAATATGGGAATTCGAAAGAGTTAAGAAAAATAACAAAACTGTATTTTTCGTGGTCAAGATACGCAGGTAAACTTATCATTATCATCATAGGGTAAACATTGCTTCAGTGTGGCCAACTTCCAAGATAGACAGGTGGCCAACTTATAGAGTAGTAAGTAACGAATGTCTTATGGGAAAATGCAGGTTCAAGACGAACTTGGTCAAGATAAGCAGGTGGCCAACTTAGAGAGGTGACCAAGTTGACAGGTTTCACTGTATATAGAGAGAAGGAAAAGTAGAAAAATATTTTCTAATTTTTTTGAAATGTACTTTTAATCGGAGGGGGCTTGTAAGAGAAGTAACACGGATAAAAATTAAAAGACTTTTTGTTGCTTCAAACTAAAAGAAGAAAACTTCCCTACTATATTAATTGTCGTATACAACAATCAGGGCCGGACTTATGCGGTATTGGACCGATTGTTCCCAGTCGGGTCCCGCGCTAGAGTGTAATCTACTATTCAGTGCCGTCTTAGCAGCATAATGTTCCCCAGCGGGAACCAGTGTGGCTCCTATGACTAAATTCTGCAAGTAATGCATGCAATTAATACATTCTGCTCGCGGGTCCCTCGGCCAAGTGATCATCAGACTGTTGGATGGCTCTGTTACTCGTGGCTTGTGAAATACTCACAATATATTGTAATACATGTACATCCATGAACATATAAACAAGGGAGCGTATAGCCTGCTGGCCTCTATCTAGAATTTGAGGGAGTAAATAGTTTGTATTAAAAGCAATATTTTCTAAAGTTAATTCTACAGTAGTTTCTTTATTTCTTTACGTTTCCAACTTCCGATGAAAAAATAGGCCTCGTAAGTGATATGACACCTCAATGAATACCAGGATGATATAGTCTTAATGCGATTTCTTTACTTGTTTTTCTGGAACCGGGAGTCCCACAATAGTGTTCCCATTCCGACCTGCATCTTCTAAGTCCATTAGATTACTTTTACCCCTTACTTTGAAGCAAGAAAACTTTAATTTTTTAACTTTGTGACTTCCCTCTGGAGCAACCACTACTTTTAATTATGTATTTGAAAGCATATTGTCCTGCTAAAATACATTAAATATGAATATTTCTAAATTTAGGCCAAGTTTAAGAGTATTAAAACTGAAAATTTGAAAGTATGCGTTGATTATAGCCTGTATTTTGTTAAAACAACACCAAAGAAAATTAGAAGTTAATGAAAGCTCAATAAAGATGTTTATGAATGAAATTTACGTCATAACATCAGTTTGAGTCAAGAAGTTATGTGTAATACTTTCGAAAATGGTAAACATATTGTGGTTCTAGTTTTCAATTCATCTGTACATTTCCTTATGTATATTAAAAGCCGGTTCTTTAATGGCGTAACATAACGGAAAAATAGAACTTATATAAAATAAGGTAATATTAAGAACTGCGTTAAAAGAGGAAATGTAGTTATGTCAATTTACGAAGCTATCGTGAAATTTATAATGTTTTGTGTTTGTTTGTTTGGAGCTTAATATTCTTTTTCATCAGTGAGGTTATATGAGATCTCGCTCGTCTGGAAGATGAGAATACTTACCACTTATTCACAGTGAATCAATATGAATAAGTGCCTGGCAACCCTTACATATTTCGTCAGGTATGTGCTAATCTTCACTAGTGTTGTAAAAAAACGGTTTTTTTCTGTGAAGTTTTTTTCAATAAAAAACATCGTTCTTTTTCATGTTTTTTTTCAAAAGTCTGTTTTCTTTTCTGGCAACTATTATTTATTGATTTATGTTGCAGATTATTGAAATAATCAACAGAACTTGAGTCGAAGCCCTCGTAACTTACAAATCGTTTGTTTCTTTGAACCTATACGAGCAAAATTGTGTGATTATTCCTTTCGGTCCCAGGCTATTTTTGGCGTTTTCCTACATTTCCAGTTAGTGACTTATTGCTCAAAAACTATTCATTCGATTGATATGGTTAAGGCCTTGTTTTTAAGAAAATGGATGTGGCTACTTTTTGGTGTAAGTTGCATTGCAGTGTTACCAACGAGTGGGAAATTATTGAGGGAAATGTAGGGGTGAAAATTTACAAAAATTCCCCAACCGAATTTCAAAAATTTTTTGTATCTAGCACCACTGCTGCTATATGGGTTCAAGTCACCTGAACAAATCTTTGGTGTGTTGACAAGGTACAGACAAATCCTGAAGTCGCTAGCTTCCATTCAAAGAGGGAAAGAAAAAATTCTGTCATACACATGAAATTTTGACACTTTTTACGCCTCAGAAGCAAAAATCAAATATGCCGGGTACAGCTTCTCTAATTATCCTATTGAAACTTTTTATGGTACGCTCTGTAGAGAAAAGAGGAAGCTTTCAGGTAGTGGTACGTTTGTTTCAATGTAGCCAGTAAGAGGATAATAATAGAGGGGAAAAGGGAAATTTTCCGAAAATTTCACCTAATAGTGGGAATTAATTGTTTTGGCTGGAAACGCTGCCATCAGACAGACGAAAATTATCTTAAAATAAACCGTAGTACTCAAAGAATATATCCTACAATTATCATGGCGATATATAACAAAGTAAGCATGAAATTACAAAAAAATCTCATTCTACCTCAGAAATTCACCATTTTCTTACCATTTCCAGAACATGGTTTATTATAAACCTCAACTGTACTTCCCCTAATTATTCTAGTGAAACTTTTTATGGTGCGCTGTGTAAGCTAAGGATGAGGCTGTTAGACACTGGTACATTTGTTCGAATGTAGCCAACAAGAAGGAAATAATAGAAAAAAAAGGGAATTTTCCCCAAAATTTGCCCCTAAAATCTGGAATTAAAATTTTTTGTAGCTAGCAACACTACTATCAGACACACACAAACTATCTTAAAATAAGCTTTGGTATCCCTTTAATATATCCTACAAGTTTTGTGACGATATCTAACAAAGTAAGCATGTCAATAAAAAATATCTCATTCTACCTTAAAAAAAATCACAGTTATCTTTCCAATTAGAGAACAAGGTCCACTGTAAACCTCAACTGTACTTCCCCTAATTATCCTATTGAAACTTTCTATAGTGCGTTGTGTAGAGCAAAAACGAGACTTCCAGATACTGGTACGTTTGTTCCTATATAGCCAACAAGAGGGAAATAATAGAGACAAAACATATAATTTTTTCCAAAATTTCCCCCTAAAATCTGGAATTAAAATATTCTGTAGCTGGCAACACTGATACCAAACAGACGCAAACTATCTTAAATTAAACATTGATACACCACTAATATATCCTACAAGTATTATGGCGATAATTAAGGAACAAAGCTTCTAATTACCAAAACTATATTAGGGTAAACAGAAAAGTAAGGAAAAACTAGAAAAATCAAGGGCTAGAACCTAAATACGAATTTTACGTGCGTCCCCTAATTAACCCATTGTAACGACCTGTACTTTCGTTTGTTAAGTAAGAACAAATGTTCGATTGGCGCAAGTTGACTTGCACTCGGACGTATAGGTACGGATTTATAAACAAAAATTTCTAATTTTTTGCCCAAATATAGGAGAATTTTAATTTCCCTAATTGGCAACACTGCGTGGAGGCCCGTCCAATTGATGTCAACAGTTAGGTATCCATCCGAAGTATCTACCTGGCAAGTCATAAGGATGTCTTTCTACAACGAAGGAAGCTACAGGGGAAAAAAGTAAAGGAAATTCGAAATTAGAAAATTCTCGAATTTTTTACTGGGGTGAAATTTGAGAAGGAAATTCGACACCAGAAGAAAAAGAAATTAATATGATAAACTATAGTGCAACCACATTTTGCAAGAATAATATCCCGATATCTTAATTAGTGTCCACACTGGAGCGGATTAAACAAGTGACACACCTGTGTGTGCCACTTTGGCCACCTGGGACACCGAGTACACATTTGATTACATTTTTTTTTACTACTAACTCGTGTTGTTGTTGTAGTTATAGTATCGACTAATAATAATATCGTTGTAAACAATAACTTTATAAGGAAAATTTTCTCTCCTTTTTACATCTTAGTTCCAACACTGTTGGTGAGAAATGTAGGGTGTTTCAAAATAAATTTTGGGGTTTTAAGTCTTCGTAGTACTTATTACATTTTACGTATAATTATAAGCAATGCATCAAGTAAAAGAGCACCTCAAACAGTCTTTGCTACAAGTGTTCAATGTAAGATTCATTCATCACACGGCACACATCTAGTCGATAGGCGAGAAAGGCCCATATGGCACAAAACATATTCAATTTTGGGGAGTTTCGTTTCAATTGTACCATCTCCTGAGGATTTGCTGACGGCCAGATGCAAACATTATGAGTGTTCACATTAGCTCTTAGGTGAAAAATCGATTTATCACTGTAGACGACACGATCCAGAAAATCTTCATTGTTATGCAGGAATATTTCACTTGCGAAATTGGCACGTAAACCGTAGTCTATAGGTTTTAGACCTGTAGCAACTGCAAACAATAAAGGCGTAGTTGCAAGCGTCTCCTTAATATTCTTCACACAGACGGTTGTACTGTACAGGTTCAGTCTTTATTAAAACACAGTCTCCATCTTTGCTACTTGCTCTTTTTAACGGCAGACAGAAGAAACAATGCATATACATGCGTGCGTACAAAACTGTTTGAGCTGCTCTTTCATCTGATTTAATATTTATAATTGTAAGTTAATTGTAATAGATACTACAAAGTTTCAAAACCCTAATATTAATTTTGAAACACCCTGCATTACTTCAAATTGAGTCATCCTTTATTCAGGTCCTAGTCAATTTGTCGCCTCGTGCAATGGCCTAATTCGCCGCCTCCCTCTTTCTCCAGAAAGAACAAATCTTAAAAGTCATGATTTTAAGTATGCTACTCCAGCATGAACAACAAAGGTGAGGGTAAGTGCAGTTGCACTCAGAAAGGCTTAAATACTTACTAAAAATGCAATTCCGTTGTGTCTGTTTTTTTTTTTTTTTTTTTTTTTTTTTTAATGTTAATCTATTATGATAGTGAAAGATAAAGCAAACACACCTGCAGAGGAAAGATGGTAATCCTTTTTATAGAATTCACTATCGAGCTTCAATCTCAATGTATCAGTTTGCAATTCCAGTGCAACTAGCTCTTTTATCTTTATTTCTTGATTTTTCTTCTACATCTTCTAACATTTTTTAAAAAAACGTGTTTCTATCTTCAATGATAAGGAACTTGCTTCTGACAAAAACAAGACTACTTTCATATCAAAACTGTGATAACTTACTAAATGGAAAGGGGGCCGCCGTGGCTCAGTGGTAGAGCGTTCACCTCTGGTGCTTGGGGTCCCGGGTTCGATCCCCGCCAAGTGAACTTTGTGGTGGACAAACACCGTGTGCGTGGGTTTTCTCGGGGTTCTCCCGTTTCCTCCCACTTTCTTCATTCCACCATTTCATTCATTACTCATCATCACCGTCTCCTTTAGCCTAATCCGCATAACCGTGGGACGTAAAACTCAAAGATTTCATTTCATTTTTTTCACTAAATGGAACAAATATTCACTACTATTGGAGAATTGAATTCTTGCATTTGACAACAATCAAGCAATTTGTGCTCGGATTTATTCGACCATTTGCTTTAGCATTGTCCATGTGGCCTTAAACTAATGCAACCTAATCATAATTTATGAATGTAGTATTCAAATAGAAGGTCAGCTTAGTAAATGTAACTACCATCATCATGAAGTCTGTTTCCAACAAGAAATATTTAATTTAAATAATATACTTATGACAGATTTTGCCGGACCATCCAAGCTTGCCGTTCCACGCAAATGCACGTGTTGCATATATATAGTGGCGTATTTAGGGTGGCTTCCGGGCTTAAACACCCCCCCCCCCCGAAATCTTACTTACTATAGTAAAGTATATGAAATATCTTGCAGAATTTTCACACTTTCAGGCAAAGCCCCCCCGAAAGTTAGCAAAGCCCCTCCCGAAACAAAATCGTAAATACGCCACTGCATATATGGTAGAGCCGGCTCTTCATATGTTTAGTCGACAAATTATTTATATATGACATTTAGAAAAATACTATTAGGCAAATTAGTATTAGTTTTTACCTTTAGACAAGTTATTGGAATTTTATATTGTTCGTGACATTATTTTCGTACTTATTAAAGGCCTGCTTTCACGAAAAAACAAAATTTCATTTCTACTTTTATTTCTTAGTTGATATTGATGAAAACTGCTGAAACCCGAATTGTTAATAGGTATGGTATTCATGTAAATTGTAAAATATTTGTAGCGTATCAGTATCTAGCGTTTAATTTATGTTGCATTATACGGTGATTACACCTACATAAAAATATTTCATACTTACATAGACGTAAGATGCATTACAAATGACTATTTGAAAAAAAAACGAAATTTAGAAAAAAAACGAGAGGCAATGTTTTTTTTTTCTAAAAAAAAACGTACATTTTTGAAAAAATACGAACCTTTTTTTTTTTTCTATTCACAACACTAATCTTCACGGTAATAAGATTTGATAAATCCGCAATGAAAATATTGTCAAACATCAAAATCGAGTTGTAACCAGGGGTGAAAATTGATCTGAAAAGGTTGGAGAACGCAAGACGTCATGTCAGCCCTTGTGCCTATCTTTGTCCACTATATTTTTTAGGAAGTGGAGGCAGGCCCGTATCCAGGGGGGGTCTAGGGGGCCTCTCCCCTAAATTTTTGCGGGCCCCCTCTAAAATTTTCACGGTAGGCTTGCAAATGAACTATAATATGGTTGGATCGCCCCCCCCCTAACTTCAGCCGGGTCCCCCTACAATTTTGGGCTGGCTACCGGCCTGAGTGGAGGGACGCCATGGATATTTTTGGAAGTGGGAGATGACGTCCCCCGTGTTTTCCTTCACTTTTAACTCTGGTTGCAACAAACGACACGCCATCGTTTCAGGGTAGCTTTCGAAAAAAGACTTTAATGAAAGGAGGTGTGTGTGTGTTATTATTATTATTATTATTATTATTATTATTATTATTATTATTATTATTATTATTATTATTATTATTATTATTGATGTTGAATTGTTATCTTTCTTTTTTTTAATAGCCCATTGACTTATATGAGGAAGTATTTTTCTTTTAAATAGACGAGATTTTACTCATTCAATTTTACTAATTTCTTCTTCTGGCCTATTTAAGGGTTCTTTGCTTTAAAAATATTCAATGTAATATTGTTTTAGTTTTTATTTATATATATTAAAATTACATAATACAGTGGTTAAATTTCGCATAGAATACATTTAAAGATCTCACGAAGAAGTAGTCAGTAAAATTAACTGGCTAAAATTCTTTGCTTCCTCATATAAATTAATGGGCTGAATAACCATTATGATGCAAGTTATCAACATTCCTAAGAGCTACTCTTGTTTATTGGGATTTAAAGAAGCTATAATTAAATAATACATAATTATTTCGCTCGACTTTTCTATGAACGCACAGCTTCATTAGTTGTTAGTAAATAAATTTCCTACTTCGGAAGGTCAAGTAGTTTCCTTATTCTATGATCTCGCACACACAGACACACACAAAAAGCTTGGGTCATGGAAGTTGTTACTAAAACAACAAAAACAAATACCTGCCTCTCATAATAGCCATGAAAAAGTCGGTTCTCTATCGAAAGGTGTTTGAAGTCCTCTGGACAATAAAATGACAGCTCAGACCTCAAGAATGTGATTTTTCATTTTGTAAAGTTGTTTAATTCTTCCTTTACAATTCTGCACATGGAATGAATTTCTTTCTTTTTCTTTTTCTTTCTTTTTTTTTTGACTCTAGAGCAAATTAGTCCACGTGAGTGTGAAGTGAGCGCGGGCTCGCACTCAACTGAGCTCACACTCACTAGCGCTCGCGCTCACCAGTCTCAACTGGACTCGCGATCACTTCTCCCAACTGGGCTCGCGCTCACTCGCGCTCGCACTCATTAATCTTATCTGGGCTCGCACTCACTCGGGCTCGCGCTCATCTCTCTCGACTGGGCTCGCACTCACTCGCGCTCGCGATCACTTCTCCCAACTGAGCTCGCACTCACTCGCGCTCGCGCTCACTTCTCCCAACTGTGCTCGCGCTCACTCGGGCTCTCGATCACTTCTGTTAACTGAGCTCGCGCTCACTCGGGCTCGCGCTCACAAATCTCAAGTGGGCTCGGGCTCACTCGGGCTCGCGCTCACTTATTACATTGGGGATCGGGCTCACTCGGGCTCGCGCTCAGTTATTGAGCCCGAGCCCGGTTGAGCGTGAGTGCCGAGCTCACGAGCGTCGGGCTCGCGAGTTTGGACACCTATGCTCTGCACAAACCATCTTCCAACCAGCTGTTTCTTGCTACAATCCCTTTGCCTGGCAACACGTCTTTCCTTTCTTTCCTTCTTTTGAAATCTTTTAAACAGCAGGCGGTCTATTGTTCCGACCCGCACCAAATACGCTCGAGCTGACGTTTTCTCAGCGATTTTATTGCTTTCGCGTTTGTGATTAGCCATCTACATTTAAATACATGGTCAGCGTATTCCAAGAGTACGCATGAGCAATAAATACGCTTTGCGATCGCCTCAAACAGGCGGGTACTTAGACTGGACTGCAACTGAACACGTGTGGTTTATTGTTCAACAGCCCTGCAACTCTGCAAGTAAACAAGTTACCACCGAACGGAATCTGTAATCAGAGGTCCCTACAGAGGTTCAGACTTTTCTTTACTGAATGGTATTCCTTTTTTATAGTAGGCAATAAAAATAGAAGAACAATATTACTTTTCTGCGGCAATGTGTCATTTATTTGAGCAAAGCTATGGTAGTCAAATTTTGCAGACACTCCTCAAATAACAGGAAGAATCCCACAGCTACGTACAGTTCTCTGCTTTCACGAAATATTTACATGTGTGACACTTTGCGTGCTGAAATTATTATTATTATTATTATTATTATTATTATTATTATTATTATTATTATTATTATTATTATTATTATTAATAATAATAATAATAATAATAATAATAATAATAATAATAATAATAATAGTGAATATCTACAATATATTATCATTATTCATACTTTATCTTATTTCTGACAGCAGTGTTACATACATAATTTTGTCTTCTTCAATCACAAGCCATTGTTGTGCTTATCCGATTCAAATCTCTCCTCCATATCGTTCTGCCTATTTACTCAGTAAAGTACTACTAGACTAATATTCATTCACAACAATTCTTTGATCCAATACTTGATCCAATTTGTTTTGTATATACCCAATTCATGCCCAGTTCCATCTAAAGAGACTAGTGTAAAAACAATTTTGTTCCCGAGCGTTATAGTAGTGTATGATTGAATTCCGGATATATGAAGGCCCATAAATATGTTTTAACTTGTGTGTATGCACACATATTTGTGACCCCCGATTTCTCCCATTTAGCTGAACATAATTAAGATTTATTTTGCATTAGTTTGTTTGCCGCCCACCGTTAGAATTTGATGAAATTCTATTTGTTTTACCACCCTCCCTCCACCCTCTCAATTTGTTGTGTTATTTTGTTTTATGTGTATTTTAGGTACATTATTTAGAGATATTTAGTGAAAATGGTGAATACTAACATTATGGCACAAGCTCGTCTTACGTCTCTAGATTCTATTGTGCTCCCCACATTTTTTCACGGCAAGTATGGGGAAGACGTTATTCGTTTTTTTGAGTATTTCGAATCTTACTGCGTCATTTATGAGTTTAATGCAGTAAAGAAGCGTCATTTGCTTCCATATCTATTAAGGGACGGAGCCTTAGCGTGGTTTCTAACCTTAACTAGGACAGAAGAATTTGTGAACTTGTCGTATGTAGACATAAAGAGACGAATGATCACACTATTTGGAGGTTTTGTGGTTAAGAAGGTGACGGAACATACTATTCGTTCCAGAGATCAAAAAGAGGAGGAACCTATTATGAAATATATTTATGAGAAGCTAGATCTCATACTTAGTTTCGATAAAGCCATGCCTATTCAACAACAAATTAATTTCCTTATTGAAGGGTTACTGCCTCAGTATTTTAAGCTTACATGCAACAAATCGTTTCCATCCGTTGATGCGCTATGTGAGTTTTTATTACAAGAACAGTCAGCTGAGCTAATAGTGAATTATAAAATGCTCATTAAAGCCAATTCGAAAGAACGAATCTTGCAGTTTAGTACACCGGAATTTATCGCTAAGATAGCTGATGTTTCATTGCGCTATAATTCTCATGTTTCATTTCCTCTCGAACAACAACAGGGAAAAAAAGAAATGCTTGCACGTTTGCATTATCATATCTCATCCGTTGGGAAAGAATGCGGTGATCGACAGTCAGTAGATTCTATTCCGTCTCATCAACAGAAATGTAACTCTTTTTCTTCCTTTTGTCCCTCTGAATGTAAGAGTGCCAATAATAATAATAATATGCATGATAGAATGGGCTCTGCGACGAATACTTGTTATTCCTAAGAACGAACAGAACAAGCGCAAACAGAATCATAGTACGTCTCCTGCGATTAACAAAATACACTGTCCGGCCAAAGCATTAGTGTGCAACATGGCACAATTCAAGGGAAGTGATAATTGTAATGTTTTACCTAGCGGAAATAGTTCAGGGAATAGTGAGAGACCTGCTTTTAAGACTCACACGATAACTACGCCTATTGTTAGGGATAGGATTCTGCCTTGCATCAAAATTACTATTGGAAATAAAGAGTATAAAGCATTGTTGGACTCTGGGAGTCAAATTTCAATTTGCACTAGGGAACTCCTTCCTCCGAACACTAGACTTGTTAAAAGACGTACTATCATCCGTGGCATCTCGGGTAAAGGACTTGAAACTAACACGTTAGCTGTGCTGAAGTTCAAAATTGACGGCTATTCATTTACGCATACTTTTAGAGTTGTAGACAAATTTGCATCTTCTGTTTTGTTGGGGAACGATTGGTTACTCCCTCAACATGTCACTATTAACCAGGATATTCACGTAGTTCATATAGTTAGGTTTGGGAAACCTACTGATCACGCGCTACCTGAAAGTCATGCTATAGGCACAGTTTCCGAACAAACAGCGAACCTAATGCAAGCGTATTTCATAACGGCGAAATCTGTTACTTTGCCCCCAAATTCCAGTGTTTCAGTACCTGTTCGAAAAATTAATGATTTAGTGGGAGTTAAAAATATTTTGCAACCCAATGAGAAAATCTGTTCTAAAGCCGAAATCTTTGTTAATGAGTCTAGAGTGGATCCTGTTAATCCTGTCATTAGAGTAGTCAACCCAAAGAACAAAAAGTTGTGTTTAGAGAAAAATCTTCATTTAGGTGAAGCTATTGACATTAGGACGGGTGCACATTATCCAAATGATACAGATAGTGTTCAAAATCATGGTTTAGCCAGTAAACAAGACAACAATAACTTTCCTGCTGGTTTTGATGTCAAGCGTGTGGACATTAACCCTCAACTTTCGGACGATCAGAAGCAAATGTTTTATTCTGTTATAGAGGAGTATAAGGATTGTTTTTCTTGGTCAGAGGATGATTTTGGAGTGGCCAAGGGCTACGTACATGAAATTAAAATGCTAGATAACGTCCCAGTTCACACCAATCAGTTTCCTATCCCCTTCCACTTAAGAGAAGAAGTTAAAAAACAGATTGATACTTTGCTCAAACAAAAGGTTATTAGGAGGTGCATCTCGAGTTACAACTCGCCAATTCTTCTCGTGAAAAAGAAGTCTGGATCGTATAGATTTTGTTTGGATTGTAGAGCGATCAATTTACACATTGCACCAGACAGTTTTCCTGTACCGTCGATAGAAGACATTCTTTCGCGTCTTAGTAAGTGTCGCTACCTGTGCTGCTCGGACTTGCTCAGTGTTTTTTTCAAGTGAAAATCGCGGAAGAATACCAACACGTCACTGCCTTTTCAATCCCAGGAGCTGGTTCATTTTGTTTTAGAGCACTCCCACAGGGCCTTATCACGAGTTCCGCTGGTTTAAACAGATTAGTGAAAATGACATTGGAAGGATTAGAATCTGAACAAATTTTCGGGTACCTTGATGATTTTTTGGGGGTGGGAACACTTTTGAGGATGTTATCAATCTCAAATTATTTCAACGAATTAGAGAACGTGGTCTTAAACTTGCACCAGAAAAAACGAAATTGGCTTATTTTTCATTAACAGTTTTGGGACACGATATTTCGTACGATGGCTTGCGAATTTCCAAGAAAATAACTGACTCCATTAGTAATTATGAACGTCCGAAGACGAAAAAACATGTGAAGAGTTTTCTAGGATTAGCTAGCTTTGTAAGACGATTCTTACCTAATTTTTCTGAAATTGCGGAACCTTTGAACTCACTTCTCAGAAAGGATGTACCGTTTAAGTGGACACAAAAACAACAAGATGCTTTTGAGAAAATTAAAGACCTTATCATAAAATCGCCATATTTGATGCATTATAATCCGAAACACCCTGTATACTTGTTCTGTGATGCATCAACTCGTGGTCTTGCTGCCGTGCTCAAACAACCTATATCCTCTCCAGATGACCCAGAGTTAGCACCCATTGCTTATTGTAGCCGTAGCTTAAGTAAAAGCGAAAAATCTAGGCACCCTTACGAACTTGAACTTTTGAGTATTATATATGCCTTTCGATTCTTTCGTTACTTTTTACTAGGACGTCACTTTTTTTTTGAAAACCGATTGTAAGAGTCTTTTGTTTTTAAAGCAGACAAAAAATGTAGGCAAATTTGCTAGGTGGCTTAGTTTTATTGAACAGTATAACTTTACTGTGACACACATATCTGGGGTATCTAACATAGAAGCCGATGCACTTTCGCGTTTTTCTCGTGCCCCCAGGGACATTTCTGATGAGCAACAAAATGAGGAAGACCCTCGAGTATTTTGTTCCACTGTTACTGAGTGTAACAATATGCTAAGTGACGAGCCTTTTCTCAGAGATGAACAAATGAAGGACCCGTTTTATAAGGATATTTTTGATTGGTTAGAAAACAAGGAAAAGAAAAATCCCAAAATTGAAAGACAGGCATTTTATTTCACGGTTAAAGAAAGAATTTTGTATAGAAAACAAAAAACATCTAGTGGTATGAAATTTTTAGTTGCTGTACCTGTTTCATTACGCTATAAAGTTTTTGATGTGGCACATACTTCTGCCATTGGTTCAAGTCACGGAGGTTTTTCCAAGACATATGATCTTTTAGTGAAATTTGTGTATTTCCCTAATATGAAACAATATATCTATTAGAAATGCAAAGAATGTTTAATTTGCCAGTCCAGCAAAAATAAACCTGGTTCTGCTTATGGTACATTGCAAACGTATCCTCAAGTGCCGCCCTTCTATCGCATTTTCGTAGACATTGGAGGGGTGTATTCTTCGAGTAATATTTTGAGACACAAGTATTTGATTGTCGTTGTCGATGCTGCTACTCGGTATACTATTTGTGGTTCATTAGCAGATATAACAGCATCTTCTGTAAGTAGTTTTCTTTATGAAAACGTAATTTTGAAATACGGTATTTTCAAAGAATTAGTCACAGACAAAGGTCCATGTTTTACAAGTAATCTATTCAAGGAGTTGTGTGCGATGATTGGGGCTAAGATTCGATTTGTTAATGTTCAAGCTCATTACGCTAACGGGACAGCTGAGATAGCTATCCGAAACATTGAACAGAGACTGAAATCTGCGTTGTGTAATAAAGATCAAGGGAAATGGGTCGAACTTCTGCCATCTGTTGTGTTAGCCCACAATCTAACTGTTAATTTATCCTCTGGATACAGCCCTTTTGAACTTTTACATGGATTCAGATGTAGGATGCTACATGAAGCAATTTTGGACACCCCTTGTCAATTTCAGGACAATGCTGAACGCTTACAGCAACTTGGAGAAATACGAGACAAAGCCCATGATAAATGGTTCCAGAGACATAAGACGGCGACGAAATTTTATGACAAACGTCATTCGAAACCCAATTTCAAAGTCGGAGACAAGGTATTAATTTTAGACAGCACCATGAAGAAAGGTTCCACCAGAGCTTTCAGTGGACGTTATTTTGGTCCAGGAATCATTCAGGATATTGACCACCCAAATTCCTATTTTGTTAAGTTCAAGACTGCGCGAGGAAGATTCAAGGTTGATTCGATTGCAGTACAAAGATTGAAGAAGTACTACGAGAAACAGGAGAAGGAAAACGAGGGAGAGGGAGAAGATGACGTTGACTTGGATATACAAGACGTTGTTGAGGATGCTACTGCGAATGCCTGCTGTGCCGAAGTACAGGAAGAGGAACAGAAGAAAGAAAAAGAAGTACACTATGAAATTGTTTTTAACCCTGCGGTGAACATGATAGAAAAAGAAGAAGATATTCCATCTGTGAATCTTCGTGAGATTGTGATTGCCAACCAATTACCCACTTGGGCTGAAACAGGGAAGAATTGTTCCGGTTTGAAACCGAAGTTTGGTGCCAATTCTGCAATCAACAAGAAAATCAGTGTTTTTCGAGGAGATATCGCTATGATTAAAGCTGACGCCGTTGTCAACCACACGAATGAATTACTTATTCCATTAGGAGGAGCAGATAGAAGTATCCAAGAAGCTGCAGGAGAAGAATTTCGTAAACATTGTGAGAAAATACGTTCTTTGAAGCCAGGACAAGTGAAGATTGCTCCAGGCTATAATCTCCCCACTGATTATGTATTATTGACGTGTGGTCCCAGAGATGCGAACAAGAAGACTTTGGAAAATTGTTATAACAATTGTTTTGATTTTGTGTTAAAAAATCAGCTTTTAACTGTGGCTTTTCCTTGCATCGCTGCTGGTGCATTTCATTTCCCTAAGGAACCTGCTGCGAGAATTGCATTGCTGAGTACACGAAAATTTTTAGAGGATCATGTGGCCAACGTAGACCGTATTGTATTGTGTATTTTCGACAAGGAGAATTGGGATCTCTATCAGCGTCTTTTACCTGTGTATTTTCCCTTGGAAGAAGGAAAAGGAGCGGAAGCTGTTTCTCTGCAATGAAGTTTTTTTTTAAAAAAAAAGAGGAAAAAAAGAAGACGGTTCTCAAAGGAAGATTTGATGGATTAGGAACATCTATGAAGTTGGTAACGAATTTTGTTTTGACACTGGCCATGTCATTATGGAATTTGTTTTGGTTTGTTTGTGTTTCTAAGTCTTGCCGGCAATAACAATTACTACAAAGATAAGGAGAAAGAGGAGTACTCGTATAGACATCATTGTTTTTTTTTAGATACTTAGAACTGTTGGTTAACTTTGTAGAACACGTTCTTTTTCTTGGTTATCTTATCAACAGCTTATGAACTGAATAAATTAGTATCTAGGCACCAAATCAACATCTTGTTGATACATTATGTTTTGTAGAAGAAAACTAGGGAGATAGATGCAACTATGAATTGATATGTGTATGCTATCTATGTTATGATAGTGATGAAGAAGGAATTCTTACGTTTTTTGCATTTTTCAAGATGCATTTTATGATATAAATGTGGAAGTAAAGAATGCAGTTTTTCTTTCCCTGGATTTTTTATTTGATCCTACGATTTGTTATTAGTTATTGGGAACATACTCAGTCAATGTATTCTTTTCAAAGGAATATACACTGTTACAACCTCTTGCATGATTTTAGTGATTCTTTTGAATGATCGATTTTTCATCACCTGCAGTGTATATAATAAATTTGTGTATTTCATCATGAAGATGACTTGGGATTTATGTATGATGAAGATTTGTGCTTATTTGATGTATATTTTTGTATATTTGAAGATTCGACTTGATACCACATTTTCCTGTGGGCATACGTACTTTTACTTTTGTACAAAAAAAAGTTTTTTTTTTCTTTTTTTTCTTTTAGCGCATATTTAGTTAGGGATTTAGGAATATGTTTGGTGATAGTCTGTCATGTTGATTTCTTTTAAGGTTTTAATAGCCAGTGCAGAGGGCTATAACTCTGCCAATACGTCGGTCATTGTGGAACTAAATTCTCCACAATTCGTTTTTCTAAAACCTGAAATCAACATTCTTTTGTGTTGTTTTATCTATTCTTTCTATGGGTAGCTAGATTAATTTTTCCTCTACCGCGTAATCATTATTTTGATTATAGAGTTACAATTTTATTGGAATTCGAGCTTTTATTTACTATATATAGATATATACGCATGGATTATGATTTAGTTATTACTTTTGCATTTTTCCCCATGATTTTTCGTCGATTTTTTTTCATTCCATTATTTTATCCAATTATTCTCCCTATTTTCGAATATTACGTGTTTTGGGCAGTCATTGACTGTATCCCCTAAATTTTGTGATGTTACTATTATATACCTGTCTACCCTACTCCTATAATCTACTTGTACTGAATAAACTTTCCAGTTATGTGATGTGTAAGGACATTGTACCTGTGATTTCCAGATCTACATTTTGTGCTTAGTGATGCTGTGTTTACAACATCAACCTTGCCGTGCTTACGTCATTTGGCATTGACTGTTCTGCTGTCAACTGTGTTAGTGTGTGAACATTTCTGCTGTACTCATCATTTCTTATCATATGATTCTTTTCAGACTATATTTGCTGCTGTGTTTTTCTCATGAGGACAGAATCAAACTACAAAGATGCTTAAGCCTTTTTTTTAAAAAAAAAAAAAAACAGAAATTCTAAAAAGTGATTTGTTTTGTTTGTTTCCGAAATGTTTTCATTCGGGACTTTGATTTCAGGGGGGGATGTGAAGATATGTGTATTTAAATACATGGCAAAGTATCTTATTTTGAACAATGGGACATTTTATTTTAAAAGAACATTACAATGAAAAGAATAACTATTCATTTTAAGTTAAATCACCTTTCGACTTTTTTTTCTAAGTTCATTTGCCTTTGCTGTCTGTCATTTACTTCTTACGTTTGTAATTTCTCAATTAATAAAATAACAGATTGCTTACCCGTCTGCATTCCTATCATCACCTTACCTTGGTTAATCTACAAGCATGCAGTTTCTTCATCGAGACGCAAATCAGAGTGAATAACCCAGGACATGAACCCGGAAAGAAGGCCATACAAAATCAATTGAGAGACTTTTGGAAGGGACAGTCGACATGGAGCGAGGGACGAGTTAGAATGTAAACCGCGAGCTTCATTTTGAAATTTACGTTTGATAGCCTTGCTCTGTCTTATAGAGCACCTTTGTTTCGGCTAACGCCAGATAGCCATCTACGACGATGTATTGCTTTTTAAGAAGAAGTTTTAAGTTTATCTAAAATTGCGGTCTTCGTAAAGTTGGTTTCTCAGTCCGGGTTTCGCCGACCCTTAACCTTGGTTACTTGGAAGAACGGACAGCCAGACAGAGAGATGAACGGACATCAACCCGCTGGAGGAATCGTCGAGAAGGCAACCATCATACCCGCAAGTAAGTGCAAGTAGGTTAACCTATCCTGAAAGTTACTCCCTTCTTACTCCTTTACATCCCCTTTTACATCACAGTCTGTTTCTTTTGTACGCGTTGGATTTTATTTAAATGCAACCCAGGTTGGATCCCGTACCTCGTATCTTGTTAAGTTCAATGTATACAAAATCCTGGGCGCAACTTGTCGGTTCTGTCATCCCCAAACACGACATTTTTAAGTATATAATCTGAGCCTTCAGACCGACAAGGGGCGACTGCACAATATTACGTTGTTATTGTTTATTTACTATAAGCTACCAGATACATCCTCTGTAATAATACAACTACTTTACACTGTAGTAATCAACAGATGAAAACATTGGAAAAGGAATGGAAGGAAGGTCTCCAGAGCCTTAGATCAAGGTACTAACTTAGCATTTGCCCAGTATAACAGAGGAACAACCCTGGAAAATCCTCAGTCAGGATGGCTGGTCTCCGAATTCGAACCCGGTATTATCCAATTGCGAAGCAAGAATCCTAACAAGTAGCCTGAGCTCGCTCCGCATTATTATTATTATTAATTATTTAATTAACGTAATGTTTCAAAATTAGTGGAAATTAAACCGTACTTTCTTTATTGCTGATGTTATAGTTAATAAGCCTACATGAGACATCAGTCTCCCATCAAGAAAGAATACTAGAACTGGAATTCAGGAAGCGGGGTGAAGAGATTAATGAGGATGAGGAAACTATGTACGATGCAAAAACAGTAATTATGACCGTCACAGATATATTCACTTACATACGTCAATTAATATTTCTCTGATATAGTGCACTTTTACTTTCTATAGTGGCAGAAAAATGGCCAGCTTTTGTAAACGAACACACGTGCGTATAGGCGCAATGTCCGTGCAAAGAAACATAGGTAAAACTAGGAAAAAATAGGGAAATCAAGGGGAAAATGATAAATCGCCCTTCAACTTAAAAAAAAAAATAACTAACTACTATCCATTTTTATAAAGATAGGCCCCTGACTTCGCGGTGCTGCCGTGACGTTCAGTCCAAAGTTATATTGCATTGTCGTACCTCGTTGGAATTGCTGGAATGTTGTCTTTTCAATACTTAAGACATACAAATTTTCTTTGTACTATGTAGTGAGAAAAAAATAAAAATTAATGAAAAAGTGCGTATTTTTCGTACTTTTTTGGTAGATCAATGTTTATAGGACTATATCTCAGAAAGGAGATCACATGAAATAATTTCCTGTGTACAATAGGTAGATGCATCTATTAACTGTAAGTTGTGAAAAGTTCAATTTTCATCACTTGATACTTTTTGTGTAATTAAAACAAATGTACGACGCTCTGATCTCTTTTACCATGGTAGGTAGAGAAGCGTACAAAACACTGTTCGAAAATATGGAAGTCTAGTGTTCCAAATATTTGAAACTATTAACTAAAAAGGTTTAGTTGGTAGAGTATTTATTTTTTAAAGATTTTTTTTTTACTTCAACATATTTTCTGCGTTAAGCGGTGAGCCATGTTGCAGCCCAATCTTTAAATTCCCCGCGTTTATATGAAGAAACAGCATACAGTAAGTGGAAGTGCGGCACCCCTGTCGTACAGTGTTGTCGCGTTCAGGAAGCCTGTAGCGCGAAGCCTACTTTATAAGAATGTAATAGGAAAAAAAATATTTATTATAACCTTTCACAACATCATAAAAATAATAATAATGAATTACACATCTCAATGTAATCGAAATAAAACGTTGAAGTAAAACATCCAAAAACTCATATCTTAATCTATTTACTTCATTCACTTTCGTAATGGGTTTGTTGACTCATCGCTGCTCCTGCTATCTTCCTGAACACTTATTAACAATGGCTCCATTTCTACCTCAAGATCTATCAGTATACACATTTTCCAGCTTACGAACATGTTAAAGGTTAAAAAGAAATGTAGCCTTGGCAATCACGTGTTAACCCAAGTTCTGCGATCAATTCCCCTGCCGAATGTACAGTAACACAGAATAGGTCCTTTGTCTTCTTTCAACGAAAGAAAACAATGCAATGAGTAGCTGAGGAGGGCTGTACTTGCGTCTAATCACGTCGCACTGATTACGTCTTCAACACTTCTCTTCGGTTCGTAGGCGTCAAAAACTTACACACGCACTCAAACCATATGGGTTCATTACAATGAGACGGACGAATGGGCATTTATATTTTCCTGAGTATATCTCGCGCTTTTTGATTTTATATCTATATCTATATCTATCTATCTATCTATCTATCTATCTATCTATCTATCTATATATATATATATATATATATATATATATATATATATATATATATATATATATATATATATATATATATATATATAAAATATGGATATTCCTTCACGAGCGGCGGTATTACAAAAAGAAGAGGCAAAATTTTTAGCGATAAATTGCAGAACTGATGAATGACTCCAACTCAGACGCTTATGAGTTAGTAATGAATAGTAATGACATTGATTATTCTGTGCTCAGTGGCGTATTCGGGAGTGAACAAGGTAGTAACTCGGTTTCAAGTGAACCTGAGGCTGCGCCGGGAAAGAGAGAAAAAAAACATGTCGTTCCTATTCAAAGACAGATTCTGATGTAGCTTGGAGCGATAAAATTCAAGTAAACGCAAAACCACTGTTTAGTGGTGTCCCGGGAATTGATCAAAATGCTGGGTTATCTACAGAGTATTCCTCATATAAAGTGTTTCAGCTGTTTTTACCGATGAAGTTTTATAGTAAAAAAAAAAAGTTGAGTTGAACGTCCTGTTGAGCAGTGAGGCTATATGAGACGTGGACCTACTGATTAACGTGGAATCCAAACTACAAATACGTAGCATCCGTAAGGGAAAGGAAGTTTTTAATAAATGTTAGCGTTTGTTGCAGGGATGCAAATAACCACTCGCCCGGGGCGTGTGGTTCATCGGTGCGGGCGAGTATTTAATATCATACGGAAGTTAAGTAAATTATTTTTATTATGTGATGTGGGCTAGTAACTTTTTTCTTGGGCGAGTAAACTTTTGTTGCTTATTTGCATCCCTGGTTTATTGCCTGATATATAAAGTTGGACTTTGCGTGGGAAAATGCTTCGAAATGTACAACACTAAAGAGAAGTACTGGGACTCCTAGATCTGGAAACAGATTTTCTGTGAAGTGTAAACTCAATATTACATATCAACTAAGGTTGTATCGTATAATAAAGTTTGTGCTTGTATTTGTTTCTGTGAATGTGTATTTTATATTGCGTGCAGTAAGTTAAAAACTGACAAAAAGCAACAAATTTTCGAGGAAAGTCACATGCAAATCGAAACAAAATAAGAGTTCGCTTTTCTAATTTTGAACATTTGGCACATTTACTGTATATCTTGTTAATTTCCAAGAAATTTGTTTAAAATCTGTGGAGACTAAATTTTAAAAATATCTAAAAAAAAGTGCCGGACAGTGTGCGTGACAAGTTTAAATACCCGTCCGGCTGAGAGTGTATAAGCGCCAGGAAAATGTGGCAACGTAGCACTCCGTATAAACTGCGATAGCGAAGGGCGCAAAGCAGAGAAAATCATAATGTCATATTTGTTATTGTTTATCTTTTAAAACAAATCGAAACAGTTTGGTTGAAAAAGCTACTTTAAGATCTTTCTAAAAGTTTTTTCAGATTGTTAATACACCGCAGCAATTCAGAGATAATGATGTCTCACTTTTTAGTGAATAACAGAAAAATTACTACATGTTGAGTAATGAAATTTTCAGAACTTACAGGTAATATATGCATCTACATATCGTGCACAGGAAATTATTTCATGTTATCTCCTTTCCAAGATATAGTCCTATAAACATTGATTTATCAAAAAAGTACGAAAAAATACGCACTTTTTCATTAATTTCTATTTTTTTCTCACTACACAGTACAAAGAAAATGTGTATGTCTTAAGTATTGAAAAGACAACATTCCAGCAATTCCAACGAGGTACGACAATGCAATATAAATTTTGACTGAACGTCACGGCAGCACCACGAAGTCAGGGGCCTATCTTTATGAAATGGATAGTAAAGCGAATTTTATTCAAAAGATTGTTTTTCCTTAGTGATTAGTTGTGCTAACTATGAACATGAATTAAAAAGAAAACAAGTTGCTAGCTCTGAGTTTCGAAAACTAGTTGGAAAGAAAATATTGGATAAAATTTAATAATAAAGAAGGCATTTATAATAATTAAAACAAATTAAATTCTTGGCACGACAGTCCTTTGGTTCCTACCAGCGGGCTTACGTTCAAAGTGGGGATGTGTAGTCAACGCATCGACACCCGAAGTCCCTAATGCCGGCTTTCTAGACTGCAGTCCGCTACCTTTTACTTAAGATAACTCCCCAATTGTCCTCACGATGCTGGGTCAACATCGAAATTGTTGAGTGCCTCTCCGGAAATTGAACCCATGCCCACGGGCACCGAAGGCACGCTCTCCGTCTTCTATAGACGAAAAGCTATAGTTGCCCACATTATCTAATACAGAAATAAGTTCTCATTCTCTAATAGCTGCTGATGGTGATAGTCAAGGTTCACCGAAGCATGATCCCAAACCCAAACTGAGATATTGATGTCACTGGAACGCCTGAAAAATCATTGTGGGTAAGTGAATTGCCCACTTGTCAGGATGAAGGGTGATGGTGATGTGAAATGCGGGTCTGTCAGAGGTACAGTACTACTTATGATAATTGGATTTTTAATATTCTATGTTGCCATAAACCCTGTTCAAGAACATAACTGTTAATCTTAGCTTTGAAAATGTTACATAAGGAGTTTTATTGCTATCATTAGGTTGCATTAGGAATTATTGGATTTATTTTAACGCTTAACTTTTACATCTCTTCTGATTTACGAATATTTAAATCGCGATTATCCCCTTAAGGTCAATTAGTAATATTTTAAATCATTTCGAACCAACTTTATATATGGTTAGTCTTGTAATATGGGAATAATTGAGACCAGATGCAGTCTACACGCTAAGTCCAAAAGAATCTTGGCCGACCCCCTGATTAAACCACGTCTTTCAGCAAGCCGATACCCACATGAGGAAATCTTCTGTTCAGTGTGAAAGCTTCCATAAGAACCAGCATTCTAATCAGTGAAATGTGTTTTGCTAATTTTTATTCAATGTGAGCGTAAGCTCTTAACTCCGATAAACAAGAATATTTGTATCCTTCCGCTTGTCACAAATACGATTGGCTAGTGATGTATCACTCCCACTCCCCACGGGGAGGAGCAAATTATGCACGTGCATTTTGACAATACTGTCTCGTGTTGTCCAGATACAGCAGCAGCAGAAAAGAAAGAAAAGAAACTCGAAAGATTTTTTAAAAATAAAAAAAGTATTTGAATCTCGCTCGTAAACAATTGTTGCTTAGTGAATAAAGGTTTGCCTTGTTGGTGTTTCACCACAACACTCGCGGAACCTGGATTCATGCCAGTCATCTTTCAGACTTTAAAAGCAGAACACCCGTCCACAGTTGAGTTGGCGCCATAATTACTGCGCATGCTTAGTGTTTATTTCTATTGTTTCGTTAGCCACACTCGATTGCAGTATTATTAGATAATCCGTATTATATTTTTGTCATCTATAATAATATAGCAGTTTTATATGAAGCTTCATAGTAAAAATAATAATGCAATCACATGAACTATTTTGCGGAGGAGTACAAGCGTTGGTAGGACAACAGCAAATCTGCGAGATTTAGTTTCACCTGGCTTTGTTTATCGCAGTTTAGAGCTTACGCCGAATAATGTATAACTTTATTGCTAAAAAAGAAAAGGCATTTATTTCAAACAAGTCGCCATTACAGTTTTCGTACTTGAACACAACACTCATGAAAAGTCATGTTAAAGCGCGACTTGCCCCTGAAAAAGAATATTTATCTGTTTTTAGTTTCTCGTGTTCCCCAAAGTACATGAGAAATTAGTGCAAAGCCTTCCGCTTGCATTACCTAGGTACAAACGGCTACGATCTTCGTACTAGCACTTGTTTCGGTTTCCAGATCTCAAATATTTATCTTTCAGCCTGATTCTATGTATGAATCCGAAATTTCAAATCTAGATAAGGGGCACCAAAATTCATAGTTTATTCTCGGTGCTCATATTGTGATTTACTAAATAATTATTAAATCTAATTGTAAGGTATACATTTGATATTTTGAGCAGACTGAGCAAGATAAATATACGTAAAAACTAGTCAATACTTGTCTTAACTGTTTATGTTTTCTTAACTGTCAATGAAATAGGTGTATTGAGGATTTCAAATATTCGAGTTTTGTAGTCCGGTTTCAAATATAAATATGTGTGTATTTCATCTCGGTCCTGCAATCGGGTGGGCCTAGATTCGACATTCAAACTTTCATCCGGATCAAATCAGATTTTTTCTTTTTTTCTTTTCTTTTTTTTTAGTAAGGCAAGCATTTGATCTTTAGTGTAGAATGAAGGAGACAAATAGACTTGTCAATATTCGTCTTAATTTTCTGTTTTCTTCTTCACTGTCAGGACTTCGTGAAATTACTTTCGGCGAATTTTTGATATTCAAGTTTATCACAATTTGGGTGGGATGTGGGTTTGGATAAGAATCAAGATCTGAGATCCGGATTTCGGATCCAGATCCGAATTTCGAACCTAGATCCGAAATCCGGATCCAGATCCGAAATCCAGACCCAGATCCGAGATCCGAAATCCGAGATCCGGACCCAGATCCGAGATCCGGATCCAGATCCGAAATCCGAGATCCGGATCCAAAGGATCCGGACCCAATCAGATCCGGATCTTCGGATGCGACCAGATCCGGATCCGGCAATCCCTAGTTCAAACCCGGACCAAGGATTTTTTATTTTTATAAAAAATAATACTCAAAAAAGTGATTTACTTACCTTACGTGTGCAGTTTTGCTATACGATGCTACTGTATAACTAGGAGTGGTAGTAAGAGTAGAAGTAGTAGTAGTAGAAATGGGTTACAAGCCCCGTTTGGCTCGTTTTGTTCCACGTTGACTGCTATGATATAAATTTAACCTCAGCTCCTTCTTCAATATTTTTCTTCTTCAATTCCAACAAAGTGAAAATTTTCTTCTGTTGCTACTATAAGACACAATACATACACCAGAAGGCTTGGACAATCGCAAACTGCAACCAATCAAAAACTTGTTTTAGTTTCTATGGCTAGGGTCGAGGATGAAGAAAAATATGCTGTTCAGAAAATGCTGTCTACAATTGCAGTGAGCAGAGTTTGTCGGTAGGTCAGAGTAGATCATGATGGGTGGTAGGTCGTAGAGAGTCACATACTGTTAACCCACGATACACTACCCACTCAGAAACTCGACTCACTTGACCCACCGACCTACTGTCCCACTCCAACTATGGTGGAACACGTCTAGTACCTAGATTGTAGTTCATGTTATTATTGTCTCGTGAAATCAACTGCCATTATGTAGTTCAAATTTAGAAATAAAACTGCTATAGTGCACTCTTTCCGCCCATATATATATATATATATATATATATATATATATATATATATATATATATATATATATATATATATATATATATATATATATATATATATATATATATATATATATGGTTTTAATGAACTAGACGACAAACTGTCCTATGAACCTGTGGAAAATTGCATAGTTTCAGAGCTGTGGCTGTCCAAAACCGCGAAAATAATTTTAAGAGGCCCATTTCGAATTCGAGAAATCGTGGAGTGGCGGTTCTTATGAGCGTAAAGGAAGCCATACATACACAATCCTAAAATGCATATTTCATTAATGTTCAATGGGTGTGATGAATATTTCCTGCAGGTTGAAATTCCGAGACATGCCATCAACCAATTTTTGAAATACGCTCTGACTTGATGATTGGTCCAAAGTAGACAAACGATATGCCTTGGCAGCAGTAACACGGAATCCTTCCTTTGGCGCGAAGTCGGAAGTGTTAAGAATCGTCAACAGCATTGTCTCTCGTCCTCGGAAAAAAGAATGCTGCGATTTTTCTTTCATGCTTATAAGTGAAGAAAACGTGAAAAATACCGTAACGAAATACATCGCATCACACGTTATTCCGAACACAAAAACCATGGAGCTGCAGGTTCCTAACACTTCCGACTTCCTTCCAAAGCACTGGGTGTCGATTGTTATCAAGGCTTACCTCCTGTCTCCTTTGGACCCTCCCTGAAATCAAGGTATATCTGAAAACTCTATTGAGCGGATATTTGAGAATTATACCCTGCATGGAATACTTTTTACACCCATTGAAAATTGATGTAATATATATTTTTTAATTGTGCATGCGTAATTTCATTTACGCTGATAACGACCACCATCAACAGTTCCTAGAATTCGAAATAGGGCCTGTTGAAATTTAGCTTTTTCGCGATTTTGAACAGCCCTAGCTCTGAAACTATGCAATTTTCGGAGATAGATCCATATCAACTTTTTCTCTTATCTTGATGTGAGGAACAACAAAGACAAAGTTTGGTGGGTGATTCCTGACACCAATATTCATGGGCGGTGATTAGGGGGGGGGGCAAAGAAAGGCAGTTGCCACCGCACTTTTTTAAATAACCCATTAATGTATATAGTTTCATTTGGAAATGTAAAGTTTTTGTATGTATTACTGGTTCATGGAAAAAATGGTACCATATAATACAGGGTTATTATAAATGATGGACCCATTTTTAAAAATTCGTAGTAATTAATGTACAAATCCAAAATGAACAATCTTTATACCAATGGAAAGAGGAAGGTTGAAAGTTTCGGTAGGAAATGATGGTTCCCGAAGCGACCGGTGCAGTTCGCGCGCCAATAGGCCGCCATTCGTTTCCTTCTCAGTTGTGAGTGAGATGGATACCGTAGAGCACAAGGTTTTCTGCGTTCTTGAGTTCGCAAGAAGTGAGTCACAGCGGGCATTTCGTGCAAAATTTGGTATTGAACCACCAACTAGAAAAGCATTAAGCGTCGGTTTACGCAACTTCAATCACAGCTGCCGTGCACTCAGTAACAGTAGATACAGTTGCTCGTGTGTGGGACGAGTTCAACTACCGCATGTTTGCCGTGCAGCAGACGATGGATACATTGAACATTTATAATGTATTGCAAAAAAAAAAAAAAAAAAATGAAACTTGCACTTTCCATTGGCATAAAGATTGTTCATTTTGAATTTGTACCTTAATAAATACACATCTTTAAAAATGGGTCCATCATTTATAATAACCTTGTATTTGCCGTTGCGTGAATACGTATTGGTTGTCTTTCCGTCGAGAAAAGGAAACTACAGGAATTGCATTTTAGTTGCCACAGAAAATAACCCAAAAATCAACCTATTGGAGCACAACAATTCCAGCATACATTCACTTCTTGCAAGGGCTCGATATGTTAGGCGCTTGAAACTAATTGAGAGAACATGCCGCAAAAAAAGTTATTCTTTAATTGCACAAAAATTTAGATCCTAAAATGACTTTTCTTCTTTCTAAAATAACGAATATTGATTAAAAAGAGCGTAATAAGAAACAACTTCTACCTTTACCATTGTTATGTAATGCAATATACGAGTGAAATTGTGTGTTTAGGGGTGTACGAGTGTATATACAATTAAATTTAGTGAATTCAATATAATTCTAGGTTTTAGCATTATTTTGTATAACTGGAGTATGGAGTGATTCAAAGTATTGCGTTTTGGTGTGTTCCAAGAAAGTGAAAACTGCACCTAATGGCAACTAACATGTTTCGGGATGTTGCAAAAGCAAATATTTCTTTAAATGTCGCAGCATGTGGTTGTAGTATTTACTGTCTTTCATTCTCTAAGAGTAATAACATACATTTAATAGCATGTCTGGAATTAAAAATATAAGTTGCTTATTAATCCCCAGTTTCAATATAACTTCTACAAAACAAGCCTCATTATTTATTACTATGATTAATATTATCCTTTCTACTTATTTGTTTTGCAAATTTGTTATTAAATAATCTGATCACACAATTTTCCAGACAGAATTTTAAGGTGTTCATGAACAAGAAATCAAATCTCTTCTTACACTTTCGTTGTTAAAGAGTACAAAGGGCTAGTGTCTACTTGCGTTGCTCTTGTCAATTTACTTAATAAAATATGAAATACGATATACGATATTTTAACTGAAAAAGATGGTAGCCTATTAGTTATACAACCTTTCGTCAAAGTGTTAGAAACAACCAGGAAAACTAAGTTATAAACAAATATTCAAATCATGTCTTGCTCCCTCACTTTTAACGTCCAACCGCCGCCACTGCCAATATTATACAAAAAGTATAGACCAACCTGGGTGCACAAATACTTCCTTTCGGAGCTATAGGCTGCCGAAAACAAGAAAAAATGAACTTTAAACAGACCATAGCTCCAAAACAATGGGACACGTTTCAGACACATTTACGGGGCTTTCCCGAGAAAACCCAGGAGCACGGTGTTGTCCATCTCAAGCTTACTTGCCCTGGGAACGAACTTTCTTTCCTTGATTTCGGACTTTAAAAATTTCATCCGTTTTTCCACTGAAAAGTATCGATAATTCAACAAGGAAATATTTAGACCATCGTAATTTAATTAAAATTCATCGTAATTTTACCCATGACAAACACTTTACCAATTTATATCGCAACGGTCAGATCCATCATTATTGGAACAGAGCGGTGCTTGAGCGATTGACCGTAGAAATTCAAACTCCAATTAGTTAGAATTTCAAAACCTGGTTTTATTATAAGTTTAAACTCTTTAGTCAGTAGAGAAAAGGCCGTGGATCAAATGTCACAGTTGATGACAATGTGTTTTGGTGGGTCGGTGTTTCATGGTGGGTGGTGAATCAGAGTGGGTCACGGTGGGTGGAAGTAATAAGCCAGAGTGTTTCACGGTGGGTGGTGGGTCGTTTGTCAAGTTTTCATTGACCCACGGCTCAGTTAACTGCTCTGTGTTCGGTTTAAGCTTGAAACAGAATGTGTCCGTTGTTTCCGAAAACGAACCGTAATTTGGATGACTTTTGTTTGTAAACAGGCACTATATTGCCACTTTTCAGAATATCCGTATATATTTTGGAAAAGTTCAAAACGATATATAATGGTTTCGTTTCAGATTAAGGTATTATGAGTCTGCTGTTTCACTTTTAAATGGAATTAAGATTCCCCATGTTTTTTCTTCTATATATTTTTTGTGAGAACACGTTAATGAGCAATAGCAAATACAATGTTTCTCGATTCGGATTGGTTTGTGTTAATAGCTTGAAAATGTAATCTTTACGTTTAATATCCGACGATTATGCCTGTTAGGTTGAGGAAGACTGTGATTAAACCAAGTGCATTATGGTGAAATGAGAAAGTGAGAGTGTCCCGAGAAAACCCACGAGCACGATGTTTCCGTCTCAAGCTTACTTGCCTTGGGAACGATACAGGTACCCCAACCATCAGGTAGTTTAGTAGGCGGGGTCTCAGTTTCGATTCCCGGTGGGAGAGCTTTTGAAATATTAAATGTCCTTGATGTATCTGTGTTCGTGTCCCTGTCGTTCAAGGTTACAGGAAATAACTGTAAAACCAGAATAAAAGAATATAATAGAGATAAATTACGGAGATAACTTTCGGTGAATCAGAAAAAAGAGTGGTCTGAGGCTCCAGGTTAAGGATTCGAATTACTCTTAAGACCACTTTCTCCTTTATGTTCTTGTGTGTTTGTAGGTCTTTTTAAATTTAAATTGGAATTCTCTGGACTATAGCATTTTATCATGACCGAAATCAGTGTTTCATCATCAATAAAATATTGGAATCCTAAACGTGTGCAATTTGCTACATAGACGAGTGTTTCGTGACTCTTACTTAACACAGCAGTCTTAGGGTAGTGGATTGAGCATTCGTTTAGTAACTTAGGTGTCCGCGGATCGATTCCCTGCGAGGAAATTAAGAAAATTTCTTATCATTTACAATGTTGATATCTCTGACGTATATTAACATGAAAAATAGTCAATTTCTCTCGTTCTTACAAGTTAGAGTTGAAACGACTTCCTGCACATTCGAAATATTGACAACTTGACGTCACCGTCTACAATCTCGATTCGTACCGTGAAAATTTAGCGTATTTAGCAAACAATTCATGAATACATAAAGTGTGAGTCATAAATGTGTCTGAAACGTTATTGTATCATTGTGGAATAGTTTCTAAGTTCTTCCACTCTTACTAGAAATAATAATAATAATAATTTCGTTTGCCATTTCCAACACGCTCCATGTATCTATTCAACTAAATTTTGGAAATAGGAACTATTCTATTTTACATTTGTATGCATATTTTGTTAAAATATCGATATAACGCATACATAATCCAAATTCTTTTACCCAAAGAAAGGGCGTTCCTATGTATCGTGATGAAGACAAATTCTACTTAGTTTCTGTTAAGGCATCCGAAGATTCGATTGTCGTATTGTCCAGGAGCTGACACCTTTTCCCCTTCTTTTCTTTCCAAAGTATCTTTTATAAGGCAATTCATCCTTATAGTGAGTCCAAAAAATTTGTTTTCAGTTTTCTTAACTTCAGTATGTTTATTTGCATTTCTATAGGACATAATATTGAGGTCTTAAATATTCAGTAATAATAATAATAATAATAATAATAATAATAATAATAATAATAATAATAATAATAATAATAATAATAATAATAATAATAATATAGAAGATATATGGGGACCGATTGTACAAAATTCGCCCCTAGCGTTAGGCAAAAGTTACAAAATTGTCGGGATTGAAGAGAACTGTCAGGATCATCAGGCCATACCCTCTGCATACGTCCCTACAACTAGCTAAATGTTAAACGGAATGTTTCCAGGCAAATTTTATGTAGAAAGTAATGCTACTGAATTCACAAGAGCCCGAAGAAAATTTGCTTTTAACTAATGGTTATGCCGGCTAAGCTACAGAAGACGTCGATGACGAGAATGAAAAAAAAAATTGTAATAAAAAATGGGAGCAAGCGGAACCCGGAGAAAACGTACACACGCGTTGTTTGTTAAGCACAATGCCTACTAGGCAGTAGCGGGTGGAACAGGGTGAACCATTGAATCCACAACACTTCAGTGATAATAATAATAATAATAATAATAATAATAATAATAATAATAATAATAATAATAATAATAATAATAATAATAATAATAATAATAATAATAATCATAATGGTATTAAAAGTTTTAAACTTTCCCTAAAATTTGGCAAAACTTACTTAAAAGTAGAGATTTCGGGGAAAGGGTTCCGTACCTTCAAGACACACCTCTGCAACTACCCAAATTTTAAACTAAAGAGTTCCATTAAAATTTCATGCAGAAATTATTTTACTGATGTTTTAAGGAAAATAACTGTAATAAAAATAACTGAATATCACGCAACAGTAAGGCATATAATAAACTAATTTTTAGGATATGCAGAGGTAAATAAAAAAGCTTTCGTACAAGAATACCTATACAGGCCATTATTCAATGAGCTCTGAAATACAAAGTAACAAAATAGCCTATAAGATTCAGTCTACAGGGCAATTGTTACTTAAAGAATGGGCATGCACTATTTCGAGAATCGAGTCAAGGCGAGAAATGTTTACGATACTTTTCGTCTCGTCTCGATGCTCATCTCTAAAGCGAGACGACAATTTCAGACGACAGAGTTAGCCTTGTTCCCTCTCGAATGTAAAATGTTAATTCTCATGTTATTTTGTTTGTTTTAGAAACGAGATGAGAAATTCTTCTCGTGGGCAACATTAGACAAAATCGAAATATTCTTTCCAAATGTCACGTTTTTGCTTGTAATGGTATGACCTGAGCGATAATTAGCTCCTAGCTTTTAATTTTCTACGAGACAATAATTATTATTAATATTAGTTTATTATTATTTCTTTTATTATTCCTGAAGATTTGATAGTTCAATTATTAAAACATCCGAGTACTCAAATATCTGAATATAATAAGACATATGTCATCGCCGATAAATTGCCATCAAAAATCCTAAAATTAAAAAGAAAAAAATGTGCGACGTGGATTCGAACAAGCGCCTTGACCACTGAACCACGATCGCTACGCGGTAAACGATTCGTCTTTAGTCTGGTTACGTTAGGTTTCTTTGCCTCCACTTGCAAAGTTGTATGTTATATTTCTTCGATTCAAAACGTTTTTCGTATTTCTTTTATGATGATATAAGTGAATAATCTTCAGGAAACTTCATATTAATAACTTGAGTTGTTCTTAAACCTTTGGTTCACAAGTTTTTTTTTCTCCACACGAAACTACAGATATGACAGATTTAATGCTCATACTCTAAATTTGTTTCAAAGCAGGCACCATTACCTGGTCAAAGACTTATGTCCGCCATGATATATATTAACCAAGAGAAATTCATTTCCCGGAAGCGGAACTTTCACTTTCCGGATTTCGGAAAAGTATGGAATTCGGTAAAATTCCGAAATTCAGAAAAAATCCGAAACTTGAAAGAATCCGGAATTTAGAAAATTGGGGAATTGAGAAAAATCTAGAAATTCGGAAAAATTCCGGATTTTTCCGGATTTTTCCGAATTTCAGAATGTTTAAGAAATCACAAATTTCTAAGTTCCGGATTTTTTCCGAATTCCGGAATATTTCCAAAATCAGATTTTTCCAAACCCGGACTTTTTCGAATTCTGGTATCTATTCGTTTTTTCTTTTCTGGAGTTCGGAGGGTAAAAATTCCGGAATTGGCCATCTCTAGTTTACACAAAAACTTTCAGAACACTAATAGTATAGGCAAATTAGGGTTGGAGACGGAAAAAAATATTAGAAAGCAAATTTTCATTTTAACACATTCTATGGACTCCTCTGATACTCCACACAAAAGTCCTTAAAAATCCCACGTGGGCAACCGCATGAAATGACGTCATCAATATGGCGGCCACGCTACTACGACTACTTATGCTTATGCGGTAATATCTCATCACAGAACTGAGATACAAACTTCGTTCTGGGGCCAAATTAAAGATAAGGCATTGTATAATTGATTTCAGCTATTATCGTTCTTACTTGTTGCAGCCATTTTTAAATATTTCGGTTATTATCTTAAAAATTAATTTTCTCCGTTTCATTTTATTTGTTTCAAAGTAGATTACCATGGAACTATCAGATATACGGAAAACACCTCGAAATAAACGTTATAGAGTGGAGTCTCACCTTTCTATGGATACCAATATTATTTCTGTATCTTAACAATTAAGCGAACTACTCCATTTTTTGTAGCGCAAGGTGTTGAATTTTTAGCACTTAGATTACACTAAACATGTGAGAATATTTTTACAATTAAAGGCGGAAAAACGTTTGGAAAACAAACCTTTAACACATTTTCTTTAAACCGCTTAGACTTCTGAGAGAATCGTCAAAAATAGCACATGAGCAACCTCCTGAAATGACGTCATCAATATGGCGACAATGCGAATACATTCATTTATGCTTATACGAAATATCTCATCACAGAACTGAGATATGAACGTTGTTCTGGTGTCAAGTTAAAGGTACACGATTCAAATGATTTCAGTTAATATCGTTTTTATATGTTACCGCCATTTTAAGATATGGCGGGTATTAACTTAAAAATTAATTTACTCCATTCAATTTATTTGTTTCAAGTCAGATTATGAAACTACCAAATACATACATAAGAATGTTTTAGTATTTTAAAGTAACATTGATATCGGTAATTTAATTTACTTTGTAATGGAAAAAAGTCTGCATTTTACATTATGCCATTATTAAACAAAATTATTATTTAAAATGGTAAATATTAATTTTTTCTGTTATAAAATAACTCATATTTAAAATTTTGTTTAACAACATAACATATATATTTAATCAAAATTTAAAAACCCTATACTGCATTACAAATTACATAATCTAGCTCTCTACAATTTCTTTCATTAATGTTTCATTCATTAATGTTTCTAAATCATTTAGAAGATGGTTTTTAAGTTTTTCAAGATCTTTACAAAAATGATCATCGTTTTCTAATGAATTTAATACTAGTTTGTTTGTGCATGATTCTCCCGCACATTCTCCACACATGGATGTACAGCGGATTCCTCCTTTTCGGCACTTACAGTTTCTGTAACATCAGGAGACCACATCGAGTGGTCTACTATATCCATATTTGCGTGCACGCGTGGAGGGCGAGCCCGCGGCCGTTTGGTCTATTTGATGGACAGGCTCCGCCAAACAAGGTGTTGTGCCCAAAGTTCCTTCTTCTGACTCTCATTCCTCGTGCACGTAGTGCACTGTCTATATCTATCCCCGACCTTGACACCTTGGCGTGTAACCCCTATTCTCTTAGAGAGTGGGCTACGTCCACTGCGCGACAGAAGTTCTGCCTACTGGTAAAAGCGAAATGCTAGCGAGCCAGTCCTTCCATGCTCTGCTGGCATGGTACCCGTGCATTTCAGAGCAAGATCATCTCCCACAAATACTCACCGTTACCAGATTCCTGGGATTGGCGCCCATGAGCTACCGAATCCCATGGTATGACCGCAGCCTGGCAGAGTCTAACCCAATCCGGGAGCCCCAGTCATTGCCCGAGGGGACTAGTTCAATTCAGGGCTCTGCCTACCTCTATCATTCAACTGGCAACCGCCTTCGCGTGTAGAAGTACCACACACACGTCGAGATACTCCCATATTTCATCCCGGATCTAATGGTACGTGTTAAGTCACCATTTGAGTTTGGTGCCAGCCCACATCCTACAAAGTTCCCCCCATTTCACTGGGATCAGAAACCGTTACCCAGATATCTGGGATTGGCACTTTTCCCCAGTCGAAGTTCAGTCCCCTGTAAGCAGGAATCTGACACTTTCCTCCCGGTAGGATCGTCCAAGCAATACGGGGCTTCCTCTAATTACGGCAGAGGTACACTGTACATTACCAGAACCAATGACTGATGTTCAACATTGTCCTAGACCGTGTGTTCAACACAGACATTGCCATTTGGAAGACGTGTCTTCCCAAGTAATACGTGACTATCTATCTTTTACATGTCTAGGTACCATGTACATGTCGTAGAAAAACTACATTCTGAACCCAATGTTATGTGTAGGCCACCACATCCTCCCTCGGTAGGGTCGTTCAAGCAATACGGGGCTTCCTCTAATTACGGCAGAGGTACACTGTACATTACCAGAACCAATGACTGATGTTCAACATTGTCCTAGACCGTGTGTTCAACACAGACATTGCCATTTGGAAGACGTGTCTTCCCAAGTAATACGTGACTATCTATCTTTTACATGTCTAGGTACCATGTACATGTCGTAGAAAAACTACATTCTGAACCCAATGTTATGTGTAGGCCACCACATCCTCCCTCGGTAGGGTCGTTCAAGCAATACGGGGCTTCCTCTAATTACGGCAGAGGTACACTGTACATTACCAGAACCAATGACTGATGTTCAACATTGTCCTAGACCGTGTGTTCAACACAGACATTGCCATTTGGAAGACGTGTCTTCCCAAGTAATACGTGACTATCTATCTTTTACATGTCTAGGTACCATGTACATGTCGTAGAAAAACTACATTCTGAACCCAATGTTATGGGTAGGCCACCACATCCTCCCTCGGTAGGGTCGTTCAAGCAATACGGAACTTCCTCTAATTACAGTAGAGCTACACCGTATATTACCAGACCCAATGGCTTACGTAAACTGCCTATCTTTAAAAACAATGGCCATTTTGGAGCGGCGGCTACCCTGGTAGGGTCGTAGAACCTGCACCCTGTAAGGTTAACAAAATCTGGGATGAACGGTCCCAGTTGCTCAGCGCCTCTAAGGTACAAGTGTCCGTTAGGACACTACGTATCCCATCCCGGACCCCAGAGCACGTACGAAATGTTCTTTGAATGCAGTACTACATCATCCTTCCGATAGGGCATTGAACCCGTCACCGTAGGCAAACCAACTACTCACTCCTTCAAATGTGCTGGAGTACCACGTAGCCTTATCTCCTGGACTCAAGGGCACGACTTAGTTGCCGATTTCGGAGGACAGCCCAAAACTTCACCTCTGTCGTTAGGGGCGGCAGCAGAAGCTACCTACCTCACTGAGAACATGATGAGGTTACACGTACTCTCCCCGATCCAATGGCACGAGTTAGTTGGCCATTTCGGAGGATAGATTAAGCGTCACCACCTCCGGTAGGTTATTGTCGGGCTTGTTGGAACAGCCTATGAGGAAGAGCTGCTCAGGGTGCTGAACATTCGAGATAATTACATGATTCCATTCACCACTCAAACCTATCTTCCCCTCAAAGCACCAGCTCACCACGAGGCATGTGGTAACAGGTGTGTAATGAAGGGGTCATTCCCCCTTTCTGAGCACGGGTTGGATGGCGCCGTGTAACACTCTCGCCTTCGGTGCAAGCGGTCCCGGGTTCGATTCCCGGTGGGGGCACTCGGACGAAAAAGTGTAACACGCTTTTTCAGGCCAGCCACCCTGAATGAGGTCTTCCTCATTTATACCAGGCAAATGCCGGGGTAGTACCTAACTTCTTGGTTCCAGGCCTCTTCCTTCCTTCCCCAATCCTTTCTTCCTTCCCTTTCCCAGTATTGTGTGCTCGCCGAGGGACGTCATCCTTCAAACCGTGAAGGGCTAAATGGCCTTAGATACACAAAGTCCAGAAATCTAAATCCTATCACGGGTTGGGACCGACCACGGTGGGGTTTGGAAGGCGCGTATACAAAGTGAACCGAGAACAGTGGGTTGCATATTCTGTTTCAACATTTGTGAATATACAATCATATTTATTTACTCACCGACTTAAACTATCCCTACAGCATACTCAACCCTATTATAATATAAAAATGCCTGTTTAAATTTACGTAGAAGATTTTTATCACCATCGCTTGCCCGCCATATTGATGATGTCATATTATGCCACTGCCCATTTCTATTTTTGGCAAGTTCTTATGGAGTTACAGACGCACAAAAGAATTATTGAAATGCCAATTAGATTTCCAAAAGTTTTTCATCTTTAAAAGTATTTGCATATGTTTAGCGTAATCTAAGTGCTGAAGATAATACCCGACAAATTTAAAAATGGCGGTAACATATAAAAACGATATTAACTGAAATCATTTGAATCGTGTACCTTTAACTTGGCACCAGAACGACGTTCATATCTCAGTTCTGTGATGAGATATTTCGTATAAGCATAAATGAATGTATTCGCATTGTCGCCATATTGATGACGTCATTTCAGGAGGTTGCTCATGTGCTATTTTTGACGATTCTCTCAGAAGTCTAAGCGGTTTAAAGAAAATGTGTTAAAAGTTTGTTTTCCAAACGTTTTTCCGCCTTTAATTGTAAAAATATTCTCACATGTTTAGTGTAATCTAAGTGCTAAAAACTCAACACCTTGCGCTACAAAAAATGGAGTAGTTCGCTTAATTGTTAAGATACAGAAATAATATTGGTATCCTTAGAAAGGTGAGACTCCACTCTATAACGTTTATTTCGAGGTGTTTTCCGTATATTTGTTTCATAGTAATCTACTTTAAAACAAATAAAATAAAACGGAGAAAATTAATTTTTAAGATAATAACCACCATATTTAAAAATGGCGGCAAGAAGTAAAAACGATAATAGCTGAAATCAATTATACAATGCCTTATCTTTAATTTGGCACCAAAACGAAATTTGTATCTCAGTTCTGTGATGAGATATTACCGCATAAGTATAAGTAGTCGTAGTAGCGTGGCCGCCATATTGATGACGTCATTTCACGCGGTTGCCCACGTGGGATTTTTTTAGGACTTTTGTGTGGAGTATCAGGGAAGTCCATAGAATGTGTTGAAATTAAAATTTGCTTTCTAATACCTTTTCATGTTTCGAGCCATTTTTGGCTTAATTTACCTATGCTATAAACTAATAGCTGTCCACAAACAAACAAGTAATGCAAAGCATTTTGTATCCTGCAATACGTCATGTATTAAAATCCGACAGCAGTTTCAGTATCTAACCAGAAATAGCATGTATCTAGCTACGGGAAGCTGAGGTATGAAGAATTGTATTGTGTCTTATCTTTAGTGAATATACAACCCTGCAAACCACTGAATGTCTAAACGGCTTTCGTTAAATCCAAGTCGTAGTATTCACAGTTACATCCGTTTGTATCTATATGATCGGGTTAGTAAAGCTTTCTATATGATAGGGTTAGTAAGTCTTTCTCTGCTCTCCCGTCAAGTTGTGATACGATCTACTACATGATACAGAACGAATTATCAATTTAACCAAAATTATTGTATTACTACTGTGCTTCCGCCTCTGCCAACTCTGGTCGATCTTGTTGACGCGATATGTTTGCCATCTATACCTCTTTCTTCGTCTACTGAACTAAACAATAACTATTCTGAATTATGTTACTGCGCATGCCTCGTAGATAAATATTTCTGATGCCAATAGTTTCCGTTTTGTTCAAGGAATGTTCTTTTTCTTATTCCCAGCATGACCCTTTAATTACATTATTGAAGAGCATGTAGGTCTAAATACCTCATGTATTATAGCACTACTACATGTAAGAACATTGTCGACTTCCAGCAAAGAAGGAACACGTGAACATATTATACAACCCACAGAGTTGATAGCTGTTAATGCAGTGGTTGTAATCCCTAACGACACGGTGTGTGAGTGGACAAAGCACTGGCTTTTCGCGCCATCCACCCGAGTTCGAATCTATCTTGGCTTGATTTTTTTATACATTTGAGAGAAAGTATTGCTTCTTTTCGCTACAGGTAGACACACTTTTCGTTCTTTCGTCGTCTTTCACAGTTAAAGTAACTGTCTATTTTTATTCTTTCTACGAATGATGGATCTTCTCTTTGGTTTCATGTCAAACATGCGCAAGTAATGAAAAGACGCTGTCGATAATAATAATAATATGAAAGATTACTAGCTAACTCGTGCGTATATTTCGCACAATATTTTTTTTATTATCATGTGGAAATAAGTAAGGCTTGCTGGCACCCCTTCATATTTTTTTCGATGCGCCTTATGGGTCCACGGTGTCCAACCTTGGTCCCATCCCACTACCACCTCCTGTTCTCTCGATTTAAGTTATCGACATTTCGCCTAAAGAGGGCTCTGCCGTGGCCTCATGGCTCCTTATAACAATGCCTCTCGTTATTTTTGCATTGAAATTGCTCATTTTTTTAGTACTATGAGTGCATACTGTCCAACGTTGCTCCCATCACTCTACCATTTCCCGTTCTCTCGATAAAAAATGTTATTTTTTTTGTAAGGGAGATATGGCTTTTTAAACATTACATTTGATGAAGAATTGAGGAAGATATTACCTTGGCACTAACAACACCTTTTCCTAATATATATATATATATATATATATATATATATATATATATATATATATATATATATATATATATATATATATAGGGGTTGGGCAAAAAATCTAAAGCGTTTGCAAAAGTTTGAAAATCATACCTAGTATGGCGTGGGGCCTCCTTTTGCGTCCAAAACAGCTTGTACCATTGTTCCTCCAAAACATGCTCCAGTTCCTTAAGGGATGCTAGTGGAGGGTAATGAGACCGAAGACGCCTTTTTAACTCAGACCACAATGGCTCAATGATGTTCAGATCTGGTGATTGTGGGACCCAGGGGAGGTGTGATAGCTACTGGTCATGCTCCTCAAACCATGATTTCACCGTTTTTGCAGCGTGACAGGGTGCCAAATCATCTTGGTAGATTCCATCACCATCAGGAAACAATATTTGGGCCATGGATAGAATCTGGTCCCCCAAAATGGCTATATATGCCTTAACATTCATCATTCCATGATGGGATCTACAGAGAACCACGATATCACTGCCCATACTGTAATAGAACCACCCCCATGCTTTACAGTTGGAAGCAGATAGTCTGTATCATAGGCCTGCGACGGTGTTCTCCATACGTAAACACGACCGGTTGTTGGAAACAAGGTGAAGGTCGGTCCCTATCTGACAGGATTGTCTTTCGACCACTGTTGTGCTTTGCAGAGTCGTTTGCCCATGAATTGTGCATGCTCTCGTGACATTGGTCACAGTGCCTTTCGATACCTCCATAATCTTCGCCACTGTTGACACTGAAGCTGCAACTACACGGGCACCAACGATCATGACTCTTTGGAAGTCTGTCAGTTCGCCCATTTTACAGCACCACTTTCACACCACGACATTCACAGGTGAACTGGTTACTGCTGATGGAAGAGCAAGGTCCACATGAACATTGAAAACAAAAAGCGATCAGCAACCGCAACATGTGTTGTACAGTGGTGAGCCAAACTTACGTGTCCTGTATGAAGTGTTTTTAGATTTTTGTCTACCCCTGTATATATATATATATATATATATATATATATATATATATATATATATATATATATATATATATATATAATTATTATTTTACTTACCACTAATGTTGCCTACTACTATTTGCAATGCAATGTGTTACTAAAAAGCATTTCAAATAACACTCCTCGCCATTCATGCTCCCGAACTCGAAATACATGATTTGTGTTAGGGGAAAGCACATTTATTATATTATTCTTTCAAATAACACGTTTCACAAGTTACTTCACTTTCACGTTCATATCATCACTAAAAATCGTCTTGTTCCGATAGGAAAATATTCCCCCTGCAAGAAAGTAAAAGCCTGACGGTAGCGAAAGGGCGTGAACCTTCTTTAGGTGATTAATTGGGTCCAATATTTCAATAAAGGAGAATAAGTTCCTGCACACAAGTATTTCATTAATAGAGGAAAAGTTACTCGAACATTGTGAATACCCATTTATGGGCGAAAGTTGGTTCCCATGGAACTTTTTAAGAGTTTGAAGGGCTCCCATTTTGGACATTTTCATCTGATTATTCTGGCTAACGAACTCATTCAAGATATTTCAACAATTTATTAATGTTTGTGCCAAGTTTGGTCTCAATCCGCTGAAAATTACGCTGGTTATGATATTCACAAAAAGCGTTTTATATATACAGATAGATAGATAGACACACATACACTGAAAGAGAGAGAGTGAGAGAAAGTGCCTCGCACCCTTCTCCCCTCTCGCACCCGTGCTGCGTCAGAGTCAAACCGGGCCTTTTGCAAAACGTATTGACCAGCCTAACATAAACACAAGCCTCTCAGTACTCAACGTAGAAATCGTAGTCGAGAGGTTTAAGGTATGTAGTGATTGAATTTTTAATGAACATGAGTATGGGATCGAACGCCACCACTTTCATTTTTTTTACTTTTTGCAGCTACGTCGAACGTTCAATTTTTATTCTTTACTAATTGTAAATGGCGTTTACATTCAAAATAAGAGGAATTTTGGTGGCATTTGTTCGGTTATTCTTCTCTTTCGAAATGAAGACAAGAATAAAAGCAATACCCTACTAAACATTACCAATAATTGCTACGAAAGACTAAATACGACCTCTTTCACCATCTCATGAGCTGTATGCATTATAAACAAAAATTTTAAAAATCTTCCTTGCTGGGGATTCGAACTGACGTCCTTTGTATTTACAAGCCAGTACCTTAACCACTACACCAAGATCATTGCTTGGTAAACATTTAGTTGTCGGCGTATTTGCTGGTATTTGTATTTTATATTCCCATTTCGACAATTTTTACTTTTTTTCTCCGTTTAGCAGCTGTTTCTGGCTTTCTCTTTCGGTATCGTCCTTTATTTACACTATGCACTACTCGTATTCACAGCTTGTGTCCCTCTGCAATGTCTTATTCAGATTAGACTTTTCTTCTTGCCCGTCAGTAAACATTTGGTTGATTTAATTCTCATATTCTCCATGGATGGATCGCAGGAATGCCAGACTTAAAAAACAGGTGTACATTTACCTTCCTGACAGACTGAACATATCTGTGTTTATGAAGCTTTACTATTTGAATAAGTTCAATTTTTGTCATTGACGTGTTGAAACCTGGAATATTATTCTTCTGTAACCAATCTAAAATTTCTGCTTTTTCGTTGCTGAGTGTACTTGTAGTTTGCATAGTTGTACTGAATGTTAGGACGCATTGTCCATCAAAATGACGGCGTTGAGCTTTATATTTGGTAGGTGAATTGACAAATCAATTATAAAAATTTTCCCCTGTCATCTCTTCATAATAGTCATTAGTTTTTTTTTTTTTTTTTTTTTTTTTTTTTTTTTTTTTTTTTTACTGAAACAGCAGTAAGACATTCGGTATAAAACCCTCATATGAACCTGCATATAACAGAATGAGACAGCTGTCCTTTCTAACAGGTGTTTTCGTTGTGCCTGCAATGCTGTCATCCGTCCACCCCTACGTCCTAGTATGATCTGCATTAACCCATGTTGCATCTATCCACACGACGTTTTCTCGGTGCTCTTGAAAAAATACCCCGCAAATACTGGCATCTTTTGGCAACATCTGTTCTTTCCAACAAAACTTTTCGCCCAGAATACTTCTTCCACTTGAACCCAAGACCCTTCAATACCAACGATAAAGTAGTTTTACCCCTATCGAACGAACCATTATCCTTATCCGGGTGGGAAATTCTTTCACTGGTAGTAGGTCTAGTTACAAAGATGCCGGCGGATGACATCTTTTTGAAATGCATCCAGGTTTGTCACTCTTGAAGGTCTACTTTTATTTTTCTCGGAATTCTTAACGCCTCTGAAGGCTCTTTTAAATTTTCTGGGCAACTTTCTTTAGTGATCCTTGTCACTGTCGCTGTTCCGATATGCAAAGCTGCAGACACTCTACACAACTTTAGAAAGTGAAAGTAATGGTCTTCCATTTTCCCTTTCTGTCTCAAAATATTCCCGCAAATTATATACAAGTCCCCGAGACTGACTATTTAAAACAACATGTTTCTCTTTTCTGCTTGCAGATGCAGATGCCATTTTCTCTCAAGATCCACGTTTGTACGAATCAACAACAAAAATTAACTCACTCACACAATATTCACCCAACACGCTAAAGCGGAAATTCTAAACAAAAGATAAGTTTTGACTGAACGGACGGCAAAACGGTGCGAGTGAGTGAGAGAAAGTTTGGCAATGTGCGGTGGTTACCATGGGGACGCGCCAGGTTCTGAGCCTAGGGTTGGTGGATCAACTGTCTTCTGCTCGCTCGCCGTGGCCTTGTGCAAAGCAGTCAGAAATCATCGTTCACCGGCCATAGGTCATCATCGTTCTTCCGCCTTCCCCACGGAGGCGATGAAGAAAAACTCGCTTGTAGAGGGATATATCCTTGAGGTCTTTTTTAAATTTTGCCAATCAGAGTGCTCCTTTAACGGTGTATATTCAACGATAATCGTTTCGGATCAGACAAAATACGTTCGACATGTAATTTCATAACAAAATGGTACGCGTCTATTTACATTTACTTTATTTCATAATTCTCCCATATTCACTTTCTAATGATCTGCGACAGTTGCCACTAAATTCATATAATTATACGCACTCATCTCAAGATTTTTTCATTTCACGATGTAGATGTAGGGGTTACTTTTGACCCCGGGGGCGCGGTGGCTCAGTGTGGCGGTGGGTAGCCGAGCGGTCTGAGGCGTTAGGCTGATGATCATGAGGTGAAGCCCATTGGGGGTTCGAGTCCCTCTGAAGAGCAAGGGTGGAATTTTAACTGTCCTCGATGTTTCTGTATTCGTGTCTAGTAGTCCTGAGAAGTGGTTAAAATAGAAAAAATAGGAAGTTTAAAAAAAAAAGAAAGTGGTAGAGCGTTCACCTCCGGTGCTTGAGGTCCCTGGTTCGATCCCAGCCCGCGCCGTGTGGACTTTTTGGTGGACAAACACCGTGCTCGTGGGTTTTCTCGGGGTTCTTCCGTTTCCTCCCACTTTCTTCATTCCACAATTTCATTCATTTCTCATTATCACCGTCTCCTTTAGACTAACCGGCATAATCGTGGGACGTAAAACTTAAAGATTTCATTTCATTTTAGTTTAGTTTTGACTCCCGGAGCTCACTTTAGGAACAGTTCGTCAGGAAAAAATAATAATAACCGCATACACATGACTGGCGATAGCTCCTGTTGGTCTCATTGCACTTCCTCGGTGTCGTTTGTGCGGTATGTTGTCATTTCTAATAAATTATTAACCATAGTTAATATTTATCATAATAGTAATGTTATAATTATTTAACTTGTGTTGGAAAGTTAGGGGCCTTGTCCCCTCAATGTCTAAACTACTTGCTTTATATTACCTTGTCATCGATGTCTATACTATTTCAGTTGTTGCTACTAGAGCTTGTCTATTTCAGGTGTGCCCTCGGAAAATATGCGAAATATACTTCGGCCCCACTCCCGCCGCCCTCTGGCGGATGAAATCTTCCCTATACTTAGAGAAAAAAGTCAATGACTTCAGCTGTGTTGCCAATTTGTCCTTCAGTCGTTTGGTCTTCACGAGTGAAGATCGTAGGCTACTTAGAATGGCTGACAAGTCAGAGCACAGCGAAGTCCGTGATATAATTCATTGTGGCAACGCTTCCGCATCCAACAATTGAAAGATCTTGACCGCAGCAAGTTGTCCCGCCTTTTTCGAGGGAGGTATGGTAAAACACACATTGACAGCAGCGCCAGTAAGGGCACAGTTAAGATAGAAAGGCTCTACTTGTTTTTGTTGTTGAGTGAATGAACACTTCGGGAGATTTTTTTGTAACTTGTCTTTCCTTATTTTGTTCATGTCAAAATAAATTCAATATAAAAGTCAGTTTTCGTGCTTATTCATTGATTAGTATTGTTTCTTTTACTCCACTAACATTTTATCTCAGGTTAACATATACTTTAAAAAAGCGTATTCTATCTTGGTTGACAAGGTATGATTCACGCTTTTAATGCATTGTGATTGGTTAGTAACGTAATGTTGTTATTCGATGTGTCTGTGTTGTCTCTTTGCTGTGGTGATTGTATAGTTACTCAATTACGGAATACAGTTTAGCACTTTTTTTTACTGTTCACCGAAGATCGATACTATCATTTCAACACTTCTTTTTGTGTATAATAAGATAGAATTACACAAAATACAAAGTGTGGTCTTTACCATGTTACACTACATAATCAACGCATGATAAAATGAAGTGCTATACGTATGAAGGCAATGTACAGCGGGGGACACTTCTAAATGGTACAGCCATATGGAGATTTACGGCTAAGGTGTACCATTTAGAAGTGTCCCCCGCTGTACAAAGGGATCATAGAAGTGTCGCAGAGCTGTGACACACGCAAGATATATGTTTCATGATATAATGAAAAGGTTTCTTTCGTCTATCCTAGTTTATGCTTATACTCACCATCGCCGTCATGCTCCTGCTCTGACTTGATTAGATACAATTCCTGCTGTTTGGTGGCCACCTAACACAAGCTTGTTAGATAAATTCTGCTTTTGAGGGGCATTTTTTTTTTTCTAAAAATTTATACTTCTTTGCTAAACATAGGCTAATTTTGGTTAGTTTCAGTTAGGTTAGGTTAAGTGTTGACTTGAAGTTTAACTTCGTACATACCTTCATGGTTTGTATAGATGGGCAACCGCATTTTTTTCTCCTGGTTTTGCCCCCCTCCTGGCAATATTTCGTGTTCCATCCTTTACACACGCTGGATTTCTATTCTATTCACTTCAGAGATTACTCACACATTAATTACCCTTCCGTAACAACAACTCCTTTCTCCTGTAAACATTTTTTTTACCTAGTTTTGGCCCCCCGAACACAGAATTAACCCTTGTTTGTTAAGTCTGCATCCAGTTATACAAATTCTATAATAAATACTTTTTAACGTTATAAGAGGGAAATTTGTAGTGAATATAACTGTGTTTACCTAAAATAGAACAGCATTTAAATGAGTATTTGCATATTGAAACGGTATTTTGATTGTATTTTTCAGAATATCTATGAAACTAGAAATAACGTCATAGCACTACTACTATCTTTTGCACTGAGCTTCTTGGAATTAGTTCGTTTCTTTTTTTTATTAAATTTCTTTGTTTAACTTTTAAATTTGACGATTTTCGTTAAGAAAAATAACTAAATAATTGGTGCTTCACTTTTCAGATTGCAGTTCGAAATTGCATTTATTTTAACGGGATCCCAACTATCAAACTTTGCCTAAATTAATTTTGAAAAAGAAAGAAAAAAAAAAACAATATGTAAGATCTGTAGAAGATTCACTTACCACTTTTGCCTTTATCCAACTTCGTAACTATTTGATGCTTTAAATGTAAGATTACAATTCTTCATGCAATGAAAATGTTTTTCGTATCAATGGCAACGCTCATTGTTCGATCTTTAACGTTCAGTAAAGCTAGTTCTTGTATTGCACTTTTTGCCTAAAAGGTATTAGTGATAGAAAAAACAATACATATCTGAATGTATATAAACTAAATGTAAAAAGTAAATGATGCACTCCTGGGTATAGATTAAGGATACTCCGTCAAAGTAAAAAAGGAAAACAATATTTTACTTTTCTTCTTTAAGTAATTCCCTAAGACGTTGAACCCTGTTATTACAGCATATTTTTAAATCACGCTCGACTGTAACCATAGGAGCTAAATGCGCGGTTCCAATTGGTTGAAGTTATCTGTTTTTCGCCACGCACCATCATATATCAGAAATCAAACGCCTGTTGCTGTCGGTCCTCGTGGCCGAGTGTGTACATGAGAAAATCACAAGATGCCATGCCCTCCCCACTAGTCTGGTTGCTAGCACGTGCGCCTCTGGTGTACGAGGTCCCGGGTTCGATTCCCAATTGGAAAGCCTTTGGAATTTTAACTGTCCTCGATGTCTCTGTGTTCGTGTTGTTGTCGATCTAAATTACTGTTAAGCGAATAAAAGAAGTGAAAAATGAGTAAAATTAAGTAGAAACTAGTAAAAAAAAAAGTATGTTAGTGCAACGGGCTTGTAATGAAAATTGTTTCTCGTGTGGGTTAAAATTTGTTGTAAATATTTTTCATAGCACTTTTATTATTAAAATAAGCTAAAAATAATACTCTTGTGCTCTTGTACGTAATATATAATACATAAAAAGTAATTTATTTACGATATGAAATATAGCTAAGCGAGCGAAGGGGGTTAGAAGCCCCGCAGGGCATGTTTTGTTCATCTTACCCCATGATAATACCATATGACATTACATCACACTCGAGTGGTCCAACTTCGAACGTCACTCACTTCCTTGTAACCAATATGCATATTTTTAAGGATAGCGCGTAAAAAAAAAAAGTATTCCTCATGTTCTTACGAAATGTAACCTAAACATAATTATATTTTTATCACCACACAAAGTGACTATTTTCTTCTATTACTATAATACACAATACATGCACCAGAAAGTTTGGACAGTCGCAAACTGCAACCAATCACAAACGTGTATTTAGTACATATGGCTAGGGTCGAGCGTCAAAAATGCATTATTACTCTCACGCATACCCAACAGTGGCGTATTTACGATTTTGTTTCGGAAGGGGCTTTGCTAATTTTCGGGGGGGGCTTTGCCTGAAAATGTGAAAATTCTGCAAGATATTTAATATACTGTACTATAGTAAGTAAGATTTCTGGGGGGGCTTAAGCCCGGAAGCCCCCCTAAATACGCCACTGGGGTACAGATTGATAAAAAGTGTTCAAACTGATGTGCCCTGCGTGTTATCATATTACCTGCTACCTTATATGCAGTAATTTCTTCACAAAATTTACTTGTACTGCCTTAGAAATTGTTCCCTACCCTAGGTTGTGTTGTATTCATGGGGGCAGATTTCCTTCATGAGGACTTCCTTTTGCAGGTATAAATGGCACGGTAGCTCAATAGTAGAGCGCTTACTTCTGGTGCGTTGGGTCCCTGTTTCGATCCCCGGCCATGTAAGTTTGTGGTGGACAACATCGTCTCAGTGGGTTTTCTCGGGTACTCCCTTCTCTTCCCACTTTATCATTCCACTAATTCTTTCATCATCGTTTATCGGTACTTTCTTTAGTCATCGTCTTCCTTAGCCTAAAGGGGATAATCGTGGGACGCTAAACTTAAAGATTTCATTGCATTTCAGTTTTTTGCAGGTATAAATGCGCATGCAGCCATACACTATAAAAACGACTGTGCAAAAAATAAACACACAAACCAACTTGTGGTAGATGATCAATAAAAGCTACCCCGAGAGTCCCTTGATCTGATACAAATGGTACAATAGAAGTATTGTTATGTTGGAAAGCTGATGATGATGATGATTTTTCTTCTTCTTTTTCTTCCTAAATAACAGGTGATGTAATAGATTTATGTGAAGATCAAGTATACTGTAAATAAAACAAAGCAAAGCTTGTTGATATAATTTTCAGTTTTGTTGTACACTAAGATCATGACGTTTTTACAAAAAAAATCAAAATAGAAAATAATAAATAAATAAATAAAATAAAATGATAATGATGCTGATGTGTTTCTGTATGACGTTCACTTTCCTTAAGACTATGGCTGCGTGAATGTGCCACTGATTGATGACCGCGAACCCACCGGGCCCAGACGGGTAAGCTGTCAACACTCACTGACCCATCCACCAAACCAATCATCTCCGGAAAATAGAACTCAAATTGACCCAAAAATGTGAAGATTTCTAAGCCTCCTCCATTCTCACTCGCAGTCCAGTATCCCGATCTGCAGTTCATCGTCTGCATCCCATCACGGGATAGGTTGCAAACCACAATCTAACAAAACAAGACACCGACCCAAGAGTGAAACTGGCAATGAATGCTTCAAAAATCTCTCAACCACAACTGTGATTGCGGAAGATCCAATCACAGATAATTTAGATTAAACAAAGAGATGCTTCAAGGAGCTACTATGGCTGACTTTACAAATGTGAAATTTCAGAGAAGATTTTGAAATAAAAAATTTTGATTTCTTTTGAGGATCCCATAAACCGAAAATATTCATGAAAATTGACTGGAAAGGATTCAAAACGACCAGATATAACCTTATTTTTTAAAATAACATTAGATTTTAGCTTAATATACGAATATTGTCCAATATAGATATATATTACCATATATTTCCCTCTAAATATACTAAAATCATCATTTCAAGGAACCTAACGCAACTTTTGCGATCTACCGAAATTTGAGTAAACGACTAATTATATATTTTACAAAAGTTCAATAAATATAAAATTCGTATATATATATACTGGTTGCCAAAAACTTCCGGGCCATGTTACATTATACCATGTATAAGGTAACATCCTCCGGGAGTTTCGGAAAAAAATCTAACTTAGAAGTTCTAAGTTGAGCCCTTTTTTTTAACCTAACATTTTACTCACAAAATACTCTAATGAAATACATAGATCAATATGGGAAATGGTTTTGGAAATTTTGCAGAGACCTTAATCCTAACAAAGAATTTATGACTACTCTATATGAAAGAAAAAGAAGATTAGACACACAAAAAAAGACACAAAACAAACAAAAATTACCTTAATCTAAGCTTAACCTACGATTCTCTCTCTCTCTTTTTTTTTTTCGACATGTTTATTTCGGTTCAACCTTCCAACAACTCTCTCCTCTTTTCTTCTAATTCTGTAGTAGGAATCCATATCGCAGTCCACAATCTCCCCTAATGAGGGTAGCGGAATGCATTCCCCGAACTATTCCCATTCGCTTCAGATGACTGCGCCATCGGCGGCATGAACGTCGTATACGGCGGAGGCCAACCAGTGGACATAGCCATGTTCATCGCTGGGGAAGGAGTGGATGTGGGAGTTGCCACTCCTCCTCCAGGAGGCAAATTCGGCATGTATCCCTGATTGGCTTGCGCTCCTGGTATGTGGTTCGAATTCGGCGTGCACTGTTGGGATGCACCTCGATGACATCCGAAGTTCATCGCCCCCGATTGGTAGTGAGGGTTGGAAACATATGGAGCATTCTGGTTTCCATTTCCCCAGTTCGGCCTTCGGTTGTTGTACCAGGGTCTTCTGGCCTGAAAATTTCTTCTTCGACCTCGGTTCCCCAAGAATCGATTGCCATTTCCATTTCCCTTGGCATCACCATTCTTCTTTCCTTCGTCCTCCTCCGTCTGCGACGAAGTGTCTTTTGTCTGTTGAGACTTCCCGTTCTTTTCGGTCTTTTTCCCAATCTTGGCCTGCCGAATATGCAGACGCTTAAATTTCTTATCCGTCACTGGTTCCATTGGTTCCGGATGACCTTCTATTTCGGCTATCTTGACAATTAGATGCTGGATATTCTTGGGCTCCACGGCTCGCAACAACTTAGCATCTCCAGCTGGTAGACAATCTAGTACAATTTCCATGAGCTCTGTCTCGTCTGGATGTTGTGCTACTGCATAATACTCGGCTATGACCTTCCAAGCAAAGTCTGTTAGCCTGTTGTACTTGGACCGGTCAAACTTCATCCCTTGGATGAATTTCTTCTGTAGGCGTTCCATTCTGGCCGAGAAATAATGCTCCTTAAACAGACGCACAAAGTCGGCATAACTATTGATATCTTTGCAGACCGTTTGGTACCAAGTCTTGGCCCCAGCCGACAAACAACACGGTACCAAGACCATGCGTTCGTATTCCGACGCGGAGATTATCTTGAAGGTCTGTTCTAAGTTCTCTAGAAAAGATCTGGCCAAACCATATTCTCCAGAAAAGCTCGGTAAATGGTTTAATTCCGACAACCTTAGATTTAACGATCTATTTCCAGAACATCCCTCATATCTGCCGGGATTCAGGGGAGAGTTGCAGCCAATCACGGGGCTCTTTGCATTAGAATAATTTTGTCCAAGATTTGAATAAGGTGTATAATTTGGTCCAAAAGGTAAGTTGCCTGCCATCGATACCACCGTGTGACTACATACTCCCTCCGGATTTCCAACAAACGAAGGGATCCTGTCTGCGGCAGTACTGGACACTACATGACTTAATCTACATATATTGGAAGACGAGACCGGAGCCTGAGACAACGTCAATAATGGATTTAAAACCCTAGAGGCAACCTGACCACTCATGGTTTCCCCACAGGTGGGACTGGAATTGCTCGTGACCAAAGAATGTGAATTTATGTCAAACGGCCAGACATTTTTAGTGTGAACGTTGGTCGGCTGACAGACAGACTGTCACCGTTGGGACAGTACGAGTCTCCCCAACCGAAGAGACTGGTACATCCACTCGGGTGTCAGAGTCTGTTCCGTCAGAGTCAACTCCTTCACAACCAACAAAGTCACGTGACCGCTTGCGACCGACCCGACCTGGTTTTCTTCGCTCCTGATCCTTTACCAGAGTTTGGATCTTAGCCTCGAGTACGTCATAGGATTTCTGGGTGCTCGACTCGAGATGCGATAGCTCTTTGGCGAGCTGATCACACCTTCGATTTTGTTTTTCCACTGGCAACCGGAGGTTCTCCTCAACGGTGTCTACCCGCGTTGTCATCGTATCTTGGTATTCCCCCATCGAAGTGTACAAGTCGCGAACTTCGTTACGGAGGTCCGATACGTCCTTGTTTACATTATCGACCTTTTCATTTACAATCTGCACCATTTCCGATTTTAACATATCAAATTTTTGATTCATCGTCAACAAGTTATTGTCTACTTTTTCAAATGTCTTATTCATGTCTTGAAAATTATTGTCTACCCTTTCAAATTTCTGATTCAGAGTTAAAGTTAAAGTTTGACTAAAACGTTCTAGCATTTCCGCGAGGTCTACTACGGGTGCAGTTGAACCTGCAGTTCCGGTACTATCTCCACCATCGTGCAAAAGTTTCTCTCCCGAGTCGTGTGTCATGGTGTTCCGTTCATTTCCACTTTCCTGTGACTTTGGAAGCGATCGCACAGTCAGCTGTTTAGCCACACACGTTTTACAAAACCATGGCTCACTACCAGGCCCGTAGCCAGCCCAAAAACTTAGGGGGGGCCCGGCTGAAGTTAGGGGGGCCCGATCCAACCATATTACCATATTATAGTTCATTTGGAAGCCTACCGTGAAAATTTTTGAGGGCCAGCCAAAATTTAGGGGGGGCCCGGCCCCCCTAGACCCCCCCTGGATACGGGCCTGCTCACTACACTTATTTAATTCTTCAACCTCCTCATCGGTTATATCGTAACATTGTGCATGCACCCATCCAGAGCAACCGTCACAATACACACTAAAGCCCTGTATTTCCTCACTACAGCACACGTATTCATCCGGGCTACGGGATTCAGTACTTAACCTGCTACCAGCAGACATCTCTATTTCATAAAATTGTTTTCCCTAAGTTACACATATACAAACTCAAGAGTGACTACGCATCGCTCAAGGAGTCGATTGTCATAACATTCCCCATTACATTACACTGCTCTTCCAATGTGATTCACTTAGCACTCGCGAACGATTGAAATAATAGATCCTGGCTGCAGAAGGCCAATTTTACAAAAAAATCAAAATAAAAAAATATAAAATAAAAATTAGAAAATAATAAATAAATAAAATGATAATGATGCTGATGTGTTTCTGTATGACGTTCACTTTCCTTAAGACTATGGTTGCGTGAATGTGTCACTGATTGATGACCGCGAACCCACCGGGCCCAGACAGGTAAGCTGTCAACACTCACTGACCCATCCACCAAACCAATCATCTCCGGAAAATAGAACTCAAATTGACCCAAAAATATGAAGATTTCTAAGCCTCCTTCATTCTCACTCGCAGTCCAGTATCCCAATCTGGAGTTCATCGTCTGCATCCCATCACGGGGTAGGTTGCAAACCACGGTCTAACAAAACAAGACACCGACCCAAGAGTGAAACTGACAATGAGTACTTCGAAAATCTGAATGTTTGTATTTACTAACCCAGATAAAAAAAATCTCAAACTGAATTCTAAATCGCGCAACGGAATGGAATTTTGTAAAACTGAATGCCTAAAATGAATTTAGTTGATTTTATTAACGAAGTGAAATTTTCCGGCAGGTCTGTGATTCCAACCCCGGTCACACTAAGTGAAATCAATTCTGTAAGTTTTCAAACGCTATAATTTAATTTTATCACACTGTTCACGTACTGCTTTTCAAAACTCTGTATACTACGTACTAACAATACCACTGAAGTTAATTTACTACATAGTTCTAAATGATGAACTTTGTACTGGATAAGAAAAAATTTTTTCGGCTCGTATATTTTATTTACACTAATTTGCTGTATGACAAGAAGATAACAGAATAAATTTTTTTTAAAAATCGCAAAGGTTGGAAATTGAGAAAATTCTTAACATAGCTGAATGGATAAGCTTGTATACAAATTGATTAGAATCACATTTTCTCTTCACATCTCGTGGGTACCCTTCATGTGTTTTTCAATTTCTATCGACTATAAACAAAACGTATATTATCACATTTGTTACGAGGAAAACTGATTACAAAACACTATACTACACCTGTGTACTACTATCCATGGCTGTGTGCATACTGAATTTCTTTTCTTTTGTATTTCTCTCGGTCGTTGTTGTGCAAGTGGGGCCGGCACAGAGGATTTATACCGGTAGGGTGACCTCTTTGTATAAGCTCAGACCTATCCACATTTTCCTTTCACAACAATATAAATCATTTTCTTGACACTAAGGAAATACACACATTAGAAAATTCAAATCAAAATTAACTTAACCTAAATCCCTATCCTAACTATCTAAACTAACTTACCCTAACACATGTAAAATTCACTTTTATCAGACATATTCGAAGTATAGTATGCACAGCCGGTTACCAAGGACGTACAGAACACTTATCCTTCAGCTTTCATTTTTAAAAAAAAAAAAAATCTGAATGTTTTAAAATCTGAGCTTTTGTTTTGCTAGTGAAAGGAATTCAATATACAGAGCGAATATTTCACCGTTGATGAACATCTCCCATTGTCAATAACCGTTTATGGCACCCTTGTCATTAATGTGAGCCGAAACCTTTCTTAAACATTTGTCTCATCATATCCAATCTCAAGTGAAGGTGAGCCAAAAAGAAACCAGAAAATGGATTTAATTGTAGCATTTAGCAGTACGGAAAATTTTTGAGGTTACATATTCAAAATATAATTTTGGGGTGAAATGTATGTACTCGAAAGTACACACACTTCATGGACTGTCTATGACAATCGTCAACACTGAAACTCAAAGAAAGAAAATATATATCCCCCCCATTGAACGAGCATTTCTTATCTCATCCTGAGTCAATATATCATGCAACTTAGGGAAAACGACGCGAAGTTAGCACATTATGTCAGACATCACAACACCAAAAGAATACTGCATCTTCAATCCAATGATAAAAATTTTGTAGGTTTAGTTCGTCCGAAAATAACACTTTGGATTACTTTCTACAACACTTACTTGTTGAAATCTTCCATGGAAAAAAAATATGTTTACTTTCCTGATCTGTCAGTCCTTGCCAGGCTTCTCAAGGAAAATATTCTTCACCACTACTCGGCTGAGTAGTTTCACGGTGACTCCAAAAAAAATGAAATTTTCTGGCCGCTGCTTCGACTCCAGACAACGAGGCTTCACCAAAATGGCTTACGTCAGCCACTCACGCTATGACGTATAAGTTTGCACTCACTGTCGAAACTCTATCGTCCATTGAGCACAGCAACCACTCACTGCATACGTATACTGTCCAAAGACATGAAAAGCCTCAACAATTTTGAATTGTTAGTTTTAAAATTTCTATTTTCCACGTTTTATATCGACGAGGATAATTGTACGTCCACCTCTTAACACTGCTTCCGGTAAAAGACAAAGACAATGGGAAGAAGATCCCTAATTGGAGGATCATTGTGACGTAACTATATGATAATAGGTTTATCTCTCAAGATCAAAGAAAGCCGAAAATCTCAACCACAACTGTGATTGCGGAAGATCCAATCACAGATAATGTAGATTAAACAAAGAGATGCTTCAAGGAGCTACTATGGCTGACTCTACAAATGTGAAATTTCAGAGAAGATTTTGAAATAAAAAATTTTGATTTCTTTTGAGGATCCCCTAAACCGAAAATATTCATGAAAATTGACTGGAAAGGATTCAAAACGACCAGATATAACCTTATTTCCTAAAATAACATTAGATTTTTAGCTAAATGTACGAATATTGTCCAATATAGATATATATTACCATATATTTCCCTCTAAATATACTAAAATCATCATTTCGAGGAACTTAACGCAACTTTTGCGATCTACCGAAATTTGAGTAAACGACTAATTATATATTTTACAAAAGTTGAATAAATATAAAATTCGTATATATATACTGGTTGCCCAAAACTTCCGGGCCACGTTACATTATACCATGTATAAGGTAACAACGTTTTAAAATATTATTCATTTCTTCATCTAATCGTGATTGATGTGTATCTATGGATTTAAGATTGGATCGAATTTCATGTGCAGCATTTTCAGGAATGAAAATCAGTTTACGTAATTCTGACATTGTTATCGACTAAAAACACTACTTCCTACTGCTGCAAGAAGTGGTCCCAACATTAATGGTAGAAGCGCACCACCTTTTTGTACTAACAGCTTCTTTTTCTTCTTTAATGCCGTACGTTGTTGAGATAAAGCACGTAAGATCTTTTCATGTCTACGTAAATGTTGCTTCTGACGAGAATTTAAAGGCATGTTTCCTTTTATTGTGTTTTAGCTACTTGAGAAATTGTTCTTATTAAATCCCCTGAAACATTCTGTAAAATTTGTTTTCGTTTTGTACTCTTGTATTTGCACAGAGCACGGAGCGTGTTGTAGTTTGTTTCACCTTCAACATCTTCATTCATACTAAGCAAAAATTTCTGTATGCTTGTCGTTTACGTTAGCGTACAAATGCATAATTTCATTAGGAAAAATATTTATACGTATTCGCAATGCATCGTTTGTTTTCTGTGTTAAGTCAAATAATACATAAGTGTGAGGCTCACGTGTTACCTCCTCGAATACATTTACGATTTCCTTACTATATCGAGGCATTATTTGCCTGGCTAAATACTGTATTTATAATTTATCACGAGGATTTTTAAATACTATAATATAATGTGCATTTAAACTAATATCACGTGCATGTTTTCCTTTTGGAAACAAATTTTGAATAATAAATATTACAGTCAACTTTTTATGATATGCATACTTTGTAAATAAATTAGCAACATCACCATTGGTTTCTGACATTAAATCATCAAGTACTAATAATGGGTTATCTTTAATTTCAAAATTATTCATGTCGGGTATCTCCTCTACAAAACGTATTTTTGCATGTGCATCTATGTTTGGTATTACTGCACCATAACACCATACTATATCATTAAATTTTATACTGTACATTTGATCACGTTCATTAAGTAATCGATTTACAAAACATGTCTTCCCCGCCCTTGACGGACCGGTGATTAAAATAGTAGAGGGATGTTGAAACTTTAACATCATGTACTCAAACGAATGCATACGATATAGTATTTGCTCTATATACACACTCACACAGAATGAAAGAAAAATCACTGGGAGTATTAAAACTCACGAGTTAAAAATCACTGGAAATATAGGAATATTAAGGTTCTAGAGTTAAAAAATAAAGCTCTAGAGTTAAAAAAAATTAAACTCTCGAGGTTTCTAGTTAATTAAAATGACTAGTTTAAACAATGAGTGTGCTATGCATACGATCCAATAAATAAATAAATACGTAATTATCGACTTTCCACGGGAACGTTTCATTATTTTCAGACTCATGGGGTGTTCTTATCAGTTTCTATATGAAACGATCCAACAAAAATGAATAAATAAATAATTAACAACGACTTTCCACGGGAAAGGTGAATATAAAAAACAAAAAAAAAACGAACGAACAAAAGAAAAAGGAAAAGAGACATTCCTACAGCTTACATTTACTCGTTCGTGGACCTATAACCGTATGGTACGCTTGCACGTTTCCGTATGGGTTCGTCGTCAGTTACGTCATGTTCGTCAATACGTTTGCGTTTTTTGTTGACCTTACGGTGTGTCTTTGTTTCTGTACAGCTAAAGATACGGAACCCTGGTCTACTCACGATACTATTTGGATTTTTTATTACTGTGGACTCTAATTGTCCAGACACTAATATGTAGAAACACTGAAAGTTAATTTTCTGAGAGGTCCTAACGTTTAGTGTTACCCCCCTAATTTTGATTATATCCCGCACATTCCCTTGGACATTAACTAGCCTATAACTATACACACACCTCTATTAAAATTTGGTAGGGGGGTGAGCGAATGTACCTCTACTAAATTTTAGATTAAAGCATCAATGTACTCATGCCTTATAAAAGAAACTAGACCCTTAAACATATTTATATGTTCATATAAAGTAATAAAGCCCTCATTAAAGAGAAAAAATGGGTCAATAGCCGAACACATGGGCGTACTAATTTTTGTCATTTTTTAACCGTAAAAGGGAACGAGATGGATTACCGAAGTTTATAACTGACGATACATATTAGAGCCCTATATTATTATATCAAAGTTATAAATTGAACAATTTTCAAAATTTAAGGGTGGGCCAATGTACTTCTACCAAAATTTGAAGATGGAACTATCGATGTACCTATATCTTAAGAAATAGAATAGACCCCTATATATGCCCACATAATCACATAAGGTAATAAGACCTCATCCAAAAGGAATAAAATGGGTCAATAACCTCCGAAGTTTGATTTTTGGTAGTTCTTTACCCATGAAAGGGAACGAGGTTGACAATCCAAATTTATAGTGGTACCATACATATTGAGGTCCTGTACTATGATACCAAATGCTTATATTAAAAAATTTCTAAAATTGAGTGGGTGAGCAAAGGTCCACTCCCAAATTTTTAAAGGGGTGCATCAATGTACCCATGTCTCATGATAGGAAATTGACCCCTATACATGACCATATAACCATATAAGGTAATAGGACCTCATCAAAGGGGATAAATTCGGCCAAAAACCAAACACGTGGTACAACATATTGCTTATGTTTATATTTTGGCAATTTTTTAACCACTAAAGGGGACGAGGTGGACCACCCAAATTTATCATGATACATATTAAGATCCTGTACAATGATACCGAATGCTTAACTTGGTAAATTTCCAAAATTGAAGGGGTGGGCCAAGGTACCCCTCCCAAAATTTTAAAGGGGTGCACCAATGTACCTATGTCTTGTCATAGGAAATGGACCCCTATACATGACCATATAATCATATAAGGTAATAGAACCTCATCAAAGAGGATAAAATGGGCCAAAAACAAAACATGTGGTACAACGTATTGCTTACGTTTATATTTTGGCAATTTTGCACCCCTAAAAGGGAACGAGGTGGACCATCCTAATTTATAGTGATCCATATTAGGGTCCTACACACTACTATTATACCAAATGTTTAAATTGGGCAATTTCCAAAATATAAGGGGAGGGCCAAGGTACCCCTCCCAAAAATTTAAAGGGGTGCACCAATATACCCATGTCTTATGAAAGGGAAAGGACCCCTGTATACGTCTATATCACCATATAGGGTAATTAAACCTCATCAAAGGGGATAAATTAGGTTAAAAAAAACGAAATTTAACTTTTTGGCAATTTTTTATTCATGAAAGGGAACTAGATAGACCCCAATACTGATAGAGGTATGGTCCTAGGGTACCATACCAAATTTTTAGATTTGGCAATTTCCAAAATTTAAGGGGGTGGTCCTAGGTACCTATGCCAAAATTTAGGGGGTGGGCCAAGGTACCCATGCCAAAACTTAGAGAGGGTAGTCCTAATTACCCCTAGGTCATTGACCCCCGGACCACAGTCATTGACCTTTGACCTATGACGTCACAAATGTTTGTGTCAAAGTCCAAATTTGCCTCAGGTCAGGCCATTAGTACTTTCGTGTATTAATTAAATCTTTATATTTTAAAGACAAAACAAAGAAAAATATACATACATTCTACTCCAAGTTCCTTGCTTACATCTGCCCGTAATTTGTTCACGATGTGATGATTAGGATGTGCTTGGTTTCACAATGGAACTTTATCAAAAACACAATGTATTAACACATCAACATCTATTTTCATCTTTAGTTTTCTTCATTTTATTTTTCTCCGGACCCCGCAACGTTGACTGCTTTCACGCATAATAAAATTTCTCTTCTCACGTAGCACTCAATTCCTCTGCAGATGACTTTGCATTCGCACGTATTTGGACGAACAATCCCAGAAGATTCGGATCGTTCACATTCTTATCTTTTCGTTAGTTTTCTCAATTCCCAGGCAGTGTTGAATTCAGACATTTTCACCCGGGGGGAATGTCAACTCCTCGGGGGGGAGGGTTGTTTTTCTGTATTTTTGCAAGAAAGCAGCATATTTAACAATTCCATTCACATGCACATCTTACCTAATATTTAGACTAATTGCTGATAAATATTCAATGTGAGATTATAATTTTAAACAAAACAATCGTTTAATTTTATCTAAAACATTAAATAAAGACTGGCAAAAATATTTTAGACTAAACTTTAACTGCTATTTACAGTAACTATTTTTGTTATTATTTCCTATATACAGTAGTTACTGTTTGTTACTAATGTAGAAGTTTTAAAAAAGTTTAAATTAACTCAAATATTTTTTGTCCTAAAACATACATAGGAATATCTTAACAAAAAGTTATCATCTTTCTCACACTTCTGATTCTAAATCAAGCATATTAGCCTTGGTTTCTTCACTGCATACACATCAATAGTTTAATTTACGAAATATTCAGTGGGATTAGTGCCGTGTGTTGTGGAAAATCAGCGCTTGGGGCGAGAGTATACGACTGCACTCCCGTACATATAAGTGAGGTCGACAGACAAGCCGCGAAAGGTGAGAAAATTTTAAAAAGTAAACCCTGCTTTTCCTTGATTTTGAGCACTTTTTATTAATTTTTTTCCTTTCATTTTATATGTATGCACATGCCCACATGTGCACATGTGTTTCATTCCTCTTTTATTCTTTCCTTCTTTTATTTTTCCCCTCCCGAATTTTTCGCCCCTTACTTCGGGGCACGGGGCTGTCGCCCCGCTTGCACCTCCCCCATGGCACGGCACTGAGTAGGTTCTTCATCACCTTCAATAGCTATCTTTCACTTATATACTACTATTATATTGATAAATTCTATATAAATCTCTAACCCAAGAGGGATAACTGTTCCTCGCTGATCCCTCTAAATGACGCCCTCTGAATCTCACCCTTTCACTGACTTATTTTTAATTAAAGAAAGGTGTGTTTACTTTAACAAGCGTAAAACACATTTAATCTGTTACTTTCGATGCGAGAAATGGGATTTAGGCGCTCTATTTCAAATAATGCAAGAACTGTACATTTTCAAGAACTGAAGTCTGCTGACATCAGAAATCATATGGAATGATCGAAAGATCTTCCCTTTCTTTCCTTTCCCATCTCAATCTGTGCTAGGGCGAGAGTATAGTACCTACCAAATACAAACCTTTCTTCAACAGTTAACAATTTCATGTTCTGCCAAAGTCGGTCATAGCGTTAAAAAATGCAAGTTTTATTGACTATTTGGTATTTTATCTTTGATGTTACATGTTTAATATTTATATAGAATGGGTCTGCGTCATTTATATGTATATTAAGAGATCGGATTTCGAATGCACGTGTACGGAAAGAAAAGCAAATAATTGAGTGAAGTAATTTCTACATTTGTGACTGAAATTTTTTGAATTTTCCCTGGGGGAATACATTTTCTTCGGGGGGAGATTCCCCCCGGGCTACCCCCTGAATTCATCACTGTTCGCAGGTCGGAACTAATCTAGGCACTCCAATTTATTTACACGTGCTGGGAAATTCGCATTCGCAATCAATGGAGGCGCTACCTTATTCTGTTTCTCCCTCCTGACTAACTCCTTGGTCGTTTTTCCTTATCGGTGGGAAATTCCCTTTACCTGCCAATTTTGATCGTGAACCAACTCTTTGAAACAAGTGAACTACTTTTTTTTTAAAAAAAGGCGATTGAAATTCTACCCTTGTAGTTTGTGTGGATGCTTAAGTGTACGGAAAGATTTCTTTTTAAGTGTGTGCAAGCTACTTTGCAGAAAAATATTAAGGTATTAGATGGTATGTGCATGTAGAATTGTCTTTTTAATTATTCCTAATTTAATTATCTTTTGTTGTTTCCGGTAAACGTGAAAATATGGTAAGGTAAATAATAGGCAATTCTAAGAATATTCCCTTGTACCTTAATTTCCACTTGACATGTAACATTTTTGATATAATTTTTGCCCTAATTAGAATAAGGGCCATTCACGTTAAACTTCTATGAGAGAGACTTGTTATTACATAAAGGAGTCTCCACACTTTTCCTTTTTATATGTGATCGGAGTTCCCGTCTGAACTCGACAATACACGCTCTAGCAGCACATCAACAAGTAGGACCGCATATTACCCGAGCACACGGTTCTACCAAACATTGATACATTTCTTAGATTTTCAGCGTAGGTTAGAGCTTTGTATTTCTTTTAGCACAGCTTGCACTAAATGACGAACTCGACAAAGTTCTAGAACACAGATTCCCCTTCTTAATTAGATGTAATAAATACAGAAAACTGTGCCCTGCGGGGCTCTAACTCGCTTTCACTCGCTAAGGCTCCTCGACAATACTATGTAAATTACATACTAAACTGAAGTTCAGAAAGGAACCAATCTAGCTACTAACCTATATTGCAGGACCTGTGTTCTAGAATTTTCCCTCGAACTCCGTTACTACTTGCAGATTGGCTTCATGAGGGTCCAGTATAAATACAGTGTAAACGTATGGCATAAAATCTAGAGTGCTTTAAACACAAACCAACTTCTGTTGGGTAGCCACCAAAAACGCAAATATGCTATCTAGCCGAGTCAGGGCAGGAGTACATTAGAGGGACCAGGGCGGTAGCGAGGGGGTGCGTGCGTAGGAAGCAGGCGCGTTAGCGACGGAGGTACGCATAAACGAGAATACTGGAAGAGCACAGACGTACAGTACTTCCACTGTCACTCGATATTCATTTCAATATGCTGTGCACTGACAGTAATTACTTATATATACATTCTCATTCCTTCATGGAAAATGTTTCACATCCAATTTTACCTATAAATTTTCTATTTGGTAGAACCGTTTGTTCGAGTGAATCCAGGACCCTTTAGAATGATACGGAATAAGAGAGTAAGATTGGGTTAGCTTAGTGATGGTGGTCCGGATAAGACTCACATGAACTTATTTTCAACGTTATACTACTATTTATTTGTTATTTTAATATACCCTAGCTAGGATTACTCTTTTTTCATTTCCGACTTTCATTCTTAACTGTTAAAATCACAAATATTTCTTATTTTCATGTTTACTTTGCTCTTCGGTAGATACGTATTCCTCTATATTGCGTTACTGTCCAAATTAATACCTTCCATTTGTTAAGTGTAGCAGACTACGCAGTTTTCAGAAATAACGAAAACAACGAATCCTTACCTTCTCATATGTTTCCAACCATCACTATAAACAACACCCTACTACAGTATTATGCAATTAAATTTTTAGATGATCATTAGGGGCAGACCCTCTATCAAATACATGTCACTGGGACATCAAAAATTACAAAACACAGACTACGAAAATACCTCTTAGGTTTACTTCAGCAGGTGGTTCTACCAAATAGAAAATTTATGGGTAAAATACAATGTTAAACATATTTTTGTGGGGAGTGTGAGTATAAGTAATTACTGTCAATGCACGGCATATTGGAATGAATTTTGAGTGATAGTGAAAGTGTTGTGTATATAAGTGTTCTCTTCCGCTGGGAAGGTTCTAGAACACAGGTCCTCTCATATAGGTTAGTAGGTAGGTTGGTTCCTTTCTGTACCAAAGTTTAATATTTCACATAGTATTGCCGAGCGAGCGTTAGCGAGAGAAGGCGGGTTAGAGCCCCGCAGGGCACGTTGTTTTCTGTCTTTATTACAGCTAAATGAACCGGTGTTGTAGAACCTTGCGTCTTCCGCTATCCTCATTTATGCGTGTTCCCTCCGTTGCTGACGCGCCTGCTCTCGACGGAATGCACCCCTTCGCAACCACCAGGCCCCCCTGCTGCGCTCGTTCGCTGACTCTGTTAGATATCATTCGTGCTTTTTAATGGCCGCCTAGCACACGTTGGTTCGTATTTTATGCATTGTAGTTTTTATGCTATACGTTCACACTGTATTTATACTGAGCCCTCCTGGAGTCAGTGTGCAAGTAGTAATGGAGCTTCTCATTTAGTGTATGCTATGCTGAAAGAAATACAAAGCCCTAACCTATCCTGAAAATGTAAGAAGTGTGTCATAATTTGGTAGAAGCGCCTACTTGAGTAATGCCTACCTCTTGCCTGTATTAGGTTGGTACACAAGGGAATACTTTTATTCGTGGGATATTAACTTCTCCTAGCGGCAAATGCTCTCTTACTGTCTTAGAAACTGTTTCTCAAGGAAAGAATTGCATTAATGGGTGTATATTGTTTTTAGACGACTGAGTATAACTACGGCGTGTGCACATGTGGCATAAAAACTGCATACCGTATAGGACATCATTAACTTAAAAACGAATCAACCTGTGGTAGGTGACCACTAAAAGGCACAAATGCTTGTAGAGCCAGGACAGGAGCGCACCTGTGGAGCCCGAGCGGTAGCGAGGTAGTGCGTCCATAAGGAGTAGGCGCGAAAACGCAAAAAGCTGGCCAAAAGTAAAAAAACGAAAGTTAGTAATATAGGATTTTTTTTATGTAGTTGGCTAGAGTGATGTTAGAAGGGCCCAAATCCATAAATAAAATAGAGTTTTTACTTTATTCCGACTACCTAAGCCACTCCTAAGTAGACCTTTCAGCAGGTCAAATGCGTAGAGAACAATAGGAGAATTGTGACGCGTCCGTTGAAACGGTTGTAACTTTCGAACGCGTTCATAGTTTTTAAATCTGTAAAGTTTTCCTATATCATACTGGTAAGTAGAATAAGTGTATGAAGGAAAAAATTAATAATGATGATGTAATAATTTATAATTTGAATCGCAAGTCAGGCAAAATTTTCATATTGTTTATATATTTTATTAACTTAAAGCGTTGAAAACATTATGTGCACCCTCGTGCACCACGTTCATATTTTGTAGAATGGTAGTCTGAATATTAATTAATGCTGTCGACAAAAACGTAGCTGCCTAAACGTGCCAATTACGAAGCGTGTTGATGTTAATTATTGTTCATTTAATGTTACAGTGACAAGCCGGTGCAGTTATCATAACCGAATCAGATACCAATAATTGGTGTCATTTAAGTAATAATACATTTCTAATAAATAAGAACGTAAGTAACAAGTAATTGTTCATCAAAATATGTGAAAAATGAATGTTGTTAAAGATACATTGTGAAAATTACGAAGTATGTTCACATTCTTTTTATTCCGCCATTTTGGATACGCCATTTTTTTTATAACTTTAGTTCCAGAATCGTAATCAGCAACCTCAATAACCCCTTTATCGCCACTTTTGAGAACATTTCTACAACTTTTTCGACTTTTGCAAATTTTATTCCGCCATTTTGTTTTCTTCAACTTTAGTTGCAGAATCGTAATCAGCAACCTCAATAACCCCTTAATACTAAATTTCATTCAATTTGAATATAGTTATCATATTTTGGCCAGCTTTTTGCGTTTGCGCCCCACTGTGCGACGGTGGATATGCGTATAACCAAGGATAGTTGAAAAACCAGGGCGTCTTCTTCTGGTACTATAGTCTTCATATGACGTATTGCGATCAAAAGCAAAGTTACAAGGAATTGAAAATCCTTACTCTTTTCAAATGACTTTATTTCGAAAAATGTTTAGATAAGTATCACATCAAATTACGTACCTGGTTTTAAATAGACATAAAAATTACAATTCCCTTTACAGCAATTTGATATCTCAAACCATTAGGGAGATATGGGAAAAAATGTTAAAATTTGATATATTTCTTAAAATGGCGTATTTGTGGGAACTTTTAAAAACAGTTTTTGATTTACTTTTCTTCTATAACATTACGACATTTTTTTTTTTTTAGGTGTAATTACAGTAAGTTTTCGGAATTACATGATTATAAACATTGTTACAAACTTTAACGCTTTTTATTTCAAATATTCAAAACGGTTTCAGATATCAAATTGCTGTGAACGGCAGTGTGATCTTCATATCTTCGAAAACTATCTATTCAGTTGGATGAAGTACTTAGCAGTTTTTTCGAAATAAAGGCTTTTTTAAAAAAAAGTCAAATTTTCAATCCATTTCAATTTCGTTCATAGTGATTGGAAACTCGTTATATCATGATCAGAGTATTCGAGACTACAGTACTTCGAATTGCATTGCCTTGTTTGTCTCTTTTGCATTATTAGTGCTGTAGAGGCCACCAAAATTTGGATGTTTGTTTTACGTACTGTATCGCGGTTAGTTTGCAACACTGAATAATAAATGTAACATCGTAAGTTTTCATTTAACATGCAGATTTGGAATATGTAATAACCTGACGTAGTTCCATTTGGAAAAATACAACGTTATGTTGGCTTGGCAACACTATTAACCTTGAGCTATGAAGGAGCATGCAAAACAATGTCCTCCTGTCGACACTTCAATGTTACAAAGGTTCAAGCGTTATTTATCCATTAATTTAAAATTTATGAAGGCATATCAATTTAAATGGTCCACCCTGTATATATAATAGATAGAAAATTAAGGTTTTATAATCGTTTACTACTTCCCAGTTTTCAAAATAATGTGTCTGTTAATTTAGGATTTAGATTCCTGGGCTTTCGGCATCTATCTATGGCCATTTAGCCCGTCACGTGAGAGGGATGACGTTCCTTGGCGAGCACACTATCCGGGGAAAGGGAAGGGGGTAAGGATTGGGGAAGGAAGGAGCGCCCTGAGACCTATAAGTTAGGTACCATCCTGGCATTTGCCTGGTGTGAATGAGGAAGACCTCATTCAGGATGGCTAGCCTGAAAAGTGTGTGTCAAAGTTTTATACTTAGTTGGCGAACCCATTACACATCAATATTTTAAATACTAATATTGTTCTTTGCTTAGAGGCTGTGTGTTATTTCTCTCATAAAAATAGTACTCTCTTCTTACTTCGAGCATTCACTATTCCATTTAACAGAACTGTTATTCAGAGACACCTGTGATAAATTGCACATTGTGCATATACCATGGCTTCAGAAATCCTTTTCTGAGCTGGCACTGGTTCTGAAAATCAAGCCTCTGAATAAAGAAGTCCATGTTGGTATATAGACCCACGTGTTTTGAACTTATAGCTGCTGCTGCTAGTACAACTGCAAAGTATCATTGTCGTATTCTGAAATTTCATTCTACGCTGCACATGGTTCCGATTCAATACTTGATCAGGAATCTTCACTTCTCACCAGTCTGCTTAAACAATTCGTCAGTCGAGATTGCCTCAGATTCTGTGTTTGAGTATTTGATGCCATGCCTTTCGTAGTTAATCTCAAGAAAGAAAAAAGGTATTAACTATAAACAAAACACAGAGATACAGCATAAAGCGATATAATAGGCAATACTCGTAATTCAACGGAATTAAATAAATTTAAGGTTCAAGATACAGCTACCTACTACTGGCAGGTAAAAATTGGGAATAGTAACATCGAAAACGCTAGGCGCCAGACTTGTATTTCCAATCACCTTGGCGCCTGGGATTTTTCGACCCCTAACATATATCAGTACTAAGTTCTGTATTAACTGTGCCATTTTGTTTTCTGTATTCTCTTCATGTGCCTATTTTGAAGTGCGTTGTTTTTGTATTTTAAATCATAGTATTTGTGAGACCATACAGAGTGCCGCTTGAAATGAATGCAATTGAACAGCCATCTGAAAGCAGCCCGCTGGATAGTAAGAATGTCGATGGGAACTCTAACGCACAGTTTCAAAATGAAGATTACAAAATTGTTGTGGATAAGGAGCCCTTCACGTCTGTGAAAGAAGGCCAAGCTGAAGTGCTCTTCCCATCATCACATGATGTGTTTTACAACCCTGTTCAAGAATTCAATAGAGACTTAAGGTATGTAAGTAAGATTCATAGCACGGAACTTTCTGAAGAATGAGAGACATTGATATTTCATGACTTTGGATTGTGTGACACCACCAATAATTAAAAATTACAATTATACTCACTAAAGCACGCAAATGGTAACGGCAAAATCGACGCTAGATTTCAGTGATCCTTTGTCGTCTTATTCATGCTTGCATTTTTAAGAAATGGTGCCTCTTCCAGAATATCAACATCATAGGTATTATGCCATTATTGACAAGTCACTTGCTGCAGCTGAGACGCTTCTATGCTCCACTGTCTTCCGCTAACCTCTTCGTCTTCACGTACAACTTTTCTGTTTTGATATCATCAATTAATTGTAGTCTACTTCGGCCTCTCCCTCTCTTTCCTGCCACCATACGCTCTAGCACGTCTCTCATGATACAGTTCCTTTCTACCCAGTGTCCTAACCAATTTCTAACACCCTTTCATTCGTTCTCGCTCGACCCAGCTAATTCTTTCCATTCTTCTCCACACCTACATTTCGAAGGCTTCCACTCGTTTTTCATCACTCTGCGTAATGTTCGTGTTTCTCCCTATACAGTGCAATACTCCACACTACGCATCTTATGAGTCTTTTTCTCAATGTCCCAGAAAATACTTTTCTTCCTCCTGAAGCCATTCCTATCCTTGCTTTTCTTTGACGTTCACGCTTCATATCATCACTAATAATACTACGCAGGTATCGAAAAACAGTCACCCATTTTATTTTCTCCACTCCTACTACAACTACATATTTTGATGTTTTTTCTCCGTTGTAGAGACAATGTTGATGTTCCTTGAATTACCTTTATAAAAATTTCTTGTCGAAAACTACCCTTCCCCCTACCATGTCCTTCAAAACAACAATCAACGACTGTGTTGTTTTATTCCTTTTCAGGTTTTTTTTTTTTTTTTTTTTTTTTTTTTTTAATCTATCACACACATGAAGAAGATGACAAAGGGTCATTGAAACATAGCGTAGATTTGCTGTTACCATTTGGATGATTTATCAAATATAATTTTAATTTCTGATTATTGATATAAATCCTATCACGTCATTAGATACCACCACTAATTTTATGTATAAAATAATATGTAAATTAAGTCATAATCATCAGAAATATTCTGCCGTTACTAGTATGAGGTTTCATCCGCAAATTGAGAAGTTTATATGTACTACGGATGTCTGTAAATGTCTTTTGTGTGAACGTAAAAATTTTCGTTTCCGTAGTGTCCATTAGTCATAAATCTCATGTATGAATGTTAATTAAGGTAATGTAATTGTTGAATAGAGAACATTTTTAACCTCGTAAAGTTCATTATTTATTTTTACTTGCATCTTCAATTGGATTTTCCGAAAAATGTATCTTTAATAAGAAATTCTTTCTAGTAATCTTCACATACCCGACTTAAGAAAAAAGGAAAAAAAAGTGTCGAAGGTTTTTGAGAATTGAAACTAACAGAATAGAAATAAGCAAAAAAGCTTTAAGAAATTATTAATGATTTTATTTTAAAATAATAGGAATACGGTTTTCAGTGGTAAAGCGCTCATCTTTGGTGCGAGGGATCCCTAGTTCGATTCCAGACGATGTGAGTGTGATAAACAATATCGTATCTGTGGGTTTTCTTAGGGTTTTCCCGTTACCTTCCACCAATTCTTTCATAATCATTCATCTAGCGTAAAAGAGAGAATCGTGGGACGTTAATTTGAACATTTCATTTCATATGGTATTTAAAAATTGTAAAAAAGTGAAAAATTTATTTTCTACTGATGTTTCATATCGTCGTTGGGTTATGAAAACATAGAGCACCCCTTTCATATTTTCTTTAGGTTTGAACCATTTGGGACAGTTTTATTTGGCACACAAGTAACGTTGCGTTTTGCAAACTATTGTAACACATGGAATACTTTATTATTAAATGTGGCGGCGAGATCACTGTGGAATCCTTTCCATTTCAAGCTTCCGTCAAGAAGGGAGTTAGCTGGATCTTAAATTTGTAACTTTATTTTGTGAACAGATTCCAAGTTATATGAATAATGTTCTGGATTCGAAAAAATTAACTTCGTGCATACTTACGTCTACTGTAATCAGACATGAATTCTTAAATCTTGTCAAAATTTCAAAGAATATTCTATATTATAGATAATTCAGTTTAATAGTTGAGTACGAAGTGACATAATTTTATTTAGTTTGATAAGATTGTTGTGTTGTTCAAAGAAGGATTTGTGAACTTCGTGTTCCAAAGTTCACCCTTCAATACAGCAGAATCTATACAATTATTTCTTTCTGTTAGGACAATATCTTTCTTACGTTATTGTGTGTGAAGCTTCATAAGTTATAGGAATCAGTATTAGTGTTGAAGGTAATATTTTTGCTTTGTGTTCCCAATAACTAATGCATGGTGCACAACTATACTTTTAAATGTGCTCTCTAAAATTGTTGGTCTAAACGTACTTAATTATGTTACCCAATGTTTTAAGATATGTGCTTAGGATAAGCTTTCGTTTCCGCTTCTTCAGATTCTGTTTCGTCCTCTGGTGTCATTGAATTGTAAATATGTGTATGTTTCTAATGGGTTCCTTACTTGGAACCGCCATAGAATCACCGAAACTTCATGTCCAAAACCGAAATATGGTATTCAGAGGTTATTGCCCACATCTTATATATTATTAAGAGTCCGTACCGCAGTCAGTCGTACATTTCGTTTAATTAAGTTGATTCTTTTGTTTGTGTCCATGACTTCATGATCGAAGAGGTAACAAAATTTGGAGAGAGAAACGAATGAAAGTAGATTCTGATGACCATAGGAAAAACACAAAACTCGATGATTATCTGATTACGACATTCAGAATGAATTAGTGTTGTGTTTCAAGGGAGAGAAAGAGACTTCGATTACAATAACTAAGTTATATATTAAAAGTAAAATTATACCAATGTGTAAAACAACAAGTTGAAATGAGGGAGAGAATTTAGAGCAACCATCCCACTAGTTACCTTCTAATAGAAGTATTAATTTGGACTAACCTTGATATACGCCAATCAATAATAATTACGAAATTTTGGGGTACTCCCATTTGCCACAAGGGCGTTTTCATAAAGAATCAGCTGCAAGTCCTAATCAACTAACTAGAAGATGATGTTGTTCAATTAACTAAATTTTTTATCAACTAAAAGGTTAATGAGAAAGAAAGATTATGTATATTGACCTAATATTTATTCAGAAAGTAGTATTAATGTAAGCTGCTTTCAAATAAACTCACCTTGCTTTGTATCTTGTTACGAATTTGTTCAAAAAATCATTTAAACATCGAATTTTAGATTATTGATGCCAGTACTGTCAATACATAAGTAAGATGAATGGAGTTTAGTTAGTTTAGAAATTAAGTGTTTTCCCTAGGGATAATGAATTTCATCCTGTATACACGCATGTAGTCGTGACATACATAAAAACAATGTACAATCTCTGACAATAAAGTTCGGTGAATGATCCCGTAAATAGAAAATAGATACAATATGAATGAAACTTAACTTACTGTCCTTCGAAGTAGTCCCCTCCAGCAGCCATGCAATGCTGAGCACGGCTGTACATGTCCTGGAAACTTTTTGAGAAGTATTCTTTCGGGATAATGCTCAGGATCCTCGTCACGTTTCGTTGGATGTCTGGAATATCGTCAAATCTCTTTCCTTTCAACGCGAGTTTGAGGCGTTGGAACAGGAAGAAGTCGGGAGGATTCAGATCTGGCGAGTATGGTGGGTGGTTAATTTGCACCACCCCTTTTCGGGCAAGGAATTGTCTGACGATATTGGTTGTATGAGGGCGAGCATTGTCGTGAAGCAGAAACCATGAACCCTGTTCTGAGTACTGGGGTCGTATCCTTTGTACACATTTCATGAAACGTCTCAAAATTTCAACGTACGTAGCGGCATTCAATGTTGTTTCCTCAGGTAGAAATCCCTTGTGGATTATGCCATTACTGTCAAAGAAGGTGATTAGCATCGTTTTGATCCGTGATTTTTCTGCTTTGACATTTTTCCGACGAGGTGATGCAGGAGAACGCCATTCCATGTTTTGGCATTTTGTTTCCGGATCGTACCTCACACACCAGGATTCATTCTCAGCAACAATACAGTTCAAGAAATTCGAATTTTCATCCGCCATAGTGATAAAATCTTGTGAGGCAAGAATACATGCGTGCTTCTGGTCATCAGTCAAATAAGGTGGTACGAGTCGACAACACGTTTTCCTTTTCCCTAAGTTGTTGGTGAGGATAAGTCTCGCAGATTCACGGCTAATATTCAATTCCTCAGCAATCATTCGCACAGTTAACCCTAGGAACACCAGGGAGGAGGGGGGGGCGGAGGGGGGCTCGAAGGCCCACAAATTATTTTTGTTATATTTTCTAACATTTCTAATTGCATAAAAAATCTAAAGAAATGATATTGTCAAGCTTGACCCCATTAATCAAAAAACGTACTTGCTTAGTTTTTAGTGTTTTGTTTTTTCTATTTATAAATAAAGAAAGTGTTGTGGGCCTCAGTCAGAGCCCCCCATCCTGGTGGTACTAAGGGGTTATTCACTGCATACACTAACTGTTATATTACAGTGTTTTGGCTACTTATTTTACTTTCCTTTGAAACAATTTTGGTATTACAACATGCAGGGTCACTCTGAGTTATGGTGCAGTGTTGCCAACTGCACATTATAAAAATTAGTATATATATTTTTCTGATTATTTTTTGGCACCTAAATGTTTTATTTTCTATTAGTTTATTCCTTCAAACCTGCTACATACACACACACACACACACACACATACTGTATATATATATATATATATATATATACAGTATATATAAGAAAGAGAGAACCAAATTTCAATAGTGATGGAAAGGAAGTATGCCTTGCAGTGAATCCCTTGTAATATTCATGACGCTGTAGTGGTGTTAGTTTACAAAATTGACAGACAAGTCGTAGCTTGTTTGCTTACGTCTTACATGTTCATTCCATAAGTGAAAAAACTTGACGTTGTGCTACTAGAAAAATTGTAACTTTTTGGTGGGTGGCAACACTGCTTCTCTGATGACATCCCCTATAGTGTCTGATGAACGTCCCTCACACTGTCCATCTTTTCGTGGAAACAAAATTTGAAAGAATTTCGCCATTCCAAGGATAACCGGGATGGAATTACACAAGATTAATCCTGAATTCATTGGAATACTGAAGTATACCTCAGGGGGCGCGGTGGCTCAGTGGTAGAGTGTTCACCTCTGGTGCTTGGGGTCCCGGGTTCGATCCCAGCCCCCGCCAAGTGAACTTTGTGATGGACAAACACGGTGCTCGTGGGTTTTCTCGGGGCTCTCCCGTTTCCTCCCACTTTCTTCATTCCACCATTTCACTCATCTCTCATCATCATCGTCTCCTTTAGCCTAACCGGCATAACCGTGGGACGTAAAACTCAAAGATTTCATTTCGTTTTTTGAAGTATACCTCACTCGTCCCCATTCTACCCTATTTTACTGTACCACACCAAAATGCTTTTAGAAGCCGCCTTTGTACACATACTACGCTGTACTAAGTTGCTATTGATAAGTTCTATAGTTTTTCTACACAAACAAATACAATAAATAGGTCATAGTTACTGACATAAATAAAAAATGGTAACTTAAACAATTACACACATATAGTTGGCAACACTGTACTTAGAAACCTAGTAGTAATAGAAAATAATAATATATGATATCTTAGACACCCCAAGTTCATATCAGACAAGATAAATTATTTTCCGTGAGAAATAATGACCTTTAATCTGTGGGCCTCAGAGCCCCCCCCCCCCCCCACGTTGGTGTTCCATGTAACCCAAAATTACTTTCGTGTTCCTAAGGTTAATTGGCGATCGTTCGTGATTAATGTCCTCAGCTTTCCAATGTTTTCGTCTGCGAGAGCTTGACGGCCTTCCGCTAATGGGGTTATCAGAAACCTTATTCTGCCCTTCTCGGAAACGGCCGAACCACTCGTAAACACACTTCAAGGACACTGCTTGATCTTCATAAACCTGTACCAGCATATCATGGGTTTCTTTCGGTGTCTTGCCAAGCTTAAAACAAAACTTCAAATTGATCCTTTGTTCGTTCATTTTACTGTTATCAGTTTGGAACCGGACACACTAACATTCACTTGGTATAACGCGTCTCACACAGACCACAGTTGACTCACAACTGAACAACGGTGGATCCACAATGGCGGCACCTGTCGCTACTCGTGTGCAGTGTTTCGTTGCGCCAGTGTTGCCAGGTCGAGCACAGCGACTTTATTCACCGAACTTTATTGTCAGAGGTTGTATATATATATAGGGTGTCCTAAAAATGTAATTACACTTTATCTGGTTATGACATATGTATATAACTTTGATTAATGTGTTTATTGACATATTTACTGGTCTAATAGGATACATTAAAATAAAAGAATGACATAATGGAGTAGATTAGTCTTTTCCACAAGTTGTTTACACATTCGTACATGTTCGCAAAAGTGTGTGAATGTTGAGTTGATAAAGAGTGGGTACTTTTTTGTGGGGGGACACTCTGTCACATATCATTTTTTTTTTTTTTTTTTTGTTTGATTACTTGTTCACTTTATCTAAAAAAAATGTCTTAATATTGTGTCAAAAATTTTTTCTCAAACTGGTCGTCAGAAATGGAAAAGCTATTTTATAAAAGTCTTTTTAGCTAGTTCTTGGCCATTCGATAAGATTCTAGAGGGGAAAAATGAATGAAAGTTACCTTATCAGAGAGAAAATCCTTGCCCTCCCTTCCCCGTTAATTCGCACACTGGGTTTACTGAGTATAGAATGGATTGGAATTAATCATTGAGGTGAAACGTATATACATTGATACATTTACGATAACAAACACTTAACTTCTTGAGACTTCTATTTTGCACACAGTGCTGTGTATTGTGATAAGATCGCAAGGTTATTGGAGGATGGTAGTAGAAGAAATCTTCAGCCATTGTAGGCAAAAGAATATTGTTAACTGTATTGAATAGGGTTTATGTAGGATGCCTAAGCAACATACGCCCAAGTTGAAAATAATACAAACAGTTTTGTATCCGTAGGAGCTGAAAGGAATACAAAATAGTTAGTATTATTTTCATCTTGTAATATGTATTCCATATGTTCTACCACACACGTCTACTCAGTGAATTTATGGAAATTTCATTAAATATAAACATTTTGTCAGTGTTGCAGTTCTGCGGTTGTTTGCTGAAGATCACTTTCGGGAGGCGAAAGAGAAGAAGAAAAAACGAAGTTCTAATCAACCGCAGGAAGCCAATGACGTACCACAAGACAACAATGTCAGCAGGGAACAACTAGAAGCCGGTACTAAGTATGAGGCATGTATTAGTTTCAGTATAATACAATTATAGGCTAGGATGGCGCAAGGCCTCGTATTGTGACGACTGACCAAACATCAAATCACAAAGAGAAGGACGGAAATGGGAATTCAATTGTAACATACGAAGAAAGTAATATTCAAATATTAAATAAGTGTGGCGGAAAATTGGGTGACAATTGAACCAAAAACTGTGGCTTATTGTGCCGTTCCGCAGTTCGGAAACCCAACCCGGTCGTCCTTTTTTACTATATGAATTTTATCGAATTTGCACCTATAGAGAGTATGATGAAAGAAAAGTCTACGAATTATGTGATAACCATGTAGTACATAATTTGATACCATATTTTTCAATAATTAAAGTATTCTATTACTATTTTGCTTAATAATGGTGGTTTGATATTCTTAATGCACAAAAGTTATTAATCACAAAACGTTTTCACTCGATTTCATCTCAGTCTACTTTTTCCCCTCCCTGTTTCGTGGAGCTTTTTGCTTTGTCATAGTTTATTGAATTAATTAGATGTGGAGCATTTTGATCAAAATGTCATTTGTGGGAAATGCGGGAAGACCTTGTAAAAATAATAATAATAATGCGTGTGCAGAGAGAGACAATAGCAAACACCGAAGGATTTTCAATTGATGGACCTCACAAAATAGAAGATTTAATAGAAGGAGAGGAGAGCACTGCAAATCAGTGATGTCCATCTACGCATAAAAATCGATAGTCTACGTTTACACGTAAACAATGCATAGACAATACGTAATCAGTCTGATATTCCAGTTGAAAATTCTACAATAATATAAAAGTCCTAATAGTTGGAAAAGAACTGGGTTCCTACAGACCTGGAAAGTCAGGGAATTTGATTTTTGTTGGAGAAATAACGGAAAGTTCTTTAATGTCAGGGAAACAAAGTAATCGTTCTCGATAAGAAGGCAACTCTGAAGTAATATGGTTATTTGGGATGTAGAGATCATACTATACAACAACACAGAATAATAGGTTACAGATGCATTAAGTTATGTCAAAATGTGTTGTGCTGTGATTTGTAGTTAGGTTCTTAACTCTGAAATCAGTTGAGCTAGAGTATCTTCAGTCTGTTAATGTAGACAGAGAGTGTGGCGTCTCTGACTTTTTGAACTGAGATACATGTCTTTTTAACCGACTTAAAAAAAGTTATCAATTCAACTCGTTTATATACAGGGTGTCCCAAAAGTAATGGTGAAAAATGAAACCACACATTCCTGGTACCAAAACTGTGATGTTTACTCCATAGGATAGAAATCCAGATAGCGTAAGCATTACTTTATGTAGTCGTTTATCGAATATTTCGCCCGAGTATTAACGAAGAAACAAGTTATCACTAGAGTAATAGCTTCGTTCACCGCTAACAACACATAAGCAAAATTCAAACAACAACTTTGAATTTGCAAATAAAGCTTCAGCATCATTTGAACTGAAAAACAAGACAAGAATAATAAAATGCGTCCTCCTCGAAATTTCGACTTTTGTGTAAGTTTAGCCTAATTTTAGGGGCAATTTTAGGAATTTTAATATAAAATACCCTCGTATTGAGTTTGCAAGCCCCGAAATATATTCCTGCGTACGCTACTGTATGCAACCGTGCTAAGTGGTCTTTGCTCTGACTCCCATTGTACGCTGGCATGTGTGAAGTTCCTTTCCTCCACACTTGAAGCTGTCTAGCTCCACTCCTGTCCATTTCCGGACTATATGTCATATAAACATTCATATGTCTGTGGTTTCATTTCTCGCCATTACTTTTGGGACACCCTGTGTATGTGTGTTGTGCGTGTGTTCAAGCATAAGTCTTTGACAGACGTGTACCGGTTTTAATGTTTTTGTTTGTTTGAAAGCGTGTTATTTTCCGGTTGTTCCACGTAAATTTCATGGGGATCTAACCATAGTATCCCGAGCTAAATCATGGAACTTCTGAATGCTTGGCAGTGTTCATACTGTAATTGTGTGTGTGATCACGCATAATTTCGAGAAAAATATACCAGTTTTTTAACTATGTTCTCATAGTGGTTTCATATAAATTTCTTTAGGATCTAATGGTGGTCATCTAGATCATGAAATTTCTCAACGATTAATAGTGTTAATATCGTACTTAACCGACATCATTGATTGCATGCACACGCATAAGCTCAGTACAGAAGTACTGATTTTGATGATCTCCTTTATAGTTTCAGAGAGTTTACTTTCTCGCAGATTCCATATAAATTTTATCAAGGTCTTTGGAGTTGAACCATGAAACTCCTCAATGGCTGGTAGGCTTATTACCATATGTATCTTCACGTATAATTCCATATCACTTAGACTAATTATCTATCTATCTATCTATCTATCTATCTATCTATATATATATATATATATATATATATATATATATATATATATATATATATATATAGAGGATGTTTCAAAACACCGAGAACATTGGCAGGTGATTCCTGACACCAAGATAAGGCAAAAAGTATAGACCAACCTGGGTGCACAAATCCTTCCTTTCGGAGTTATAGGCTGCCGAAAATATGAGAAAATGAACTTTAAAGGTCCATAGCTCCGAAACTACCGTAGTCCGGTAAAGACTTCACTTAGGAACTACTATCCAAAATACATGTTTCAGAATCCTGCGGTACTTCTGCAACAATTTTTAAATAGGGAGTTTGGCTGCGGGCATATAATTTGAAGTAGTCAGCAACTACCTCTATTAAAATTGTTGCGGAAGTACCGCAGGATTGTGAAGGATGCATTTTTGGATAGTGCACATATTAGTTCCTAAGCGAAGTCTTGACTCGACTACGGTAGGTTCCGCAGTTTTGAAGCTTAAAGTTATTTTTTTCATGTTTTCGGCGGCCTATAACTCCGAAAGGAAGCATTTGTGCACCCAGGTCGGTCTATACTTTTTGTCTTATCTTAGTGTCATCTTTCAAACGAATTCGAAAAACCGTGGAGTGGTGATCCATATCAGCGTCAAGAAAATCATACATAAACATTTGAAATGTTTTTCAAAACTTTCGTTTGGATTAGACAAAAATCACTTGAAAATTTGTTTTATATATAACGAAAGATTAAATTAGGAATGAAAAGGTCAATTATAATCAGAGCCCGAATTTTGTTGACCTAAAATTTTCTAAAAAGTAACCTATAAAATGACACTAAAATTCCTGTAAAATAACCCCTAAAAATCACAAAAATTGACCTTAAAACTTGCGTTATTTAAACGTTCATTTCGTCATTAAACATTGACATTTTTTAAAAATATCTTTTGCATTTTAATTACGATTTCTCACTCATTTTCAGAAGTTTTTGTTTCAGTTAGTTGCAGTCCAGTGATCAGTCCATTATACGACATTGTACGTACTGAAAACGTCAATTCACTCCCACGTTGAAACTAGGAAGCACACTTAAAGAATAAAAGTTTGAAAATGTAGACTGTATACACGAGAATAATAGATAAAAGCCCTGTTTAAATTTTTTGTATGCTTTCTAAACAATTTTTAATTATTCACGTGATCACATCTTTTGTGGTCAGCAACGTAAAACTATCTGTTTGACCACCTACTAACCCCAACCTCTCGTCAACCAGCTACAGCTTAAGTGTTCATTAACTTGTTAGGAATGCAGTTTTTCCACCGCAATAGTCAGGAAAAAAAAAAAGTCATTTAGCTTCGTGTTTTTCAAATCCGTAAACATGTTACCTTAAAATATTATTTTAAAAAAAAAAAAAAAAAAAAAACTGAAACTTCAAAACCGCAAAAAAATGACCAATACTTAGCCCTAAAAAGTATATTTTTAGAACCTAGAATGGATGGATAATGTTTTTATTTGAACTTGCTGTGTCCTGTGTGAAACAGAAACAAAGTTGACTTGTCAACAAGATCCGGGTCCTGATTATCATGATATTATAATGCTTATTTATTGAGACGTAAATTTTGAGTGTTGTTATACATTTGCCCGTTTTACTGATTAAAATCTCAAATTTCAGAACTATCGATCAACTTTAAGAAGTTAAGGTTGATGTAGTGATTTATACTATTATTTTAGGAAGCAATGTTTTATAATATTAATGAAAATACCAAATAAGGTCTATTAAAGGAAACTATAAGCTTAAATTAAAGTTTTTTAATTATGTTTCAGGATGGGATTAAAATCCTGGAAGCATTATCAGCGTCTGGACTAAGATCAATTCGTTATGCAAAAGAAGTACCTGGAATACAAAATATTGTTGCTAATGATATTTCTGCTACTGCGGTCAAGAGTATACAAAGGAATATTGCACACAATAAAGTGGAACATCTCATTTCTACCAGCCATAATGACGCTTCGTAAGTAGGAAAAATTTCTTTTACATCTCATTCTATTCATTCTGAATCAGTTACAGAGGACATCTCCCAATTCTGAGATATATTTAGAAAATCTGGATATTGGATTTAGCAAATTCCTTCTGATTTACAAATTAAAGGAGTAATGCTATGGAGCGTCTTATAAATGGTGTATATGGGGAAGGTTCGTGCATCTGAATACCAGTCTTCCTGAGTTGATATAACCAACGCAGATGCAGGATTGGGCATAGGGCATAGGGCTGACAATTACTTAATAATTTGATAAGATGCATTTTAAATACTAATTAAAGCTGTACTTACCAAAGATTTTAAGGGTACAAATTTAAAATTTGTCCATGAGAAGATACCAAGGATCTCAAGAGACAGTTCAAAATGTTGGCCTTTCTCTTAGCCTAAGTATGTTTACCAGTGAATCAAGGTGAAACAAGGGAAACTTCAAATTAATGTTTCATTAATTATTAATCACCATCTTGACAGTATATAAGAGCTATAGAGATGCACGAGAATTTCATTAAAATATTACTACTGGAAAATTAAAATATTATTACTACTTAAGTTACTTTATACACTAAAGGTTAATCAACAGTTATATCGTTATATAGCAATATTTAAAGAATCGGGGTTGCGGTGGCTCAGTGGTAGAGCATTCACCTCTGGTGCATGGGGTCCTTGGTTCGATCCCGGCTTGCGCCACGTGAACTTTGTGGCGAACAAACACCATGTGCGTGGGTTTTCTCGGAGTTCTCCCATTTTTTCATGCCACCATTTCATTCATTTCTCATCATCACCGTCTTCTTTAGCGTAGTCAGCATAACCGTGGGACGTAAAACTCAAAGATTTCATTTCATATAAAGAATCCGTAGTAAGACAGGCAATAACTGTGATAAAACGTTCAGGGTGAGATGTGTAATATGGGTATTTTTGACAAGTATATAGTAGAGTCCCGCAAGGAATTACTGTCATTGGAGCTCAACAAACCAACCAATCAAACAAAGCTATTAATACGGATATTCCGGAAGTAAGATGGTTTCCCAGTGGAATATTTTTTGTTTCGAATAACGAAACCAAACATAAGAGATATATTTAAAAGAGAATGAGATTTGAAATCCGGCTTCTTCCCGGTACTAACTCACAATCTCATCATATATTAGCATACTTACCAATATTAGTAACACCCCCTTTTCTCTCTTTAACGATTGCTTTTTGTAATAAAGTTAGGATGATTCTCTTCAAAACTACTTTCATCATGACCAATTAGCTTTTCTCTTGTAGTTGCAGTCTGTAGCTCTGAATTTGAGCAAACAATTTCCTCGTGTTTCTCATAAGTTTTCAACACTATTTTATATAAGACATGTATAAACACTTTGTACCCATTTAAATATACGTACAATAACTAGGTGTAGGGCAATTTGTAAGCTGCTGCTGGGTTTGTAACACTACATTACTTGTAATATTAACTCTTGTAGATAATTTGTAGATAATATACTGTATCACCAAGCTTTCGTATTGAATTTTCATTTGAAGAATTTGAATTTATCCGAAAATTTTACTATTATTTGGAATCACTATCCAGACTTTTGTTGAGTCATAGTTTGGTTTACAGTATCGAGAAAAGTTTTTACACTTTACAGACTTACAGATAAACCCTGTAAGAGTAATATATTCTCGAATCATTAACAATAACAGTGGAAAAGGAAGTCGATTAGACCAGGAACGCACCCACGGAGGTCCATCGAGTCCGATCCCCCCACCACAAAAAAAAAAACTTCCTAAGTCAACTTTCTCAATAAAACTATACCTTATAACAGGGAAATGACTGATGCAGCATGAAAATTTAATCTTTACACTTCATCTGTATCCTTTCTTTTAGAAAAACATTCTACTTATATATATATATATATATATATATATATATATATATATATATATATATATATATTGAAAATATAGCCACTACGTCTTGTAGTATTGCCCCCCCTCCTCCCAAAGTTGAACCCTTTCCAACAAAAGTTTCTGAGTGCGCGCCTGGGTTAGACCTATATTTAAAGATATTCTTCTGGCATTTGCTTGGTGGAACTGATGAAAAACCTCCTCAGTATGGCAGACTACGAGATTCGAATCCAGGATCTCCCGATTACAAAGTAAGAACGCTAACCTCTAGCGTCATTCCCTCAGTCAAATCTCGTCTGTAAGGAGTCTACTAAATCCATTGTACAGTTGGGAGACATTCCTTGTTAGTGAAAACAAGTAGATTCTTAGGTTTTTTTTTTTTTTTTTTTTTTTTAACGTATCAAATAGCTTTAGTATAAAATATGTGTTTAAAGTGTTTTTTTTTTTTTCTTCGGAAATTCGGCTCCTAAAAGGGAAAAGGAAGTAATTCGTATAATATCTATATTTTCCATTCTTTATTGAGAAAATGACCAATGCGAGAATTTGCTTATAAAGTAGTAAAATGAAAATCGACATGTAAACTCTTTAATAATAATAATAATAATAATAATAATAATAATAATAATAATAATAATAATAATAATAATAATAATAATGGAATACATTTTGATTTAAATTTGAGTTTAACGTCTCTTTTAGCAGTGAAGCTATATGAGTAATGAAATACATGTTTCAGTGTTTTCTGAAATTCCGCACCTAAGGTGGAAAAGGGTGTCATTTCTATAATATCAAAATTTTTCTTTATTTATTGAGAAAAGGATTCGCTTAAGTTGAAGGTATAAAATTCGATATATAAATATTTAAATAAAACTAAGGGAATATATTTTAGCTTTTGCGAAAATTAAACTTCTAAGGGGAAAAGGGGGCTCATTTTTTTAATGCTTAATGTAAGGATTCGCTTGGTTTGTATGTTTAAAATTGGTTATATATACTCTTAATTAAAAATACGGTTTGTTGTTTGTGATCGCATCACGAAAACCAGTTTACACGTTTGAAGTTAATTTTGGAACTTTCAAATTGTAGTTAGTACCTATCTCAGGGATTTTCGTGTTGCATGAATTAAATGGCTCATCATAAGGGGAAAAGGGACTTCAAAATTTATGTCAAAAATAGAGTATTTTATGAATTTTATAATTGTACTTTAATCAAAATGCATATCCTAAGGGGGGGCGCGGTGGCTCAGTGGTAGAGCGTTCACCTCTGGTGCTTGGGGTCCCGGGTTCGATCCCAGCCCCCGCCAAGTGAACTTTGTGGTGGACAAACACCGTGCTCGTGGGTTTTCTCGGGGTTCTCCCGTTTCCTCCCACTTTCTTCATTCCACCATTTCACTCATCTCTCATCATCACCGTCTCCTTTAGCCTAACCGGCATAATCGTGGGACGTAAAACTTAAAGATTTCATTTCATATCCTAAGGGGGGAGAGGATTTAGATATTTTCCATTGTACGGTCTTTGCTTTAGTAAACTTCATATATGTTAATCGTACACGGTATTTGTCTAAATTTTAGTAATATTTATTTATTTATTCTGTATTATGTATTTATTTATTATATATTAGTTATTTATTCTTTACTATTTGTTTAGTATCCATATTTAAGAGTTATTCGTAAGGTTATTTTGTAAATTAGATATGTATGTATTTGGTGTCAATAGGGGGGGGGGGAGATAAACGAATTTTGTTTCTGTTTTATATTCTGGTTTTGTAATTGAAGGGGGTTGGCTGAGGTAGCCTGTGGCAGCCAATCAGCATTCAGGAATTGTTTCGCTGTGTCTTGTATTTATATAATCTGTCATTACCTTTGTATTTATAGTGTCTGATGAAGGCAAGTGGATAGTTGGCGAAGGTGTTACACGTTAATAATTTTTCCAATAAACGTATTGATTTGCTCAGCGAGTAGTTTTCAATCCATAAACCTATTCTTCTCATGCGAAGGGCGAGCATTTCAGCTAATTTGGTATATTGTTGTTATAATTCAGTCGTTGTATTTATAACCTTTTTGATTTGCAGTGTTCCTAATTAATACTTTTTTTTTTTTTCAAGATTATTGATGTATCAGCATCGAAGATACATAGAGAGGTTCCATGCAGTAGATCTTGACCCATATGGATGTCCGTCACCTTTTCTGGACGGAACAGTTCAGTGCGTCCAGGATGGAGGCCTGTTATTGGTTACATGCACAGACATGGCTGTGTTAGCCGGAAATGCACCAGAGACATGTTACACGAAATATGGAGCTGTCTCTCTCAAGTCGAAAGCATGCCATGAAATGGTAGTATTAGAATTCATCTTATTATTTTTATTATTTATTAATTCTACACTAAAAGCAACAATGAAACGTGGAAAGAAATGTAGAAGCAAGTTGATCATGATCTGTAAAGGTGCCATCCTAGGTGTGACTAAGGGAAGCATCGTGGAAAAATATCAGTGAATATGGTTGGCAGCGATATTCAAACTTGAGACTTTAGAATCACTTAGTGAGAACATTCACCGTTCTCCTGTACTTGTTCGATTCTATAGAGTTCATCTTACGTTCCATGTCACAAAGTTCTTTTGTAGGGAATATTTTTATTCTTGGTGTGCTGAATTGCAAAGAACGTTGAAAACTAATTTGCTGTTAGTACAGAATTTGATACTTTTCCTCGTGGTTGGGCCCGCGGTGGCTCAGTGGTAGAGCGTTCACCTCTGGTGCTAGGGGTCCCGGGTTCGATCCCAGTCCCCGCCAAGTGAACTTTGTGGTGGACAAAACACCGTGTGCTTGGGTTTCCTTGGGGTTCTCCCGTTTCTTCCCACTTTCTTCATTCCACCATTTTCATTCATTACTGAACATCACTGTCTCCTTTAGCATAACCAGCATAACGTGGGACGTAAAACTCAAAGATTACATTCCATTTCATTTTTTTTTTATCCCTCGTGATATCGCGATCAGGACATATAGTAGTAAAACAAATCAGTACAAACTATTAATAAAAGGAGGGAACAACCTAATTTCTTAAACATCAGATCTTCTGTAGGTGCGAAATCAATAACACGTAAAGAGTGAAAAAGTGAATGACTGGAGAGGGACTCGAACCCTGGATCTTCGACATACCGTGCCGATGTGTTAACCACTACATCAGCCAATCCGCTTCCCAGAACAGCCACACATTCTCTTACTCCTAAAGTCGGTTTTCTCTCCACTCAGACCACGTGGCTTGTACTACAGGTTAGCTGCTGTGTTTGGACAATCCAACGCATCGGCATGGTATGCCGAAGATCCCGGGTTCGAGTCCCTCTCCAGTCATTAACTTTTTCACTCTTGACGTGTTATTCAGTACAAATATATAGCAAATCAATAAAGTGGGACAGCAAATGATCACTATATTAGAAGCTACTCAAAATGTCAGGCAAATTACTACGCAACGCTCAGGTCTTATTCCTGCGTTAAGTACTGTCAACAAGGGTCATTTTCTGCCGAAATCTTTGTGAAACAGTTAATAAATCGGGAATCGTATAGATAGATAGATATAAAATGCCTTCAAGTAACTTACAATGCTCGCAATTTGCATTTATTAACGATATATTATTAATATAAATTTTGTTAACCTACAACGTTTGATCACATATCGCTTTTTCTTTCTCTTCTAAATAATGATAATAATAATAAATCGCACAGGTTTCACTCCATCACGATGTTACTCATAACTTTGATGAAATGTTTAGTTCAGAGTTCATGTTTATATTATAGTTTTGTAATAATTTCAAAACGTATGAAGCAAGTAAAATAATTAGTGCGTTTTATTTGTTGACTTTTTGATGCTGATCAGTCCCAGATGTAGGTATTATCTTCGTATATTCTATCATTACTTATATTTATTAAAATTTTGGCGCGTATGTTTGAAAATGTCGAACTCAAGACCACCACCTTCAAGTACCTAAGAGGAAAGCACGATGAGAACTACTGTTTCAACATCGCAATCGAAACCATCTCGTTATACGTATAGCCGAATTGTCAACAAGCCTCCCTTGGCGCGTTTGGTCTCATGTTCGTTTCTTAACAGACATTGGATAGTTCAAGATGGCGTCCTTCCACTGGTAATACTGGTGGATATCAAACAAGTGTACAACATATAGCTGTTAGAAGACTCTCTTTTCAACAATAATACTGTGTAAGACTTAGACATTTAGTTTAACGTGAATTCCGAAGAACTTGCATTTACTTCCACCGGGAATACAACCTGAAACTCTTACACCAAAGGCAAGAACGCGCACGAACAAACGTCTATAGAAGGGTGACTAGATCTAGAAAATAAAACAGGACACACTCGGTAAACTGGCATACTTTGGCAATCCACGTAGATATAGTAGTTACTCATGCCAGTGGGAAAGAAGTCTCCAACTTTCCAAAATAACTAGGTTTTTATTTATTTAACCATATTCCAGTTTCAATGTTCATATTACCTTTTAACATTTGACGGGAACCAGGATTAGAGGAATCAGTTGTCTCTTGAATGTCATATTTTGTGTTGAAATGGGGTTTAACAACAGGATTTAAGAACACATAGAAATTGTACTACGTAAGTGAGTCAAAAACGGGACGTTTTGTACCCCGTTCGTATTTTCCTTGGAACACCGAACGCCTTTCTGAAAAAAAGACAATCTCGTTAAAAATGGTACGTCTGGTGTCTCTAATCTATAGTAATTTCCATACTTATTTTTATCCGAAATCTGTTTGAATACTTTCTGATGCTTTCATCATCAATGAGAATTGACATTTATTCATACACAAGGCTACCAACTTCATGTAGTTAAATAAAAACACACACACACTGTAATTATGTACAAATAATTTATCTACATATGTTACTCTTCCATACTGATACATCGATTATCTGTACCTAAAAGAAGTTCAGTATGCTTAATCATCTCTTTAGATAGATTTTAAACCTGAGTGTCTTCATCGGTTGGATATGAGGGGTAAATTTGGATAAGGGCGTAAGTAGCAATTCTTCAATTTTTCAGGAGAGCAGAAAAACAAACGCCGTTATCCAATTAACCAACGTATTCGCTCAATATTTTTGCAGACAGGCGTTCGCTACGGAGCTGAGATATTACCTTAACACCACCTAGACGTGCTCAAACTTGCAGATAATATGTATATCTCATTTTACCGAAAATAGGTCGTTACGCCCTTACCCAAATTACCCCTTCATATAAAGTTTTCTTTCTCTCTCTCTGAAAGTTTTAGTATATGTAACCAAATATTTCAAATTATTATTTAAAAAAAAATACCTCTGTAAATGTTTTGAAAACAAAAGTGTTCACTTTTTTACTTTTGACGGGATGACAGCATTCATGTATGTTGAATGTATTCAGCATTTTGAGCTCTATGTGCAGACAGGTGAATAAACATACTGAGTTTAAAAGTGTTCTCAATAGTTGTTTATGATTTTTATTTATTACTTGTTTTTAGGGAAGACTGTTTTATTCTGAATGAAAACTTCTTAGACACTTACATCAGAAAGAGATGGAAGAAAACATGTTTTGCTAAAAAAGTAATGTATGGTAACGGAGGATACATTCAAAAATATTCTCGTTACTATTGTGAAATCATGATAATGTGGAAGGTATATACGTATTTCGAAACGTCAAATGTTAAGAATGTTTTTATTTTATTTGCTTCCATAGGCATTGAGAATCGTGCTCCAGTGTATTGAATCTCACGCGAATAGGTATGGACGATACATTGTGCCTTTACTGTCCATCAGTGCAGACTTCTACGTGCGAGTGTTTGTCAGAATCTTCACAAGCCAAAGAACGTGCAAGGAAACCACAAGGTATTATAATGTAAGCTCCTTGAAGAGCTATCTTATTCATAAACCCAAGTACTACTTCTTTGCTGTTCTGTACCTTGTAGCTAAGTTCAAGCAAACATGTTAAGCGTCGAATTTTCGCCTACAGCTGTCTCCCTTATCGAGACATAGGTAAGAAATAAGTTGTGATGGAGATAGGATAGATGGGCATTAATTACTGAAAACATTTATACTAGCTAAATTCTTACCTATGTTTTGACAATGCTGATAACTATCAGCGAAAATGTAACATTTAACATGTTACCTTGAATTTAGCTACAGGATACAGAACAGCAAAACGGGTATCTTGTAACTTTATGGACTCTTCAAGGTACAGTACTTTATTTATTAAAATACAAGTTTTGCCTTATTATTCTCGTGTTTTGTAATAATAACAATAATAGTGTAAAAATATAAATTAAATATTACAATTAAAGATACTGCAGAGAGGTAGTTGAGATGGCAGAGCTTATTAATAAGAATTATGTTTGGCGTTGATTTATAAACGTTGCAATAAAAGAATAATAATTTTTGTCTAAATGTCCGAAATATTTTTTTTTTTAAACAAGCGACTATAGAGAATAAATAGATCAAAGCCAAGGAAGGTGAGGAACCACATTGTATATGTGAATTATATACCAACCTATGCTTCATTTACCTACCAAAGGTTCAATGCCGCGTTCACAAAAGTTCTCCACTGACTTCTATTCTTAGCCAAGTGGATCGAGTTACTACTTTGTATTCCTATTTCTGCGAGATCCATCTTAATATTGCCCTCCCATCTGCGCCTAGGTCTTCCTAATGATCGTTTCCCGATTGGTCTTCCAGTTAAAACTTTGAAAGTGTTCCTACTTAATTCCTTTCTGGCTACATGACTTGCCCACCTGAACCTCCCAGATTTGATAACCCTAATAATGTTTGGTAAACCGTATAATTCCTCGTTAGGAAGTTCCCACCGTTCCTTATTCTCGTTCTTCTTGGGTCCGAATATTCGTCTCAGGATTTTGTACTCAAATACTTTTAGTCTGTATTCTTCCTTCAGAGTAAGCGACCATGTTTCGCAACCATACAGAACAACAGGCATGATTATTGTTCTATATATTTTGAGCTTACCATTTATCTAACGCGTTTACTATTTCGAATCGGAAATGCATCTTTTGGACTTTGCACTTTCATTTTCACCAGAAGAGACCAAACTATTCGATTCATCCATTGGCTGACCCAAATAAGTAAATAAATAAATTATAAGTTTTACGTAGTTGTGATAATATTTATAATCCTTAATACTTGTTTCTGTTTGTAGCAAATTGTCGATGGTGTACCAATGCACAGGCTGTGAAACATACACATTACAACCTTTGGGCCTTATTAAGAAGGGAGGAAATATTAAGAAATTTGGACTTCCAACAGGACCTCCTGTAGATAGGTTATGTCAACATTGTGGACACAAACATCAGGTAAGTTTTAGAAAGCACTTCATAATAGATGAGTGTTTGGCTAAAGAGACCGAATCATTGTTAGCAGAGCTAGGATGTCTTAGCAAGTAGGTTATTTATCTTACACTATTTCATAAGGTACGAGCAGCATTATCTAATTTTTGGGAATTTCGTTTCAAATTATTGATACATTATAATTTTTCAAAATAACTTCCTTTAGAACTGTAGTCATTGTCTGAGCCTTATTTAATAAGTTTCTCAGAAATTCCTTCATTGCATTTTCTTGCGTTATAACTTGAGTTATCTCCCAATATGGGTAGTTTATGAGTTACTATTCCCCATATTATATAGTTACTTTATATGAGTGTGAGTTACTCAGCAGCTGAAGTTTTTTTAAGGGATCAATTAATTTTCAAACTAACCAACAACCATAAGATTTTAGTTGTTATTGTACCTTAAGACATTCAGTATTAAGTGGTATAGAATGGTTTAGTATTTTTCTGCACAGATCAATAATCTGTCGGTTTGATTTACTTCAAGTCTAGATGATGTAAATGGTTCAAGTCCACACACAATTCAGGTTTTAACGTAAGGAAATTCAAGTAAAATTCTTTACCAATTCACAATCATTATTTCTTTAAATAAATAAATAAAAAAAAAAAGATTTGTCATAAATGTAATTCTTCGAGCAATGTAGTTTTAGAAAAAAGAAAAAAAAAAGACGATGATGAGAATGTATCACTGTAACTGTTCTTAACTGGTTTTACTCGGATCCTTTAGGTGTGTGTTAGACAAGGTCGCCGATCCCGGGGGTCCTCCGATGCTTGAGCACCCTTCATAATTTTGTGGGTGTGCTCAGCACCCGCACAAGAGAGAGAGAGGAGAGTTGCCTCGCGTAACGTAGCCGCTAATGCTCTCGTCTTTAGTGCAAGCGATCCCAGGTTCGATTCCCAGTGGGAACACTCGGTCGAAAAAATGTAAACGTTCTTTCAGATCAGCCATTCTGAGTAAGGTTTTCCTGGGTTTTCCTCATTCGCATTAGGCAAGTGCTGGGATGATACCTAATACAATGATCCCAGACTTCTTCCTCCCCAATTCCTGGGTAATGTGATCGCCGAAGGACGTCATACGGGCTAACATGACCGTAGATACTGAAAGCTCGGAAATTGAATACTTAATCCTAAGGAAAAGAGAAGTGAAATAAATAAGAGAGAAAATTCTAATATTTCACCGCATTTCTTAAATGATAGTAGGGAGTGATATTTTCATAGAGCGGAGAGGAAGGAGATGGATAATATAAAGTTTGGACAGGTTTTATCAGGAATGAAAACACGTGCAATTCCAAATGCTGAGGATTTTTTAAGTGGCAAATTGAACGAGCGTTTCTCGGGGGCCGTTTTCAGCTGAAAAATTTTTACACTTCTTATGCTACAAATGGTCGGTGTTCTGAATGGCGTGATGAGAACTTAGATCGAAGGTTAGAATCTGAGAACCGTAGAACTTCCCTGGTTAAAAAGTAATTCTGTCATTCAAGAAAACATTTTTCACTAGAAAAAGAAAAATACAGGAAAACTCCATTGTCATTTTAAAAATACCTAAAACTGCATTTCAGGAGGGTCAATTTTCAAAATTTTCTGGAGAAAAACCTCAAATTTCCCCACTAAAGCCTGAATGGTATTCCATATCCCGAGATTCCCTGGTTCGTGAATTGTAGGGACATCTCCAACTGATCTTCAAAATCCGGCGCCCTTGATGTTAAACTACTACTACTACTACTACTACTACTATTATTATTATTATTATTATTATTATTATTATTATTATTATTATTATTATTATTATTATTATTATTATTATTATTATTATTATTATTATTTTGATATACATCCTATTGTTTCCGTAAGTAATAACATTAAATATCAGTTTTGCTGTTATAGGTTGGTGGCCCCATTTGGTCCGACCGCTTACATGACGAAGATTTCGTTCAGAGGCTAGGTGAATTGGTCTCCGAGGAGCATGAGAAATTCTCAACGGCTAGGCGAATGGAAGGAATGTTGGCTGTTGTTAGAGAAGAGCTATCAGATGTCCCACTGTATTATACTGTGGACAGATTGTCAAGTATTGTTCACGTAGAAACAATGTCTTTATTGAAATTCAGGTAAATTGGAAGTGTTTATGTGTAAACAGTGGATAGTGGAATTCATAAGATTAAATGTTAGAACAGTGCTTTTGAAATTGCATTATAAGTGTAAATACTTTTGATTATTTCTAATACTTTCATGTTCATGTCAGTGGCCCAAGTTTGTTAGTAATAATTATTCTCTGTTTAAAAGTATTGGAGTTTCCTAGAATTTCAGTTAAAAAGAAAGAACTGCTGCCCCTTTGTCCTCTCTCAAATGAGTGGCAGGTTGTATTCTCAGATAAAAGAAATTGCATCTGGAATGCATACTACATTGGAAGTGCAATTTTTGTCCAGAGACTGGTGCAAGAGACAAAGTTGTTGAGTTCGATAACAATATCCTGATAGCTGCACTAATGGTATCGTCAGGATAGTGGTTGATAATGAGCCCAGCTCTTTTCCTTGTTTGAGTCTGTGAACGTTTTCACCTACTAAGTTCCTATGACACACAGTCCCCGAATTAAGTAAATTTGACATACGTAAATTCATACTTAACGTAAGAAATTTCCAATATAAGTAAAATTCAGAAATAGTACGTTATTTTGAGAGCCATTTATTGAGTGAGGCCTGAAATAATTACTGTAAATAATTAGTTATTGTTGAACTGTTATTAATTAGTTTTTTCATCGACATTGTAAAAGTGTAGGTTTATGTATCCTATTTATAAAGCATATTATTTGAGATTTTGCATTGCAGTGTTGTTAACAGTATTTTTTCACATGTGTTCGTGACAAACCTTAGGTTATGGTAAAAAATCGATTTGCGTAAATTTCGACCTATGCAAAAATCCCTGTAGGACGGCAGTGTAGGACTATCTATATTATTATTATTTTATAAGAATCGTGATATGTTTTACTGAGTCGTGGGGCTTTATGCTGTAAAGTTTGTCAGAACACAATATTATTAGGATTGAGACTATGGCAGCTGTTGCTCAGGGATTAATAGACATCCAGATAGACGAAATGCAGAAGTCACGGCACGGCGCAGACGTAGAGTAGAAATGTGGAAGTTGCTGAACTGAGGCAGTACTGTGTGATGAGTCTGCCAGCAAAATAGTCGTTACGTGCAACCTAATGGCGCTGAAAGTGAGTCGATTCTGAGAAGGTTACATTGTGTTACATTTTAATTGAATTATTGTGTGGATTACATTTCAGTTGTTCTAGCATAGTTAAACTGTGCAACTAACACGAATTAGCTGATGTGAACGCGTCACTGTAAATATCATAGTACGACGATATGCGGCGCGACTGTCCCCGAAAGATGTTACCACCGACCAAGCCCCATCCGAAATTGATCCCAGTAGAGCTAACAACAGCGGTGTTACGCGGAATTAAGACATTGACGGCGTCAGGGAGGCCATCCACTGTATAAGCCAACCACACATGCACCATGCCATACATAACAAGTTACGTCTTAAGGTGATCCATAAGGCGACTGTTCATGCATTGAAAGCCAGCCATTGCCGCCCAACGGAAAACCAACTGCAGAAAGCTGTACGAACGCCAGCAGTGTAAACGAGACGCGGATATATCTGTCCGATTGTGGAAAGATTAGAACAATTACATACAAAAGTATGTATGCAAAGGGACGAAATAATTTCGTTCGTCAATGCACCGAAAGTTATCCACGGGGTTTCATAATTGTGGCGAAATATTGTTACAGAAGAGAACTAAAGCTACGTCGTGTTGCCATCAATGTGAAAAATTAATGATGCATTGCTGTTTATTATCAAGAAATACTTGGACAATATTTACAACAAAGAAATCTCCACACTGTATGAAGTGGACATCAACCAAGTGTAATTGTCATAAGACAGGGCGTTGAATCACACAAGATAGTAGTGAAGACCAGAATTCGTGCTATTTCCTTTTCCAACATCTTAATAAAAAGTTCTAATGGCAGTCCAGTCTTTTTTTAAGTTGTTTAAATTCCCGGCATCTAGAAAGCGTTCGAATACAAATACAATAAAATCCCCCTTATATACCTGCAAAGAAGTCTTTTTCAGTGGAAAGTGCGCTGTAGCGTAATCGTCAAGAGTGTTGGTCGTCACAGGTGAGTAAAAACTACCAAGTTCGTCTGTATGAAACCATATCAGGCTCTAGAAATAAGAATTTTCGTTTTTGGAGTAATAAGTATCTAAATCTTGGAGCAACATGTTGTCTAAATATTGCTTTTATCATTTCTGAAATAGTAATTATCCTTAAGGCTCAATTAATTTAATCTTGTGAGGTCTGATTTCAAAATCGTGAAGTATAAAAATTTAAGTACTGTTTATATAACTCACAGAACGATGATTATAAGACATTAACAATTGAATAATGACTGTTGTTGGCCTCAGTTCAGAAACCACTGTTTTAATAGTAGAACTTTCATTTGTGGTGCAGAGGGTTCGTGTCCTCATCACAGATTACGTGAGCTTGAAGTAGATGATATCGTGTCCATGGACATGTCAGGGATCTCCCGTTTCGTCCCAGTATCTTCCTACAAGTAATACATTTATCATTCCTCATTCAGCCTGTAGGGACGATAAACTATAAATTATATGCACATTTTTGAATTGTTCTACATGTATTTAAGGTGTTATTATATTATTATTATTTCAGCTTCATTTCTATTGATTTCTATAACCATCAGAACTGAGTGACGGTTCAAAATGAGATCTTTAAGTTTTACGTCCCACGATTATGCCGACTAGGCGAAAGGAGACGATGATGATGAGAAATGAATGTGAAATGGTAGAATGAAGAAAGTGAGAGGAAAAGGAGAACCAGAGAAAACCATGCACACGGTGTTTGTCCACTACAAAGCTCACTTGGCGCGAGCTGGGATCGAACCGAGAACCCCATGCACCAGAGGTGAACGCTCTATCACTGAGCCACCGCGGCCCCAGGGTGGGTAACGATTGAGTTTGCATGAGAATCGAATCTAATCCTTTTGCACTACAGATTGTTTCGGGTTCGCAGACCAATTCCTGTCACAAGTACACAGATAGGAAAATAATTTTATTGGATTATAATTTGATTTAAGGTTATGTTTGAGACATCAGTAATAAATTATACATTATTCGTAGATGAAAAACCGAAACTATAAGTTAGTTATCCTGTTGCTAATTTTGATTAATACATATCTAAGTTGAATTTTAGGAACTGATTTTTTTCTCTTTGCTATGTAGATCGGCGCTTCTAAATCTCGGATACCGTGTATCGATTTCTCACGCATGTCCAACGTCAATCAAAACAGATGCTCCTCCAGGAGTGATCTGGGATGTAATACGTCACTGGGAGAAAGAGCATCCAGTACGAAAGGATCGCCTTCAACCAGGAAGCGCTGCAGAGAAAATACTTGCTCAAGAACCAAGCACAGCTGTGAGCTTTGCGGAACATCCAGGTGCTAATCCTCCTTCCAGGCAGAAAGGAATGTCTAGGTTTCAAGAAAATCCTGCTCGATTTTGGGGACCAGGAACCAGAGCCAAAACGAGGTAATGTTTCTAAAATTATATAGGGACGAATGTCCGGGAAATAGGGACGAATATTAAAGTGCTATAAAACTAATATAAAATATATTGATTTTTTAAAACACATTGAGTAACTTCTCCCATTTATGTATACATACACATTAGGTAATTTTCTCACATTTGTGTATGAAAAATTGTATCCGGCATATGACTACCTAAGGCTGCGCGACAATGAGCAATAAGTGCTATAAAACTAATATAAAATATATTGATTTTTTTATAAACACATTGATTAACTTCTCCCATTTATGTATACATACACATTAGGTAATTTTCTCACATTTATGTATGAAAAATTGTATCCATCATATGACCACCCAAAGCTACATGGCAATCAGCAATGCGTTCATTGAAATTTGCGATGACGCGTTCACAAACATCTGGTGTGATGCCGTTAATAACCCTCTTAATTTCATCCTTCAGTTGTTGTATTGTCTGTGGTTTGTTCACGTACACTTTAGATTTCACAAATAAAAAAAAAAAAAAAAAAAAAAAAAAAAAAGTCACAAGGGGTAAGATCGCATAATCTGGCAGGCCATTCCTGATTTCCTCGCAAAGAGATAATTTTTTGAGGAAACTTTTCATTCAGCAGACCAATTGTTTCACGAGATGTGTGACAGGTTGCACCATCTTACTGAAACCAAAAATCATCATTTTCAATTTCCATTTCATCCAAAACTGGGAAAAGCCAATCTGAAAGCACGTGTCTGTAACGGTCGCCGTTCACAGTGACGCCAGCTCCCTCATCGTCTTTAAAAAAGTATTGGCCAATCACTCCTCCTGCCCGTCCAGTTTGCTTAACATTTAACACTGACCCCGTGGTCTCAAACTTCAGGACCAACTTCCGAACTGATGACTCAGTAGGAGCAACATTGCGTCCAAGTGTCACATGCAAATCTCGAACGGTTGCCGTGGGACTTTCCTTGTTTTTGTAATAACTTTTAATCACTTGGATGCGTTGCTTTGTTGTCAAACGCTCCATGCCGAAATAAACACCAACCAACAATACTCACCACGCAGGCTACTAATCGGAAGGATAGAGGATAACAAACATGGTAAAGCCACGGCTGCCAACCGTTATATGACAAAATGGTGCGAAATTCAAATTCGTCCTTATTTCCCGGGCACCCTCTATATATTTAACATAAGTACTATTAAACCTTTTACTTGATTTTATGCAAATATATTTGTATGTATTGGTAATTATAAACGTGGTTTTCAATCTTGAGAAAATATTAAATTTAGGGGTAAGTACAACCTTACTTTACCACCTACCATTTGCGATTTGCATTGAAATCTGCAGAGAAGTAAGATAATAATAGGCTATGTACTGTCTTAATTTCCAATTCAGTGCTCTGTAACGTCACAGGTTTGCTTACCCATTCTTGGTAAATTCCATGAACAAACAGATAGCAGACAAAGAACCTGATGCGTTGATAAATATTCTGGTACCTCATTCGTTTTATTTCAAAAACGACAAAAGGGCATAACTCGTTGTCTTTTCTTGCCTTTCATTGATGCGATGAAAACAACGAGAAACAAAATCAGGAAGAGACTTTTTCTGAGGAGAGAAAATAGGCCTGATAACTCAGAGACATTTTCAATAATAAGCCGAAAGGACTAAGATCAGGCCATTTCACGTGTGCAACAATAAACTACTTTTATCGAAGCGAACAGCAAACTTAAAATTTACATATTTTGCAATGTTAGTCTAACAGGTGACGTGTTAGCTAGTAAAATTCGTTCAACTAGGTCTAGGAAAGATTTGTGATCTAGAGAGGCCTACAGCAAATTTCATTAACTTTAATATCTTAGCACTTACTTGATTTATATCCCTAATAGTGCCGGTTGAAAGAATAATTGTCATTCAGTGGCTCTCATAGACGGTACATGTACAACTAGGGAGCTTCTTCACCAAAATTCTGGAAGTCCTAGAATCTGCGTCTGATCATCTTAGTTTTCGTCTCGACGAAGTCTTCTTGATTACTTCATCTTAAACTGATCTCCTTTCAATTAAAAAAGTGAAAAGAAGCAAATAAGGTGAGCGGGCCAAAAGCGCTTAATATCTTGTAAAATTCTTTATAGCTTCGACGTGTAGTCTGTATGAAATATATCAGAACAAGATAACGTATAATGGTTCTGGTCACTTTTTATAACCTCGATCACGTTACTTCATATTGAGCTGGCCTTGAAATAATGTATTAATTGTTCGGAATAGACTGAGATGATGCTTCCCAACGAACCTTACATACATTTCTTTTGTATCTTTCGATGACTTAACGATGAAGAAAAATGTACAATGATTAAGTGGAACTTACATCCGGTGTAAAGAACTCGATGTAGTTTTCATGGGTCAACCAAGTCTTCGTACTCATGTGCCTGTCTTTGTATTTATATAAAGAAAAGCCACTCAGTACATTACATATAAATGTACATTATTACGTTACCCCCTCCCTTTTTAATAATTAAAAAAAATCTGCTATTTTGAAAAAATAATGGTAACAAGCAAAAAAAGCTTCGTTGGTTTGCAATGAAACTACTTGTGGGTATGCCGACACTTCTCTTGTTCGCTGGACCCGTTAGCACGGTCCTGTAATCGAGGTCTCTTGGAGGCGAGACCTATGCACCGGAGTCAAGCCTTGAACATGGTTCGAAACACACGCTGATAGTAGGTCCCGACTTTTATAACCTCGGTGTTGCACAAAAACTATAACTGCGAAATAAAAAGTAACTGCATAAAAGAATATTATGTGAAATACCAAGTACATAGTATTTATTCAGTGTTCGTCTTAACAACGGTGAGATTGAATGGAAGGAAGTAATTATCATAATTTGTGCTGGAAGCGAGAAGGCGCATCCATCATAATTATGATCATTATTCCGTTCAGGTTGGTTCCGGTCACATCTTAGGGCTTTATTATACGCTCAGCTTTCCAGTGCAAGGGTTCATGTTATTGTAGTAGTAGCAAAACTTAACGCTTCTACGACTATATGGATGTGACATAGTAGTTGTGAACATGTACCTCTGAATTTTTCTCTTGTGTAACACCTTCGGTGAATGTTAGAAGCGAAAGTGTCGCCTAAGATGCTTCGTAGAATAGACTACCAAACAATTCACCGGTGACATTATTCGTCGGCGCACTGACCTGCGAACGGGTTCACAACCTCCATAGTAGCTTTTCTGAAGACAAATTGTACGAAAGACACGTTGCGGGTTTAAAATGCGAGATAGTTGTAACACTGGATGACGCCCTCTTTTATCTCACGCATAATGGCCATTTTGAGGAATCTACGTCTGGAGGAATCTGGAAGGGACGACGGAGTTCTACACAGTGCCAAGCAAGTTTCCCGCAGGGAGCGCCAGAAGTTGTAGGTATATAAAATGGAACAGGAACATTAAGGTGAATGTTGCCTATTTCGAGGATTCCATCATGACTCCAATCGATCGGATATATCCTTTGTACGGAGCCAACAAGTACCAGGTGCGGATCCACATGGACAAAACGTAGTCATGCCGCAAGATCATCTCATCGGTTTAACCACGATATGGAGCAGGAAACGGGAATCGTGTTCTCCCCTTTTATCACATTCCTGTAAAGAGATTCCCAGTAGATTTCTGCACATTTGGAGTGCTAAAACGATGTCTGCACCGTTGCGGTCGCCTTACCCTGACTGGTCTATGAGAAACCTGCAGGGAGAAATTCTTATACCTGTGTGTGCTCCGACGTAGTTTTTGGCATGGAAATTACGATGTAGGGCGATAGTCCATAATACATGTGGCCCGATAGAACACAACTGGTGGTGGCGATAAGCCTTCCCGTTGGGTAAGAACTTCTTGAAAATCGATCGGATATAAGTCGACCAGACTTCTGTAATTATAGTTACAGTTGATAGTGGAACATAATAACTAAAAGCAACAGAAAATGTCTTTTTAGTGACACTTAAGTGCGAGCATACTGAGGTAAAAAACATAAATTTTAACGATATTACTATTACAAAAATGTCCTTTCTTGGACGGTGTCAGGTCTTGCATTGGCAAAGAGGAGAGTAGGGTAGTTTCTTTTGATTTTCTAGCAAGTTATATGAAATTACACCAACCATTACATTTTATTATATCTTTTTTTATTTTATTTATTTTCAGTGTGTATGCAGAGAAGGTGGAAGAGAAAAGATTGAAAAACCAAGGAAAACGAAGCAGATCGTTGTCCAATCACGACGTATCGTCGGTAGAAGAACCCAAAAAGCAGATAATGAAGCGAGAAGATAGTTGTAATCAATGATAATGGTAGCGCAATGAAATTATTTTTAAACAAACAACACTTTTTCTTTGATTTGCCCTTTTCCTAATACTCAGGATTTTGGTATGCTCATGAGTTGGGACTCTAGACAGGTATAGTAATAACTTACGTGATTTCCAAACCAGAGATTGTGTTTCATCGAGTGTTCGAAACTAAATCCCAATTCGAATTCCACGGCGGCTGTCCAACTTAAATTTTTTTCACAATTCTTTCCTCGGTTGTAGAGTCTTTGTATTTCAACTGTGCCCCTTTCGGCACTACTGTCGATGTGTGTTTTCCGCATCTCCCTCGAAAGAGAAAAGACAAGTTACTGCGGCCGAGATCTTTCAACTGTTAGATGCGGAAGAGTTGCCACAATGAATTATTTCACGGACTTCGCTGTGCTCTGTCTTGTTAGCCATCCTAAGTAGCCTACAATTTTTACTTGTGAAGACCAAACGACTGAATGACAAATTGGCAACACAGCTGAGGTCATTCACTTCTTTTCCGTAAGCAAAGGGAGGGTTTCATCCGTCAGAGGGTGGCGGGGATGGGGTCGAAGTATGTTTCGCGTATTTTTCCGAGGGCACATCTGAAATAGACAGGCTCTACCAGGTGAATACTACACTAGTAGAAACTTAAAATGAACAGCCAGAAATCATATGTCCCGTGAATGAAATTTTACATTTACTTTCTGTCATCAAATAGTCCTGTGCACAGGGAAATATACAGGGTGTCTCAAGAGGGAGTCATCCCGGATCTCTTCCTGGGAAATGTCGCTCCATGCTTTGTCCAGTTGGGACACCCGATTAAGGTTTGTTACGGAAATTGCTAAGTGGACAAAACCAACTCTTTTTACATGCTTAATAGGAGCAGGTCTGGTGATAGATACTAGGCCAGGAGAGGTGACATAAGAGCGTTGGGTAATATGAACTGTAAGAGCTGGTACTTTTCTTTTGAAAGAGCATGTTTCCCTAATCGGTGCGGAAACAGCAGTAGAATAACTTCTGTGATGTTCTGGATATACACTGCATTAACCAAACGTTCCCTGTAATTCCACCAGAGGCTGTGGCTTACCATACGTAACTCCTGACATTGCTTCTGTGTGTATGTCGTATGGATTGTGGAAGGCGTTGCTACATTTCCAAACAACCATTACTAAGGCCGAGACGGAGCCGACGTAGCATTTACCCCTCCAGTTTATTCGTCTGCGTCTCCATTGGAGGCGACCTGCATAATCACGGAAGCCTGAAGGCATTAAGTCTTTTGAATGGCATATGTAATTATAGGCCTGCGTCTAAGAAACGATTATTATCAGATGTGCATGTACATCTTCCTCGGACCAGGAGCATTGATATTGGTGTACAGCAAACACTTCGAATAGCTTGATCAGTTAGTGTGTGAGGTGCTATCTGATATGTGGATTGTCTTCACTACCTTTCCTTTACTTGTTAGTGAATAACTTAAAAACAGTGAACGTCGAAAACTTACAAGGGTCGTTCAAGGTTGACCGGGACTTTTATTTCTTCAGAGGAAACAGATAGCACAACAAGCACCAAACTATGTCAGATTTTCAAAGTATTCTCCGTGCGCGTCGAGGCACCGTTGCCATCCGCGTGGCAGCTTCCTAATTCCTTTGGCATAGAGAGAACTTGGTGGGGGTTGTAGCCACTGGAGGACATCGTTCCGCAGTGCTTCATCTGTCGTGAATTTCTGCTCTGCCAGGTGGTTTTTAAGGGGTGCAAACAAATTGTAATCACTGGGTGCTAAATCTGGACTGTAGGGGGATGGGGCAGAACTTCCCAGCACATTTCGGCCAGAGTTGTTGTCACATTGGCCGTGTAAGTGCGGGTATTGTCATGGAGAAGAATGACATTTCCAGACAAGATCCCAGGTCTTTTCTTCCGAATGGACTTCCATATAGCACCACTCAACAATGTGGAGTAATACTGGGCATTAATTGTGCTCCCTTTGTCCAGAAAATCCACATGCATAACACCTTTCATGTCCCAAAAGACACTTGCCATGATCTTTCCAACGGACGGCTGTGTTTTGCTTTTCTTGAGCGGCGGGGAACCTTTATGCCGCCAATCCATTCTGCCCCTTTTGGTCTCTGGGGTTGAATTGTGCAACCATGTTTCATCACACGTGATGATGGATTGCAACAATTCATCACCTTAGGCTCGAAACTGATTCAGAAGCTGTTCACAGACCGTCGTACGTGTCCACTTCTGATCGAATGTCAGCTGGCGTGGAACCCACCTTGCACAGATTTTGCGGAAGCGTACGTGGTCGTGAATGATTGTCTCAACATTCCCGACACTGATATTCACCTCGGCAGCAATATCCCCACTGTTACTCGCCGGTTCTCAAGAATCATTTGCTCAACACGTGCGATATTGACTGGTGTGACTGCAGTCGGGCGAGTGTGTCCATGCGCTTCATTTGTCACCAGCTCCCGTCCTTTGCGAAACTGTTCACACAATTTGTACTCTTGTCCGTGACATCGTTTGTTCACCATACTGTGATTGCAATCTTCTGAAAATCTCAGCTGGTTTAACTTTCTCCTTCACAAGAAATTTGATTACACACCGCTGCTCCACAGACATACTGCTTGCCGCCATGTTCGCTGCAACTGCTGCGCATGCACCAAATACGTCATGCCGGTTACTCGAGAAGGAATACATTACATCACCCGCAAGTTTCATCATGATCCGGCTATTCATCGGTTATTTACGTACGAAAATCACGATCAACCTTGAACGACCCTTGTAGGAAGTATGTCAAATTTTCTATAAAATGTTATTTGGTCTAGGAATTAATTCGTGCGGTTGGTACGCACACATTGAAGCTGTAGTACAAACACAAAGTACATAAATACCTTAAGAAAAATATTGTCCATCGCTAGCCACCACTTTCGCCCATCTGTCAGGCAATGTACGGATTCCGTGGCGAAAGAAGTCCTCATCCTTGGAAGCGATCCAGTCAGAGACCCATGTTTCGATATCTTCTGAAGAAGTAAACCGCTGTCCAATCAAATCGTTGTTCATGCAATCGAACAAGTAGTAGTCCGAAGGAGCAACGTCTGGTGAATACGGCGGGTGGGGTAAAACTTCCCATCCGACATTTTCTAAATAGGTTTTGACCGGTTTTGCGACATGTGGGCGAGCGTTATCATGTTGAACAATAAGTTTATCATGTCTGTTCTCCCATTCTGGTCGTGTTCTGGCCAGAGCTTGCTTCAAACGCATTAATTGTCGTCGATAACGTTCTCCATTCATAGTTTCACCCGGTTGCAGCAGCTCATAGTACACCACACCTTTCATATCCCACCATATGCACAGCATAACCTTTGCACAGTGAATATCTCGTTTTGGTTGTGATGGACCTGGTTCACCTGGTTTCACCCAGGCCTTTTTTCGTTTAGGGTTCTCGTAATGGATCCACTTCTCATCACCCGTAATAATTCGATGCAGAAACCCCTTTCTGCTCTGTCGTTGAAGCAGCAATTCGCAAATGGCTTTTCGTCTTTCAACGTCTCTGTCTTTCAATTCATGTGGAATCCAATGTGACATCTTTTGAATCATTCCCATGGCTTTCAAGCGTTTGGAGACTGTTGTTTGATCAACGCCTAATGCTGCTACAAGTTGTTCCTGCGTTTGACACGAATCCTGCTCGAGCAATGCTGTCAATTCTTCGTCTTGAAATTTTTTTGGCTGTCCAGCTCGCTCTTGGTCTGCCAAGCCGAAATCACCACTTCTAAACCGTGCAAACCACTTCTGACACGTTCGCTCAGCTAGAGCATGGTCAGCATACACTTCCACCAAAATACGATGACTTTCAGTCGCACTTTTCTGCATGTTAAAGTAATGCAGCAGGACACCCCGCAAAAACACTTTATCAGGCACAAATTGCGCCATGTTCACTTAACTACAAACTGGTGTTGTTCACGCTTTAATCCACTGCCCTATACTACGAACGATACGCGATGACAGGGGTTTGCAACACATGTGTGGATACACGGAACTGTGGGACGCTCCGTTCGTTGCGCCATCTCTTGTCCAACCGCACGAATTAATTCCTAGACCAAATATAAAACTTCCAGTTTTCTTTATAGGAGGCTAGAAATCTGAGGAGTCAGTTTATGACGTCAGAATTGCCAGGCTCTCAAATTTCTTCATTATATGAAAGATCTTGAAAATAACTTTCTTATTTTACTTAATACAGAGTTCATACTGAAATTCTGATATTGACTTCTCTGAACTTCCATAACTAAGGAGATTTTTCCTGATACACAACGCCGCATATACTGTTTCAAAACAATACCGAGAACATTTTGGAGGTGATTCCTGACACCAAGATAAGAGAAAAAGTATAGACCAACCTGAGTGCACAAATGCTTCCTTTTGGAGTATACGCTGCCGAACAATGAAAAAGTGAACTATAAAGGTCCAGAGCTCTAAAACTATAGGTAGAGACATGATTTTGTGGTAAATAAGAATTCGTAATTTCGTTATAAAAATATGCGTAAACCAGGATAAAATTGATGAATAAAAATTCAGTGTAAAAACACTATTTTCCTTGGCAATTGCAATTAGTTACCTTTTATTTCACCTTAATTTCAACTCATCAATCATTATGACATGGGCTCATGCATGACTATGTTAAACAATATTGGAATTTTTAAGAAATAATACTAGGCATCTTCAGTGAATAAACGTATTAAAAGAAATCACTCAGAGAACATTAATTTAAAAAAATAACTAGTATTCACAGTTTACTTATGCAAATAACTCACAAGCATTGTTTCAATGTTGTTTTTTCTTCCCCCCGATAAGTATGTCGCTGTAAGAAGAGAGAGCCCTCTCTACATCAACATCCGAAACTGATATGTACATTAGTTGGAGACACTTTCCAGCGATTTCTCAATGCTCATCTAACATACCCCGCAAAATTCCTTCCACACTATACACTTCACCAGTAGATACCGTTTGGAGCTCATTTTTAACTGCATGTAAAATTTCAAAAATTCATGATCGTCTATTTTCTCAAAAATGGGAATTTTCATTACATTGCTGGAAAACTTACCATCAAGTTTTGCCAGTTTGAGCTGGGGAAGATGAAATAATGATGTCAGTGTCTTAAAGATCTCACCAGCTGGATCCTTTTTAAGCATGTCAACCAGTTTCTTGGTAATGAAGAAATCAATTATGGTAATGAACAAATCGTAAAAGCGTCAAAAAAATGTCACTTTTGCGTAAATTTCGTAGAATATCGAGACTTGTTGCAAATTTCGCTATTTCGACAGAATTTCGCGTGTAATCGCGAGCGTTATATGGGCAAACAAATAGTGAAAAAGATATATTTTACGTACACAACATTTTCACACAAAATTGATACATTTCGCGTGTTCCCCAAAAATCGTGTCTCTAAATATGGGACCTACCGTAGTCGGGCCAAGACTTCACTTAGGAACTAATATGTGCGCTATCTAAAAATGCATGTTTCAGAATCTCAAGTACTCACAAAGCAATTTTTGTAAAAGAAAATACGAGTATATAATTTGAACTACTCGCCAAGTACCTCTACTTGATGCTGGAAATAACGTCTCTTAATGGTACTGAGTTCTTTTTATTATTATTATTTCTTTGAAATGAACCGGAATTTTACTAATTTCTTCTTCAAGTTTAGTTAAACGTCCCTCCTTTTCCAAAAAGAATTATTATTTATAAATTTAATAATACAATTAAAATTGATTATTAAAAATTAAAATTATACAAAACAAAATTTAATTTTCATGAAGTAAAGGGCATTTAAATAGATTTGAAGTAGAAACCAGAAAATTCAAACAACTAAATTCGAGTTCGTTTCAAAGAAAATAATTTTTCATATAAATCAATGATCTAACAAAGAACAAAAAACAAAGATGGTGCCGGTCTTCAGCACCGTTAAGGTACATAAAGAACATATTTTTTGACTAAAATCTCATCAGTTAAGTGTTGTATGTCAAAGTTAGGATGCGTATATCTGAGTGAAATTATAGCCCTGTGTCGCTTTTGTGAAGACAATAAGGGTTAGAAAATTTTAGATATTACAAAAACTAACTTAATAAAAATGGATGATTGGTCTTACCTTGTGACTTCATTATTCTTTGCAAAAAATGTGTACTTAAAAATCACTTCTATTTTTCAATATATTTATATATATAAAACTTTCTAGTTGTTCTAATAAAAGTGACAGGTTAATGAAGACACTGAAATATAAGCAACGTAACTTTGACGTTAGAAGACTAATCTGGTGAAGTTTACATTATTTTATATGTTTTAGGGAAATATGCATATTTTTACTTCAAAATTATAAAATAAATAATATCTGCAGAAAGTACTTTGAGTTTCTTTATATTTTATTATAAAACGTACAAAATGGAGATTATGGCAATTATATTCCATTGCGAAGAACGAGTACATAACTGAAGTTTCAAAATAAACACATTGGAATTGAAAAAGTGGTTTTATATACATATATTGTATAAGAGAAATTTTATCAGCTAACAAACAAGATTAAAATAAAAGTAATATAGGAAGAATAAGGTGCGCAAAGGAAATAACATAATTTGATTATTATTTTAGTGTTTTGATTTCGTATGCACATTCGTCTACTATGTCCATAACTATCCACATTCGTCTTTGTAACTTGATTAAAAAGTAACATTTATTAACACAAAAAATGTACTTTTATGTAACTTATATACACAGACAAATGCTTACGACTTGCGTACGGCATTATATAGCTAAAACATTATAAACACGATATTCTTGGTACTTAACTAAAAAACATAGCAATATTCTAACGTAACATGCACAGACACAAAGCATATCGATATTCTAACGTAATACGAGGGTCATTACAAAAGTCTTACACACACTTGCGCGACCGTTTGAGTGGTGTGGAGAAGTTCAATTTTATGTCAGTTGTGAGTCAGAGTTTGGGCTTGACCGTTAATGTCTGTGTTTGTTGGTTCTCGTGGTTGTGTTGTGAGAAACCAGTGTAAAAATGGAAGGTGAGCCCGACTCAGGTCGGATTACAAATAGTGACCAACGTTCTTATATCAAAATTGAAACTCTACGTGGAAAGAATCCAACTGAAATTTACAATGCTTTGCAAGAGGTTTGTGGAAATAGTGTAGTGGATTGGATCGTAACACTGTATCACGGTGGTCAGCTCGTTTCCGTGAAGATCGTGTAAGCACTGCGGACAACCCAAGAAGTGAAAGACCATCAACTGCAACAGACTACACCTCTGAGATTATTGTGAATGACATTTTGAGAGGATCGACGAAAAACATATGAGTAAACTGCATATAAGGCCAAAATGTCTGTCACTTTAGTTTACAGAATCATTACTGAAAAGTTAAAGATGAGAAAAATCCGCAGTGCTTACACGACCTTCACGGAAACGAGCTGACCACCATGATACAGTGTTACGATCCAATGCACTACACTATTTCCAAAAAACCTCTCGCAAAGCATTGTAAATTTCAGTTGGATTCTTTCCACGTAGAGTTTCGATGTTGATATAAGAGCGCGTCACTATGTGTAATCCGACCTGAGTCGGGTTCACCTTCCATTTTAACTCTAGATTTCTCACAGCCACGCGAACCAGTAAACACAGACACAACTGTCAAGCCCAAAATCTGATTCACAACTAACATAAAATTGAATTTGATCTCACCACTCAAAACGGTCGCGCATGCGCTGTGTGCAGACTTTTGAAATGACCCTCGTATACACAGACACAAAACATATCAATATTCTAACGTAAATTGCACAGACACAAACAATTCAGACAAGACATTTTTGCAGTCACCTTCATTAAAAGAAATTAATCCATAATTGCATTTGCCAACAAACATTAAGACAAAACGTAACCATAAACTTTCACATTACTTTACATTACAACTAGAAACATCAGCGAAAACTTAACTTTAACTCGCATTGCGAGAGATTCATATCAGCGTGTACTCAACATAAACACACAACATAAAAGCGCATTAAAATCTTCATTCTTGAGTGTCCTTTAGGTAGTTCGTACAGGGTGTCTACTGGAATGCCAGAAAGTAAATTAATGACTTTTTCATGACTTTTCATGACCTTTTTGTTCAAATTTTCATGACCATGGCGATAAAAATTTACCATTAGTAATAATAAACCCCTACCATCAGTGGTGCATCGGTTAAGATGAAGATCACATTATGTTCTTATTTGTCTAATGTACATAATATCGATTAGCTGACAACTAATTTTAAAATGCAAGAGCAATTTAAAAGGCGGTAAACAAATTTTTAATTGCGGTTCTTAAATATCGCTTATTGTGAATCTTAAAGAAAGAATCTAAAATTCTGCCGCCTTGTGCTCGAGCACAGAATAGCACTTACCTAAATACGGGCCTGCTCTTACCAGTGAATCACTCTATACTGTACTTGAAGTTTTAATTCTGAGTATAATTATCCATCTAGCAGAAATTTGTCTGAAATTAAGCACTCAGAGAACTGCCCAAAGACAAAAGAAATTATAAAAGAAATTCGTTAAAAAAAAAAAAAAAAATAGATCATCAAATTTAAAATCTGCAAACTCAAACGAATAATATTATTTGCATAAGTCTAAGGGCCCAAAAATACACAATTTACATTTCTTAGAAGTAAAGAAATAGCAGATCAGAAAGTTGGACAGTAAAAAGTTGTTACTATACAGGTATTACAGAGACTAGAAGATGAAATGGGGAGCAGCTAGGAAGACAGTAAAGTACCAGTTAGCCAGCACTAACTGGTGGGGGAAATTCTCACAATTACTGACCTGATACAACTGTTTCAGTACATGCAGTATGAGGTATAAAAGTATGAAGTATAAAAATATACTCTGAGATTTCAGATATTCATGACCAGTTGGGTAAATAAAGGACTTTTTCATGGCTTTCATGACCACTAAGCAAAATATATGACTTTTTCATGACTTTCATGACTTTCATGACCAGTAGACACCCTGTCGTAAAACCTTTGCTTTAAGAGGAGAAACATGAGTCCTGTACATTATTAGATAAAATAATCATTTGTACTTAAACGAAAAATTTCTTTTCTATTTGTAATTCACCCTTAAAGTTATTAAGGTAATTCCAATTAAATTTTCCTGTGTCTTAACTTTTAAACTAAAACGAAGAGCAATATACAAACTTAGAGCTTACAGCAACTTAAAATCTTTTACTACCACTTAAATATGAAAAGTGACATTTACAGCTAAAGAATTCGTCATATCCATATTGTGACCTACATAAGATACATGCATATATCGGAAGAGAGAGAAAAAGCACGAGAATTCTATTTACAATCCATCGCAGCTCATTTTAAACCTGCGAATGTCCTACCTATTCTCATGCGCCGCTAAATTTCCGGTTACTGCATGCTCGTGTGTGTACAATGCATGAGAACCCCTTTTAGCAAAATCTCAATAGAACGTAGCAAGTCTAGCTACTGAAAGTTGAGCAGGCATCAAAATATAAGGACAGTTGAAAAGGTTACGAATTCTTAATTTTCAGTAAAAATAATTATTAAAAAAAAAAAAAAAAAAAAAAAAAAAAAAAAACTGGATTGTCAAAATTAATTAAATTCTTTAACACGATGATCCTTTGTGAATTGTAAAAAAGAAGTATCGCTGTGTTACAACTTACAGTTTTTTCTAATTTAAAATCAATTTAATTCCCACCCCATTCTAGTATTTGGCTCAGAAGAGGGTTGAAGCACATGGAAGACGAAAGCTTAGTCTGTTTGTGTTTGAAAAGATATGACATTTACAAGTTTAAAGTTGGTCTTAGAATTCTATTTCATTAACTTTCTCTAAGCTTTAATTTTGCTCTTTGTTATACAAAGAAGAAAAATTAAAAGAAACTGAAAAAGAATTCACAGGATTTATACTGACCATTTGCGCCCCGACAGAGCTATCTGCTTCACGTTGCTAATACAGGGTTTCCAGATATGTTTTCTCCAAATATAGAAAATAAATCGAAACATGACTGAAACGCCTTTGCATATCGGCAAAAACCTTTCTTAGATATTCACGGTCATTGGTCTGTAACTCTTCAGCTTTTCTGTACTACAAACAGTAAGACGTGGCAAACTATAGCAGAATATCACTTACTCGCTATTAACAAATTAAAACAACGGCACATGCATAGCAACTACATATTGACATTTTGTACTAAATAGCAATGAGCCATCATTCGATTGGTTCGCTGTTAACTTACGCCATTCACACAACGAGAACATTGCAAGTCTATTGGGTTAGCATATAATCACTTGTCTTGGCAAAAGCTATACACTGAACAAACCAATGCCTTGGCAAGATATCCACATACGCATACCACAAACCCTTAATAATTAATCATACACAAAACCTCATGTAGTACCTTTATCTTTTCCAAAAATTATATTGTAAAATGGGTAGTGAGAGTCTTAAGTTTGTCAATCTGTATAACGGTAGTGGAAAAAAAAAAAAAAAAAAAAAAAATCAGAAAGCAGATTTTAAATACATGAAAAGCTATATTTTGCCGAGTAGTAATATTTTGATCTAATAGTGTATTAAATCAAGAACTTCAATAAATTTAAATCAATTGTAACGTAATTTACAATAATTTAATATTCTGAAGAAAGCCACGAACGTTGCTTCGTCCTTCAACATATTCAGGGTGTCAAGTAACGGGAAACCGTCAAAGACTCTTCACAGAGTCTAACGAACTTGTTTCCCCGTCAAATATTCCACAGTCAAAGCATTATTGTCTTTAAAAAAAATTTCGGTCTTTCAATGTCTTTGATCAAAATCCAGCGCTACCGATGCTAAAATTTATTCAACATAAATGGTGTTCATTATCAAAGAATTACAAAAGCTATGCGTGGCGCGAAAGTTGTTTTTGGCGAAGTTATATTTTCAATTTAAATAAACTTTAGGAGACTGCAGCGTAGATATAGAAAATGATGTTTCTGAGAGGATGCAAAATGTACTGTAAATATAGCAGTGCTTTGATCGTGGTCTAAGGAAAAAAATGTTCTATTTAGCCATCAAAATTATCTTTAAAAACCTCAATAATGCTGTGCTTTGAGTAAGCCCCATAAAATCCAGAATCTACTTATTTCCAATTTCAAAATCTAACAATTGTACTGTAGTACAGTAGGAAGGCAATGACTACCTCCCATAAGATCCCAAATGATTCGTATTTCTACCTCTCGGAAATTTCGAGTACCTGAGGATGTTTCTCTCTCTATTTTGTCAGTACTACAGAGGAGTACACTATCCACGAGAAAAATAAAAGTATATATGAAAATGAAGTTCTGATGATCAAAATGAAGTTCTTCGTATTTTTTTTTTTTTTTTTTTTTTTTTTTCGATTGATCGTAAAAGAAGAAACTTTCTCTACTCTTAAGTATCCCATTACCCATTTTTATTATTAAGTTTCAGTCTCATTTTAATGATCAAGTTGTTACAGATTTTTGGAATATTGAAATGGTGTGAAACTTGCCTGAACTATTACAATGCCATGAGGTCATCACACATACACATTACTCAACTGCAGCATATTCACTTTACAATCACTCTTCATGACTTAACAGTTTAAAAATGCGCAAGCGGTCCAACATTTTGTATAATTCAATTATTCGACTCAAAACGTCCTCGAATTCGTCGTGTCAGGGATATATCTCTGTCCATCAAAGTAACCCTTCGCGCATGGAGAGTGCATAACAATGCGTCCTCAAAGAACTGCACTAAATAAGCCTCAGCAGCAATCTGTAGGGCTTCCACAGCTCCGCGTTGGACCCTAAAATGAAACCATATAAATTGTACTTTACCACACAAGTGTAAGCGATCTTCTCGCCATAAATTCACCATGATATACAATCATTTTTTCCTGTCTATCTTGAAAGCACATCTACCAGAAAAATGTATACACTTTAAAAAAGAAGAAAACAAACTATATATCATATTTCTTAATGTTCAAAATGTTGGCCTTTGCTTGGGACGCTCGAGAATCTTCTCCAGAAGATTACAGAGACATATGCATCGGTCTCCATTGATACATTAACCGCTCGTCGTTCCATGCGCCTCAAACTTGTCAACAATGCATTTGATTGTTAGGCGGGTCGGTAGTTCAGTACCAAACTCTCCTCTACACTGACGCTGCACATTGATGCCATTTCCAAACGTGATATAATACTTCAAACCGTACTTACGCTCCTCGAACGTCAAGCGTGTTTCTGCCATTTTCTTGTGTCACTAATCGTGCTGACAGCTGTTGAGCGAAAAACCGTACTACTACATAATTTTAACTGAGAACAATGCCGACATCTGTTGGGCGAAGAAACATATTACAACATCCTTAAATTTCAGAACAATTGTCAATGCCAGTATCCTGATATACAGGATGACAAAGAGTGTATACAATTTTCTAGCGGACTCTGTATTAGTTCCTTACATGTTAGTTGGCAATTTTATATTAAAAAGAAGAAGCGAGTGAACATATTTGTGGATCTTAATGTCAAACAAAAAGACTAGTTATTCGGCCCGCTGTACGACGTATGTTAAAACCGTGCTAAGTTAAAAACCCTAATTGTTCTTTTCTTAGTCTATCCACATGCGGTTACACAAATGGTAAAACTTACAACTAAATATGGTTATGCTTCTTATCCTAATAATAAACAGCGAAGTACGTACCATCAGTGTCCATTTTGAATTAATTAAATTGAAACCATGCAAATCGTCACAATTAGTAACGTGCGCAGTATTTCATTGAGGGAAGGGATTGAAGCTCCCAAGTACCGTGTTTACACGCGTAATAGTCGCACCTTAAGTTTGAAGTAAAAACATTCGCCAAAAAAAAATTCCCCGCATAAAAGTAGCAGTCTACGGAACTTTCGTCTTTGTGAATAAAACTTTCTTCGACATTGCTTATCTTACGCGAGTCCGAGCAAAAGAACTTCTCGTGTTTAATGACACGTAACATCGTAGCACATCTGTCAACTGAGATCAAGCAACCTACTTCCACCCTTCATTCTGCGCCCCACCCCTTTGTCTCAGTATGGCACCTATTTACAATCAACCTCATCTGCTCTGGCATTCCATCGTATTGCCTCGAAGGTTTCAAACATCTGGTTGTGATTTCAAAAATTACTTCCTGGCTGGCAGACAGCCTCTGGTGCCAAAGAGACAAACTATCTTTGTTGCTACGCGACTTTCACTTCCAGTTCACTGACGTTCATCATTACGGTAGTTGGAAGAGAGCGTGGTCTGACCGTTGCGTGTTCGAGTGCGATTTACGGGAGCGGAAACTACAATTTTGGACAATTCTTTCTTGCGTGTTTTTGCTCGGACAAAAATGGGAAAGTTCAAAAAAGCAGAAGTTGAATGGCAGCTTTCCTCGTATAATAGTCGCAGTTGGATTTTTGCATTAAAAATTGGTACAAAAAGTGTGACTACTACACTAGTAAACACGGTAATGTCATTTCAAGTGTTAGTATACATAAATTAATATGGTAAATATTTATTTTTTATAATATCTTACTCAAGGGAGGATTATAAAAGCCAGAAACTTCTCCTTGTGATGCCACTGGTCACAATGAATTCTTTACAAATTATTAAATTGAAATAATACAGTTGTTAAGTTGCAATTAAATGGTCGCAATGATTTTTAATCGGCAAACTGCCTCTGCGTTAGGGACACCTATTTGCATCACACAGCGAGATGTATTAGCGTGACTGTTTACTATTAGGATACTACTGTGTTTACAACATTCACGCCATGTAATTACATTCAACTCGAGTATATATATATATATAATTTTTACCTTTAACTTAAAGGCGTTATTTCAGATATAGAAGTATGGCAGAGCCATTTAAGAAAGGAAAACAAAAGTACAGTAATAAAAAGAAAATCTTTTTTTAAAAATTCTCGTAAAGATGAAATAACGTCTGTTTGAATAAACCAGTGAACTTACTTTTTTTTTTTTTTTTTTTTTTAAATGAAGATAATCCTTAGGTAAAGATAGTCTTTTACTATAACCTATTACTTTGACCAGCCATTCCCAACCTGAGGTCCGCAAGCCAATCAGAGAAAGGCACACACAGTGGTGAAAACCACACCATTGTAAGTTAAATGATCGAATTAATAATGATACGTCAATTTGCGTGATGAGTGATATTCGACCTACAAGAAGTTGCGTATTTTTTTTCCAATGATATTTTTTTTCTGACAGAGCCAAAATGCGTCTAGGGACTGATGTACGTGTTTGTAAAATGTCTTCAAACGAAAATCTTCTGTGACATAATAGGTGACTCGAAAAGGAAAGAGGGAATGAGAAATTCTTGCTCGGCATTCTTTCACTTGTCAAAAATCCTTTACTAAGCTATTTTCTGTGGTCTAAAGTTTTATTCACGTACTGGATTTATTTATTTATATATTTGCAAGATCTTAGTCAAGGTGTCCGGCCCCAGGACCACCCGATTACGGAGTAGGCATCATACCACTGCAAAGAAAAACAAAAACACACACTCACTCAAACATATATATATATATATATATATATATATATATATATATATATATATATAAACAAGGGGAAGAAATATAAATAAATACTAACCATGTATATTGAAGGGGTCCTTCACATGTATTGTAGACTCTAAAGAGGGCCGCAGTGTAGAAAAGGTTGGGAAAGGTTGATTTTGACAATATGATTTTCCTGTTCGTGATAAGTGACTAATAAAGTGTGTATTGAATTTCAATAGAAAAAAGGTGCGCACGTTTTTGGCTGATGCAAGATTGACAGTTTTTCTTTATGGGTATTCGTAAAGTAATTTGTTACTGCTTTTATTTATATTTACTTTTAAGTTAATTAAGTTTTGAAATGAAATTAAATCTTTCAGTTCTAACGTCCCAGGATTATGTCCTTTAGGCTAAGGGAGACGGATAATTAAGGCAAGTAAATCATTGTGGAAGAATTGGTGAAATGACAAAGTGGGAGGAAACAGAAGTACCCCGAGAAAACTCACGGACACAACGTTGTCTATCACAAACTTACCCGGGGATCGAACCAGGGCCGACACACACCAGACGTAAGCGCTCTATCACTGAGCTACCGTGCTCTCTTCACACATTTTTAATATTAATTATAATTATTATTATTATTGTATCAGAAACATACACACATATTTACCCTGGTACAAATATTAAGTACGAGCACTGATTACGCGCTTCGCTGGGTTGAAATAAAAACTTTAAATGCATAACTCCTTTATATATCTTCCCTCCCCCTCCCCCAAGGTGCGGGGCTAAATTTTGATTTAAACGACATCGGAAGTATCACTGTTCATTTCAGCGACTCTGAAAACTATGGATCTGACACTAATATCGATCATTTTCGATCATTTTTAAACATATTTTCCCCTCCCCTAAGTTGCAACCACTCTCCCTCGAGAAGACGTAATACGAGGGTTTTGCAAGTGAAATGACAAAACCATCCTAGGTACGAACCTCACCTATGTTGAAAATTTGATAGAGATCGGTCGAACATTCAAGTTATTCAGTTTTATTTATTTTTACATACCTCCTTCTCCTCCTCCCCTAAGTTCTATCGTCAAAGTGAAATGATAAAAAAAAAAAAAAAAAAAAAAATCCCAGGTCCGAACCTAATCTATGTTGAAAATTTGGTCGAGATCGGTCGTTTGGTTTAAGAGTTATTAAATACTGTACTATTTCTGTTGAAAGTGTAAAATTTCACTTCGTGAAAACAACTCAGGTCTTGATCTCAGTACCTATAATTCTGTTAGTTTGTTGTACAAAATCGTGGGATGGGTTTGTTATCTCAAATCCTCATTTTCATTGTTTGTAACGAGCTACATGGCTAACACCTTGCACATTGTGCAAAAAATGCTGGTTTTTTAAATTAGACTTTTTAACCTCTTGCTGCTGTTGAATTTCAAATATAAGACAAAAGTAGAACAATAAACACTTAAAGCTATATTTCTGGTCAATTAATTGAACTAACACGAAACTTGCCAAATCTGGTTATCATGCCTTTCCCTCCAAACTTAGTAACGAAACTGATTTGCCCAACGTTTTTACTACTCTTTAATTATGAAAATACGTAAGATGTTCTACGAATTATTTCATAAATACACAGGTTGGCAATATCGTGTGACGCATAATGCAATCGCAATAAACCTTGTGTCATTTGAACTTTAGTTCACGATGCAGCAGTGTGTGCTTTTGAGGTCTGTAGTGTACACCTCTTAGACGGTGATAAGTGTTGAAAATGAAGGCTACAGGTGTTTCGGGTATTCTTTCTGTTGTCTAGAACTCTTCCCCAGAGCTTCTTAAGTTAACGCAAAATAAACTTTTTAAATTTATTTTGAAGACTTCTTTTTAAATACGTATAATCTTTAATTTTTCTGTAGGGTACTGTTTTCCTGCCTAAATAAACTGAATGTTTGTAAGAAAAGCGAATAGTTTATCAAACCATACTGTACTTGGTAACACTGCTACAATGGTAAAATCTAACCTTCTGTATTGTGGGAACCTCAAGGAAATTTTGGAACTGATTTTTTATTTCAGCATTCATCTTTAACACATGGAAAGTAGAAAAGGACGAGTATTGGTATTTGCCGTAACGTACGTTCAGCTGTAATACTTCTAAAAAAAGTTGACAGTTTTTTTTTTCTTTTTTTTATTTCTTTTGAGGAAGGAGGCATAATTTACTTCTCAGATTGTACTTTATGCGCAGAAACATTATTCTCTAAGTGTATTTTAAAGTGACAAAAGTGAAAATGTGTTATGTGATGGTATACTATTTGCTAGTATTTATGATTAGTTATTTTCCATTACATCTCTGAATTAAAGTAAATACTATGTGCTGAACTTTAAAGATATTAAGGTGGGTATATTCCGTATACTCCTGTGTATCCTTCTCGATAGGTTTGTAGTGTCAGGTTTTCCTAAAATACTTCCTCCATACTAGTGAATCTAAGGCCTGTTCGACACGGAATCATTTTTCGAAAGATTTCTTGTAAGAAAAATCTTATCATTACCCTATTTTGCAGAGGATTGTATTGAGTGATTGGAAACTACTTTTCTTCCACTGACGGATTGTATAACTTTAGAAAGAAGTTAGAACATAATCGACCAAAGTTCACTATGTAGAGGTGAAAACTGAACTGTATCGAAATTTAAAAGCTGATTTAAAGCAATAAATGGCTGACAGATTATGAAATGAAAATAGACCGATTCGATTTCAAATCGTCCAGGCAAACCACAATTGGTCCCCATCATAGTCTCAGATTTCATTTATTTTTTTTTATATGGGATCTACATGCAAGATTATTAAACCCATATTTTTTCTTTTTGCTGAAAAAAATTTTTCCTTCGATATACAGCCTTCCAAAATGGCTGCCCTCCTCTCGGAATCCTCGAAAAACTGAAAAACATGCCAAATTAAAAGTTTTGTTGTAAAGAAACGAGTGTACTTAGTAACATAATCGCAATAGCAGGAAGAGTATAAAGTTATATGTTTCGGTGGAGGGCCAAAATTCGTCTATTGGTCCAATAGGAATCGTGCAATTAACTCGCAATGTTGCCAACTTTGATGAAATTTTTGCTAACTTCAAACATTTTTTTTCTGCCCTCACGAGCAATATCAATCATCTGCTTCTAGGGTCTCTTGAAAATGTAAAGGACTTACGTTTCTGATTATTACATTCCACGTTATAGCATGATGAAAAGCTGAAAATTTCATTAAGACGCCATGTTTGGACGCCATTTTCTCAAAAACCCCACCTTTTAAAAATCTGAATTTTTTTTACATGTATTGGAGAAGTACCTAAGTATTTAATATCCGTTAACCGTTCATGCGGCTGCAGCCCCTAACATTCGCAATTAATTATTGAAATTTCGATTTTTGTACTTGAAATGTAAATATTTCCTATGGGCATTTAGATCGTATACACAAGGCGAATTGAAAGCGAGTATGAAAATTTTGAGAGATGAATCCTGACATCAAATCCAGTAGAAAAGTTCCGATAAACATGAGTCGAATTCCGCTTCGTTTTCGAGTTACAGGGTTTCCAACTCGAGACCCAAACTCGGCTCGCGACAATGGAAAATAAAATATAAATTTCGCGTTAAATCAGAACTACGTGTTAAAGTTATGATGAAGTTGACAAAGTTGATTACGCGCGTTGCAATTCGGTTGGCAGTGTTGCCAACTTGGTAGAACTTTTATTTGTTTCCAAATGACACTACGTGGTTTTTATTTGATATTTGGTATTCATTAATGATTGTAAACATCACATGAAGCACAATTTTCCCCACATAACCACAGTTTTCGAAAACTTATATGTATTTCATTAAAAGGTTTATCTCGTGTGTTATTGATAGTTTGCAATATTAAGTGTGAATTTCACTTGATGTTTGCCATCATTAGTAAAACCAAAATGTTGAATAAAAACTACGTCTGTGTAAGTTGTAATAATAATAATAATAATAATAAGAAGAAGAAGAAGAAGAAGAAGACGAAGAAGATAATTTATCTTTTATTATTGCAAAACCTCCCATAACTCCACGCATCAAGTTCGAACTCGTTCAAGAAGTTCTGCTGCAACCACGAAAACTGTTTTCATTGGTAACACAATATTGTAGTGCACTAGTTACAGTGTTTGTGTGAATAACAATGGAGAAGTCCTATTACAGTAAGGACCGTATTAAATGTGTTGATTATTTTAAAAGGTATAAGATAATTGTGTACAGAAAGAATTCTTGACAAAAATTTTATCTTGCGGTAAAATATATGTATTGAGTACAACGCGTCTGCCAAAACGTAGTATTAGGAGAGGATGATTATTTGTGTAAATGGTGCTCTGAATATTTACCGTGAACAACATGAATGTGTGAGAGATATTGGTGACCACGAAAGAAGGTGTAAATATGAAATTACGCATCAGCAAGATAAAGAATTTGTTTCTCTGAATGTAGATTTGGAAACCATTAACCAAACAGTTAACATACTAAACATGAATGTGTCGCCATTAAAAACAGCCGTTATCGGTAAAACTTAAGACTACGGGGAAGGATTCACCTCTCAAAATTTTCCATACTCCTTTCAAATCGCCTTGTCTACATGACACAAATAATCATCCTCCCCTAATAGTACGTTTGGGAAGACACGCTGTACGCAATCCATATATTTTACCGCAAGATAAAATTTTTGTCTAGAATTTTTTCTGTACACAATCTTCTTATGGCTTTTAGAATAATCAACACATTTAATACGGTCCTTAACTGTAATAGGACTTCCCCATTGTTATTCACACAAACACTTAACTAGTGCACTACAATGTCAAGCTACCAGTGAAAATTTTCATGGTTCCAGAAAACACTAGGACGATGTTCACGACACCGAATCACACAAACTATCAATAACGCACGAGATAAAACCTTTTAATGAAATACATGTAAGTTTTCGAAAACTGTGGTGATGTAGGGAAAATTGTGCTTCATATGATGTTTATAATCATTAATGAATACCAAATATCAAATAAAATCCACGCAGTGTCATTTGGAAACAAATAAAAGTTCTACCAAGTTGGCAACACTGCCAACCGAATTGCAACTCACGTAAAAATCATCATACTGATACAAATCAACTTTGTGAACTTTATCAAAGCTTTAATACATAGTTCCTGATTTAAGGCGAAATATATATTTTATTTTCCATTGTCCCGAGCCGATTTTGGGTCTCGAGTTGGAAACCCTGTAACTCGAAAACGAAACGGAATTCGACTCATGTTTATAGAAACTTTTCTACTGGATTTGATGTCAGGATTCATCTCTCAAAATTTTCATACTCGCTTTCAATTCGCCTTGTGTATAGGATCTAAATGCCCATAGGAAATATTTACATTTCAAGTACAAAAATCGAAATTTCAATAATTAATTGCGAATGTTAGGGGCTGCAGCCGCATGAACGATTAACGGATATTAAATACTTAGATACTTCTCCAATACATGTGAAAAATTCAGATTTTTAAAAGGTGGGGTTTTTGAGAAAATGGCGTCCAAACATGGTGTCTTAAAGAAATTTTCAGCTTTTCATTATGCTATAACGTGGAATGTAATAATCAGAAACGTAAGTCCTTTACATTTTCAGGAGACCTTATAGAGGCCAAGAGACCTGAATTTAACTAGTGTAAGCACCAGGAGCGCACTCACACGGAGAATCTACCGAGTCGGATCCTCCATCGAAACTTTTCAAGTCGACATACGTTTCATAATAAAACTATAATTGCCTAGTATAGAAATGACTGACAGCCTAGAGATTTGATGTTACACTTCATCTCCTTGAAAATATCTACGCTTTCTTTCCTTGAAAATATCTAATTCTATATTTTTCGGAATATAAATGGCGGAACTTAATAATTAGATATCGTTTCTCGGGTGTAGAATTACATTGGATCATTCGTACATGGGTGTGGTGTCTTATAATATTGGACCCCCTCCCAAACTTGGACTAATCCAACAAAATTATCTGAGTAAGTGCCAAATATTCTATTACGATTCGTGCACACGATTATTTCTATTAAGACTCATATAATCTTGTAGAAAAAGAAGTCACATTCGCTCACTTTCGATTGGTTGCACCAGATTTTGGGGTGTTTGAATACGTTGTATGTCTTCATTAGGAATCCGAAGATTCTAGTAGCTCTGGTGTTCTCCGTGGTTTGTTTGACTTCATGAAATGTCCTGTCCTCCTCATTTGTATAGTGACTAGTGTATGTCTTTGATGGGCAAGCCCCAGGTTTAATTCCAGGTGGGAGAGCAACAAACACATTACAGTAATCTCTTTTCTAAACTGTAAATCTCGTCTTACATAACCTAACCTCTAACAGAGAACGTAAATACAAACTAAACAGTCATGAAGTTTCTTGAGACAACAATGCAAAAGTGCGTGGAAAAAATGTTCGTAAATAACGGTGCCTCTGCAACTATCATAATAATTTGATACATTGCATGTTTTTGTGTATACTGTTAACAGTTCACAAAACAGCATACCTGGCAATTCAAATAGTCTATACAAAATAGCAGACGTTTGCAGTCTGATGGAGATTCAGGGGCCGCGGTAGAGCGTTCACCTCTGATGCATGGGGTCCTGGGTTCGATTCGAGCTCGCGCCAAGTGAACTTTGTGGTGGACAAACCCACATGTGAGAGTTTTCTGGGTGTTCTTCCGTTTCCTCCCACTTTCTTCATTCTACCATTTTATTTCTTTCTCATCATCGCCGTCTCCTTTAGCCTAGCCGACATAACCGTGGGACGTAGTAGATTTCATTTAGTGTATTGTCGTGAAATTGATGGTGAGTCCGTAGAAAGAGATGGCATTCAATAAAATTCGTGAAAACCATGGTAAATGATCCGACGCTGCCTTCAAAAACTGAAAATTAACATATTAAAAAATATAAAAGCATTTAAAGGAGTGCCGTCGTTCAAAATAGTCTCAATGCATTATAATATCAACAGAAAAAATGTAAAAACTAAACTTCAGAAGAGCTATTGACAAGATGATTTCCCAGAAGAACAACAGAAGTGATTTCATATATGAATGAAATGGAGCATATGTTTATGAATGGGTACTTCTTATTATATATAATTTATATGTAAGGCTACTTTCATTGATTTTTCGTATTTAGAACACTGAAAGAATTCTAGAATTAGAATTTTCTAACGTCTGTGAACTGCCGAAAAATTACGTCATGAGACGCCACCAGTGAGACCAGCGCTAGTACTTTCGTACTAGATCTAGTATCTTTTTTAATATTTTAGTATTCTAGTACGTTCACCAACAAATCTAGTACTTTTCTCCTCCTCTTCTCTTCCCATACATACATTTGGGAGAGAAAAAGGAATCTCACGAAAATTTAACAATGTACGAAAATGTCACTGTTCCTGATAACTTTTTTTTATTTTATTTTATTTTATAAACAGTGGTATTTACAAAAACGGAAGTGGAACATAGGTGCCGTCCGGTCAACTCCTCCAACGAGAAGGAATTCTGGCAGTGGTCAGTTGTTCGTCTCTTGATAATTCATAGGGAAAAGGGATGATAGACCTAGTAGTTCTTTACGAATCGCGGCAAATGCTTTTGGGGCAAGTGTTAGGATGGAGGGAAGAAAATTAATTATGTTGCACTATTTACAATCTTGAAAGGCGAGATATTGCCGGCAAACAACAATACGAAGAAACGGCACGGCAGATACCATCTGTCGAATTTTGGCTGTAAAAAATTTAAAGTTGGGTTTTTATTATTATTATTATTATTCAAGAATGTGTGGGGTCACTCCTCCACTCACAGAGGAAGGGAGCTGCCGGAAACTTTCTAATAAGATATTAATATAGTAAAATGTCATAAATAGGATGAAACGGAAGCAAATAAAATTTTAGTACTTTTTTCCCCAGATCTAGTACGTTTCTTCTACATAAGTTAGTACGACATATTTTTGCTGAGTAGTCACACTGGACGCCACTGGAGACTACGTTGGTCTTGTTAAAGAAACACTATGTAAACAAAAATTAAACATGTAAGTAAACAAGAATTTATCATCATCATAGGTATTCTCCCATTATTGCAGGTATTTTGCCGCAATTGAAAAGCTTCCATGCATCACGGTCTTCCGCTAATCTCTTCGTCTTCACGTACGATTTCTCTGTTTGATATCGTCCATTAATTATAGTCTCCTTCGCTCACTCCCTCTCTTTCCTGCCAACATATCCTCTAGCACGTCCCTCATGATACAGTTCCTTCTTAGCCAATGTCTTAACCAGTTTCTCTTCCTCTTCTTAATATCTAAAATTGTACATTTCTCCCCTACCATTTCTAAGACCCCTCATTCGTTTTTGCTCAACCCAGCTAATTCTCTCCATTCTTCTCCACACCCACATTTCGAAAACTTCTTCCAGTCGTTGCACATCGTTTTTGCATAATGTCCATGTTTCTGACCCATACAGTACAATACTCCACACGAAGCATTTAATGTGTCTTTTTCTCTACTCTTTATTCAGGGTCCCACAAAATGGTATTATCTTCCCCCTAAAGGCTTGTTTCGCTATTCCTATCCTTGCTTTTATTTCACGTTCACATTTCATGTCATCAATAATAATACTACCCAGGTATCGAAAACTAGTCACTTGTTCTATTTTCTCCCCTCCTATTTCTATATTAGTGAACACTATTTATGCATTGAATCTCGTAAATTGTAAGTAAAAAATTATGTAATTTCACGAGGGCAAAACTAACGGAATAATTCAAGCACGAAGTAATACAAAATTACAAAATGTTGTTCAATTTTAAAGCAGGTTACTGTTAAGTACGTTACCTATGTTTATAGCTTAAAAAATACTGTACCTCATGTTCAATGAATATTCCTGAACAATTTCTTTGACGACTCTCATGAACGGGAGAGACGGAATAAGGAGATCTGTGGATTTTTGGAATTTCCGTATCTCTTGAAGGGCTCTTACTCCAGGTCGCCGCCTTCGTCTACCTTCTGGAGCCTCCTAGCAAAAGTAGATAAATATGTATATACATATAACAAAACGCTTCCGATATTCTTTCTTAATAACAAATTTACAAATACATACATGAAAATATAAAAACAAAAGAAAAACGAGGCATTTTTCAAATACAAAGAAATACGTAATTTAAGAAGCTATTATATATATATATATTTAAATCGCAAAGAACGAGGGTTCATTGGCCCTTTTGTAGCCTATGATATGGCTATTTAAAAACATGGAAAAATACTTTTGATATATTTTTAATAAATGTGGGATATCCGCTTTATGATTGGATAATAGGAATATTTGTGTTAACAGTGGAAATTTATTTTGCTGCTTACAGGATTCTTACAAAATAAATATTTACTTCTTTCTCTGATTTACAGGTGCTAGACCACCTATTTTTCTGACCCACGGCGTATACTAAGATAAAAGTCTATAATGAAAAATGCCTGTAAGAGGTAAATAAAAACATGATTAATTACAATGGATAAACAAACATGTAAACTAACCAAAGAAATGCTTTTTGAGCTATTGAATAAATTTTATAAGACATCTTCAATTTAATGTGTAAGTCTGCGTATCGGCTTGTATTTATATATGAGCTTCAATTTAATGTATGCGTATCGGCTTGTTTCAACAAATAAGTAAAACGAAAAGAAGAAGAAGAAGAAGAAAATCAATTCCCAAGCAAATATATTCAATTTTCCTTCATTTCCAGTTTAAGTACCACTTTTCCCTTGACATTTCTATGACTTTTTCATGATGTGATGTTTCCCTTTCAGCAGCGCAGCTATATGAGACGTGAACCTACAGCTTAACACGGAATCCGAACCATGAACTCCCACCGGAAGTCGAACCTGGGTCTCCCACGCCAAAAGCGCGTACGCTAACCGCTTAGTCACGAGGGAGGTCTTTGACTTTTTCGTATAATTTCGTTTTGTCTGTTTTTTCCATGATTTCCTTAATAAACGTAAGAACCTTGCGCTTATAAAGTTAGGAATTTTCCTAGTTTTCGTTTACTTTTGGCAGCGTTGTAACACTTCTATCTTTTATTTATTTATTTATTTTAATTCTGGACTGCCACGGAGATCAACTCACTACATATGTTAATGTCTTATCTACAGGGGAAAAGTATATTTAAAAAGTTCATTTTGGCAGTCATTCTTTCTTTTAAGTTTTAGGGTGTCGGTGCGACATCGCTACATCTAAATAACTTGAGGATGACATATTTGTTACCCACACAGTAGTAAAATGAATCGATTTAATGAGTGTTGGTCGGCATTGTAACATGAGAGTTTGCGAATTTCATTCAAATTTATTCCTTATATTTACATTTTTGAAAAGGATTTTCCCGACGAACTTGTACTGTTTACAAAAATATTTTAGTTAGACAAACCATAAAGTACATCTTCTACATTTATTAAAAACAAACCAAAAGTATTGAGTTGATTTTGAGTTTAACGTCCCTTCCAACAGCGAGACCATATGAGACGGGACCTACTGATTAACGTGGAATCCGAACCACATGAGCTCCCGCCGGAAATCGACCCCGGATCTCCCGCTATACCAAAAGTATTCCAAATTATCTATCGGATAGTCTAGACAATACTGAGCATTGTACGCACGAGATAGCATATAGTATTCCAAATCTCAGGGTATGTGAGTCACAACGAGTTAGGCCTAATACCAGTCTACAGTAGACAGTTAAAGCTAATAGGAGTGCAAAAAGTATTGGAATTCTTATATTCAGACTAAGATATTGAACCGTGAAGATGAGTAAACTTTCTGTAAAACTGCGCAAACTCGTGAAGAAATTTGTGCTGTTTATGGGTAAGGTAGTTATCAAAAACAATAGCCAAAAGATGGTTCAGTCGCTTTCATTCTGGATGTCCAAAATGCTCCTCGCAGTGGAAGAACCCAATCACAGAAAGAGTTAATGGTATTCTGGCAAAAAACGAGAAAGACCGACATGTAAACAGTCATGAGCAGCCAATGACCTAAACATTCATCACCAAAGGCTGGCTACAGAAAGAAGCTCGACGTTTGGGTACCACTTAATTGATCGAATTTCTATCTGGAATCTCTACTGAAACGTAACGAGCATTTCTGTACCGGTTGATTAGCTAGTGCCCTTTAGATTTCGAAGTAATCTCCATCAGCGTCCAACACCTTTTGCCAATGTACCTGCAGCTGTACAATACCCTAGTGATAAAACTCGGCGGTCGTGGATGCTAAGAAGTCCATGAGTTCGTTCCGCAAGTCTTCTTCATTTGCGAAGGATCTCCCACGGAAGTAGTAATCGAAGGAATGAAATAGATGGTAATCTGTTGGCGCAAGGTCCGGTGAATATGGTGCATGGACCGGTGTCTCTCAGCCAAGCTGCTGAAGAGTTTCCCGAATTCTCTTTGTCACATGTGGCTTGGCATTGTCACGCAGGAACAGTACATCCTTGAAATTCACCAGTGCCGGCTCCCTATGCATACACGGCGCATCCTTTGCAACCGTTGAGAGTAGAGGTCAGTAGTGATGATCTGACGAGGTGGAAGGAGCTCATAATGCACTACCTGTCGAAAATTCCACCATACAGAGAGCATAACCTTTCGTGGGTACAGAGATGGTTTTAAGATGTGAGCACATGACGACAATGTCTGGTACGCTTGGGAATGTCAAAGAGAATCCACTTTTCGTCACCAGTGAGCAAGCGATCAAAGATGGGTGTGTTCAGGTGCCGAATGAGCAAGGACAAACAGGTTTAATTCGTTGTTCCTTGTTAGCTGCCGACACTATGTGGAGTACCCACTTGCTTAAATTGTATGACTTCCCTATCCCATGCACATGCAGTCTGACTGTTTCAGCGGAAACATGGGACTTTTTTACAACTTCGTCACACGTTAGACCACTGTCCTCCTCGATGGCTACTTTCAGGGCCTCGTCATCCAAAACATGTGGTCGTCCACTGTGAGATACATCCGAAAGGCTCACATCTCCCGAACAGAATTTCTGAAACCAATGCCTGGCGGTGCGTTTGCTCACGGCGTTCTTCCCAAATGCCTGGCATATGCGGCTACTTGATGCGGCGGCTGATAGACCCACTTTAAAGTCATAGAACAAACAGACGTGAACAAGCTGTTTCGATACTTCGATTTCTCCTTGACACTGGACGAGCTATGATTGTAACGTGCCATAGTCAGACTGACTCCCGATAGCTCGGCAGGCATGTACGCCATTTCGTCTCCTCTCTGTGAGCGCTTGATTAATGGAACATCAAAGACGGCAAGAACTTTTTTGGGTTATCTTGCAAAAGTGGACCCCACCTGAAAAAAGTTTGAGAAATGTTGCAACAGGCTATACAAGAACTCTATGTGCAAATTTCAATTACATTTTATCTATGCATAACTGTCTTTTTATTTTACTTTATTTTCTTAATTGACGCAGGAGAGGACTCTTTGATACCATTAATATAGCAAATATGTTTTTCTTACCCTGCATGATTCTCGATGTTCTTTTGACTGGTTACTACGACTCCTAATAGATCGGCTAGAAGCCAATTCACTCAGCTCCTGAACAATTTGCGAGCGTCTACGTTTCCTGAGAAAAAAAAATATATTGATAAAATAGTTGAAACCTGAAAATTAGACGCATTGGCAACCAGAAAACAAAACAATGGGATATGCAAATGCTAAACTTCAATACATCTCCATTTAAATAAAAACAATATCCCTATTATATACGAGATCTATACTCGAACTTAAAGATCTATAGGATACATATTGAAAAATGAGAAGAATCTCTTATCTTCCCATTCATACTTCGTTACGTACCTTGCTACTCTTCCAATAACACCCTTTGAAGGAGTTACAGAGACGTGAATCAACAGGAAAACAAATGTACCCGAATTTTGCATTTATTGAAAACTGTCGACAAATTGTATTACACCCAGAAGAATGTGGGAGGCATTTTGAATAACCACGAAACTAACTAATCTCTTATGCACTTAACCACTTTATCTATATAAAAATTAAAAAGACTATGTTTATGACTTAATAACATTAGAACGATCCGACCAACCTCAATCAAATTTTCAACATAGATTCGGGACAGGGAATTTTTTTATAATTTCACTTTGACGGTAGAACTTAGGTGAGAAGGATATATATATATATATATATATATAAACTTAATCACTCTTCAACCACCCGATCGATCTCGATCAAATTTTCAATATTGATGAGGTTCGGGCCTGGAATAGTTCTTTCTTATCATGTTACTTTGACGGTGCAACGTATGGGAGGGGAGGGGGAGAGACATTTTTCAAATGATCGATATTAGTGCCGAATCTATAGTTTCCGGTGTCGCTGAGACGAACAGTGACACTTGCGATCCCGTTTACATCCAGATTCAGCCCCGCAATTTGGGAGAGGGGATATATATCAGAGAGCGCTTTAGTAATAGTAAAAAGTAACTGACTAACGGAACATATTACTAATTTTGCTTATTGTAACCCAGCGAAGCGGGTACTAGTCGCTAGTGCCTTATACGCGTATATTGGTGAATTTCTTATGAACTCAATTTGCTACAAAAAGTGGCTAAGTTTGTTTGGTGGCTATTCCAAATGACCTTATATTTCTCTACATGATATGGTAGGTAGCACCACATCAACCATTCCTTCTACAATATTTTCCAACCCAGGACTGATACATTATCTCTCAGGGCACGGGCCATATGAACAATACCTGTACAGAATGGGTTTGAAAGAACATCCCAGATGCCAATGCCAAGAACTAGGCACGCCGTAACACCATATTTTATGGTGTCCCCTCTTGGAAGATAAATTACAGGGAAGAGATGACATCAGAACAAAAGAAACAGGGGAAGTCTTAGCTAAGGAAGAGGACTACAAAATATTAAGTAGAATAGCAAAGGAATATTCTGATCTAAGAAAACAATTATATAAAAGGCAACAAGAATAAGAGAAAGACTTTTGGAAATGTGACACAGGAATAAACAAAATGTAAAAGAAAACACTAAGGAATGAAAATGAATGTGTCAGAGTGCAAATGAGTATCTTCCAGGACCGGAGTTTTTGCTCCAGGAACGCTGGATTTCCGCGTGCTCCGGAAGAATAGTGTGAATGTGCGCTCGACGCATCTCCGGCATCCAGCCGGATTGGAACTCCGGATGTGTTGAGCGGGTGTGCACGGAAATAGGTGGTGGGAAATAGCGTAAACTTCAAAACAAATCAAAAATAGCTTATACATAACATACACTAAAGATCCTATGCACAACAAAGCCAGTTACTCGGTAAATGTCATACAGTGTCCACCTCGAACCTTGTTCGTGTAGGTGTCAACACCGGTCCCAGCGCTCACGGCGGCAGGACACAACTGACCAGGGCCTGCACTAAGTGCTCCGAGTGGGTCCTGGACCTCAAACCGTTGCACTGAGGATCAGAACCATAGAAGTCAATTGTGGAAAACTGAAATGACTAACTCCGCTTAGGATCAATAAGGAAATCAAAGTTTACGCGATCGCAGAAAAGTGAATGGGTGTTGTAGTGTGCAGTGTGGTGATAGTGGTATGTTCTTTTTATTACGGAAAAGTTGTGTTTTCACACACAGGAGTGTGTAGTGCTTATTTAAGCGTGCAATATTTAAATGTAAGTGTATAATAATGATGCTGAGTTCAGTAGTGCAAATATTATCATCCTCTATTAGAAAAATGTAGTAAAAATTTATTTTTAAAAAATCACACAGGAGGAAACCTAAATTTAAAAAATGTCAAAAAAAAGAACAAAATAAAATAGGTGGAAAGCCTATCATACAGGTGAAACCTAAATCCAATGAAGATGATACAAAAAATAGGTGGAAGGTTATTATCTAGGTGGAAAACCTATTATACAGGTGGAAGGCCATCACAGGTGTAATCTAAATCTAATGAAGATTATGATAATACAAAAATAGATGGAAAGGATATTATATAGGTGGAAAGCTAATCATACAGGAGAAACCTGATTCAATGAGGAAGATGATCATAAAACCTAGGTGGAAAGCCTATCATACAGGTGAAACCTAGACCTATGAAGATGATGATAAACATACGAGAAAGGCTAAGTATGATAAAAGAACGAGGATAAAAAAAAAATAATTGAAGACTAGAGTAAGCTAAACTTGAGTCGAGAATAGAATAGAATAGGAAAATTAGAAGACGAACAAATATTAGGTAGTTAGGAGTTTATATATTTTTTAAAAAAAATCTTTTTTCCTTTTTCTTTTTTTTTTTCTTTGTTGATTTTGTCTAAATTTATCTTTTGTTGTTTCTTAGTGTTGTGGTTTCGTCCATTTTTCCTATCCCTCGTCCCTGTCCACCCTTGTCCAAACAGAAAAACAAATGAATGATGAAAAAAATAATAAAGCAAAGAATATTGCAATGATGATAGCCCTGTTTCGGTTAAACTTTCAGGTGCCGAAACTGAAAGGCGCGATCTGAGCAAAAAAAAAAAATATATATATATTTTTATAAGTTCCTATCAACATTCCGGCAGATGGCAGCAAGGAATACCGGAGAGTATTTAAACAAAGGACATGGTGCGGACATTCTCTCTCTTGACCATCACACGGAAGAACTAAAAACGAGAAAGAAGTCTACACTTCTTTCCCAGTGGATGAAATGCATCGAGTGTAACTTGGAATACTCCACTCTTGAATTATTGACTGATGTGATCAATTGTGGACATTGTGCAATTATACGATGTCACTGTGGCTGAAGGACTGAGATAAGGAACAGAAAATAATCTAATTATACCTATCTGTATAGACTGTACGAGATCATTCTTCGTAACTGATCAATTTTAATATATACGTTACAAGCTAATACTTTTGCCTTTCCTGTGGCCCCGCGTAGCGTAGTCGCTAACGCTCTCGTCTTTGGTGCAAGCGGTCCCGGGTTCGATTCCCTGCAGGGGCACTCGGCCGAAAAAGTGTAAAAACCTTTTTCAGGCAAACCATCCTGAATGAAGTTTTCCTCATTCACACCAGGCAAATGCCGGAGCGGTACCTAACTTATAAGTTCCAGGTCTCTTCCTTCCTTCTCCAATCCTTTCTTCTTTCCTTTTCCTCGGATAGTGCGCTAGCCGAGGGACGTTATCCCTCATAAATGAATGACGGGGTAAATGGCCATAGTAGCCGAAAAGCCCATAAATCTAAATTCTAAATCCTTTCCTTTCTTTTTGAAACCACTTTACTGACACCATGAGCCACATTTATTCTTGGGCAAATGCGACTATGACAGTGAGTGATACAGTTGTCAATAAATACAAAAATCGAGTACACGTGTTTTCCCGATGATTCACTCTTCTTTAACTCCTACAGAACTTTGATGGTTATTATAACAAGAGTCTGGTATGTAACGAGGTATGGATGTTGAGAAAGACCTCAGCATGTGTTGAAATATGTATATGGAATTACTCTTAATTGGATACAAAGATAAGAGATTCGTTTCAATATCCCTATTACTTTATAACTGAATTCCTTCTGACGATATTAAAAGGTAAATCACTAAATACATTTACAAGGGTTAAAAATTGCAGAATTTTTCAATACACCTCTTAAACAACATCCACTGTATGACCTCTTTCTCGCACCATACAAAATAAAATGACTGGCAACAAACATTTACGAAGAAATGGAAGAATAAAATTGCCTAAAATTAAATAAATTAGAAGATAAAAATAAAACTGAAATTATACAAATGTTAACGGCAAATTGACGCCGCGTTTCAATGGCCTCTTGTCATCTTTATATATAACGGTGCCTTCCATTTTAATTCAGGCAGAGCATACCATCACCATCTCAGATATTGCTGAAACTTTTTTTTTTTTTTTTTTTTAATAGCAATTAGACATGTTTTTAAGAGACTCAGGTATTTTTGTTTTGTCGAAAAAAAATTCCCCGCCAAGTTATGGGCCATCAAAGACGGGGAGTACAATTTATGAATTGTAGAAGACATGAAAATGGTCAACTTCGGAGCCCCACCATTCAGCTATAGAGACAGGTAGAGTTGTAATTCTTGTTGTAGTATGTACACTCATGTCCAAAATTATTGTCGCTTGTCTATAAATATGTTGTTCTAGGAATATAATTTGATAACGAATTCGCCCGGTATTTCTTATAATGTTAGTATGTGTATAATCGGCAAAGACATGTATGTGGCAAATTTCATGTCAAAAGAGCAGTAAATAACAATAAAACAAAAATAAAACTTTCTTCTCCATTTAGCAAGATTTTGTTTTACTCATTCTAATTTTTGCATTTATAATTCTTTCCCTATGAAATTCACCACAAATATACATTTTGCGATTATACACATAGTATCAGTATTAAAAGTGCCCTGCAACAACCTTATCAAATTATATTCTTACAAGAAGACAGTTATAGATATGCGACAATCATTTTGGACATGAGTGTACATAGGGATATAAATATACTATATTTTATTATAGTTTGGTTTGTGCATGCGTATCGTTTTGTAACAGATGAACGTCAGTTTATCTGAAAAGTCGAAGTTGGCGAATTTTTTTCGAGCATTTTCGGTTCGAATTTTAGAATTCTGTTTTCATGGTTGGTAAGACCTAGTTACCTGCTTCCCGAAAAAAAAAAAAAAAAAAAAAAAAAAATGTATCGCTTCTGTGTGCAACCGTTTTGTCGCAAAAAATTCTAGAAATTGTCAAACTTTGAATAATCGCCATCTTTTGGTGCCATTTTCTCAAAAACGCCACATTTTAAAATTCTGAAATTTTGTCAGATGGTTCAACTTTACATGAATAATACACACACCAAATACTCTCGACCAATGCTTCATGAACTAACTACAGCCTTTTGAAGTTAGCAAAGTTTCGTTAACTTTGATTTCACAGTTGGCAACACTGGAAGCAATAAAAGTGCAACAATTTGATGATGTTTGGGGCTCACATTCATTAAATAACGAACAAAAGTTGTTTCCTGACTGCTTTTTATTATTTTGATCAAAAATGCTCTCTGAAATAGTATAATGAGCCTCCCCCTTCTCATCCGTTTTCTTAAGCCGAAGTAATCTAAGGTGGAAATTACGATTAGGAAACACAAATTTTAAGTTTACTTGATACGGCTATCCAATAAATTCTGATGATCTATAAAAAGCCTGACCTATTAATTCAGTGATGATTTGGAATGCTCCAGACAAAGTCCTAATAAGTGCGTTGTCATTACAGTGATCTAAAATAAACAAAAAGTTAAAAGAATCGAAACGTTTTCTTACGCGTTCCATCAAAAAATTTACGGACTTTTTAAACAGAACAATCCCAGCATAAGAATGTGTCACTCGAAATTTTATAGTATTCGACCAAAGTGGGTCAGTCCGCTACCTGTGAGGGAAGTGTGTGTATTGTGTAAATTTTAAGTTAGCTACTAATGCATTGCAACAAATCAAAGGTGCAGCCTGTATTGAAGCTGTCATGAGTGACTATTTTCTCTAGTAATATGATCCGTAGAAAATGACACCTGTCTTCTTCAAGAATGTGGTGAATGTCCTGGAGTGGAAAAAATAAGTGTGGAGTCTTTAATTATTGATCCTGATGAAAATGAAAGTGTTACGTATGCCATATGGGAAAACTTTACAAAAAAACTGTGCCACTTTCTGTTTTCGTATCATACACTGCTGGTTTAACTGTAAGAATTGTAATTCACGACTACATCAAGAAAATCCAAAGAGAATTAAGTACTACTGAAAAGCAACGCATGAAATTTCAAGATACAAATTCTATTTTACTTCATGTGGACTTCGCTGAAAACTGGACTGTTATTCTGCAAAGTGAAATTGAGAGTTATCACCGGAAAAACGAGCAAATTTCCATCTTAATGGCAGTGGCATATCATTATGAAACAACTGACAGTTTTGTTGTAATAAGCGACGACAAAACACACTCGGCTCATGTACTCATAGCCATAGACAAGATTCTAAAAATACCCGGAGAAAAGAGAAAATAGAAAAAGGTTCGAATACGTAAAAATAAGTGTCTACAATTTCCCAAACCGTGTCCGTGATTTCTGATGGTGCTCCATCCCACTTTAAAAATAGCTTCCAGATGTTCGAGATGAGGACAGGTCCGATAGAGCAGTGGTTTTTACAGTGAAACCGCCCATGCAAGAGTCTCTGCGACGGTATTGGGAAGAAGGGGGTAAAGAATGTGGCAACGCGGCATAACCTTAGGCAAAACAGATAATCATTATTAAAACTGTAGAAGAATTCGTGAGCATAGTGCAAGTACAAACTCTGGGTATCACTCTTGTTTTGTTACCTGGAACTGAAGCCGACAATTACCGAGGGAAAAAAAATGCAAGAATAGGAGAGTGTACGACCGGTAACTGGTATTCAACGAAGTCACCTTTGGCCATCGGAAAATGGCGAAGTTTTTATGGCAGTAACGGGTTACCATGAACTAACTTTATGCTTCCCCCAAAATCGAGCTTCTGCAATTCAAAGCGTAGACTTAAAAAGTCTGCAAAAAGGAACTTTTGTTACATGCATATATGATAACCAGTGATGGGTAGCAGAAATATTATGAATAAATCATGAATTACGTGAAGTTGAAATGCTGTTTAAGCTTCCACATGGACCTTCAACAGTGTACAGATTTTCAGAAGAGCATGAGCAATGCCGTGCTGTGGAAAATCAGCGCACGGAGCGAGAGTATTCGACGTCGCCCCAACAAAGAGAAGTGAAAATAAGTGTTTTGTGACTATCGACAATGTGCTACGAGTTGTGAGTGCACCAACACCTATTGGAGCATCTGCTCGATTACATGCTGTTAGCAAAGAAAACACCAAGCAAGCAAATGATTGGTTCATGCGAAGGAAAAAGAAAAAGAGTGAAATTTTGTTTTCGAAGACCATTTTAAGGAAAAAAAAAACTTAAATTTTGTATGTTTCGTAATCGTAATATCCATCTCAGATTACTTCGGTTTAAGAAAACGGATGAGTAGGGGGAGGCTTATTTACTGTTTGAGAGAGCATTTTTGATCAAAATTAAAAAAAAAAAAAAAAAAAAAAAAAAGTCAGGGAAAAACTTTTGTTCGTTATTTAATGAATGTGAACCCTAAACATCATCAAATTGTTGCACTTTTATTGTTTTCAGTGTTGCCAACTGTAACATCAAAGTTAACTGAACTTCGCCAATTTCAAAAGGTGTGTTTATTATTCATGTAAAGTTGAACCATCTGACAAAATTTCAGAACTTTTACGGTGTTTTCGAGAAAATGGCCCACAAATGGTGATTTTTGAAAATTTGACAATTTCTCGAATTTTTTGTGACGTAACAGTTGCAGATAGAAGTGTATAAAATTATTTTCGGAAAGCGGGTAACTAGAACTTACCAAACATGAAAACAGAATTTTAAAATTTGAACCGGATGTGCTCGAAAAAAAGTTCGCAAACTTCGACTTTTCAGATAAACTGACGATCATTTGTTAATGTATGTACAAAAAGATACGCATGCGCAAACCAAATTATAATAAAATATAGTATATTTATATCCCTATGTACATACACAACAAGAATTATAACTCTACCTGTCTCCATAGCTGAATGGAGGCGCTCCCAAGTTGACCATTTTCCATGTCTTCTACAATTCATAAATTGTACTTCCCGACTTCGATGGCCCATTACTTGGCGGATTTTTTTTTCGACAAAACAAAAAAAAATATATATATATATATATGGGTCTCCTAAAATCATGTCTAGTTGCTATCTAAAGAAGCTTCAACGATATCTGAGGTTTTTTTTTTTTTTTTTTTTTTTTTTTTTTTTTTTTTTTTTTTTTTTTTTTTTGCCTGAGTTGAAATGGAAGGCACCTTACGCTTTTTGTAGAACTGGTAATCAGTTCTCTCTACTGTAGACACAATTCAAAATTTCCGTGAATTACCGCTATAAAAATTATTCATCAAGAGCCACTTTTTCCTCTCCTAAAGGGTTTTCCAAAACGTCATAAATCCATCAGAGCGTTTAAAAATATGGGTGTTGCTTTTCACCAATGTTTTTCAAACTCCTGATTCTAAGAACTTCTAAATTTTGTCTCCACAGTGGAGGAAACTGGTCACAAGATGTAGTTCGATATATTTTTTTAAAATACAAGCATATAGAAGATGGCGATGAGCCAATAAGATGTAGCGGCAATTTGCCGTTAATATTTTGGTGTTTACGTTAGTGTAATTTCACTTTTTAATTATTAATATGAATCCTATTATGCCACTAAGTAATTTTATAAATTGGAAGGGTACCTTTCTTGCACAATAGATCTGGAAACGGCCGATTTTCTCCTCGCCATCTTAAAATCTGGAACGAAACTAACGTAAATATAAAATTTTTGTAATAGTATTACAGAATATTGCATATATATATATATATATATATATATATATATAGGGTGTCTAAAAAGTCCCCTGACATAGGGTAACTGTTATTATCAGAGTTACAACAAAATGTAAGAAGAAAAACCATCTCCAAATGTTTTCAGTCTAAAGTGAAGGATTTTTTTAAATCGAACAAGCCGTTTGGGGCTGGTTATCGACACGTTAGCGTAAAGGACAGTAACTTCATTCATTTATGTTGTGGGTCCAGGTAAATGGCAACGTTGCATTTCTATTTAACATTGGGCGCATAAAGAGTGTACACGCCAAACGGCTCGTCCGATTTAAAAAACTCCTTCACTTTAGATTGAAAACATCATATTAGGAGATGTTTTTCCCTCTTACATTTCGTTGTAACTCTGATAATAATACCAAGAAACTAATATATGCAGGCGATGACACAGCTCTAAATAACTAAATAAGATAAATAGTGGAAGGGTAATTACCAAGTATTTCTGCAAAACAGTGCCCAATGTATACAGCTGAATAAGCTACCTTCGAAATTTAGTCTACATTAGGCCATAATGACCTAATAAAACGCGTGCCTCTATACCTTTAGCGCCCTAACCGTCGCTACACTCCTACCTCTGCTCACTCAGGCTCCCACTGCTTTACGGAACTTAAATTATATGGACATATCTTTGAAAAAATATATATTACAGGCTCCAGTTGATTTCCTTAAGCAGCCAAAAAGAAGGGCTAGTTTCGGCGTGTTTTGTGAGAGATTATGTTGTTTTATCTTTATAGTTCGATGCAGTTACGCGAAAACACCCACTAACGTATCCTTCAAGCTAGCATTGCGTCTACACGCCAATCGTCGAAAGAACAAACTTCGTATGCTTGTTCCTGCCAGATAATCCTACGTTAACAGAAAATATGGAATACTTTAGCAATGTCTGTTTCTACTCTTTCTTTAGCAAGTTTAATCTGCGTCAAGGCACAGCAAGATGAACTCCACGTGAGCGCATACGTAAGGAACAAGGCGTTAGCGAAGGTGGGTACGCATAAAGGTTCCAAACCTTGCTAATATCTCTTAACTCTCATGATTAAAAGGAAAGCCGTGTTTGCGTGTGGAGAGTTATGTTTAGCAGAAAGGGGTCCAGAAGCACGTAAAAAAAACACAAAATTACCATGAGAAATCCATTATGAAAGTACTTAGATCTAACATAACGTAACCAAATCTTACCTGAACTACCGGTAACCTAATATTAGTAGAAATAAGCGAAATTTTGTCATTTTCTGGAAAATTATGCTGGACCCCTACAGTAACATAAACTAACTTAAAATCACCTAAACTAAACCTAACCTAACCTAATGTGAACAGAAATTACCGAGATTGCAACATTTTTTAGAAACAATTGCTGGACCACTTCTCCTAAACATTAGCCGCGTATGGATACCAACTGGAGCATGCCAGGTAAAGTAAATCCCTCCACATTCATACACACACACACACACAAAAAAAAAAAAGTCGCCAATGAAATAGGTTTCAATGCACTAGTTGATCTTATTAAAATTATGTATTTATTTCTGACGGGAACGCTTTTCTTAAGTTGGGCGCCTTTTTTTTAAATTAGCGTAATATTTCCGAAAGAATTTCAGGTAAACTTACCTCTAACTAGCTGATGATGGTGATACCAATATAGAAAATAAGAACTTCAATTCACATAAATGATTCGATACAGTAATCGTCTAGCACAGTGTGTAGCTACAAACACAGTAAAACAGTCACATAGCACGTAAAGCAAAATATTATGTGTACTAATTTATTAATTAAAAGTTAATAAAAATTTAGAAATATAAATATGAAAACAAACTACACAAACCTGATATTCAAAATAAACCGCCTATCAACTGTTGCCAGGTAAAGCAAAACAGCTAAAATTTAGGGATAAAAAATTCTATAATAAAGCCCGGACATTTCGGAGCAAGTTTTCCTATAATTTATCGTACATCACCTTAATGCGATAGCTGGAACCCTATAATTATTATCGTAAAATCAATCTCACCTTTTGCATGCGTTGACGGACGGAATCGCCCGTATCAAATAATATCCCAAATCATTTATGAGTAAATATTAGGGGTAGGTCCGGCCTTAGGAGGTGCGGGGCCCGAGATTTACAACTAACTTACACCAAGGTCTATAGAACACACACACACACACACATATATATATATATATATATATATATATATATATATATATATATATAATATCTTGTGCTCTCCTTGCTGGTCTAGTGGTTATACCCATTTCCCTTTATAACGTTTTTCCATCTGCAAAATATTCTGGTGAAAACGTTCACCCTGTTCATTGCTTATAGAAGCTAATTTTTCTGAGAAATAACTCAAATAGAAATGCAGACACTGAACAAATTTTAAAATACATATTTCACCCTTGTGCCTCGCAATTTTTCAAAAAAGTTCTGTAGCAGTATTTCATAGTTTTCTTCTCTTATAAGTAAACCTATCGATGTCGAAATCTAGTTTCTTGACCAAACTTAACACAGAAGTGTGGAAAAATGAAATCTTTGAGTTTTGCGTCCCATGATTATACCGGCTAGGCTAAAGGAGACACTGATGTTGAGAAATAAATGAAATGGTGGAACGAATAAAGTGGGAGGAAACGGGAGAACCCTGAGGAAACCCACGCACATGGTGTTTGTCCCTGTGTTCGATTTGTAGGGGGTATGCATGGGATTTTCCCCTTCTGGGAAAATCATCTCGGCTTCTGGTTTAGCTAATGTCGTCCCGATCAGGGATAGTGGTTTCCCCTCTCTATACATAGTTCCTTTATCATGGAAAATATTTTAAATCACACTCTTAGAGTATTCTGTTTTCTAAGTTTGGATGACACTTCTTCTGTCCCACTTCCCTTTTCTTCTTTCCTGTATATGAGGCTGTATTTGTTTGTGTTAGCTACTCGCATAAAAATACCGTTTTGGGGAATTTTAAACGAATCTTGCAAGAAACCAAAAGCAAAGATGCGTGTTGTTTCAACATCTGTAGTATATTTGCAAGGTCCCCTTCCTCTTTGTCAGGAAAGATGAAGGGGAAGATTTGATGTTTAAGCTTACCATTGAAACTCGGAGTACCGGACATCAATATACCAATAATGCATTTCTTCTTCCACCGACAAGAAAACAAACAATTAAGGTACTAGCAATAGCACAAGTGGGCCAGAGTTTTCCTTCTTTTCCTGTGCATCACATTACAGAAGGAAGAAATGTTTATTGCTCTTGCGGTCAACATATGTTTGAAATTTTGAATACTACAGTTTCCCCAACCAAGGGCAAGAATGAATACAAGTCTGTGTTGTCATCTACAGTAGTCTTCTTTTAATAGCTAATAAAAGAATAGAACTAGGAAATTTGATCTCAGGAGAACACTGGAAAACTACACTTTCCCCCAGACAACATGTAAGTGTACGGCACATGTGCAGTATCCATGCATAAGCCGTACATGTGCACATGTGCATTTGTGTGGATGATGCACACACACATAATCCGTGCTTAAGCCGTACGTGTGAATTTGCGTGGATTTAGCACACATACGTAACCCTTGTATGTGCACATGTGCATTTGCGTAGGTTATGCACACGTACATAACTCGTGATTAAGTCGTGTATATGCATATGTGCATTTGCACGGATGAAGCACACATGTATATAACCCGTGCCTAAGCCGTTATGTGCACATGTGCATTTGCTTGGATGAAGCACACGTACATAACACGTGATTAAGTCGTGCATGTGCACATGTGCATTTGTATGGATGAAGCACACATGTATATAACCCGTGCCTAAGCAGTTATGTGTACATGTGCATCAGTGACGACGCCAGAGGGGGGCAAGGGGAACGAGTACCCCCCTGGAGGTTAGTCCTGCCCCACTGAGTGCCACTCAAACTGCCCTTCAGACTCCTAAAATCTTAAAACATTCTACATACGGTATTTTATAGGTCAGTATCATAATTAATCTCATTATCAAATTGTACTATCCATGGATTTACTATGTGGCAAATTAGTGCTCAAGTTTTCTTCTTTCAGCGTCTGAGTATACACATATATTTCTGTGTTCTAATTTAGCGCCTTTTTTGGTCAATTTTATTTATAGTTCTTTCTTATGATTTTTAATTAACACTGAGAATAGGCAAAATTCTAGATCCAATTCAGCTGAAAAAAGAGCTTTCATTGGGGCTAGCAAACAACAATAGTAAAGTTGTTCGACTTGTTTTCTTTACATTGTTTCTATTTCAGGAAATTTAAGAAGCCATATCTTGGGAACAATAAGTCATAGAGATATGACGATGATATTGGCGTTGATCAATACCTAAGAGGATAGTGATAATTTTGGTACCAAATAGTAACCGGTGGCCGCTGACAAGTAGCTTCCGGAGAAGACTATAAAGGTTACTGTCACGTCTTATATTTTATCGAAGGTTTTCATTGCAGTGAAATTTCATTTAATGCATTAATGAGTTCTGGACATAATCTGTACCGGTACACTCAGAAGTATGGGTAATTAAGGAAATCATCAAAAAAGATTGTTACACGATAAAAGAAAATTATCTAAAATTACTATTTTTGAGCTAAGTATAACGTGTTTTTGAAAATAAGATCACTTTTACGAGAAACTATTAAAAAAAAATACAGAACTTCCAATTAAATATGAAGTTTGAAGTTACTTTAAAATATGAATTTCAAGGAATACATAATACTGAAAAATACATTAGACAGTTCCTAACTTCTTTTTATCATTTCTAACCGGCTAATATCGTATTAGCACAAGAATATCACAACACTTGAAAAACTGCTCAGTAACAATAAAGTTCTTTGTTATTTCTTTTCTATGGCATTTCTTAATAAATAAAAAAAAATCTTCTATTATCAACATTTGTTGCACAACAATAGGAGGGTGCAAAAGGAATGATACGCCTTTAAATGGTGAAGAAGACAAGACAAGACAAGAGATTTTATTTTTATACACACGAAGAAAAAAATTTTTAAAAGTCTTATGAATGTAAGAGTAGTAATGGCGTGACCTGAGGACACTTTTTGGCCCCTGGGTCCCTGCCTCAGGACCCATGGTCCCTGGCCAGGGTCAATGACCTAGGGGTACATAGGACCACCCCCTCTAAATTTTGGCAGGGGTACCATGGCCCACCCCCTAAATTTTGGCAGGGGTACATAGAACCACCCCCTTAAATTTTGGAAATTGCCAAATCTAAAAATTTGGTATGGTAGCCTAGGACCATAGTATGTATTATCCTCGCGCCACGAGTAAAACTCTGACGTAGGTGTATCACATGTGTCTACCCTGTCGATTTCACAGGCGCAGGGGAGACCGTTTCATTCGGGCACAAGACACCGTGTGACGAACACGCTGTATTCAGAACTAGATGCAGGGTTGCCACGTTATGAGCAATTGTTAAGATTTGAAAAAAGAAAATATCTGTAGCAAATACCATTACACTTAACAAAGAACCATTGAATCCATTTTGGCGAGATTTTCACTGATACTACCCTGGAAATAAACTTGAAAAATGGCTACTTTTCGAGAAAAAAGTGAAACGAAATCTTTTGAGTTTTACGTCCCACGGTTATGCCGGCTAGGCTAAAGGAGGCGGTAATGATGAGAAATGAATGAAATGGTGGAATGAAGAAAGTGGGAGGAAACGGGAAAACCCCGAGGAAACGCACGCACACTGTCTTTGTCCACTACAAACTTTACTTGGCGCGAGCTGGATCGAACCAGTGACTCCATGTACCAGAGGTAAACGCTCTACCACTGAGCTACCGCGGGCCCGCTACTTTTCGAGTTTCTTTGAAAAACTGCTTTGGTTGATATTTTTATATTTGAGGAAAAACTTGTAAGTGTTACACATGTTGACTTCTGGTCTCAAAAAAAAAAAAAAAAATGCGGGAGAGGGAATACCACCGTCTAGAATATCACCGCACCCCCCCAAAAAAAACGCTACTTTTTCAGTTCAAACTTCACAATGGGGTACAAAAGGGAGGCAGGTTACTCAGTGATAAACTGCTTAGCTCTGGTTCACAGGGTCCCTGGTTCGATCCCCGGTCAAGTAAGTTTGTGTCTGTAGGTGTACCCTCGTTTTCTCCCACATTCTCATTCCACCAATTCTTCCATTATCATTCACTTGCTTCATCATCGTCTCCCTTAGCCTTACGGGCATAATTGTGGGACGTTAAACTGAAAAATTTAATTTACATGAGGTGCAGACTCACATAAAAACTCGATTGGTCCTCATCCAAAACAAAACTGTAATAATAAATAAAATACTGTACTTCTGATGCTCCAATTTTTAGAAGACAACGGCCTTCCAACCGGTTTGTGACGCTTATGCCTTACAACTGGCATACAGATGTTACAATCAACGTTCTAATATATTTTTCTCCCCGCACCCTGAAAATATTGTCTACTTGACTAGGCTAGAACAAATTCAAATTAATTTTAAGAAAAATAATTCCATTGTACTTACCCAATGTTACTCTAATGGAACAGCTAATATCTCTTGGGAATCATCACTATCATCATCTGAGTCTGAAGAACTCGCCGATGTTTCACTGTCTGTGCTATCTGTACACGAAATCACAATTCTTTCTATTTCTTGTTCCATCAATCCATCTTTTTCCCAATATTCCCGCTCACATTCTTCTACATGTCTACAGAACCCTCGCCAGTCATCTTGTGTGCAAGACATTATTCCACGTTCTGTCAATTCATGCAATGTATTACTTGCAAGCGAACCTGTCGTGTTGTTGTCCCTAATGAATCTCTTTACTTTTGCCCAAGCAAGTTCAATTGCATTCAAATCACACATATAGGGTGGAAGCCGTAAGACTGAATGGCCGTGCTCTTCAAAAAGTTTGTCAACACGATACACTTTCTTTCTTGGTTTGTGCAGCTGAATAATTTGGAACAGTTCAGCCTTTCTTAAGTTTTCATCAAAAGAAAGGTTCTGTGTTTGTAGCCACTGAATCATAGTTGACTTTAAACTGGTAGATGTTGGGATTCTCAGTGATTGCACGCTGTGGTATGGAGCATTGTCCAAGATTACAACAGATTGAGGGGGAATGTTTGGCAATAACTTCTCCCGTACCCACTTCTCAAAATTCTCACTATTCATTTGCCCGTGATAGTCACCAGTAGAACTGCCTGCTTTATAAATTAACTGTGCATTAGGCACAAATCCCTCCGTACTTCCAGCGTGCACTACAATGAGTCTATTTTTATTGCTGCTGTTAGAATATACTCCTGCTACATCATCATTTTGCCAACATCGCGAATATGTAATATTACTATCTACAGCAGTTTCATCTACATATATGATCGTCCTTTTTTCCTCACGAGCCTTCTTTACAGACCGTAAATACTTACTTCTCCAAGCTACAATATCAGGTCTTTCAATAAGCAATTTTCGTTTGTTGGCGCAAGTTTTCCACCTAAACCCCATTTCTTTAAGAACTTTTCTTAACGAAGTGGCTTTCCACGGAAAGTGAATCTTCTCTTTCAAAACAGGCAACAGCTTGTTACATGAGGGTACCACCTTTTGAATTAAGTACATATTATTAACAGTTCTTCTAATAACACATCGATCAAAGTCATCGACATGTACATTTCTGTTAGGAGTTCTTTTCCTATGTTTCCCAGGAGATAACAGTTTACGCTGCGGAGACCGCGCATTTCTTTCATCTGATTCTTTCCGGATCTTAATAATTGTAGACACCGAAGTACCTGTCGCAATTGCTGCACGTTTGTTGGCACGAGTGATAGGGACAATACATTGCTTGCTTTTAGCTTCTTGGTCACAAAAGTCTATAACTTTACTAATAATTTCTCTCCCTTCATTGTGTATTGTTTTGCCTTTCTTTCCCATGCTCTTGCAATAATTCGTAACACACGGAAACTCCTCAACAAAATCACCACGATGAAATATATATCAACAAATAACAAACTAATCAACGATTAACAGCAATAACAAAAACACGAACAAATAAAACCCCAAACAATAACAATTCCACAGCCGACACACCACAAGCACTAAAATGTTGAACTGACCACTTACTGCGACAGCAAACAACTACTAAATTTCTAATCGCGTGTCCCTCCCAAAACCTCTGCAAGCTTGCCATCGTTGGAAATCAGTGGCATGAGATTTTGTGTGCTGAATTATTTATTTTTTTAACACTTTGTTTCGATTAGTATGTTCACTTACTTCAGTCATGTATAGTTTCTGAATTACATAAATAAAGAACACTCTACACAAAAAAACAGTAGCTCACTACTGAAAATATGATTGCGGTTCCCGATTGGTAATTTCTTCGGGTAAAATTTAGAAGGTCAATGTACTGTAAATCAACTTCGCCGTGCTGGCAACCCTTGATACCACATCTTTTCCACGCGGAAAGGCCAAGCATAAACCATCTTCCACCCCCAGATTCTGAAAATAGAGTTGACCTTCCTGCCTCTCTTTACTCCGTCTCCCCTCTGTATAGAGTTTACTCGTGGCGCGAGGTCTGTACCTCTATCAGTATTGGGTGTCTATGTCGTTCCCTTTCATGGGTAAAAAATTGCCAAAAAGTCAAATTTCGGGGGTTTTTGACCTAATTTATCCCCTTGGATGAGGTGTTATTACCCTATATAGTTATATGGGCGTATACAGGGGTCCATTACCTTTCATAAGACATGGGTATATTAATGCACCCCTTGAAAATTTTGGGAGGGGTACCTTGGCCCACCCCTTAAATTTTGGAAATTGCCCAATTTAAACATTGGGTATTATAGTACAGGACCCTAATATGTATTATGATAAATTTGGATGGTCCACCTTGTTCCCTTTTAGGGGTACAAAATTGCCAAAATATAAACGTAAGCAATACGTAGTACCACGTGTTTGGTTTTTGGTCGATTTTATCCCCTTTGATGAGGTGTTATTATCCTATATAGTTATATGGTCATGTATAGGGGTCCATTACCTTTCATAAGATATGGGTATATTGGTGGACTCCATTAAAAATTTGGGAGGGGTACTTTGGCCCACCCCTTAAATTTTGGAAATTGCTCATTTTATATATTCGGTATTATAGTATTGGACCCTAACATGTATTATAATAAATTTGGGTGGTCCACCTCGTTCCCTTCTAGGGCTACAAAATTGCCAAAATATAAACGTAAGCAATACGTTGTACCACGTGTTTGTTCTTTTGGCCCAATTTATCCTCTTGGATGAGGTTCTATTACCTTATATGGTTATGTATAGGGGTCTATTCCCTATCATAAGACATAGGTACATTTGTGCACTCCTTTAAAAATTTGGGAGGGGTCCTTTGGCCCACCCCTTAAATTTTAGAAATTGCTCATTTTATATATGTGGTATTATAGTACTGGACCCTAACATGTATTATGATAAATTTGGGTGGTAAACCTCGTTCTCTTTTAGGGGTACAAAATTGCCAAAATATAAACGTAAGCAATACGTTGTACCACGTGTTTGGTTTTGACCTAAGTTATCCCCTTGGATGAGGTCCTATTACCTTATATGGTTATATGGTTATGTATAGGGGTCTATTCCCTATCATAAGACATAGGTACATTTGTGCACTCCTTTAAAAATTTGTGAGGGGTACCTTGGCCCACCCCTTAAATTTTAGAAATTGCTCATTTTATATATTTGGTATTATAGTACTGGACCCTAACATCTATTATGATAAATTTGGGTGGTCCACCTCGTTCCCTTTTAAGGGTACAAAATTGTCAAAATATAAACGTAAGCAATACGTTGTACCACGTGTTTGTTTTGGCTCAATTTATCCCCTTGGATGAGGTCCTATTACCTTATATGATTATATGGTTATATATATTGGTCCATTCCCTATTATAAGACATGGGTATATTGATGCACCCTTTAAAAATTTGGGAGGGGTACCTTGGCCCACCCCTTAAATTTTTTGGAAATTGCCCAATTTAAACATTTGGTATAATAGTATAAGACCCTAATATATATATTACTATACATTTGGGTGGTCCATCTCGTTCCTTTCATGGGTACGAAATTGCCAAATTTTAGTACAACCACGTGTTTCGTTTTTGACCTAATTTATTCCCTTGGATGAGGTCCTATTACCTAATATGATTATATGGTCATGTATAGGGTCCATTTTCTATCATAAGACATAGGTACATTGATACACACCGGAAGGGGTACCATAGCCAATCCCTTAAATTTTGGAAATTTTTCAATTTAAACATTGGGTATTATAGTACATGACCTCAATATGTATCATGATAAATTTGGGTGGTCCACCTTGTACCCTTCTAGGTGTAAAAAAATGCCAAAATATAAACATAAGCAATATGTTGTATCACGTGTTTGGTTTTTGGCCCAATTTATCCCGTTTGATGCGGTCTTATTACCGTATATGGTCATATGGTCATGTATATAGGTTCATTCCCTATCATAAGACATGAGTACATTGATGCACCCTTTAAAAATTTGGGAGGGGTATCTTGACTCATCGACTCAGTTTTAGAAATTGTTTAATATAAGCATTTGGTATCTTCGTACAGGTCTTCAATATGTACCACTATAAATTTGGATGGTCCACATCGTTCCCTTTCATGGGTAAAGAACTACCAAAAATCAAATTTCGGAGGTTATTGACCCTTTGATAAGTATTTAGCACGTTATATGGTTTATTACCTTTATATGTTTTTGTTCTCTTTTAAATTTGGGAATTATAAAATAACATAATTTGGTAAACCTTTTCTAGGACCCATTGGTGTTCCTCTTACGGCCAAATATTCAAAATTTAAAGGTTATTGACCGGCTTTATTATTGAATAACTACAGGATTTATTACTTTTTCATAAGACACAGGTGTATTTGTGTACCAATCTTAAATTTTGGGAGGAGTACATTTCTTATTGTCATATCAATAATTGGTAATTGTTCTTAAAATTGGATAGTATTTCATTCATTGGGTAAATCATTATGATCACGTGATCAGTTATTGACCTATGATGGGATTAGGAGTCCAGGATATTGGTACATTTAAACTTTGTAGGATAATTTGAGAATGCGTCATTGGTATTGATTATTACAGCCAAATATAAACGTAAGCAATACGATGTACCACGTGATTGACCTTGATGAGGTAGTGTACAGGGATACATAGCTAACCTTATTGAATCTTATGACTCATAGTCTTAAGGGAATACATGCTACAACACTGGCAAAGTTATTGTTGATGCAATTTGATTGGTTGATCACTATCTTTCGTGCAATCTGATTGGCTGAGCACTATCTTTCTTGCAATCTGATTGGTTGCTGATTTTCAAATCTTTGCTGCATTGTTTTAAGTTTTGTTTAACATTTAAAAATCTTGGTTTCGTTCAACATTTTGCACTCACTGATAAATATGATCAAAACCGTTTATTTGTTAATCGAATAGTTAAAAACCTGATAAAGTTTGACGGTTAACCGTGAAACGTAAATTTTTTTTAGTTTTAAATTTTTTTTGTTTGAAAGTTTTTGTTTGAAAACTCTTGTTTCAAATTTGTGTTTGAATTTTTTTGTTTCAGAATTTTGTTTGAAATTTGTTTCAAATTTTTTTTGTTTGAAATTTTTTTGTTGCAAAATTTTGTTTGAAAATTTTTTGTTTAAAATTTTTTGTTCGAAATTTTTCTCAACATTTTGTTTGAAAATTTTTTTCGTTTCAAAATTTTGTTTGAATTTTTTTCGTTTCATAAATTTTGTTTCAAAGTTTGGTTTGACATTTTTAAAAGTTTGTGCACTCATTAGTGAAGAACCGGAACTGTTTAGAACAAAAACCTCTGACAACATTGTGGTGCAATAGTACACGTCAGAATATGGGGTTGTACTTGAAATGAAAAAAAATCCTTTAAAAAGGATCGTTTTATTACACTCCACATACATCCATACCAGATAGTGGTTCTGGATATTGTCGATACAATGTATTTTGAACTTCTTGCACTAGTTTTGTTTAGCATATAATTTTAATTCCAGTTGAAGTCTTTTGAGGTCTATTGCAATATCAATTGGTGGAAACTCAATGTCCATTTGATCACAAATAAACTGTTTATCAATACAGGTATGCACCCACGAACGATGTTGACAACCATCACAATATCTAGATACATGTTGTACAATATGCATAACACATTTTTCAAAATAGTACTTTTTCAGGAATATACTTGTTTTGTTGCACACTTCCACTGCATGTTTCACACACTGAAATACGCTGATGAATTTGTTCCATTCCGTTTGCGTTAGATACACCATGTTGCGAGGGGCATGAAATGTACTCTTTTTACGTAACAGCACCATCTTCTCTTCGAGGACTGTACGCATCACCACTTCATGATTTGAGCCTAATGATTTGACTATGGTCACATTTAGCTAGCTCATCATGAAAATAATCGTTCATTTGGTCGATTCGTGAACATAATATTTGCCATTCTTCACAGCTCAGTTGTACACCAAATTGTTCTGCTTTGCCCAATCGAATCACAGGTTCAAATGTTCTAGCACTGATACCAATCATCACATGTTTTGTTTGAAATATATTTATTGAATAATAGCTTGCGAAGATGAACTCTTTATCGTTAGAAGTACACATCTTTCCTCCTGAAAAGCACTTGCTCAAATGATTTCGTGGGATGATAGTGTATTGGTTGATTTATAGTTATTACTGACGTCATTGGAAAGGAATGTGCTGACATTTGAATTCATGGTTTCATCACAGTTACTGACGTCATGCTGACCAACCAAATTCATACAACTATGTCTGATGTGCTGACGTTTGAATTCATGATTTCATCACAATTGCTGACGAATCCGGCTGTGTACTAAATTCAAATTGATGACTTCGACCCAAGAATCCTTTGTAACATAAAGATACAGATCCAGTATTTAAGAAACGCAGCACTTCTTCTTGTTTTGATGCTTCCATGGGAAAATATCTTGCTGGTAAAATTATATTCTTAACATTTTCAATCTTCACTACGATTCTTAATCCAAACTTTGTAGGGATCATTTGGCTAGCTAAGATTCTATAAGGTACATTCTGTTGTAAATCAGTAATCTTGGTAAATGATTTCATCACATCACGTGTGTTTAGAAACTGCAGACAAGTAGCCATGATGACGTTATCATGAATACTAACTCGAACGATACTTATATGTGATGCAAAACTGATGACGTTGCATCATGTTCTGACGTGTACTATTGCAACACAATGTTGCCAGAGGTTTTAGTTCTAAACAGTTCCGGTTCTTTACTAATGAGTGCACAAAACTTTTAAAAATGTCAAACAAAAAATTTTCAAACAAAAATTTGAAACGAAAAAAATTTTCCAAACAAAACTGTTCAAACAAAAATTTTAAACAAAAAAATTTGGAAACGAAAAATTTCAAACGAAAAAATTTTAAACAAAAAAATTGAAACAAAAAATTTACAAACAAAAAATTTTCAAACAAAATTTTGAAACAAAAATTTCAAACAAAAATTTTTCAAACAAAAATTTCAAACGAAAAGTTTCAAACAAAATTTTGAAACAAAGTTTTCAAACAAAAATTTCGAAACAAAAATTTTTAAACAAAATATCAAACGAAAAATGTCAAACCAAAGTTTCAAACTTTTCAAATGTTAAACAAAACTGAATGCAGCAAAGATTTGAAACTCAGCAACCAATCAGATTGCACGAGAGATAGTGATCAGCCAATCAGATTGCACGAAAGATAGTGATCAACCAATCAAATTACATCAACAATAACTTTGCCAGTGTTGTAGCATGTATTCCCTTAAGACTATGAGTCATAAGATTCAATAAGGTTAGCTATGTATCCCTGTACACTACCTCATCAAGGTCAATCACGTGGTACATCGTATTGCTTACGTTTATATTTGGCTGTAATAATCAATACCAATGACGCATTCTCAAATTATCCTACAAAGTTTAAATGTACCAATGTCCTGGACTCCTAATCCCATCATAGGTTAATAACTGATCACGTGATCATAATGATTTACCCAATGAATGAAATACTATCCAATTTTAAGAACAATTACCAATTATTGATATGACAATAAGAAATGTACCCCTCCCAAAATTTAAGATTGGTACACAAATACACCTGTGTCTTATGAAAAAGTAATAAATCCTGTAGTTATTCAATAATAAAGCCGGTCAATAACCTTTAAATTTTGAATATTTGGCCATAAGAGGAACACCAATGGGTCCTAGAAAAGGTTTACCAAATTATGTTATTTTATAATTCCCAAATTTAAAAGAGAACAAAAACATATAAAGGTAATAAACCATATAACGTGCTAAATACTTATCAAAGGGTCAATAACCTCCGAAATTTGATTTTTGGTAGTTCTTTACCCATGAAAGGGAACGATGTGGACCATCCAAATTTATAGTGGTACATATTGAAGACCTGTACGAAGATACCAAATGCTTATATTAAACAATTTCTAAAACTGAGTCGATGAGTCAAGATACCCCTCCCAAATTTTTAAAGGGTGCATCAATGTACTCATGTCTTATGATAGGGAATGAACCTATATACATGACCATATGACCATATACGGTAATAAGACCGCATCAAACGGGATAAATTGGGCCAAAAACCAAACACGTGATACAACATATTGCTTATGTTTATATTTTGGCATTCTTTTACACCTAGAAGGGAACAAGGTGGACCACCCAAATTTATCATGATACATATTGAGGTCATGTACTATAATACCCAATGTTTAAATTGAAAAATTTCCAAAATTTAAGGGATTGGCTATGGTACCCCTCCCGGTGTGTATCAATGTACCTATGTCTTATGATAGAAAATGGACCCTATACATGATCATATAATCATATTAGGTAATAGGACCTCATCCAAGGGAATAAATTAGGTCAAAAACGAAACACGTGGTTGTACTAAAATTTGGCAATTTCGTACCCATGAAAGGAACGAGATGGACCATCCAAATGTATAGTAATATATATATTAGGGTCTTATACTATTATACCAAATGTTTAAATTGGGCAATTTCCAAAAAATTTAAGGGGTGGGCCAAGGTACCCCTCCCAAATTTTTAAAGGGTGCATCAATATACCCATGTCTTATAATAGGGAATGGACCAATATATATAACCATATAACCATATAAGGTAATAGGACCTCATCCAAGGGGATAACTTAGGTCAAAACCAAACACGTGGTACAACGTATTGCTTACGTTTATATTTTGGCAATTTTGTACCCCTAAAAGGGAACGAGGTTTACCACCCAAATTTATCATAATACATGTTAGGGTCCAGTACTATAATACCACATATATAAAATGAGCAATTTCTAAAATTTAAGGGGTGGGCCAAGGTACCCCTCACAAATTTTTAAAGGAGTGCACAAATGTACCTATGTCTTATGATAGGGAATAGACCCCTATACATAACCATATAACCATATAAGGTAATAGAACCTCATCCAAGAGGATAAATTGGGCCAAAAGAACAAACACGTGGTACAACGTATTGCTTACGTTTATATTTTGGCAATTTTGTACCCCTAAAAGAGAACGAGGTTTACCACCCAAATTTATCATAATACATGTTAGGGTCCAGTACTATAATACCACATATATAAAATGAGCAATTTCTAAAATTTAAGGGGTGGGCCAAAGGACCCCTCCCAAATTTTTAAAGGAGTGCACAAATGTACCTATGTCTTATGATAGGGAATAGACCCCTATACATAACCATATAAGGTAATAGAACCTCATCCAAGAGGATAAATTGGGCCAAAAGAACAAACACGTGGTACAACGTATTGCTTACGTTTATATTTTGGCAATTTTGTAGCCCTAGAAGGGAACGAGGTGGACCACCCAAATTTATTATAATACATGTTAGGGTCCAATACTATAATACCAAATATATAAAATGAGCAATTTCCAAAATTTAAGGGGTGGGCCAAAGTACCCCTCCCAAATTTTTAAAGGAGTCCACCAATATACCCATATCTTATGAAAGGTAATGGACCCCTATACATGACCATATAACTATATAGGATAATAACACCTCATCAAAGGGGATAAAATCGACCAAAAACCAAACACGTGGTACTACGTATTGCTTACGTTTATATTTTGGCAATTTTGTACCCCTAAAAGGGAACAAGGTGGACCATCCAAATTTATCATAATACATATTAGGGTCCTGTACTATAATACCCAATGTTTAAATTGGGCAATTTCCAAAATTTAAGGGGTGGGCCAAGGTACCCCTCCCAAAATTTTCAAGGGGTGCATTAATATACCCATGTCTTATGAAAGGTAATGGACCCCTGTATACGCCCATATAACTATATAGGGTAATAACACCTCATCCAAGGGGATAAATTAGGTCAAAAACCCCCGAAATTTGACTTTTTGGCAATTTTTTACCCATGAAAGGGAACGACATAGACACCCAATACTGATAGAGGTACATACTATGGTCCTAGGCTACCATACCAAATTTTTAGATTTGGCAATTTCCAAAATTTAAGGGGGTGGTCCTATGTACCCCTGCCAAAATTTAGGGGGTGGGCCATGGTACCCCTGCCAAAATTTAGAGGGGGTGGTCCTATGTACCCCTAGGTCATTGACCCTGGCCAGGGACCATGGGTCCTGAGGCAGGGACCCAGGGGCCAAAAAGTGTCCTCAGGTCACGCCATTACTACTGTAAGTCACTCATTTTTTTCCTCATCTCGCTTCTTACAGTGATGTTCTTTCTTCTTTGTCTAGTCTGTTTTGATAGCTCTTTGGGCCTCCACCAGCTAATTCATTAAAAATCGAATACAGTAGTTTAGAATGTACCAAAAATTGTGAAGAGTCTTCATGAAGCCATCACATATATTCATAAATATGGAAACAGTCACACAGATGTTATCGTAACAGAAAATAGTATGCAATAAATTATATACTGTATTGTTATAAATTCGAAATAGGTTTTCTGTTTAATTAAGATAAATTTCTTCTAACTTGTGTGAAAGGAGGCTAATGCGTTGTACTAAAAATTTTTGGCTTCTGGCGTCGCCTGATTTAGTAATCAAATTGGAACCCAGTTCTTTCAAAAATTTGTGAACTTCTTTGCTGAAAACCCCATAGTTTCTGTTGCAAAAGCAACGAAAAGATGCTCTTCTTTCAGTTTACAATATTTGTAGTGTTTTCTCTTGCAGGCCACTTCAGCTGCACTACCTGCTTCGTTTTGTGTTGATGGCAAATAAGATGGTGTAAAGGTATACACGCATGTGACATCCCATATCAACCGTTGACCCATTTTCCATGGAGTTAGGGTAATTCCATCTGGCCGCTTTCCATCTCGAAACATTCCTGGTGGTTCCAAAATGCTTGGAAAAACAATGCTCACTAGTGGCCGTTTTATTATGCTGTTGAATTCACCATGGCGTACTAATCTTCCTCCACTTTTAGTACAACTTAGTGCGTGTAACCCTTTTTCATCCATTCTGCTTTGGCATGTACAAGTAAATGTATGGCAGATATTTACCTCCAGACGCAAAGCTACACATATTTGAAAAACTTTGTTATCTAAAAAGGTACCAATTGTTTAGATGGCGTGGCTTGCAACCAAGCACCGGTCTCTTTTTTTCTGTAAAGCTTTCATATGCACAGTGTCAGTTATACTTTTAGGAATTACTTCATTATCTATTACTTCCTGTAATAATATTGCATCCCAACTTTTCTGTAATTATTTTGTCTCAAGGTGATATATATAAACAGCGCAAGTTGAGAGGTCGGTATATTGCCCACTATCACGCAGTGGCGTGCCGTGACTTTTCTCACAGGGGACTAGGTTCGAAGAGAATGTGTGCTGTAGAGTGGAGGTCCTGAGCAGTATTGTTGACACCAAATAACACAATTTATATGTTTCTGTAAACCCTTCTTCAACCAAGCCTCTTTCTTTCAAGAAGCGGATAATTTCAGTCACAGTTTTATTTGAAAAATGTAAGAGTCTGTAAACCTATATTAATTCACTCCGCAAATTGTTAAAATTAAAAACAAAAACTCCCGTAAATTGATTTAAGGGCCAAAAACAAGCAATCAGGAAATCGAGATTTCAAGCACTGAAAATTCTTTAAATCTAACAGCTCAAGAAATTGTAACTCACTGAGATCTTGAAATCACAGTATCAATAATGTCATTGAAGAGACGCACGTATTTAATTTCTGAATCTGTTGAGTCATCTACTTTACGTCTTTTATTAGAAGGTTCCCGTTGTCATCCAATTCTACTTTTCTATAAGTCTTCAAAATCGTTTCTTGCATTTCTAAGTTGAGATAGCATCTTTTGTACTTTTTGGGTGCAATATTTCACATCCAAGGTTTTACTTTAAAGAATGTTGAATAGTATATCCGTGCGCGAAAAGAAAAAATGACTGAAAACTTTTAGTAGAAATGCAAAATTGAAATCCTTCAATGATAACACACATTTTTTCTTTTTTTCTTTTTTGTAGTCATGAAAGCTTCGGTGTCGCAATTATCTGAATTTTCTACAATGTTCTCAGAACACGGTAAGAGTTCTATTTGATTTTCATTTACTGCATTCACAATTTTGGAATTGTAATTCCATCTTATAGTGGCAACCGTTGGAAATCGCTTAGTTACTTCTGATTCAGCAAGCGCGTTACAGCGTTTCGATGAATATGAAAAGAAATTTGGAATGCTACTTATTCTAAAAAATATTTTACATTCCTTGATGTGATTAACAGACTGTGGAACAACGAGATTGAGTCTGTAATGATAGCAGTGTATGGTGAGTGCACTCAAACACCTTTTCACAAAAGATCGTAAACCGTTCAAATGTCCAGAAAATGTGGCAGCTCCATCCATAGCCTAGTGCTACAAGCTTTTGCTTACAATTAAAATGAGAGACAATTTGGAAAGCATGCTCACTTAAAGCAGTCGCAGTGCAATCACTAGTAACATCTGCAAAACAAATAAATCTTTCATGAATTGCCGTCTTTCACGTATCGATTGAATGTTGAAAGATCTTTGCAATGTCCGTAGTTTTGTCCAACATTATTACTGTAAGAAGTGTATTGTTTATTTCTGACTTAATTTTATCTAAAATTACTCACCAACACATTTAATAATATAATTCTGAATTCTGTTTGATGTTCCTTTAAACACTCCCATGCTGTGAATATGACAAGTCAACATGGGTGCCCGAACGAGAGGGCAGGGTGGGGCCCGTATCTTCCTCTGGCTCACGAAAATGTATACGTAATATAGCAAACCACGTATATTAAATACCAGAAATACCAGACGCAACATAGCAACCATGGAGATGGGCCCCTGCCTAGAAAATTTTCTTCAGGCGCCCCTGCAAGTCCGTTTAATGTCGTACTTAGAAAGTAACTGAATTACTTCAATATAATTTCCCTAATTGATAGAATCTTCCTGTTTGTCATGACTTCTAAATGATAGCTCTTATTTAGCCATAAAACAAGGGGAATAAATCAATCGGTTCATTAGTTCTCGGTTTGAATCAACTTCTGCATTGATTGCTCAATTGAAAATCAATTCTGGTTTCCCGAAAGTTTTCAATTTAGTTATTGTGGACAGGTGTGAATAACATTTTTCTTGGAGCAACTTGGGTATGTGAAAATTGCTCGTGTCACAAAAACCATTATTCCACACGTCCTTTTCTATGTGGAACATAATACAAGGCCAGCAATACAGTTTGTTTCTTGTATTACATGCAATTAACTATTTCGAAGAAGCAAAATAATCCGTTTTGATATTATGTATATAATCTTTCACTTTTGTCTAAATGGAAATGCTTGGAGTTGTTCTACCACTGGTTATTATTTGTTGCTTTTCTTGAAAATTAAGGAATCCAAATGGTTCCATGAATAATTGGTCCAGAATACAACACTGAAACGGCCGATCCCCACCCCTACTGTCTCCTGTACCAATTGAAGTAATATACTGTAACTGCTTGCGCCATCGCTTTGCTGCAAGGGACTCCGTTTCTCAAACGAGTCCCCTTCCATATTTTATTCTTTGAGTCATTTTCAAAATATATTGACAATCTAAAAAGTTCACACTTCACTAGATCTCTTAAAGTGTCAAGATTAATACTGTAAATTTAATTGCGTTAAAACTATTAACTGTAAAAAGCAAACGAGCATTAAATTCGCTTACGACAGAACGCCCGTGCTTAGAGCTTAGACAACATAATATGAGGACTAGCTGGCTGGACCCTGTTCCCTTCCCCGAGAAAAGCCGATTAAAACCCGAACGTTTCCGATCTCCACTTTGTTGCACCCAGCACACGAGCGCTGACTAAAGTTGTGTCAGAACAATTGAAATCGTGTTATTTTACGAAAATAGAGAAATACAAACAATGTTTTCGTTTTCTTTGGTATATATTTATCACAAAATACTTTAATTAAAATGCCAGGGGACTAGCCTAGTCCCCTAGTCCCCTTGACGGCACGCCGGTGGTCCAGGGATGTTATTACATCCGGGCACCAGACCATATTTAAAAAAAAAAAAAATATCGATAAGCGGACGAGTGTTTACACTTATGTCAAATGCAAGCATCACTAAAATTGTTACGCATAGATTGAGATAAATTAATAACATTTTCATCCAGTAGAAAAAATCTGGGGAGGGCCGGCTTGGCTTCTAGGGGAGTCCGGCATCCCCTGCCCCCTCTAGTTCCGCCTATGGTTATAGGGCAAAGGGTAACATAAATTAAAGTTGAATTCTGGAGATTATGCCGCATGTTGGTACTTGCCCAGTTTGTGCACGCTTGCACTAATTCAAGTAAACAAAAAGAAAACAAACATATATCTAAACTTCTTAGAGCTAAGAATGATAAGTTATTCGTAGCACAAAAGTCGCTAGATTTTTAAGTAAGTCGCCGAATCAATATTTAAAAATCACCAAAAAAGTCACTAATCGGAAAAAGCTATTCTGTCTTGAAGTGGAATCCCCTAGACTTAGCGACTTTTTCCCTATATTGGCAACACTGAACTTTCGTGCTTTTTTTTTTTTTTAATAAACTTGTAGGATATTAAACACTGTAGTCACGGCTACCAAGCCATGTCGTCGTTATCCCTAGAATTGTTCCGATATTGAATTAATTCAAAAGTTACAGTATGAACGGTAACCAAAATGGTTAAACCATTAGGCCGAATAGCCGGCTCTATGTAGAATTGCTAATACTGCAAAATGTAATAAATAACGAGGAGTAATGGTGCCAAACGTGTACAAATTGTTCTAGGTAACTTAAAGATTGTATCAATGGGTCCGGACCTCCTTCCCAAACTTCGTAATTCGATGCTTGTAGTCATACAAACTTTGTACTACGTGACTCGTATTTCTACACTTTCTTAAGAAGTATGTATGTTGTTGCTCTACAAGAGAAATGGATGATATTCCCTAAAACTTGATCTTACACTACATCTGTACTCTTTCATTTCTTATAAAACAATTTAGTTTGATTATTTTTGCTGAGAATATAGGTAACAATGCTTTAAAATTGCTTATCGTTTTATCGAGTATAGAAATAATACAAGTTCAATAGTACCTAGACATAGTGGGCCTCAGGGAGTAATATACACCCCCCAACTCCCCCTAACACTCTCTGAAATTTCTTTACACACACCCCTGGATGGAAAAGGAATACTTCACAAAATCCAATTGTATCAATCAGTATCATATAAGTCAGTGGCGTAGCAGCTGCCCCCGCAACCCCCGGGGGGGCGAGGTATAGGGGCCCCCGAAGTATTGCGATGAATAAAGATTTAAAGAAGTAGAACTTCAACCTTACTTCTGTCGGCTTTACAACTAGGGCCCCTTCTCTATACTTTGCGGAGGGGGGGGGGCGTAAAAGTGTGCTACGCCACTGATATAGGTTATTTACTACATCAAATTAAAAAGGGTTTAGCGTTTAGGAATGAAGACAAAATTCTTATTTATTTATTTCACTTCAAAATACGAAGCGACCTAGTTCTCATGTACGGCTTCGAGAATCACATGACTTCATTGTTTCGGGCGGTGTTCCGATCAAAACAATTGACAAAACAGACCCGCTCATACCTACCCTCCTGGGCTCCGCGGTCGTTTCCGAGAAAAGACAGTTAGTAAGTGCTACTCTGCAAGTGGTGTATCAATGGACAGCAGTTAACGTTTCTAGAAATGAAGAGATCGTTTTTTTTTTTTTTTTTTTTTTTGTCCAGCTAGCGGACGCTAGCTACTACCCGAAGAGGGTTACGCCCTCTGTAGGGAAAGAGGTGAGGTGATTTTGAGTTTAACGTCCCGTTCAGCAGCGAGGCTATATGAGACGTGGACCTACTGATTAACGTGGAATCCGAACCACATGAGCTCCTGCCGGGAATCGAACCCGGGTCTCCCACGCCAAAGGCGCGTGCGCTAACCGCTTAGCCACGGAGGAGCTCTCTGTAGGGGAAGAGATGCAAGAAAATGTAGTACGATGTGCAGGAATCAGTGGTAGGGATATGGGTAGATCCAAAAACTTTATTGCACATACTTTAACGGTCTTTATGGAATTTAACCATAAACATGAGGTAAGGTAGGTACATACTTCAGTGAAGGAAGTAATAACTGGTAATGATATTATGTGAGATGATGAAATGAAGTGCGAAACACATCACAACACATAGGTTCTGTTAGTGGAACAAATGCAGGTTATCTCCTCGCCTAGGGGCGACGCTAGACATTAATGAAGACACAGGAGCCCTGTTAGTACAGGTGTTACTGTGCATATGATGGCCATATGTGAGGTAGATGAGCGTCTGTAGTATATGGCTCGTAGTAGACGGCGTCAGGGTGGTCTGGAGGCAGAGTGTAACGGTACAAAGTGAATAGTAATGAGAGCGGAGGGAACAGAGCAGCAACGGAGGAGGTACTTCGAGCGTGGTCGGCAAAAGTTTGCTGAAGGAGTGGATGATTGTTGTGCAAGCACTGGGTGATATATTTAGTGCGTAGTGTTTCTAGATGATATAAGATGTGCGGAAATGTAAGTCTATGATAGAGATCTTGAGTGGGACTAGGTAATTTGATACGAAAGCGATTCGCAAGGCATGACGTTCCAGGATGAGTAATTTCTCATAGTATGAGGTCGGAGCAGATATCCAAGCTGTAAAGCCGTACGTCAGAATACGGCGGAGAAAAACTTTGTATGTGTTAAGAATTGTACGTATGAGTATGGAGTCCCCAGGTAGTTCCAGCAAGACTTTTCAGAAGATTGAGGCGAGAGTACGCCTTCTTGGAGATATCTTTCAGATGTGCTGTCCAGGTTAGATGACGATCGAAGGTTACTCCTAGATATTTGACACTGCGAGTAGGTTTTAAAGGTACATCTTGTACAGTGAGGTTCAAGAGTGTTGGGTTGCGATGTACACGGGAGCGATGTTTCGGAGCAAGAAATACAATAGATTGAGATTTTGCTGGGTTTATTTTCAGTCTTCAGTAGGAGCACCAATCAACAAAGGCAGTGATAGCATCCTGGAGAGCCAAATTGAGCTGATGAAATGTTTTTCCCGTGGCAAAAAGTGCAGTGTCATCGGCATACTGAAAGAGCTTAACAGAATCTGGGATTGCTGGGAAGTCAGAAACGAATAGGATATATAGTAAGGGCGACAAAGCCGATCCTTGGGGAACTCCAGAATGAAGAAAAATAGGAAATGAAAAACTAGTGTTGATACAGACGTAAGCCAGTCGACAGGTAAGAAAATTAAAGATGAATCGAAGGTAAGCAATAGGCAGGCGGAGCTGTTTGAGTTTATAGATGAGAGCGGGATGCCAGACCTTGTCGAATGCCTTCTCGAGATCAAACAGGACCAAGCAGGATGGATTGCCTGTGTTAAAATGATTAGATATGAAATTTGAGAGGCGAAGCAATTGGTCATTAATACTAAAAGAAGGTCTGAAACCAGCTTGTTCGAGTGGAATGACGTCATGATGTGCCAGGTATGAATGAAGACGTTTGACAATGATCCGTTCCTGTATTTTACTGAAAGTCGATGTTAGTTGAATAGAACGGTATGAGCTAACAGAAGCAACAGGTTTATGTGGTTTGAGAAACATAAGAGTTTTCGAAGTTTTCCAGTCAGCAAGTACAAAGCCAGTGCGAAGAATAAAGGTAAAGATGCGACAAAGCAGATATGAGACTACGTACGGACTTTCTTTAATGTGTCTATATGTAATAGAATCTAGGGATGCGCTCGAGTCGAGACATGTCTCGAATCTCGACTCGACTCGACTCGAATTCGAGTCGAGATTCGAGTCGAGACACACTTTGTAAAATTCGAGACGAGTCGAGACAAACGTATTTCTCGACTCGAATTTTCGAGTCGAGACACGAGTCATGTCGAGACGGCTCTTAAAAATCTCGACTCGACTTGAATGTCTCGAAAATCTTTATATAATTTTTAATATTATTTTGAAGAAAGTATTCACTCAGAAACAGCCTTGAAACCAATTCCAGCTTTTATTCCTTCAGAAAGGTACAGAACGCATAAAATTAATAGTTAATCTTTAAAGATCAAGATTTAATTTTCAGCTCAATTCTGTTAATTAGAACTAATAGTTAATGTCGTTGTATTTGGTTGTACTGCAAATATAATGATAATAATAATAATAATTGATTATCTAGTTTGTATAAAACTATTATCCGTAGTCCAAATCTAGTTTGTATAAAACTATTGCGATAAAGTGAACTTCATAAATTCTCTGAATGAGCAGTTGGTAGTCTATAGTAATTTAGCACAGTTATAATTATTGTGTTTTCGTTCCCATGAACGCAATAGGGTTACGTAACTTCTGGATTATTCGCTTGCCCAACTATTCTGAGGCTTTAATATGTTGCAGCATATCACGAGCTACGGATAATATATAATGTAAAATTTGTTGTACATCACATATTATGATACGAGACTATTTTACATAGTATATCTTATCTAATATAAATAAAATAAAGAGTTTGTTTGTGTGTTTGTCTGTCTGTCTGTGTGCGACCTGGGGACCAGACGAGTGGACCGAGAGTTCCCAAAATTTGGTCACGGGTACCTTAGTCCAGGCCCCAGATCAAGACGAAGCGTTTTTTTTAATTTCGAACCAGGGGGGTCTCGGGGGGGACGTTTACTGGGACCGACCTGGGGACCAGACAAGTTGACCGAGAGTTACCAAATTTTGGTCACGGATACCTTGGTCCAGGTCCCAGTCTAAGGCGAAGCGTTTTTGTCAAAATTGGAACCAGGGGGTCTCAGGGGGGCGTTTAGCGAGACATGTAGTAAAAGCAATCCAAATTGATCGACATTAGTGTCAAATCCATAGTTTTCACGGTCGCTGAGATCAATGGTGACACTTCCATCAGCGATGACTTGCAAATTCAGCTACTACTGTATGCGGGCCGGGTGTCAGCGGGTGAGGAATACCGAGACATGTATAAATAGCCCATATTGATTGATATTAGTGTCAAATCCTTAGTTTTCGCGGTCACTGAAATGAATGGTGATACTTCCACAGGTGTTGACTTCCAAATACAGCCCCCATGCGAAGAGTGGGTATATTAAGTTAGTAATACAATAAATGGACTGCTTGGATGCCAAGAACTAGTACAGATAAGTACCATTCACTTCTATGAATAGGTATTTTTTAAAAGGATTTTTGTAAACACTAAGTTATAAAACAATGAACTACATACAGTAGTTATGGTTTTGGTTCCTAACATAAAAGAAATATGGATTGTTCATGAGATATTGAACTTCAACTTTCACTCCTGGAAAATTTCAATTTTGGAGTTAGTCCACTTGGCATCAAAGCAGTTCACTGTAAGATAAATACATTCCGCACATTAGTAACATAGTTGTTCAGGGGCCTTCGATTTCCATCCTCTCAAATGAAAGCTGAACGATTGCTTGATACATACTGACTATATAGGAGAAATAGTGTATTAAGTTTTCGAGCTTTGGTGCGTATCCGTATTTACACTCTGATATAACTTTAAATTCACACTCAAATCGAGCTAATTGTTTAATGCATTTCGAAAGCTTTTGTTTTTATGCAGCTCATTAAGGAAAATCTATTTCATAATCGTAACATTTATGTACTAAGAAACTATGAACGTAAAGTGGACTCGACCTAGCCCCGTGGCCGCTGTGACTCAGTGGCACAGCTCTCACCCTTGGTGTGTGAGGACTCTGATTCTGTGTGTGTGTGTGTGTGAGGCAATAATCCACAAATATTGCCTCAAGTGAGTTTAAAGATTTCTAAACACTAGTGCGAAACCGGGCTCTGCCGTTGCGATCGATTTACAGGTCTTGAGACGAAAGTAAGAAGGGACTTACGCACACAGTAAGTAAAAACAATTAATATGCCTGTAACTTTCCCCCAAATGGGTGTATCTTAAAACTAACCTCACCATTATTTTTCTAATTAAATTCTAGCCCAAAATTATGTATCATATTTCCCTATTCCCATTTTGAAAACTTGACCTTAATTCAAAATCGCGGATTTCAAGATGGCTGCCATCAAGGTCATATCTACCATACGACTTCCCCCCAGGACTTATATGTATCCACATGGTTTTTCTTCACTTTTCTTCATTAACGCTCCGTTTACAAAGGGTAGTAAGGGACTTCTGTAGTAATCTCTAATAACCACATCACAACTCTTAAAAGTTATTTAAAAAAATAGAAAACATGCACCATGGCAAAAATTTGTCATCACAAGTAATGATGCATACATGCCTTCTATCAGCAAAAAAAGTTTCATTGAAATTGGAGCCGGACATTTGAGTGATGTCCCTTGTGGGATGTGATTGAACGGGACGTCAGAACACATCGTCCCGAATTTACGGGAATTAGGTAACCTGAGTGAGCACATGTGGTGCCAGCTCTCTCCAGCGACCTATGAAGGATCATTGCGTGTATGCCAAAACGTGTCGCCGTTTTTATCCATGCCAAAAGTCGACATACTGACAATTAGGTAGGTAGTCATGATGGTCTGGCTGATGTGTGCGTATATTTTAACTCGTACATTTTGTCTCGACTCGAATTTCGAGACGTCTCGACTCGAATTCGAGTCGAGTCGAGACAGAGACTGTCGAGTCGAGACAGAAACATATTTTCGAGTCGAGAAACGAGTCGAGACAGGCTTAAATCTCGACTCGACTCGACTCGAATGCATCCCTAATAGAATCCATGCCAGGGGCTGTGTTACGTCTGTGAGCTACAACTGAATTGATGTCAGATATAGAGATTGGTGGAGTAAGAGCATTGTTGTCCGGCAGAGTGTGATTAACATTAGGCTGGAGATGAGGAGAATCCAGATTGAGTTTGTCGACTGAATGAGAACGATGGGGATATTCAGGTGCAAGAGATGTAAAGATGTCCTGGAGATACCTTGCAAACATATTTGCCTTATCTGTATCGGTATGCAGCGGAGTATTGTTGTCGATAAGAGGATATGTTGTGTGAGTATGTTGACCTGTAAGTTGCCGGAATCGTTTCCAATACTGAGTAGGATATGAAAGAGAGCCAGATTATTGCATGTTTTGACCCAGCATCGCAACTTGTAAGCTTTAAGATAGTTGTGCACCGTTCGTTGCGACTGCCTGTAATGATGTAGAGAGTCAAGGTTGCCAGTGGCAGCATAATCTCTATAAAACTTTTGGGACCGTTTGATCAGTGGTAAGTAGTGAAGAGGTAAAGAGAGGCGAAAAGTCGAAACTGTTGACTTAGGGATGTATTTGTCTGTGGCGTTATGCATATTATTGACTAGAGAATCCAGAGTTTCAGAAAGTTCTGATTCTGCAATTGGTGAAGGTAAATGATGAAGATGATCCTGAAGATACGATCTGTAGGCAGTCCAATTTGCTTTATCGTAACGATAGATAGTAAGGCGAGGAGAAGGATGAGAAGTGGTAGTTACATGGGTCTGAATGTCTAGTTTGATTGGAGCATGATCGCTACCAATAAGATCAAGAACGTTAACACAGCTACGATGTGATATGTTGCTCGAAACAATAACTAGAGTAATCTGACTCGTGGGACGAGTCGGTTTTGTAAGTGACAGAGTCACTCCAGTAGTATGGCTGGTGATGTAGTTGAGGAAACGGTCCCGTTGCGTATGTGTCCGGCTATGTAAATTCACATTTGCCATAATTATGTAAGTGCGGAAGGTATTGGAGATATACTGAAAGAAACTGAACGGAATATCGTGCCCAGGACGGATGTATATGGTTGCTACAGTCACATACAATTCCTGGTAGTATAATGATGCGATAAGGTATTCAGGAAGATTGTGCAGAGCCGGAGAATGACTCCGAAATGGGATAGAAGGTAAAAACCCAATCGCTACTCCCCCGTTGGCTCGCATAGCAGGTAAAGTGCTATATTGACGTAACAATTGGAAGCGAGGTATGCGGCATGACAGTCGGGATGTGAGATGTGTCTCATTAAGGATAAAGGCATGGATTTGTTCTTCGAGTAAAAGTGCTTCGAAGAGCGGCTTATGCTGTGGTAAAGAACCGATGTTTAAGAACAAGAAAGAGAACGCCATAATGCAGTGAATAATAATATGGATGGCTAGAGGATAGCTCTTAAACCTCGGTTTCGAGTGCATTTGAGTGATAATAGACATTATTGCCGGAATATGTTGGGCAGATATTGGCGTGGAAAATTGCCTTAGCCGCGGTTTGAATTTGTTGGGCGATGTGATCTCGAAGGAATGGATGGATATTTTGTAGCGAGAAAGTAAGAAAGGTGAGAAGCTGATGGACAGTTACAGGTTGTTGTAAGACTGGATTGGCGGGTGGATGGATTTGTTCCGGTATGCGTAATGGTGCCACAGTTTCTGGTTTTGTTGGTTCGGGAGCTGGTTTGGATCGGCATTTGTAACTGTATGTCGGATGAGAATGATCCTGACACGTGGAGCAGGTTGGAGGTGATTGTAAATTTGAACAGTTTCTTGTAAGATGTGGGCCGGAACAATAACCACATTTGAACGGATTTTTAGATTGGGAAGTAGAGTGCTGATCATAGACCTGACACCGTTCACAGCGAATGGGTAAAGGAGCGGAGGTGCGTGATGGTTCAACACGATGGCGTTGTTTATAGATATAGGCGCTATGGGTGAGTAACTCATCGATAGTCTGTTGAGAGCTTGTGAGAACTCGCACATGTAGGTCAACCCATGATCGTTTTTTATTCGGATACATTTGATGATATTGTTCCCTTCCAGTTTAAGTTCTTCAAAGACCTCCTCGTCACTATAGCTCGGATCCACCCTGCGTATAACAACAGACAATGTTGGTGATTTCCTCGGTGGTGGTGGCTGTTTCGGGCGTTGATCGCTAAGCTTTGTCATGGTTGATTTGGAACCAAAAATCTCAAAGCTGCACTTGTTCCGTGTCGTACGGAGAAACTCCGGGTCAGGCGTCTTAATAATCATGCCATTCCTAGTCTTGACTATTTGAGTGATGTTCGCCCGCGGCATGTATTTTGTGATCTGTACTAATAGTAGCTTTGGATTTGAAAATTTAGGATCGAAGTTCTGAAGCAAGAAAGAATGAATGGTTGGTCGACTAGGAGGAGGCAGGTTTGGAAACTGGCGATCATCCTGAATGTGAATGATCATGGATGCCTCAGAGCTGGCATCGCTTAGCTTATGCTGACGTTTAGCGGGTGGCAGTTTTGTGGATGCAACAGGAGAACGTTGACGAGCTGATGAACCCTGACTGCTAGAAATCCTTTCCAGAGAATGGCAACGTCGCGTCGTCTAATCGGTTTCACGGAGGAGCAAGAAGGTTCCGGTGCAATAGGCGGTAAGCCAGAATGCTGCACGGTGACAGGTTGGGACGCCATAAGTCCCGTTCAAGGTGGTGATGCAATATATCGAGATGAAAAGATGAAAATGAATGAATGAATGAATGATGAAGCTAAGCTTCCAAAAATATGTACACTAATGTGTACGGTAACGCAGCCTCCACTCGGGTGAAACCCTGAATCTCTCCCACTCTCTCGCCCGTTGCTGAGACTTGGCGTCCTTGCGTCCACAAATACGTAATAATCACAGCCTTGACTTGACACTGAAAACAATGCCTCGAATGGGAAACCAGCGAAGCATGATGAAGAGATCGATCGAAGTAAGAATTACATGTTTCAGACTGACTCTAATGTTATGCAGGAGCGCATTTGTCGCTAGCTTAATTTTTTTGTAAAGTATATTTTTATTCACGTAAATTCATTGAGCGGATTTTTAAAATTAGGCAACATTAAAAAAAGAAAAAAAGAGAAAGATACAAAATATTTGTAAATTGAAAAACTGGCTTTCTGGAAAACAACTAAATCAATGAATAATTTTCTTATGAAAGATATTCAAAAGCCAATAACGTAGCCAAGAAAGGGCAGGAACGAAGATTAAGAGATCAAATAATATTACAAAAATCAACGTTAACAGTAGGGTTAGAACATTAAAATAATGAAATTGCAACTATGTACACTCATGTCCAAAATGATTGTCGCATATCTATAACTGTCTTCTTGTAAGAATATAATTTGATAATGACTTTGCTGGATACTTTTAATACTGACACTATGCGTATAATCGGGAAATGTATATTTGTGGTAAATTTCATAAGAAAAGAATTATAAATACGAAAATTAGAATAAGTAATAAAAAATGTTGCTGAATAGACAAGAAAGTTTTATTTTCGTTTTATTGATCTTATTTACTGCTCTTTTGACATGGAATTTGCCACATACATGTCTTTGCTGATTATACACGTGCTAACATTATAAGAAATACTGGGTGAATTCATTACTAAATTATATTCATACAACAACATATTTATAGACATGCGACATTAATTTTGGACATGAGTACACAGTATTCATTACTAATCGAATGTGATTTCAGCATGAGACGAGGGAATTTTTTCCCAATTAATATTTAAAAAAAAAAAATCACCCACTAAAACTTGCTGGGGGTGAATGAATTGAAATAATTGCAGAATATTGCAAAATTATTACAATAATTCGTATGTAATCAATTCATGTGTAATTACCAGTGGTGAATCTAGGCCAGGGCCGTGGGGGCCTAGGCCCCCAGTTTTTCCACTGACAAAATAATTTAAACTATAATTTATATATTTTTGAAAGTTTATATATACCTATCAGTCTGGGTACCGGCTGTCCCCCTCAGTTTTTACCTTCTAGATCCGCCACTGGTAATTACTGGGTAAAATAGTGGTTGTTAATTCCTAATACAGTGAAAGCTCTCTTAATGGGCATCTCTCAATAGTGGACACCTTCATAAGAGGACATACTTTCTTATTCTTCCATGCCATAAATATGTGTACTGTGGTGTTATGAGAGAGAACCCTTCCTTTTAGGGACACCTCTCATTTACGGACAAATAACCGATGTCCGTTTAGAGAGGTTTCACTGTCTTACTTAATTTATTAATAATAATCAGCGGCGCAGATCTATCTTCAACATTAGTGGGGGGGGGGGGGCGGTAAGACCACTCCCATATTTTATATATATATATATATATATATATATATATATATATATATATATATATATATATATATATATAAAAGAGAACGTACAAAATCCTTTGTCCGCTCATCACGCTAATACGGCTGAACCAATTTCTTTCATTTTTGGGGGGTTATTAGGATTTGGACCCTAGATGGTTTTTATCATATCACTTTAATTTTTAATTACCAGTGTCTTGAGATAATTGACCATTCAAGTGTCCATAACGTACAAATCCTTTGTTATTAGTTCATCATAGGTAAAAATAAACGTATTTATATGCAACCCGCATGACCGTGTCACTCGGCGGGTTAACATAAATGACAGGCGATATACAGCGGAAAATAGCTTGAATCTTCTGTTTAAAATTTTTTAATTGATTTGCTTATTTTTACAGACACTTTTACAATATGCCAGCACCGGGATGACCGCAGCGAAGCGGGGCGGGTTAACATAAATGACAGGCGATATACAGCGGAAAATAGCTTGAATCTTCTGTTTAAAATTTTTTAATTGATTTGCTTATTTTTACAGACACTTTTACAATATGCCAGCACCGGGATGACCGCAGCGAAGCGGGGCGGGTTAACATAAATGACAGGCGATATAATGTTAAGATTTACTGCAATCTTCTATGGTTTTTATCATATCACTTGAAAGCGAAAAAGTAAAAATTATCTAAGTAACAAAGTTTATTGCGTTCCGGGGTGACCGCAGCGAAGCGGGGTGAACGCTGCTAGTATATATATATATATATATATATATATATATATATATATATATATATATATATATATATATATATATATATACAGAATGTTAATGAACTATACCTACAAACTGTAAGAGGTGATTCCTCACATCAAAATAAGAGAAAAAGTTCGTATGGACCTATGGTGAAAACTGCATAGTTTCAGGGCTATGGCAGTCCAAATTCGCGAAAAAAAAAACACACATTTCAAGAGGACTTATTTCTTATTCCAGAAACTGTGGATGCTGGTCCTTATTAGCGTAAAGGAAGTCACGCATACGTAATCCAAAAATGCATATTTTATCAATTTTCAGTGGGGGTACAGAGTACGAGGGGGTGCTGATAAGTTCTTAGCTTTACTAAGAAAAATAAGACAAAATTAAATCTTTTTGATGGATTTATTCAACATACTCTTCCTTCAATTCGATGCATTTTTTGCTTCGGGCCTGCAATTTATTTAGGCCCTCTAAATAAAACTCTTTTGGTTGGGTGTCAAACCATGAGTTTACTGCTGTAATTGCTTCAGAAATGGTGGTGAATTTTTGCCCTTCAAGTGTTTCTTTAAATTTGGGAATAGGTGATAGTCTGATGGGGCCAGGTCAGGTAAATATGGTGGGTGGTGCAAGTTTTCAAACCCTAAGCTAGCCAATTTTTGCATCGCAAATTGCTCTTGTGAGGAGATGCGTTGTCTTGAAGGTAGACAACTTTTCGGGACAGCTTTACACGGCGTTTTTGCTTCAGCTCTGAGTGAAGCCTTTCCAGCAATGATGCATAGTAAGCTCCGGTTATGGTGTTACCTTGTTCTAGAGAATCAACAAAGATTACCCCATCCTTATCCCAAAAAACACTGACAAGAACCTTTGAACTTGATTTTTGCACACGAAACTTTTTTGGCCTCGGTGAACCACTGTGACGTCACTCTTTGTCTCTGGATCATATAAATAGATCCATCTTTCATCCTCCGTGACCAAATGTTCCACAAAATTAGTCCCTTCCCTCTCAAAACGGCTCAAAACCACTTTGGAAGCAAGCACTCTTGCACGCTTTTGATCGGCTTGCAAACATTTCGGCACCCATTTGGAAGAAAGTTTGTTTATGTGCAAATGATCGCGAATAATGACACCAACGCGTTGACGAGATATACCTAGGTCCTCTGCTATACTTTTAGCAGAAATTCGTTTGTCTGTGAGAATCATTTCCTGAACCTGTTCAATGGTTTCTGGCACAATCACTATGGATGGTCTCCCAGGGCGAGGGTCATCTTCAGTGCCAAAATGGCCTGTCTTAAATCTCACAATCCAGTTCTCCACTGTGGCATAACAAGGTGCATGGACCCCCAATGTTTGTTGCATCTCACCATGGATCGTCTTTGCAAATTTTCCCTGGAGGAAGAGGAACTTCATCACCGCTCGACTCTCAACATCGTTGAACTTGTTGGGCTGCCCTGCCATCTCAAGCACTCACCTAAAATAATAATAATAATAATAATAATAATAATAATAATAATAATAATAATAATAATAATAATAATAATAATAATAATAATAATAATAATAATAATAATAATAATAACTTTCCTTAGTACCAATGTTTTAATATTTCGTCACAAACATATAGACACATGTAGCTTTCAAATAAAAACGAACATTATAAATATCGGAAGGAGAAAGGGGGCAAAGCTAAGGACTTCCCAGCATCCCTTCGTATTCCATACAGGGTGAAATTTCCAAACATGCCATCAACCGAATTTTGAGATATGTTCTGACTGTATGATTTGTCCAAAGTAGGCAAACGATAAGCCTTGATAGCAGTGAACACAGAATCTTTTAGCGCGATGTCGAAAGTGTTAAGGATCGTCAGCAATACAGTTTCTCGTACTGCATGGTGCAATATTTTCTTTCCTGCTTATAAATGAAAAAAAAAAAAAAAAAAATGTGAAATATACCGTGACGAAATACATCACATCACACATTATTACGAACACAGAAAGACATGAAGCTGCCGGTTCCCAACACTTCAGACTTTCCTTCGAAGCATTGGATGTCCAGTGTTGTCACGTCTTTCCTTTTGCCTACGTTGGACCCTCCTTCAAATCAGAGTGTATCTGAAAACTCTATTTAGAGCATATCTGAGTCACATTGTAGGTAGAGCCACCCTGTACACTTATTGAAAATTGATGACATATGCACTTTTGGATTGTGTATGTGTGGCTCTCTTCACGATAATAAGTAATGCCATCCGGAGTTTCTGGAATTCGAAATAGGTCCTGTTGAAATTTGTTTTTTTCGCGATTTTGGACAGCCCTAGCCCTGAAACTATGCACTTTTCACCATAAGTCCATATGAACTTTTTCTCTTATTTTGATGTGAGGAATCACCTCTTACAGTTTGTCGGTATAGTTCATTAACACCCTGTATATATGTATATATTTGCGATGTCCAAAATATTTATGAAGTTGAAAAACAATGTTGTTAAAGATCAGAGGAGCAGAGTTGTCTTCAACGTTCGGAGGCGGGCAGATTTGAGGCTTATTCTGGGAGACATCAATTTCATCTCACGTTTCTTTGTGACAATCAGACAAAAATCATCAAATTTCTCCCCAGAAACACATTTCAAATCCGATTATTGGGGAAGACAGTTCCTCTCAGTTCCAAGATTGGAGGGAACATGTCTCCCTCATCCCCCCGGGATTTGCGGCAGTGATAATAGTAAATGCTCAAATGTGTGAACTTTGTTTATTGAACCTACACTGCAAAGAGTTGGTATTATTATTATTATTATTATTATTATTATTATTATTATTATTATTATTAGTAGTAGTAGTAGTAGTAGTAGTAGTAGTAGTAGTAGTAGTAGTAGTAGTAGTATTGCAATAGTTGCGTAACAAAATATACTTTTTTCTTTGAGTTTGTTTAAAAATGTATATCACTATTCTGAGAGCACCCCCGTTTTATTTTGAACACCCCCCAAGTAAAAATTTCTGGCGTACTTACTGGTGGGCCTTATGCAGAGTCGTTCTGACACGTGATTAGTGTCATACTAAAGAGTTTGACTAACATATTTTTCCAGCACTAGTCAGACTTCTAGTATGACGCTAATCATACTTCAAAACGACTCTGCATAAGGCCCATCAGTAAGTACGCCACTCTGGTGGTCACCCAAACAAGGGCGCCGATCCTGTGGGGCCAAGGGGGCCCGGACCCCCAAAGATCATGTGATCCCCTTATTATATTTAAGAATATATAATATTTGGGACAATTTGAATGTAATTTGTCTTAAAATCCTCATATATGCCTCTGTATCTGAATGCCTGCCCCCCAAATTTAGAGAGAAATCGGCGCCCTTGCACCCAAATATACTTTTTTTGAGTACCCGCCTATTGTTTCCAATCCGATGCAGCTGATAGTGGATAGTTTTACTAGAACGATGTTTTATTTATTTGTTTATGTATAACTAGCAAATTGTATAGGGCAAAAATCATGTACTAGTACCTTGGGCACTCTAGTCCCTTCCTGACTGTGGGACTGCTTTGAATTCTGGAAGATCTCAAATATCATAGGCCTAATTAATATTTTTCTAGGAGCCCAAATATTAGTATTTACTCTTGTCCCCAGGAAAAATTTCAAATTATGTCGCAGACGACGAGCAAGATAGCAAAATATACTCACAATTGCGAAAAGTGGCATTCGAGAAACAGCAGTAACTTTTGTCATTTACATTTCGTCGGTCAGTAATGGTTCAGGCTTCAGTCCTCCGCTGACTAAAAGCAAAGAGTTTGTTATTTTCACTACTAGATGGCCTCAGTGAGGAATTAAAAAAAATGTTGCAATCGCGATGTGATGGTCTTCTGTTATTTATACCAGACGTTCGATAGATGTCAGGACCGTGACGAAGTTAAAAAATCTTTCTACAAGCGTTTGCGTTTGTGTAGTATTTCTGTTGTTGTTGTGTATATGGAATGGTTGAATGAAGTTGTAAATTTGAAGAATTTTCCAGGGATATTCACAACATATTTTTCCTCATGTGGAAGGATTTTGAAAGCCTAAAAGGAAAGAAAATGAACAGCATGTCATCACAAAACAATGCTGAAGGCTTCAATATAGCAGGTAAAGCATTTGTTTTTAATTGCAAAGTAGAATTATGGTAACAGAAAGGTCCATTTCTATTTTCTTATTTTAAAATGTGCGACTTAATTGTTATCATGAGTTTACTTGTTAATACCTTCGTAAATATTATGTCAACTGAGATGTCATTAGCAAGGTAAATGAATAATCGTTGATACTCGTAATCCAATATAATCGTGCGACAAATTGGATTTTAACTGCCTGTTATGAGTAATTTTTCTGAAATTATGAATATGATTTCGTTTTTCTGTGATGATACATAAATGCAGTGAAGCCTAATTTGGTAATGCCGTAGAATAAATCGTGTTGTATGGTAATGCTGATTAAAATTAAGTGTAATAGGGTAAACGACGACGATAACAGTATTTCTGTCAAATTTGCTTGATAACGCTGATATTAGCAGTATTGATGAAATTTAATTTGGCTGTGTACAATGTTAATTTTTTTACTTTTTATCAATGAATTACAACCTAACAGTGGTGTGTTAGGTAGGGTAGAGTAAAGAGTAGGTTAGGTTCTTTGTGCAACACTTAATGCACTAATTCATGTAAAGTTAGTGTGATATAATTATTATAATCTTGAAACATAAGCTATAAATGGAATATTAGTTTAACGAAGATTTTGAGGACATGATAATTCAGGGATAGTGCTAATTTCTTGCACCAGAGAAGGTGTGTTTAATTCCATACCAGTCCATATAAACTTATAGAGAACCACTATATGAGCCATTTTTTTTTCTTCAATTTCATTTACAATCTTATTCGGATAGATTCTGCTTTTGGAGTCCCAGGCTTTTTTTTTTTTTTTTTTGGCCTATGTTTACCAGAAGGGGTCCAGCTCTTTTCTCTAAAAAGAAAAAAAAAAGTTACAATTTTGGTAATTTCTGTTCACATTCGGTTAGTTTAGGGTAGGGTTGGTTAGTTTGTTAGGTTAGGCTAGTTTATGTTATATTAATGTAGGAGTCCCGCATAATTTTCCAAGAAATCATAGAATTTCGCTTATTTCTACTAATATTACGTTAGTTTAGGTTAGCTTACGTTAGTTTGTTAGGTTAGATTTGGTTATGTTATGTCTAAGTAGTTGCATCGCTCATTTCTCCTGTAAATTTTGTTTTTTACGTGCTTCTGGACCCCTTGTACTAAACATATCCCCTTTTTTTTTCTAAATATACTTTTTTTCCCCAAATATAGCCTAATTTTGGTTAGTTTGTTTCAGTTAGGTTAGGCGCTTCACAAGAAGTTTGTACTACCTTCACGGCTTGTCTTTTTTCTTTTTTTTTAACCTAGTTTCTCCCCCCGCAACATTTCTTGTTTCTCCATTACACACACTGAATTTAATTTCTATTGTATACACTTTATAGATTAATTACCCTTCCGTAACAACTCGTTTCTCTTGTAAACATTCTGTTTTTCTCCTAGTTTTGGCTCCCCGAATACAGAATTAACGTTCTTATTCTATCAGTCTGTCCATAATCATTTAGCTACAGGGATCATGAAAGCTAATGTCTAATTTCATTTAAAGGTGTAGATTAAATTTAAAGAATTTTTAAAATTAGGGCCGAGGTTGAGTATTCAGGTTCGAAAGAGCTATTTATACGGACTAATTGGGTTGGTGGCTTCGAACTAAGGAAATTTACGGAGAATTAGACGAAATGTCAGCATGAGACTAACTTAAGAATCAGGGTTGGCAAAAACCATGGTTTTTATTGAAAAAACCAAAAAACCAGATTTTTTTGGTTTAAATAATTTGCTCCATGTATTTACACCACATATGGACAGAAATAGGTTTGTTTCGCCTTGGTGTTATTACACAACAATCGGGTTACGCTTGAAGGGGTAACATAAGCTTAAAGCGAAATCCAAACCGCTTCTCGGCTTACATCTGAGAGAGATTGTCCTCTATTTGAACTCGGAACCAGGATTAACTGGCGATAGGTCTGCCGACTCACTCACAAAGGACTCCTGATAAAAATACATCGTACTGATCTTATCCTACTTGTTAATATAATTGTCAAAAGCCATTTCAGTAGGACACAAGTAAACTGTTGCACAAGTGAAACCATTATACAGAATTACATATGGACGATTTCAAAATACTGCAGAGTACAGAAGAACTAATTTAGTCCAAGTTAGTTTACAACAGCTTAATTTGCATATTAGTAAGGAAAATGAATAAAGATGCGAATTATTTGTATTCACTTTGGTTCTTACCCATTTATACATATATAGATACCAAAGATACTTCTGATTTCAATAAATGCCTCTGGTGGGATTTTGTATGACCCTCTCCCCCCCAAAAAACGTACGGCACTTCGTTGTATTTTACCAACAGTAAACATTATTGAAACGAAACAATGTTTAGAATTTTTCTTTGATTGCAATTGCATAACAATAATAACAAACTATAAAAAAAAAATCACAAAAGAAACATTCATAAAGTTATAAAAAGAACATAAGTTGCTTTTGTAGTATAATCTCTTTGAGTACTGAATGGGGAATTTAGATCTGAATATAATACGAATAATATACAGGAGTGAAACGTGATATCCCATAAATGTGTGTTCATCAAGATTTTCGGAACATTTTTCGTTTTTTGTTTTACACTTTTTTTTTTTTTTTTTTTTTTTTTTTTACCAGCTTGTTTAAACCAGCCAACCCTGGTAAGAATATAGGCAGAGCTTAAGATATCTTGCATGCAAGTACTAAGCAGCTAAAACATCGACTAGCCAGACCATTTTGCGGTCAGTGTTTACACAGTCTCTGCTCGCCAAAAGTAGAAAAGTACTCGCCACTGGCGAGCAGGCAAGTGAATTTTTCAAGCCCTGAATATAGGTAATAAACGCCGTCAATCTAAGGTAAGTAATTATTGAGAAAAAGTGAGTTAAATTTGTGAAGCATCAATTTGCGTGTGATACGAGATTAGGTAAACAGCCGATAGAGTGTAATGTCAGTGTTGAAACCCACTGCCTTAATAACTATCGTAGGATGTGTATGCTGCAATAATGGGGGAAAAAAAATGAAATTACAGCGGAAACCTAAGTTGCATCTTAACCGAATGAGGTTAAGATTTACTTAATGAACACATCATGATGTGGAGCTCCTTCGTGGCTAAGCGGTTAGCGTACGTGCCTTTGGCGTGGGAGACCCGGGTTCGATTCCCGGCGGGAGCTCATGTGGTTCGGATTTCACGTTAATCAGCAGGTCCGCGTCTCAGATAGCTGAACGGGACATTAAGCTCAAATTCAGCTCCACTCGACACCATAATGTGGCTAAAGTGGGACGATATTTTGATGTCGAAAAGCCTCTTTTGGTTATTCCTTAAAGAACCAAGAAATCCCCCTCTACACACACTCACGCAAGGCATACATATTCCTGCGATCCTAGTTTATTAGTATACCCACCATCACTGTTACGCCTGTTCTCTACAGACATCGCGCTCCTGCCTTGACTCTGTTAGCATTCGTGCTTTTTAGTGGGAGTTGGTTTGTGTTATACACTATAGTTTCTATACTATGCCCACACGCTCTATACTCAGCCCTCCTAAAGTGAATCTGGGTCCATTAATGCAACTCCTCCCTTAAGTATTCTCTACGACAATAAGAGTTATTTGGCAGAGTATGTATTCAAACACGGAGCAAATAAATAAAATACTGTCATTGTTCACGTATTCTTAATAGCAATTTCGGAACTGTATCCTCCATTGCGGTGAGAAGGTAAGGATTCGTTGTTTTCGTTATTTGTCAGTAGTTGGTAATTTGCAACACTTAGGAGTGTAAAGATATTAATACAATATAGATTCGTACCTATATTTGGGAAGGAGCAGGGAAAGCATGAAAATAATAAATATTTGTGATGAACTACGAAAATGAAAGACGAGTAATTCTAAGTAAAGTGTATTAAAAGAGCAACAAATAAATAGCATCACACCGGTGAAAACAGCTTCATGTAGATGTCATCTGGGGCAGCCAGTAAAGCAAGATTAGCCGAAAGAATCACCACAGACGACAGAAATGAAGATTGCATGGTAAAGGAGGAGGGTATGTTGTAGTTTCTCACCATATCTTGCACATAAGATCTCAAGTGTTTCGTACTTCACAAAATATAGCTGAGCGAGTGAAGGGAGTTAGAAGCCCCGCAGGACTCGTTGTTTTCTACCTTTATCACAGTTTAGACAAATAAAACTCGGTTCTGGAGCCATGATACGAGTTGGGGTAGATTCTAAATGCCGTCCAAGGAGAAAAGTGAATATAAACTTACGTAATATCACAGGACAATTACAGTAGGTTATTTATTTATTTCACTGATTATTCCTAAACCACTATGGGAAGATCTGCATTCATCCTCATAATATTACACCCCGATTAGTACATATGGAATCCAGGAATCAGAGCAAGCTGCCTGTAATATTTTTTTTGCATTTTGCAAAAGATTTATCTATTGCCTTACGAACGTAATGGTATTTTTGCACGTTCATGCCTAAAAGATTTAGTAACGTGAAGATTCTACCATTTCTTTGATTATACACCGTGTCAATAAAAATACTTTCACATTTTAGAGTGGTATTTACATGCAATCGGTCACCTTTGAATGAAACACTCAAATATTTTCACTATACCTGTAAACATTGAATGTGGACCCCACAAGTGCCGATGCAGACGTCAAGACGATGTTCCCATTCACGCCACATGCGCTTCAACATATCTGATGAAATGGATTTGATGACATATGTAGTCACGATTGGCAAAATCACGGTACCTCTTTAAAATTGACGTGATGTAGGAGTCTGATGTTGGAGCCTGTACCAGACTCTGCGTGCAGTGTTCTTATAAAACACACCAACTTCGTTTTTATGGGGTCTTCGGAACTCCTGAAACTTACCTATTAAAATGAGTACCAATTAAAAGCGACCGAGCTCTAACCTATAACCTTGGCTTTCAAACCTTTGATTTACGGTTATTTGTGATTTCACGTTTATAACAATGACAAATATTTTTAAAAGAATGTACTTTAAATAAATTAGTTAAAGAAATATTTTTCACAAAGTTTATCCTTTTAAATTATTGTTCAAAGGCCTTTGTCTTTAATAAGCCTTCTCCGAAATAAATGCAAATGAATTGTGCTGCCATCTTTGGAGCTCTTTTAAACGACATTTATATGTTTCTGTCCAATCCTTTCGACAATGAGATCTCGGAAACTACAGGCTCTAGAAAGATGACGTTTTCACTGATCGATTGCAAATTTCATGTAGATTGTCCACTTCTAATTGAATATTTAAAAAACACGGGTACTATTTCTTTATTACATTTTTACGGGTACATTGTAAGGGTTGAAATTAAAAAAAAAAAAAAAAAAAAACCTAAAGCATGACATTCTAAGCATTAATTCGAACACCACATTGTTGTTTATAGGGGTTGTATATGTCTCCGGCGTTTGTTTCATGGCCAAATAATAATGGAAAAGGAAGGATAACCATTTCTCCAGTCTAAGATGAACCTTTTTTGGGGGAGTGTTTTGCCCAATGAACACTATATATAACTGACATTATAATTAATTGTGTATGTAATGTATTTGCTTATTATATACAGCATGCAAGAAGAAAGAAAACACTGGTCATACATGAGTTAGAAGCTCCAACCGGAAGCAGGCTCAAACCTTGCAAACGGTGCGAGATATTGAGAAAAAATAATCGAAAAAAGTCTCCCCTTTATGATACCCCTTTGCTTTTTTTTAAAATATTTTTTTTTTTTACTCAATACGTCTTTCACTTGTGTCTGTAAAGGGACATGTACAGATGTTGTAAGGAATGATATGGAGATTTATGCGAATGATGCGTTTTGTAGAGAGCGCAGGTTCAGCTAGTTCTTTATTAACAACGCAACAGAACGAAAGGAAATAAATTTACTTTAGCACATTACGGCATAACAGTGCAAGTAAACATGAGTGAATTTACGGTTTCTGTGTTTCATCCCGTCCATTATTGGCATGCACAATCATGTTTTGAGTTTTTCTTTCAAATGTGACCAGTTTTATTTAAATACATTATCGAAAGCAACATAATATCATTTTAAAGTATGATAGTATATTTATAGACGCGCTGTACGTATATTAAGAAGTTTTTAATAATTATCGATTAATAAAGTTATGCACCTTTAGTTTGGGGCTCAACAACCAATACTTTGGTTAACAGTCGCCGAAGCGCTTTAGGCACTCTAACCTTATATGTATCTTACCTGCATCCACTTTCGTGTCTTACACTTCTCGTTCGTTCATGGAACAGATTTCTAGGCATTAAGTTACTAGTTTGCAAGGAACTATAGGCATGTTTGTAATGTGTGCCGTCAGGTATCATACCTGCTACGAAAGGAAAGAAAGACTCTAGGAAGGATTTGGAAACTTTTCTTTTTTCAAAATAATAATATTTAGAGCCATATATGTGGTGGTGTCCTTCAACTTAATCTGCACGGTGATGTGCCGCCCCGTTCTAGTCTTTCTACCCTTGTGTATTACCGTAAAAAATATAGCATACGAAATACCGTTGTGTCCATCAGAGACTCCAATTAAAAATAAGTAATTATTGGTGTTTCGTACAGAAAGTTTATACAGATACCTTTAAAAACAATATTTTATTGCATTGTTCTTTGGGACTGTCATCTTGATATCACTGACATAATCATCATCCGAAATCGAAAAGAAATACTCTGATCACATCACCAGGTACCAAGCGCAAATACAGCCCAGAATAGTCATGTCATATCATCTTGGGATTGTTGCTTGAAGTATAGGGCTTTAGCCCTTCGAAACTTTTTTTTTTTTTTTTTTTTTTTGAAATGTAATTTCATTCCATCTGAAAATGGGCGGGCTACAGAAGGTATCGCCTTCTCTAGGGTTATGAGCATTCATTTATTGGTAGATTCATTAAGAAATGGACATCAGGATTTATTTATTTATTGAGACTTTGTTATTCACAAGCTGTTCAAAAATGTAAGCAGATTGCAAGTTATCTATTGCTTCAAATAGGAACATTTGGGAGAAAGAGACAAGGTCGCAAACCCCTACACACCCAACTTTATTAAGTCAATAATGAGGTAATTTTCGGGAACTAGTGATTAGTCATTTCTGCTATCTATTGAGCATTATGTAAACTACTAATTTTGCTCATTTGGTAAGAAGCGAGAAAAGAGAGAAATAATTGATTACTTACATGGGCATTGCCTTGAAGTCCTGTTACGACCTCAGTGGTAAACACAGTTTTTACATAAAAGAAAGCAAGAGGAAACTATATTTTGTGTTCAATATATTAAAAATACACAGGGCAGAAAGTACACGAGCAGACTTTAAGGTACTTACGTTCATTTAAGAGGTACACTGCATTAAATATCTCTGGGGTCCCAAAAGGATCTCATGGTAGTACACAAGTGGTAAGGAGATGAAGGCAAGAATTAGTGGGGGAATTTTAATGTTTTAACTGTTGTTTCTAGTAAAACACACATTTCAGTAGCAGTTGCTCAATCTCAGGTTTAGTTCCAAATACAATCATCCAATGAATTTGGTGAAAACATTATTTTGGAGTACGAATGGTATTCTTGGTTAATCTATGCTGACGTTAGTTAGTGTATTCGACTCATTATTGAGAATTCATTCACTTTAATAAAAATATTATGTATATATCAGGTCTGCAACCAGCCACAGAGGGTTTTTTTTGGGGGGGGGGGCATGAATAAGTTAGGGGCGGCTAAGTCATTAAAAATTCTCTTACAAATATCTAAATTGTTTTTTTTTGTATTAAAAATAGCATTTTGTAGTGAAGTCTGGGAGGCCACGAAAACTAGGGGGGACCAGGCCTCCTAGCCCGCCCCTATTTGCGGGCCTGGTACATATATATATATATATATATATGTAATTAATATTCAATAACATGGAAAGTAAGATGAAACATGTCTGCTGTGTTGGAGCATAGTTACTCGTTGTAGTTTGTTCCATTCCCAGAGTTCGGTGGCCACCAACATTGAATATAGTTTTGGGGTCCCTTTGTTAGAGTGAAACTAACAATGTTATAAAGTCCTGTTTGGGGCCCTTTGTTTATGACCTAGTAAGGATATATTTCAACAATATGAAGAATGGGACCCAGCACCATATTGTCTAAATGTGTATTGCGGCCCCATTAATGCCGAAATGGGACTGACTTGTATAAAGTTCTCCTGAGGCCTTCTGTTAGTTGTTCGACAATTTATTGCAACACTGTAAAGAAACACAACAGATAGGAAGGGATCCGGAAACTTGAACAGAACTAGGCATTGTGAAAGTAGAAAAGAAGCCCTCTGTTTGGAACATTACATGTGAAGAATATAAAAACTAAAACAAACAAAAGGATTCGGCATGAAATGAAATTTAATGTACTGTTTCCAGTCTTCGCAGTGCTTTCTGATGTAGAGAGGAAATCTGGTGGTAAGTCATTACACGTGTACGAGAGTTATCAGTGATTATGATAGAGTGGGGGCGAGTGCCTTCCTGGTGCCTCTCTATTCCTGACATGTATTAATGTGGGCAAGTAAAATAAAAGTTATTTTCGGTGTAGAAAAAGTTGCTGTCCCAAAAAAATGAAAACTGGCGTCGATACTTTTCATAGCTCACTGTCAGGCCCGTATTTAGGTAAGGGCTAATGTGTGCTCGAGCACAGGGTGGCAGATTTTTGGGAACGGCAAAATTTTGATTGTTTTTTTTTTAATGGAATGAAATCCTTAAGTGGCCTACCCCCCTAAAGTTTTCGTGGCCCCCCCAGACTTCAATACAAAATGCCATCATTAAAAAAAAACGCACAATTTAGATGTTTGTAAGAGAATTTTTAATGAGTTAGCCCCCTAACTTGTTCATGCCCCCACCAAACCTCTGTGGCTGGTTGCGGGCCTGATGTGGACCTACATAATTAAAGTACTCATTGATGACTTGTTAGATAATATTCGAGAAACTTGAATGGACCTCTCAAAAGTTGTGGACTAATCAGCGTGAGGTAGCTTGCAAAATTTTTGTGAAAACATATTTTTTTAGAATGGTAACATTTCTCATCAGAATATAATTCGCTGTTAGCTGTACTTTAATAAAAGTTCGTTTTTTTTTTCCCCGCGGAGAATACGATTGTAATTTATAAAAATGGAAGTGATATTGTGTGTTCGAATTACGGGGAAACTGCTGAACCGTTTAAAATTAAGTTTTCAAAGCAGTTGTCTTCTATCTGGAATCTGAGTTTTACTGTGTTACTTTGGTTAAATTGTGTAATCTAAGGAGGGAGCATAAGAGATTTACGCAAAAAATTATGTATCTCAGATCTTGTCAAGTTAGGATGAAACTTTATCTACTCATTAAAAAATAAGCCAACCCATGTCGCAACAATTTTGAAAATTCCCGTTTTAAGGGAAAAAATGGGAGACATTTTCCGTAATTTCTTTCCTTGTGTTGGAAGCAATGTTGCCAGTTGTTAGTTTAGTTGAACGTGTTTAGAATCTCTTCCAGCACTGAGGCTATATGCGACATGGGCTTGTAGCTTATCGTGGGATCCGAACCACATAAACTCTTGCCGGGAATCGAACTCGGGACTCCTTCGTGGAAGGCGCGTATGCTAATGCTGTAGCTATGAAGGAGCTCAGCTGTTTGAGATCAAGGAGGATGATTGAACAGTTTGAAATGAATTTTGAAACCAGCAGCACGTACCTCCACGTAAATTTTTACAGTATTTTGATTCAAGAGTGTATTGTAAAAGGTAGGAGTAGTCCAATATTTGGGCCGAAATACATAATCTCACAATCTTGTCAAGTTAGGAAAATGAAACGCGGCACATAAACCTCTCATAGGACACAAATGTCTCAGCATTTCTTTTTTAAAAATTTTGTTTTAAAGGGAAGCCAGAAATTTTCTCTATTTTATCGTTATATTGAAAGCGACGTTATTTATTGATTGTGAGCACTTCCCATTGCTGTATTGTTTGCAATGAATTTTGAAACATTGTACCTACCTCCAGCTGAGTTCTGATCATATAAAGTTTATTAAAGGGTGCATTCGAAGGGAATTCCAGTGTTCAAAAATGTATCCGTAATGAAAAAAAAAAAAACTAAGTATTTTATTAGTTTTAATGATTAAATTTTCTATTTTTTCTGTTTCTTTGGTACTTGAAGCCCTAAGGGAGCGGTGTGCTGCTCCTGCTGGTGACGATCATCCACGTTGGCTGGAAAACTAGTCGTAAAAAGTTTTTAGCTAAGTATCACCAGTTTCTCTGCATTACATTGTCAGTCCATGTGAACCGGGCTAATTGTGTTGTAGATAAAAGTTTCGTCATAGATTGATACAGTAAAAATGTACACATACGTAAATTTCTCAGTTGCAGTAAAATTTTACATAGTGACTCCTTCATGCGTAGTGTAATCTAGATCCGTCTCCAGCAGTTTCTAGGCAATGTTTTTAAGATCGCTACTGTTCAGTTTCTTTAGCTAGTATGAGGATTTGTGCTATTTTAAAAGGTCTCACTAGTTCTTCAGATGAAATATACTCTCTTCATATCATTTAATATTCAGAACTTAATATATGTTTTCTAAAGCACTATCGAAATATTTTAGATTTCGCTCAACCGCCCAGTACAGTAGCGTCAAAGTTATCACAGTTTGTTGTGCTAAAATTTGAGTTTCATACAACCTAAAGATATGACGCTATATTGCTTTTGTTCGATGATTTGTTTACATTGCATATAAATATCGAATCTCTTGGTATTTATTTTTCAGACTTGACACCAGAACAGCAAAAGATGCTGCTAGATATACGGAGGAGAAAAGCGGAGCTGTTGATGGAAATACAGGTAAGATTTTCACTTCAAGCATTTTATTCCATTAATCAATTGTTAAAATTCATTAAAGGAACTAATTAATTACCGGAAGTATTCTCTTACCATGTTATTTCGATTTTTTCTTCCTTGTTTTGAGAGTAAGAACATTGACACCATCGGCGCGGGAGACTCATCTTTGATTTCGGGTGGGAGTACATTAGGGATGGCCAAAAATTTTCGGATCCGGACCTAGATCCGGATCTCTGATCTGGATCCGAAATTCGAATCTCAGATCTTGATTCGTATCCAAACCTGCATCTGAAATTGTGATGATAAAATTGAATATCTAAAATTCGTTAAAACTTTTTTTTTAGGATTCACTGATATAGTAGGTTGCTGTGCTTTTAAATGTTTCCATAACACGTTTGTGTTACTTTTGTTCTTTATTTTATTTTAACCTTGCAATATTTACATGTTGCACTTTCTGTCGAAGTCTCTTTAGTAAAATGTTTCCCGGTTTGATTTCTTCCCATTTCAGAGTATAGTGAATTGTCTGAAAACTGATGTAAATAACAAATTCTTCTGTTTAGCTCCTCTTCGAAACTTAATGTTAGCTTCACATTGAAAATATTTATTTTATTCTTAGAAAATAAACTTTCTTCTTTTCTCATATGAATGAAATATCTTTTAGATAAGGCCCTTCTAATCGCAGGAATACTAGACAAAACAAATTCTTTATTAATAGTAGTTTCTGACTCACTAGAGTCCAAGCATCAACAAATGTAATAATGAATATCTTTCACTTCTAAGGTATACAACAAAAAATATAGACTGGTTGGCGTGGAACAACAGTAGATTTTTAAACGTACACACCTAACTTATGTCTTGCCCTTCTGAGGTCGGGAGTTTGTTGAAGGAGTTAATATAAAAGAGATTTCTGTTATTTTTTCTTCACCCTTTATGTTTCTTTAATCATACGTTGCAGGACGTAACCAAAACATATCCATGCCTCGTATCATTGAAGCGTTTTGTGTTTTGTATATGAAAGTGTTCAAAAATATTTAACATATTCGCATTTGTTCATGTGATCTCAGGTTCAATTCTCGGTGGAAACATACATGAGAAAATTGAAAGCTGAAACAATATGAAAATAGTATATAAAAGTCAGGAAATTTATATTAAAACTTTAGCTATCTATTGGGACTGTAAGGCTGTAGTTAAATTAACCCACACGTTTCGTGAAGATATATTACGTCGTTTTTGTTTATTTACTATAAGCTACCAGATACATCCTCAGAGGCCACTTTACACTGTAGTAATCAACAGATGAAAACATTGGAAAAGGAATGAAAGGAAGGTCTCCAGAGTCTTAGATCAAGGTACTAACCTAGCATTTGCCCAGTATAACTGAGAAACAACCCTGAAAAATCCTCAGTCAGGATGTCTGGTCTCCGAATTCGAACCCGGTATTATCCAATTGCGAAGCAAGAATCCTAACAAGTAGCCTGAGCTCGCTCCGTATTATTATTATTATTTAATTAACGTAATGTTTTAAAATTAGTGCAAATTAAACCGTATTTTCTTTATTGCTGATGTTATAGTTAATAAGCCTACATGAGACATCATTCCCCCATCAAGAAAGAATACTAAAACTGGAATTCAGGAAGCGGGTCTGAAGAGAGTAATTATGACTTCGTCACAGATATATTCACTTACATACTTCAATTAATATTTCTCTGATATAGTGCACTCTTACTTTCTATAGTGACAGGAAAATGGCCCGCTTTTGTAAACGAACACACTAAGCACGTGCGTATAGGCGTAATGTCCGTGCAAAGAAACATAGGTAAAACTAGAAAAAAAAAAAAATAGGGTAAGCGAGGGGAAAATGATAAACCGCCCTTCAACTTGAAAAAAAAAAGAAAACTAAAAATAACTAAACTTAGAGCTACGAAAGACGTGAGGCAAATTTTATTGAAAAGATTGTTTTTCCTTAGTGATTGGTTGTGCTAACTATGAACATGAATTAAAAAGAAAACAAGTAGCTAGCTCTGAGTTTCCCAAACTAGTTGAAAAGAAAATATTGGATAAAATTTAATAATAAAGAAGCCATTTATGATAATTAAAACAAACTAAATTCTTGGCACGCTTGGCACGACCAGCGGGCTTACGTTCAAAGTGGGGATGTGTAGTCAACGCATCGACACCCGAAGTCCCTAATGCCGGCTTTCTAGACTGCAGTCCGCTACCTCTTACTTAAGATAACTCCTCAATTGTCCTCACGATGCTGGGTCAACATCGAAATTGTTGAGTGCCTCTCCGGAAATTGAACCCATGACCACGGGCACCGAAGGCACGCCCTCTGTCTTCTATAGACGAAAAGATATAGTTACCCACATTGTCTAATACAGAAATAAGTTCTGATTCTCTAATAGCTGCTGATGGTGATAGTCAAGGTTCACCGAAGCATGATTCCAAACCCAAACTGAGATATTGATGTCACTGGAACGCCTGAAAAGTCATTGTGGGTAAGTGAATTGCCCACTTGTCAGGATGAAGGGCGATGATGATGTGAAATGCGGGGGGGGGGGGGGGCTGTCGGAGGTACTACTTATGATAATTGGATTTATAATATTCTATGTTGCCATAAACCTTCTTCAGGAACATAACTGTTAATCTTAGCTTTGAAAATGTTACATAAGGAGTTTTATTGCTGTCATTAGGTTGCATTAGGAATTATCGGATTTATTTTAACGCTTAACTTTTACATCTCTTCTGATTTACGAATATGTAAATCGCGATTATCCCCTTAAGGTCAATTAGTGATATTTTAAATCATTTCGAACCAACTGTATATATGGTTAGTCTTGTTATATGGGAATAATTGAGACCAGAAGCAGTCTACAGGCTAAGTCCAAAAGAATCTTGGCCGACCTCCTGATAAACCACGTCTTTCAGCAAGGTGAATTGTGGCAATCCGATACCCACATGAGGAAATCTTCGGTTCAGTGTGAAAGCTTCCATAAGAACCAGCACTCTAATAAGTGAAATGTGCTTTGCTAATTTTTATTCAATGTGAAAGTACCTAACTTTATTGCTAAAAAAGAAAAGGCATTTATTTCAAACAAGTCGCTATTACAGTTTTCGTATTTGAACACAACACTCATGAAAAATCATGTTAAAGCGCAACTTGCCCCTGAAAAAGAATATTTATCTGTTTTAGTTTCTCGTGTTCCCCATAGTACCGGTACATACGGAATTAGTGCTCGCCTTCCGCTCGCATTACCTAGGTAAAACGGCTACGATCTTGGTACTAGCACTTGTTTCGGTGTCCAGATTTCAAATATTTATCTTTCAGCCTGATACTATGTATGAATCCGAAATTTCAAATCTAGATAAGGGGCACCAAAATTCATAGTTTATTCTCGGTGCTCATATTGTGATTACTAAATAATTATTAAATCTAATTGTAAGGTATACATTTGATATTTAGAGCAGACTGAGCAAGATAAATATACTTGTCTTAACTGTTTGTTTTCTTAACTGTCAAAGAAATTGGTGTATTGAGGAATTTTAAATATTCGAGTTTTGTATTCCGGTTTCAAATATAAATATGTGTGCATTTCATCTCGGTCCTGCAACCGGGTGGACCTAGATTCGACATTCGAATTCTCATCCGGGTCAAATCAGATCATTTTTTAGTAAGGCAAGCATTTGATCTTTAGTGTAGAATGAAGGAAACAAATAGACTTGTCAATATTCGTCTTAATTTTCTGTTTTCTTCTTCACTGTCAGGACTTCGTGAAATTACTTTCGGTGAATTTTTGATATTCAAGTTTATCACAATTTGGGCGGGATGTGGGTTTGGATAAGAATGAAGATATGTGATCCGGATTTCGGATGCAGATCCGAATTTCGAACCCAGATTCGAGATCCGGATCCAGATCCGAGATCCGGATCCGGCCATCCCTAGAGTACATGCGGTTTGGATCTCACGTTAAGTTGTAGATACATATCTCGTGTAGCCTAGGTGCTGAAAGGGTTGCTGAGCTCCGAATCAACTAAATCCTATTCTGTAAAGACTGCTAACTTCGAGAAGGATAGACATTCTACTAGCAACGAAAATGGATACATCTTATCGTACACGTGACTTCAAAAATCTTGTATGGGGGTATTGTGGCTCGATGGTAGAGCGCTTACGTGGTAGGGTGCGTGCACTCCCTGGTTCGATCCCCGGCCACGTAAGTTTCTGTTGCACAACATCGTGTCCATGGATTTCCTCGGGTACTCCAGTTTCCTCCCGCATTCGCATTCCACCGATTCTCCCATCATTCACATACCTTAATAATTCGTCTCCTTTAGCCTTAGGCATAAACGTGGGATATTAAACTGAAAAAAAAAAAAACATTTCATTTCCAGAAGTCTTGTCCCTGTTTGCTATGTAGTGTGATCGGTTATCAGATTATCTTTGGTTAGATTTCTAATTTTGATAATCTGTGCCAAAGTAGTTTGAGTCCTGGTGATTAAAATTAGTTAAAAAAAAAAAAAAAAAAAAAGGTAAGTATTTATGAAACGAGGCTTTGTGAGAGCGGTGTTATACAGGGTGGATTGATTTAAATCAGTCTGATTATATCAAGATTTAAATCACTTGATTTTTTAAATAAAAATCGTTGATTTAAATCGAATTCCGAAATAAATTAATTTAAAGTGAAAATAAGTAAAATCCCGTTTCTGTTCTGTTATTTCGATTATGGAAATTAATAATCATAATACAATGAGACTCAAATGTACAGTATAGTATGAAAACAAGTATCATGCAGAGGATGATTAGGGAAAATCCCGTTTTGAACAGGTAACGGAGCAATCCTGCTTTCTTCTTTTCGTAATATTGGGTTTGGATTTTAAGATCGTTAACTATTCTAACGGGGAAATCAGTATCGACATTTAAGACGAAAATTCTTTTTTGTGCGTGTCTGTTTGTTCCTAGATAATAGGGTGTATTTAGAGGGGTCCTATCCCCTCTCCATTGTTGTTTTTTGTTTTATAACTGTAGGCGTAATTTATGTATTTCATGCTGCAAGCTAGTTCTGAGTTTTTAAAAATAGACCCCTGCCAAATATAAGTAACTTTTGTGAAAAAAAAGTGTCTTTTGATAAACGTTGCTGTACTTTTTCCTTAATGCTAAACCTTTTAAATTGTATGATTAAATTATTATATTTAAATTATATTTTTAGGTGATAGGCTAGAATCTTCATTATTCGATTAAAAAAGTACCAATAAGGCTTTTTACTTAGTTTTCTTCAAGACTGGAAGCATTCTAGAACACGTTACGTATGCTTTCACGCCTTTCTGCGTTGAGGCATAGTGTGTGATGACGTCATAAATTTAAAAAGATTATATTTTTTGTTATGCATATTATCATTATTATTATTTGACGGGTTATATTTTGCAGTCAGAAGACTGAAATTTTGCATACTCTTTCAGTGCTCCCCTTAATAATTTTCAGATGTTTTCAGATCTCTGTGTGGAAACAGCGGGGTCCAGAGGGGCAAAAATGTTTTTAAAAAAATAATATTTTTAACAAAACCATAGCTTTTTTCGTGATTTTCCCGGCTCAGATGGAGACATATAAATGGTACAGTTTCAAAGGCTGTTCTATTCTATTCTGAAGAAAATGATGTTCGTACTATGCTCCTAGGATAAATAAAATAACAGAAAATTCCTTTTTTCGTGATTTACCCGCCCCAGATACATGATGGAGACATTTGAAGAGTACCGTTTGAAAATTTGTTTTATTCTGAAGAGAATAATGTACAAATCGTGATCCTAGGATAAATAGGGATGTCTGAGGAAATTTTTATATTACATCCGGGTCATCATGGGAATGTTCTTAGCTCATTGTTAAATAATTTCCTCACTCTTACTACTCAAGATAGAAGCTTGAAATTTCGTACACACATTTAGTACACGCCTTAGTATTTCCCAGTTGATTTTGAGACCTGTGCATTAACACAGGGGAATCCAGAGGGGATCAAAATTTTTTTTAAAAAAAAGTAAAAAAAAAAAAATGCCGATTACTCTCAATATTTCCCGCTTCACGAACATGATAGGGAAATGTGAATGTTACCGTTTCAAAAGCTGTTCTATTCTAAAGAGTGATGTATGCACCATGATCCTAGGATAAATACGGATGATGTTGTAGTTGCTTGACTGAAAGTCTATAATTTACGTTTAAAAAGAGCCATAATTTAAAAGGGTTAAGAAACATTGTTTGGGATTGATATAGGTTAACGATTGGGGATAATTCAAAATTCAACCACAATACTTTCACTTAAATGGCATGATTAGCATTTAATAGTAATTCCTACTGCTTTTTCTTCAGTTCGCGACTTGCATTATACGAGGAGAATGATTTGGTTTAAATAAAAAAAAAAAAAAAAAAAGATTTAAATAAATCAACAAAAATGATTTTTTAAAAAAGAATCAACAAAAATGATTTTTTAAAAAAATCTTAATTTTTTCCACTCTGGTGTTATATTATTTTTCGTACTCTTCATTTCTAATTTTGTCTACTATTGGGAGAAAGATAAGACATACGAAAACCGTAGTCAACTGTTAATCTCCCTCTTCTAACACTATCTGTTCTTTCCTATGGTTGGTGGGCAGCATGAATCTTCGCACAATCTTCGTCATTGTGATACTGTATCATCCTTAGTTCGTAAGTCCTTCCCGCTCGTCTAGTTGCAAGCGCTGTGCCTTTGGTACACGTGGTCCCGGGTACGATTCCCGATGGGAGGCCACAAAAAATATTCATCTAAAAAAAATATTATTTCATTTTCTTTGAACATTAGATCTGAAGTATATAATAACTTGGCGTAGCGTCATTTATAAATATGTAACTTCATTTTAAAATGTATAACTTTGTTGTTCGGTTGTCATCACTGTTATTGTGATGTTGAAGATGAGATGAAATCTTTGAGACTAACGTTTAGACTAAGGCAAGTGATTGATGATAGAAGAATTGGTGGAATGAAATAGTGGAAGGAAACGGGAGTACCCCGAGAAAACCCGCGCACACCATGTTGTTCATAAATATACTTTACCGGGGATTGAATCAGGAACCCCACGTACCAGAGGTAAGCGCTCTACCATTGAGCCACCGTGCCTTCAAACTGTATATTGAGTTGGAACACTCTTATTGTGATGGTATTGCACGGTAAGTCAAAACAATGTCCCCCTGTCAATATTTGCATGGTACGAAATTTCAGTTTTTTAAAAATATTAATTCAAAACTTATAAGAACGGATCAGGATATATATGGACCATTCTGTATATCAGGGGTGAAGTACGAAAAACACTTTTCCCCAACTTTTCTCTTTTATAAAGCTTGTCAGTGGGTTAATCATAGGTCACATAATTTTTGGTACACAACATACTTGTACTTATTAAAGTACAATGGAAACAAGTCGACATTCAAAATATAGCTGCACGTGTGGGACTGTAACTTCCGGTTTCAGTGTTGGTCTACATAGAATAAAATCATGAGATAAGGAGGAACTGCTTTTTGGAATCAGTTTAGCGTTCTCAGAAGAGAAGCAGTTTTCACTCTTAACCCCTATTGAAGCCGCAAGTCGAAGAATTTAACCACTTCCAGTTTTAACGTTGGTCGCCATAGAATAAAAACCGTAATAGATAGCGAGAAGCGGTTTCATGTAATCACCTAAGCATCCTCAAAATATTTTCCATTTCCATTTTAATCTCTCGACTAAAACTAGAAATGGCAGAAAATCAATCACTTTCGGTTTTAATGATGATTGTTGTAGAGTAAAAACAGTAGTAGATAGAAGCAGTTTTCTACAATCAAGCATCGCAAGAATTTATTCCATCCCCATTTGAATTGTTCTAATAAAACAGGAAGTGATATAAATATACGGCTACTATTTCCGATTTCAATAACAGAGAAAATATCACACCTATGAACCAAACATCTTCACGTGGTATAGACGTAACACTGCTACTTGTTTAAGAATGTAATAGCAGGGGCGGATCCAGGACCGACTTCTGGGGGAGGGGGGTTGTCATACTGCTACTTTTAAGGGCTCCAAACTTTGGGATGGGTTATATATATATATATATATATATATATATATATATATATATATATATAATATAAAATAAGAATTTCCTCTTCTGGGGGGGCGACCGCCCCCCCCCCGCTGGATCCGCCCCTGGGCGGCGCTATGGTTTCTAGTGTCTCCTTCATAAGGCAGCGTCGTTCCGTCTATGTATGACTTACCGATGTGTAAAACTAAAAGGATTTTCAGAAGACGATCCTACCTAGTGATGGGGGTTGCAAGTAATGAAGTTCAGAGCACTACCATAATAGTGTTCGAATGTGATACAGTTAACGATTCGGGAAACGTAAGGTTTTCAAGGAGTAATTCTCCGCATTTACATTTCGAAAGCTTCCGTGCGTAAAAAGAGGTAAGATCTATTGATAACAAGCAGCAACGTTGCCACATTTTTCATTTCACTACATTTACTACTCTGCCCTCAGCAACGAGAATGACTCTTTGTTGCAGGAATACAATTTGCTGAAAAGAGAGAGATTAATTCAGGAGTGTAGCTAGTAAATTCTTATAGGGGCATGACTTTTTCAGGGGCCTTAGCCTTTTTACAATGTCGAAATAAAATTCTTCTCACAAATTTTTAGTGGGGGGAATTTTATTTCAAAAAATAAGATGGGAATCACCCCCCCCACAAGAATTTCGTACCCTCTATGCAACTTCCCTTCACACTTAACCAGGTTTACTACTGCCAGTGTCAATGAAACTATTGGCACTGACGTGTTTACAAGTTGCAGGAGAAAAGCCACTATCGATTATATATGAGAATAAGCTTGCAGTTCTCCTTTGTCAGGTAGTGAATTATACAATATTTACACAAACCACTTATATACAGTATTTACACAAAGCTACTCAAGTCTCTGAACATATGCTATGCATCGCAAACTCTTCTTGATGCTACCAGTATCCTTAAATTCCGCGAGAATTCTAAGCATTCTTTTGTCTAATAGTATTGCCGATTTCTTTCTTCTTTTCCCGCCAATTTTTAAATCCAAACGATCGTACAGAAAGTCGCTGTGCCGAGCTTCATCCTTGAGAACTCGGACTATGAGACGTTTGGGTGTGCTTTGTTTGTAATAGAACGCAGTCTGTTGTGCCAGCCTTCCAGTGCGTTGTTCGTCCTGTGCCTTGTGTTATGGCAGTTCCAAATATATGTAGTAAAAGTCGAGTTCTCCAACCACTGGACGACGAAATAATCATAAAATTGCTGCAATTTACTGTTGCATGGTGTGTCTTCTTGAATACACAGCCAAACATAAACGACTTTATCTATTGGCAAGTGTGCCAAAGCAGCACACATTCTAATGCACAACCTAATCTCATCATCATTTGTGTATTGTTGTACAAGCCCTACTTTTTGTTCAAAAGGAAACATATTTCAGAGGTTCTCCTATTCGCGTTAGTGGATTTTTTTTTTAACGTCACATTTCCGGAGGAACTATTTTTCCTTTTTTTTTTTTTTTTTTTTTTTTTTTTTTTTACTTCACATGTAGAATGAACCTATAGTTGAAGTTATTACGTTGTGTTGTTCAGTTTTTCATGGAAATGAACCTTTCCACTAAATTTCATTTTATTACTCTCCTTTTATTATTCATCATAAGATTTTGATTCTACATTAACATGCATAATTGTGTCTCATATAGTTTCGTACGAAAGTTTAGGCTAGGAGTTTGCGTGCAATTACGTTGAGAAATGGACAGTGGCGGAGCCAAGGGTGGGCCTGGGGGGCCAGGCCCCCTTGCTCAAAATCTTGGCCCCCCTAGCGGCCCCCCACACAGAGTGATACTGCTATAGGTCGACAAACGGTGAGTTAATAGTGGCCGCAAGTTAAGCTACTACCGAAACATCTCGACAAACTGCAGTCGTTACCAACTGTTACCAACTGCAGAATCGTTGTTGCAATAGTCTGCGTTCCGAGCAAAAATCTTCAGCTCCTTTTTGTTTGTAGTACAGCAAGATCTAATTTATCTAAATCTGTAAGGTGCATGCATTGATCTCAGTATCTGAACGTTCCTTTTAACCTCTGTCCCTTATCTGCTTGTCTTCTTTGTTTTCGACAAAAGCAAAATCGGTTTGCATTCTGATTTGCTTCAATGTTGAAAGTAATACTAAAATAAGAGATGCTTCCTTACAAATAGCATGCACTGCAGTGAAACATTACCATTGTGTTGGACGAAAGTAGTTTTCGTACACTAAGTAATTAATTTCCATCGATTATGGCGGCATAGAACAAATGCATAGCATCCATTAAATAATTTGGTATTATTATTATTATCAAATAATATCGAGAGGTCTTGTTTAATATACAGTAAAAGAAGAGAGCAGAATTTTTTATTATTTCTGTCATTCTCTCTGCTGTTCGTATTCCAATAGTTCGAGAAAATTAAGATACTGAATACTACCAACACCTACTATTTGCTACTGGTACTGGTTCTCCTCGTCTACCTTCTGGTCTTGTCTCTAGTACGTCTAATTTCCTAACGCTCTTGGCCGTGGCAACTAAGTAGAAACCTTCTGCTGCGATGTTAATAAGCGATACTAGCGATCTCCAAGGAAAACGGAGTCAGCGCTTGGTGAACCTATTCTATTAACTAAAGCCTGGGGAAATGAGGCAAACAAAAATCAGTGATTCATTATAAATAAATCTTTCAGAAGTATTTTCTTTTAAACTATTTTAACTGTAGCTTAATCCCAAAACTGCTACTACTAGAGAAATTCCGAAATTTATCACAGAGCCATTGCTACAATCTCCTGATTACTAACCATCAGGTAAGATACTGAAATGATACAACTTGGTCGCGGCAGTAATGCTGTTTTGTGTAAAAGTGTAGTTACACCCATGACCAGGTTGTATCATCATGTTATATGATGTTCGTGGGACTGGTCTACAGATATTCCATTCAGTAAGTTCAGTAAGTGAATACCAATTTTTATCACAGGTTTATATTAATTCTGCGTCAAAATATGCATTTCTGAGAAAATTAAGCATTAAGCATTTCTGAGAAAATTACATTGTAGCAATTATGCAGAACAGTAAATCAGTGGTGACATGGATTTTCAACAGGATATACTAATTAATGCCCCTTCTTCAAATCTAATCTCAAAACTTACAATATTAATTTAGCATCGACTACAGGATAGTAGCATTATTTCAACTACATTTGAATGTATTTTAAGGCTTTGAAACATCCGAGATTCAGAGGATAGAGATAAGGGAAATTAGTCAATAGGGCCACCGAGGAAGAATCTTGGTAATCTCCTTAGTTGAAATATTTATCCACGAGGGATCAATCACACCATCTTCCGAATCTTAGGCTGATGTTCTACCGCTGAGCTTTGGCCATTCGGTGTGGGTGTGAAGTGTTTGTGTATTTGAATTCACGTCAAATTCTAAAAAGTAGTGAAGGTAAACAAACGAAAGAAAGAAAAGAATCATGTATACTTCTTTTGCTGTAAGGAGTCCCGATTTAAATGTCTGTTCTAACACTGTTTGATATTAGGGAAACAAAAATATATTTCCTCTTTTTGCTTCAAAGAGTGCTCACTTCATCATCTTAATAAAGTTAAGGCACATTCATTACTCAGTTTTAGAACTCAAGGGTAAAAGTAACAAAAATTAATTGAACTACGGCCAGATAAAACAAGGTACTGGAACCGGGGCAATTGCCCGGGCGCCAGCAAACTAATATGTGTGTTTATTGGTGTGGATGTAGATGAAACGGGTACTAATCGCAAAAGATGCCCTGGGCACCAAATGTCTAGTTTCGTCACTGATTAGGCTACCATTTTTTAGAGCGTGAAATTTGGACATTTTTCTGAAATATTAAGAATACATGATAATTATTGGCAGTTTACTTTAGAGTGAAACTTAAGCTTCAAGAGCAAGGCTTATAATTTAAAGTGGGGTGGAACGGCAAATCACTGTCCTGTTAGAGTTCAGTTCCTGTTTCTGTGCGACGTTTGTCTCGTAAGCACTTTTGTCCTCGTACATCACATTTTACTTTATTATTATTATTAATAATACAGTTTATCTGCCAAACAACTATTTATATTATTATGCGGTAATAAACCAAATCTGGAACTTGTGATATTTATTTACTTCCATCATTCCACCCTGGAAATAAATGTCATCTATACGAGATGGAATGATTTCGGGTAAAATTTAATATTACTGCTGCCATGCTGTAACTTTGAGCTTCGCCTTATTTCAAGTAGATGCAGAGATGTCGGAAGGTTTGATTCTTGTAGATTCACTAGTTCAAACGCTGTCAAAAATGTGGTCTGGAGAATATGACTCTCAACGAACAACAGTCGAACAAATTTATCAATAACATTTGTCGATATGCATAGAAAATGGTCCGGAAATTCCAGAGCCGGAAACAGACAGGCTATAGGGGTTCCTCGTGGAAACGAATTAGACATTCCCCATCGAAATATTACAAATTCATTTTGGATTAATCTCTTCCTTCATTGGAGGCAGACAACGAATTTTCTAAAGATAATATATTAAGAGACATTTTTCTTCTACTATTGATAAAGCAATCACTGAGACAGAAAAACGCTTTGGATCATGTAGCAAAATCATTAGATCAATCACCACTCTACATCGAAAGGGTGAAAACTTTCTAAATTACAACATTGTGGAGCATATGGTCCAGTATTATAAAAGTGATCTGGAAATATTTAAATGTAAACTCAAAATCCTCCCAAACACAATTAAGTTGTATGAAGACGAGAGAAAACCAAAGTTGATTCCTTGGCGAATTTCGTTCATCTTTGCGTCTACAAAAACGCATTCCTATAAACCAACAAGTTACATATAATCTCTATATAAGTTTCTAGTGCTACATGTGAAAGGCCATTCTCATGTTTGAAAAGATTAAAGATATATAGGCAATTCAATGACTGATGATAGGTTGAAAAATTTAGGATTACTTTATGTTGAAGAAAATTGCTAAATCGTTAGATCTTGAAGAAGTTGTTGATAAGTTTGCTGCTGCCCACAAGAATAGAAAGATCTTCTTTTAAGTAGAAGCATGAACCTCTAAGTTATTTTCTTGATCTGTAAAAGTGTATTTCTCTGCTTCACTTAAATCTACCAGCCACACATATTTTAAATGCAGCGATTAAATTACCACTTACTTATATCGGAAATCAATTGTATTAATGTATCCTAGTTGTTTGAAGTAGTAAATTCTTACACTTTCACCTAAAAGAGTAAAATCATGAAGAACAAAGATGAAAACATTCACCTTGAAACACACACACACACACACACACACACACACACACACACACACACACATATATATATATATATATATATATATATATAGGCAAAAAATCATTCATTGGAGATTGCCCCCTCAAAATTTTCTTGGGCCCTTCATTGGCCCCCCCTGAGAAAAATTCTAGTTACGCTACTGGAAATGGATCTTCTTAATGAATCTTTGTAACAAATTTTCCTGGGACACTAAATATTCCTCGTCGATGAACGTGTGCGAAACGGTCGATTATGATTAAATATTTCATCAACTAATATTCTGCAAACTACAAGCTTTAGTTAATGACTTCTAAAACAAGTAATTAAGTAATTTCTAAGCAAGTAATTAAGTAAATTATCATGCAAAACTAATAAATTTAAATAACTTCTCTTTCGACAGAAGGAATAAAAATGGAAGTGTTATTTTGGGCTAGCATCTACGAAAACTTCCCTCACTAAAAATTTGCTGGGATAAATGAAATTAAATAATGCACAAATCTGAAAAATAATTACAGGAATTCTGATGTATACATGTATTTCATATGTAATTAATGGACAAACTAGTGGTTAGCAGTATCTCTAGTATTACATAGCTTTATAATTATAGATGCTCGTATACTGACAGATTTGAATTCTTTATATTGAGGCAGGGTAGTAAATGTAATGTAATGAAAAATGTGGCAATGTTGCTGCTTGTTATCAATAGATCTTACCTCTTCTCCTGCATGCGTCCGCAATTGGGACTATCAAGTCTGGTTGCATCGTAATCGAGGCATGGAAATTCCAAACAACACCTGTGCGTCCGCAACTGGGAATGATTTTAACAGATAAGAGCAGCGTCCGCAACTGGCACGGATTCCACTTTCAGAACCCCTGCGGAAAGGAACTGGTCACACTACCCTTGCTTGACTGGCTTAGTGGCCCACTTAGCTACGTTAGGGTAAGTGGTAGAACCTCTCTTTGGTCGGAACATTAGGAATGGGCAAGAGTCGAGCTAAATCTCGAGTCGAGTCGAGTTTGATAAGTGACTCGCTCGTTCAGCTTGTTTTAACTCGTTTTGAAATCATGGCCTGATTAGACTGGAAAGCGAAAGCCATGACAAATGTAACCAGTAATATGGTATACTTTGTGTCATGTTGCTCAGGACAGAGTACACTATTCGCATTTCGTCTCTTCTCGTCTACGACAATATATTTTTATAACGAGACAGCCTTAAACGTGAGCACCGATATAAGTATATCCTGTAGTTCTTACCACCAAGGCTGAGACCTGCACGGTCGAAATTTTGAGCCCAATCAGAAGCCCAACCCGAGTAGTGGTGTCAACCGACTCGGTTCGGTTGGAACGAGCCATCGGCTTGGTTCGATTAGGTTTAACTGAGCCGATGGCTCGAACCATCTCGGTTGGGGTGAGTCATCAGCTGGATTCTGTTCGGCTCAGATGAGGCATCGGCTCGAGCTGGCTTGTTTGGTGAGTTGTTGGCTCGGTTCGGCTTGATAGTGAATGAGCTGTGAGCCGACCTTCTCGAGCCGTTGACAACCCTAAACCTGGACAGAGCACTTTAAAACATGTTTGGCTGGCGTCCTATAATTTTTAACTACTTTTGGCTCGAGCCCGAAGACGCTCCTCCGGAACTCAAACCGAGAACCTCGTGAACGATGTCCTTGCCTCCTAAAGACTTGTCCACAACCGAAATCAGCAGTCAACTAGGTTTTTTGTATTCAGATACAAACCATCTGTCTTTCATCTTTATTCACGGTGTTAGTAATAATAATAATAATAATAATAATAATAATAATAATAATAATAATAATAATAATAATAATAATAATAAGTTATAGTAGTAATAGTGTCATTGATAATAATTATATTGTCTATGTAGGATACTTGAAGAGAGTACTTGAAATTACACACAGGATTTGGGAGCTCCTTCGTAGCTAAGCGGTTAGCATACGCGTCTTTGGCGTGGGAGATCCGGGTTCGATTCCCGGCGGGAGCTCATGTGGTTCGGAAATCCCGTCTCGTATAGCTTCGCTGCTGAAAGGGACGTTAAACTCAAAATCAACTCAACACAGAATTTGGCTCGACTTGACTCGAAAGTGGACCCGAATTCGAGTCGAGTTTGAGGAAATTTTTGTAGTCGAGTTATGTCGAGCTCAAAAATGTCGGTTTCGAGTTTAGTCGAGTTGAGTTTCAAAGAAAACTCGTTCGTGCGTATCCCTACAAAACATTTAGGCATACATGGTTCTCTCGCACTACCTGAAACTTGTAAATTCATCCTAGTTCATACAAATGATTAGGAAAAGTAATTACTCCATCCCTACTTTACAGCCTGAAATAAATTTACCAGAGAAGCCCCTGAATGAGTTTTGTCAAAGTTGAAACAAAGTTAAATCGTTTTCTTGCACCCTCTGCAAGGGAAGTTTCAAGTGTCACAACTCACAGTTATTAACTTTTGAGGAGAGCACGTTGACACTACTCTCGGTTAACATGTGTGAATAAATGACACATTTGCATTCTTGGGAGGGAGATAGAGGATGTGTACCTTCACCTACGATGCTTTTACACAGCTCAGATATAACTTTCGTATATTGCATTTATAGCGGGGAACGAATAGGGCTTTCAGGAAGCACTTTCAAACTTGAACGACTAACTGGGAGGGGGGGGGCAGCAAATTGAAGATAAATACGAAGAAAACCAAAGTGATAAAATACACAAGAGCAGGACAGGAAGGGGGCAAACGTATGGCTAGATGGAGAGAAAATCGAAGATTTTAATACGTTCCCCTATTTAGGAAGTCTAATATCCTCGGACGGAACAAGTGAAAAAGACGTAGATTCCAGAATAGCGCAGGCTAAACAAGCATTCAATAGGAAAAAAGGACTACTAACACCAGGAAGTGTGTCGTTGGACGTTCGTAGACGATTTATTAAGACCCTGGTAGGGAGCGTGGCGCTTTACGGATCAGAGACGTGGACATTGAGAAAAGCTGAAATATCCAAGCTGGAAGCATTTGAAATGTGGTGTTGGGCAGAATGCTGCGCATATCATCGACCGAAAGTAAGAGGAACGAAGTCATACTAAAGGAAGCTAATTAAGGACAGCAGATCTTGAAGATAATAGGAAAAATAAGAAACAGCATGCTTGGCCATCTTATTCGGCACTCCGATTGGATCACCGTGTTGATAGAGGGAAAGGACAGAAGAAACACCAGGAAGAGAAGATAGAGAGAAAGACCAAGGATAGAATATCTAGATGCAGTTACGAATTTGCATATTGTCCACCGAAGAAGCCTTTAGTGCCAATTAATTCTTATGTCAATGAGAATTATCTTTCACTTATCACGTTTCTGTTGAAACTTAACGCGAAAGTTTTTACTCAAAATTCTTAGCATTTACAATGTGATTTCCTCGCTAACTCTCTCGCCTTCGGTGCGAGCGGTCCCGGGTTCGATTCCCGGTGGGGTCACTCGGTCGAAAAAGTGTAGCACGCTGAGGTTTTCCTCATTCACACCAGGCAAATGCCGGGGTGGTGCCTAACTTATAGGCCCCAGGCCGCTTCCTTCCTTCCCCAATCCTTTCTTCCTTCCCTTTTCCCGGATTGTGTGCTCTCCGAGGGATGTCATCCCTCAAATCGTGAAGGGCTAAATGGCCTTAGATGCCGAAAGCCCAGAAATCTAAATCCTAAATATGATTTCCAAAAGGCTGCTATTATTATTATTATTATTATTATTATTATTATTATTATTATTATTAGTAGTAGTAGTAGTAGTAGTAGTAGTAGTAGTAGTAGTAGTAATAATGTTAGTATTGTTATTATTATAGTCTCCAAACAGCTAGAACTCTTTAAATTTTTTGATTGTATGCCCTCGTGTTAGCGGCTGTTGAAATTGTTACCACGAATAAACAAGTGACTTCTCTCATCAGATAATGCAAAGTTTTGGCTTAACTCGCGTGGACTCGAGGCTTCACTTCAATGACAAGGTACGTTTTTGCGCGTCATTTAAATAATTAATCCTTGGTTGTACAACGGGATATTGTAGCATTTTTTATTTGCTCATCAGTTGATATTGTCTTGTGATTTTTTTGGAACAGCGCTAGGTCTATCGTGCACATTGATGCTTATAGAAGATCCATGACCTTTTCTCATGACCTCAACCAGTGAGTGAACTTTGTCAGTTGTTTGTAGTATGTGTGACCTAGCTGCAGGCAGAATAGAGTGGCTTGGTGTGGTCATCGATGCAGAAAGAAATCCATAGGTGAAACATGACGTCATCCAAACAGGTAACATGTCACCTTGACGAGAAGCATTTGTGACGTCAGAGTCTTCCTTGAAACTGTTGGGGGAGGATGTGGGTGACAAAAGGCTGCTTAGAATAAACACTTAGTTATCTCTCTGGTATTTGTGTTGTCCTATCAACTTTATCTTAGATTAGATAGTGTATTTTCTACGTAAATTATTCGACGAACAAATTCTGCACGTTTATTAATTTCTTTAAGTTGAGTGGGCCTTGTATGAACTTCGCATATTTGCGAGTGAAAGAAAAAAAAATCGAATCGATTAATGGGCCACTTTTCAAGCACTATTACATGGTATAATAAAGGAGCATTTTGTCCTTTGATTTTCTGTAAGAACATACATTATTTTTGAGCATATTGAAAGCACATGAAGTAATAATTTTAATTGCTTTCGATTCATATCAAATCAGTTATTACAGTTTCCGGTAGTGGCGCCAATCTCGCAACGTAACAGTAAGTTGACCCAAGATATTTTGACCAAATAGGGTATATTGACGTAAATCAACAAGGGGAAACACTAATATCTTTTTAGCTAGAGTCACTGTTAAATCAGAGGCAAAAACGTTCAAATTGAGTACTTTCTGATTAAATATGGTGGCAAGAAAGAAATGTTAGGTCGCCATCTTTGTTAAGAGGATTGATAATCACTGAATGAATAATAACTTTTTTGATCTCGATTCTTTTGTCAAATTTTTTGATGAAGGCCTTGCACATAAAATGAGTGTAAAGCAACAATTTTGGCGGGCTGAGAGGGGGAGAAGGAGAGCATGGAGTATTTGAACTTCCAAAAGACCATAATACCCTTTAAAATAGTACATTGCTCAACTTACATTATTGAATTACCCATTGTGTGCAATTTTTATGACCGGGGGCGCGGTGGTTGAGTGGTAGAGCGTTCACCTGTGGTGCTTGGGGTCCTTGGTTTGATCCCAGCTCGCGCCGTGTGGACTTTGTGGTGGACAAACACCGTGCTCGTGGGTTTCCTCGGGGTTCTCCCGTTTCCCCCCACTTTCTTCATTCCACCATTTCACTAATTTCTCATCATTACCGTCTCCTTTAGGCTAACCGGCATAATCGTGGGAATAAAACAAAGATTTCATTTCATTTTTCAATTTTTATGACAATAGTTATCAATTTCTTGTCAACTACATGTTTTAAATTTAGGAGTAAGAAAGTTAAAGATAAATCCGGAAATTACGGGATAATTCTGAGTCCCGAAGAATTTTGTTGGATTGCCGGGATACAATTTCATAAAATACGAGACGTATACGAACCTTATTCTGTACTAACCTTCGCAAATACTGCGTAGCGTAGCGGGGTGCAGAACGTGCAAAAATTCGCAAATTAAAGCCCAGATTTTGCTTTTCGTTGATGCGAAGTGATACGGAATGAGGACCGTAGTTCTGTAGTAGTCAACTACTCTCCGGTGCTTCTTATACGTGCTTTGCTCTTGCGTCCCCAGTGGCGGATCTAGAAGGGAAAAACTGGGGGGCAGTCAGAATCTATATTATGATTGGTATATCATGAGTTTACTGTAATCTTTCAAAACTGTATAAATAAAACCTTAAATTATTTTGTCATTCAAAAAACTAGGAGGGGGGAGAAGGCTATTGTATGTCCCACTTATGAGATGGAATGGTTTGGAAATGAAATGAAATCTTTAGTTTTACGGAAATGAAATCCTTAGTTTTACGTCCCACGATTATACCGGTTAGGCTAAAGGAGACGGTGATGATGAGAGATGAGTGAAATGGTGGAATGAAAAAAGTGGGAGGAAACGGGAGAACCCCGAGAAAACCCACGAGCACGGGAATGGTTTGGAATCCTATAGGCAAGTGGGTCCATGAGGGGAGAGATAGGCTCGCTCCTTAGCACAAACTTTTTATTTATTTATTTTTACAATAGGAAAATGAAAACAGCATGAGCAAAATAAATATTTCATTTACATATAGACATGCAACTGGTCAATTGGTTAGGAACCATAATACCGCTGTGCTCCTATCAGAACCACACCTCCATTGCGTTGGCCACCTGGCTACACTGGATCCTAAGTAAAAGAATACCGTAATTCCAATACTCCTTGCTTAGTTTGTCCATGCGAAGTGTCCCTAGAGAAAACATAGTCAGTGGATGGTAAGTCTTCGACTTCTGTTCGAAGAAAGCTGTAAACCATTTTTTAACATGTGGAAGATCGAAATAGCTACATTATCTATTAATTACGTTTTTATCATTATGTATTTGTACATTTCAGTTTATTATAGTTACTTCATTAACAACTTTTGCTTGTAATAAATTCATGTTCAACTTTCATTCATATGCATTTGAGTGGATGTTTATAAAGAACCTTGTACCTGTGTAAGATTTAAAATGACAGTTATGCAAATAAAGCACCTCCCAGTTGCCCTCCGTTGCAGGACGCGCTTGCTTATAGGCATAAGTTAATTATTGCTAGGGTTTCCATACATCCGTATTTTGTACAGACTGATTGTATTTTTGGGTCCGTGTCCGTATTGTGCAAAGCATGAAATAGGAAAATGTCCGTATTTGACAGTTTTGGGAGTTGCCCGAAAGTTTCCGAGTCGGAAATCGCTAAAAATCTCGGGCGAAACGAACTGTTTTCATCATAGGGTATATAACTTACGGATATTTCAGTTACTATTAGCAAAGTAGGTTATGTTTTTAAAAAAATGTCCCATTTTTCCATTCCAGGGTTCTTGTGGTTAGATTTAATATACGTAATTTAATGGCATTAATATATTTGCGTTAATGAAAAAATTATAAAATATGTTGTTTCCAATAGTGTTTTAAGTATTACAGTAAACAGTTGTGATAACCTAAAAATGTGATTTTTAGGTAAGAAATTTCAAAATACGTATCTTTGATGGGTCGTCATTTTAAGGCTTGTAAGTATTTTCGATCGAAAAATTATGGCAACCCTAATTATTGCCACTTCGTAATGTGCGGTCCTGAGTTCATGTTCCGTGGCCCGACGTCCTGATGCATATTTCCACTTTTACCCCTCCCCTCAATCCTGTACTTTATGTTGTAATTATATCTCCAAATATACACCCAAGTTGCTTAGTTTTTTTTAAATATTTTTTTAACGATCATTATTTGCATCGGTTAATATTTTCTGTATTATATTTCAATCTACAACTTGAGTTTTGTAATCGGAACACAAACCGCTTGCATCACATATTAAACTGTATTACAGGCTTGGTGTGTTGGAAAGGGACATTAAATTGAACATAGTAGCTGGGATTTTCTAAATAATCACTAAAATACACTGAATGTTTCCTTTTGAACGTAGAATGTTACATGTAATCTCCAGTTCTTTGTTACGGTTTTATCGGGCTTAATTCTTGGAAATATATCGCACCTCTTCGAATGCTTAAATCTGTATATTCATTATATATCAAATTAAATCTTTAGTTTTATTATTACAATGTTATTCAATTGGTAAAATTTAGATTTGGTGAATAACGTTAATCTTTTTTTTTTTTTTTTTTTTTTTTTGTCAGTCCAGTGGAAGATTTTTTTGGGGGAGGTTGTATTATGCACACAAGGATGCTTTAGTGAGTGATAGACAAACTACGACCTGTGGATAGGGCTGTTCCGATAATCGAGTAATTGATAATTCGATAAAATTTCAAAATCGTTTCGTCGATAAAGAATTTTAATTTTATCGAACTTTCGAAACTCTCGAAATGCTTCACTCTCGAAGTGATCGAGACTCTCGAAATGTTCGACACTCGAAGTGTTCGAAACATTCGACGAGTTTGACACAGGAACTGTTCGTGTCTTGAATTGTTTGAAAGAAGCGAAGTCGGAGTGTTTAGAAGAAACAGTGCAATCGAGGTTAACATAGGTGTACATGTATTACGTATATGCAGGGTGTTGATTTAAAATTTGCCTCTCTTGAAATGAAGTGAAGGAAAAGTTTCTTCCCACAAACTCGATACTCGAGACTTCGATAATACCCGAAAATTCGATAATTCCAAATGCTTGAACGCTTTCGAGTAACCGGTGACAATTCGATAAATTTTCACTACCGAAGTTCGATAGGTCCTCAGCCTTATCGAACATCCTACCTGTGGGACAAATGTCCCCTTGAAAGGTTCTATCTGGCCCGCAACCTGATTCGTAATATGACGAATGAAAAGAACAGGATTATCTCGAAGGAGTTGTATTAGAAACAAACTGACAGATGAGTAATTAAGTTCATTTCTGAAAATCAATGCAGCCAAATTCGAGTCAGATTAGAGCTCCTTCGTTAGCGTACGTGCCTTTGGCGTGGTGACCCGGGTTCGATTTCCGGCGGGAGCTTATGTGGTTCAGACTCCACGTTAATCAGTAGGTTCCGTCTCATATAGCCACGCTGCTGAAGGACGTTAAACCATAGATGTTCATTTTACTTCGACCTCACTCACTCTCGCCCTCGCAGTAGCAGTTGGCCCTCGCCCTCGTTCACCCTCGCCCTCGCGAATGGAATTGTCCATCGTCCTCGCGCGCCCTCACCCTCGCTGTCGAAACTTGTCCTCGCCCTCGCGCACCCTCGCCCTCGCCGTCGAAGCTAGTCCTCGCGGCCAAAACTTGTCCTCGCCCTCGCGCACCCTCACCCTCGCCATCGAAGCTTGTCCTCGCCCTCGCGCACCCTCACCCTCGCCATCGAAGCTTGTCCTCGCCCTCGCTGCCGAAGCTTGTCCTCGCCCTCGCGCACCCTCACCCTCGCTGTCGAAGCTTCTCCTCGCCCTCGCACACCCTCGCCCTTTTCGTCGAAGCTTTTCCTCCTCCTCGCGCACCCTCGCCCTCGCGATAGGAGTTGTCCATCATCCTCGCTCGCCCTCGCCTTCGTGCTCAAAACTTTTCCTCGCCCTCGCGCACCCTCGCCCTCATATCATTGAGGGCGAGGGTAATTGAGGGTGAGGAGGCCTCGAGAGGGCCTTCTTCGTGAGGATCAGAGCATCAATTATTCAACCTATTTGTTGAATTATTTCCTTATCGTCAGTGGCGGATCCAGGGGGGGCGATCGCTCCCCCCCAGAAGAGGAAACTTCTTTATTTTATATATACAAATAAAACGCATCCCAGAGTTTGAAGCTCTTAAAAGTAGCTCTAAGTAGCAGTATTACAACCCATCACCCCCACCAGAAGTCCGTCCTGGATCCGCCCTTGCGTAACATACGTCCTAAAGAAAGGAAACTAAACATATCATCGTATAACTTATTGTGGAACACCTACAAATGGAACAACTGTTACAATGGAGATCTCGGTCGATAGTGACGTTTACATCATTTATCAACAGTATCCAATGCCTTTACTTCAAAATGTTCCTTGAACTACGATGCAAGCATAAGTATTCAGCCACACAAGGCGGCTCTCATGAGGGTGAGGGTGAAATCAAGGATTGATGAGTGGCGGTAGAGTGACTGCCGCGGACTATCTGTCAGAATTTGACAGTCAACACGTTGGCCATCCCTGATGTATGTAGCGTAACTGAGGAATTTGAACAAATTCACAGGGAAAGATCTAAAGAGCTTAATTTTGAAACTCCGTCAGCAAACAAATAAAATACTTCAGAACACTATTGTTGAATTATCACTCGGAAATATATACCCACTCTAACCTATTACATGAAAGACTTCATTGATTTGAATGTGAATCTAAGTTAATTGGTATTTTAAAATATGAACTGAAATGTGTCAATGTGCTTGTAAGGTTAATTTCGATGCTCAAATATTGTTAATATTCACCACTAATAGAGATACATTTGTCCTACCTTAACGATGTTAAAATTTTTAATTTTTTTTCAATAATTGCCATAAATATGAAACTTTGTCTTAAGAAATTACCCTAGGGGCCAATTTGTGCACTTTATCACTTTGGTCTTGGTTCATTTTTGGCAGCTATCATTGTTGGAAACTTTTTCAGTAATTCCCACAATTATGAAATTATATATTTCAAACGTTGTCTCAAGGATTCCTTACACTACAAATACGTAAAGGCAAATGAAAAATGAAATCTTTAGTTTAAGATCCTACGATTATGCAAGCTAAATGCTAAAGGAGACAGAAGTGAATGATGAAAGAAATAGTTGAATGAGAATGTGGTAGGAAACTGGAGAATCCCCAGAAAACCCACGAACACGATGTCCTCCACCACGAACTTACTTGGACGGGAATCGAACATGCGACCCTTCGAACAAAGGTAATTTCTCTATCGCTGAGCCACCGTTCCTCCCTAAATGGCACGTTCAGAGCTTAGCGCCTCCAGGGGCCTTGGAAAGATTATCGAGCCTAAAATGATTTAGCACTGACTTTTATAAATCCACGAATTCAACAATTAATAATGTCGTGCAATCTTTAATACGTGCAAACTTTAAGATTGTAGTAATGAAAGAAAAGATGAAATCTTTAGTTTAGCGCCCCAGAGTTATGTAACTGCTAAAGGAGATGGATGAAATTGCAAGTGAATGATGATGAAAGAAATGGTGGAACGGGAAAGTAAGAGAACAAACCTTTATTTTCTTTAGCACAAATAATTAAAAGTGTAGATTAATTGATTTCCAGAAATTTTATTATAATTAGCAATTAAAAACTGAAAGGGCGATCACAAACTTTTCTTGCCCAGGACCTCGCAACAATTTATTACATGCTGCCATACATCATTAAAACAGGAGTAGAGTGACTGAATTATTTTGCTCTGTGGTTGAAAAGTAATAATGCAAAACAGACAATTATTGACTTGAAGAGATAGGATAGTTTAAAAACTCTGACTGGGGAATAAAATCTTCATTTTTACGTCCTACGATTATCGCAGTCTTATAGCCAACCTGGAACGAAAGAGATTCAGCCAACTGAAGATTCTTTGCGAATATCATTTCAATGTGAATTTCGAACAAAGATCTAAGCTTACCTTCATGCTTACGTTACGTCAAACAACTAACATATAAGGTGGAAATTATTCAACTTTTTCATAAGATGTAATCCAGCTGACTAATTAAAATTTTATAAGCTTTATATGTTATATGTTGATTGATTAAATGCTGCACCTGATAATATGTAGTCGTTACTGCTTGTTACATAGTATTAGCGTGTGTAATGGTTGTATGGGGGAGAGGAGTATTTAAACGCTAATATTCTAAAGTGAAATAATTACATAAAAATTAGGATAATTAAACATTTTCAATAACTCCCTCTTAGACTTCGACTCTGGTTATAGGTCGATTACCGGTGATTACTCGCCCTCGCCCTCGCGAATGGAATTGTCCATCGCCCTCGCGCGCCCTCACCCTCGATGTCAAAGCTTTTCCTCGCCCTCGCGCACCCTCGCCCTCGCCGTCGAAGCTTGTCCTCGCCCTCGCGGCCAAAACTTGTCCTCGCCCTCGCGCACCCTTACCCTCGAAGCTTGTCCTCGCCCTCGCTGCCGAAACTTGTCCTCGCCCTCGTGCACCCTCACCCTCGCCGTCGAAGCTTGTCCTCGCCCTCGCGCACCCTCGCCCTCGCGGCCAAAACTTGTCCTCGCCCTCGCGCACCCTCACCCTCGCCATCGAAGCTTGTCCTCGCCCTCGCGGCCAAAACTTGTCCTCTCCCTCGCCCTCGTGTCACTGTGGGCGAGGGAACTTGAGGGTGAGGATGCCCTCGAGAGGGCCACCCTCGCGAGGGTGAACATCTCTGCGTTAAACACAGTTAACTCGAGTCAGATTATGATAAAGTGCCGTTATTAATAGGTGTTATTAGTTAGTTACAAGAATTTGGTAAAATGTAAAATTGTTGTTTTTAATAATTATGTTGGTCTGCATAAAGTCTTCTCTTTTTTTTCTTCTTTGGTCTCGTTCTAAACAAAAGTTTTGCCCATTTCTGTTTTAATGTAAACAGGTAGGTAGCATGTGTGCCTTGATTCCAGGTCATGCTACACAATTTTTGGCGTTAATGAAACGTGAGGCAGCTGGGAGCTGCTTTAATTGTTAGTATAAAGAGCCATTAAGATACCAATAGATTCAGAAAGTTTTAGTTAAAATTTAGTAGCGTGTAGAAAAAGTTTGCATTTAAAATCGTGTATTTATACTTAAGTAGACACTAATGAATGTTTTAATGGTATTGATATGATCAGAAACCGTGTACTTTCGTGTATTTTATTTAGGAAAGAATAAACACTTATTCAGGTTTGATTTTCTTTACCGAGCAAGGGTTGATAAACGGTAAGTGTGATTTGGAGTTTTCGAGCTAGAATATCGCAGCCCGGAATTTTGGCAGTCATCACCACCAACAGCAGTTCTACCATGCGAATGTCGGAATGATTTCACATAGATACTGATCAATTTCATCCAAATGTACTCTATTTAAAGCCTTACTTTAAATCCTGGAACATTGATAAGAACCTAATACATATAGTTCACCCATCGGAGAGTGAACCCGGGACAACATGTGCTAATATTTGGCTGCTTGGAAGTGCATGAACGTCCTGCTAACTTCGTTCATTGACATAAGAGGGGGGGGGGAACTAAAGTGTGCGCGTGCTTGAAGCTGGATTGAATGTGAAATCTGAAACCACTGACAATAGAGGCGGGAACCCAAACCGCGAAACATAATTCTTCTCTGCATGTCGACAAGCAATTAAAAAAAAAAAAAAAAAAAGAAAGAAAAAATGGAACGAAACATCTGTTGGAAAATGCCAAGGATTAATGCAAGTGCATTGTTTTGTGATTTTTTTTCTTTATTTATTCTGTGAAATGGTGACATCATGTAGGTGTGAATTGAGGCGTCCTGCCATTTGCGAGTGGAGGCTTGACATGGCAAAAGCAAAGACAAACGACTGAGTTGACTTGTTGCAGAGGAAGTGTGTCGAATTTGAAAGAGGTGTTCGTGCGCCAACATTTTGCCGTGTGGGAATGTGGGAAAACACACACACACGCAGAGTGGAAGGAACATTTCTATTGGGAGAAATAGCTGGTTGTTTCTTTTGGCCAGAGTAAACAAGATAAGACTTTGTGGTTAGTTTCAAGTGAGCGTTTGTTCAGGGTCGAGGAGCAGACTAGTCTTTAGTCTTGACTAGTGTAAGTTACGCAACGCGGGAGAGTGGCCGGTGCTCCCAGGTCAAGAACAGAACATCACATTCGAAGGCACACGTGGGTTTCGAAGTCGTTCCAAAAGTTGGGGAAAAACTAGTAACTGTACAGACGAAGAGAGGAAAGGCGCGTTTTTCTTCTTTCTTGCGCGAATCAAAAATAGATAAGTGGTGTGTGTCTGTTGATTTTTGTCTTTCAGATGCGTTTTTTTCCTGTTACATTTCTAGTCCACGTGCGAGTGCAGTGTTTATTTGCTTCATCTATATGTGTTTATGCTCATACTACATCAATTTACGCTTATCCCGAGAATAGTTGGGTTATCATGTGAAGTGTTTATCTGAAGCTTATATCCCGCCTTCATGTATGAGTTATCTCTACATACGTGCGTCACTCGTAAGTGTTACTTTGGCTTAGTTGAGTTCGTTCTTTCTTGAGTGTGTGGCATGTACACCTGTTTGCGATGAAAATTCATGAATAAGCAGCCCGCGGCAGTGTGTTTTCCTTCGAATATCGCCTGTAGCGACAACAGCAGCAGAACTTGTACTTCGTATTTGTTATTCTGAAGGACGCAGTTTCTTTATCGTAATGGAGTGGTGGTGTTGTGCTTGAATTGTTGGTTGGAAGACGGAAGTTCTATCTGTAACAGGAAACGACAGCTTTCCGTTTTTCCAGTTGGAGTGGAATAAGTGTTGGTGCTTGTGTGTTGAGTGAGTATGGGTGATCAGAAGGGAGGAAACAGTGGCCGTTCCAAAGCAGTGGTTGTTGGCTGGTTTGGTTCTTTGAGGAGATCCCAAGTTAAGAAACAAAACCACCAACGAAATGGATACAGATTTTCCAAGTCGGCCTGGGATATATCCAGTTGTGTGGTAAGGATTTTTTTTGTTTTTTTAATGAATCAAATTATTTCATGTATATGCCTAATATGTTCTTTGTTATTAATTTGACCGAGTATTTACAGTCATCGGCTACCGAAGGGGGATTAGGTGGAGAAAATATAATTTCTTAAATAAATAAATAAATAAATAAATAAATGTCTTATCGTTATGCCTTGTAGGCCAAAGGGGACGAACGATTAATTCAAGTACTTGGGTTCGATTTCCGGTTGTGTAACCCTCGGATACAAACTCGAGCGGTGGTTCGTATTTCACTTTAATTTGAATTGATTTGATTTGAGTTTCGTTCAGCAGCGAGGCTGTATGAAACGTAGACTTACAGCCTAACGTGGGATCCAAATCACATGAGCTCTCGCCGAAAATCGAACCCAGGTCTCCCATGCCAGAGGCGCGTGCGCTATCCATGCAAGTCACGAGAGGGTATGTCATTTTAAGAAACATGCCTCACGTCATTTAGCCTAGGATGGAAATCAGTTGTGAATGGTAAACTTGAGAATCTTGCTACAGAGAGGAGTGTGAACAGTTGCTTCATCGGGTAGGGAAATTCATGTAACATTCACTACTTGGAGCAGCGTAGGTGTATAAAGTCCGCAGAATCTAAAGTAGTTCGAGCACCTATTTCCCTCATTGATGGGAGCTCACTTAAAGTGGCTCCTCCCCCAGAAATGTATAACCATTTGTCTAAAGAGCAGGGCAAAATGCGAGAGAGACTGATACTTTGTGACGTCATTTTGAATGCCAGACTAATCACAGTGAATATAGTGAAGTCTCATAACATTGAACTAACAAATAAATAGGCCTATCCCTTGTCTATTACTGGTAGAAAAATATTTACAAGTAATCCAGTATTTGGAAAAGGAAATTAAATGGAATCTTTCAATTATTTGTTCCACGATTATGCCGGGCAGCCTGTGAAGGAGATGGTGGTAATTAAAAATGAATAGTGGGAGGAAACGGGAGAACCCCGAGAAAACCCACACACAATCGAACCAGGGGCCCCTTGCACCACAGGCCAACGCTGTACCACTGCGGCTTTCCAGTATTTGGAGTATTGATATTGAGATATGTAGGGTATGCGTAAAAGTAAATTTAATGTATTAAGTTTCAGTGTTAATATAAGATATACTTATTTTAAGTGCTATTATTATTATTATTATTATTATTATTATTATTATTATTATTATTATTATTATTATTATTATTATTATTATTATAGTTCATATCCATATATTTATAATTAGATTGTTCTAGGATAAAAGGAGAAAGTTGAAAATAATGTAAGTATTCTGATTGTTGAAACTGTACTGTGTGTATTTTTATTGCGAGACAGAAGTACTTTAATGCAAAAAAGGACAGTTATCATTTAATTGTTTCAAATATGTTTGACATTTGCAATATACAGTAGGTCTTGGTAGCTTCCATTCGTCTAGATATTTTTCGTGCTATATGTGCTGAACATGGCATGTAGGAGAGACCAATATCACTATCTGATGTAGACATGGATGGTCGGTATCTATGTTAGATAAGGGCTTCAGAAAGTCGAGTCAAATTGATTTGAGAATGATTTCTTGTTTAACCTTCAGACACTTATTTTCAAGAGCTTATCGTTCACAAGGACTCTTCTTAGAAGATAATGACTTGACACATAGCTTTGTTACGTTAGCTTTAGCGTTAACGATTTTTGAAATATTTTTTTAAAAAATAAATCAGCTTAAAATTGATATTTTGCACATTGAATAAGTCAAGGTTCTTCTTTCTATTGAAAACCTATGAAAATGATTGTAAATAAAACATTAAGAAGCCTGGATTTTCATGACAAAAGAGTTGGCAATGTCCATTTACAATCAATCTCGCTTCATTGTATAAATGTTAATCCTGCTTCCTGGAAGCTCAAAAGAAAAGTCCATTGGTATTAATGAAAACCCTGCATTCCTTTGCATACTTTCTACCTGCTCACAATGACAAGGCCGACCACATTATTGTGAAAGGCAAAGACAGCGGTTGTTTACTGTAGAATTTCAACGAATGACGCAAATTGATAGGGTATTCCTGCGTTTCTAAGAAAAATATGACGGAATGAGTGCGTGGTTGTATGTAGTTGTGTGCACTGTGAGTTAACCTCAATTTGACTTGTACAGTCAGGGAAGTTTGCACAACGTCATTGTAGGTTGGACTGTTGTTAATTTCTGTAGACTACTTTGTACTATCACATTCAAAAATATTACAAACTGCTGTCTTCAGTTCCATGTCCTCCAAGTTCTTTTCTCAGAACCTAATAAAAGAGCTGTCTTTTTTTCGTGGGGAAGTTATTTACAAGTATAAAAAGTAGGGATGGGCAAAACCGGTTTCTATAAAAACCGAAACCCGAGAAACCGACATTTCGGTTTTATCCAAAACCGGTTCGGTTTTCACCGAAACTGGTTTCGGTGAAAACTTTTCGAAAGCACATAAAACTATTTCTGTGGAAATAGATTCGGTTTCCGGAGAACAACGAAACACCATTCTGGTCAGAAATAGAACAAATTAAAAAAATAAAAAAAACTGAATCGGTATTGAAGAAAAGCGAAACCAGATCAGCTGAAAAATCGAACCGGTTTTTGAGAAAAACGAAACCGTTTTTTTTTAATTTTCGAAAACCGGTTTCGGTGTTTCTAAAAACCGAACAAACCGTTTTTGTGCCCACCACTAATAAAAAGCATGAAATGAACACAATTTACTCATTTTCGTATCTCTGTAAAGCGTATTTTGTAATTTATAGAAATATCCACAAGTAATGGGACGTTATTGAGAAGTGAGAAATTCGAAAATTAATTGAATTTTTCAAACACATTAGCAGACCACAAAGTCAGGAGCATCATTTCAGATTTTGCTTTGGGTGGGGGGAAGCAAGACCCCTTGATATAAGTAAAATTTCGCGTTTTTTCACTGAGTTACTACTATTCTATTGATAAAATCGATATAAATGTCAAACTCAGGGGGCATTTGCTCCTCCCTGCTCCCCCTAAATGACATCCCTGCACAATATGTTCAGAAACTTTATAGTCTATTGCGCTTTAATTAGTGCTGTAGACAGGGCGGGATAGTATGGTGTTAGTTTGAAAAAAGGGGTATTAATAATAAACATTGAAGCTTATATAAATGGTCAGATTTTTACTTTCATTTTAGTTATCGTTTTAAGAATTTGAGTTTAGAATTAATTTAGCATAACTTTTTTTTCTAGTAATGTAAAATTGATTTGTTATGAAGTGAATAAGGAAAGCAGAGGTTTTATACTTACCAGTTCCATCTGTGCATTGGTAAGGGCTACGGCTTATAAATGGTTAAGAATAAACCCGTTGAATTATGTAAACCAATATGCAACGAATAATGACATACCTAATACATAATCATGTTTACCTATTTTTTAAAAAAAAATAGAGATAAAACTATCTGTATGTGATATATAATCAATCAAGGGAGGGGCTAAACCATAGTTTGTCGTTTTTATCCAGTGTAAAGCAGGATTGAATCCCATTTTATCCAGTTTATACCTGATCGTCAAGGGGGAGCTATAGCCCCTATAGCCTCCCCTTGGATCCGCCACTATATATATCAGGTGTTCTAAAAATGGCGCCCACATTCTACAAGTCAAAATAAGAGAAAAATGTATATATTTGTATACCTGCCGAGTTCTCGTCTGGAGTGCACTATGTGGCAAGGTCGCAGATAAAGATGAGTAGAGTAGATCTACCAATCTATCAAATAACATCGATTCTTTCAATCGATGGCAATTAAAATCGATAAATGTTGCCACTAACACCACTTATTAGTGTAACAATCAATGTAACTTCTTGATGGATTCGTAGAGCAATGCTGATGATTTGAAGTTAATGTATAACGTTGCCACATAGTGAAAATTTTGATTTCCCAGAGCGGCTGAAGAAGGTCCCGGAGAGTATATCATTATACAGAATTTTCGGTTTATTTTGACCTGAAGAATGGCCCTGTAATTGTTCGTGGGCGCCATTTTTAGAACACCCGATGTATGTTTTCAAATTTATATATGAGCAATAAAAGTACGCAATGCAGATGAGTTCACAATGACAGTATTTATTTAACAATCAAGTGTCTGTATTTCACTTACATTAAATTATTTTCATTGCACGAGAAGTGAATTTTAGAACCTTATGTCGGTGGTTAGTGGTAAAGAAAGCATCCTAAAGTCCTGTTGCTCGCGTTAATTGATTGCTGCTAATGTAATGATAATGAATAGGGCTAGTAACCAGTAATTTTATATTAGATTCTGGGACTTGTTCCTCACTTCCTTTCTCATTTTGATTGGGGTACTGGTCTTTGTGATAGCTTCAACAACTTTCCAAGTTCTAGACGAGAATCTACGCCGCGAGTGACACGACTGTCTATCCTCTCAGCCCAGACAGTTCATGCAGTCTAGTATGTCATCCAAAAGCAACACATTTGTTTATAAGATAAATAGAATTCAAAGCGTGAATTCTACTAAGGATGTGCAAAATAATGGAAAATGTAAAGAGCTAGCTGGGGTTGCATATGGCTGGATGGTGACAATAGTGTATTGTTTAGCCAACTAGTGAGGAAGTCTGCAGCATGAATGAAGACTATTACCCGTCTGTAATTGTAATGCAGACTTTGGATAACATTTTTAACCACATAACAGTAATTTGACCGCTTGTGAACAAAGCATACTTTATTTAGCACATCTATCTGTATTTGTGATTCAAAGTTGTCTTGCATTAGCCCTAAGAAGGATCCACATTTTTTTTTTTCGTTCTACAGTTTAAACAAAATTATTGTGTGGTTAAGAACCATTTAAATTGGATATCACTTAAAGTAACAGAGATGCAAGACTGTTGGGAAACGGTACCAGAATAATAATAATAATAATAATAATAATAATAATAATAATTATTATTATTATTATTATTATTATTATTATTATTAATTCGTAATTACTGGAAGACGGTGTTTAGTTACTCACTTGCATGGAAAGTTTTTTTTTTTTTTCATATGATGATTAAAAGAAAGTTTTAATTTGTTTTTAAAGTGAATAAGCTTGAGTCACAGACAATTTATTAATCAGATTTTCGATTAGTCACAATGTGGATTATCTGTTTACTTTCATACTCTTCTGTCAGTTACTTAGCTTTTCACTTTCGACAAAACACAAGTTAGAAAGATGGATTTGGGTATATTTTTTGGTCCGGAAATTCTAAGTGTAGAATACGCTAATTTTTGTATGTGCAAACGCCGTTGAATGGTTGACTCTTAGATGCTTCGGAATTAAAGTTATTTTGTGTTCCGTTGCCATTTGGACGTTTAGCTTAATATGGATTCAAAATAACTTTTTAGTTCCCACCAGAATCGAATCCGGATCTCCCGTACCGAACGCGAAAACTTTGTCATTTGAACAGGTCGGAGCCAAGTTCTAAACTAAAAACCACGGCTTACTCGTAGTCTTTCGAAAGGAGTTTGTGCTCTGACTGCGATTTCCGTCAAAAATCAACCGTGTTGTTTAAATCAGTCGCACTTGAGTGTTAAACTGAGTAAACGATACCTCCAGTTTCATTCAAAACATTTTGCTTTATTTCAGCGTATTCCGCGGTAATTACGGTAGTTGTCATATGGCCGAATTGTTGGTGCACGTGTTTTTGGTGTGTACTGTCTCTGTAATGACTTTAGCATCGTGTAGCTCTGAGAAGCAACTTGTGGCAGGAAATAAAAATGCCTATAAGTAAAACTTAACTAATGGGAGTCGGAGTTAACTACAATACCGAACTGAAAGTTGGGAGCTCATAAGCGGTTAGCCTACGTGCCTTTGGCATGAGAGACTCGGATTCGATTTCCGGAGGAACTCATGTGGTTCGGATTCCACGTTAATAAGTAGGTCCACGTCTCATATAACGTCGCTGCTGAACGAGACGTTAAAAACAAAATCACAACTCGCCAACGAAAAGTAGACAGCTGAACTATGGTTCTTCACTGGCTACAACTACAGGCCATATTCAACATTTCGTCTCATAGACTTTATATATATATGTATATTATTTATATATATATGTATATATATATATTATTTTCATGAGTATTTTAGTCAGCTTAGCAACGTTGTAACAAGAATTAGGAACACCCTATATACCTCTACTATTAAACGAGGTTAACTTTGTTGATGAAACAAGGAAAATAAAGTTTTTGTGACTTCAGGCGAAAAATCATTCATTCTTCATTTCCTGTGATCATTTTGGGATTTCCTGCGAAGCTTACTAAGGAAACAGGAATTCTAAAAATGAATATTGCAATGTAAACTCATGTCAACATGTGGGTTTTTGTACGGGAAATATTCGCAGTTCACTGGTTAGTTATTGACAAAAAACGTATGTGGCCATCTGTAAGGAGGAACTAGTTTCCATAGTGCATCGCACAGCAGAAGTGCGACTTACACTAATCACGTGTAGGTCATTCGTTAATTCATCCTTTGAGTTTAAAGGAGGACATCACAATTTTTAATAGCTTCATTGTATTTTATATAAAAACATTTCTTTATAAACCAGTTCTTTTTTATTTTAAATGTCAACTCTTTTTAGGAATGTAATTATAAATGTACGATATTAAAGATTGTCAAGATATAAGGAAACTTGGCTAAAATTGTTTCCCTTAATTTTTGTTAACATAGTAGTAGGGGCCCCGTTATATCTCGCCGAGTCAGCAAAAATTTTTGTGACGTCATAGGTCAAAGGTCAATGACCTTGGCCCGGGGTCCAATGACCTAGGGGTACATAGGACCACCCCCTCTAAATTTTGGCAGGGGTACCATGGCCCACCCCTTAAATTTTGGCAGGGGTACATAGGACCACCCCCTTAAATTTTGGAAATTGCCAAATCTAAAAATTTGGTATGGTAGCCTAGGACCACAGTATGTACCTCTATCAGTATTGGGTGTCTATGTTGTTCCCTTTCATGGGTAAAAAATTGCCAAAAATTCAAATTTCGGGGGTTTTTGACCTAATTTATCACCTTTGATGAGGTATTATTACCTTATATAGTTATATGGGCGTATACAGGGGTCCATTACCTTTCATAAGACATGGGTATAATAATGCACCCCTTGAAAAATTTGGGAGGGGTACCATGGCCCACCCCTTCTATTTTGGAAATTGACCAATTTAAACATTGGGTATTATAGTATAAGACCCTAATATGTATTATGATAAATTTGGATGGTCCACCTCGTTCCCTTTTAAGGGTACAAAATTGCCAAAAATAAAAAACGTAAGCAATACGTTATACCACGTGTTTGGTTTTTGGTCGATTTTATCCCCTTTGATGAGGTGTTATTATCCTATATAGTTATATGGTCATGTATAGGGGTCCATTCCCTTTCATAAGATATGGGTATATTTGTGCATCCCTTTAAAAATTTGGGAGGGGTACCTTGGCCCACCCCTTAAATTTTAGAAATTGCCCAATTTAAACATTTGGTATTATAGTACGGGACCCTAACATGTATTATGATAAATTTGGGTGGTCCACCTCATTCCGTTTTAGGGGTACAAAATTGCCAAAATATAAACGTAAGCAATACGTTGTACCACGTGTTTGATCTTTTGGCCCATTTATCCCCTTTGATGAGGTCCTGTTACCTTATATAGTTATATGGTTATGTATAGGGGTCTATTTCCTATCATAAGACATAGATACATTTGTGCACCCATTTAAATTTTTGGGAGGGGTACTTGGCCCACCCCTTTAATTTTGGAAATTACCCATTTTATATATTTGGTATTATAGTATAGGACCCTAACATGTATTATGATAAATTTGGGTGGTCCACCTCGTTCTCTTTTAGGGGTACAAAATTGCCAAAATATAAACGTAAGCAATACGTTGTACCACGTGTTTGGTTTTGACCTAAGTTATCCCCTTGGATGAGGTCCTATTACCTTATATGGTTATATGGTTATGTATAGGGGTCTATTCCCTATCATAAGACATGGGTATATTAATGCACTCCTTTAAAAATTTGTGAGGGGTACCTTGGCCCACCCCTTAAATTTTGGAAATTGACCAATTTAAACATTGGGTATTATAGTACTGGACCCTAACATCTATTATGATAAATTTGGATGGTCTACCTCGTTCCCTTTTTATTGGTACAAAATTGCCAAAATATAAACGTAAGCAATACGTTGTACCACGTGTTTGGTTTTTGGTCGATTTTATCCCCTTGGATGAGGTCCTATTACCCTATATGGTTATATGGTTATGTATAGGGGTCCATTACCTTTCATAAGACATGGGTATATTAATGCACTCCTTTAAAAATTTGGGAGGGGTACCATGGCCCACCACTTAAATTTTGGAAATTGACCAATTTAAACATTGGGTATTATAGTACAGGACCCTAATATCTATTATGATAAATTTGGGTGGTCCACCTCATTTCCTTCTAGGGGTACAAAATTGCCAAAAATATAAACGTAAGCAATACGTTATACCACGTGTTTGGTTTTTGGCTCAATTTATCCCCTTGGATGAGGTCCTATTACCTTATATGGTTATATGGTCATGTATATATATTGGTCCATTTCCTATTATAAGATATGGGTACATTGATGCACCCTTTAAATTTGGAAGGGGTACCATGGCCAACCCCCTTAAATTTTGGAAATTTTCCAATTTGAACATTCGGTATCATAGTACATGCCTCAACATGTATCATGATAAATTTGGGTGGTCCATCTTGTCCCCTTCTAGGGGTACAAAATTGCTAAAATATAAACATAAGCAATATGTTGTACCATGTGTTTGGTTTTTGGCCCAATTTCTCCCCTTTGATGAGGTTTTATTACCCTATATGGTTATATGGTCATGTATATGGGTTCATTTCCTATCATAAGACATGGGTACATTGATGCACCCCGTGAGGGGTACCTTGCCCCACCCCTGAAATTTTGGAAATTGACCAATTTAAACAATGGGTATTATAGTACAGGATCCTAATATGTATTATAATAAATTTGGGGTGGTCCACCCCGTTCCCTTTTATGGGTAAAGAACTACCAAAAATTAAATTTCGGAGGTTATTTACCCTATTTAGCACGTTATATGGTTTATTACCTTCATATGTTTATGTGCCCTTTTAAATTTGGGAATTATCAAATAACAAAATTCGGTAAACCTTTTCTAGGACCCATTGGTGTTCCTCTTATGGCCAAATATTCAAAATTTAAAGGTTATTGACCGGCTTTATTATTGAATAACTACAGGATTTATTACTTTTTCATAAGACACAGGTGTATTTGTGTACCAATCTTAAATTTTGGGAGGGGTACATTTCTTATTGTCATATCAATAATTGGTAATTGGATAGTATCTCATTCATTGGGTAAATCATTATGATCACGTGATCAGTTATTGACCTATGATGGGATTAGGAGTCCAGGACATTGGTACATTTAAACTTTGTAGGATAATTTGAGAATGCGTCATTGGTTTCGACTATTACAGCCAAATATAAACGTAAGCAATACGATGTACCACGTGATTGACCTTGATGAGGTAGTGTACAGGGATACATAGCTAACCTTATTGAAACTTATGACTCATAGTCTTAAGGGAATACATGCTACAACACTGGCAAAGTTATTGTTGATGCAATTTGATTGGTTGATCACTATCTTTCGTGCAATCTGATTGGCTGATCACTATCTTTCGTGCAATCTGATTGGTTGATGATTTTCAAATCTTTGCCGCATTTAGTTTTAAGTTTTGTTTAACATTTAAAAATCTTGGTTTCGTTCAACATTTTGCACTCACTGATAAATATGATCAAAACCGTTTATTTGTTAATCGAATAGTTAAAAACCGGATAAAGTTTGACGGTTAACCGTGAAACGTGAAAATTTTTTAGTTTGAAAAATTTTTGTTTGAAATTTTTTGTTTGAAAATTTGTGTTTGAATTTTTTTGTTTCAGAATTTTGTTTGAAATTTGTTTCAAAATTTTTTGTTTGAAACTTTTTTGTCTGAAATTTTTTGTTGCAAAAAGTTTGAAAATTTTTTGTTTAAAATTTTTTGTTCGAAATTTTTGTTTTGAAATTTTTCGTTTCCAAATTTTTTTCTGTTTAAAAATTTTTGTTTGAACAGTTTTGTTTGGAAAATTTTGTTTCAAATTTTTTGTTTGAAAATTTTTGTTTGACATTTTTTTGTTTGATATTTTTAGTTTAAAAATTTTTGTTTCGAAATTTTTGTTTGAAAACTTTGTTTCAAAATTTTGTTTGAAACTTTTCGTTTGAAATTTTTGTTTGAAAAATTTTTGTTGCAAAATTTTGTTTAAAATTTTCGTTTGAAATTTTTTGTTTGTAAATTTTTGTTTCAATTTTTTTTGTTTAAAATTTTTTCGTTTGAAATTTTTCGTTTCCAAAATTTTGTTTGAATTTTTCGTTTCCAATTTTTTTCGTTTCAGAAATTTTGTTTCAAAGTTTGGTTTGACAATTTTAAAAGTTTGTGCACTCATTAGTAAAGAACCAGAACTGTTTAGAACTAAAACCTCTGGCAACATTGTGGTGCAATAGTACACATCAGAATATGGGGTTGTACTTGAAATGAAAAAAACACTATTCATTGAAATGGATCATTTTATTACACTCCACATACATCCATACCAGATAGTGGTTCTGGATATTGTCGATACAATGTATTTTGAACTTCTTGCACTAGTTTGTCTTTAGCATATAATTTTAATTCCAATTGAAGTCTTTTAAGGTCTATTGCGATATCAATTGGTGGAAACTCAATGTCCATTTGATCACAAATAAACTGTTTATCAATACAGTTATGCACCCACGAACGATGTTGACAACCATCACAATATCTAGATACATGTAGATACATATCTAGATAGATTTAACACACTGAAATACGTTGATAAATTTGTTCCATTCTGTTTCCGTTAGATACACCATATTGCGAGAGACATGGAATGTACTCTTTTTACGTAACAGCATCATCTTCTCTTCGAGGACTGTACGCAGCACCACTTCATGATTTGAGCCTAATGATTTGACTATGGTCACATTTAGCTCATCATGAAAATAATCGTTCATTTGGTCGATTCGTGCCATTCTTCACAGGTCAGTTGTACACCAAATTGTTCTGCTTTGCCCAATCGAATTACTGGTTCAAATGTTCTAGCACTGATACCAATCATCACATGTTTTGTTTGAAATATATTTATTGGATAATAGCTTGCGAAGATGAACTCTTTATCGTTAGAAGTACACATCTTTCCTCCTGAAAAGCACTTGCTCAAATGATTTCGTGGGATGACACTGTATTTGCTGGTTTATAGTTATTGCTGACGTCATTGGTAAGGAACGTGCTGACGTTTGAATTCATGATTTCATCACAGTTGCTGACGTCAAGCTGACCAACCAAATTCATACAACTATGTCTAATGTGCTGACGTTTGAATTCATGATTTCATCACAATTGCTGTGTACTAAATTCAAATTGATGACTTCGACCCAAGAATCCTTTGTAACATAAAGATACAGATACAGTATTTAAGAAACGTAACAGTTCCTCTTGTTTTGATGCTTCCATGGGTAAATATCTTGCTGGTAAAATTATATTCTTATCATTTTCAAGCTTCACTACGATTCTTAATCCAAACTTTGTAGGGATTTTTTCGCTAGCTAAGATTCTATAAGGTACATTCTGTTGTAAATCAGTAATCTTGGTAAATGATTTCATCACATCACGTGTGTTTAGAAACTGCAGACAAGTAGCCATGATGATGTTATCATGAATACTAACTCGAACGATACTTATATATGATGCAAAACTGATGACGTTGCATCATCATGTTCTGACGTGTACTATTGCACCACAATGTTGCCAGAGGTTTTAGTTCTAAACAGTTCCGGTTCATTACTAATGAGTGCACAAAACTTTTAAAAATGTCAAACCAAACTTTGAAACAAAATTTTTGAAACGAAAAAAATTTGGAAACGAAAAATTCAAACAAAATTTTAAAACGAAAAAAATTTTCCAAACAAAACTGTTCAAACAAAAAATTTTAAACAAAAAAATTTGGAAACGAAAAATTTCAAAACAAAAATTTCGAACAGAAAATTTTAAACAAAAAATTTTCAAACAAAATTTTGCAACAAAAAATTAAAAATTTTCAAACAAAAAATTTTGAAACATAAATTTCAAACAAAATTCTGAAACAAAAAAAAATCAAACAAATTTGAAACAAGAGTTTTCAAACAAAAAATTTCACGTTTCACGGTTAACCGTCAAACTTTATCCGGTTTTTAACTATTCGATTAACAAATAAACGGTTTTGATCATATTTATCAGTGAGTGCAAAATGTTAAACGAAACCAAGATTTTTAAATGTTAAACAAAACTTAAAACTAAATGCAGCAAAGATTTGAAACTCATCAACCAATCAGATTGCACGAAAGATAGTGATCAGCCAATCAAATTGCATCAACAATAACTTTGCCAGTGTTGTAGCATGTATTCCCTTAAGACTATGAGTCATAAGTTTCAATAAGGTTAGCTATGTATCCCTGTACACTACCTCATCAAGGTCAATCACGTGGTACATCGTATTGCTTACGTTTATATTTGGCTGGAATAATCGAAACCAATGACGCATTCTCAAATTATCCTACAAAGTTTAAATGTACCAATGTCCTGGACTCCTAATCCCATCATAGGTCAATAACTGATCACGTGATCATAATGATTTACCCAATGAATGAGATACTATCCAATTATCAATTATTGATATGACAATAAGAAATGTACCCCTCCCAAAATTAAAGATTGGTACACAAATACACCTGTGTCTTATGAAAAAGTAATAAATCCTGTAGTTATTCAATAATAAAGCCGGTCAATAACCTTTAAATTTTGAATATTTGGCCATAAGAGGAACACCAATGGGTCCTAGAAAAGGTTTACCGAATTTTGTTATTTGATAATTCCCAAATTTAAAAGGGCACATAAACATATGAAGGTAATAAACCATATAACATGTTAAATCCTTATCAAAGGGGTCAATAACCTCCGAAATTTAATTTTTGGTAGTTCTTTACCCCTGAAAGGGAACGGGGTGGACCACCCGAAATTTATTATAATACATATTAGGATCCTGTACTATAATACCCAGTGTTTAAATTGGTCAATTTCCAAAATTTAAGGGGTGGGCCAAGGTACACATCCCAAATTTTTTCAAGGGGTGCATCAATGTACCCATGTCTTATGATAGGAAATGAACCCATATACATGACCATATAACCATATAGGGTAATAAAACCTCATCAAAGGGGTGAAATTGGGCAAAAACAAAACACGTGGTATAACGTATTGCTTACGTTTATATTTTGGCAATTTTTTACACCTAGAAGGGAACGAGATGGACCACCCAAATTTATCATAATACATATTAGGATCCTGTACTATAATACCCAATGTTTAAATTGGTCAATTTCCAAAATTTAAGGGGTGGGCCAAGGTACACATCCCAAATTTTTCAAGGGGTGCATTAATATACCCATGTCTTATGATAGGAAATGAAAAACATATACAAGACCATATAACCATATAGGGTAATAAAACCTCATCAAAGGGGAGAAATTGGGCAAAAACAAAACACGTGGTATAACGTATTGCTTACGTTTATATTTTGGCAATTTTGTACCCCTAGAAGGGAACGAGGTGGACCACCCAAATTTATCATAATACATATTAGGATCCTGTACTATAATACCCAATGTTTAAATTGGTCAATTTCCAAAATTTAAGGGGTGGGCCAAGGTACACATCCCAAATTTTTCAAGGGGTGCATTAATATACCCATGTCTTGTGAAAGGTAATGGACCCCTGTATACGTTCCAAGGGGATAACTTAGGTCAAAACCAAACACTTGGTACAACGTATTGCTTACGTTTATATTTTGGCAATTTTGTACCCCTAAAAGAGAACGAGGTGGACCACCCAAATTTATTATAATACATGTTAGGGTCCAGTACTATAATACCACATATATAAAATGATCAATTTCTAAAATTTAAGGGGTGGGCCAAAGGACCCCTCCCCGGGGGGCACAAATGTACCTATGTCTTATGATAGGGAATAGACCCCTATACATAACCATATAAGGTAATAGAACCTCATCCAAAGAAATAAATTAGGTCAAAACCAAACACGTGGTACTACGTATTGCTTACGTTTATATTTTGGCAATTTGGTACCCCTAAAAGGGAACGAGGTGAACCATCCAAATTTATCATAATACATATTAGGGTCCTATACTATAATACCAAATGTTTAAATTGGGCAATTTCCAAAATTTAAGGGGTGGGCCAAAGTACCCCTCCCAAATTCTTAAAGGAGTGCACAAATGTACCTATGTCTTATGATACGGAATAGACCCCTATACATAACCATATAAGGTAATAGAACCTCATCCAAAGAAATAACTTAGGTCAAAACCAAACACGTGGTACTACGTATTGCTTACGTTTATATTTTGGCAATTTGGTACCCCTAAAAGGGAACGAGGTGGACCATCCAAATTTATCATAATACATATTAGGGTCCTGTACTATAATACCGAATGTTTAAATTGGGCAATTTCCAAAATTTAAGGGGTGGGCCAAAGTACCCCTCCCAAATTTTTAAAGAGGTGCACAAATATACCCATATCTTATGAAAGGTAATGGACCCCTATACATGACCATATAACTATATAGGATAATAACACCTCATCAAAGGGGATAAATTAGGTCAAAAAACCCCGAAATTTAAATTTTTGGCAATTTTTTACCCATGAAAGGGAACGACATAGACACCCAATACTGATAGGGGTACATACTGTGGTCCTAGGCTACCATACCAAATTTTTAGATTTGGCAATTTCCAAAATTTAAGGGGGGTGGTCCTATGTACCCCTGCCAAAATTTAGGGGATGGGCCATGGTACCCCTGCCAAAATTTAGAGGGGGTGGTCCTATGTACCCCTAGGTCATTGACCCCGGGCCAAGGTCATTGACCTTTGACCTATGACGTCACAAAAATTTTTGCTGACTCGGCGAGATATAACGGGGCCCCTACTACTAACATGTTATCAGATACCCCTAATTAGCGCTTGTCTCTTAGGGATGGAGTCTGAAGTTCAGTTTTTTCAGCTGAAAACGGGACAGCTTCCGACTTTTTTAAAAATCATGAGAAATTTGAAACAGGTCAGTGCATAAATTAGTTCATGTTTACCTTAGCAATGCCTAATACATTTATATTGTAATATATATATATATATATAAGCTATAAAATATAAGCAGTGAACAATGTAACTTTAATTTACAATGTAGTAGGACATTATGTTGCCTGCATTTCCCCCTTTGCCCTAGCTCGAATCCTTGATATTACATTGGGTAAGAAGTTGATTCTTCAACTGAAGAGTTCAACAAAAAATTCTCAGAAGAAATTTTCTTCTTGACAATAGCTTTATTCTTCAGTAGCCTTTTATAAAATTCACTACAGTTCTCTTGAAGTTTACCCGTACCAGTAACATAGATTTCATTGTTGCAATATGTAAGGAAGATTTTTCACGTGGTAGAGGGTATGGTGGCAGGAAAGAGAGGGAGAGAACGAAAGAGATTAAAATTAATGGATGATATCAAAACAGAAAAATCGTATGTAAAGACGAAGAGGTTAGCAGAAGGCCCGTGGAGCGTGAGAACTTCTCAATTGCAGCAATACCTAGATGATGATGATGATGATGATACATAGTAACTCGTATGGGGAATATATAGGGGCCATGTCGTCAGATCATTTGGATGGATCACTTTCATCAAGAAACTCTATTCCTAATCTAACCCTCTACATTCTGGCTCCGTCAAATAGTTCTTGATTTTTTTTATACTGGATGCACAGGCAAATAGGTCATAAACTTCTTTTAAAATGCGGAGAAAAGATATGAGCAGTGACGGATCCAGGATATGATCAAGGGAGGGGCTAAACCATAGTTTGCAGCTTTATCTAGTGTAAAGAAAGTAGGATTGAAGCCCATTTTATCCAGTGTATACCTGAGTGTCAAGGGGGCTATAGTCCCTATAGCCCTCCCCTTGGATCCGTGCCTGGATATGAGCATCTTTTTAGAGAGAGACTGTAAGGCGTGTTTAAAGAGTTGGCTAGAACTTCTTTCTGGGAGAGTAACAGAAGTACTTTTAAGTGTTACGAGAGGTATTGTTGCCCCGCCCCTTTTTTTCTAACCAAAGAATTATCGTAACCTTTAGATAGACAATACAGCAGAAGATCCCTGTTCTGAGTAGAGAGAGAACGCAAAAGAGCGTACCTCCACCAGTGATCACTAAGCGTTGTAAAGAGCAGAAGTTTTTAAAGAAAGAAATTGAGACTGGTAACCTCCTTCGAAATAACTACAATATATTCTTTTTTTAGTCGTAAAAGTTAAACGTTCTTTTTAGTATTTTATTTAAAATTCAGCTAGCGTATTCTCTTTGTGAAGACCTGTTGAGGTATTTGCCTATGTCAGCAAATACCGAAAACATAGTTGTATTGTCTCGCTTATTCTCTGCAAACCAATGCAATACGTAAAGAAAACACAGAAGGCTACTGTTAACAGTATTCACACGTTTCTTGGAATTTTTTGTTTGTTCTTTATACATGGTAGAAAGATTTTTTCTTTTAGGGTGAAAGGATGTTTTCTAAATTGGTAAGAGATGCTTCTCTTTTGTCAATTAATATTAGTAGGTTAATATGTCTTCGGGATTATGTTGCAAGCTTACTACTATTCTTGGGATAGGTTCTTGATTGATACATCATTCATTTCTTTTATTTCACATCATTCGCTTGACTTGACCGAATCAATTCAAATTTGTACAGTTACAAATCATTTACATCTGATTTTCTTTTGTGTTAGCTGTATCAAAGGTGTGCCAAAATTCATGCAAGATCTGAATTTTGCGTCATTTGTGCGGTAAGGTGTTCCCAACAACAAAAAAAAAAGGCAGCTGACAGCTCACGATTATATTAAAAAATGGAGCCCAGACCAAAGAACAAGTTTTCATTGAAAAAATAATAAAGGTTTGGCAGATATAGTTCGAAATTTTTGTACAAAATGTGGTCGGAATAGTATGATTTAACTTCAACTGTGAAGAGAAGTGTTAAAAAAGTAGGGAGACTGGAACAATTTGTGATTTTAAACACACTGGCCGTCCTTCAAAAAGTCGTTCAAAACAAAACATCCAAACAGTTCGTGAGTGTGTTCTTAGAATCCAGCAACATAAATTCGGCGCCGTAATCAAGAATTTTCTTCGAAAATATGGCTGATCAAGCACAGTTAATGGTGTTCGGGGCCCGCGGTGGCTCAGTGGTAGAGAGCTCACCTCTGGTGCTTGGGGTCCATGGTTCGATCCCAGCTCGCGCCAAGTGAACTGTGGTGAACAAACACCGTGTGCGTGAGTTTCCTCGGGGTACTTCCATTTCCTCCCACTTCATTCTTCCACCATTTCATTAATTATTTCATCATCGCAGTCTCCTTTAGCCTAGACGGCATAATCGGGGGACGTAAAACTTTAAGATTTTATTATTATTATTTAGTTAATGGTGTTCGCTGTTAACGACATTATAAATCGTTTTTTTGTGTTGAAATTTTAAAATATGGGTGTGTACGACGTGTGGTTCAAACAAGACGGTGCCACGTGCCATACAGGCCGAGAAGTAAGTCAATTATTGTAAGAGTCATTTCTTTCTCTTGTAATTTCGTGTTTTATTGATCAGAATTGGCTGCCCAGATCATGCGATTTAACGCCGTTGAAAATATATATATATATATATATATATATATATATATATATATATATATATATATATATATATATATATATTACGTGTGTAAGTTTTAAGGTTCACACAAACAAGCCCACGACCATCCATAACGTGAAGGAGGAAATTGAGCGATGTATCAACGAAATTCAGCTACATTTATGCAAAACTGTCATGGAAAATTTCAACTTAAAAGAGTGCGTACAATTTTCCCGATATGCTATTCCATACATAACCCTATACTGTATACTTTATGAATCAATAAAAAAAAAGTTAAAATTCTTGCGTGAATTTTGGGACACCCGGTATAATGGATAATGAGGATTTGTATATTGGGGTGGAGTTTGATTCCGTATTATGTACTGCTTATTTTTATTTGCATAGTTAATGATTTTGTCAGTGATCACCGTGTTTGACAATGACTTTTTGATTTGTGTAATTGACCACCGGATATGTCTGTCCCTGTTATTTAATTAGAAGTTTCATAAAATACTAATTTTAGTCTTTGTTTTTGGCTACATACTCTTGTGATAAATAAAAAAATATCTTTTTTTCCTTTTGTTAATATAATTATTTAAAAAAATATATTGTTTTGCTTTCTAGACAATTGTTTAATTCTAGACAATCTAGGCATGTGGTTATTTCAAACCTGCTGTCTCACAGTCTACGAGAACTTGACGCGTTTTTGTATGCAAATTGTATAGAAAACTATCTTTCGTTTGATAAGCTGTTGAACAAAAACCTATTACATTGATAACTATTATTGAGTGCCCTCCAGGGTGGAAAAAATCATGATTTTTTTTAAAAAAATCATTTTTGTTGATTTTTTTTGATTTAAATCAAATCTTTCTCCTCGTAAATTATAAGTCGCGAACTGAAGAGAAAGCATTAGGAATTAGTATTAAATGCTAATTATGCCATTTAATTGAAAGTATAAGGGTTGAATTTTGAATTAATTCCCAGTTGTTAACCTATATCAATCACAATGTTCTTTAACCCTTTTAAATTATGGCTTTTTTTAAAAGGTAAATTATAAACTTTCAGTCAAGCAGCTACATCATCATCCCTATTTATCCTAGGATCATGATTCATACCTCATTCTCTTCAGAATAGAACAGCCTTTGAAACGGTAACATTCACATTTCCCTATCATGTCCTTGAAGTGGGAAATTTTGAAAGAAAATGGGATTTTTCTGATTTTTTTTTTAAATTTTGATCCCCTCTGAACTCCCTTGTGTTAACGGACATATCTCAAAATCAACTGGGAAATACTAAGGGGTGTACTAAATGTGTGTATAAAATTTCAAGCTATCTTGGATAGTCAGGGCGGGGAAAATATTTAACAATGCGCTAAGAACATCCCCACAATACCCCAGATAACCCGCATGTAATATAAAAATTTCCTCAGACATAAAAATTTGTACATTATTCTCTTGAGAATAAAAAATATTTTGAATCGTACCATCCAAATGTCTCCATCGTGTATCTGGGGCGGAAAAATCACGAAAAAAAGGGATTTTCTGTTAAAAATATCCTTTTTTTACTTTTTACCCCTCTGGACCAACCCCCTGTTTTACGGTAGAGATCTGAAACACTGAAAACTGCTAAGGGGTGCATTGAATAATTGTGCAAAATTTCAATTTTCTAGGTGCAAAAGTAAGCCCGCGAAAAACAATATCTCCCAAATACCCTAGATTCATGTATAAAACAGGATCTCAGTTAACAGTTTCCTAAAACATCCCTATTTATCCTCGGATCATAGTTCGTTCATCATTCTCTTCAGAACAGAACAGCCTTTCAAACGGTACAATTCATATGTCTCCATCTGAATCGCGAAAAAAGCTGTTTTGTTAAAAATGTCTTTTTTTTTTTTTTTTTTTTACAATTTCCTCTCTGGACCCCCCCCCCCCTTGTTTTCACGCAGATATCTGAAAACATTGAAAAATACTAAGGGGTGCACTGAACGAGTGTGCAAAATTTCAGTCTTTTGAATGCAAAATGTAATCTCGCCAAAAAATAAGAATAACAGGCATGACAAAAAAATATGTTTTTAAATTTATGTCATCACACACTGATGTCTCGACGCAGAAAGGTGTGAAAGCATATGTAACATGTTCTACAATGCCTCCAGTCTTGAAAAAGAAAAAACAAAGTAAAAAGGTTTATTGGTACATTTTTAATCGAATAATGGAAGATTCGGTTTTTAATAGAATAAAAATAGGTAATATAATTTAAAAGGTTAAACATTAAGGACAAAGTACAGCAACGTTTATCAAAATGACACTTTTTCACAAAAGTTACTGATATTTGGTAGGGGCATATTTTTAAAAAATTGGAACTAGCTTGAGGCACGGAATACATAAATTTCGCCTAAAGTTATAAATCTTTAAAAAAAAAAATCAGAGAGGGGAATAGGACCCCTCTAAATACGCCCTATTGTCTGGGAACAAACAAGCAGGAGCGCACACGAAAGAATTTCCCCGTTGGAATAGTTAACGATTTAAAAACCCAAACCCATTGTTACGAAGAGAAGAAAGCAGGATTGCTCCATTACGCGTTCAAAACGGGATTTTCCCTAATCATCCTGTGCATGATACTTGTTTTCATACTATGCTGTACATACTGTACATTTGAGTCTCATTGTATTATGGTTATTAACTTCCGTAACCGAAATAACACAACAGAAACGGGATTTTACTTATTTTCAGTTTAAATAATTTTATTTCGGAATTTGATTTAAATCAACGATTTTTATTAAAAAAATCAAGTGATTTAAATCTTGATTTAAATCATGATTTAAATCAGACTGATTTAAATCAATCCACCCTGGTGCCCTCTATCATCAAGTGTGTTGATGTCCCAGCTATGTCTCACAAAAAAGCTATTATATGCTTTATAACCTTTTTTTTTAGATCAATCCTCGTATCTATATCTTGTATCTTTATTTTTGTATGTTCTTTGAGTAGCCTATATCGTGTTATTCTGTATTCATCGATTGATCTTATGCAAATAAAACAGTTATTATTATATTACAAAATAAATGTATGCATATGTATATATACTCGAAACATTTGAACTAAAGCAGTATAATGGAATGGGTGGATGAGAGTTGAGAACAAAAGAAAACACAGGAAAGCGCATCATGTTTGGAATGCTGTCGGTATGTGAAATACGCGCCAACCATCATTAATATTCGTGCAGTAGGTACCCGAGACGAGCCAATTCGAGGACACACAATGAACAGGAAATTTCATCCTAGGTCGGTTGGATCCGGCTTTCAAAACCAGGGGAGGGAGGTTGCCGAGCTCTTCTGTCCTCTGATTTCAGCGGTTTTGTATATAGTGTGCGTGCTTTACTTATTAAGTCTACGAAATGATAATTTTGTTTATTTTTACTAAATTTCCTCGTAATACAATATTTTTTAAAAAATATTTAATCCTTTATTTGGCACTGTTCCTCTCAAGTGCTGATATTTTAATGGCAATGCTATCAATGCTTGCCAATTAAAGGGTTAAGAAATGAATTTAATAGGGACTAGTGATATGTAATCGATTTAATTTCGTAGTATACCGTAGGCGTTTCCATTTTCATATAGTATTTGTGCTCCAAGGTGGAGACTTATATCACAGAACACGGTATTAAATTTATATACGCTGACCAGTGTGTCCTTTAGCATGATTTCGTAAGACAATATACGAGTATTGGAATATTAAAACCTCTTTCCCAAGCAGAGCGAAGCTGTAGGCGGGACCATTCTCTGTGCAGACTAAAATAGAAAAATATAAATCTGCGTTGCATTGGAGTAGCTTTAAATTAATTTATTCATCAAAAATGTTAAATGTGTTAGCAAGATTCTTATTCATGGATTATTTGTTTAGTATCCATAGTTGAGTATTTTATATTGTACAGTCCGCAGCAAAAAACCTGCAACATGAGCATTAAGTTTATTGTGAAACTACAGCTAACAGCGCAAGGAATCAACATAACGTCTAAGTGGCACGAATCATGCCAGAAGAAATCTCGACGTCCTCCCCTGTACACTTATTTTGGAGCAAAAGACTTCGTCGTTCCACAATAAATGTACATGCTCATGTTGCAGGTTTTTTTTTTTTTTTTTTTTTTTTTTTGCGGACTGTACATTTTATGTTGAGCTAATCTACAGCTACGACTAATCTTCAGTGACTTTTTAGATCGAAAGGGAAGGTTAAGTTGAAGTGTAAAATTGAATAGAATTTATAATAATTCTACAATTTTTTGCGTTTCAAAAGTTTCTAAAGACCGACGGGGATATATCTCACGTATATCGACGGGGATAGGTCGGATTGAGCTGCACAAAATAAAAAGAGGAAAATGTTGTAAATCCTCATGTATAGTTTTTGACAAAATCAAAGAAGACTTTTTAAAACGTAAATGTGATGCTGTATAATAACCACGTCCCCTATTAAGATCAAACTAATACTGAAGAGTAAAGCACTGTCAAGTTTTTTATTATTATTATTATTATTATTATTATAGCAAGACGATAGTACATGGTATGGTTATAATGAGATATAGCACAAATTTATGAATTCCTCTTAAACTTTAATTTTTATTTTAACTTTAATGATCTTTAAAAAGAGAAATAGACGTGAAGGAAGTGGTTCATCTAACGCTTTTTCTTTAAATTCTGCTGAAACAATTATTGAAGTGTACACTGCATAAAATACACTGTTAGGAGCAGGTTATTATTTGTCTTCAAAGTGTGTCACATTCTCCTAATAGCAACACATATACACAGTTCGTATAATAAATTCCGTGTAGTATTGCTAACGAAACGAGACGAGAAATAAGGTTGTCTCGATTCTCAAAGGATTCTTTTTAATCTCGTGTCGAATGTCGGAACCCCTTTTCTAGTTTCATCTCGAAAATTTTATATTGTCGTTTTGTAAGTTTGTGCAAAGAATGTATGCCTTGATTGTTTTCCTAATTTCATCCAGAAGTCATTACAATCCTTCTGCGTCACAAAGAAACGTCCACTCAACGTGATATAACATTTAAACTATATTCGTTATTAGAATATATTGGGTAATGACTTCTTTAAACGTTCTTCATTTCGTTCGTACAATTACTTTATCAATTTATAGTTTTTATTCTATAAATAATTTAAAACTACAAGAGTGTTTGAGATCTAAAACTAGGCTAAAGTAGTGTTGTCCAGAAACTTGCATCCTGGGATTCTCGTCGGATATGCAATACTATTCGGGACTATTCTAAACAATATACATAACGATTCTAGAAAGAAAAAAAAACTGTTACCACGTCCCTTCCCTCGCCACATACTCGTGGGAATGCTCGTAGAGGTTACGGAACGCCCTAGTAGATAGCGTATGCGTCTTTGGCTTGGGAATCTGAGTTTGATTTCCGGCTGGAACTCTTACCATTGGGATCTCACGTGTTAAGCTATAGGTTCACGTCTCGTATAACCTCGCTACGACGAAACTGGACGCTAAACTCAAATCCAATGCATTAGAACGCTCTAGGAAAGTAATGTAATGGAATTGTCTTCGGCACCGTTATAATATTGGCTTAAATAGATGCTACATTCTCAAAACACTCTTCCTTGAGGGCAGAGTAGAGTTAGGAAAAAACATGGGGCCCTATGCAGAGTCGGTTTGACGTATGATTAGTGTCATACTAAAGACCTGACTACTGCAGGAAACATATGTTAGTCGAACTCCTTAGAATGGCACTAATCACGCGCCAGAACGACTCTGCACAAGGCCCATGAAGTCTAATGTAGCGAAATTACCCGAATATGGGTATGTTAAAGAACAAAATAACGCATACGAATATGGGTATGTTGTGCTCTTTTAGAAAAAAATAACGCACAAGAAAACTGGTGTGAGCCGATTTATTTTCTTGTGCATCAATTTTTGGCCAAAAGAAGGGTCTGTCCTTGAACGCACCCTATATTCACCTGATTTGTCCCCACCAGACTTCATACACTCCTGTAAGCTCAAATGAGCCCTCAAGCGTGAGCATTTTGTGGATGTTGCATAGATTCAAACGAATATGACGGCACATAGTGGTCGTAATGGCGAGAAAATGCGGCGAAACTAATTGCAGGTGTATTGAAAGCGCGTTTTTGTCAGTATGGTAGTTTTTGAAGGCACATTGGGCTATTTTCAATTGTTTTCCTGTAATGTGAATAATAATTTACCGTTTAAGGTTAATGATGCGATTTGCCTATGTAGACGGCGAAAAATAGTCATTTTCAAAATCAGGTTTACAAATACTTTCTTGGGTCGTTATTTAAAAAAAAAATAATTTAAAACTTGTGGTAATATTATTAAAATTACAGAGTAAAGATCTCATTATAAACAAAATAAACATGGTTTCGGACAGTAACGAAAAATTGAATAATGAATTTAACCAAAATCAGTCTGTGTAAGAAATGTTTACAGAAACGAAACTATCTCGCAACATACATATTTGAAAGCAAGATAGTAGAAGTTGTCCAATCAAGTACAATAAAAATCACAAAAGGCGTTTGAGAAATTAATCACTTTTTTCTAGTCAGTTTCTAGTTCCCATTCATTGGCGGTGGCTGTTTAAAAGTTGTAACATTTCGTTGGGCATATTATGATTTGGGGCATACTGGGTCTGAACAATGAAATTATCGGTTCAAACGATGATAAAAAAAAAAAAAAAATGTGTAGCAAGTCTAGGTTTACATCTTTCCTAGAGTTCTTCTGGCACCATTTCTCACGATACCTGCGGAAGTCTGTTTCGAAACTTCCGAGATTCCTCACTTAGCATCTTTATTGGGAAATGAGCTATGGGTATAGTAAATCCTCCAGCGTTTTACAGTGTGCGCGAAGACTTGTCTAGGTGGCAAGATAACACGACACAACGGGACTCGCAGTCATTCTGTGAGCATTGAGCGCGCGCCCAGACTTATTGAAGCTCACTTTGTTTTCCAAGTACTGTAGCAGATAGTAGCAGCTTATTCTAACAAAAATCGTTGAGATACCACATAAAATATTGAAATGAAAATGAAACCTTGGACTTGCTAGAAAAATTTTAAAAGTCTACACATATATAACAAAGCATTGATTTTGAATATAGTGTTGTAAAAATGACCCCAGTGGGCATACTAACTGCTTCAGAGGCCTGCCATTTGCCTTACAGGATTGCTATTGTTGTGAACAACAATACCAATATTTAACATCTCATAACTATCACCATACTTAAAAGTAACAGTTACGTCATACTGTCACACACGAAAAGCGTTTTTACAAGAACGCGCAATTATCCACTTTCGACAGGTTTTCTCATGAACGAGTGATGCCAGGATGAAAATCAGATCTGATTTATATCGAGTGGAAATTCCCCTACTACAAGGCTATAGACGTTCGTTCCTGTAATGGGATTCATTTTGGGGGTTTTATCCAGCTTTTTTTTGCTATTCCGAGCACTGTGCGGCGGTACTGGAGAGCATTCCAGTGAACTATTTTCCCACTGCGCTCCAAAGTCTCTACAACCACCCCCGCGTTTTCCTAGCGAGGAGAGAGAGAGAGAGAGAGAGAGAGAGAGAGAGAGATGGAAAAGAAATAATTCGATAATAAACTTTTTTTGACATCATGAAATATATCATTTCTAGTTACTCCTGAATTTATTGAACTGACTGTGTACTACTGGTTTGCAACTATCTTTACCAAGTGTAAATTTTTTTTTTTTTTTTTTTTTTTTTTTTTTTTGTATCTAAATCATTGAATCGAATGTTTGCTAATACTGACAGTCACTGCAATCTAAATTTGTGGAAACCACTGATACCAGGAAGCATAATTCCAAATTGAAAATAGTTTCCACATACATGTGTATACATGAATGTGTTTAGAATAACGTGTATATATGATTTTATAGCTGTATGTGTCAGGAAAAGAATGTATCGCGTGTTTTAATTTATGTATTGTTAGCTTTGAGTCATGTGTTGTAAAGAACGTAGTTGTAAGTTTTGAATCAGAAGAGAATATACGAAAGCTGAAGGAGGAAGTTGATAAACTTTAGATTTTGTGCTGGCGATGACACATCCTTGGTCTTCCCTTTTCGTGAGAGCCTTTCAGTGCGTATGTAAGTTAAGTTTTATTATACAGTATATTCTGTAATTTTGTGTAACGCATGAATGGAAAAGTACTGGAATTTCATATTGTATGATTATTTCTTCTTTTCCTATTATTATTATTATTATTATTATTATTATTATTATTATTATTATTATTATTATTATTATTATTATTATTATTATTATTATTCTTTAATAAGTGTAAATTTTCCAATCTTCGTGTTAAGTGGCTAAAATACGTAAGAATTACTAACCCTTCTGCATTTTTTACTCTTTAAATAAGGCGCTTATTTACCTTCTACTTAGGAGTCTCTGAATTCCACTGTAATTAAAGCATATTTTTCATGTTTAAATATTAAAGTTCTTAATGAAACACGCTTTCAAATGCTCATATGATCCACTTCTTCGTGTTAGGAATAATGGACAGACTTTCAACAGAATTCCTTGTTTGAAATTTCTTAGTATAAACTTCAGGTAGCTCTACAGACTTTATCCTTTGCACAAAAGTTTTTAAATAATAAAACGAAAATACATATGTAGCTGGATCTGAAAGTTTCAGAGCGTTGTCTTCCGTTCTAAAAGTATGCTATATTACCTATCATAAAGAAAACTGTTTTTCTCTGTCAGTGAGTGAAAGTAAAGCTTAAGTTAAATACCTTGACATTTATAATTATAAGGACTGTTCATTTAATTCCCGGACTGATGCTATAAAAAGTATAGAGACACCATCTGTTCGTGCTTCTCCTCTTCAAAGTACTTACCTTCTGCATCTATACACTGATTCCAAGATTGTCGTCATAGTTGGAAGAAGTCCTGGACCGCCTATTGTAGAATGCGCTAGAATTCTTTGTTGTGATATCCTGAATGGTGTCATAGTTTTCTTTTAAGGTGGATTTCAGTGTAGGAATAGGAGAAAATCACAAGCAGCCAGATCCGGCGAGCACGGGAGATACTGTAGTGTATAATGTAGATATTGTGTTCAGGAGAAGTCAGGCACCATGGTTGAAGTATCGTACGGAGCATTGTCATTGTGCGAACACCTTGATCACATTCACATTTCTCTAAGTGTTAACACATCTGGGTAGTCGTTCATATTGGCTGTTCGTGCAAGTGAAACAAATTTGATGTATGATCCCGATCATGTCAGTAATGCTTTCACTCCTATTGGGCTTGCGTTTTTTTTTTTTTTTTTTCTCCGGAGGGGTGGACCTCCAGGATCGAGATCGACTTCCATTGGGACGATACTGATACTATCTTTGTTTCGGAGATGTATGGGCAAAGCAATAATTCATCCGCTGTTATTATATTCACCAGGAATGTCGGATCGTTAGCGGTTGTTTCTTCCACTACCCTGCGGATGGTAACATCCTTTGTGATAGTACGCAGCACGAATGTCGCCGATACACGCTGCCTCCCTTCTGTATTTGTGTAATATTCGGTGACACAAGCAGATGAACATGTTAAGCTTATCGGCAGTCAGTCTACGATCTTGGTCACGAGTGCACTTAACCAGATACGATTTTTGTCATTGTGACTCCGCACGAGCGAACAGAACGGGGATAATTGTCCAAGCACACTTTCAGGTTGAAAACGTGAAAGCCACTACTGAGAGGTAGTTATGCAATTCATTGATGAATAGCTAAATGCTGCTTGCAACATTTCGTACATCTTTTTAGCATTAAAAGAAAGCGCTGAATCGCAGTTTCGTTTTAAGTTACCTTTTTAACATAAAGTGTGTCTTTGAAATCACTTAGCGGAAAATGATAGGAACATCGTGTGGCGGATTTGGATTTCACTTAATTATCCCTTAAATGAACATATTACATAGATGCGAAACTTTTTAGGCTAATGGCCACGTTGACTTGTCCACTGAGTTCCAAGGGCCAACAGTTGGTTTGCTCATAATACCAACATACTGTAGCTAGGGCCATTTTGTGCGGAGCGGCGAAATCACGCAAAACCTCAATTATGCTTGCTTAGTCGAAGTATACAGACGGTGCTCGCGGGCCAGTGTTGACCCGCGACCTGCAGTTTGGAGATCCTAGCTCTACACCAAACTGCCCCTATATTTCTAAAAAATATCATTTTGAGCTAAAACTGTATAGAGTGGGTTTTTGCAGGCGCAGATATATATATAATGTGTGTGTGTGATAACGAATGATAAATGACAAGAACAGATCATGTATGTCATTTTTTGTATTTTTGTTCGTATCTTATGATAATTGATTATAATTTGAATCTGAATTGTATGGCATGCGTTGTTTGAAGTGGGATCAAGGAAACTAGTTCTGCAACCCTTGCCTATTTCTTACATTTCTGTTTATATCGGTGTATAGCTCTGCACAATTGAAACGGAAAAATAATATGCAAAGGTTGTTATTTTAAAGTAGAAGAAGAAATGTGGCCCTATATATTGCAAAACAAACTGTGTTTAGAAGATGGAGCAAGTATGAAAACGGGACGTAAGTGACAGAATTGAAAATCAAAGTGGTATCCATTCGACCATGAATAAACACTTTCGTCTTAAAAAGGAACAATAACTGAGTTTCAATTAGTCTGTGATCGAGGTAAAAGGAAGAACTTCGGTTCAAGGTGATTCTAATGGTGCTTACGATTAAGACAATTGGATACAATCGTCAGTTGATTGGTGAGGTAATTGCGATAACAAAGAATCATGGTTAATGAGTGTTTTAGTGCTTTGCAACAGCGGCGGCAGTTTCTAAAAGGAATAAATGAGGACAACCTTGATCGTCTATCCAGTTGTTACATATGCATATGCAAATCTTGCGCTCCGGGGCCGAGTCTTTCTCGAGAGAAACCGAACCTCTGCTGTTCTCTGCATGTGGCTGACCGTGTTGAACCAGGCATCCACATCACACAAGATTTAAAGAAAGCTGTTTGTTTTGGCTGCCACGGTTTCTTCTCTACGTTGGGCTTCATCGACGCCAGAGTTCAGTTAGAAGACAGGTTGCGGATTTGCTTTCCATAGCAGATGGAGAAGCCGTGCCGATGTCACTTCTGAGATATCTCGTATTTTTAGTTATGTTGATCTTTAAAATAGATCAGTTTTACGTAGATTTTTTTTTTTCTTTTCATACTTCCTGTACGTCAAGGACGAAATAGCCTTACAATATGTCTGTCTGTTAATAATTGCCGAACGTTTCAACTTCAAAGTAACTAATTTTTCATTGTTTTGGTAAGTTACACAAATAAGAGAGAAACTTTAAAAAATAAATAACTTTACACTGCAGTTAAACTAATTATGGACGGAAATGTTTGTTTTAATTACATTCTTCAGGAAACAATCCCCGGCGTAGATTTTACAGATTTCTTGAGACCAGTGCTTTTTCGGTCTCTTTGGCAATAACTAACTTGAAGTCCTTCGGTACACCTAGAAGAAGCAAGTTTTTCTCGTAGCTAATGCCAAATTACTTTTATTGTTGATCACAAACATTTATCTACGGCAAAGAAATATGGAACTACTAACAATCAAATAATGAGAAACAGTTATTGTTATACTTTTGAAAGGTACCAACTTTTCTATACAGCGTTAAGTTACGCCCGGCCAAAGAGTGGTTCCGTCGCTGCACACCGCTCGTAAATGGATGCTAAGTGAGCTTTGTAGTGGACGAACACAATGTGCTCTTGTGCTTTCTCCGTGTTCTCCCGTTTCCTACCACTTTCTTCATTCCACCATTTCATTCATTTCTCATTTCCGTCTCCGTTAGCCTAGCCTGCATAACTGTGGGACGTAAAATTTAAGATTTCATTTTGAAAATGGCTGCTGTAGACCTCCCCGTCATTATAACTTCACGATTTCAATTATGGCTGTTCTCCCTGGTTTATCATTCGTAACCATCGAGCTAAGAACAGTTCTTCCATGTAGAGAGTATTGATTCATTAATGTGCATTTACATACTTGGCAGCAGTGAACTATACGGGACAAGAGATACAGGTAAAGAAAACTCTGGATTACTGTAGTTTTCCCAGTGGGAATCAAACTCGGGACCTCGTTAGTAGAGTGCGAAGTATGAAGACGACTTGAGATGAATACTTTATTGCTGGAAAGAACTTGAAGTACAAAATTGGTAATAAGGAACTTAGAGGTCATTGATGCACTCGCGTTGTTTGGTAGCTACCATCCCTATTCCCCGACCAGTACCGCCTAGTTTGATTCCTGGAATGTAACCGGACTTGTAATTTATGTAGTCAGCGGATCAATTTTTAATGTACTTCTTTTCGGTTTTAAGCCCGCTACGTCGCAGTTTAGACAACTTCTTGCAGCTTGGTGGAACTGAGTGAGCGCGAAAAGTGGCTATTTTCTTACCCTCCTCGGAAATCGAACTTGGGAGCAGTCATCCTGTCCTGTTAGGCGATATATTATTCATGTACGTATATGAAGTAACTTAAGGGAAGAAATGGATAAGCAAAGACAATTTTACGTTGGAAAACATGTGCATCAAGCAATATACGACGGGTGGTCAGAAAGTAAGGTACCAAAGCCTGCAGCGAAACTGGTAAATCTATATATATTATTTCAATTACCGCAGTTTCCTCGTTCCTTTATAACAGACGAAACACCAGAAATATCTGCCTTGTAGCCTGTTTCTGATCTTCCCTCGTATTTGAAATATTGATAATTTATGTAACGACTAGGTGGAATGCCCGTTCTTCGTTCGGGGAGAATAGATTTATGGGAAGTATTTGAAACCTTTCCTCCCTTAGGACACGTATGAGAGATTAATTTGGACTTAAACGGCATCGGAAGTGTCGCTGCTTATCTCACTGACTCTGAAAATTATAACTTGGACACTGATACGGCCATTTTCAACTTGTCACCTCTTACCCCTTCTCCCCACCTCGCGGAAAATGTGCTAAAGAACTAAGTTAGGTCAGGGTACATTAATGTAACAAAAGTCAACAAAATTGATGGAGGGTTTACGAGTAGCAAGCAAGTCGTTACATTCCCTTTAATTTAGATGGTTCAGTCATTTTTATATTCTTAATTTGTGCTATTACTCGGATATTAACCACGCATACAAGTGTAAAATCACTACAGGTTGGCAAGTATTTATATATATCTCCTAGAATGAAAATTCTAGTACAAAACAGAAAAATAGTCTCTCCGAATGATGAAGTTATGGAGAAATCGTAAATTGAGTGTAATTACCCTGACAATCAAGTTTATTATTTGATAAAAACCGAATGGAAACAAGTTAATTCAAGAAACAGGAAAGTTAAAATGTTTACTTTTCTTCGTTGTTTCTGTATGTCAACAAGTTTATATTTTGATTTCTCGCCATTCACGCATGAATCTGGGGAAAGTATTGACATTCTTGTAAAGAATAACACACCAGATCCAGTTTGACAGCTACATGCGTATGTAAAAAATGTGTGTATTGATACTACTGAGACAAAAAATAGTCTTCGTATGGTTAGAATTAACTTTCTCGTAGTAAACATGTAGAGAACACCATATTATGACTCGCTTTTTAATGTTGGTGACAATATCATGTTAGAAAGGCATGTAAGCATATTTTAAAGACGACAAACAGGCTGTTATTACTGAAAAACAAGAAGAAAAAAGGACTTGTTTATGTACGATGTAAACTATTTTACGAATTTGTTTCTTTTATTATAAGGAAAATATACTTCCCCTATAGAGTATGTATTTTTGGAAACTATCTCTAATTCTTTTGATATCACACACAAATGTTTTACAGTCTTTTTAAAATTTCATTTTTTTACACTGTTTATTTAGCTCTCGCCATCTTGAATTATTTCACGCTATATGCTGTCACTTTGGAAATAACGGTGCTATCGAAATGAAATCTTTGAGTTTTATGTCCCACGGTTATGCCGGTTAGGCTAAAGAAGACGGTGATGATGAGTAATGAATGAAAATGGTGGAATGAAGAAAGTGGGAGGAAACGGGAGAACCCCGAGAAAACCCACGCACACGGTGTTTGTCCACCACAAAGTTCACTTGGCGGAGGCTGTGATCGAACCCGGGACCCCAAGCACCAGAGGTGAACGCTCTACCACTGAGCCACCGCGGCCCTAACGGTGCTATCGATACCTCATTCAGCAAATTCTGTTTATAGTCGTTAGGTTCTTCATAGAAGTTAAGAAACTTACAAAGATGCATGCGTTGCAGCACTGTCTATAACATTTTCCTCTTCTTTATCTTCGCTGCAGGAGGGCACGGTGGCTCAGTAATAGAGCACTTACCTTCGATGCGTGAAATCTCTGGTTCGATCTCCGACAAAGTTAGTTTGTACTGGACAACATAGTGTCCGTGGGTTTTCTCGGGGTACTCTGCTTTTCTCCCACTTTTTCATTCTACCAATTCTTCCATCATCATTTACTTACTTTCATCATCGTCTCCCTTAGCCTGAAGGGTATAATAGTGGAACTTTAAACTGAGAGATTTCATTTTATTTTATCTTCGTCGCAGTTTACAAATAATTGTTTAGAACTAATTGATTTTCTTGACCATAGTTTGAAATGAACAAATATAAAAGCAGTGGATATCCATAAGGTTATAGTATGCCTCACTGAAAAGAAGGCTATCTGAAAAGAATTGTGTGAGAATTGATGTATTTGTGTATTCCTAAATTAAATGAGTACATCCCAGTAACTATCTGAGAACCATGAGGTCCCACGTTCGATCCTGGTGAGAGAGTATCCAACGCACTACAGTACTTCAAATCCCACTTCAAAACTGTAGCTCTCGTTCTACAGGCGGGGGTAATTTTGTCACCGTAAATGACCGGCACCTTTTAGGACATAATGCAATGAACAGAAGGAAACCGTACAAAATATAACTCGTAACAGTACCATAAGTATTATACATGTTCGTTTAAATTTATCATCTTAATTGGTTGTCAGGTGTGTGGAGCTATCGAGAAGCGAAACCTGGATAATGGACGGAAACTTTTGAATAGCTCCTAACAAATATTTCCGTTTTTGTCATTCGGGTTCTGAAAGGTGTTGTTTCCATTAATTACTACGGTTTGCCTTCTAATGCAGAGCAAGACACGATATTCGTTTGAAAAACTGTTACATGCGGTGGTGCAGCAACAGTGCAGTAAAATTGATGGATATCCGGAACCTGCATCTGTGGTTATATTTTAAGATAGCACCAATGCAGGCTGTAAAAGCAACTTTTGGAAATTCAACTTGTGTACAGGGTTGCGTTTTTCACTTAATTCTGTCAACGTGGAGGAAGTTCAGAGAGCTTGGACTCATCGAACTGTTCAGAAAAGACAAGAATTTTTTTGTCTATTTGTGGGAAAGTGAACGAATTGGCATTTTTTTCCTACAACACGTGTGTATCGAGGAGTTCAAATTCTCAAAAGAAATGCTTTGGAAGAAAAGCTTAAACTTTTCGGCTACTTTGATAGTACTTACTTGTCTGGTATGTACGTCCTGTTAGAGCTCATGGGTCAGATAATATTCTCTTTCGCAGTGTGCCTGCTGTATGTATATCCCCCAGACACCCAGAACATTCACCAAACTACCCTTAACAACAATCCTAGGACGAACAATATTTGTAAATCGTGGAACCACAAGTTTCATCATCTTGTAGGAATGTTCCATCCACCCAAGACTAATAAGCGGTTAGCGTATGCGCCTTTGACGTGGGAGACCCGGGTTCGATTTCCGGCGGGAGCTCATGTGGTTCGGATTCCACGTTAATCGGTAGGTCCCGTCTCATATAGCCTTGCTGCTGAAAGGGGGGTTAAATTCAAAATCAGCTCAACTCAACCATGCAAGATTGAGTGTTTCAAACGTTGGGGAAGCTACTCCAGGCCTTGTGTTTAACGTATAACACAGAAGCTAAAAGTTCGCAAAATTTCATGCTTGATGTTTCTTACCATGCCATGGACAGTAGGAAATGAACACGTAAAACACTTTTTATCCTGTTATATTGTTTATTTTCTGTTCAGAAATTGTTTCAGCACAACCTAACATTTGTACCGTGTTATGCAAAAATGAACTAAGCGCCAAACTGTGAAAATTCAAGTAAATGCGACGATTTGTTCCTGATAAGCATTAGAACGGTTTGCACAATCGAAAAGAGAGGAAAACCAACACCTCCCCCCCCCCAAAAAAAAAATTCACTTTTGATTACGGCTACATTAATGCTGGACATCAACCTTTATACGTAATTTTCTTAAAAGTATAAAAGTGGCGCTTAGTTCGTTTTCGCAGGACACTGTACATTTGTAAATAATAAGTTAGAAACCCATTAGAGAGCCACTTTTGTCCGCGCAGACACCGACAACTGAATTGCTTTCGTTTTGATTCAGATAAGCTAAGCTCTTTCGGTGGTTTCGATTCTCTTCATAGTTCAGCTGTAAATGTGACGATGACCGTGACAAAATTTACGATGTGCTAGTATAAATGTAAGAATTTTCCACGGGATAATATAGGTGACAAAATTTCCGGTGGTAGTTCCTCGTTCTACATTGCCTTGCTTCTGGCAAAGGAAGTAATGCAAATCAATCACTCAATAATCAAAGGGAGCAGCTGTGATCATAAATTGGTCTGCCATTATCTATTATTTACATCTTTGTTACGATAAACCGTGATAAACTGTGGTTTTGTGGTTAGAATCGAACTCGGAACGTCTTTATTTCTATGGACCTTTTCCTTATCACTTCGCGTTTGGGTTTTGAGTGGAATGTTCCCACTTTGGCATTCAGTTGTAAAGTTTAATGTTAAAGCCCATTCTGAAGCTTCGAAATATTTACAGCAAAGACTTTTAAATACGTTATCAACTTGTTTGTTCACTATCTACAAGGTCGAAGTCTTCTTGTTTTTCAACCCAGATGTCTTGTTTGTGGTGTTCAGTACGTAATAACGATATCGATATGCGTAGTAAGTTTCTTTCTAAGGGTCACAACATGTTTGATTCGTATTTATCATTTATATATCAGCAATGGTCATGGTCATATTCTGGTGTAGTTATAGGAATTCTATTGAGTGTATATATCGTAGTCAGTAGGCAAAATGTTGAGCTCTCCTCTCAGTAGACTCAAGTTTTGAAAAAAAAATAATAATAATAATTGTAGTTTAATTCGAAGAGCATGGACAGAGTAGCAGAAAATCTCTTAAATTTTTTCTTCACGTATTCTCTCTTTCCGCTCGTGGTTTGATAGTACGGCATCTCGGAAGCTAACATTTTCTGTTCTTCGAACCTGTACTGTTGTCATGTAATTTGGCTTTTTACATATTGTTGGATCAACTTCTTCAGAAATATAACTATAATAAGATTGTGTGTGTTTTACTATTTCTTTATTGAATATTTGGACTCAACCCCGTAAACAGATACGTACCTCTTTGTACTTTTCTCTTCCATCCAAATTTTCAGTGAATGTCCAAATTCCTCTTGCGTCAGATGGCAGGTTTTCTTAAAAATTGGCAGTTTGATAGATTTGCAGAATCCTGTACTTTTGACGTCTGGAAAATTTATGTAAATAAACGGCATTATCTGTTTCTAAATAAATATTCACGTTCGAACTTCAAACAGCGTCAGTGTTAGTAGTAAAAATACGAATAGATAATATTTTAAGTAAAGATTCGGATCCAAGACTCCGCGCTCTAACTTGAAATTTAATTATCATGTGTATTTTGTGTTTGAAACCTGTTTACTTTCAATGCCACTAATCATTTAGAACCAACAGGTCACTCGGTACCGGTAATTTGATTTTAAATTTCTTTTTTCATGGCTTTTAATTCCTCGCACATAATACGTTTATGAAGCAATCTACCAACTCTCTTTAGCGTAAAAGGAGCTTAGAAAGAAAATATTGTTTCAAAATCTAGAGTGGAATTTAGTTTTCTTGGTTTTTAAAGCCAGAGGATCCCCTTCTGTTTAATAATTTTCTGATGATACTTTTTTGTAGTACAGATGGCGCCAGTCGTAAGAGGCTAAATGGTACTTTAAGTGGAGTCTTAATTTGAGGACTGATGCCTTCTGTGTGGCATGATAAACATCAACAGTTCGAGCGAGATCTTTTTTGGAGCAGTGAACATGTAAGAATGGATTGAGGAATGAAATCCCATTGATTTGTGCTGTGATTCATCGTCGTGTGAACGTAGAGAGAAATGAATGGAAGATCTCCTGTCAGAGTAGTAGCATTGCCTTTGGCGATTCTTCAGGAGTTAATGACAGGAATGACCTACACAGACTTAGGGAAACAGGTTTGTGGATGAAGAGCGAGAAAGTGATTTTTTATCACAGCTGGAGAAGCTAATAAGATTGTTATAACGAGCTGCTTTGTTGCTACGTGGGAAAGTTGATTTCAGCCTTCAGTCAATTCGAGACGTAAAACCACGTTATTAATATAGGAGAAGGGAACCCTTATACAGAATCCTTGAGGCAGTGAGTACCAGCTCAACGTAAACCCATACGAAAATTTCATCTAAATGTTTTAGGATTTTCTTAAGGGTCTTCACTACAGCGGAATTAAACTACCGCTAATTTTAGTTTTTCTGTAATATCTTCAAAACAAATAAAAATTTTCGAAAAGCGGAAACGTAGTGAACTAGACAATGCGATTTTGCATGTGATACCTTTACTATAATTCACCTATCTGCTTTTGATATTCCACTATTTACAAAATCCACATCTACAGTTGCAAATCGAAAGCAGATAGTGAGTTGTGATAAAGGTATCACATGCAAAAACGTATCGTCTAATTCACTACGTTTCTGCTTTTCGAATATTTTTATTTGTTTTGAAGATATTACAGAAAAACTCTTAAAATTAGCGGTAGTTTAATTTCGCTGCAGTGAAGACTCTTAAGAGTATTCAAGCTTGATAAAGTATACAAACAGCTTATTCACTCACTCCATTGTTTTTCTGTTTTGAAGATTAGTACCTCAAGGGAAAGGAAAAGATATTAGTTTTTGCCTGATTCTTTATGGTTATGATTTGAATTGAGCAAAGTGCAACTATGGTTATTTCTTGTTCCAAGAGTCTCCAGCCACCAAATAGAAAAACCTAAAACGTGATTTTCAGTTTATTCAAAGGTTGATCCTCAATTAATCCCACCTCAGGGTATGGCCTTGACCAAAACATGTTCTTGGTTAAATTATACTTCTTATACAAATTTTGATTACTGTCTAATTAAGTGTTTAAGCTATTTTTCCCCTGAACTTCCTAGAATTTCGCTTTACGTCACAACCTTGCTTGTGGTACCCATACTTATTCGGAGTCCAATTTTTTTATGCGTCTGCGCCTTAGCTGATATTAATGATTTAAAAGGAATTATTTGTTTATCGTATTGACAGCATGTGATTGTTAGGTGTCTTCACTGACCCCGTACTGCTTCTATATAATATACTAAAACAACTAATTTCTCATACACTATCATCAACTCAACCCAATCATGTAACTTAGTATTCAGAGGTTCGATTCCCGGTGGGGGCACTCGGTCAAAAAGTGTAAGAAGCTTTTTCCGGCCAGCAATCCTAAATAAGGTTTTCTGGGTTTCACTCATTCACACCAGGCAAATGTCGGAATGGTACCTAACTTATAGGTCCCAGCTCGCTTCCTTCCTTCCCTTTCCTCGGATAATGTGCTCGCCAAGGGACGTCATCCCTCTTACGTGACGGACTAAATAGCCATAGATAGATGCCGAAAGCCCAGAGATCTAAATCCTGAATCCTTAGTATTCATAGAGAAAATACAATAGGTTGCAATCTTATCTCCTGTGTAACCGGCATTCCAACCTTATGTTTAAGAATAATTTATAGTTTTGTGTCACCACCTTTGTGTGCCACCACCCTCTCAATCATAACACAGTTTCCATCGATTGTGATGTACTGATGTCAGAAGAAGCTAGTGTAAAGTAGAAGAAACAACTCTAAGTGGTTGTGAATTTCGATAGGTCCTGCAAAAATCTTTTTGAACATGCAAAAAAGGACGTCTGATAAGAGATGCAAAGTCTTCATTAGAGGGTAACAAAGATGTAATAAAAACTCTCACTCACTCTATGGCGTATGGAACCCGGAGATTCAATGTCGTGTTCACAAAATCTCTCCATTGACTTCTGTCCTTAGCAAACTGAATCCAGTTTCTACTTTGGATTCCTATTTCCGTGAGATCTATCTTAATATTATTCTCCTATCTGCGTCTAGGTCTTCTTAATAAGTCGTTTTCCGATTGGACTTCCAGTTAGAACTAAAAGGCTTCCTACTTTCTCCCATTCTGGCTGCATGACCTGCCCACCTGAGCCTCCTAGATTTGATGAAGTTGTAATACACTTTGTTAATTGGATTTGAATTGAGCTTCCCTTTCAGTATCGAGGCTGTCTGAGACGAAGATCTACAAGTTAACGTGGGATCCGAACCACATGAAATCCCACTGGGAGTTATAATATACTTTTTGTGTTGCATTTTAAATGAAACTGCCCTAGTTTTCAATTTGTTATTCTGCGTTACTATGTAAAAACACATGTGTGTTTGTTATAGTACATTCTGAATATTACATATGTTTCTGTTTCCTCCCCCCGAAAAAATCGTAAAACGTTTTCTTTTTCATCTGAAAAAAACTGGCAACCCTGCTCTAAAAGCAAAATTCGTAGGGTGCTTAGCAGTTCTTTCTTTCAGGGTGTCCAATCTTTCCCTACAAGAATTTGGGCGCAACCACCCAAATTTTTACCATTTTATCCGCCAGATATATCTTTCTCCCCCTAAATTTACCATTCTTCAGTTTGATTCAATGAAAAATTGCCCCCTCCCCTCCAAAAAAAAAATCTTTTGGGCACAATTTGCTAGCAAAAGCCCTCTCGTGGGAACTACATTTAATAAAATTGTTTCCTTATTATTATATTGCAATTATATTTCACATTCATGTTGGTCTGGATGCGGATTTAGATTATAGTCTGCTGTATGGTTAATAATAGAGTGCATTTATCAGACATGTGCAGTATCTTGAGTAGTTAGTTGCTAAGTAATTTGATTCTTGGTGGGAGTTCATGTGTTTCCTTTCTCACGTTAGTTACTGTAAGTCTACGTCTAAATATGGCTCAGTGAAAAGACGCAAGTGGTTTTTAATGTGTTTCGTAATAATTTATAAGAATTAGAAACTATTATGTGTTTCTATTTTTTTTTTTTTTTTTTTTTTTTAATCTAATTTAATATAAGCACAAACACCGGCGTTTGTGTAGAGGATTAGAATATTTTCATCACTGACTGAACCCGTTCCACTACGCACATGCTGCAGCCTTCTGACGTTTATATAGACATTCAGTGACCATCAGTTAGTGACCTCCAGAGGTCTCAGTATGTTTGTTGATCTCGCGGTAAAAGTGCGCATCAGTTTCAATGGAAATATTATGTAAGCGGCACGTGCTATGTTAAATGTGACGTACGGGTGTGTGGACATTAGAAAAAAAATGTAGTGGTTGAACAAAGATGAAATTTAGCAATTAAAGGTTTAATTTTGCAGTTGTGCTTTAAAAGTTCTCCAGAAAGAACGGTCCAGTAAATATCGTTGTACAGCATATTTACAAAGTTAGGCCCGAAAAGGTCCGAGAAATATGATTGTATATTTAACAATTTACGGCCCGAACCCGGCCTGGGCCCAAGGTGATATGCTTTGTAGCCCTGAGTTCGGCCCGCGGGATCGGGCTGAGCCCATGCAGTCTTCTACTTTGATGCCAGGTGAGTGGGGCTGTTAATGCAGAATTGATGCTAATCTTTTTTTTTTTTTTTTTTAATTCATTTTGCAGTTGGAGTATTACTAGTTGTAGTATTAATTCAGATTCTATGAAGCGACGGGCTTTAAGGAACGCTGAAGTTCATTACCGCAGAAACAAAACCTACACAGTAAATCCGGAGTTTTATTAACGTTTCGAAGATTCTTGTTTATATTACTGTCTCATCGCTTTGGTCTACCGAAAGGTCCTCTCACCCCAGGATTTGCAGCTGTGATCCTTTACCTGCACCCACATCTTTTCAATTCATGTGGTATATGTCCTTTCAATCCAAATTGTGTTTTTCTCAACTGTTTTCGCAAAACCTCAGGTTTCTAATTTGCGCACCAGTGACTACTTTCACATCCAAACAATAAGACAGTCGGAATTACGCTTTTAATAAATATCTGCTTTTTAGGTCTCCAATATTGGTCGCGATACACTAAAATACTTTCTGCATTAAAAGCATGCATTCCCACCATTAACGATTTCCGCGTTGATTAAGTTCTTATTTATCATATTTGATTTGATTTGATTTGGTGTTTAGTTTCCCTTTCAGCGGATTCCCGGCGGGAGCTCATGTTAGTCAGTAGGTCCCGTCTCATATAGTCTCGCTCCTGAAAAGAACATTAAACTCAACTCCCTTTCAGTGGTGAGGCTATATGAGACGTCAACCAGCAACTTTAACGCAAAATCTATAATAAAACCTTCGACTTCCGTGCCAAGGTAAAAATGCAAACAATGTCACGCGGGAAGCTGTTTCGTATTTATCACTACTTGTGAGTGCTTGTACTTATTCACTTTCTCTGTATTATTATTATTATTATTATTATTATTATTTAACGTCTACAATTATACACGAAAGTTAAGGGAGACTGTGATGATGGTAATGAATGGAATGGTGAAGTGAAGAAAGTGGGAGAAAACGGGAAAACTTCGAGAAATCCCCGCTTACAGTGTTTCTCTACCACTAAAGATCGCTTGGTCGAATCTAGGGTCGAACCGGGATCGCATGTATTTAAGGTGAGCGCTGCCGCTGAACTAGAGACCTGCACGGGCCGAATTTTTCGGCCCGAGCCCAATCCAGCCCAAATGTACTAGGCCCGGCCCAGCCCGGGCCCGAAAAGTTTTGGAGATTTTCGGCCCGAGCCTGGCCCGTCCCGATAAGTTTTTTAAAATTCTTGGCCCAAGCCCGGCCCGGGCCCGATAAATTTTCGAAGTTTCATTTTCTAATATTTTTTCACGGGCACACTTCTTCAACATTTGCCTTTATTCTAATTATTATCGTTTAACGAATGTCGATAATCATTAAAGAATTACAATTAATCGGCCCCAGCCCAGCCCGACCTGAAGAGAAATCAGTGTCGGCCCGCCCAAGCCCGGTCCGCGGGCCGGGCCGTGCTTCGGGCCAGGCCCAGCCCGTGCAGGTCTCTATGCTGAACCACCGCGGCCCCATTCAGAATTGCATGTTCATATACACGTGCGACAGAATGGTCGAAATTTTGTTTGTCAGTTTGTTATTGTTGAAAACAGGTAGGATGCAAATCTTTGTCCAAGATTGTACCCTAATTGTTATTTTATGACGTGTGAGCTGTGAACGGATGCTTTGACGTAAATCCGCTTGCATATATTGATATGATCGATGAAAAAAGTATTTGCTAATCAGGTGACAGATGGTGGAGTTGAAAACAGAAGATATTGATTTGTTAGCCTAGTTGCTGATAGAATTAATACAATAAGCATCCGGCAAACACCATAAATTTAAAGTGACTGTTAATTTGACAAGAAAGAAAAATAAATGCCACCAGAAAGCGGGAGGGGTGACAAAGAAGCTTTTAAGAGAATATAGCAGGAAATGAATGGTCAGGGATAGTACAAGTTATTATTATTATTATTATTATTATTATTATTATTATTATTATTATTATTATTATTATTATTTTACAGAAACATTCAAAATTTTAACCTTCCCCGATATTCCTAATTCTAAGTGACAATAACATGATTTCATAACAATGTATTTCTACGTATTCGATTTTTTCTCAGTCTGATATGGATAATTGTCTCATTCTTTCATCTAGTCTGAGTGAATAGAGTACAGTTGATAAAACAAAACGTCAAGAAATTTTGGAGAACCAGAGTGTATATATTATAACTAGCATTGTATTAATTTAACTGGGGGAAAACTCCAGAAGAATTTCCGTCAAGATGTCTGATAGTATGGTGTGAATTGCGAAACGAAAATGTTAACCGTCCACGTCCACCGTTTAGTCATCCAACAGAGAAACTAGCCAACCATATATTTTCGTTGGATATACAATATGACTGGAAAAATACTTGAGAATTTTAAATATACAATATTTTGATCAAATAATTTGCTGTGCAAGATTTTACATATGTTGTAGCAGGCGCGCACTCATAATTTTTTGTTGAGATGGGTTCAAGTTTTGAAAAAATCCAGTACTACAAGCCACTATGTCTATGTACTATTGGACAAGTGTTATTCTGCACCCAAAAAGACAATTAGTAGTTGTAAAATACTTCCACCTATACCAGCGTTTCCCAACCGGTATGCCGTGAATGAGCCGCTGGTGTGCCGCGAGAAAATCGAAACTATTAATTCTATAGGAGTCAAATTGCAAGACAAAGGAAAAATGTATATTTGTATTTCACATTACTATGAACCTCTACTATGAATCTAATACTTTAAGTTACATACCGTGTTACTTTTCTGTGCATTTTTAATGTTGAAAAAAGTATTTGTTATCATTGTTATGACTATTATTGCTCCTTTATTGCTGCAGACTATTTCGTAACTTGAAATTTTAAAATATCATTCAATCCTTTCGACAAAGCAAACATGCATACAAATTACAAAAGAGATTTGTTTGTTCGTTCGTTATTTAGTGATCTTTCTTCTTAGTGAAAGGTTGGATACAGTTTTCGAAAAAGAAAGCTTAGTTTTAAAAATCTGAGTCCAATATTTCTTTAGAATTGTTTTCTATTTTGAATTAGAATGAAAAATAAGCATAATGATTTACCACGGGGAAAAACCAGTGATCGAGTTTTCTTCTCTGTGAGAAGATCAGTAATCACAGAAAAAATAACACCGTATTTTATATTTACAAATAATAATATCTATGAGTGTGCCGCAGGGTGAAAAATGTTGGGAAACGCTGACCTATACTTTCAGAAAAAATGATAGAACCAGGTTGTTTTTATAAGAGAGTGAGTACAGAAATAGTGTAAAATCAAATTTTCATGCTACATTTATATTTCTGTTGAACAAGTATAGTTTTATTAAGAAAGTGTACAAATGATGTTGGGCAGACCCAGTGAACCTTCCGTGGGTACGTCCCTGCGCTGAGGTTTTCACCATGCAAGTCTTACCTGTTCTGCTAGACATGATGAGCAAAGTTTCGTAACAGAGACCCAAGGAAAAAAGAAAAATGTTTACGCAGGATAATATAATTTATTGAAAACAACACTGAAAATTTTAGATTTTTGCAAAACTAAGCACTATTATGGTTCAAATGTTATGAAGGGGAATGTGATTAATTGAATCGTGAAATTGCTAATAATCAGGTTCAAAGTGGTATGAAATGATTATCAAAAGTAAAGTTAAATTCGTCAGTTAAATTCATGTTGCGGACAGTAGTTTGCCCATCACTGTACTTAGAGCGTAGTTTCCTCGTGGACTGTAGATGGAAACATGCTGAATGACTGGTTCTCTTCATTTATTATTCTGTGCTTCTAGTAAAGGCAGGCATTTTTTTTCTTTCTTGTAAATAATTTAGTACATTTTCCGGTACGTGTGTTGAAGTGATCTTTCTGTTGAACAGGGAACAGCATTTGTCGTAATGATTCTCCACTTTATCCCTTGATAATTTGCAACAAATGGTTTCCTATATCTTTTTGTTAGAAATCATGTCTCTTGGATCACTGTGGGAAAGATGTGAACGTTATTCTCGTTTTTTGTGTTCCAGTTGAAAAGGAAACTATTCACATTGATGCTGAAGGACGCGGAGGGAGGATACATTGAAATAGATGCTGGCTCAACAGATGAACAGACTGAACAGAAACCTTCTAAAGTCTTTACTTTGAAATGATAGTCTCTTACTTTCTAGTTTTATTTTATCCCGTACTTCCGTTCATTCTTGCAGCATTGAATGCCTGTTATTCCTTGTTGCGTGAATAGAAAATAATATTGATCAACCAAGCATTGGGATTTCCAAGGTTTACCAGTTCTTTTTCATTTTCACAATATTGTCCGTTTAGGTGTTTGGCAGCATCCTGGTGAGATGTGAAGAGCGAGTAAAGGGGGGGGGGGCAGAGTTGTTTCAGATAGTGCTGTTCAAATACTCGTTCTCACTCACTTGTTGACATTTTTAAATTCTTAGTTTGAAAATTTTCTGATTTTAGGAAGAGAAGTTTCATGTCAATTATTTTAGCTTTGTTCCAAGTCTGTCTAGAAACGGCGTCACTCAAGACACGATAATTTGGTTAAAGTATGTCAATACTTGTTACATTTAGGCTGCGATTATTAGAATATTTTAAAAATAGAAATACTCGTTCTTTGCACAGGAAGAGTAAGGTTATTGCAAAACAATTATATAAATTGAAAAATTTGCAACTTGCATTACAGGAAAATTTTGGGGCTGTCTGCCTCACATACACTGTGGTTTATTGTAGATGTTCCTACTGTGTAAATTTTGACTCCCTCATTCTTCCTAGAGTCGAAAATTAAATAAATAAATAAATAAATAAATAAATAAATAAATAAATAAATAAACGACTTCGTACGTGATTGAATCTGGTAAAGTCCTATCGTGTAGAAAATTTGGTGGCTCTAGCTGACTATTCGTTCTTTTTGTTATTTATTCTAATTAAAATGTAAAAGTGGGAGTATGTTGAGCGAGTCTGTCAAACTTAGATTTGCTTCACCAATCATTCAGCTAGTTAAACTGACTAGATGTGTTTTATCATAGTCATTATCTATCAATTACGAAACTGATATTGGTTTCTTCTGGGAGCTTCGTTTCGGATGCTCCAAGAGAAAATTATGATCGATCATTGAAATCTTTGTTAAATAATAGTTTATGATGCCTTTTCTTCGGATTTTTCGTCCTTCTTCATTCATTCTTGTGGGAAGCAAGTTGGGAAAGAAGACGTGGTAATGAATTCTGAAACGTATTACGTACTAAGTAAACCTTGTTTCGATATGCTTCATGGCTTTGTGATTGATGGTTTGCGTTGTGCCAACCTGTGCAATAGTCACTTGCAAGTTGTTGTTCCCTAGAAAGTACGTTGTATGTCACTGATTATTCTGAGATAACAGAGCTATTGTCGGTGTTCATGGTTGAAGAACTGAAGTTCCATCCGTGTTTACTATAGCTTTTTTACTTGGGAAGGGAAGGCGTGGCCTTTTGTACTGATAATAGTTAAAGAAAGAATAAGCAGAAAGTACAAGTGTCCATCTTGTCTAACACTCATATTCATGGCACACTTGTGCCACTGCAGATTATGTACTGTATATGTATTTTTTAATGCTATCAGTCTTTTACCTCACAATATCATCCCTGATTCAAATGAATATTTCGTGTTTGCAAATCTCTGCCATAATTCGTCCTCTTTACACTGGTCTTCGCTTTGTGGAAATCTATTGTAAAACTCGAAGTAGTACGAATATATTTCTACGATATACGATTGCGATGTAGCAGTAAACTCGATGAAACTTATTCTTGCGGTGTAGAATCCATCCATGTATATAATTATGATTCCATCCATGCATATAACTAGTAGAATGCCCGTTTTCGCACAGGGAAAGTGAGTTTCATTTTGGTCATAAAGAACATCAAAACTGTCACCAATCAATCGACATTAATATCGATCATTTTCAATTATTTTTACATGTCACTATCCCCCTTTAAGAGTACTAATGGGGACTGAGTTTGGATTTAAATGGCATCGAAAATGGCACTGTTCGTCTCAGTGAGCCCGAAAACTGTGGATTTGACACTTATATCGGTCATTTTCGATCACATATCTCCCTCCCTATTCTCAAAGTTCTATTCTGAATTTAGATTTAAACGGCCCTAGAATTTTGACCTCTGGGACTGCCTACACAATTTAATGCTGCAAACATTTGTTGCTTAAGTAGCAAGATAAATGTCGGAACTGATTCTGTATAAAACGTTACTTCACGTTTAATATACGCTTAGATGTAAAGTTTCTCCACTAGGGGTTAAAGTCGGGACTAAGTTTACAGAGACACTGTGTTCTAGGCATAACTCAGAAACCCTTACTTCTAATGAGTATGAAAAGGAAATATATTTTTAATTAGTATCCTCGACTTACCAAATGAAATAAACGGAATATAAAGGATGTCACGATTCTGTCAATTTCAAACAAAAATGAGCTGAATTGTGGAATACTCCATTCATTAAACTTAGCATTTCACATCCCTGACTGGAAGATTTTAAATTAAATTCCGTGGCTCAAATCTCTAAGGACTCATATTTGGTAAGATGGTGCGAGTTGATCTTAATGATCCGTGGTCATCTCAACACCTAACGCCATTCTTTCTACCTTCCTAACCAAGAGTTTGCTCTAGAAGTTTCACAATTGCTTCACAATGTTCTGCAACAACCAAAAACCGAATACAGAATCAGCATACTAAAAGCACGCGTAATAAATATTCGTTAGTTAAACCTAATTGATATTCGAAATTCGAAGATGACAGATGCGAGTGAGTGAATGTGATAACAAGCGGGTGATCCCGGGAGAAATTCACATTTCCGCTGTTATTGTCGACGAGCTTAACATGATATGGGCTTTGTACGAGAGGTGAGCTATCAACTGAAGTACAATACTCGGTAAATTGATGTCCGAGTGTGCCAATTAATCATGCTTTTCAGTATCATTAAATTCAACTTGATAAGGTAGACATTTTACTGCAGTCGAAATAATTCTTTTCCTTGTCCACTATTGGTAATAATTTGAGACTTGAATTTATCACATTAGTCGAAAGGAAAGTAAGAAATCCTAAAATATAAACTTAAAGTATGTTTTGTAGGAAATTGTATACGCCGGAGCGTGCATGCATCATGTAGATTTTTTCACGTGTTTCTGTGGTTGTGTATATGGAATTTATCCAGCAGGTTATGAGACGTGGCGAGAGCTTTTTTTCGACACAAATCAGTGTGATAGGGTTTTTGTGTGTCTATTAATAACCTGGTGAAATCAGTTTATCACTCTCGTTGTTATGTTGTGGAAAGAAAAAGTGTTTAAGTTGAATGTGAGCCAAGTGGAAATGAGCGCCAGAGAAAAATGAGCTGAAACTACTCCTTTGAGAGGAAACAACAGAACACAAACTCGCAGTGATTAATGGTTCACTGCTAGGACAAACCAGAAAAATACCTCACCCAAAACATGCTTTAATACCGTACTTTCACCCTTTTCCGGAAACTGTTATTTGGATTGTTCTATGCAATTGACCAAAACCAACAGTCTTAATGAGAGCATGTGCAGATGCTGGTTACCCATGGATTATCAAGGGTTTTAGCATCACATATTGTATAATTTGATACCAAGTTTTGTCTGTTTGGATTGTAAGAACGGAAACAGTGCAGTAGCCGTTCTCATAATGTTTCCAGTCTGCGATCTTTGATAGCATAAAGAAATATTGGTAAGAATTTTGATAACCTAAAGAAATCGTTGGTAAATTGGAGTTTAGCGAACTGTTTCAGTATCAAAGCTATGCGAGACGTGAACCTACAATTTAATGCGGCGAACCATCATAATGCATTCTAATTTGAATTCTCTCCCACCGGAAATTGAAACAAAGACCCCCGTGCACCAAAGGCACGCTTGCTAACTACTAGATCAGCAGGGAAGGCTATAAAGAAATCGTGGTAAGAACTTGGCTAACAAAGAAATGGTGGAAAAAACTTAGATAAGATAAAAGAGTGGGAAGAACTTAGATACTCGTAAGATAAAAAAAAATAGTGGGAAGAACTTGATGAGACAGTAGCAAGAACCTGATGAGAGATAGTAGAAATAAGTTTGATAACAAAGAAATAATGGGGAAAACTTTGAAACATAGTGATACCAAAGTGGTATGAACTTCGGTCACTAACGGAACATTACTGTTCAATTTATTGTAACAAGTATGAAGTGAAACAGAAGAATTGTGGAATTGAGAAAGAATAGTGAGGTGGAGTTTCAGAGGACCGACTGAATAGGACTGCATTCCTTCGTCAGAAGGTTTATCTATTATCTGTCTATACTGGTTGAAAAGATAGTACTGGTGAAATTTCAAGGAACACGGCATTTCTTAAATAAACAAATAAAGCAAACGTTTGAAGCGAGGCCTGTATAATTATTATTTCTGTATTTTGGGTCTAATTTTGATGCCGAAAATAATTTCAAACGTAATGTGAAATCTGCCTAAGTGCTCCAATACACAGTACGTTGACATTGTTGCTCTGTAGACTTACATGACGGTTGATTTTTGCGCTTTTTCTGTACCGGAGCTGTACGATACGTGGACCTACACTTTCCATGGAATCTCAATCACGTGAACTACAAACAATTGAAGCTTGGTGTCTCGTTTTGAAGACAAGTGCTGGTCGTTTAGTTACGAGAGTTTTCGTTCAGTATTTCAAGACAGCTGCGTTGCTAGACTCACAAAACGCGGAAACCTTACGCAAGATAAGAATAGACAACTTTATTCTCCGGTGGGAATCGTGCAGTAACATGAAAGCGCCTTTCTTTTTAAACATATAGCTTTTCTTTCTTTCTTTTTTTTTTTTTCATCCAGACAAGTTCAATGTTTTGATTTGAAATTATTCACGAAAAAAATAAAAGTAATAGAGCATTATGATATATAATATTAAGGTTTGCTGCATGAAACAATAATAATAATAATAATAATAATAATAATAATAATAATAATAATAATAATAATAATAATAATAATAATAATAATAATAATAATAATGAAAAAAATAAAAGAAAACTCCGATTTGTTTTTGTCCAAATTATACTTCCAAATGGACATTGTTACTTTTCATTAAATGCAACTTTGTATTCGAAACAGAAAACAGCATGTCATACAGTCTAACTATATTTTGTGATTCAGTGAAACTAGAACATGCGGATCTATTATTTTACATTAAATGCATTCATTCACTGTCGATAGTAAGTGTATTTTATTTTTGGATCAAAAGATCCAATATATTTCAATCAAAAATTTTCTTGTACGCTTTATATCTGGAGAACTACATATAGTGTAGCCAAACCCAAACTATCAGTTAATTCAGTATGATGTTCTTATTCAATAGAAAATACGATAACTACCTTTTTATACGATTTTTCAATCAAAAGATCCAATATATTTCAATCAAAAATTTTCTTGTAGGCCTTATATCTGGAGAACTACACATAGTGTAGCCAAACCAAAACTATCACTTAACTGAGTGTCATGTGTTTATCCGTAAAAAATATGAAAACTCTACTTAGGGGCTGTTCAAAAATTTTGTGATTCCTGATTCAGAAACTAATTATTGGCCATGATTGCAATCTATTGATCCAATTTTTTTGCATCATTCCTAAAATTCTTGTTTATTTCTTATTTATTTATTTATTTGTTTGTTTGTTAAATTGTTTTTTAATGAAGGACGAAAGAGGAACATAATATCCAAAGCATCACTGCAACAGGCCGCAGCTAACTGTGAATCAGTAGTCATTGGGATATACTAAACACGGCAGAAGATAACTTTTTTCCGCAACAATAAAATATAGTACAATATTTCAGTAAACGTGTACGGTCAAGGGGTCGGACCGTATACCGTACGAGATCAAATTATCGTATATATACGGTCTAGACCGTACGTCTCGCAACGCTTGAAGCAGGCGCGCATCCAGAAATATTTGGTGGGAGGGGTCAAATACTACAAAGCACTACGTCTGTTTAGTATTGAACTGGTGTTGTTCTGCACCCAACAAGGCGGTGAGTAATTGTAAATATTGGTACCTAGATTATATAGAAATAGATTGTTTTATAAGAAAGAGTAAAGATGAAGTGTAAGATAAATCTGTCATTCATCTGCTAAACAAGTATAAATTTATTAAGTGTGTGTATAAATGTATGTCGAGTTATGAAGTTAGGGTCCCCCGCGTGGCTGCGCCTCTGGCCTGTAGAGGAAAGTGATATGTCTGTGCGTATCGGGCAATGGTGCATTCCGTTTTTCATGCATTTTAGGCTGTTGCTTGGGTGTCACAAGAAACCTGGTTCATAGTAAAGTTTCGTTTTTTATTCACTCCAAATGAACTAATCGCGCTTCGTTAACCTGGTTTATGCCCTGCAGACTAGAGACAGATTCTAACAGACAAAAGTGAACGACAATAGTAGATGTGGTGGAATGAAGAGATTGGAAGAACTAGAAAACCCATTAACATCATGTCCACGACAAACTCATACGGTCTGCGATCGAACCAACGATTCTTCACATTAGAATCGAGTGATTTTATTTTTATCAAAATATATTTCGCCCCCAGAAAGCACAAAGGTCCTAAGCGCGAAAATTAAAATTTCTCAGGAGATGAATGAAAACTAATAAAACAATAATTCCGATTCTTTCTTCTAGAATTGTTTTCATTGCAGACCTTTCATATTGTTTCCTGCCACTTGTCTCTTTTCTGCACCACATTAAACATGAAATGGGTAGTCAGAATATGCACTTAATTGGAAATCAAGGAGAATGGCGCTTAGCACCTTTCTGCTTTCTGGGGACAATTTGTGGATGTGTTCCTAACAACATGAGTTTTAATATTAATAAATTTAGCGTCTAGAGTGATAATTATGGATGGATAAAGTCTTTGAAGTTTTATAATGTGAGGGAAGGTGTTGCATGCTGATATACAATATGTATAGTCACCAGAAGTATCTCCTTCCCCTGAGTGTTCTAATTCCATTCCTTGGTGTCCAGAACATGTGCAGTTGTGAAAACGCCTGGACAGATGCAACCCAACTTAGATGAAACTTTTCTCTACACTGACAGTAGTTGGTAGCACTGACCCAGGTGTTTATGCAGGTAAAATTGTAGAGTAGGTGACTAACGAAACAGTTCTCCATTTTAAGATGCATCTCTATGATTCGGAGCGTTCTCTCTGCAGTGAACACCATATATTAAAATCACCTACTTTAACAGTTTTACCCAGCTCAGTGCTACCAACTGCTGTCAGTTCCGAGAAAAGTTTCATATAAAAGTTGGGTTGCATCTGTCCATGCGTTTTCACAACTGCAAAAGGGTAAGGAAAAAAAAAAAAAAACAACAAGAAATGTCCATGTCCATGCTTTATCGGGTGCTATGTCCTATCTGTTTGTGACTCTTGGTACTATTTGACTGTATATGCCATGCATGCGTAGATGTAGAAATATCCATTGTAAAAAGGGCAAAAAATTTGACTAACCCTATTCTTTTTACGCGCTTTTCAATATTAAAACGCAGTTTTCTCGAAAATGCAATTTAGTGACATTCCTTCTTTTTTCCCCTTACCCTTCAATGATCTGGACAACAAGGAATGGAATTAGAGCACTCAGGGAGGATGATTGTGGTGGTGCTTTACAGGCTATTGAAATAATATGGACAATTTACCAAGTGGAAGCTGGAACTGCACTATAGAATATGACATACGGTATTATGATTTGATAAGCTAATTGTTAAAAGCTGCGAAATTTCTGCAATGTTTTTATTATTGGTGATCTTTGTAAGCTAAGGAAGAGCTTAATGTTTACTGTGTAGTTCAATCACCCTATTACTAAAGCTGTTGGAAGTTAAAAGAAGATTTGCTCCAAGTGTTTTGACTGTCTTCCGTTTTGTAGTCAGTGAAGTGAATAAAGATGTCAGTTGTATATGCTGCAGCCAAATGTTTGCTTTTCCTGGGTCTTCGTTTGCCGATAAATTATTGGAGATAGATATCTGGCAGATGGTTGGTTCTTTTCTCATATTTGTTTTCTGTCTCGCGCGTAGTTGATCAGCGTTTTCGTTTCTCAGTGTTATTATTCTGTATATTGATTCGGCTTTCTACCGTTTGTGTTGCATTCTATTTTCTAAATCTATTTTGATCATTATTAGCATCACAAATAATGCAGCTTACAAGATTGTAATGTTATTACGTCTGTTCGTTACTCCACATAACTCTTGAGCTAAATAGAATATTTGAATCCACGGGCGTCTCTGGCGGGAGAGGGACGAGGGGTACTGAAGTACAAAATATTCAATATTTCATTCTAATTTAATTTATTTACTAACGACAGAATATCATATAAATAATATATTTATTTGGAATATAATATTCAGGCTGTGAAACGATTGTAATAGTTCTTGATATACCTTAGGGTGTAAGTGAAGGTAAGCAGAAAGGTAACAAATGGAATCGAAGTTAATAAACAGGTTGGACTAGGTAGTATCATTTAAAATCAGTTTCTTTGATGCCCTCCCCCAAATTTTACATGCCTGAGACGCCAGTGTTTGAATCTTCAGACAGAGCGAGTTCGTTAGTAGTCAATTCGTTAATATCGGAATCGGTAACGGTGGCTTTAACCATGTCTATCCATATCTCGTTTTCTGCAATTGAAACTGTGTATAATTGTGGAATTCTAGAAGTTACACATCACGCCGTTAGATGGAAGTAGACACCCTCCAACAGTTGACATCTACCGGACAAAATTGGAACTTATACTGGTGATTCTTTTCTGTTGTTTTATTTTTTTCTTTTTGGGGCACAGTACTTCTGGTACGTGGGATCCCTGGTTCGATCACCGCCAAATAAATTGTGGACGACAACATTGTGTCCGTAAGCTTTCTCGGTGGTACTCCAGTTTCCTCCAACTTTGTCATTCCACCAATTCTTCCATCATCATTCATTTGCCTTAATCATCGTCTTCCTTAGCGTAAAGGACATAATCGTGGGACGTTAAACTGAAATATTTATTTTTTTTTCTTTTCATAGATATTTACGGTTCGTTTGACATCTTTATCTAGATTTGTCGTAGTGATGATTAAAGAAATAAACTCAAGCCATAAGAATAAATCCTAAGGATTACGACCGGTCAAAATGTTTATTTGGGCGATGTAGCTATGATTCTCTAGACTGAAATTCGCTGCATCTTAATTCACTTAGCTGAGCAGTACAGAATTCTTAGCTCTACCAGGAATCAGATCCGGAATGTTCTGTATCGCAGAAATAATTGGTTTATCTGTGATTGCCAGTGATGCTGTTTGGGACGAGACTTCCAGTTTAAAGTGGGATATTAAACGATTGTAGTTCGTTAGACGCTTTCCTGCCGGAAATCGATCCTGGGTTCTCATACACACAAAAGGCATGAGTGCCAGCCACTAGACCAGTGGTTCCCAACCGGGAGAACGTGAGCAGCAAGCAAGTGGACGGACGCTACTAATAAACTAAATTCTTAATTACAAATAAATGTATTCGTAATTACGGATGTTGTAGTAAAGACGCACCTCAGTGATATACAGAAGACTTGCTGCCAATAAATATAAATTGTTGATGATTTATTATTATTATTATTATTATTATTATTATTATTATTATTATTATTATTATTATTATTATTATTATTATTATTTGATAATTCAGTGTTGTATCTGAAATCGAAGGAGGAGACCAAACAAATTGTGACCAACGCGGGCTGAAAGGGTGAAGTATGCAGGGTTTCCGAGGTGAACACCAAACAAAGATGATGATTAGAAACCACTGCTCTAGACCAATGACGAGGGCTTTATTTGGTTCAACTCACACTCGCTTCGACTCGGGCTTTGTCTGATTTCTGTTGGCTAATAGCGTTCATGCTCAAACGTGCTTGCGTTTAGTTATTGAACGCTCAAGAGCTAGGCTCGCAAGTTAGAACATCTGTTGATCGTAATTAGCCCTCTGGACACTCTACCACAACTTATTTGGGTTTTGAAGTATCGTAATGCACTCTATCACAGCTTTTCAAATTCGTGTAAGCTGTTCATTGGTTTGATTGTTTGTTAAATAAAATAACTAGTGTATTTGTTCATCCTTCAGGGGGCGCGGTGGCTCAGTAGAGCGTTCACCTCCAGTGCTTGGGGTCCCTGGTTCGATCCCAGCGCGCGCCGTTTGGACTTTGTGGTGGACAAACACTGTGCTCGTGGGTTTTCTCGGGTTCTCCCGTTTCCTCCCACTTTCTTCATTCCACCATTTCATTCATTTCTCCTCATCACCGTCTCCTTTAGCCTAACCGGCATAACCGTGGGACGTAAAACTAAAGATTTAATTTCATTTTTGTTCATCCTTCAGCAAAAAGTTGTTCCACAATGGTGACAATACATCTCATAACATGGAAAGAGACTGTTCTTTGCTGAGATCACAAATCACGGTCGTTTGAAATAATTTAATGTTTTCTCTGTTCGTTGCAAAACATGACTGTAATAAGTGAAAACTAAGTGAAAGTAATCACGCAACATAATCGAAGCAATAAACTGATAATATTTTAGTTCCCAATTATTATTTTCTGAGTTGTAGATGCGGAGATAAAGACTCTTTGAGAATGTTATGCAATTTAAGTCATTATTTTTTCCCGTTTCAGATTAACGATAAAATTACGGAAAAATCGTTAAAAAAAGTTGGTTGCGTTATTACATATTTTATGCTTTTGACGGTAACACAGAAATCCACATAGCTTAACTTCGTGCCAATTTATTAGTTTTGTTACAATTTGTTATAATTCGGTCGCATTTCCTGACATGTGTTCTGTAACAGTCATTAGAAATTAATCAGGTGAAATTAGTTCTACTAAATTTACTTATCAAAGTTTAGTACATGTCTGCTCCGGGGGTGGAGCGACGGGGAAATTGCCTTCCACTGGATTTTCAAAGGGGTCCATTTCATCAAAATACTGGCAAAACAGATCTGCTTAGTGACATCTAGTATTTATTAAATCTGTATTAAGCATTATTAGTCTATTTAATGTAATTAGTAAAGTTATGCAATGAGCGTAAATAATTGTAGTTTTATATGAAGTAGTAGTACCATCAAGGTATATATATATATATATATATATATATATATATATATATATATATATATATCACTGTCTGCGCGTCGGTCATTTGATCTTCTTGAAAAAAAAACTGCTGGTTTCCTTGTTTATGCATACCCATTTTTAAAGACAAAATTCACTTGCAGCCTGCGAAAACGTTATACGAGGTATGTTGAAAAAGTATCGAACTTTTGTTTGGCAAAAATACATTTATTGATTTGGAAATACGAAACATTAATCCCCTTCAAAGTAGTCTCCTTGGTAATGTGCACACTTCTCCCAGCGCTCCCGCCATTGTTGTAAACACTTCTGGAACGCAGTTTTTAGAATGATGAGCAACCGTACTATCGCATTCCGTAAGATGTCTTCTCTGGAATTAAATCGGGTCCCTTGTAGTGGTATTTTCAGCTTGGGGAATTAACCGAGTCACATGGAGTCATGTTGGATGAGTAGGAAGCCTGATGACGCACAGGAATGTTGTGTTTAGCGATGAAAACCTGAATCAAATTTCGCGGACACTCTTCCTCATGCCCAAATTCTCGTTCAAAATTGAATGTACCCATGCAATTGAATAGTTTCCGCGCAAGTTCGCTCGGGTATCTCCAAGTTGTGAGCTAAATCTGATGTAATGTCGCTGGTCAAGTTTCTCTGTCATTTTACAAAAAGCTGAAATCCGAAGACCGCTAACTACACGTCTTCGCTCGTTGGCTGACTACCAGGGACTGACGCTTTCTGTGGGCGGGAAAAAATATTCACGACTGCGCATGAGTGTCCCCTCTACATCTACATTGAAGAAAGTCTCCTGCGCTTCATTGGTTTGCGCGGGAAAAAATAAGGTTCGATACTCTTTGAACACACCTCGTATACCTTAAACAGCAAACTATAAAAATGACAAAGAAGTCGACCGGAATCCGTTAAAAGTATAAACCCAACATTCACGTGAGCGTAGCTGTATGGTTAGCATGTGTCCGCTTTAGAATCCGGGTTGAATTCCCGCTGATAGCTCATGTGTAAATCTACGTCTCGTATAGGTGCTGTAATGAAGAGGGACGCTTAAATTTCATACTAAACCAGCTTCTGATGGAAACTTTCTTTAAACAAGAGCCACGCTGGCTCAGTAGTTGAGCGTTCACGTTTGGTGCGTGAGGTCCCTCGTTCGATCCCAGCTTGTACCACGTGAGGTTTGTGGTGGACAAACACCGTGTGGGCGGTTCTCAGGATTCTTCCGTTTCCTCTACTTTAATCATCCCATCATTTCATATATTTCTCATCACCACTGTCTCCTTTAGCCTGGACGGGGGCCGCGGTGGCTCAGTGGTAGAGCGTTCACCTCTGGTGCTGGGGGTCTCGGGTTCAAACCCTGCTCCCGCCAAGTGAACTTTGTGGTGGACAAACACCGTGTGCGTGGGTTTTCTCGGGGCTCCCCCGTTTCCTCCCACTTTCTTCATTCCACCATTTCATTCATTACTCATTATCACAGTCTCCTTGAGCCTAACCGGCATAACCGTGGGACGTAAAACGCAAAATTTCATTTCATTTTCTTTAGCCTGGACGGCATAACCGTGATAAATAAAACTAAAAGACTTCATTGATTTTTTTTTTCTTTAAACAGGTCGAAATAACTGATTGGAGAATTTACCAACTCCCCGTCAACATGATTACAATATACCCGTAACTAGGGATGGTCCTAGCAGCATTTTATTGATGAAATTGGCTGAAATAATGCACGTTAGAAATGTAAAGTAAAATGTCAGTTGGAGCGAATGTGAATGTTTTCTGCTTGCTCTTATGCTGGTAGTATTTAGCCAAACGGGAGCCTAATCATTGTATATGACGTGCAATGCAGATGAGAGCAAAATCTGCTATAGCCAGTCAGCATAATTACTTTTTTTTTTTTTTTTCTCAAGAGGAAGTGAGAAGGATCCACGGATGTAGGCTTCCTGACGATCACGTGTTATTCACTAACCGACCTCGTTTTAAAAACTTTACGCCGTCACTGCTTCAGATGTTATCTTCACACATTGCCGCTGTGTGGAAATATCAGCGAAAAATACGATAAGATGGGTTTGTTTGGATGATACACCCACGCTGAGCGATTTAATGAAAATGCCTTCTGAAAGCAATGTTTGCATTTAAGCAGCCACTTTTATCTTGCTGTTGGTGAAATTACAGTTAACTTTTTTAAATGATTATGTACAGTTTTGTTCAAAAAGTTTCCCGATTTAAAAAAAAATGTACTAGTACTCATGAGCGGAAGTAATTAAATTATTCAATACTATTAGCGTTAGGAAAAAAAGATTAGATTACACCAATCGATATGTATCATGGAGTTGAACAAAATGATCTCGATGCCAGTGGCGTCATTTTAGACTTTGGATGGGGGTGCCAAGAGCACCACCAACATAAGAATTTTAAGTTTTGTACTAATATACTAGTAGAAAATCGACTAAAGTATTTGTATTCCTTAAACTCTGGAGGGCAATTGCTCCCTCCTGTCCTCCCTAAATGACGCCCCTGCTCGATGCGTAGTGTTTTTGAAAAATAGAGAAAAACTTTTTTTTTATTTTGTAAACTTTAAAATGAATGCTGTACGGTAACCACGCCACCTTTTGAAGATAAAAGTATTCCCTCAACTAGCAAAAAGACTACAGAATGTGGTTAATGTGAGAGAGGCCAAAATGGTGATTATTAGCCTTAAATCAACGAACTTAAAAAGTTCGTTACTAAATTCTCTCTCTCTGTCTGTTATTTGCGATTTTTTTTTTCCAATTTTAAACCCTGCATTCGATAGAGCATCAAAAACTATGAGAGAAAGTGATTAAAATTTTCGCGTCACTAGTACCGTTCCCGAGATATTGGCCAAACAATGGCTCACTTCCAGAGATTTAAGGAGCCAAATCTCGGGAACCGTAAGTCACACAAAGATCATATTGGTGCTGATCAATACCTAAGAGGATGGTGAATATTTTGGTACCAAATAGTAACCGATGGCCACTGATTACCTGTCTACTGGCCAACTAGTCACCGTTCCCCAGATAATGGCCAAAAAAGTTCGAATTTCTAGATATTTAAGCAGCTATATCTCGAGAACTGTAAGTCATAGAGATTTTTTTTTTTTTTTTTTGAGAAAGAGGTGCTGGTCCCGATTGAAAGATTTACTTTTATATCTAGGAACAATGACAGTTATCCTTCCCGCTCTCTCTCTCTCCATTCTTTTTAAGTTTGTTCTGGCAATGCTCTTGAAGTATTCTCAACTGGTTTTAATTTTCCTTTAACGATATTATTTTTTTTAGGGAATCCTAAACTCAAACTGAAATCAAAATCAAGGCTAGGATAGCAGATATTAGAGACAGAGATTTGTCTGACATGTAGCGAGAAATTGAGTATACTTTGTATATTGCCTACCCATGTTGAAATAAAGGATTAAGGCAACAAGGTGTATAATAGTTGGGGATACTTTTAAAAAAACACACCAGATGTCTCTGCCTAACAGCTGCAAAAGAATTTATGCTCACTCGGTATTGTAACATTTATCGGTAATGTAAGAACTTAAATTCCGTAGCAGTTGTATGATTAGATTTCGTGAAAATCATTGGATTATGTGACAATAACCACACACAATGGCTTGAATTGAAAGTGTACTTCAACAGTGGAGTTGTATTTTAATCTTATCAAGGCAGCCTACATTCTACATTCTTTAGATAATCTTTGGATTTCTTTCGACATGCTTTGTTGAAGATTGTAATATTTATTGTACGTGCTGTCTTTAACCTGTAATACCAGCATTGACATTTATTTCCTGGCTCTGTTATTGATTAGTTTGATAAATGCACACTGAGCATGTACTAACATATGATTAGTTGTGTTTTGATTGAAATCAAAATATTCTATATAATGGTTTTGTGGGGATCAAACTAATTTTAAACACTCCGATAATTCACCAAATAAGCGAATACAAATTGTATTTCCATTGATGTAAAAGTGATTACTACTACTACGTTGTTTTTAGTGTTCCACGTTCTTCAAATGTTTCCTTTATTACCCTCTGATGATTCAGGGCAATCAGAGAATGATTAACATTTAAAATAAATAAATAAAGGAAAAGAAAGTTACACTGTGGCGTTATAAATCTATACAGATGCCAAGCAATTAATTCGGCTGCTGGCGCTCCTTCACTATTCCTCATGTGCAAAGGAGAATTTAAGGGGGGGGGGAGGATCGGTGGCCTAGTGGTAGAGCGCTGCTTGTTTAAAGTTGCCATCCCAGCTAGGTTGTCATGTACTCACTGATATCGCCGGATTATATAAGGGCTGAAAGAAAAGACTGTAAAGAGACCTGCAATCACAGACAAGAATGAGGCAATGATGTTATATTGGTAAAGAGCCTACGAAAAACGTAGGCTTAGTGGATGGGCCGCACTATCGAGTGCCCATATTATTGATAGTCTACTGTATTTAAGAAGAAAATGATTAATTGATTGGTGGAATAATAGGAACATGAACACTTTCAGATTAAGAAAATTGCATACAATGTGGTACATAATTGCAGGTTGGGTTTCCCAATATACAAGTACATAGAATATGATTTTTCCGTCATGGGGTAATGATCTTGGAGCTTCAGATGATGCACCGTCCCGAACCAGACTGTCATTTCCCCTTGTTAATATTTGCAACAGTCCTTCAGAGTAGATATGAAGGCGCATTCTACATCCTACGGATCGTGAGTCTTAGTATTCCTGAAGTCTTAACGTCAGTCTTGAGCATCTTATCCTTTCGTCCACTCATTGTCCTGTACCTCCGTCTCCGCAGTTTATAACTAACCTACACAATGCTTAAAAGACTTCTTAATTAGCTGATGTAATAACCGTTTAAAAAAATATATTGTATTACGTTTAAAACAAAAGGAACTTTTACATGTTTTTATTACATTTTGAACTGCTGCATTTATACATCATTACTGCCTTCCTTGCATGCGTATCTAAAAGCTAGTGCAAGCCTTTTCGTGATACCATTAACATTCGAGTGATTGAATTATACTGATAATATACTGGAGACACGAAGGGAGTAATTGCGTATAGCGGTGTTTTCCAAACGTTTTCGGTTTCACTGAGTTTTTTCTAAACTGCTCACCAAGTCATAACGTAGGCGTACCCAACACACACATGGAAATACAGATATAAATACATAAATCGTGTACATGTAAAGAATGCAACACACGTTTTAAATACAGGAATAGTTTGTAAAATCAGCATAAAGTAAATACATGTTTATAACACGATAAAGAAAAGAACATTGTTTATTTTCATAGATGGTGGGATAAATAAGTTTGTTGCGCACTGAAACGAAAGCAGATATCATTTCAGTGAAACTTAACATATATTTCGGGATGCCTTTGTAAGCCCGACAAGGCGCACTTTTTGGGAGCATGATAAACAACTTAAATTACAAAATAGTGTGTTCTATGTCTAGCCGAGTAGCAGTCTAGATTCTTCAAATGACAACGTAAAGGTGCTCCTGCTTCTTATGAAGACACAGAATTTTCGTTCAACAGCTAACTCAGTTGGGGGGGGGGGGCTATTGCAAAGAGGTGAAGACTCGGGGTTTGAAAGCTACGATTAAGTACATTGGAAGCCAATACGCTGACAACGTATCACTAGTTAATTGTACACTCATGACCAAAATTGTTGTTGCATATCTATAACTTGTTTTCTTGTAAGAATATAATTGGATAATGATTTTGCAGGGTACTTTTAATACTTATACTATGTTGTATAATCGGGAAATGTATATTTGTTGTAAATTTGATAGGAAAATAATTATAAACACGAAAATTCCAATGAGTAAAATAAAATGTTGCTAAATGGACAAGACAATTTTATTTTCGTTTTATTGTTCTTATTTACTGCTCTTTTGACATGAAATTTTCCACATACATGTCGTTGCCAATTATACACATACTAACATTATAGAACATGCGGGGCGAACTCGTTATCAAATCATATTGCTAGAACAACATATTTATAGACATGCGACAATAATTTTGGACATGAGTGTACATATTTTTTTTTCTTTAAGTTCGAGACTAGACCAGAAACATAGTAATTCTAGTCTCATTTCCAAAACTACTAATTTCTCGAAAGTCTTAGATCTCAGGTACTCGTTTAGTGTTACGTAATTCATATTATAAAAACTATAAATTGATAGTGATAGTACGAAAAGCAGACCATTACACAATATGCTCCATTACTTTGTGGACTTTTCGTGTCGCAGAAGGATTATAGTAAATTTTAGATGAAATTAAGAAAAAACATCGGGATACAAATTTTGTACATAAATTGACAGAATGAGACGGGAAATCATTGTCTCTTCTTGTAGGCAACACGAAGGTAATCTGGCCGGTCATAGCCCTCGTAGGGTAACAAAACCGAGAGTTCTTCAAACAGATGGTGATTTATGAACATTAATTAACAGAAAATCATGAGGTGTAGTACTCATGTAGTGCAAATGGTTTCATATTTGTAGTAATAAATTAGGAAGAAGTCAGTGTACTGTTTAATATATATATATATATATATATATATATATATATATATATATATATATATATATATATATATATATATATATAATATATATATAATATAGTGGCGGATCATCCAGGATATGATCAAGAGAGGGGCTAAACCATAATTTGCCATTTTATCCAGTGTAAAGCAGAATTGAAGCCCATTTTATCCAGTGTAAACCTGAGTGTCAAGGGGGGCTATAGCCCCTTAGTCCCCCCCTTGGATCCGCCCTTATATATATATGTATATATAATATTTTTCGATATGATTCCAAATATATTTAAATTTATATATTTTAAGTTTTAGTATATCTGTTATGTTATCGAAGTCATTAGTGGAATTTACATTTTTATTTTGATTATTATTATTTATCGTTTGTTTTTGGAACATAACAAGGCAGTTTGTAAATAGAAACGGAAATAAAAATAGTTCGGAAATCAAACGATGATTAAGTCCCGATCAGTGATGTGGGATATTCCCGGACGAAGAAAACTTCTATTCGCAGTCTTGTTAATATTGATAGCACAGTGTTAGTCATGTGGCTCTTCCGTGCGTGTTTGTTTGTTTCCTTGTTGCTCGAAGATGTTAATTTTCTGTTTCATTTCATATGAGAAAATTAGCTCGTGAGTGAGTCAGAGTGGCTCTGGTTGGTGATAAACGCTATGGAGATTGTCCTTTTTCTTTGTGTGCGCAAAAGACAACTCGTGTTAACGACTTCCTTTGACGTTTTGACGACCAGTAGCTAATTAATTCGAACATTTCATGTATAAAGAGAAAGCATTGCGAGCAGGGTGTTTGCAGTTGACACTAGAGAAGTGCAGATGATGCATTGTGCGAGTTGACTTTGTACAGAAATAGCAGTCTATGTAGGCTACATAAGAACCCAATGGACAAACCACACCAAAAAACATTGGAAACTGCTTACACCATCTCATCTGTGCGTCACGGTTACGTAACGTAATGAGTAATGACAAGTGATGTGTTGAAGACTGTTTTTCTTTTAAATCTGTCGAAGGACATTTATACTTTAAGCAACAAATGGCATTGCATCCGTTAACGGAAAACTTTTAAAAAAAAAAAAATGTTTCACATAGTTTCGAAGAGAGATAATATGTTATTTACTTCTTGGGTAGGGATTGAGATATGAGGTTGTTCGTGGAACTTCACATTATAGGAGTAATAAAGGAATTCAGAGCCGTTTCTTTGAACAAAGTACCGCTTCTTTAGTCAGTCGAAGTGGTCCAGTTATAGAGAGATAATGTAACTTGAGCACAGTGTGTTGGCATCCACCATCGGGAGGAAAGGCAAGACATGTACTGCATTTTAAAATTGCGGTGGGAAAACCGGCAGAAGCGCTATGGGAACAAATCAAGGCACTTGCTGTCAGCCAAGGTGAGTCTTAATGATTTAAAAAAAAAAAAAAAAAAAAAAATCTGGCCTTGTAGATTCGCAAGTTTCGACATGTTGTAATCATCTTATGTGGGAGCTGCAATCTTCTTTAATATCAGCATTGATTAATGTACTGTTCTTCGAAGTTTGTAGTTCACAGGTACTGAACCTTTGCACATTTTCAGTACGAAATGGCTGGTTAACAATTTGGCTATTATTAGAAACATTCTGCGAAAGATTTTTCTTTTTTAAGGCAGAAATTGTCAAATATGCTTCATACACGATTTGAAGTTAATTCTGCGGAATATACACTTAAAAGATGAATGTAACTTATTATTATTATCATTATTATTATTATTATTATTATTATTATTATTATTATCGTTGTGGCCAAGTAGCTAACGTGCTTGTTTTCTGTGGTCCTGAAAAGAGATAATGAAATGTAACTTACCACAATAATAGATACTATTCTACACACGAAAATACGAATTTAAAAAATCAGTATTGCCATCCACTAGAAATTACAGTGTGGCCAGAATATGAATTAACCAAAAATCAAGGTATCAAGGTTAAGGCAGTAACTAGAAAATTGAACTCAGCGGTAGTCAACAGAACAAAACAAATACAAATATTATTTGAAAAGTAGTTAACAAGAAATCTAGACAACGTGATAAGTCATCAATTACCATTGAGTTATTTTTTCTAGTCGCTGCCTTAACCTAAATATTTGAGTAATTCATATTCTGGCACACTGTAATTTCTATGGATGGCAACACTGAAAATTATTTCGATTCGTATTTTCGGGTGTAGAATAACATTATCCATTATTATGGCAAGTTACATTTCACTACCTCTTTTCACTTACGAAAAATGAGCAAAAGAAAAATGGTTAGCTTTTGTATCATGTTTAGTAGTCTGCCCCCGTAAATTCAAGTCTATTATTATCGTTAGGCAGTAACGCCCGCAAGATTTTTCCCAAGGAAGAGAGGAAAGACTCAGAACGAAATTAAATATACGCTTGGATGTACGCATGCCGATAATGAGTCATGTAAAACATTTATTTAGGTATATTGCATAACTTTATTACCTAATAGGTTGCATTTATTTTGAAGAACAGAACATCGAAAATCCAGAGCTGGACAATTGCCCTACCTTGCGAGCGGCTATGGCTGTAGACAAATATTTGCCGTGCGTTCTTCCGGGTTCGATTCCCACTAAAGAAAATTTACTATTTCCTTCGTGTTGTAAGTCAGTTAAGAATCTATTTGACTGAAGAATTGTGGGTTCCGGTTTATAACGCTGGGAATAATAGTGATGGAAATTGGTGTGCTGACCACATATCACATAACTAAAATCTCTCTAATCGAATACAACACTTTCTGGGCTAGAATTCCTGGAGGTTGGGTCTAGAAAAAAACTAATTTATGTATTTGAGACACATTTTATTGTGAATATTACTGTATGTTCCAGAAATAAGTGCCACTTTTAGATAAATGGTAAAACAAGGATATTTTTTTTTTAAACTTACATCGGAAAATGGAGTTGACAATGTAGTCTTTTGAGAACAAAAAAAAAAAAAAAAAACATTGAAAGAGAGAGAATTAGAATTGTGGCTTTACAATGTGCGATAGGGAGAGGTCGCAGGGCAGAGAATGTTGTTTCTGATGATTACTCACGTCAGAGGGCGTGGGCCTACCGACATCACGCAAACACAAGATTCAAAAAGCCAATGTACGGATGTTTCATTATTATTTTGTTGAGAGGGAAGACCGGATATCTTTTGTACCAAAGCTACACAATTTTACAACGTAATTATTTCTTTTGTGAAAAACATAATACCTGTAGAATAGGTAGTTTGGAAGAGGAAAAAGGAAAACTTTGCCTTGTGTATGCATATCGTGTTTTGTGAGTTGAAGAGTTGATCTTGTTGGTCTAGAAACTAGCGCGTGCCTGGTGCATAGGGTACCAGGATCTATTCCCTGTGAAAGAGAATCGGCGCATTCTCACTCAGGGGTAAAAGTGGACCTGAAAAGGTAGGGGGGACGCATGTAATCACGCCGTCCCTCATGCCTATCTTTGCCCATTGTAATTTTTTTAGGAAGTGGGGGATGTCACAGATATTTTTGGAAGAGGAGTAACGGCGTCCTACCGCGTTCCCCTTCACTCTTATCCCTGCTTTCACTTTAAACTGTACTCTTGTCCTGTATAGCCTCGCTGCTGAGGACGTGAATATGAATCAGTTAGTGTATTTCAGACGATATCTTCCACTCGTAGTTAATGAATTAATTAATTTAGACAAGGCAGTATCCCTTATAAAATTGTACTGTTAGTGCGTTTGTTCGTTACTCCATACGGTAACTGGAACGAAAATTAATTAATTTTCGCAATTGACAGCTAGAGTGATTGTATCAGCTGAGTTCGTTCGTGGAGGCAGTCTATTAACATCTTCACGGGTAACGATGGCTTGGCTACTCATCCTGTTTAAAACCCATAATATTCCTTAGCTTCTATACAACCTGCACAGTACCAAAGGAATGTTGGTTGCCTATAATTAAAGGATAAGTACCATTTCTTATTGCAATAATCTCGATCGAGTTCGTTAGTGGAGTCAATCCCTTAAGAGGGCTCTCGACGCCGAAATTAAATTGCCCGCAAATTTTAAACTTTTTCGTAAATATCTCAGAAACGTATAAAGCAGAGAAAAAATTGCAAGTTGTTCTTTTAACAATATGATTTTACAAATGATAGCGTAGTTACAAGCATAACCAAAACATTCAGAGGAGGTGTAACTACGCAAATCATTTGGAAAATCACATTGATAAAAGAACTACTTGCAATTTTTCTCCTCTTTATAAGTTTATGAAATATTTAGGGAAACGTTTAAAATTTGCGGCAATTTAATTTCGGCGTCGAGAACCCTCTTAACGGTGCATATCCATATCCCGTTTAAAATCTAGAACATTCCTTAGCTTCTGTGCAACCTGCACAGTAGCAAACAAATGCTTGATGCGTATAAGGATATACAGAAAAGTTGCTATCCATATCCCGTACGTGGAATCTCGAGATTCCTTTTATTGCCCCTAACGGAGTTTACTTCAGGGTTTACCTCCTACTGTCGTGCCCTTAGGGCCAAGGAGAAAGTGAGAAATGCTTGGTAATAATGAATACTAACACCCGTGTTGAGTGGGATTCGAACCCACTAAAGACCGTCAATACACCGCTCGACCACGCCAGTTGGCAGTTAGGATATTTAAAATGCTAATACTTCATAAATATTAAAAATATTTTGTGTAACCTGTTCTCGCAACGTTTTGAGGAATGCAATATTATCACTATTGTAGTTGCTTCGTAGTTGGGAGGGTCTGGGTCCAGCCCCTGCGGCCAGCTCGTCTGATTTTTTTTTTTTTTATATATACTTTAAATATTGGCACCGGCCAACTTTAAGTTCTTTTCCCAGTTAAAATTACTTCGTAAGTATCGGGAAGTTCCTTAATAAATGTTTAAATTTAAAGTAGAGTGTGCGAAATCATGCTCGAGCTTCCTAGTAGGAAAATTATTTGGAGCTTTACCTTCATATGCGACAAGCGCATGTAAGTCTGCGCCTTGTATGGCGTCAGTGCCAGGAAGGGACCGTAAAATTAAAACAAGCTAACCAACCAACCCTGTGCCTATGGAACTCAGAGGTTAAGTGCCGTTCACAATGGCTCTCCAACTGGACTTCTGTCAGCCAACTGGATCCAGTTTCTACTTCATATTCTATTTTTGCTAAATCGATTTTAAGATTGTCCTCCCGTGTGCGCCTAGGTCTTTCTAATGGTCGGTTCCCGTTTCCAGTTAAAACTTTGAAAGCGTTCCTGCTTTCTTCCATTCTGGCTACATGACCTGTCCACCTAAGCCTCCTAGATTTGATCACCCTAACAATGTTTAGTAAACAGTATAAAGTACATAGTTCCTCGTTATGAAGTTTCCCCATTACCGTTCCTCCTGAGTCCGAATATTCGTCTCAGGATCTTGTTCTCAAATACTTTATCTACGTTCTTCAGTCGGAGTAAGCGACCATGTTTCGCAACCATACAGAACAACAGGTACAATGGCTGACACATGATTATCGTTTAGGGGCCCAGTGGCTGACCTCTGGCGCGTGGGATCCCTGGTTCCATCCACGACCAAGTAAGCTTGTGGTGAACATAATGTCCATGGGTTTTCTTCCACGGAGTTCCATTCCTTCCACATTAGCATTCTACCAGTTCTTCGATCATTCACTTGCCGTAATCGTAGTCTCCCTTAGCCTAAAGGACATAATCCGAAGACGTTAAACTAAAGGATTTATTGTTTCAAATCGTTAATAAAGCAACGAATAACTTCAACAGCAATAGTGCGAATAGAACGTGAATGACAGGTGGGAATTTCTCTGTTTATTCATTGTTAAATGTGGATGTAATGTTTGGCATTGAATAAGAAGATAGCTTAAGGCTACGGATGCTAGTAGAAAAAGTGAGTTTTTGAAGCTCTGCAAGCTGAAGACATATATAACAAAATAAATCTTAAATGTGATGTATCTGGAGGTTCCATGACCCCTTTCTTATTACACGGGACAAGCCAGATCCATTGCTAATGCAAAGAACGTGGAGGAGCGGAAGGAAGACCAAGATATTGAAGTAATCGAGCACCGGCTTTGAATTGTAATGATCTCACATTTAACAACTGTTTGTCGTCTGCTGGTTTTATTTGTTGGGCGTGGACAGGAAAACACGATTTTATATGTAGACACTCGTGATTGTATAATGTACTTACTCGATGTCAGTCTCTTACCACGACTTAGTTAAAAAGCAACACGAGTTGTGGTATGGTTGGGAAAATAATTTCCTTCAGGAATCGAAATCCTAATCGTATCACAGAGATCCGTTGAATGATGCGATCTTTAACACATAAATTAAAATACAGTGTGTCTACAAATTAATTTAATCATTTTATTAACTTACTCCCCAATCTCATGTTTAAAGTAGTATTTGGTTATGTGTAGGCGCTTTTTTAGCAAGTGCGACGAGAAGTAGTTGCACAGTTAAAGAATGTAGCACTTGAAGTGCAAAGACACGTGTGAAAAGGTACCCGAACTCCGTACTCAAGAGTTCGGAACTCAGGTTTGCTCGAGGGGCCGCGGTGGCTCAGTAGTAGAGCGTTCACCTCTTGTAAATTGGGTCCTTGGGTCGATCTCAGTTCGCGCCAAATGAACTTTGTGGTGGAAAAACTATGTGCGTGGGTTTTCTCGGGATTCTCCCGTTTACTTCCACTTTCTTCATTTCTCATCATCTCCTTTAGCCTAACAGTCATAATCCTGGGACGTAAAACTTAAGATTTCATTTTACTCAGGTTTGCTCTACCTCATCTTCCCGAAGTGAGCCTCGGGGTTGACTGAGGTGAGTTTCAAATCAAAAGAGCATACCATATAACATTTTTAGATTTCAAATACATTTTTTTAAAATAACATCTTTAGATTTAAAATATTGATTTATTTAGTCTAAATTTCTCCGTGTAATGTGAAAATTATAATTTATATAACTAAATTTTTAGTGCTGATTACGGAAATATTTACTTCGTGCTTACATCTTAGTGTGTTGCATTTCCTTGGAATATATGTGATGGGTGTCTCGTATACATTGGATGGAGACAAGGGATGGGTAGCCTGTTAATATTATGTGTATTACGAATATTGAACTTGAAGCAGTTGTCTTACCGGCTCCCCACCGCCACAAAAATAGATGACATTTCCCCACTTCTCCCCCCACCAAAAAAATGTTTACTGTCCATGTTCGAGCAAAAGAAGGCATCTAATTAGATGGGAACGGTATGTCAAAATTATGTTCTGAGTGTAAGGTCGCGTGAGTGTGATATTGGACTGCTTTGGTGGGTGTGAAAGAGAGAAAGAAACGAATCTTTCAGTTCTACGCCTGATGATTAGTGGACGTGAATGATAATGAAATAATTGGTAGGATGAGAATGTAGGAGAAACTGGAAAACCGCAAGAAAACCCAAGAACACGATGTTGTCCAGAAACTCATACCTGGGATCGAACCAAGACCCCTTCGCACTATAGGTGAGCGTTCCACCATTGAGTCACCAAACGTGAGGTTGACTGAGATTAGATTAGTGCGAACGAAGTGTTCACTTCGCAATGTGCGTAGGAAGGATTTTCATGAAAAGCTGGCATGCATTTCTAGAGCTCAAGGAAGATGCAGTTATCATTTGACCTTCTCAATGTCCCCTAAACAGAAAAGTTCCAGAAAAAGTAAGTACTGGCTACAGTTGAAATATTATTATTATTATTATTATTATTATTATTATTATTATTATTATTATTATTATTATTATTATTATTATTATTATTATTATTATTATTATTAATGAATGAATGAATGAATGAATGGTGTGCAGAAAAAGCAGATCTAGATTCTTATTCTAGTAAATTCAATATAAGAAACTTTCGTTAGATGTTTGGTGATAAAGCTTCTTGGACGTAAGTAGCGTTGAATACAATAGCAACATTATAATTGTGACGTCACAGTTGTAACTGCCTTCTGGGATTTAAATTATGATCTTATCACATAGTTCCGTTCGATGAAGTCAACTGTGTTCAAATAAAAAGAAACTGAAGACTATGTTCTGCTAGTGAATTCTTGCATTTTATTAACTCACTTCTTTGTAGTGTGCGAAGAGGAGCCGAAGGTAAATGTTCTTTGTAGAGGCTCCGCGTGAGACAACCTATTGTTTCCATCAACTCAGAACTTTAGTGTAATTAAACTGTGTCGCCTGTGTGCAAATAATTAACCCGGTTGTCGTTAGTTTTATAACAATGGTGTGAATTAGACCTTCGGGGGTTGCTGACCTTGCAGATGATGGGATAGGAGATTCATTTTATGTTGTGTGCTGAATCAAGCAAGAATGTTGTTTGGCGTTTTTTTGTCGCCGCCGCTTGAACAAGGTGTAGTAGCAGTGCGTTGTTGAAGCAGTGCAAGTTACATGTAGCTGGACTTGAGCGAGTTACGAAATCAGGATGCGAAGAAACTACTAACAAGATTTGACCTCAGTTTAATAGAGGTTCATCGAAAATATCTAACGCATCTCGAGGATTTCCGGTCGCCGTGTTAGAGTGTGATTTTCTTTTTCTATTTTTCTATGTTGAAGTTATTTATACCGGACAACGTCAGTCGTTAGTAAAAATCTGGCATCCGCTGGACTAGGTGAGTGAATCATTTCTTTTGTGTCGCGAATGCGACTGGTTTGTCTACTGGCGTTCGCTCAGTGGTGGTAGTAAACAGGAACTTGGCACGTTCTCAATGTCAGTCATTTACCTTTTATTTTATTCTCAAATAATTTTCCCCAAAACAAAATTCGTCCTTGTGTAAATTGGTTCAAATTTATGGTAACATTGTTAACTCTTCACTTGATTGTAATCGCGGTTGATAGGGCGTACGCCCAAACAACGAAAGACTATGAATGTGGCCCTGGAAAATATGTCCTAAATATTTACTACACAATGATAAATTTGCATATTTTCAAGGCGTACGCAAATACCTAATGTGCGTGAGTGTTTGTACATCAGTCGTCCGTATCATTTGGTGAAGATTGAGATTCGTCAGGTAATACCAATACCTATACGAGTGCAGCATTTCTCAACTTAGGTTTTTGCTTTATTTGAGTAAACAAGTTAAATGGGCAAAATAAGTTGTTTGTTTCTGATGCCTCTTAAACCAAATCTATTTTAGATGGGCGTATACAATTGAATGTAAGATCCGAACCATATTTGCCGGGAATCGAACCCGGATTCCTCATTAAACGTGAAGATACTAACAACAAAGGGAGTTAAAGAGACCATACTGAGGATAAATACCAGTGAAGATCTATTTAAAAAAAATATATGCTTCAAAGAGAAACAGCGTTTCTGTTAGAACTGTTGATTCTTTTCAATTCTTGCTTAAGTTCCTCTGCGGGTATATTGTTAGCATACGCATATTCCAGGGGTGCCCACAGGGGGGGGCTATGACGCAAACTGCGTCATTGAAATATTTGCGGGGGGTAAAAATCTATATAAATATGTTTGAGGGAGTGTAAAAATTAATAGAAAAGATTTTTTTCATGGAAGAACACCTACGGATAGACAATTGAGGGGGGTGCGTCATGGACATGAGGGGGGGTGGGCACCACTGCATATTCCGTGCGGGAGACCGAGATTTGATACCAACTAGCACTCATTTAGATTGAATTTCACATTATGTAGATCAACATACTTTTTATGAAAGGGACGAACGCAAAATTAATCGATTGTTGTTTTGGAATTACTGTTCCAAATCTCAAACGCTGGGGTTTACTGTTAGGAATGTATTGTGACAACCAATCAAAAACAGTGATCAGTGTTTCCGAATGATTGTGATTAGAAAAAGTACTTCATTATCTGCCAGTTATGTCATAAAGAAGAAATACAATTTTAGTGTGTTAATATGTTCTTGAAGCAAGTCTAACGAACAGTGGTGATGCGTAATCCCACAAGTAGGGTAGGCCCGATAAACTAATAGCATAAATAGCATTTAATGTTTCATAAAATGTTTAAAATTATAGTCAGAATGTATTGATGGAATATACCAATTTAGCTCCACTACAAATATTTTGAAGTGCAGTTCATGTTTTCTTCTGTCTGGGATTTGCAAGGGGGGTAAGGGGAATTTCCTCCTAACTTGCTGTTTTCATTTCCTGCATATTTGAAAATGTAGGGAAAGAAAAATAAAGTATATTCTTATAATTAGCAGTCAAATTTGTTGGATAAGCGTTTGTTACTTGCATCACCCACTTTAAAGTACAATACTGCATTTAATTAATGCATCACGTGATAATGACTTCACTAAACATGTTAGTGCTCAGAAGGAACTTCATTTAAATCAACGCAATATATTTAATATTGTATTCTATGCAGTGGCATATTTAAGGAGGTGGCTTCCGGGCTGAAGCACTCACCGAAATTTTACCACAACTTTTTATCTATTATTCTGCATATATATTTGCAGAATTTTCACATTTCCAGGAATAAAGTTACAAAGCCCCTACCGAAACAAGCAAAGCCCCCCCGAAACAAAATTGTAAATACCCCACTGATTCTATGAAATGGAAAACTCAACTAAAATTACACACAAATATTTTTGTTGTATCCTCTACAATGGCGTTTGGCAAATTTATACATATGTTTAATGTATGACATATTCTACGAACTATTGTGGACCAGGTTCCTTGTAGGAAAAAAAAAAAAAAAAAAACAGGTACTCTGAATAACTCCTGACGAACCAGTTGGCTAAAGACAGTAGTCAATAGAGAAACTTTGTGAACCCAACATTCAACCTGCAGGTTCCATTGACCATCGAGTTAGTTATGTATGTATAACATAACATACAAGAAATAACTAATTCTGTTCAATATTTAATAATAAACCAATACAGAAATTACTTACTTTTACCTAAAGGCAAAAAAGTTGAAAAAATTATATTATTATTTCATATTTTTTCTATTAAATACAAGGGTGAATCAGAAGTATTGTAATATTTCCCAACTCAAAGAGCAGGTGCGTGTATACGCCATGATAGACTGTAAGCATAAGGTTAAACTAACATAAGGTTAACATTCTGTTATACTAGCTTTACCTATTATATATTATAATTAAATGATAAACTAATTGCTGATCAAAGCAAAGTGATTTTATTATAAAACTATAACTTGTGACAGTTTCGCAAACTAAACGCTCGGCTTTATCAGACAGAGATAGGAGGCACGGTGTCTCAGTGGTAGAGCATGTACAGAGTCTCTAGTTCGATCCCTGGCCAAGTAAGTGTATGGTGGACAACATCGTGTTTGTGGGTTTTCTAGGGGTACTCAGTTTCCTTCAATTTTTATTCCATCATTTACTTGTTTTACTCATCATCTCTCTTAAACTAAAGAGCATAATCGTGGAGCGTTAAACTGAAAGATTTCATTTTTATGAAACTTGGACGACCTGTGTATAGCTTAACATGAGCTCCACCAGAAGTTGAACCCAGGTCTCCCGTGACAGATACGCCAACCATATACCGAGAAAGGGTCTCATGCGATTTTGCAGTTTCAAACTGTTATGGTTGAAACTCCTCAGACAATAGTTCTTGAAGAGGAGTGAGCAAATTTGACATTCTGTTTCCATCGTGACTTCCAGCCTATTAAAAATTGTTACTTCGTATTGATTTACATCTGCCACTTTTCAAATGGTGGGAAGTTATAAACTAATTAATATTACAGATCCCCAATACTGCATTTACATTTTCTGAAGTATTATTTCTAATATTTATATAATACTGTATTATATATAGGTGTATCGTAGGGTTTTAAATTAGGTGGTTACTGTGTCAAAACTGAAGAACATTGAAGATGCTGATTTGCCGCATTGGTACATCTGTAAATTCGGCCGTGGAATCTTGACTTCAGCCTATTGCAGACATCACTGATTAAGAAAATGAATAGAAGTTTGAACTCTCAACAGTATGCAGTTGTTTTGAAGGGATACTTATGATACTTGAATCTGTGATCCCATCGTGATTCTGTGAAACAGTGTGTTTTATAGAAAGCATGTGTCTTCAGGATGTAGCGTATTCTCCGACTTCATGTGCCTAATCTTTCTCACATGATCGACGGAATTTGCTCCAGCGTCTCATGATCCTTTTTCCATTTCCTTGTTCCTGGTCTTCGTCCATCTGTTATCAGACCACGTGCCGAGCCCAGCTCTTTATTTAAGTGTTGTCATAGCTATTATAGTCAGTAAGTTCAGTATGTTTATTTGGCTTTGTGGCTATCAGTGGCGTACTTCCCTAAGCATAATCTGTATGTTTAGGGTACTCTGCTGTTTCTAGTACGTATCACTCTTAGAAAAGAGTACGTTTCTATATTCTTCGTCAAGCATGGCATTCAGGCTTCCTTCCAGAAAAAAATTGTTCTGGAGGGGGGGGGATATACAAAAGCAAAATCTGAGGATGCTGCATCGGGACACGTTACTTAGACATGCTCTGCACGCACCTGAATGATAAGTATTGCAAGTTAATAGCTCCAGAGGGGAATGCCGATTGGAAAACACATGATATTAACTATTCTTTACTGTAGTTTTAATATTCAGAAGCGTATTAAATTATAATGTGTGTATATAGAATGTCTATAAGATGTTTGTATGTTAATGCATAATGTGTAAACCAAATTGCATATACAAGGGCGGATCCAGGGAAGGCTAAGAGACCATAGCCCCTCCCCTTGACGCTCAGGTTTACACTGGATAAAATGGGCTTCGATTCTGCTTTACACTGGATAAAACGGCAAAGTATGGTTTAGCCCCTCCCTTGATCATATCCTGGATCCGCCACTGTATATATATATATATATATATATATATATATATATATATATATATATATATATATATATATATATATATATATATATATATATATATATAATATATTAAAATATAAAATGTGTGTGTAGGGCGTTTCAAAATAACCGACATTTGGGAGGTTATTCCTGACACCAGGATAAGACAAAAGCATAAACCAACCTGGGTGCACAAGTGCTTCGTTTCGACTGCCCAAAACGTGAAGAAAAAAAAAATGAACTTTAAAGGTCCATAGCTCAAAACTATGGGACCTACCGCAGCTAGTCGGGTCAGAAGACTTCACTTAGGAAATATGCTCTATCCAAAAATCCACGTTTCAGAATCCTAAGGTACTCACACAACGATTTTCATAGTGGGAGTTTGACTACGGGCATATGATTTGAAATACGCACCAAGTCAATAAAAATTGTTGTGAAAGTACCGCAGAATTCTGAAGCTTGGACATTTGGATAGGGCACATATTAGTTCCTAAGTGAAGTCTTGACCCGACTGTGGTAGGTCCCATAGTTTTGGAGCTATGGACCTCTAAAATTCATTTTTTTAAAGGTTTTCGGCAGCCTCTAACTCCAAAAAGAAGCATTTGTGCACTCAGATTGGCCTATACCTTTGTCTTACCTTGGTGTCAGGAATTACCTCTCAAACGTCGTCGGTGTTGTTTCGAAACATTCTGTATATATCCTAAGAAAGATCTTCGCTGCACTAACATGTAGAAGTGTGTACAAACCTTCCGGGCGCCCAGTATGATATATTAACGTACATAATTTAAAGTGTGTGTGAACACAAGTAACTGGCGATGCAGTCGAAGGATATGACCGGCTACATGACACACTTTCTACTCAATAATCTGTGGTCAGTGCATCGATTTCCAACGACACTACTAGTCTTTCTGCAGCGGAATTTCCTGCTTTCAAATAAGTCTCCAGTTGCTGTGAAAAAGTCAAGAAATGAATTAAATGTGGAATGAAGAAGTGGGAGAAGGCCCGAGAAAACTCACGCAGACTGTTAAGAATGTTCAACACAAAGCCCACTTGCCGTGAGCTGGGATAAAAGGGATCAAACTATGGACTGGACCCCACTCACCATGTGTGAACGCTGTACCACTGCAACGCTCATCTTTTTCATCTTTGTATCGTTTATTTTTTAAAAGTTTTAATAGAAGAACAGTGGCTCAGTGATTCAGCGTTCTCTCTCTGGTGCGATGGTTCCCTGATTCGATTGCAAGCTAGTATATGATTTTGTGGTTGACAACATCGATTCGTCTTTTCTCGGTTTCCTACCCACATTCTCACACCATTCCTTGATCGGTCTCCTTGATCCTGAAGGACACGTATGTTGGACTTAAAATTCACTGTCCTACTATAGTTTCAAAATTAGCCGAAACACGACCATTGTAAGTTCCTATATTATACATTTCAGTGGAACTCACCTAAAACTGTACCAAAAGTGCATGAGGTGTCAAGCCATCGTCCTTTACCTGACAAAAAATTCTGAACTCCGGCCGAGATTCGAACCCAGGATCAGTGGTAGAGCGTTCACCTCTGTACGTAGGGTCCCTGGTTCGATTCCCACTCACTCCAAGTAAACTTTGTAATGGACAGACATCGTGTGCGTGAGTTTTCTTAGGGTTCTCCCATTTCCTCCCACTTTCTTCATTTCACCATTTCATTCATTTCTCATCACCGTCTCATCAACATAACCGAGGGACGTAAAACTTACATTTCATTTCACTTTTCGAACCCAGGATAACGCACACTATGGCCTACATGGGAGTACCACACTAGGACTAAAACTACTAAATTCTGTGAATAATTGCTTATGGTGGGTGGGGTTGTCATAAGTATGCTTAAGGTAAGCCTAAAACTATTTCATACCTATCCTCTTCATTGCGATTATGGCTGAGCATAAATTAGAATTGTACGCTAACTTTGCAGTTTTTCGACTGTTCCAGTAAATCGTAAAGAAAAGAAAGTTTTTTTTCTTTCTTCCGTTTTTCCACGAATGTTTTATTACCATTACATAAAACGTGAAGATATTAAGGCGATCAAGGACTAACGTTGCACTTGCCATCAGAAGAGAAATTTAGCGCCGATTGAATCAGCTTCCTCCTTTGATTTTTCTGCCGTCCTTGATTCCATAAATGATTATGCAACAAAAAAGGATTTCGTGAAGAAACAACTGCAACCTGTCGTGGGCGTCAGCAGATGATGTGCGCTTGCGGATTTCTGCCTGAAGTAGCTGGTTGCGATCTTTGTGCATCACCGGACATCCATCATCAGATGAGAAAGCAGTGTCACAACCCGTGAATACTTTTGTTACATTGTTTCGTCCCCGAAAATTTGATTTTTCAATAGAGTTAATTCTCTGCTCCGATACTCTCCACTTATTTCTAATTTCAGTGGCAATGGCTATGGCTCACACAGTTGTAGTGAAAATATTGCAGATGTTAAACGTAGCCAGATTTTGGAACAAACGAGTCGATATATTTCCAAAATTCAGAAGGGGCAGGAAATACTATACGGTTTCTTGTATACGTGGTAGCTTTGACATTGAGAAGTTAGTGAGTATCTGTTATTATTTCAGAATATTCACTCACAAAATAATGCAGGTAGCAAACCTTGTGACACTTGATCTACACTGTAGAAATAATCTCACCACGTCACAGACCGCAGTAATTAGGAAGGTAGTCATACACAGTATTTCAACTAGAAAAGAATTTAGCACTAGATAAAGTAGCTGTTCCTTTGAACAATTTTTGGTCTGGTTACTTCGAGTTACATGGTTGTTGAAAGTAAATGTATGTTTAAATCACGTGTTAAACTGTACAACCACGTTTCATTTCTTCCATTTCCGATGCTGTATATTAAAATAATAATTTTAATAAATCATTTTCCTCTCGAATTGTTAGCTTTTTCAAGGCCAGGTCAGCTTAAACTAACGTCATAGTTGTTTTTTCTTGATTTAAAAGTGGCTTTCTAATGGTACTGGCTGAAGAAATATTAACTGAGAATTTTTTAATTAATCATGAGAAATCCATAGTTCCTAATATAGTCAAATCTGGATAAATATGATCTCAAGGAACTGTTAGCTTAATCCCACTTACGGAGATAATGTTGAAGGACAAGATAGAGGTTTCTCAGTTAATCTAGGTTTGACCTTACCTGGAAATTTGAAGACTTGTTATTTTTCCTACAATAAAGTTTAATGTTTAAGGTTATGCACCGAGACAAAGGGAGACTACGATAATGAACGAAATAATTGAATGAAAAAATCCGAGGAAGAAAGGGAGATCCCGTTTTTCCATCACAGATCCCACAGGTCAAGAGCTTAGATCGAACCAGGGACCCCGTGCACTATTTTAACTCCTACAATACTAGAACATTACGCAGATACATTTTAATCTTATGTTTTGATTCCTACATTATTAGTGCACAAATAAATTTAAAACCCATGTTTTGACTCCTACAATACTAGAACATTACGCAGACAGATTTTATTCTTTTGCTTCGGTTCCTATAATAATGTAAAAAGCGAAACCGCTAATGGACAGAGTGTGTTTTTAGTGCGAAACGTAAAGGAGTTAATGGCGAAATAATTGTTGAAACTTGAACGTACCTCTAAACAAACAAAGCAACCTTTCATTGCGACTCAGTGCTCAATTCTAAGTTTACCTGTCATTTTGTACACTTAAATATTGTGATTTGCTGTTGGCTTTTTAAATGATGTTTAATAAGCATAATATTGCATAATATGCATAATGCATTAATAAGCATAATATGCATAATAAGCATAAGCATGTTTAATATTATAAGCATAATATTAAAGCAGAAAACATTAGTCTGATGACCAGAAAGAAGCCTGTTGATTTGCTGCGTAGAAAAAGAATAGCCATGAAGAATGCTGAATTTCAAAATTGAGGGGAAAAGGACGTATGGATGGGAGGATATGCTAATGGAAGAATGTTTCGTGTGGAATTCTCTATCGTGGCCAGGATATTGATTATGGAAGAAACTTTTTCGTTTTCTCTTATATTAAATGAATGTTGCTGCTGGGATCTATTTTGTTCGCCTACGAGTGGTTGGCGGAAAGTTCTGAGGCCATTACTTTTCAAAGAATATTCATTAGAAGAGTCGAAAGTCTACACCCAAATGGTCTGACACTGAACTTCATTCCTTTCGTGACTTGTGTAATCCGAAGTCAGATTCTGCTAAGGGAGGTCAAGTTTGTAACATTCATTGTACTGACTTCATCCATTCTGGACAATTAATTACATATTTGCCCTAAATTAGTCAAAAATAGGATTATTGAACTGCTTAAGACGTAATTTACTCCATGAATGTTCAATGATAAACACAGAATAAAATTGATTTAAACTTGTATATTTTCGAATACTTTTTCACGTTTACCTTATATTTTCACAAAATTTCATGCGTATAAATTGAATCTACATCCATTCATAATGACTTCCTTACGTATTATATCTTAACTGCATAAATCTGTCTGGCCATAAAAGACAATATCTTCGGCATCGACCATTGTCCATAACAACATTTATATACACAAATTATCATTACAAGTTGTCTCAAAAATAAGTACAAATTATGCTACTTGTTTTCCTCGATGGCGTACCTGTGTATGTCACGACTTCCTTTCAAGAATCCACTTATGTTCTTGCTCGGTATTACGAAGCAAGTGTGTGTGTCAGCACCCTTTTTACTGGACATCTTGATATGTCAGTTTGTTGTATTTACTATACTAACACCAACAGAGGGTGATAGTACGAATCCGCTTTTCAAATCTTCCGTGTTATATGATGGCAGTGGTGAGTTTTATTTCGGGCTCATTTGATTATCACACGAACTCAGGCCGGGATCATTCCTAAAAGCTAGAACACATTTCGGACTCGGGTAGGGCTTCACATCATAAATTCACGGGCCGGGCCAGTGCGGACCTCTAATAGTACCTCTGGTCCAATCCAGGGCACAGTAAATTTGTGGTGAACAACATCAAGAATATTTGTTCTGATGACTAAAATTTGATATTTGGAGCCACAGTAGTCAGAGAAGAGCTTGAAACAAATTTAATTTAAATATTATAAATGGATCTCAAATAACGCGCTTTTAATATTACAGATATACAAATGTTTCTTGGAAGCAATAAACCGCTTATTCAATGTATATGGTTTCGGTGTAAGTTGTGTTAATTTTTAGCTGCATCTGTCGTTAAAATTTTTCAGATATCAATTGTTTTGGGTTGTAATTTATTTATTTTTTTTTTAATTCATGGTTATCAACCATATAAGTTTTTAAATGATGAAAATTAGTCGTGTGAATAAAAAATAATAATTTCCGTAACTTATTCAAACGGGATTTTCAGTATTTATTATTTCCGGTTTTATTTATCAATTATATAATTTACTGATTTTTGAATAGAAAATGTCCTGCTTTGAATAACTTCCGAAATAAAAACTGATTTAGCTTTAACATATTAACGATTTTTACTGCAGTTTTTATTTATTTATTAATATTCATTTATAATTTTTCATCCCAAGCGAAACTTCTATTTTTATGTTTAGTCACAAAGAATTGATATTCTCAACCTACATGCTTTTTCCAGTAACAATCATGAACGCTCGAAGGGCGGCAGAGGAAGGGGGCGGCCTCCCCTGACTCACGAAAATATATACGTAATATAGCAAATCACGTATAGCAACCATGGAGATAGCCCCCCCTCGAAAATCTTCGAGCCCTTCTGGTAACTGTGAAATCAGTCGATCAATTTTTTAATGTTCCTTGGGAGAATTTCCTGATGTTTCTCCCGGATAAATTCTAATTTTAGCCCCCTCTTAATAGTTAGTACTGTAAATACTGTACGAGAAAATGACATTGAAAGATGACGGCCCTCTTGAGTTCTTGGCAACAATTCTTAGATTAAACTAATTTGGTGGTGCTGACATGTGTTCAAATAGCTAATCCGTAAGGAACTGTTGAAGACAATACATGTAAAGTGTATGACTGTGTGGTGAATTTGTTTCAAAAAGTGTTTGTTCTCTGTGCTAGAGTCGATGTACACAATACACATTTTCTATATTCATTTTCAATAATTATTCTGTAGCACGCAAGAGCTCTGCGGTGATTTCAACATTTCATTCGTTGCGTCTGTTGCTTTGAACCGTTGCCCTTCGCTGGAAAGTTCCCGATCAAGTTCAGATACTAATTGTAAAGGTATTTTTGTCCACAATTGTTTACATACGTACTTCATAACCTGTATGTTATAATATGAGTGTGTTATGGATAGAATGTTTGAGCATGCGTGTCCTTCACGCGTTGGTTGATCTTTCGACTTAAATGCGTCTGGAACGTGAAGGATGATGATGTAGTACGGTGCAACGTATTTTTTTATGTCCAAGAAATTTTCCGTTAGACAAAGTAATGCGGAAACAAGTAAGTGCTTCCGTTTTTAGCTTATGTGAATTTCTTTGCGCAATTCTGGGTAGTCAGGTAATTATCCAACAGCATAATGTTGTGATAACATGACATTAGGAAATTAAGGTGGTAATATTTTGTAATTTATTGTTATGCAGTGGCGTGAATGAATTCTGTACTGTAATTGGCCACACTTCATTATTCAAGGAATGTTGCAGTTATGTTCGTTTATGTCTTATGTCCATAGGCTAAGAGCAAACCGTTATATTTGTTGAAATTTATAAAATCGTAGCATTCTTGTCTGGCCCGTAATCAGAATATTAAGAACGAAGGGAAGGGAGTAGGCAGATCAATTTTGGAGCCTGTCCTCACTTTACATTTATACACACATACCGGTACTAATTAATAACTTAAAGTTTCAGGTTAGCTGAAAGTGATTGCAGGAGATTCTAATGTAAGTCCCCTTGGCCACTCCCCACGTAGTTCCAATTTCAGTATGCGGATAAAGGGCTGGGGGGTATTTCAATATTTTTGTTCACTTCCCATTTTTCCCTTGTAATCGTATTCGGCGACAATCACGATTCCCTGTCAATACTTGCTCTGGAGTGGCGGTAAAACTCAGTACATCCTTGCGAGACATATGGTACGTAATTAATTGCCCGAGTGTTACCATGACTCGTGAGAAATCCAAGCCTCATCGAATGTGACAGGTGTCTTCCATTTTGACTCCGCCAAGTTTCTTTCGTAGTTATGGCATATTCTTACGTTGAGCAGTGTAGTGCAAGAGGAGATTGTGAATTCAGCCATTATATATCCATCCCAGACCAAGACTGCGAGAAATGGCCTAGTGGACAGTAGACTATGCCAGATTTACTCTCGGGGCTTTATCATGTTGGTGTGGTGGATTCTTCTGGCCTACCAGTTGACGAAATCCACGAAGCACCTCATACGACACTTTTCGCTAATAATCTCGAGCAGGCCCCTTTTGTTTGCGAGTTTCTTAGTGGACCCCATTCGTGTTTTTCTAGCCACGGTATTTTTAGTTTTAGTCCCTCCGATGGTTCGGCGCGGGAAGTTATGACCTAATCTTCGTAATAACGCTTCCCTCTCTGCAAAGTTTCATTGGCACCAACACGACACACCGACACCTGCAAGCTGACACACCGCATTGATAACGCCAGTTTCTTCATTCTGGCACAATTACACAGGTGATAACAGCGTTGCCAAATTGATGTAATTTGAAGCATCGCTATTCGTTAAATCGACTGGAAGCCTTCGAAATGTGGCTGTGGAGAAGAATGTAAAGAATTAGTTGGGTCGAGCGGAAAACGAATGAGAGTGTGTTAGAAATAGTGGGTGAGAAAAGAACACTTTTAGATATTATTAGGAAGAGGAAGAGAAAATGGTTGGGACATTGCCTTAGAAGAGATTGTATCATGAGGGACGTCCTAGAGGGTATGGTGGCGGGAAAGAGAGGGAGGGGGCGAAGGAGACTACAATTAATGGAAACAGAAAGATCATACGCCAAGACGAAAAGGTTAGCGGACGACCGTGGAGCATGGAAGCTTCTCAGCTGCGGCAAGTGACCTGCCAATAAAGGCAGAATACCTATGATGATGATTCAGTAAGTTTTTTTTTTTTTTTTTTTTCACCAAAAATTGAAAAGGGCGGTAATAACTTTAAAGTACTGTTGCAGTATTCGGCTCTTTGTTGTTAGTAGGACCCAGGAAAAGAAGTGCTTTTGCCTTGTTAACTGAATTATGCTTATTGTTGTTGAGTTATTCTAAATTTCAAAATGTTTCCTGTTGAATGACCTTTGCATTATAAGAAGGTTATAGCCATAGATTGATAGGCTATGTAACGTGATTGATAGTGGATAGGGTTAAAACCTTGAGTCACGATCATGTTGCTAGGAAAGAAAAAGAATAGAGCTAATCTGTTGAAAACCCGAAGTTGAAAAGAGACAGAAAGAAGAAAGACATGCTCTGGTCATAAATGATGTGACCGACGCAGACTTTTCCCCACTGTGTTTTATTGATCTAGCAACTAGCTGAAGGAATTCCCCGCGGTATCATGAAGCTAACTAGCTCTATTGTTTCCCATTCTTGGAAATGCTATTTTTTCTCCTTGTATTTTTCTAAACCCCACTTTTGTTTTCCCCCTAAGCAACGTTGCGATCAAGTAAAATGTTCTGCAGAACACGCGCAATTATGGTAGAGATTTGTAATACATTTTAAGATAGGATAATAAAGTATGACAATCGGCGAAGTGGAACGATGCATTGTTCTTCATTCGACGGGGAAATTTCAAAGTAGAAAAACTAAAATTTAGTTGAAATGTGTTTTATTATTAACAAAAAAAAAAAAAAAAAAAAAAAAAAAAAAAAGTGAAAGATAGAATATAGTACAAAGTACAGTAACACATTAATTTCCAAATGTACTAAAATATAAACATACACAATTTTAAAAAAAAAGTTTTGCTAAGTATAGATAGTAATAATAGTAACAACAATAATAAGGAAATTACAAAAGAACCAACGAAATCAAAATTACTCAAAAGAAATTGGATCACTTTCATTCAAGGAAGTCGGAAGCCCACATTTTTCATAATACTAGTGGAGTACGGCAATTAGAAAACGAGACTTTTTTTCTACGAAGTTAGTTTTGGCACGGAATTTTTCACAATTTTGAATCGTTCGTGTGGTCTAGGGAATACGTATAGCAATTCCCACCTCGGCCAGTCTCTAGTGTGGCGCGTGACACGGCTAAGTATAGATGGAATGTGTACATTGTAATTATTGTGATGACACAGCTTCAACAGTGGCACAAGGAATAAATATCTAGTTCTATGCGCGCTTAGTGAAAACTCCAACGAAAACATTTGAGATGTTGGAAAAGGTTTATGGGAACAATTTCTTTTTCTCATTAACATGTTCTTGAATGCCATAGAGATTTAGTGCTACCCGGAGATCTGTGAAAGATTATGAGCGCCCAGGCCTAAGATGATCTTCCAGAACAAATGACATTATCAAAGTTTGAAATATCATTTTGAATGGCCAAAATGCAAGACTCAGGGTAATATCAAGGCTCGTGAGAGTGAATAAGGATACTGGTTGCCAAATAATGTAGAATTAAAAAGAAAAAAGAAAGTTGTATGCACGTTTCGTGCTCCATACCTTAAGGGGGAAGCACAAAGTGGAGATGTCCTAGCACACAACTCAGGGAGTTTTTGGCACGAAAATGTTTCGTGTGGGTTACCACACCCCAGATGCTCGCCAAAATTGTTCCCATTCGTTTACTTCTGGTTTAAGCACAACTAAAGGGTAGTTTTTTTGTCGACGATTCCACCATCCAGATAACAAAAAATTATGATCTTAAACACCATTACAGTCCAATGCTTTACATTATCATGTACAGCTGGTGTGCACAAAGAGGTTCCTATTTTTGAATAAACCGAGAAAGGTCGATTAAAAAAAAAATACAAACTATTCTTGTTTCCAATTTGCCGCACTGTATGTTCCCGATGCAAAAATGATAGGGCTTCGGATTACATGTGTGCTATTTTCCGGTCGTGGTCACCATAACTCTCCAAATGCTCGTAATATTTAGTTTGCCATATGAGATAGTTACATAATGCAGAATTGAAAACTTTTTTTGTTCTAATTTATATATTTTTCTTTCCAGCAACTCAAAGATGAACTTGGCGAGGTCGTTGCAGAGATGGAAAACATGGATTCTTCAGAAGAAAGGTAAGCCCACATTTTACTATCTCTCGATAGTGAGTACTAGGAATAGGGGAGGATTTAAAAACGGGAACTTCATAAGTTATAGATACACTGAAAAGACGTTAGAAATACGTATTACTAATAATGTCAGGTTACCTAAGTATTGAGCCTGTGGAAATTCAAATGGAAAAATATTTAAGATTTGAAAGTAACATTACGAGAACTCTTACATACCACCATTTTGTTCAATGATCCGGCAACACTATAATCCTTCGCAATAGAACTTTTATGGTTTCTGGTCAAAACAGTGTGAGTCATGGTTTCCACAGGCCTGTTTTGAAACTAACTTAACGCCATTCACGGAGTCCTTCAGAAACCGAAACAAATGATAGTGATGGTGCCAAGTTGGGGCTATACGGTGGGTACATTAAAACTTCGTAGGCAGCTTCTCAATTTCTAGCGAGCTGTTTGGTGGCAGCGAGGTATTCGACACTCTTTGACTAGTTCTGGTACTTTGTTTTCACTTCTTAAGTGCGCTCATGCTTATTGTCCACAGTACAAGTCCGAATCTATTGTTCTGCCTGGTGGGAGCAGTTCGTGATACACGATAGACTTCCAGTTCCACCAAATGTATAGTATAAATTTCCTTATATATAAACTTGGGCGTCAATGTGACCTTTGCCACAGACTGTGGAACTTATCACTTCGACCACAGTCTTTTCCTCACGTTGTTGTTGTTGTAGGTTTATCCACTTTGCATTACTCGTGAACAGCCGCTTCAGAAATGGCTCGAGTTTGATACGTTTCAGTGAAGATGCCCACGTTGAAATTCGATTGAATAAATGAGTCAGATCGTGTGGCACTCAAACGTCGAGCTTCTTGTAGCTTCAAATGATCTAATACTGATTGGTGGAGAATATCTAGGTCATTGGCGATGTCGTGACTACTTACGTGACGGGTCTTGCCCGATTTTTGCCAGAATTTCAGTAAAATATAAGCCTCTTGCTATGATTGGTCGCCCACTGAGGAGCATCGTGGACATAAAAATTTCCAGAACAAAAGCGACTGGACCGTATTTTGGCTGTTGCTTTTGATAACTATTTTACCCATAAACGGCATAAATTTCTTCACGCGCCTTTATCGAAATAAGATCGTGAAATGTAGCAAAGTTTTGCGGAAATTTCACTAGTGTCCTTGGCGCAACAATACTTGACGTCTTATGGTAAGAATTCCAACGCGTTTTGCACATCTACTAGCTTAAATGTCAATTGTCAAATGAAGTTAGATTTGACCCGCGTCGAGCCATATATTATCAGATTTGGAACAACGCAATCTCATGCGCCAAAAGCTCAATACTTTTTCGACGCCGAATGCAACTACTACTACAATTATATATATTTAAGAATTATCGCCAATTCGTAAATATGTGTACTAATAGAACCCCGTCCTGCAAGGTATTTGTGTAGTACGACGACTGTAATCCCGTTCCAATATTGTATAGGAAAGGGGGGCAAGAGTACGCAAATTTTAATTAAACTTATATATTTTGGTAAAAAATAGTTACAACGGAAAAATTTTACATGGAACACAAAACTTGAACTCTCCTTTACGAAATGTGAACTCAATTTTTATATACCTCTATTCTTAGAAGAACTAGAACTCATAAAATGAAAACATTCAAATTCGTACTCTTGCCCCTATATGTGGGGCAAGAGTACGAAATCAAAGGGGCAAGAGTACGCACCCAAAAGAGCATTAACAATTATCACAGATGAAGGTGCCTACTCCTTTATGTGATGTGCATTGTTCATGCCACCATTCATGACATCTTGCGCATTTGATCCAGTCTTCTATTGGTGGATCACTGTAAATGATATTGCATAATGGACACTCGTACACTACTTCCTCACTGACCTGAGGAGTTGTAGCTACAACTTCGGTTGTAGTTTTCCTGGTGCAAGATGATGATTGCCTTTGCTCTTTGGAGGGCGCCGTTTCGAAAGTAAGTTCTGCTTGAAAGGAGAGGATGTCAGAATCTCTGATTGACTTCGAGAAGATCAAGATCTACTGATTGAGTGCTTGGTAGCAGTTGGAAGAGGACTGACAACCACCAAAGGAGCGCATGAGGTAAATGGTCCACATGGGCCCCTGCTTACCTCCAGTAAAGATCTAGTTTACTGGTTGAAGGTTTGGTAACCGATGAACGAGCAGCCAGCAGAGAAGTGTTTGATGTGGACAATCCGCATGAGCTCCTGCTTGCTTCTAGTGAGAACCCAGTAATACTGGTTGAAGGTTAGGTAACAGATGAATGAGGACGAGCAACCGGCAGAAGAGTATTTGAAGTGGACAGTCCGCATGAGCTCTTGCTTGTTTCTAGTGAGGATCTAGCGTTACTGGTTGAAGGTTTAGTAACAGATGAATGACAACGAGCAACCGGCAGAAGAGTGTTTGAAGTGGACAGTCAGCATGAGCTCTTGCTTGCTTCTAGTGAGGATCTAGCGTTACTGTTTAAAGGTTTGGTAACAGATGGAGGAGGACGAGCAACTGGCAAAGGAGTGTTTGATCTGGATGCACCACATGGATCCCTTTTTACTTCCAGTGAATCATATGATGAACGATTTTGGGCTCTATTCAGGTCTGATGCTTGATTTGTTGCTTCAGGAATGCTTTCGTCTTCAGACCTGGCTTCTACATTTAAGTCTAGCACATCCACAATAGAAGGAAGAAAATCTTCTTTAGTGAACACATCTGGATTCAGTAGGACAACTCCAGATTCTTGAAGGCTGGATACCAATGGTTGCAGCTTTGTAGTCATCATCATCATAGGTATTCTGCCCTTATTGGCAGGTCACTTGCCGCAGCGAGAAGCTTCCATGCTCCACGGTCCTCCACTAACTTCTTCGTCTTCACGTATGATCTTTCTGTTTTTATATAATCCAATAATTGTAGTAGCCTTCGCCCCCTCCCTCTCTTTCCCGCCACCATACCCTCTAGAACGTCCCTCATGATACAATATCTTCTTAGGCAATGTCCCAACCAGTTTCTCTTCCTCTTCCTAATAATATCTAAAAGTGTTCTTTTCTCACCCACCATTTCTAACACTCTCTCATTCGTTTTCCGCTCTACCCAACTAATTCTTTCCATTCTTCTCCACACCCACATTTCGAAGGCTTCCAGTCGATTTTCATCACGTTTACGTAATGTCCACGTTTCCGCCCCATACAGTAGAACACTCCACACGAAGCATTTTATGAGTCTTTTTTGTAGTAAGCCTCAGTAAACAAACTCGCAACTTGGAATTATGTGGGATGGATTATTCCTCATCCATTTATCACACACAGTTGAATACCAGGATTTCATTGGGTCAAAAAAGTAGCGATCTAATGGTTTCAAATTATGACTGGGATTTGGTGGTAAACTCAACATCACTGTCCTATTTTGCCTGCAGAAATCAATCGCTTCGATTGAAATGTGAGAGGTCTGATTGTCAACAAGTAAAAATACCTTCTTCGTAACCGATTTGATCGCACATGTTGATGTAAATAATATAACCATTCTACGAAAAGTCGTGAGTTGATGAACCAGAATTAGATATTCCCACAGAACCTGGCGGCGAGCCATCGAATAATTCTTGTTTCATTTGTTTTGTGGAAAATATCTGGGGAATAAAGGAACCAGATGCACTCACCATGAAACAGCTGTTAGGTTAACTCCAAAATCACTAGATACAGTTTTATTCACAACTGATTTTTAGTCGACTTTTGGAACTTTATGAGGAACCATATTTATTCCAGTTTCGTACATGTTGTAGATATCCCGTGGAGAAAAGCCGTTTTGTCTTACAAGATCTTTTAGACAATTAAAAAAACATTCAGCTTGTGGCTTGCTAAAACCACGAGCTCTCCCCAGACCAGTCTTTGAAGGCTGTTGCAAAGCAATTGTTAAATGTCTACGACGGAAAGACTGTCCAATCTCTTTCTGCCATTCGATTCACACGGCTAAAGGATATGGGGCACCTAGTTGCGTTCAGCAAAATTGTATGCCATTCTTCGTAGATCTTTTAAAGTTAATTCATAGAAGAATTGATCCAGTAATGTGATATATTGCACTAATTCGTTCTCCATTTCTTCGGTAAATAGGCCTACTGGCTTTATTGTACCTAAAGACGTTGCAGATTCTCATTCAGAAAAAGAAAAGAAAAATCCTTAATTCTCTTTATATCAGTAATGGGAATGCATAGGATACAAAAAAATCAGATGATATTTAGAGATCCTTTATAAAAATATATTTCCAGCTTATTCCATCAGTTACAGAATACTTGTCACCTACGAGGGTAACTTGAAAACTTCTCGACCTATCCTTGATGAAGCTACATATTGTCAAATGTTAGGTTAGGTTAGCTTCATATATCTTTATAGAATCCCATACCAATCATTGGACTGATACCGCCTTATGCAGAGTCGTTTTAACGTATGATTACTAAAGGACTGACTACTACAGGAAACATACAGTATTCGAACTTTTTAGTATGGCACTAATCACGCGTCAGAACGACTCTGCATAAGGCCCATTGACATTTATTACTGAAGACTACTGACATTTAAGATAAAAGAGGACAAAGCGTAGTATTTCTGAAACCTGAATAAAATAAGCAAGCGTAACATTATTTAATAACTACAGATGTCACTATCTCACGTTTATCTGTTTCGAAAACTCAAACACCACCTTAGATACTGTTATGTAAGGAATGGTATTTAGAATAAAAATTTATCCCTCGTATATAAGAAAATATCACAATTCTTCAGAATTCTTAACGTTAGAGGCTACATATGGGAACCAATATTCGTAAAGTTTGCCGTCACTCTCTATTACAACGGAATCTACGTTTTTTTTTTTTTTTTTTTTTGATTGTTAGTTCTAAATCAAATTGGATTCTTTTTCATAGAAGAGAAGGGGCAAGAGTACGCACGCGTACCCTTGCCCCGTAGGTATCTGCGTACCCTTTCCCCCTTACTACACAATTGACTTTCCCGTGATGTTGTACAGCGAACTGTTGAAAGAAAGTCAATTTACTCCATCCTGTCAAACAATGGATATGTTAGAAACTAACGCGTTATAGTACTTTGAAATCGTTATAAAATTGTGTAAGTTATTCATTAACTACTTATGTCCCAATATTATATCAAACTATTAGAAAAACATAAATAATTACCTAGATAGCTTGTAGTTTGCCGCAGCACACTCAAACTTGTTTAGGTTCTAGACGCCATTAACATCAAACTCCACGTGACGCATTATTGCCATACACGAATATATTCACCTGATTTTAGGGAATCGTATCCTTACCCCCCACGTACTCTTGCCCCCCTCTACTCTATAGGCTTAATCAGTTCCTGACATCACAGGTAGCCCAGATGTTCAACATCAAATGAAGGGTACATGGAAAAAAGGGGCTCATTGCAATTTTTTTCGAAAAAGCCGATATGCACACTACCTGTTGGTGCTAGTTTGTACTTCTAAATGCACTACGAATATTGAGAAAAAGGTGACTCGTTGCAGAGAAACTTGCACAAGAAAAACAGCTATACAAGAAAATTTACAGCCCTTCTACAATTTAAATTGCTTCTTCTAACAAAAATGTAAAATATCGATTATCCCCTTCTTTCCGTATACCCTTCAAATGTTTTATACATTTGTCCTATAGATTTCAGTAGGATAAAACAATAAATAATAATAATTCGGGTTAAGAATTTTTAAAAAAAATCTTCAAAATCTAATGGTTTTAACATCTTATTTAAAAGCACGTTCACAAAGTCAAAAAATTATAATTGTTCCCTTAGAATAATACTGTTTGAGAAGAATAATTTAACACTAGTGCTATCTGTACGTTGATTCTGTTCTGTACGTTGATTCTGTTCTGTACGTTGATTCTGTGAAGTGCTTGAAAATTGTTTATCACTGCCCAAATAGACGTTGATCTTCTGGGTTGTCTGGTTGTTATGGGCCCTTGCTAGACTTGTTAGGAAATGTACCAAACAAATTTCTTCCAAACTAGAGTAAAATATAATTTAAAACTAAGAAATATGCGAGTATTAAGACAAACTGGTTGTAATTTAGACATGTTAGGAAATAATCATAAACAATAATATTTCATTTTGATAGTGTTATCTTCATTGTACTTTATTATTGTTTTATTTTATTCACTTTTGTTGGCAAACTTTCTGACTTTGCTCTACAACTGTTATAAAGTTCTGAGTTTTCCTCGTAGGATGGAAAACAAGTGATAAAATGATGATTATATATACATAAAAAAAGAACTGTATTGCAATATTGTCTACTATCTTTAATGACAGTCCATGTTTCTGGGAACTCAAAGTACCTGAATGTAGAATTGTCTTGGTTTGGAGGCGAAAGTAATCTTTGAAAATGTTACGGAATGATTTTCCGTCAACGAGGTCTGTAAAGACCGGACGGAACAACAGTTTGGTGTCCAGCTTAACTCGTTGAATTTTCTGTGAGTGGTCAATGACATGTGGAATCTCGAATTGTATTCTCTGTTTACTAGCTCTCTTGTCTTATAGATGTTTTAATGCAATGTCTCCAACGGAATGCTCTACCGCCTTATTTGATTGTTTGATTTTATGGGAGCGACAGGATGCCCGTGAAATCCCACCATACACAGTAGTGGATTGCTTGAGTTTTCGCATAATATTGTTATACAGGATTCACTTTTTGTCACTACTCACCATTCCTTAAACAAGAAGTCAGTTTTATTCTGTTTCTGAAGCATACCGCAGATGGAATAACGATCAAAGCATTTTTCTGACATTTCTGTGATACTAAATATCATTGGTGAGAGTGTATCCGAGTATCATCAAATGTTCGTGAACAGTGCTGTAAGGTAGGTTCAGCACCTCTGTTTCTCTGATCTGTCATCTATGGTTAGACTTTATTTGGTTCTTTATTTGGTCATCGTCCACTGTTTTGATAGTTACCCAGCATTAAGCTAATCTTTCAGGTTGAAATTCCCTGCTTTATCTTTGAACTTCTGATTCAGAGATAGTGTCGTTCCCACATATCACAAATGTTCACTTCTATGCAGTGTTTTCACCCTTTTTGTCAACTTCAGCCACCATTTTTCTTTTTCTTTCTTTTAATATACGCTATAGAACTGACTACATGCGGCCGAACGCCACTGACCAGTAAGTCAATTGGTTGCTTCTCGCTTTCAACAGTCATTCGTCTTTGTTTCTGAAGTGCGGTTTCATAACAGGTATGTAAATATACAACGAAATGTGGGCATTTCGTTGTATCATTTTCTTGTAATAAGCTTGTAATTTTTCTTGGGGGATACTTGATTTTTATATGCACTAGCCTCCGATAGAATAAGAGGATAAAAAATATTTTTGTAATATAGATAATGGAATGTTTTTGGTATCCATGACGACGAATTACTTGTTGATTTTCCTGATAAAGACGTAAGTTATACTGCTTTAAGTTGTTCCACGTTAAATATTTGGAATAAACGACATATTGCGTGAAAAAGTAAGTGAATTATTTGATTTATTCTTAATGGCTCAATAACATTTTAAGAATCAGGGAGAAAATGTTGTTATAAATATACGCGTCAAAAACGCCCAACTTTCCGGACATGATAGTTGAAATTTACAAGTAATGTACTTTAATTGATTGAATGGTTGTGAATAGTGTCAGATTTAAAGCAAAAACAGGAAAATAATGTAATGTTCTTTGAAATAAAAGTATTTTGTATTTAAAACTATTTGTTTTGTATTATTTCAGCAAAAACAGTACAAGAGCAAAACAAATGAGTATAGGTCGAAAGAAGTTCAATATGGATCCAAAGAAAGGTATTGAATATTTGATTGAGCACGGACTCTTGAAGAACACGCCGGAAGAAGTTGCTCAATTTCTGTACAAAGGAGAGGGCCTCAACAAGACTGCGATAGGAGACTACCTTGGAGAACGAAACGAATTCAATGAAAAAGTACTAAAAGCATTCGTCGATCTACACGATTTCACCGACCTTATCTTAGTACAAGCCTTAAGGTATGAGCAGTTTTTGTTTCGTTTGATTGTAGTTCAATGCAAGTGTTCTCCACTCTGAATAGAGGGAATTTGTATCAAACATACATGAAAGTTGTCTCTTAATTTTCCTAATAGAATATGCGACAATATTAAAGCGTTCCCGGTAGTAAAGGCAAGCTCAACAAAAAAGTTATGTGCAACCTGTGTAAAGTAGAGTATTATACCTTAAGTGTAGAGTAGCAATACCAAACGACTTTGTGGCAGCCAATTCTCGTGCCTGGGAGTTCCTTTTTCTCTCAGAAAAATAGTTTTAGAATAAACGGATTATCATTTTGACCGTTCACGGGGCATTTTTAGGGAACAAGCTTTTGTTTTGTTCGTCCTTAGTACTCGGAACGTATCATATTGAGATTTGCGATTTTAGTTTTTGAGCTAGTTGTATATTGCGTATTTTGATAGCAGTTGAAGTCAGTTCTGTGGTAAAAATAATCTTGGTACATATATAAGAATGCACTGAGGAATTGATTTTTTTAATGTTGGAACAGTTGACCTCTTAATATATAGATTTTGAAGAATAAGGTGTTTCGACTTCAATGTATTTTTTATTATTATTATTGAATGGAAATAATTATTGAAAAACATTATAAGGTGCTGGGGATATTAATTGTTGATTCAATGAGATACATGCACCTGAAAAGCACTTAAAATAAAACTCCGATTATACGCGTGCTCGCAAAGGGACCTATATTACCTATAGGATGTGTTAAAATGAACTACAGAATGCATTTGAATAATCAAGATAAATACCGTGAAGAAACACGGAAGAAAACTAAGGTGCCAGAATACGCTTTATCACAACCACCACCCACTGCAGACTAAAACAAACTGGAATCCTGAATGGAGGAGATTGCAGTGACGTCTACTGTAAAAACACGTGAATAACAACAGGGCTGTCTAGCGGAAACATACAGAAACATAGGAAAATGAGTATAATCGTTGTTTTAAAACATTAAGGGGTAAACAGAAGTTAACCCGAGTATACTCGGGATTTTATATTTTCGATAAAATTACACTGGAGTATTCTCGGAATTTTATGTTAAGAGGTTAACAATAATGTAACAAAACTTTCGATTCACTCGCTGTGACTTCCTCAATTTCATTCTAACATCATTTATATAGATCATACAGCGAATGTAATTATGGCAAAGGCAGACGTATGTTTGTCTTACGACAAGAATGTTCAATGTTAACAGATCAAGTTATCATATCTCATTAACCATAGTATATATGTTGTTTTGTTAATGTCAAAATTAAAGGCTTGATGGGAGAAATACGTTAATAATGAATTCCTCTTTAGTAGAGGACGTATATTTAGTCTGTTTTTGTTTGCCACGAACGACATATTTTTTTAGCGCCATAAACAATACTACAATACAATAGTTGTTAACATTTTTGTCAACTTTTTCGAAAACTGCGCATGAGGATTTATTCTCCAGTATGTCATTTTATTCAGCTCGATGAAATAAACCTGTCGATAGATATGTTATTTTCTTTTGACTTCTTAAAAATTAGTATACGCTGCTACTGTTGTAGGATATTATATCGGCTTTCGTAGTTCTAGCTATGAAAGCCTTACCGTGATTTTTGTTTATTCACGCCCCCTCCTCCGTCTCTCTCTCTGTCTTTCTCTTTCTCTTTTATAAAATATACAATGTATTGGAATTTTTGTTTTTGGGATACATTATTTTCAATTTTCTTAATTTACCACCTTGTACTATTTGTCTCCTTGTTGTATCCATTCTATTACCTATCGAGTAAGACGTAAAAAAAAATAACAATTAGGAGTGTGTATCCTAATGACAAATGAATATATTGTAAGTAAGTAACATAAACTTACACATAAGAACAATGCGTTTTCTTACTTGCTTTTAAATTATTATACCTTCATATGTGAAGCTACTTACCAGGGTGCGTAAACAGCTTTCAAATGGCTATGTGATTAAGTTTACGAAGAAATGGAATGTGTATTTATATTTCGAGTGGAGTATTAGACAAAAATAAATCTGATACGAAGTAATGTTAATGAAATTATTCGTCGAAAAGAGTTTTGAAAACTTGTAAAAGTTTCTTATCGATATTTCAGGCAGTTTCTGTGGAGTTTTCGTCTTCCTGGTGAAGCACAAAAGATTGATCGTATGATGGAGTGTTTCGCTCAACGATACTGTCAACTTAATCCTAATATATTCACAAATACTGGTGAGTACTGTTTCTCAAATAGTCACCTTCAATCATATTTTATTTAAGGTGTTCGAAGTCCACAGAACTTCAATGTGTTACACAGTATTCCTTTGGAATAAACTTATATATATAATATAAATACGTGTACTTGCTTGTATCTTCAGTAACTTAATAACAACAGAGAGTCCTGTAATTTTTAAAGGTGGTGTATTCAATACTTATGTACGAAGACAAGTCAAAAAAATTATCCGCACTTTTGCCATAACTATATTGTGAAAACTACATTTTGCCTTCGTATGTTATAAGCTTATATTGTTGATGGTAATGCTATGAGAGTGATCTTAATTACTTAGTTTTTCTTGTGTTGCAGAGACAACATAGCCACTCCGCTGGGAGTGCGCATCAAAGTAAACCCGAGAGCAGTGATTCGATTTAACTGATCTGAATGTGTGTGAGGAGTGAAATTCATCGGAGACTCTCAACATCGTCGGGTGACTCAGGCAGAACTATGACTGACCTGTGGAGTACACGCAATCTCATCGATAGTTACTCGCAGATTTGCTAGTACAATCTCTCGGGTATGCCGAAGCTTGTCAATGGTGGAAGTTGATAGGTGTACTCTCCTTCTTTACGCTTGTTCGATTACTTCTATCCACTTGTGCACACCTTGTATTGTATTGAGTTGAAAGACGTCAATGAAGTTCAGCCATTGATATCTTTAGACAAGAGAAATCGAATCACTGCCCTTTGTTCTTCCTTGGTGAACACTATCAGCCGAAGGGCCACGTTTTTTCTGCAATAAAAGAAACAAAAATGGAGTAATGAAGATCAAGCTCTGGTAGCATTACCACAACAATATAAACTTATAAAATGCGAGGGCAGAGGACAGTGCGCATATGATTATGGCGAAAATGCGGATAATTTTCGAATTTACCTTCGTAATATTAATTGAAGCACTAGTTATTTTCAAGACTTCTCATGTTGTGGAGAAATTCTGAGAGACTAACAGTATGACGTCATAAACTATGCATCCAGAGTTCTGACACATAAGAAAAACGATCTAAAAATAGTTTACAGCATTTTGTAAGTAACTGTCTTCCTTACTTTTTGTTTGTTTAATATTAGTTATATTCACTAAAATTCAGAAAAAGAAGAAAGTGTTGGAGCGTAGTGAAGCCCTTAAAATGCAAACATGGCTGAGTGTTCTATCTAGGTTAGATTACGGTGCATATCTATAAAGTAATCGGAGTTTCAGTTCAAGTTGCAAGGCATGATTGAAAAAAGAAGTTATAAAGCATAGAACGTTTATGTTATTCACTGTAACTTAACGAAAATTTATTTGTGGATTAATAACACGTCTGTCTTGATGCAGGTTTGCACACTTCGAATTCTGATCCTGTATATCCGAGCACTGGACATCAGAAATAATGACCCACCTGGAAAATTGATCAAGAGTAGAAGTGAGGTCATTGGTGCGGTTCCCGTGGTCCAAAAACACTTCACCTGCTGATATTCATTGGCAGATTGTAGACGTATATGGAAAGAGCTACATTTCAAAGCAACGTGTAGGGAAATGTGTCGTGCCTTTAAAGAAAGACGGACCAATATTATTAATGACAATCCTGGACACAGCGGTAGACCCAGTACTTCAGCCACTGCCGTTACGTTTGAAACCACTAGATTACCCCTTCTCCAGCCCTGTCCTAGCCCCAATGACTTTCACCTTTTTCCTGTTCTAAAGCAAAACCGCTGCCATACGGTGGCTACGAGAACGTGACGCGAATTTTTATGCAAATGGCATAGAAAACTTTATTTGCCGTTGTGGTAAGCGGTTGAACAAAAACTGTGGTTACGTCGAAAACTATTGTTGAGTTACCTCTATCATTAAGTGTGTTGATCTCCCAGCTATGTCTTACACACAAACCATAATAGGCTTTCTAACCTTTTTTCGATCATCCCTCGTACATTGTTTAATAATGAAAATAACAGTAACTACATCGAATATTTTCATTTTCGGGTTTTGGAAATAAACAAAGCACTTCTTTCTTGAAGATCAACAAACGTAGCTGTTGTCTCTAGCTTTCTTTTCTGACTTGAGATTTTTTTTTTAAATATGTAGTACATATGAGTATTACTTAATATATGCAAATTGTTAATTTCAGATACCTGTTACGTCCTATCGTTTGCTATAATTATGTTGAATACAAGTTTACATAATCCCAGTGTTAAGGATAAACCGACTGTGGAACAGTTCATTTCAATGAATAGGGGAATCAATAACGGAGGGGATCTACCCCAAGAGCTGCTGGTTGTAAGTATAATTTCATGTTCTTTGAAATTAGTTTCTTGTAATAAGTACTTAGTGAAAGGTGATATGACCCATTATATCTTTCCCAATTACTTACACCGAGGTACATAATGTGTTTAGAAATAATGGCTTTCCTAATAATTACTACACATGAAATAAAAACGTTATTTTTCTGCATGTTAGAAATGTTATACAGACAGCATTTCAACACTTGACAGTGCTAGATAATTATTACGAGGCCTTGATTTCTTCTGTAATGGAATACTGTTCATCTGTTTCATCTGTGGTATGCCCCACATGTCTTTCCAAGCTGGATAGTGTTCTGAACTATTTCAATTTAGCCATTGTTCGCCACGAGTTTCACAATTACGTAGGTGAAGGAATAAAAGTATCATAAAAGCACTGAATGTAGCATCGGTACTAGAAGTAAATAAATAAATAATACAACTACTACTGCTACTGGGGGCCGCGGTGGCTCAGTGGTGGAGCGTTCATTTCTGGTGCATGAGCTCCGTGGTTTGATCCCAACTCGCGCCAAGTGAGCTTTGTGGTGGACAAATACCGTGTGCGTGTGTTTTCGTGGATCTCCTGTTCCTCCCACTTTCTTCATTCGAACACAAGATGTCTTCCTGTCAGGGAATTGGTAGGGTCAGGGAAAATGTTAGGAAAAGTCAGGGAATTTCATTGTGCGTCAGGGAAAAATCTTTCCCATGACCTCTATAATGGGAACTAGCCTAAGGCTAGCTGGGGCTTCGCCTCAAAACCCTCGCGCTAGCTCGGGCTACTATCTCGCACCTCATAAACCTATAAGCATGCCAGATTTCGTCATTATGGCCCTACCGGAAGTACCAACATTTTGGGTGCAGAATATGTGCCACTTAAATAACATGGGAAAGATTTTTCAGTTTCCCATAAAACTCACCTTTTTGTTTGTTTGTTTGTTACTTAGATCACGCTATCAGAAACCCAGGCCTCCCAGCTGTCCTATTTTTTCCTATATTTTGAAAATTTGTGTATATTTGTCGTATATATGTCCTATATTTTAATCTTGTCCTTTATTTCCTATATTTTTCACTGATTGAATTATTAAACATACAAGCCAAGGGCACGTCTGTGATAATGGTTTAAATTAAACATCTGTGTAAACAAAAAAGTTATTGTATAGGAAAACTCATTTCCAAAAGTTTTTTCATTTAAATTCTATTATAGTGTGATGACTAAAAATAAAAATAAATGGGAGTGAAAAGTTTGCCCACTAAAATAGTCATAAGTTACATATAAATGAATTGGTTCGTTTGTACGTTTGTAGAATATTGTATAAGCATATAAACAATGATGAAAACTTACAGTTCACTTTAAAGATAAGTTATTTTTAATTAGATATACTAAGAAAAAAGATAGCGACAGAGTCAGGAAAAATTATAATTTTGTCAGGGAAGTTGATTGTGCTTGCTTGGTAGACACCCTGCCAGTCTCCTTTAGCCCACCATAAGCGTGGGACTGAAAGATTTCATTTTTACTACTACTACTACTACTACTACTACTACTACTACTACTACAACTACTACTACTACTACAACTACTACTACTACTACAACTACTACTACTACTACAACTACTACTACTACTACAACTACTACTACTACTACTACTACTACTACTACTAAACTGTCAGTCTTTTCTTACCACACGTAGTTTCAAATTACCCATTTACACAACACGGAATAGGAATTGTGTTTTATATTCCTAAACATAGGCTTGCAATAATCCAAATTCCCTAATGTACAGGCTTCCTGCTAAATTATACACACTTCTACCTGCCATACATATTTTTACGCCTGAAATAATTTCACACTCCGCATTGTGCAAAAGCAAGTTGCAAATATTGTTACGTAAATATCGTTAATGATTTTGATATGCAGTATTTCAAACTATACACAATGTTTACATATAAAATAAATAAGTGAATAAAGTGAAAAGCCTAATTTGAAATAACCACGGACTAGTTTTATTCATCTTATCCAGTAGTTGATAAAATCATTCCGTTAGATGGAACTCCAGGAATAAGAAACACACCCTGGTAATATCACTGACCGGTGAGAGGTAAGTGGTAGGGCATTCCATACAAGCGAAAATTGCGGTGTGAATTCCACACCAGTCCAGCGAACAATTTTCCAACTCATTCTATGCAGACGGTTATTGTGTGAAAAGGTTATACAGGGTGTTAATGAACTATACCGACAGACTGTACGAGCTGATTCCTCACATCAAAATAAGAGAAAAAGTTCATATGGAACTATGGCGAAAGTGCACAGTTTCAGAGCTAGGGCTGTCCAAATTCGCGAAAAAGTCAAATTTTGAGAGGCCCTATTTCAAATTACAGAAACTGTGGATGGTAGTCCTTATCAGCGTAAAAGAAGCCATGCATACACAATCCAAAAGTGCATATTTCATCAATTTCCAATAGGTGTATAGGGTATTCCATACAGGGTATAATTCTTAGATATGCTCTCAATAGAATTTTCAGATATACGCTGATCTCAAGGAGGGTCCAAAGTAGGCAGGAGATAAGCCTTGACAACAATGGACATCCAATAGTTCGGAGGGAATTGGGAAGTGTTAGGAACCGCGTTTTTTTGTGTTCGGAATAACGTGTGATGCGATGTATTTCCTCACGGTATATTTCACGTTTTCTTCATTTATAAGCGTGAAAGAAAAGATTGTAGCATGCATTTTCCCGAGCACGAGAGACCGTGCTGTTGACGATCCTTAAGACTTCCAGCATCGTGCCAAATGATTCCGTGTTCACTGGTATCAAGGCTTATCGTTTGCCTACTTTGGACCAATCATAAAGTCAGAGCATATCTCAAAATTCGGTTGATGGTATGTCTGGGAATTTCACCCTGCATGGAATACTCTGTACACTCATTGAACATTAATAAAATATGGAGTTTTGGATTGCGTATGCCTGACTTCCTTTATGCTGATAAGGGTCACCATCCAGTTTCTAGAATTCGAAATAGGGCCTCTTGAAATTTGGCTTTTTCGCGATTTTGGACAACTCTAGCTCTGAAAGTATGCACTTTTGCCCACAAGTCAATATGAACTTTTTCTGTCATTTTGTGTAAGGAATCGCCTCTTACAGTTTGTCGGTATAGTTCATTAATACCCTGTGTGTATATATATATATTGTAAGATCTGAACACTGCTTTCAAAGCTTTCATGTAAGAGCATCTATTTTAAAATAAAATTTGTAGTTATATTAAATTATATAAGTAGAGTAGAACTTAATATTTGTAGTTGGACAGTTAATAAATATTCATTTTGAAGAATAACATGAAAGGTAATTTTTATAAGATTCCTTATGTTAAACTTCACACGTTGTAGAAACTAACAACCGACATTCCCTTTTTAAACAAAAGTTTAATAATTCAGTTACGTCCAACTAGTTTTAAATAGCATATATTAAATATCTTAATGAGGGTAGGAGTGCCCATCAACGAGCAAACAATTAATTTTCGTGTAACCAGAGGTATAAAAATGTTTAAATTGTCATTGAAAGTAGTAGAAGTAACTGAAGCATTTTTACCTAAAAGTGTCTAAATTACTGTCGGGAGAACTGACAACTGTCCACCATATGCTACAGCATTGCAAAGTGAGGAAGCAACGCTTTGACCTAATCATTTGCTTGCACAAATCAAAGGTATCTTTTGTGATTAAAATTTTCAGGTTTGTATCTATCTACTGTACATTACACACAGTGATACAGGATCAACTGGGGCTTCGTGAGCATGTTTCACAGTAAGTTTTCTTCCTATCCTTTTGCAATTGTCTCACACGCTTCGTTGGTATGGAGACAAATTAACTTCAAGAACTTGCTTCTGCAGAATAACGTGTAAGAATTGGCCACGGACAGTTGATACAAATAACCAAACTAGAGTAATAATAGTTCACAGTAGCCAACTTGAAAGGTTATTATAACTTGATATTTTGAGAGTTTGTAAAGAAAAAAATTATGAAATGTGCTCCTTGTCTTTTCAGAGCTTATACGAAAGTATAAAAACCGAGCCGTTTAAAATTCCAGAAGACGATGGCAACGATTTAATGCACACCTTTTTTAATCCTGATAAGGAAGGATGGTTGTGGAAACAAGGTAAGATAACACGTTTCAACAATTAAATTAAAATATAATTTTTATTCCTAATTCCTATTAAAGGGAGGGAATCATATACTTCCATTAATGTTTTCTTTTTGATAAATGTATTGTAACAACGCAGAAATATGAACCTAATGTAATACTAACATTATTCTCCTACAGTGTTACAAATATAAAATAGACTTTTTATTACTATTAACGGGAGTGGACCATACACTTCCGTTACTGTTTTCTTTTTGACAAACGTATTGTAGCAACGGACAATTTAAACGTAATATGACATATTTATTAGTTTGCATCCAACCGTACTTCTGCCAGTTTTATCTAGTATTTACCTGATAGGGGTGGAGGTCCACGGGAATATTTTACTATTTGTGTTAGATTGTATTAGTTGTGCTTTACCAGGGCGCGAAATTTCAGGTCGCCATTGGCACCCAAATATTTTATTTGTGGTGATAGGAATTTGGTCTTTACTTTTTTTTGCCAAATATCAAATGACTAATATGACTAATGACTACGAGGTGTGATTGGAAAGTTTAAAGACTGGGCTTGTAATTTAAAAATGGCAGTACTTACTGGCTGTTGGGATGGATCTCCTTCAAAGTAGTCCCTTGCTGAATGAACACACCGATTCCAACGGTGTTTCCACTTCTGCAAGCATTCCTGAAAATTATTTTCCATGATGGTGTGAAGCATTTTTTCCGTATTTGCTTGAATCCGCACTCAACTGGTTGCTACGCCGTACTGAATAAAGATATCTCGGTGCATGTTTCAACATGTCTCAAGGACACACCAAGCCACCTCTTCCATGCTAACGGAAAAACTTTCCGATCACACCACATAAGTGTTAGATTTATTTGTGCAGTAATTTCTGAGACATGCCATGATTTATGGAATACCCAAAATTTCCTTGTCAATCTCTTTAGTTTCTGCGAAGTGTGGTTGAAAACAATCTCTCAAAAATACTTCCCTGAGACATGCCATGATTTAGGGATACCTGTTTCGCAACTGGGTGTCGTGCTGCAGAATAGGGTCGAACACTTCCAGACGCAGCACGCGGCGCAACCATGCGCGGAACTTCTCTAACGTTTCCGTATAGTTTCATGTTCCTTATGGTTTCCTGTTCCAACAGGTACAAGTTAGAAGGTAACAATTTTCATAAACATATATTGATAGTTCGTATGACAGCATTTCATTAAATCTAGGTACACTTTGTTTTACAATTAAATCGAAAAAAATTAGGCCCACCTTTCGCGTTCCTGAGATAGCACTTCATATGGCCTGTGCAGGGGCGGATCTAGGACGGACTTCTAGGAGGGGGGGGGGTTGTAATACTGCTACTTAGAGCTACTTTTAAGAGCTCCAATCTCTGGGATGGGTTTTATTTATTTATATATAAAATAATAAAAAAAAGTTTCCTCTTCTGGGGGGCGACCCCCGCTGGATCCGTCACTAGGTCTGTGTGCTAAAAATGGACGTTAAACTCCAAATAAACTTATAAAATATAGCAATGGGTCCCAAGACCTCCGGTAACTATATTATGCACAGCAGCGTTTTCCGGTCTTTTCAGTTTTTGGCTCATTGTGCAATCGTGTATCCTGCGGCACACCTATAAAACCTGTTTTTCCTCCAAAGCTAATGCCAAGTTATTTTGTTTTTTGATCCTAAAGAAACTGCAACTGCCTGACTAATAACGAAAAAGAGTTTTTACCGTTTTAAAAGATAAGTAATAAAGTATGTATTATATTCTTATCCGAATGGTGTGCATTCTAGCTTTGGAATTACTCTACCTTAACCCGTTTATGCCAAATGTACTTTTTGTCACATATTTTGATAATTTTCATGTCGTTTTCTTTTAAAATTTTACTTTTTCTTGTGAAAAATCAATGAAACATTTGACATGAACTTCAATATTGCACTTTACAGATTTTCTTGCTATTCTTATTGCGTGACATAGTGTTTGATACCAGTCATATCTCGAGTCTTGTGCTAAAAGAAGGGAAGAGGGATGGCTTTTGTGTCCCTTTCGAGTGTCTCTTCCGTAGCTTTGACGATATGTATCAAGTTTTCTTCTTACACTTTGCATATCTAGTTTTTGTTTTAAGATTCTCTTCTGTAACAGCCACGCATTTTGAACTGCGAAATCAATCATATACGTAATAAGACAACTGTAACACTTTTCCCTTGTATTGACTTATATTTTGATCCATCCGATCGACTCTTCCCATATTTTGATTCTACAATTTTACCATAAATGGTTGGTCTATGTGCACTGCCTTGTTTGAAGGTTGAGACCAACGTTTAGCTTTTGAGAGTGGTTCCACCCTAACAGAATTAGAAGCTACGGAGACAACGCTATTGTCAGTCCACTTTCATAATGTTATTTCTGTTTCGTGGTCGTTGCAACTGTCTAACGACCCTCTAGGTTTCTTTTCCATAGTTTGATTGCATTCTATTGGAGCCTCCTTGAGGAACCTATCCTCTCTGATTGTACCCGTTTCGTTTATATCCCACTATTTCAATTCAGCCAAAATGGGGAGATATGTAAAGAAGTTATCAAAAAGAAAATGATAGTTCACTAATTTTCCCTCGACCAGTTTCTCTTCGTATTGAAGTATTACAGAACCACCTACACCTACACTTCCGGGATTATACTCATTGTTTCTTGGTGTGGTTCAAACCAAAGTCAATAACCTAATCGTGTACAGCCGCACCACATTTTAAAACTGAATCTAATTGGTTTACCCTTGAAAAACTGGCGGCATCCGTGTTTGAAAGACACTACACACACTCTGTGCATTCAGAAATTTCTGTTGAAATTTTGACTTAGACAGTTAGACCAGCCCAAACAGTTAGGAGGAACTTACAAATATGGGAGTAAAAATTACATTCTTCTTTAGGGGCAGCACGCAATTTAAAGGGATGGATTCGCTCTAATATCACTAACTATAGACCTAGTTGTAGACGCAGCGTCCTACATAAAGATCACCAGCAAAATTGGTCGAAAGTAGCATATTTTCCTTGCGTCCTACATGTAGTACACTGATGTTTCTAAACATGCCTTGTAAACCAGAAATTATTGCGCAGTAAACAAATTGTATGTAAGAATAGACTGATTTCTTAAAAACCAACAACACAAATCTAAACAATTTACGACTTATATTTTTATCAAAAAAATTACATTTTTTGACAAGACATGTTGCCCAGTTCTCAATACCAGCTTCACGAACCCTCGAGACGAAACACGTGCGCTAGACTTCAATGTTGGCAGGTCAACATTATAAAACAACTTTTTTAATCTTAAAACTACCATCTCGTGTATACAATTATAAAAATATTAATACAGTGTTCAAAAACATTAACGTCCTAGTGGTAGGACGCTAGGAACAAATGGGTTAATTAAAAAATAAAATCTGACTACAGCAAATCGCATTTAATAAATAATAGAATTACAGTTTCGGCTATCTATCACTATTACTTATTAAAAGCGATTTGCTGTGGTCAGATTTTACTTTTTAATATTTTCATAATGTTCTAACTTTGTTCCAGCGCATCAGTAATTTCGTCTCGAGACACAGTTTAAAAATGGCTGATGTGCAGTAACGTATACAATTAGCTTTTCAGTTTCATTGCAGAATTATAAGTACAGTCTAAATAACACACTTCTGTCATTACAAACGTAACTTGTCAGTGAACAGAAGAATCCTGACAATAGTGAACAATCTGCATAAATTTAGTAAAACAGAACCGGGCTACGTCTTCGTTCACTTTTTGAATAGTTCAGTTTGACTAATAATTAGGCATATTTCGACTAAGGTTTAATCATCAATTATTTATGATTTCAATTTTAATGTCATGTCTCGTGTGTATGTGTATGAGAGAGAATGTAAAGATACATATGAAACATCTGACGTTGTATATTTGCTTGCAGGTGGACGTTATAAAAGCTGGAAACGCCGATGGTTTATATTAAATGACAATTGCCTTTATTACTTCGAATATACAACGGACAAAGAGCCACGAGGGATCATCCCCCTGGAGAACATTCAAGTCAGAGAGGTCCAGGACAGGAACAAGCCACATTGTTTTGAGTTGTTTGCTTACGGAACGGATTTTATTAAAGCCTGCAAAACAGACTCCGAAGGAAAAGTGGTTGAAGGTAAATGAGCGTTTTTGTTTCCAAATTCCATAGAAATAGAGGATTATTCAAAATGATCTTCCTGGTTACACACTTTAATGACTCACGTTTATTAATACGCACATACATGAAAGTCATATCAAATGAAAGAGAAACTCACAAAATTTTGTTTCATTAGAATGTGCAATAAAGCTGAATTAGAGCTCGAGAAATAGAGAGGAAAAATTTGTCACTGACAGCTCAGTCGGTAGGAGATATGCCTGGGCAGACATATTTTTCTCTATTATTCTATAATAAAATGATATGTATTCACCATAAAGAATTTTTTTACTACCAGGAAATGCTAAACTTAATTCTAGATCTGAGATAGAACATATCTTTTGGATTTTCATTTATATTGTGTACTTCTTTTAGGAATCAGGTCATTACACTGTTGATCCAGAAAGTATCGTATGTAACATTAAAACAATCATTCATTTTCTTTTTCTCATCAGGAAAACACACAGTTTATCGAATGTCAGCTGCTACTCCAGAAGAAAAGGACGAATGGATTAAGTGCATACGGTAAGTTACGATGTAATCTGTTCAGATATCAATTTGAATTGGAATAAAGTTTGTCGATAGCGTAATGTGTCAGGGAAACGTAGTTGCAGTCCTTAACAAAATGTAACTGAAACCATGCGTATGTAATAGTGAAACACTAGTAAGTATTTTTTACGTGTTGACTAGGGCATAAAAACATTGATTATAGTGTCTCAAAACGGCTCTGAAACTGATAGTTACAATAGATATGAATGTTTTACATCCGAACCTGTACAATTTTCTGCTTCTTCAATTCGGAAGAGGTGCATAAAATTAACTTGAATCCAGTACTGCCAACTTTGTGGCGACGGACGTACTTACTGCGTCTCAACTTGATCTGTGTCTTGATAAATTTATTTTCGTATGGTACTTCGACATCAGTTACATTTGTTTTCTCTTCTTTTGCAGGCAAAGCATCAGTCATAATCCATTTTATGATATGTTAGCTGCCAGGAAGAAGAAGGCTCAAAAAACGAGTGCTCATTCGAAGAGTTAAGAGCGTTTCCTTCTCTTTCTTGATGTGATATTTTATCTGGTGCTAGTTTACCAAAGCATAAGGGAAAGCATGGCCTGCATAATGAAAGCGCAAGGGTGGAGTGAAGTGCATGCTTTGTTGTGATGTAGAAGCAGGGAAATTCGAATAGCCACATGAAGTGGTATGTGCCTGTAATCTCCAAAAATGTGTACAATGAGTGCCTGAGGAGAATGGTTATTCATATCAAAGCCAGGAGGTGTGAGTGCAGGAACAACAAACAAGTGAAGTATTTGTGATGTGATGTGATAATGTGGTGTGGTGAACAGTGATGCTTATCAATGTATGTAAGGAGTAACGTTGAATTGAGTTGTAGTGCTTGATATGTATATTTTGCACACGATTATGTGCATTATTTAATATATATTGTCGGATGTTTTATTGTTATTTCACTCGTTTACGAGTTTTATTGAGTGAAAAAATAAAGAAAACTGTTGGTTATTGTTTCCATTCAAACATGCCAGAGCATAAAAGTAATCTGAGAAACATCTGCTCATTAATTGGTTAGAATAAGACTGTTATTAATAGTCACCAGCGATCAGCTGTATCACGTTACAAAATCTCTTTCTTTGAGTCCAAATCAGATAATACTAGAGTCTGCACAACTTGGAAAAGCTTATTGTAATATAATTCAGAAATGATAACGTGTTAGTAAAGCGGAAAGTAAGACCTATCATGGTATGATTTTGTTGTAAGTACACATTAGTTCCATAAGTCAAATAGCTATTTACTTGTTATTGTTCTACTCAATTAGGTTTTCTTGTTCCACAATTTCATGTGACCTTGTTATTTCATATGTAATGTGTCTGTTTATATTTAAAGATTTTACTACGCTACAACACACACACACACAATTGATACGAACTAATATTTAGAAAACAGAAACGGTGCTATGATCGCATAAAATATCAAGATAGTGGATAATAATATTCAATGCTTTTACGACTGAATACCAATGTGTAATTAGTTTTCTTATAATATTTGTGCGTGTTGAAGTTGAAATTTTGCTTCTTGAAATGTATTCGCATATTCCATCTTCAATATTATAGTGAATTCATCAGTTGTACTTGTAAACGCTTCGCTATTATAAAATGTACTGGAAAATTGATTTCAGAGTTTATGCACTTCTATTTTCATCATTAGGTTTTGTAAATGCCTATATTTACAGGAAGAAAGTGTACATGTACTGAAACAGCCAAATCGTCAATAGAGGATATAATGTTGAAAGAGCCGAAGTTTTCTTATAGAGATCAGATAGCTATAGTACTAGACTTTCCAAGCCTTGTAATGATATTTGCATAATGGTTAGCACTCGGCCCTATTGCAATGATGTTCTGAGAGAATCAGATTCTTCTCTCTCCCCTTTCCGTCATTTAATGTCATTTGAAAGACAAATCGAAAGGCTTTTGAAATGTTAAAACTTTTTAAACTAGATATAATTTGAGTTACACAGTATACAGTACAAAGGAACTAAGCCACCTGTCACTAAGTTAGGTTTCAGTAATGTATTTAAAACTCGGAGAGATGTAATATATCAGTAGAACCGTTGATGAAAAGTGACATCAGTTTTCTGTTCATTGTAGAAATGCCATGTAATTACAACTGTAGTTTTATTAAAATAATAATTAGCTGATAGTATTTGTAAACAAATAACTAATTATATTTTCATGTAGAAATTTAATATGACTTAAATATCTGTAGTAGTGCACTGAGATGAACTTATAACCAGTTGATTGTCGAAATTTAAGTATCGTACTCGAATTCGTGTAAATTTGGCAATATCAACTTAAATGGATATATAAAATGTAGGACCATGTATCCTATAGTATGACGAAAATATTCTCAGTGCACTTATGAGTGACAGACCAAAAAAAAAACTAGATTGTAGGTCAAGCGTGTACTCTTTTTGTATGTTGTAGTAGTACAAGTAAACAACCTTAATATTGAGGACTTGGCAGCTGATAAGTCAGATAAATGTTGGGTTTATTTTTCGGTACATAACTAAGATTTCATAAACAGTTTATGTATGTTATTTTAAATAATATTTTCAGCTGAAAGATATTCGGCATCCAAGCAACTTAGTTTGGTAGTTACGGAACAATATCTTCAAATCGACGATAGTTGATAAAGCCCATTTGTGGTTATGATACAATCATATATATAATTTGGTATATTTTAAATAAAAGCAGGCTATGTACAGTTTTGTTAAAAAAAATAGATAAAAAAGCTTGGCCACCCCACTTCTGTTTGAAAAGCCCTGTATTTTTATCTGCAGTTCGAATTAAATCAAACAATGTAGATCTTGGGCCAATTGACATTCTTATGTAGAGCCGAAGTATTAGAATTTCCTACATAGGAATAATTAGGGTTAGAATATTAGCATTTCCTCCATAGGGTGGACAAAATTTTATCTTCCAAAGTAAGGTGGACAGCCAATATTTTTGTGTAAGACTGTACATTATGGTTATATAACGAACTAACCACTGGCATGACAGCCCTTATGGTCATTAGCTACGTCCGGCCGCGACGAACCCATGCTCAGCGTGGCGTATCAGGAACTTTCTAGACCGAGTGGTCGTCACGTTACTTCCCTGTTCGCCTCACGACGCTGGGGGGAGTAACCTCGCTTATCACGCTGCAGTTGACAAATCACGTAGCTAATTGAACAATCTCTCGAAAACTGATCACTTTATTTCATAGAATTGTGGATCTTCAATGATTCCCAAATTTCGACACTAGTCTTCACTTTTGTACTATTTTGAAACCATCATCTGTCATAGCAAGTTAAGAAACTTTCACTCAGAGAGTGGATTTCTTTGTTTTGATACATAAATTATGTTTGAAGACCACCGTCTATCAAATGTTCCCGTCCTACTTTTCCGTTCACTGTATTTTCTGTCTCGTCCCTCAGAAAATAATTTCTTCCAGATCTTCTAGCCAAACTTCATTTGTTTATAATTATTCCAATGCTATTGTCTTTGCGTCACTTTTTACATACGTGCATTTCTTGGATCATTAGTGTTTTCGTAACCACGTGTCTGCTTCATTGAGCATTACACATATGAGTAGAATTACAATGATAAATATTTTGAGTCAATATGTATAAAATTCATTATTCGGCATCTCCATTCTTATCCTTGCTCTTATTTCACGTTCACATTTCCACCAATAGCACTAACTGATTGCTTACAACAGTCTCCTGTTCCATATTCTTCTTCACTCCAACGCCTATATTTGATCTAGAACCTCCCATTGCAATCACAGATTCCTTCATCCTTTTTCATATTTTTCTTCTCATACTCATTACAACATTTTCTCGTGTTTTCTGTCATATTTTAATTTTCAGTTGAGATTCCGCAATCATCTGCTAAACTTTTTATCTTCTACTGAAACGATATCTTCTGCATTTCAAATACTCTTCGTTTCTTTTATGGAAATGGTTTAACAAAAAGATGGATAAGGTTTGATCCTGGCTTAATTTTTAAAAACTAATGGTAGAGAACTCTATTTTTTGACATCGTTGCTAATTTCAAATTTTTTGTTTTATTTTTAATACTTAAGGTGTTGGTTTATGGAGTGCAATATAACTGGACTTTTTATCTGACCGTTGTCAAGTCCTTAATGTTATTTGATTGTCGAATTCTATTAAGGATTCACACTATAGTGTAATTAAATACTAATAATAGTAAAAAAGAAAGAAAGAAATAGCTTAATAAGTATATGTAACACTTTTTATTATTTTTTTAAAAGTAAAGAGACGCGAGGAATGTTGTACCTTTTTTTATCTGTATATATTTGAGTGTTCGTAAATTTTATTTTAAAGATCTAAATGACGTCGGTTCCATTTTAATCATGTTGTTGTTTTGTTAATTTATGATCTGTTATGATTTTTTTTTCAGTGTCAAATAAGATGATATTATAAGTATTTTTACTGGAAAACAAACTGTAAATATACTACAGGCAGATTTTGCATTTGAGTGATAAACCTGAGTTAATTTCGTGTGTTCATCAAAGGTCTTAAAAGCACATTGATGTCAGCGTTCCACTTTCTCCTTTCGCTATTTAGAAGAAAATAGCTCGTTTATAATGTAAAATATTTAAAAATTCTTTTTCAAAACTTTTTCAAGAAAAAGGTACCATATCAGATGTTATATTCATTTTGGAAACGTTATGCATCTCAATTAAGATATATTACTGTAAAATTCTATAATGAATAACATAATCAAGCACGCAAAAACATTGTTGTGTTTTTTTCTTTGGTGATTTTTTGAGGATTTGGTATACAATATCTTAGTATACAGGGTGAAATAAAATTACGTGGATGATTTTAAAAAGTCTCAATGCTTAAAACTTGCTTTACCTCTTGGGTTCATAAAGGTTTTTCGTACACTTTCAGAAACGTATTTTCTATGTAGATACGAAAAATCTTGTCAGTTTTATTATAAGTAACTTAATAGTTGTTGAATACTTCAGATTTACAATAATAATAATAATAATAATAATAATATAATGATAATAATAATCGTATGTTGTAAAATTTCGAAACTGAATTGCATAGAACAGTCTATACAATTTGGCACATGGGGGCGCGGTGGCTCAGTGGTAGAGCGTTCACCTCCGGTGCTTGGGGTCCCTGGTTCGATCCCAGCTCGCGCCGTGTGGACTTTGTGGTAGACAAACACCGTGCTCGTGGGTTTTCTCGGGGTTATCCCGTTTCCTCCCACTTTCTTCATTCCACCATTTCACTCATCTCTCATCATCACAGTCTCCTTTAGCCTAACCGGCATAACCGTGGGACATTTGTAAATTACACTTGCGTAAGGACTTTGACTCTACCCTTTTTTTTTTTTTTTTTTTTTTTTTTTTTTTTTTTTTTAATTGTGGATGAGACAGTGAGAAATATCAAAATGAGTCTGTATTACTACGGAATGGTATAAAATAAAATATCTGTTTAGTGGTCGTATCTTACATGCCGGAAGTTTGGATGTGCAGCTTGACGTCATAATTGCCAGGGATTTAAGCATTGTGCATTAATTGCAAGGTTTCGTAAACAGGGGTTAGTTCAGTTGACATTATCTTCAATATTTTTATAGCGTATTTTTCAAATTGTATTCTTCTGCTGTTCCTATTGTGAATTACATTTGCATAGTGAAGAGGGTCTAGATCACAGACATCACATCTCAAAATCTGTCAAAGGAGCCACTGGACACATATGAATCGGTCTATTTAACATTTTTTGACGCCTTGGAGCATTAGCAAACACCGCCTCAATATCGATGTTTGTTGCCAAATTTCTGTAATTTTCAGAGCTGAGGTATAAAAATTATGCCGCATCAAGCTATGGCCCATTCGTAAATACGGCCCTATACATGCCACTGGTCATAAGACACCAACGGTTATTGTAGTCACATCTATAAAGAGAAATCGGTTATATATCCACATTCATCTTTGGTCATGCAATTTCTTCTGTAAGGTTGTTTATTCGTTTCATACGATGTGAAATTAACTTTGACTTCAAAACAATTAAATTTATATAGAAATTAGAGATGTTAAACTCGATTAATTAAAACGCTAGAATCAATGTCGCTACATACGTTAAATTTCAGTATATTGCCTCGAACCATTCTTGTTAATGATTGTAGCCTCGATTCCAAGAATACGGCTTTTTTCGTATATTTTTTGTTCAGTGTATCAGGAACGTATTCTGTATAAAAGCAAGTAAAGGGCGCTTAAAATGTGTGTTACTAACAGCAAAACAATAATTTGTTTGCGAAAGCCTTTGACGTGTATAATTATAGTCTAGCAAGAACTAGAATTGAAAATCAGATGGTCATTGTGACGCATAACTAACAAATTGTTTCAGAGTACAGAAGAGGGGAAACAACAGTTAAAGGAAATAAAGAATTAACGAGTAAAAGCGTGGACTTGTGTGCTTTTAAAACAAAACTGCTAAGCGTGATAAGTTAGTTTCACCAATTTCAGTTCCGTTTTATTATAATGATTATGAAAGTCGCAAATGAGTTTGATAACCTGTTCTAGTGATTCGTCGTGCACGGCTTTCCTTCATTTACTTTATATAACTGAATATTGGTTTAAGAAAGGTTAGCAATTGAATTCCACCTTGTATCAAGCGAATTCAGTTTTTGATTGTTGTCATTCACCTTCATAAGGTCCTGATTTGCATCGTCGATCGTCATGGTGTTCCTAAAGTCTTTTCCGTAGGCTTCTTAACTAACTAGTACGCGCTGTTCGTAGCTATGGTGTGAAGTACGTTTATACGTCTAGATCTTATTAACCGTGGAATAATAGTAATCTCTAATAACGTTCTCCATTCAATTATATGTTTCTCTATTTTGGTAGCAAATGTTTTATTTTCCTTACACCTTGTTCTCGAGATCGCTCAAGTTTTAATGTATTTTTTTCAGGTAGCTACCATCTTTCACTGCCATTCAATAGAACACAAAATTTGTGCTTTTATATATTTTTACTATCTCAATTTCTTTGATAGAATTTTGACAAGAAAAACCTTGCGTTTTTTAGTAGTAGTAGTAGTAGTGGTAGTATCATGCATTTTCAACCGTTCTACTTTTTACTTAAACCCTTTATTATTATTATTATTATTATTATTATTATTATTATTATTATTATTATTATTATTATTATTAGCATAATAATGAAAGGAATTTTAATAAATGACAAATTACTTAATGATGATAATAAACCAGTATAACTAATTTAAGGTGGACCAAAAGAGGTGTATAATTTTAAGAAACTGTTAGTTTAAGCAAAATAATTAGTAAGAGACAAAAGAAAACAGTCGTGAATTGAGCAGAATGTGTCTTGATAATAGTCTTCCCGTTATGTAATCGAAATTATAAGCCTTTGTAATTCGCAATATAAATATTAATACATTTTAAACGAAGGTAAGAAAAATAAAGTTGTAAGACGTATTTAAATTTCATGTGGCTGCTCATGAATGCCTGCCCAGTGTAATAAACGTGTTGGTGAATAGTTCACCATTGTCCAGGGAATGTCCTCAGGTTAGTGTGTAATAACTGCCTTAACCAAAGATTCTTTTGCGTTGTTTCGTACGTGAAGCTTTGTGTAATGTGGTGATGAACATGTGATGTATGTGTATATAATGAGCACAATTTGTGTCAGAATATCAAATTCCATTCTTAATGTAAATAATTATAATTTTTCTCTTTTGTAATAAAAGTAATATTACTTCATGCTAAAGTTTTTGTTTATCGAAATTTCCATGTATACACAATAGCACATTTTTGGTAGTTTCCTTTCTCTCTCTCTCTCTCTCTCTCTCTCTTTTTTTATTCTTTCATTCTTTTTCTTTCAGTCATTGATTCTTTTTTTCTATTTTCTGTCTTTTTTCTTTTCTTTACTTATTTCCTTCTTTTTCTTTCTTTCTTTATTTCATAATAATGGATTGGTCAGAAAGTTCGTTCATTTTATCTGAAAATGTAATTTAGTAAACATTTGTTTTTAACTTGATTCGAAACAGTTTTGTTAAATTGCATTGTGACAGCTGTCATATCAATGGCATCTTGTGTAAATTGTTTCAATTTTGTGAAGCCAATTTACGATTTGAGATGGAAGAAAGTAAGCAAAAATTGTGTCATATTTTAAGGAAGATTAAAAATAAATAAATATTAAATCAGAAGTTTGTACAGTCAATGACGGATGTTCTTTCCGTTTGATGAAATTAGTTTTGTAAATAACTTCAGAATGGAAGGACAATTTGAGGACAGTTTTCAGTAAATTAAAAAGAATATAATTTTATGTATCTTCTGGTCTTGAAACTCTATGAAAAACTACGTTTCACCGTTATTCCCGAAGTAGATTTTAGGAAACGGAAAGAACTTTCATCGCTGACGATACAATGTATGGAAGAACTAATGTCACGAACACCTGTCAAAAATGAAATATTTGCGAAGTTTTGTGCTGGAGATTTCTTGCTGAATAATAATACTTCACGCTCAGTTGTTAAATTGGAGTTTAACATTCCTTTTCGACACCGAAGCTATGTGAGACATGGACGTACAAGTAAGATGGAATCCGAACCACCGCTTACGTATATTATTTTTGGTTCTCCCACTGGAATTCGAACCCGGGTCCCCGTGCAACCAACTAACGTACGCTAGACACTAGATCAACGGGAAGAGAGGCTCCACGCTCGGGTAGACCATTTGAAGTTGATGGCAATCAAACAAAAATATTGAGAACAATCCACGTTATAATCTGCAAGGGCTCAAAGTATCCAAATTAATTGCGAAAATCATTCGGAGGTCTTGGTGTAATACTAATAGCTGTGATGTAGTCAAGCGAAAAGCAATTTTGACCGTATTTCCGCATGCGATTCTCTGTTTATACGTAATGAAAACTTCCCATTTTTGAAACTACTTCACGATAAGAAGTTGGTACTGTACAATAATGTGTGGTAGATCGTAAGACAGTGAAGTGAACCACCATCGATCTCACACACAGCTGGTTTTTACCCCACAGTGCGATCGGAAGAGTATCCTGTGTTATAAGTTCCTTCCAGAAACCCGCTCTCTTGTGGTGCGAGGGATACCGGAGTTGATTCCAGGCCATATGAGTTAGTGGTAAACAACTTTGTGTTTATCGTTTATGTATGAGAAATTGAGGAGCAAAAAAATAACAGATGTAAGAAATATTTGAACAACTATCTATCCTGCAAATATGTAACATAAGAAATCGAATTTCATTGCGTAGTACGCAATGTATGAATATTATCAAATTCCACTTGAATAAAATAGTGGAATATTCCATCAACTCTTTCATTTCAATATACATATATACTCAATAACAATATTCATAAGTAATATTCCAAAATATCTTAATATTCTAATAAAAATAAGAGAAACAGTATCTTCATTTTTTAAGGCGCGAAACAATATTTATTAGGTTTCAGTGTCACTTGTCGAGTATAATTTTTCAACGAAACATACACCAAATAATGGTGGTTTACGTCTTTAAAAAAGATAATACACTTGAATTTCAAATGTTTCCTAGGCGTGCAATACTTTGAACATTTCTCTCTCTCTCCTACCCTCTGTCTTTCAGCTAGAATAGAATGGAGAGCTTTTTTGTTATATGTTATATATATAACATGAATGAAATCTGTAATTCATTCGGGACAGAAAACCAATTGTACTTCGTAGTGATCAAATAACTGAATTTACCAACAAAGCAGTACAAAAGTTTCTTTGGAAACACCACGTACAACATGTTACAACAAAGGATCCAGATATTAAATCCAGTATCGCAGAAAGATTTAATCAGACGAAACATCGTATGTGGAAATACTTTACAAATATCAAACCTACAACTACATCGAATTATTACCATTGCTTGTAAAAGTATACAATGAAAGTCGACATTCCAGTATTAAAATTGCATCTGCAAACGTTTTGCAAGACAATATATTCGAGGTGTGGCATAACCTATATGAAAAAAAGAAAGAAAACTGGTTCAAAGCAATATACGGATTTATCTGTTGGTGATACTGTGCGTATTAGCAAACAAAACATGTCTTTGACAAGAACTATCTTGAGAAATGGATATGGGGAATATTTAAAGTAAAAGCCATTGTAGCGAGAAATCCACCAGTGTGTCGACTAGAGCAGGGTTTCTCAACCAGTGGTAGGTGTACCACTGGTGGTACATCAGCCGCTTTTGGTGATACGACTTATGGTGGTATCGATAATTAATATACTTTGGTGGTACGCCTGTGAAAAACGTTGAGAACCCCTGGATTAGAGGATTTAAGCCACCAGCTTTTCGATGGTGTTTTCTACAGAGAAGAATTACTGGTAGTAATCCCGTTCCATATTCTTAATCAATAAAAGTATTGCGTACAAGAACAAAGTGGTCGCAGAAAGGAGTATCTCATCCAGTGGAAAGGATATCCTATATCATTCAGTTCGTGGATTCCTGCATCATCATTGAAGAAGAAAGAAAAAAAAAATGGAACCTGATCAAGATTTTTACGTCACACTTCCAATAATAGTTCCATGGATTATTTTCCAGAAAATACATTGATTTCATATATAGCAAAATATAATTCTAGAAGCTCGATTTGGATTCATGCCTGGGAAATCCATAACTTATGCAGTAGAATCACTAAGGAAAAAAATATATGAAGTTTTTGAAAATAAAAGTTTTGCTCTAGCTACGTTCTGCGATTTAAGTAAAGCATTTGATTGTGTAGATCATAAAATCCCAGGTGATAAATTAGTGTATTATACGGATTCCATGGCAGCAGTTTAAATTTTGTAAAATCCTATTTAAATGAACGTAAGCAGATAGTATTAACAACATGCATTCAAACATCTTATAAGTAAAATATGGGTCTGTTCTGGGTTTGATTTGCCACTAAATACTGATACCATATCAATTCTATACGCGGATGACACTAACCCTACTTAACATAAATACAACCTATGAAGAAGTGTACAGAAACTCAAGGTGCATTAACAGAGGCAGCGACCTGGTTTAAAAGAAATGGGATTTGTCCTTAATCGAAACAAAACAAAAAAGTAACCTTTAGTCTCAATCACTGCAATGATACAGAAAACTATGATGAAACTGAGGTTAAATTTCTTAGTATATGTGTAGACAGCCAAGTAACCTGGGAAAAACATGTCAAATATGTATGTACAAATCTCTTCCGAGTGCTCTTTCTGTTAAGAAAACTGAAAGATACAGTTCCCTATGAGTATGAGGAATTCATATTTTGCATTTTTTTCACAGCATAATTGCATACGGGATTTTGCTTTGGGGTAACAGTAATCAAGCACGTGATGTCCTAGGTTTGCAAAAGAAAACCACCAGGAACACATGATAAAGAACACTGTAAACCACTATTTATCAGCCTTAAGACAATGACAATAGTTAATTGAGCTGAGCGAGAGAAGCTCTTATACTCGGGTTAGCCGTTTGGTTGTCCGCGAACTCCTCCTAGACCGTTTGGCCGATCTCAACCAAACTTAGCACGCTGATAGAGTATGTCGTGCTGAGTGAGAACATAGGTCGAAATCAAAAATCCGATGTACCATCGAGGTATAATCACCGAAAAACGCTTCCATAGACTTAACATGGGGAAAAAGTTTTCACGTGATTTTTTTCGTCAACAATTAAAATCTGCGCGTGATTTTCAAAAATTCGGGCGAAGCCCTTTTATTTTTTTAGCGTAAAAATTTTCAATTTTAATCACAATTTAGAAACAAATTAACGATTTTTTAAACTTTTTTTAGCCGGAACAAAAGGTCAAGACGAAGAATTGTGCGATTGTTATGAAAAATACTGATTGTTTTAAAAAGTCACAATAAACTGATTACGTTGCTTAAGCTCGCTCAGCTCATTTCATTGCAATCGAGTATATCCATTGCATTCCTAGTGTATATATTTATCAAGTGCTACTTTACACTAAGCAAAACCTGGCAAATATGACACTCAGGGATGAAGTACATACATATAATACTAGATGGTGTAAAAAAAAAATGATATACCCTTTAGATTATCGAAGATCAAAAATAGTTATTTAGTTATAGGACCGAAGCTGTTTAATAAACTAACATCCTCCATACAGCAGCTGCCATTTAAGGTTTATAAGAAAAAGTTATATGATTGGTTAATAGCGAATCCATTTTACTTGATTCAAGAGTTTAGTGAATGTGAAGAAACGGTGTCGTAATTTGCAGTGTCACTTTATATCAAATACTATCAGGTTCATTATTCAGTTAACCAGCAGCTGATTGTCTGTATGTTATGATTATTTTTTTCTTTGTATCTATGTATATCTCATTCGGACGTTGTCTATTGCTTGTAAAGCTCAATGATGGTAAAATACTCTATTCTATTCTGTTCTAAACTACAACGTCGTATAGAGTTTAGCTAGAAATGAAATGAGACAATTGTAGATATTCATTATTCACATTCTTTATTGAACATTAAAACAATAAAATATATTACAAGCCATCAAGAACCATGGAGGATTGTAACAATCCTTGTACGCTATTATAGCAATATACGGGATTTTATTCATGGAATTAATACACATAATATAAAAACCAATTTATTTATATCCCATGATACAACTAATAATGTATGCTTCATAAGACATCTCGAAAAGGAAATCCGTATTTCTGTACAATTCTCACCAAGTGTTAATTATTATTTATTTATTTATTTATTCACTTTCCATTGGTCCCAACGAACTAATGCTCACATTAAGGGGCAGTGGTAGAGCGTTCACCTCCGGTGCTTAGGGTCCCTGGTTCGATCCCAGCTTGCGCCGTGTGGACTTTGTGATGGACAAACACCGTGCTCGTGGGTTTTCTCGGGGTTTTCCCGTTTCCTCCCAATTTGTTCATTCCACCATTTCACTCATCTCTCATCATCACCGCCTCCTTTAGCCTAACCGGCAAAATCGTCGGACATAAAACTTAAAAATTTCATTTCATTTCCCATTAACCCCTTTTGGACGTCTGTCGCGAATCCGTGACATACTTATGCGTGCTTCTACGAGCCTATGAGTGACAGTGGTTGCAGATGCGGATTGCAACGAATTCGCGACGTACCGGTCAATTCATCCTTGCTTAGTAGACCTCCTATCGACGATGTTGTGTGCTTCTGTGAGTGGGAGGATTTTGGCGGTAGCACAACAACGTGTTTTTGTGTTTTTGCTGTTTCATCTTTTGCTCTTCTGTAAAACAGGCAAGTGCTTGTAATATGAAAAATGTATAACACTTATGAATACTCAATGGTTACAGAGACGTAACGAAACGTTTCTCGAAATATTAAAAGAATGTGGTATATCCTTTTCCGCAACATTCGGCAGTAATGATTAACATTTTTAGATGGTCCTGATAAATATCCCTAATGATTTTTATGTGTGATAAATACAATAATACGCACATAGTAATAGCTTATACTGCATGTCTATGTTGCAAAAAAGTTTTTTTTTTAAAAGTACATCGAGGAATTTAAGAAACTAGGGAAAGGGGATTCCCCACCCTTCAAGTTTTTTTCCTTACAAATGCTTACGAGTCACTATTTTCTTATACATATGTATGTATGTTGTTTCGCCAACAATTTCCTGGGCATTATTTTTGAAAAGGTAAAACTTCTTTCAGGTTAATCTACTGTCGTGACTGTGAATTCCTAGGGATTCTGAAGAAGCAGCAGACAGATTTTCCTTTAGAACGGCAGTTGCAGCATCATTTGTATGGGAAGAAAAGATCTTGCCAAACGAAAAAGAGGGCTCTCCCGTCCTCATCCATTGATAGAGAATGCCAACAACAAAAGAGGCATCGTGGTCCAGTACAGGCAATTCTGAACACTGAAGTGAGCACAGATGCAGTAGTGAACTGGCCTTTTGTTATGAAATCTAGGCAGCGTTGCAAGAAGTCTAACTGGAAGGGACATACACAGTGCCGGATTTACGTATAAGCTAAACAAGCTTTAGCTTAGGGCCTCACAAAAACTTAAAGACAAAACTCGCTGTAATACAATTTCCAAATAATAAAAGAAAGCAAATAATAAAAAAAAACATATAACAACGGTATTTTGTATTGGTATGCACTAGGCTCTTATGAAGCAAGTAATGAGGCCTCGCTTGTAATAGGGTCCTGTTTCCTAACCCTGTTTATAACAGGGCCCCTTTCGCTTATAATTGGACCCCCGTTTTCCAGCCCTGCCTGAAATGTGGTCCCTGTTTCTAGGGATGCATTCGAGTCGAGTCGAGTCGAGATTTAAGCCTGTCTCGACTCGTCTCGAGAAAATGTTGTCTCGACTCGAAAATATGTTTCTGTCTCGACTCGACAGTCTCTGTCTCGACTCGACTCGAATTCGAGTCGAGACGTCTCGAAATTCGAGTCGAGACAAAATGTACGAGTTAAAATATACGCACACATCAGCCAGACCATCATGACTACCTACCTAATTGTCAGTATGTCGACTTTTGGCATGGATAAAAACGGCGACACGTCTTGGCATACACGCAATGATCCTTGATAGGTCGCTGGAGAGAGCTGGCACCACATGTGCTCACTTAGTCACCTAATTCCCGTAAATTCCGGGAAGGGGGGCGATGTGTTCTGACGTCACGTTCAATCACATCCCACAAGGGACATCACTCAAATGTCCGGCTCCAATTTCAATGAAACTTTTTTTGCTGATAGAAGGCATGTATGCATCATTACTTTTGATGACAAATTTTTGCCATGGTGCATGTTTTCTATTTTTTTTAATAACTTTTAAGAGTTGTGATGTGGTTATTAGAGATTACCACAGAAGTCCCTTACTACCCTTTGTAAACGGAGCGTTAATGAAGAAAAGTGAAGAAAAACCATGTGGATACATATAAGTCTAGGGGGAAGTCGTATGGTAGATATGACCTTGATGGCAGCCATCTTGAAATCCGCCATTTTGAATTAAGGTCAAGTTTTCAAAATGGGAATAGGGTAATATGATACATAATTTCGGGCTAGAATTTAATTAGAAAAGTAATGGTGAGATTAGTTTTAAGATACACCCATTTGGGGGAAAGTTACCGGCATATTAATTGTTTTTACTTACTGTGTGCGTAAGACCCTTCTTACTTCCGTCTCAAGATCTGTAAATCGATCGCAACGGCAGAGCCCGGTTTCGCACTAGTGTTTAGAAATCTTTAAACTCACTTGAGGCAATATTTATGGATTATTGTATTGTATTTTGCCTTTAATTAAATTTGAACCCACTTCATGATATTGTGTAAAGTATCACTAAAAGAGAATTTCTGTTTTTATGGAGAACGTAAGCATAGCAATTATAAAAGGTGAGTAAGGTGCGTATGTATTTATAAGAAAGTTTATTTTACGAGTCTTTTGTGGTTCCGCCAACCTATTCTTTAGCTGTTGTTTTTTTTTTTTTCAAAAATACTCATATATCATAAATAAAAGAGCTATTATAAAATCTCTTACCACTATTCTTTAATACTTATAAAATTTTATTTATTGTAAAAGCACTGGCGAGATATTTCTTATCGCCCACTAAAATTATGGTGGAGCTCCTTCGTGGCTAACGGTTAGCATACTTGCCTTTGGCGTGGGAAACCTGGGCTTGATTCCCGGTGGGAGTTCATGAGGTTCGGATTCCACGTTAATCAGTAGGTCCACGTCTCACATAGCCTCGCTGCTGACCGGGACGTTAAAATCAGAATCAATTCAACTCAAAATTAGGGTTTTGACTTTATTATGATGCCATTAGTTTAAACGCCCAACTGCCCAGTAATTATAAACATTGACTACATTATAAAATTGTAATTTGTGACGACTAAAATATCAGAAATTAAAGATTATTCTTTGGGTTTTGGAACATTTTGAAAAACGTGAAAAACTGGTACTGCACCGATACAACACACCTTTTGGATTTGTCATTGTGTAAAGTGATACAAACTAAAGAAGAATTACAACTTTATGAAATTGTATTAGGACTTATTATTTAGAAATAAACACCAAATATGTGTAATAGTTCATATCCGTATCAAATACCAAGTTTATGATGAATCAACTACACAAAGTAGGATCCAAAAACGCTCATTGCAATTTGTTCCATCCTTCAGTCGAACCAGGAACTGAAACATAAAGAGTGACATTTTCTTTTTAAAGATACTTTGTCCAGCTAAGTATTGTGAAGGTTTATGTCAGTAGAAGGAATTGCATTCCATTATACAAGCGCAATTTCACAACTTTATGTACACATTACTAAATATCGAACACCCTTGTCCATATGATTAGCGTACGCGTCTTTGGTGCGGGAGACCTAGGTTCGATTTCCGATGGGAACTCCTGTGGTTCTGAACCCCTCGTTAATTTATAAGTTCACGTCTCATATAGCCTTGATGCTGAAAGGGACACTAAACTCTAATCTAATACTAAATACAAATATTTAAAGAAAAATGATGACGCACCAAGATGACGTGAATTTGGCTATCAAATCCATTTTGTGTTTTCAGTTATTTTCTAGTAGTATTTTTTCTAGGCATCCTTTCAAAAGACAGTGATGCAAATTTCGTAACTGCGAATTCCTGTTAGAAGCCATGAAATTATCCGATTAGATGCAAAATTTCCCGTCCACTAAAATAGATACCGTAAATTTACAATATCTAACAATAAATAATTTTGAAAGATATCGCTTTCGAGGGAAAAAATGAAGTGAAATCTTTGAGTTTTACGTCCCACGGTTATGCCGGTTAGGCTAAAGGAGAGGGGTGATGATGAGAAATTAGTGAAATCGTGGAATGAAGAAAGTGGGAGGAACGGAAGAACCCCGAGGAAACCCACGCACACGGTGTTTGTCCACCACAAAGTTCACTTGGTACGAGCTGGGATCGAACCAGGGTCCCCAAGCACCAGAGGTGAACGATCTACCACAGAGCCACCGCGGCCCCGCTTTACAGGGGCCATGACGTATAGTTGAACTCATTCTCGTAGTATGAAAGGCATTATTTATAATTATGCATGATAGGATCACAAACAAAATTTAAAAATATTATGTGCACTTTCTTTTAACAAACATTATTTTGTCTTTTATGGTGTGGAAGGGAATGTTATGTTCGAAAAAAAAAGTCCTTAACACGATTCTTGTTGCTACACACTGCATGTTTCTAGCCACAGAAAAGATGCAGCGATAGGTAGGCTATTTTTCAATTGCTTTACATTAGCTTGATTTTCAAGTCTTTTGTGTGTTTCTGAAGTTCACTTTTACCACAAAAGAGCTCAATATTAACATGTCTTACATAGCTTTGGTTCGATTCTCAACACGGACTGCAACTACCCGTTAAATTGTGCATCCGAAAGGCACTCTTTGTTAAACCTCGCTTATCACCGCTCATCTTAATAATATATATAACTTCACTTCGAAGCAAATGTTGCATTTCTCTCTTTCATCCTAACACAAAACTAACCACAGCTGTGACACGAAGGAGCTATTTCAAAAAGAAACAAGCTGTGCTTTATAGAGATGTGTACCAAATGATAGAAGTATAAAGTATTGTTTTCTTTCCTGTTTATTGATATCAGTTGGTGTTCTTAATGAGTTTACTCATTAGTTTAGAAAGAGTATATATGGAATTTGGACATATGTTGTACGTATTCTCCTGAGAAATTGATGAGACCAGAAAAATTATAAGGACAGATGGAATAGGTTTAAGCGCATCTACGTGACTTTATCAAATATTTATTCTCCATAATGGTACCACGCGGAAAACTTGGTATAGGCCTACTTTTATCTTTGCCTCCCTCTGTTAGCTGTTTTGTATCATATATATCGGATGGTTTTGATATTTCTTCTGATCATTAAAACAACAATGGTACCTGTGTGCGTGCAGAAATGCAAAAGCACAAGGTAACTTCTTATTTGTTTTGGAAACAACAAACCCATTTCACGTGTGCGAGAGAAATTGAGCACAGCGAGATCGGGTGTTTACTCACGGTCAGTTCGCAGCAGGAGTCCATGGTAAAAATTTGGCTATCTCGAAAACACTCGCAAAACCTTACAAATACAAAAGACTGCGCTTCAAAGAAAGTTTAGACACAGATGTTTCAATTTTCTTTTAGCATCGTTCTTCAGCAAAAGAGTCGGTTCATTGTATTCGAAAAAGAGAAGGGAGAAAGGGTGAATTTATATTTTATGTGGGGGGTAACGTTGTAAGTAGTATAAACAATACATACCGCTTCCGACTCTGTACGCATACACTAGCCGCGGAGTTCACACACATACACACACAGAATCAGAGTCCTCACACACCAAGGGTGAGAGCTGTGCCACTGAGTCACAGCGGCCACGGGGCTAGGTCGAGTCCACTTTACGTTCATAGTTTCTTAGTACATAAATGTTACGATTATGAAATAGATTTTCCTTAATGAACTGCATAAAAACAAAAGCTTTCGAAATGCATTAAACAATTAGCTCGATTTGAGTGTGCACTTAAAGTTATATCAGAGTGTAAATACGGATACGCACCAAAGCTCGAAAACTTAATACACTATTTCTCCTATATAGTCAGCATGTATCAAGCAATCATTCAGCTTTCATTTGAGAGGATGGAAATCGAAGGCCCCTGAACAACTATGTTACTAATGTGCGGAATGTATTTATCTTACAGTGAACTGCTTTGATGCCTAACTCCAAAATTGAAATTTTCCAGGAGTGAAAGTTGAAGTTCAATATCTCATGAACAATCCATATTTCTTTTATGTTGGGAACCAAAACCATAACTACTGTATGTAGTTCATTGTTTTATAACATAGTGTTTACAAAAATCCTTTTAAAAAATACCTATTCATAGAAGTGGATGGTACTTATCTGTACTAGTTCTTGGCATCCAAGCAGTCCATTTATTGTAATACTAGCTTAATATACCCATTCTTCGCGTGGGGGCTGTATTTGGAAGTCAACACCTGTGGAAGTATCACCATTCATTTCAGTGACCGCGAAAACTAAGGATTTGACACTAGTATCAATCAATATGGGCTATTTATACATGTCTCGGTATTCCTCACCCGCTGACACCCGGCCCGCATACAGTAGTAGCTGAATTTGCAAGTCATCGCTGATGGAAGTGTCACCATTGATCTCAGCGACCGTGAAAACTATGGATTTGACACTAATGTCGATCAATTTGGATTACTTTTACTACATGTCTCGCTAAACGCCCCCCTGAGACTCCCTGGTTCCAATTTTGACAAAAACGCTTCGCCATAGACTGGGACCTGGACCAAGGTATCCGTGACCAAAATTTGGTAACTCTCGGTCAACTTGTCTGGTCCCCAGGTCGGTCCCAGTAAACGCCCCCCCCCCGAGACCCCTCTGTTTCGAAATTAAAAAAAAAACGCTTCGTCTTAATCTGGGGCCTGGACTAAGGTACCCGTGACCAAATTTTGGGAACTCTCGGTCCACTCGTCTGGTCCCCAGGTCGCACAGACAGACAGACAAACACACAAACAAACTCTTTATTTTATTTATATTAGATAAGATATACTATGTAAAATAGTCTCGTATCATAATATGTGATGTACAAGAAATGTTACATTATATATTATCCGTAGCTCGTGATATGCTGCAACATATTAAAGCCTCAGAGTAGTTGGGCAAGCGAATAATCCAGAAGTTACGTAACCCTATTGCGTTCATGGGAACGAAAACACAATAATTATAACTATGCTAAATTACTATAGACTACCAACTGCTCATTCAGAGAATTTATGAAGTTCACTCTATCCCAATAGTTTTATACAAACTAGATTTAGACTACGGATAATAGTTTTATACAAACTAGATAATCAATTATTATTATTATTATCATTATATTTACAGTACAACCAAATACAACGACATTAAATATTAGTTCTAATTAACTGAATTGAGCTGAAAATTAAATCTTGATCTTTAAAGATTAACTATTAATTTTATGCGTTCTGTAACTTTCTAAAGGAATAAAAGCTGGAATTGGTTTCAAGGCTGTTTCTGAGTGAATACTTTCTTCAAAATAATATTAAAAATTATAGAAAGATTTTCGAGACATTCGAGTCGAGTCGAGATTTTTAAGAGCCGTCTCGACTCGACTCGTGTCTCGACTCGAAAATTCGAGTCGAGATATACATTTGTCTCGACTCGTCTCGAATTTTACAAAGTGTGTCTCGACTCGAATTCGAGTCGAGTCGAGTCGAGATTCGAGACATGTCTCGACTCGAGCGCATCCCTACCTGTTTCCTAGACCTGCTTGTAATGGAGCCCATGTTTCAGAGTCCCGCTTGTAATGGGGTACCTGTTTTCCAGCTCCGCTTATAATGGGGACCCGTTTTCCAATACCGCTCATAATGGGGCACCTGTTTCCCAGTCTCGCTTTTAATGGGGACCTTGTTTCAGAGTCCTGCTTGTAATGGAGACCTTGTTTCCCAGCCATTACATTTAGCTACTTTAACAAGACTTTACAGTATAAGTGTTATGGTACACCATGTACTTGTATGCTAAGAGAACTCTATTGCTGCCCTTTCTCATACTCTTTGGAATACGACAAGAAATCGAGGCTGGTAATAAGAAGATTCATTAAAAAGACATAAAAGGACAAGTTGGGTAAATAATAGTAAACTATCAAGAAATTACCCCTAAGCGGCGATACTTTTTATATCGCGAAATTATAAATATTTCGCTGTACGTATTAGAAGTAGGGTAAAGAAGTACTTTCATAATATTCAGAGTTACTATCCTTGCCACTCATTTTCAACCACCCGTTCGGGAGAGTAATACTCCCGGAAACTTTTTTCGCTCATTACTCTAGCCAGCTGTTTTAAGTTGATCACAAAATTTATATCATGGGGGTCAAGGTGGAACAAAACTAGCCCTGCGGGGCTTCTAACCCGTTTCTACTCCTCCTCTTCCTACTATTACTTATCTGCACAAAAGTAAATAACTTTTTGAGTATTATTTTCATTTTATTTTAGTGGGAACAGTGTTATGAAAATTAAAAAAAAACTTTCCCTAGGCAGAGTTTGAACTCACACCAAAAGAGATTTCCATTGCTAGGCCGTTGTGCTAGTACGCTCGGCCACGAGGGCCGACAGCAGCAAGCGTTTGATTTCTGCTATATGCATGCTACGTGCCAAGAAACGAATGGGGTCAAGCCAACAAATCAAAACCGTGTATTTAGTTCCTACTTCCAGAAGCATTACTACCCTGAGTGAGTGAGTCATTATTTTCATAGCGATCTATAGAGTGCAAATAGTGGTTCAGTAAAGGAAAGAAGAGGAGCATAAATCATTCGTTTTAGGCATCTGAGTCGTTCGCTTTTATATATTAATAGCACACTGTATTTTGTTATGTATTTTTGTGTTCAGAACTGTACAAGTGAATTTATCCTGTGTAAGTTAATATGCAGCAATCTGAATGTGTTAGGCCTATCGAAACTAGTTACTACAAAACATGGTAAAGTACCTAAATATTTTCGCGTCGCAGTAAGAAGAAGCTACGTATAATATTTATAGGTTTGATAATCATTTTAGTCTAACATTGACGTTTCTCAACGATATTTTGATGATTTTCAGCGAATTTGCGTCGTACTCGAGTAATCTCCAGGGCTTGCATTTCATTTTGGCTTGAGTTACTCTAGTAACTTGACCTGAAAATACTCACACGATTGGTTCAAAGTGGAGTTGAATTTCAGGCAATACAGTGATATTCAGACTGTATTTATCTACATTGGATCTCTGGAAACGTTTGAAACTTTACCAGGAAACCTGAATAGAAACAACTTGAAATTAGACATGTTGCGACTTCCACGTATAGAAACATGGAGTGGAGCTTTGATCACAATTGGCGTAGAAGGAAGCAGATATCTACAAGAGGCTTAATTGGGACGAAGTTAAACTAAAACACAACAACACACTGAGCAAGGCTATGTGATAATATGTAACAAAAAATACAATCACGTAACAGTTTCGACAAAATAACTGTCTTCATCAGACTTCCACTTCTTCTTGCTGTTTGGAAGTTGGTCACCTCTTATATACTCTTCGGAGATCAAATTTTAATTAGGCTCCACCCCTTCATTAAAAAGTAAAAGTTGTGTGGTTTTTAATTTCACTTTTTAGCTGCACACGTGTCCAATCAAAAGTTTACTCTTTTCGCTGGATACATTCTACCTTTAATTATCCTTATTTTTCTTATGTTTGTTCTCTTTCTTTCTTCTTCCTTTTCATTTCTTCTTTAGGCAGAATCTTCTCCCACTCTTTATTTAGCGAGAATCCTGCATTCCAATTCATCACCTTATCTCCTGCCTTCATAATCTCCCTGGCTTCTTTCCATTTTCTCACCAAAGTTCTCTTCTCTACTTCTATGTCCTCTGCTCCTTCTCACCCTATTATGTGGTTTGTCTCTTTCTGATACTTATATATCACATTGTTATCCCTTTTTAATCTTACATCATCCTTGTTCTGTTTTATTCTTTCTTCCATCTTCTTCTTTGTTTCTCCTATGTACATTTTGTTACACTCCGCGCATCCTACTCTATATATTACCCTCTTTTCGTCTTTGTCCGCTATTGCTTTTTTCTTGGTTTTCCTGACCAGTTCAATTATTCTGCTTCCTCTTTTCCTGTACGTCCTTATTCCTGCTTTCCAAAGCATTATCTTTATCTTCTCTGTTTCTTTGCCTAGGCTTTCTATTCCAAACCATTTCTTGTTCTTGTCTTTTTCCTCTTTCTTTCTCCCTCTTGCTATGTTTCTTGTCACCCTATCCTCTTCGTTGTATCCATTTCTCCTTAGTTGTTTCCAGAACTTCTTTAAATCTCTTTTCCTCTGTTCTTCTTTTGTGTTTAAGTCTCCTATACTTTCCTCCATGTTTTTTTTATGAAATTCTTTTTGTACCCTCATCCACATCACTTCGTTTGTGACAATACACTCCCGCTGCACACCCTTTTTGATATCAGAATGTAATAAACTCTTCTCCTTCCGATTTCTTTATTTTCATATCTAAATAGTTTATCTCCTTGTCTACTCCTATTTCATTCTCTAGTTTAATCCCTTTCTTTTCGTCTTCCACGTCTCTTATGAATTTCTCCAGCTGCCTTTTCGTTCCCTTCCATATTCCTAAACAGTCATCTACATAACCGCAAAAAGAAGCAGTCTTTCTCCTCCTCTTTCTATCGTCTCCTTCTCCCATCGATTCATTATTATATCTGATAGTACTGGATTCAAACAAGATCCTATATTAAGTCCTTCCTTCATTTTAACAATCCTGTCTCTGATTATACAGTATCCATTCTCCCACAATGTCTCTAATCCTTTTCTTACCTTCTTACCGTCCCAGTTTTCTATTCTCTTTTCACGCATTTCCTCTTCTATTATTCTCAATATTTCTTTTCTCTTAAGGCTTGGGAACATACTCTTAACATCCAAGCTAAATAACACTGTGCTCTGCTTTCTTCTTCTTAATCTATCTATCATCCTCTTAACCTCTTGCGCATTCTCTACTCTTCTACTTTCCTGTCCTTCTCTCACTGCCTCGGCTATTCTCTTAAGCTTTTTCTCCAAAAGTTCTAACATATTATTCTTGCAGTTAAGCACTGGCGTCAACTTCACTACTTCTTTGTGGATTTTTGGAAATCCTGTCATCCTAGGCAATTTTCCTTCTTCTCTCATTAACTTCTTGAACCCTTTCTTTTTGCAGTCCTCTATAATCTTTTTCTTTATCTCTTCTTCTTGTCTTTTATCAACCGCATCTTCGTATGTTTCGTCTTTCAGATCTCCAAGTTTTTCTTCATACCATACTTTATCCATCACAACTATAGCACCCTCTTTGTCTGCCTGTTCCACTACTATGTCCTTTCTCGTTCTTATCCTTTACATTCCTATTTTCTCTTTGTCTTCTTGATTTGTTATTTACTATATTTACTAGTTTCCTCCGAATTATGTTCCTATCTCCTTCATCTTTTATTTCCTGAAGTGCTTCTTCTATCCCATAAAAAGCTTCTTCCTTATCCATCTATTCTTTGGCTACTCTGAATGTATATCCTAGACTTAAAAACTGCTTCTCTTCTTCAGTAATCTCAATATTTCCTATGATTACCACTCTTTTCTCGTCTATTGTCTCTTCTTGTTTCCAGCCTATTCTTTTACCTTTCTCTCTTAATCTCTCTGGTTCTTTTCTTCTGAACTTTTCCTCCCACACTTTCAAGTTCTTCATCGTAAACTTCCATGTAAAAATACTCAGACTCTCTTCTATTTCTTCTCCCAAACAACTACCGGTGACGGCGCTAGTATCGCCGATAAACAGAAATTGCGTCGACATTTGAAAAGGCACAATGCGTGTGGTGGTTTGCAGAGACAAAAAGTGTTGTTCAAGTTCAACGAAACTTTCGACGTGCTTACCACAAGGATCCTCCATCACGCAACAGTATCCAGGCGTGGAAGGATCAATTTGTATCAATGGAGAGTGTAGTGAAACAACACAGCAGTGGTAAATTGCGTCGGTCAGAAGAATGTGGAAGCAATAAGATTGACAATTCCAAAGTTAACTGTGCGTGATGTGGTACAAAAACAATTACGTTTGCGCACGTATAAGGAGCAATTGTTGCAAGAAATTAAGCCCAACGATAAGCCACAGAGAGCAGCATTTACTACTAAAATTCTGAACGGAATTAATTATGACCATAGTTTCCTATTGAACGTTCTCTGATGAGACAACTTTTCACTTGTCTGGCTGTGTTAACAGACACAGTGTTGGGATATGTGGATCTGAGAATCCGCATGCGTACATAGAACATTCTAGAGATAGTCCCAAATTGAATGTTTGGTGTACTTTAACACATAATGCAGTTATAGGTCCCTTCTTTTTCATAGAGCAAACCATAACAGGAAATGTGTTCTGAGACATGCTTCACCACTTTGCTGTTCTCCAGGTACAACATTTGCAACCTCAAGTAAAATTCCAATTGGATGGTGCCCCGCCTGATTGGAGCCTACAAGTGAGGGAGTACCTTGGTGCTGAATTTCCTGGCCTTTGGATAGGCCGTGATGAGCCAATTAGGTGGCCTCCACGCTCTCCTGATGTTACCTTCCTGGACTTCTTCCTGTGGGGGTATCTGAAAGACCTTGTGTATTCTGGTGGAAAGATGCGTAACCTTGAACTGAAGAACCGTATTAGGAATGCGATTGCTTCAGTAACACCTCAGATGTTACCGAATACGTGGAGATTGAGTTCAGGCCAGATATTGTAAGAGTTACAAATGGAGCTCACGTGGAGTTACACTGAGTTAGAGTGACTTGTAAGTAAGACCAAATAAACTTTTTGAGTTCTCCCTTAAAAATGCATGTTTTTTTTTCTTCTGTATCTCTGATCATATTGAAACTATACACTTTTAAAAACCGTCAGACCCATTCCGGACACCTTGTATATTTGATATGTAAACGCATTTAGATATCTATTAGGTCCATAAATTACCATATAGCATATATTCAAAGCCCCAAAATGGCGACATTTTGTCACTGAAAAAGAAAGCTAGATATATATATAAGGGCCTCATTAGGGCCTTATCAAACCTAATTCTGGCACTGGACATACAGTGATAAAGTGTTCCAAATGTAATGTTCATCTGTGTCTGAACAAGAGCAAAAAAATGTATCCTGGAATTCCATGAGCAGTTGAAAATACAGCTGTGCTAAATGTGACACAAAGTCAGATAAAAAAAAAAAAAACTAATTAAGTAATTTAGAAATAATTTGTAATATTCTACATGTAAAATTTATAAGCATTGTTATTTTCTGAGTGAAGAGAGAAATGTAACCTACCTGCCGAGTATCTCGAATTCACTACATACCGGAAATACATAGTAAAAATTATTTTCCGCATATTTATCAGTTGATTCAACTTTAGTAACCCTAATCTATGTAGAATACCTAACTGAATATTTTTTCGAACTATTTTAAGTAATTTCGGCGTTACGGGGTGACGTAAATTATCACATAAGAAGAAAAACAATTCGCAACATTATCGTTACCAGTTGAATTTAATTAATTCAACAATGGCTTTCTTACATCTTCAGTCATGTGAATGTGTAAAAAGTGAATTGGACATTTTTTCAACGTTACCCACAGAAACAAGTGTTCTCGAGAATCGCATTACTAGCTACAAACCAATTAGCCCGGGGAGCCCGGGGAGCCCGGCCCCCTTACTGTATTTGTAAAATTACAATATTTGGCATAATTTGAATGCAATTTGTTTTAAAATCCTCATATATGCTTTCTTCATCTGAATGGGCCCCCAAATTTACAGAGAAATCGCCGCCCTTGATTGTACAACCAAGCATAAATTGTAAGATTAGATGTTATTTTTTTTTTTTCTTCACTGAAATGGATAAACCTGTCAATAATTTTCTAAATGCCATGTTTAGTGAAGTACAAATCAACTTGAAAGATAAACTGATTCCGTCACGTAGTCATCTATATCGTTTGTACCTGAAAAACCTGCTAAACTATAGTGATGGAGATTTAAAAAAAAATTACAGATTTACAAAGAGCAATGTGGTTTCAAGATACTGCTCGTCATATGTACGCAACTATCAATGAGAACAAAGGGTTTAAATTGACAAAGTATGAAATTCGACATGGTTAGACATCTTCATTAAGTATGAAGCTTATTCGTGCAAAACCAAACTTTTGTCTCATAGCCAGTGAAAGTAGTGTCAGTGCGAAAATCAATAGCCTAGATGCACCGTTGCAAGTGAAAAAGACAACATTAGTCCTAGTGTCAGATTAGCACAGTAAAAATTTACAATCTATACCTGTAATATATCCTCTTACAAAAGTTCAAATAAAATCATTTACCATCATGAAAGATATGCAATCCAAGACTATTGATAACCTGTTCATGGGAACATTGCCAAATCGTATTATTGTAGGATTTACATCGATTGAAGCATCCAGTGGAACCATAACAAGCAATCCATTTGAATTTCAACCTCTGAACATTAATTTCTTTACATTCTACGTGGATGGGAAATCTGTACCTTCAAAACCATTGCAACCCACTTTGAAGAGAATCTCTATTTCATCGTACCACACTTTCTCAGAATCAGGAATACATTTTACCAATACAGGAAATACAATTTCGAAAGTAGACTACACAAATGGATATACACTGTTTGTATTCGACCTACCTCCGGATTCTTCTACTGGAGATAGTCACTATTGGAATTTACTATATGGAGCCATTCGATAGGAAGTACATTTGCAGGAGAAATTAGCAGCACCTGCAAACTGCATTGTGTATGGGAAGTTTTCATCACTCCTAGAAATCAAACATCAGCGTAAGATTATTCTGGATTTCTAAATAAGGTACTATACGTTATTTACCATTTCAATTCATGTACTACAACTAGCTAGTATCTTAAACGGAAGTCCAATATTTAAAAATCGTTTTACAGGGGTGTTTGCCAGCAATGATTTGCCTCTACAAATCTCTTTCCCTCTGGCAATCATTGTGAATACAGATCCTTCAACAAAATTAGGGAGCCATTGGATTGCAATTTATATTGATAATCGTCGTTATGGAGAATATTTTGACAGCTACGATCCTCCTCATGTACCGCAACATGTTGCATTCTTAAAACTTCATTGTATGTATTATAAATATAACAATAGTCAAATGCAGTCTTGAATCAACAGTATGTGGCTATTATGCTTATTATTATTTACACTGTAAAGTCCAAGGAAAATCTCTGCGTGAATTTCAATACATGTTCACAATGGTATCCGTTGTCAATGACTGTAGACTACTGCAGTACACCTTCCAGGTAATTTTATCATATTTATCAATGAGGGAGAATTTTTGTTTTTGTTTTTATCATCATTTATACAATTTCTATAACAATGCCTTATTTTATTTATTTTTAAACATCATAATATTTCAAGGATGTTATAAATAGAGGATCTGCCCATATGTATCTTCATCCTATTAAATCGATGAAGCCAAAAAACAACCGAGCATCGGTACGTCTGATTGGCTACTCTCGTTTCTGCCATAGTTTGATTGGCTATTTTCGTTTCCGCCATGATTGTTGGTTTAAAACATTGCGATCCTATTGGGCGGAGTGGGCAGAGTAGGGGCGGCGAAACTGTGACGTATGGCTTCAAGATTTTGTTGTAAGGGCAGATCCTCTATTTTATAAGATCCTTGTAATATTTATTATTGTCATTTATTTATATACAATAACTATATACAGAACACAGGAAGATTGTCAAATATGGATCTTTATGCACTGAATATTTCGTGAGAAAGTTAAAACATTAACCATAATCTTTATCTACCCATTTTAACATTTATACTCTGGAAACATTTCAATAAATAATTCAACATCAATGTTGTATGAAATTCTAGTTGGTATCTTAAGAAAACATAAATTCGCTGTCAAAAATTATAACAGAAAGATCTCTTCTAGTTCTTTACCAGTGGGTAACGTACCCATAATAGCGTCTACGTTTCCTCGTTGTATGGCCATGCTAATGCGTTGAATTAGAAAAGATTTAGCTCGAATGTCTCCTGATTTATAGGATATACGTTTGCCGATTTCGTTCATAAATTTAGCGCCTTCTTGATCCCAGGAACCACTAGATTCAATTGCTACTGCTACAAACCAATACATGTCTAGGAGATTCATATATTTGTTTCTCTTTTCTTTTGCTCTTCGCGCAGCGATAAGTCCTGCTTTTATTGCTGAAAATTGAAAATTGGAGGGGGCCATACGTGTCTGAGCAAATGAAATACCAAATCAACCGCTTTCCTTGCTTCCATGGCACTAATGTCATACCATCCGGTCTTTTCCCGTCAGAACGGCTGCAACCAATTGGTTCTCTCACTGCTGGCACCCCTGAGGATTTTAAGACTCTCAAAATGATATAATTCACATTCGAATGGCGTGAATGTCTGCCGGCACTGCTTTTGCATGATAGACCATGTAAACCTCCTTTATCTACGAGAGCGCTGCAACTTGGACAACGATGTAGCTCGCAAATTTTTGCTCCTAGACAAAGGTCGACGGATACTCTTAATCTTATAATATTTTTCTCATCTCTTTACAGAACTCGCAATACGAAGCTTTACAAACCGGTATTATGTTACATGACATGGAAACAAATCAACACAATCAATAATAATAATAATAATAATAATAATAATAATAATAATAATAATAATAATAATAATAATAATAATAATAATAATCGAAACACAACAAAAATGTGTACCTGTGATGAAACGGTATCTACAATAACCATAAACATGTTCAACATTTTAGTGTATCAAAAGAAGAAACGAAAATGAATAAATAAAATTTATGCTTATCTACGTGGTTTATTTTAATTACAATTCAAAGGTATAATATCAATATGGCACATTAAACATGATCATCACATAAATATATAATGTTGTCGGATTTAAGGTTGAGTTCTTTTCAAGAAGTGTCCATTATGACGCGAGAACTCTGGTCATGGATCTTAAGATACAACGTTCAAAATTCCTACGTGACTAATATAACAAATTTCCCAGAGAACGTTTCCCAACTATTGTTTTTTGATAACTCCCAAATTTTATAGGGATGGTCTCACGTAATCTTCTCAAAAATATAAAAAAAGTGTGTATCAATGTACCCATGTCTTGGACTCCTATACTCACACTTATAACCATATAAGATAATAAGGGTTGTTAAAGGGAAGGTCAATAACCTATCACGTAATATAACATATTGGTTACGTTTATATGTTTATTGGTAATTTTTTCCATAAAAAAGGAATAAGCATTGCCAATCAAAGTTTACAGTGGGTCCAAGAGAGCATTTACCAAATTTCATTGACAATTCTCTCAAATTTCATTGTCAGATTTAAGGAATGGTCCTAGGTATCCCTCCCAGCATTTAATAGGGAAGCATCGATGTAACCATGTCTTATGAAAGAAAATGGACTCTATATGATCTAATAACCGTACAAGGTAATAAAACATTGGCGTCTCTGGCATGTAAAATTTGGGGGGGGGGACATCAAAGGAAATGATCTAACTGCTAGTATCTCAGCGGAATTTTAGATTATGTCACTCAAAATATTGGGGGGACGCGTCCCCCCTGTCCCCCCCGCCAGAGACGCCCATGAATAAAACCACCAACAAATATGATAAAATAAGTCAATGACCGACCACTTGGCGGTATTAATATTTGGCAATTTTTACCCACAAATGTGAACAAGATGAACCACATAAATTCCCCGTGATACATATTCAAACCCTACCGAACAGTTACCATTTTTTGACAATTCCAAAATTTAAGGGGTGGTCCTAGATACTCCTCCCAAATTTTAAGAGGGAGTATCAATGTATTCATATTTTATGAATGGGAATGGCCCCTGTACACACTCATATAAACATTTAAGTAGAGACGAAGTTTTCGTTTTATTTTATCTTTGAAATCGGCGTTTTTTTTTTTTTTTTTGCCAAAATTGGGGTCATTTTTCGCGATTAAATACACGCAAATAGGGGCTATTTCCTTTATTCTGTAATAGTTTTGAAAAGCAGGTGTCTTGTAAACAGAGAGAAAGTGGTCTGTGAAAGCTAATTTAAACAAAATATAATTTTAAAATTAAACGAATAGTTTTAAATTTTGTCATCTTTAATTTAAAAGAATAAGTTATATTTTTTGGATTTACCATCTGCGAAAGAAAATGCCTCGATATCCCTTCTAAACTTGGATTTACTTAATGTTTCATTTGAATACATATATTGACTTAAAACAACAGTGCAGTGTTTCTCAACATTTTCTTCACTTCAAAAAAAAAAAAAAAAAATCAATTCATAATATACTTGTGATTGGAGAAACCATTCGGCAGCACCTCCATCAACTTGGGAAGCACTACAAGTTGGGTCGATGTGTCCCACATGTTTTGACACCGGGCCAGAAGGCAACGCGGCAGTCACCTGTGTTTATTTACTGTTTCGGAGCCATTTCGCAACAGGGTGTTGACGTGTGATAAGAAGTGGGTCCTATACGAAGCTCCACGGCGCCATCATCATTGGTTAGTATCCCATGAACCGATTTCAAAACAGCCGAAACCAGCACTGCACCAGAAGGTCCCTCTGGGTGTTTGGTGCATCGTGCATCGGGAACGCTACCAGCTGGTCAGATTATCAATGCAACTGTGTAGTGTCAGCAGTTGAGCTGTGTTCAAGAAAAACTCAAAACTCTGGAGCCAGCACTTCTGAATCGCAAACGGGTCCTCGTTTACGGGACAACGCTAAGTCCCACATGACTAGGATGACTCTGGATACCATTCTACGCCTTGGATGGGAAACGATATTGCAACCACTATATTCCCTGGATATTGTACCGTCCGATTATTACCTGTTCCATTCTTTGGACAATCGCCTTAGAGGACGCCAGTTCAAATCCCTAGTAAAAATGCAAAATGCACCTGATACCTTCTTCGTTTGACGGCCCACCAATTTCTACCGCGATGGATTCCATGGCCTTTCAGGACAATGGCAGAAGGTCGTCGATGTTGATGGGGACTATTTTTGATTTTCCAGGTACGTCTTAGGTGACATATCGATGTTCGAAGGTGGTGGGTGAAAAAACAACACAACTTTTCTTGGTTACCTTTATATTTAAATTTAAGACCTTGTATACAGAACCTGTCTACACAAGATTGATTTTCTTTGAAATTTCACTTCATTTCTTTACGGTTTCCTGACAAAAATATTTATTTATTATTCGTGCCTAAAAAACATAATTATTTTATTATACTGAGTAGAAATAAAAGAGAGAGCGAATGAAATCCAAACTGAATAAAAACATTGTTTCTCACCAAATTTTCCATCTGATAAATATGTCTTTTAAAACACTTGTTAAAGCATATAAAAAATATACTGTACTTACAAATCAGTTTAGTACCTTTATTTTATGGCTGTATTTATAGTACCTTGTTAAAACGTGTGTCTCCAAACTGTCAAATATAAATCGCAGTAAATTGTGTAATATGCTGTCACAAAAAGGTATCCTATTTTTCGATCGGTATGGAAAAACAATATTTTACCGTAAATTATTAATTGTCAGTAAACTTTGTTACTTTTAAATGACTGAAGCGAGATAATTTTACTATAATGTTTTAAAAGCTGGTCTTTGGGGGGGGGCAGGCCCCGATGGGCCCCCCCTTGGCTACACCCCTGCAGAGGTACATACTTTGATTCTATGCTACCATACCAAATTTTCAAATTTGGCAATTTACAAAATTTAAAAGCCGTGGCCCTAGTTACGCCTCCCAAAATTTAGGGGAGGGTGGCAAGCTACCGTACGTAAATCAAGAGGGCATTTATCCCTATGATGTCATATAGGGGATCAGGTCACGTGACGTTCCTCACCCAATCAGATAAAAGTGCCCACAGGTGCCGCAATTACCACTTCTGTATATAGATTATTGCACTACTTTATTGCGAACCGATGTAAAACTCCGTGCTTCAAACTTACATAAACTGACCAGGAGGCGACCCTCTCCTCCAACCCTTTTAAGGATCCGTTAGTGTTCCTTTGCAAGTTTTTTTATTTCTTATTAAACATTAAAATCGAATAATTCCTTCCTTAGATTTGATTGTTATTGTATTATAGCAACTTCAGGTGAAATCAATACATAACAAAAGAATATATTATAGTCACTGATAGCACTCAATTTACCTGTCAAAACAAATGAGTCTCTACACTTTGCTTATGTTCGCAGTTGACTTTGTGGTCCTCAATGCAAATAGCTATTCTTTAGAAGTGTATTTGGTCCCATGACATAGATGCTTGTCAAAGTGCAATGCCTTTATATATATATATATATATATATATATATATATATATATATATATATATATATATATATATATATATATATATATATATATATATATATACAGTAAATTAGTTTGAAACTCTTGACATAATCGAATGGGAGATATTTGGTGGTTCTGGTAAGAAGCATATCATTTAATAAAGAATTTGATAAAGAATAATTATAAGAATTTCGTATCTGGTTTTGAGTCAATTTCAAAATTATCTCTGATGCTCTGTTTTAGAAGGGGAAAACATAATTTAGGGTGGATATCGCCCGGTATAACCACTCTCTGGCTACGGTCCTGCGGCGTTCTCTGGTTCACGTTCTGTAGAAACTAAAATATTCGGACAGATTGTTGAGATTTAATATAATAGTTTTGTACTTTATAACGTCGGCGTTGAGTAAAGACATAAAGGAAACTCACGTGCTAACTTCTCAATAACGTATTTAATGAGCAAAACGACAATTAAATAAATAGTTGAAAATATAAATCAGTCGTTTCCCTTACGTATGATAGAGAATGGTTTACTATACGAATTCACAGATTATAAAATGTACAGAAAAAATTAGACAAGTCTTTAATTTGACCATTTTATGTCGAGAACAGAACCCAATCAATCCCTGCGGGACTTCTAACCCGTTCTTCTTCCTACTACTACAACGATTACTTATACTGTAGATCCGTATAGTAAAACTCTACGAGAGAACGTTTGTGGATGGGAATACTGACTCTTTCTTTGGAAAGAGTTATTTTTATAAAAAGGCCTTGTATCCATCTTAAACATAAATTAAACATAACTTTCTTACAAGGCTGTTACATTTCCGAAACTACTACATTTCTCGTTAATTTATAATAAAGAATACAGACAGCCTTGTAAGAAAGTTATGTTTAATTTATGGAAAGAGTTATGTAATTGAGGTTATATGTTTAATACAAAGAAGGTTATTATAATTAGTGATTTCAATAATTATTTTTTTTCAGTCAAAACCCTCATTGTTATTGTATCATTTTATATGAAAAATAATGCATTTGCTATCTGCCAACACTCGTTTGATTCAAAGAAGAAGAAGAATACAATGGTCTCTATTACGTCATAGAAGTGAAGAAGAAGAATTGTAAATTACTGAAAATCTACCATCTTTCGGATTGGTTGTGATTATGAAAATGCATGTTGCACTAAGAAATGTAGAATGTTTGAGTGTTATGAATGGAATTATGTTTACTGATGATACAGATGGTTCATCTGGAGAAGAGCATAGTTTTTCAGGCAGTAAATGTCTTACACAGTAGTAATAGAGGTACAAATGATCGGTTTGTAAAACGTCAAGGAATTCAAAATGGCGGAACCTCAAGGAAATTCGTGTAATCAGATGAGCCAAGGTGTGTTTGCTGTAGGTAGTGGAGAATTTAACTCTAGACTGACCCCAAAAGGTGTTTGTATTATCATAATAATTATTCTTTAATTGTGGTGAATCCATTTTTAAGTGAACAGCTTTAGAAGCGAATAGTTTTTCGTGTTTCGTATCACCCAAGTTCGTGGTGTAACAATTGTGTGATTTAAGTTTTATTTCGTTATACAATAGTGTGAAGAAGCAAATACGAGTACTTACCGCATACGTAAATGTGTAGGTACTCGTGTAAACAGTGTTCTAAAAACAGGATTGCTGGAAAGCAACATTGTCCTTAAAAGAGTAGAAGCCCTGGTTCAACTACCGTTCGCTTCTAAAACTGTTAAAAAGTAGGAATGATTTTGGGTAGAAATAAATTGACAGATATAAGCGTAGTCGTATGGTAGCATGAAAATTCTTAGAATGCACGATAGTGTTCATACTTGTAAAATAAACGTTTAAATTGTTTCCATTAAAGCACAGTCTACTGAAGTACAAGGCAAAATTATCCGTTTCTAGGAGGATTGTATATATGTATTGAGTGTTAGTGGGAATACAAGCTGCGACTGTACGGTATTTCATTCACAATGTAAGAGCAGAAAGGCAGTGGGTCTGTACCGGTATCCGTATGTATTGAAATTAATACTGAACCTGAACTAACATTCATGAAAGAACTGCTTAATGAGTTAATCAAGCCATGTATAATGCTGCTTGTTTCCAATGCATATACAGCTGCGGATCCAGGATATGGTCAAGGGAGGGGCTAAGCCACAGTTTGCGGCTTTATCCAGTGTAAAGAAAGTAGGCTTGAAGCCCGTTTTGGCGTTACTGCTGTATCGCCGGATCCATTTAAAAATCGATAAAAGTACCAAAATATACTGCATTCGGTTATATTTGGTTGGATTACATTGTTACGTTAGATTACGTTATTAGACGGACGGTTTTACTATACGGATCTATATACAAGTAGTAGTGGAGTAGGAGTAGTAGTAGGAAGGGTAGTAACCCCGTAGGGATTAGTTGGGTTCTGTTCTCGACATGAAACTGGCAAATTAAAGACTTGCCCAATTTTTTGTATGCATTTTACAATCTATGGATCCGTATAGTAAAACAAGTGTACCTTTCCGCGAAATAGGCCCTCTACCTCCACATATAAAATCAAGAACAAGTAACAAATAGACATTTTGAAAAATCTTAAAAACCTTTGGGAGGGGTATGAAAAATTGACCTAATAGCCCTCTCCTCCCACTAGATGGTAGGGAAACAGATATTTTCTCCGAAATACGGTGTTGCCAAGAAATTCAAGCTAGTTGACAATTCTCGGCTGGAGGGGTGAGTATTCTTCTCTGTCACTTGAGAAAGGGTTTGAAGAAAAAGAAAAGAAAAAGTAGCGTAGAAACTCCGAATGGTTTGTGTTGTTTTGTTATTTTACACTTTGAGTGGAAAAATCTTCCTTTGGGGAGGGATGAACCATATGCAGAAAGATTCCTTACTTTGGAGTGTGCATTCTTTTAAAGTTATAAGCATGAATACATCTATTGAGAAAGAAGGATGGGATTTTAATCTATACAAGATACTCTTGAATTCTAATCAAATAATAATATCTGAAATATATGATGTAGAAGTATCTAACTTTCTCATTTACATAATAGATAAGGCAACAAGAGGTCTTATGAATAGTGCATTTTAATTATATTTTGCATTATATTTAATTACTTTATTACATAATTACATTATATTACATCGATTATATTTATAAAATTCTACACCAGAGCATAGGTCGTCCTAATTAAATTTCTTGAACTGATTTTCCTCGTGACACCAGAAGAGCCTTAAATGTTGTTAAGGAATTACCTGGAACAACATATTAGCACAATATCCACGTCTTCGTTTACCAGCTCATTAATAGTTTTACCTTTGGGGGAAAAGAAATATCCAAAAAGGGTATTTTAAAAGTAAAGAAGTGTATTATAGTTAAATATATGCTTCTTGAAATCCTGATTTTCTCTGAATATTTGCCGGAAGAGTATTTTGCACTTGAGTGTGTGTGTATGTATGGAGGGGGGGGGGGGGGGCGGCTCACCCTCTGAAAGAAATACTGCTTATCAATAATACAAGGAAATCCAAATATTAGTCAGTAAATATCACATTTATAATTTTGATTTAATATTTCACTTACCGACGAAATGTAATGATATGGAAACTGGAGTTGAACTGTTAATGGAGCTGAAGGGTATATATACAGGAAAAAACTTCAAAGGAACTGCTCACTGCAAACACAAGCTTCAGAATAAGTCAAGTGTATTATATTTGGTTTGGGTGCCAGGGTGGCAATTAGTAACAGTAACTCGTTGTTTTAATCGTACAGTTCTCCCTTTCCACTTTACAACAACACCAGATGTTGCTATTTTTGTGGCTTACAGGGAAAGCAATAAAATTTCTTTTGTATTTAGGACAACAAGATTTCCGACAAAGAGCCGAGTTCTGTATGTCTCTGCTTATCCTTATAAAACACACCGTGTATCCCAGACAACGGACCGACCTGTACTTCCTTTGACCATCAATGTACACCGCATCCCCTTTCTGTAGTACGCTTAAAGTTCACTGACCTTCTTTAAAATGGATGTAGCAAAACGTTTATTGCAAGACATTACCAGATGTGGTTGAAATCAGAGTTCCATTCCCGTTGTTATTCTAGAACTTTTTTCAGACTTAAAGACAGTTCACAGTCGAACATTTTACGTAATATCAGCATAGATAAGACATTTTTTAATAACTGTCCATTGGCTAAGAAACAGCCGGAATCAGTAAGGGAGAAGGTATATGAACATCTCTGAACATGAGCAGATTATTTTTGGATATAGTTCAATCACAATTTTATACTGGATCTGTGACCCTCGCGCCCCCCCACAAAAAATAAAAAAAAAAAAAAAAAAGTTCAGAATAAGTCCTATCTTTATTCAAATTACAAGCATTTCTGATGTAACAGAAAAGTAAAGAAATCCTGAATTTGACACTACAGTTTATAAATTATTATTACCGTCGTAAAGGAACATGTAATGTCTAAAAACGAAAAAAAAGCAATAGAGTGAGGTGTGAACCAATTCAGATCACATGCATCGAAAATGAGTGACAATTATCCAGCTAGTAGTAGAGAGGCAGTGCCGGGGTTTAAAGTGAGCTGGAACTCGCCGCAGTGCGCTCCGGCAAATCTGCCTAAATACTGTCGGAATTTAGTTCGTGTGCAACACTTGTCACTTAACAAACTTTATGCTTCAATTTTTAATTAATATTTTGGTTCCGTCTATGAAACGACTATTCATATGATTATCAAACCAGATCAGGAATATGGATCAAGGATTATTTACTTTCATTATTGACTTGTGTTCTGGCAAATCACTGTGGATACGCATTCTGGCGAGGCTTCTATTCACTGGAGCCACTTTACGCCCTGGGCAGTGTGTATGCCTAACGAGCAGCATTGGAAAGGTGGAGCATGGGCACGAACTCTGTTCCGATCGCTCATCCTGACTGAGTGACTGCGGTTTTACCTGGTACCTTTTGTCAGGCCAGATTCGCTGTCTTTTCAGTTACTTGCCCCTCCCTTCTCTTGGCCTGGTTAGTCGCCTGATTTTCACACATTCTTCCTCACAAACTTAAATAAATTCCCAGGGTGTCTTCTGATACTGGAAATACTTGAAATACTTGAATTTAATTTTGATACTGGAATTTTGATCCACATACTGGAAAAATTATGAAATATACAAATATTATCATTCTTTATAATCTACCCTCTATTTTTGAACTCCAAAAATCCAGAGTAATAGCAATCTTGCATTATAGCTAGAATAGAATAATACACAATTATTTATACAAGATATAATATAACTTAATAATACATTTAGATAATACAAATATTGCTCTTGGCTCACTGTATTAGACCTCCGAGTAAATTGTCTACGGGCCATGAAAATCATAAATTGAGGTTGTCGGTCAAAGGAAAGTAGTGAAATTGAGCTTCAGATCATGGAAAAAGTGATTTTACAGAACAACAATAGTTATGTAATAGAGTACAGTCATTGAAGTAATAGATTGCAGGGTTGGCTGATTTAAACCAAAAGAAAAAAATGAAAATGCTTTAAATCGTGTGAACTTCATGGTGACGTTTCCACATATCAAATCATCTGCATTACGTTTATCTACTTTTCACCTTTTAATCAAGGGGTCCCGTGTTCAATTATTGATCGAACCACAACCCATCTTTCAAGTGTAAACCAATTAGTGATTCCAGATGTCCCTTTAAGCAAAAGTCTTCTCCGTGGTAACCTTGGTATTTCATAAGGATGTTAAGCCTAAACAGGCGAAATGAAACCAAATTATATATTTCTATTGAATCAATGCCTGTTGTTTTATAAAGAAGTAAGATTGTTTAAATATATTGATAGAAATTGGCAAAATTTATGAATTGCCTACGTAGCTTCCAACATCAACTTGGATTTGACTTTAATTTTATTGAATGATATCTACATGCCAAGTTTGTAATTTAATACCCCAGTTCTGGCGTAGTGATTATGATACGTTGACCTTAAAATTTTACATACAAATACATTTAAAGTAATAACACGATTTTCACAATGGCTAAAGCGGGAATTTCCCGATTTATATATAATTCTGGTATAATGTTTTTACTTGTGTAACTGTTTATCTTTGTGTCCTTTTGAAATGACTCGACAATTATATTAACAAGTAGGCCTATGTAAAGATCAATACAACTTATTTTTATCAGGATTCCTTTGTGAGTGAGTCAGCAATCGCATTTGTGACCAATTAGTTCCGGTTCTGTCTCCAAATGGACAATTTCTCTTGGATGTAAGTTGAGAAGCGGCTTGGATTCCGCTTTAAGCTTATGTGACCTCTTTTAGCATAACCTTGTTGCTGCATAATAACACCAAGACGAAACAAACTCATTTCTGTTCATATCTAATATAAATACATAGAGTAAATTATTTAAACCAAAAAGACCGGGTTTAAGCAAAACAAAACAATAAAAACCTGGTTTTTTGGTTTTTTCAATAAAAACCATGGTTTTTGCCAACCCTGATAGATTGTGACTTTTCCTAATGATCCGGCGTTAAGAGGTGATGCAACCTCTCTTAGGGTTGCAGATAGTCACTAACTTTTTTTTTTCATTACCTCACGTATAATAACAATGGATCCATTATATTATATGCAATGCTTCAAGTACAGTATACAGGGCTGCAGACTATTCAGTAAAGTCGGTAAAAGTATGTCCAGTGATGGAAAACTGAGGGCCAGTTTTAATGCATGGTATGGATGTGGCACATTGCTTGTGGAAAGATTTCAGCGCTTTCATGAGCAGCTACATATACCTAATCATTTGTATTTCAAAGAAATCAGGCTAACTACATTTTTTAAAAATAAAATATTCATTATTTAATGGTAAAACAATTACAAACCTGAAATCATCAAGAGTGTGATTATTCCTTTTTTTAAAAAAATCATTGTATTAGGTACTAGAATTTTGCTGATATTTATACTGAAAATATACTGGAATTTTGAAATTGAAACTCAGTAGACACCCTTATTCTCCAATTGACCTGGTAAGTTTCCTAAAATTGGTCTGGCGATACAGCAGTTAACCCCTCATTTTACCCAGAGTATACCTGAGCGCCAGGGAAAGCTATAATCCTCCCCTTGGATCCGCGCCTGACATATATATATATATATAACGGCATTACTGGAACAGACGGTTCTACCAAATTTTGTTACATTTCTTACATTTTTAGGTTAGGTTAGGGCTTTGTATTTCTTTTAGCAGAGCGTGGAGCATGCGCCAAATGAATAGCACCATTATTACTTGGAGATTGACTTCAGGAGGGCTCAGTATAAATACAGTGTGGACGTATGGCATAACAACTACAATGCTAGGTAGCCACTAAATAGCACGAATACTATCTAACCGAATCAGGCCAGGAGCGCAGGAGGTGCGACCGTCGGGAGCAGGCGCTTTAGCGATGGAGGTGTACCATAGACGAGGATAATGGGAGAGCAAATGTACACATACCGGTACAATACTTTGACTATTACTAAAAATTCAGTACAATATGATTATGTACTGATAGTAATTGCTTTTATTCACAGTGTGATTCCTTCAGGAAAAATGTTTTGCATTGTATTTTACCTATAATCGTATCTTCTGTTTGGCAGAATCGTCTGCTCGAGTGAACCCAAAGGAAACCGCTCAGGGTTGGTACGTTTTATTTACGTGTTTCTAATGACATCTGACAATAGCACAACTCCCGCTTTGTAGTGAGGAAGTCAAGTATTACAATGATGGGTTAAATTTTTTAGGTCATTTTGAGAAAGCAAAGTCCAAAGTGGCATTTCAAATCTTGTACACGCAAAAAGTAGTGATAGTGAAGTCTTTTCTGAGACGCAATGATGGTTTCATAATGCAAATTAATTATTCTTAAATAGGTATTATAGTCTAGAGAAAATCCAGTTTCAAGATATACTTTAACATAATGTATTTTAACTCTAAGCAGATATGAAATGAATGAACAAGTTCCGGAAACAGTTGAGACTTACATAGCTCAGGATTTAACGACGATCGACTTTTTGCTTTCCAATTATTATAGATTTGTTTGTGTTGAGAAGCATAAATAAATTTGAATTGTGTCAAAGCATTTTAAGTATTACTAGTTCAGAATTAGTTGCACTATTGTATTATATTTTAGAAAAATATCGAGAGATTATAGTACTATCAATAAAGACTGCCGAAAATTGCCGAAAATATGACAACAGGCATCACTCAGTAATATTGTCTATTAAGGAAGTTGTTTTTGGTTTTGATTCACACGGAAACAAATACGTAACTTTTCAAGTTAAGTTGTTTATGTATGTGTTCATGATTGCGTTTTACAATGGGACAAGTTTATTATTGTTTTATTTTAAGCATAATGTTGTATGGATCCAGAATGTAATTACAAGAGGGGTTATGCTTCCACTATATTTTTTTGGTACAGGAAAGGAAAAGTCCATCTGAATTTTGATTTTATGGTGAGCGTATACTTACAAAATAATACTATAATAAAGTATCAGTAGTTATGCATTCACCATGCATATCAAATGACACTGCAATTAATCTTTCGGACATTGTATAAATCTTGGAAGAAAAATCTGTCAAGACTACTCACAAAGTATGGTAAAATTGAACGGAAACAGTAAACAAAATTAAATTACGTAATGATGTAATCGATATTTTGAATATGTATATCTCTAATATAACACTTTTAATTTTTTTGTTGTTATCAGTTGATAACTGTTTAATTTAATGTTAAAAATTGACCACCTTGTGTTGCTGGGTCAAGCAGGAGTACAGTGGTTGAATGCTTGCCTCGCTTTCATGGTTGAGATATTCGTTTATCGCTGTTTGCTTTGTAGTAAGTAAAAACCATGTGAGAGCATAGGCTTGAGATTTTATTTCATTCAGTACATTGTTACTTTCTTTTGTTTTTGTAAGAATAATACTACGGTTCTATACAGACTGTTTCAAAACACACCGACACCGTTGGGAGGTGATTCCCGACACCAAGATAAGACAAAAAGTATAGACCAACCTGGGTGCACAAATGCTTTCCTTCGGAGTTACAGGCTGCCAAAAACGTGAAAAAAAAATAATAATAATAATAAAAAATAAAAAATAAAATAAAACTCCACAGCTCCAATACTATGGGACCTACCATACTCGGGTCAAGACTTTATTTAGGAACTATTGTGTGTCCTATCCAATTATCCATGTTTCAGAATCCTGCGGTACTTCCGCAACAATTTTTATAGAGGTTGTTGGTGACGACTACAAATTATATGCTCGTAGCCAAACTCCCTAGCTATAAAAATTGTTGCGTGAGTACCTTATGATTCTGAAACATAAAATTTTTAGATAGCGCGCATATTAGTTCCTAAGTGAAGTCTTGACCTGACTACGGTAGGTCCCATAGTTTTGGAACTATGGATCTTTAAAGTTCATTTTGTCATGTTTTCGGCAGCCTATAACTCCGAAAGGAAGCATTTGTGCACCCAGGTTAGTCTATATTTTTTGTCTTATGTTGGTGTCAGGAATCACCTCCATAACGTTGTTGGTATTGTTTTAAAACACCCTGTATAATCTGTAAATGTGCGATGCAAAGTATCACTTTTTTTTTTTTAGTCCGAATATATTTTAGTATTTGGACTTAAAGATAAGCAAATACCGTAGGTTTGAGTTTATCAGGAAATTTTTGTATCCTCCTTTCATATATTAAACACGATTTTTTCTAAGTTTGAAGTAGACTGCGAGGTAGGTTTCACTTGATTTAGTGGTGGTGAACAACGTTATATCCGTGGTTTTCCTTTGGGTGCTCTGATATTCCCCTAGATTCTCATTCCAACCATCGTCATTCACTAGTCTTAATTATCCTTCTCCTTCAGTCTAAAGGGCATAAGCGTGGGACGTTAAACTGAAAGATTTTTTTCACTTGACTTTGTGTATGCTCACTTGATCATCATAAAGGCAAAATTCAGATGTTCTGTGCTGTGCTGTGTTGTGTTGATACGAAAGCTGCGAAAAACGGTGGAGACCCTAGCATTTGCAATGTTGCTCACTATTTCTAGATATGCATGTGTAGTTAAATCTTTTAACATAAAATCTCAACATCAAAAATCCATGTAGCTACTCATTATTTATTTCCTAGAAAGACACTTTTCCTCGTATGCAGTTCGGAAGACTATTTTCGTAATTAAAAGCAAATGTTTAAATCGAGTAAAAGTATGGTTCGTAGTATAGTTAAGTAAATATATTTAAGTAAGTTACACAAGTATTAATTTTTGTGTAACTTCACCATTTATCATTTTCAGTTGTTTATTTAACGAAGTATTATCCGTTCTGTATTAGATTTTAATTAGTTTTTTCTTGTTCATAAGTAGACGCAAAAAGCATGAATGATGCTTTGTTTTCATTACAATAGTAATAACAATTTAGTTGTTAAGGGTCACATCAACTGTATTATTTTATTTTAGTAAATAACTAGGAGACAATGAAGGGCATCAAAAGTTTAGAAGTCGAGCCAGATACTAACTGCAAAATGTTATTGCACGAACTAATAAGCGTTATTTTTAAAGACCTTTCGTGCAGGGTATAAATTTGGGTGCCCAACAATTATGACGTAAACTGCACATCCTTGGCCTACAAGAGCGTGGGGTCCTTGGTTCGATCCCAGCTCGCGGCAGATGATGTTTATGGTGGATAAACACCGTGTGCATGGGTTTTTTCGAGGTTCTTCCGTTTCCTCTCTCTTCATTCCTTCCACCATTTTATTCATTTATCATCGTCTCCCGTAGCCCTTAAGATGTAAAACTCAAAGTTTTCATTTCATTTTTTAATTTTGCTGGCTTATAAGAGAAGTTTGGAAACATTCTTTTACTTTAATAGTATTTTGCAGAGACTACCTGGGTCACTGTTTTTTTTTTTTTTTTTTTTTTTTTTTTTTTTTTTTTTTACTTTCTTAATTGTTTTGGTTATGCACTAAAATTAAAAAGAATGCGGATGAGCCTTCAATTATCACAGGGGTTGATAGGGTAAAAATACGTTTTTAATCCTTCAATATATTGGAGAGACTAAACTTTTTACGTGTCCTGTGAAAGTAAAAAGATTAGTGATAGTTGACCAGAACTAAAATGTGCCAGGGTTTATCTATTGTGAAGGATAGTAGAGTTGAAATTCCAGAAATGAAAAAATAAGACTGAATCGAGAATTCAACCCAGTTCTCCTACTTAACATGCCAATGCGTTCCCAGATGAGCCACGCAACAATACGCAGCGATATAGACCACCCACACTGTAGCAAAGCTCTTGTTATATTTCGACAATTTAATTACTGTGTTAATGAACACCTATAACGGTTAAAAGATAGCATTTAGTATCTCCCCCAAATGCACACATTAGATGTTTTCTGCTATATACTGTTTTGCGCTGTTCTTTATGTATACAAACTGAACTCCGCTATTTACGCAGCGCACAGTTTTAATATGAGCTTAAATCTCCTCCTTAACTCTTACTATATCTGTCCAAGTCCCTTTACGAACACAACACACTCAAAGAGGGTGAATTGCTATAGACAAACATATAAGTGGGGTATTTGAATATATAGAATGTTGGGGTGGGTTTGCGGCAAACTTGGATAAGTAATAGATGATACCAAATGCATTTTTTTCTTATAATTCCATATCCGAGTACACCTCATTGTTGGTCCACAAGCCTTCGAAGTTGCCAGCTTACGATAGATTTGTCATTCAGATTAAAGCAAAGCGCCTGAAATGTTCATCAACCCGCTATACGTATCTCCTCTACTGATTGACTGTCACAATGGTATCAACCTTGACGTCCTAGTGGCAATATTAAACTAATGGGTCAAAATGACGCCTAAAATATGGGAAAAATAGACAGGCTTTTTGAAAATTTGAATGAGAACTGGCAAATCTACACAAAATTTGGGATCGACCAGCGAAAATGGCACGTTTCTAGCATTTGTGGTTTTCAAGATCTCATTGTCGAAAGGATTGGCCATTTAAACCTAGCATTTTAATATTAGATACCCACTATCGTTGACGCGCCTGCTTCATACGGACACATCACCTTGTTACCGCTCGGGTTCCCCTGCTGCATTACTGCTGTGGCTCGGTTAGATAGAATTCTTGCTTTTTATTTACTCCCTAGCACAAGTTGGTTAGTGTCTTTTGAACAGTAGTTCTTATCGCGTACGTACGCTGAAGTCCTAAAGTGAATCTGCAGAGAGGAATTCAAGTCCATATCCCCATCAATGGCTCTGGAACCGGTACTTGAGCCAGAGTCACTACTAAATGATTTGGAGGAGAAACTAAATAATACCCCGTTAAATTCGTTGATGGTAAACGGATTTTTCCTTTCAGCATATCATCAGGGTGAAAAATATGACAAACAAGGACCAGACTACGTCTCTGCGATATCCGGATGTGGCTATCGATACAGAAACTAAGTACATGTATCGATCAACAAAATTGTTTTCATATCGATTGGTCGTTATTCTGAAACATCGCATAGCCCTAAGTACGGGCAGATGTGGAGAGTCTAAAAATCACACTTTCGGCATGGAGAGACTATGAAACATGCAAATTCATTGAGGAGATCTCGAATTAGATTTTTCATTATCACCCCGTTTCTTCTCTTCTGTACTGATAAATTGAACTATTGATTTTTATATAGGGCTTTGTCAAACAGAAGTAACTTTCTATAAGAAAATGGAAAATATCCATCAGCATATTGAAATATCGTACATCTTTAAAGTTAGCTCTATATTAGTTTTGCTGAGCTGATATGCTAACCACTGTGCACTGTTAATCGGAGACCCTGGTTCGATTCACAGTTCAGTTTCATTTTAACATGTTTTTGAATTTCATTGAATCGTATCTGTGGAAGATGTACTTTAAGGAAGAGTTGGTTATTTCTTTTCTTTTCTATTTTTTTCTTTTTAATGAATGTTTACACTAAATCAATTAAATGAATAAACTCTTTACAAATGATGGGTGCTACACCACTCCCTTTGGCACTTTTCACCTTTGTGTTGCCATTTGCTTTGTGTTGCCACGTTTCTCTTATTTTGTCAAAATCAAAAATAAATTGCGATTTTTGCAGAGATTTATGTTACTGAGATGACTACTTTTAGATATCGAACCACTGTTAACAGTATATATAGCATGGAGAATTTGTAATAAAAAGTATTGTATGGTAGCTGAATCTTGGTTTTAGTAGTAATATGTATTATGCAATCCACCCCCACTGCATGACAGTGTCAAAAGTAAACTTTTGCATCCTTTCTTGTAGTTAGTCTTTGTTTTGGTTGAAAGTGGTGAATCTCATTTTACATTATTTTTCTACGTATGTGTATTTCAGCCGAACGTCGAAGCAAACTAAACCTGTGCTTCACTAATCCTTCGAAGAAGTCGTTCTCCCAAGCAAGTCATACGTTCTCAAGTTCCAGTTACTCTCAGCATATGTAAGTGGAGAGATTCTGTTATACATACAGGGTGTCTACTGATACTTGAAATACTGAAAATGTACTTGGAAATTATAAAAATTATCTTTGAGGTCCTTCAAGATGGCAGCCTCATTATTTGGATGTAAATGGTGACATGGGTAACTGCCCAACCAGTAAAAAAACTAGCTAATTCGAGAAAGAAAATGGGGAGTGTTTATAAGACCTTAACTAATTTTGTCATAAGTCAGTCCTGGGACGTTAAGTCTCCTCCAGAGATGAAAAGTGTTTGAATTACGGCAGACCTCTGGGATAAATAGCGCCCAGCAAACTTACTTTTTGTTTTTCGATTTTAATCCCCCTAGATTCTGTGCATTCTTTCTGTTAGAATATTAAAGGAGGGATTGCTTTTCAATTTTTTTTTTTTTTTTTTTTTTTTTTTTTTTTTTTTTTTTTTTTACAGCCTGTTAAATATCACAGCATAGATTTTTTTTTTAAAAGTTCATCGTATTATACGAAAATGTTTTTAGCAGGACACTGAAAATATTCAAGTCAAGTTCAGTAGACACTCTGTACATAGCTTTGTAATAAAACGACCAAATTCAATTGTAAATTGATAATATGCAGAGATTGCTGAGAATGAATCAGTATTTTTGTGTATACCTTTGATATCTAAGGCTTCGGACTTTCTATGTCCGCATCCGTGTGGACGAATTAAGGGTGACTTAACAAAAGCAGTTTTATTTATATTCACACACCAGATACGCCTATATTCAGAACATTTCTAAAAAATTTTAACACTTGCAATACACAGAGATTTTTCAGCCTGCGTTTGGCCGATTTCGTTCCTTCCCCCTCCCGGGCAGAACGGATTCACCCGACCTGGCTCGTGGCGTCCTGCAGTGTTGTGCAGTGGCTTCCTGGGAACGGAGTTGTTTTTCCGCGCGGACGACAATAACGCACAAAACAGGGCCATTCTTGTGAGTGTTGTGTTAAATTTGTTTCCAAGTGTGAGAGTTTCCGCTCTGTGACCAAAATGCCGCCCAAACTAAACCGGTTTTGGGAAGGCTATGTTGCGGCTCTTTATGACGCCCACTTTAGTGTTTCTGTCATTAGAAAACAGTGCAAGAAGAATGGTTGCAGCATCAGTTTAAGTGGAATAAAAAAATGTTATTAAAAAGTACAAGGACAACGAAGCTCCACCATTTGGATCACCAACGAAGTTGCCTAGGAAGCGGGAATGCACCGAGGCCACCTCCACCATGCAGAGAAAACTTCGCAAAATGGCAATGCAGGAAAATCCGCCAACACAAAAGTGTATGGCTAATCGTCTTGACGTGTCTTTGGGTACTGTGAGTCGGACGTTACACCATCAACTTAAGCTGGAAAAAGTCATGAAAGCTCGCGGCCACCTTCTCACGGATGCCCACCAAAAGGAACGAAAGTGTAACGCCTGGAAGCTGTACGAATGGCATCTGGCAAAACAAAGGTGGATGTACGTCGTAACGCTTGATGAAGCATGGATTTATCTTTCCGACTGCGGCAAACCAAGAGAAAGGCGCCAAGAACTTTAGAAGGTGGGTCCGTGTCTGTAAAGAATCCTTCCCAAAAGGGTTCATGGTCGTTACTGGCTACTGTTACCAAGGTAAACTGAAGATTCGTAGGGTGGCGAAGAACTGCAAAATAAATTCGCAGTATTCTCAGGAGCAGATCATGCGGCCGATCTACGAGCATGAGATTCCAGCAATGTACGGAAATGATGCCAATCTGGTGCGCATTCACATGGACAAGGCCTCATCACATACTTCACGATCGTCCGTCGCATTCTACAGGGAAATGGAGGAGGCAAGTGGTATACAGGAGATACCTTTCAATGAGGTACCTGTTAAATCTCCAGATGCAAGTCCTATGGACTATTGTGGTTTGGATTGCTGAAGCGGGCTTTGGGAAAACGGCGTGTGACAACTGTGAAAGGACTTTGGAAAGCTGTGCAAAGGGAATGGGACAAGATTGCCCTCCCAGTTCTTCAGAGAAGCCTATTACAGTGGAAATTACGCTGTCGGGCTATTGTTAGGAACCAAGGGAAATACATCGAGCACTTACGGTCCTGGCTCCATGGATTCTTCTAAATTTTTAGGTAAGTCGAAATTGGTCAAATGTAGACTGAACAAACTCTGTAGCAGCAACTGCATAGGTGACTTCTAGAAACGTTCAGTGAGCAAACTATCATGAAAAGAAGCGAGAGAAAGGAGAGAAAGAAAGAGGATAGCACCCTCCCGCTGCTGCTGTTTCCTGTTTGCCCTGGTCCACTCGGTGCATGAAGAACACCCCCAGTTCCAGAGAGCAGTACGCGGAAAACAGAGCAGATGTCAACAGATATTCATTGCCACTTAGAGACATGATCGCATAAGCAAAGCTAACGCTGCTACGTCATAAATACATATCCCAGAAGATACAGGTTAAAATGAATTTTAAATAAGTACAGGTACAGAGCAGATAGACAGTACATTATTATTTATTGCCCGCTGCTTCGCTTGGATAGATATTTCTAATTTTCCTGTTTATTTTTGAACTGATATCCTTAATACGATTCGTAAACAAGCTTTAAGTCTGACGCTACTGCCTTTGCAGTGCACTCGGCTGACACAAAGAGGACCTTTTTCATATTTTCATCATTAAACTTCGAGGTGGCTTCTCTCGTAACTAATTGCGTAGTGTATCTATATAAGACGTCGTACACTAAAATACTTGAAGTTACACCACGTCCATATGACGGATCATTCTAAACTAAAATTCTATCGTGACTTACAATAAAGGCCACGCTCCTCCCTACTCAGTCAATCAGTCTAACACATCTGTTGACACAGTTTTTTATGTTCGTGGAATTGTGCACTTGAAATTTATCCCTCCTGATCAAATTGTCAACTGATGTTTTTATTTGGTTAAGACGTTCGCGGGAGGATGTGCAGAAGAAACGCCGGGAGATCTCGCTATCAAGTGACTGGTTCCGTTATCGTCACAATGCCCTGCATACACGTTCTTGTGTGTGAACCGCTATTTGGGCTCTCAGGGGTGAGCTTTCTCCGCCCTCCGTATTCACCAGACCTAGCCCCGTACGACTTTTTTTTTTTTTATTTATTCGCGAGAATGAAATAAATCTAAAAGGGGGACGTTTTGATAATGTTGAGGCCGTAATAAGAGCGTTACAGAGGGCACTGGAGAATATCAAAGTTGAAGAGTTCCAGAGGTACGAGGGCGGGCTAAGACCCAGAGATGACACTCCAATCAGCAAAATTTTATTGTTCTTGCCTGGGGTGCTTTTCAGTTGTTCGTATATCAAGTGCCAATTTGTTCTCTCAAGTAGTTTGTGTGCAGGCATTGTTGCAGTTAGACGTCTTTCGTGTTAGTTGTGAAAGTGGATAAACTTGAATATCGTGCGGAAATAAGTTTTTTCGTTTTGAATGGATTAACTCCTACGGAAATTCATCCGAAGTTGACAGAAGTTTACGAGGGACTCTGCTTCTTCCATGTCAACCGTTAAAAAGTGGGCAGCTGAATTTAAACGTGGTCGCACATCCCTCAAAAATGACCCACGTGAAGAAAGGCCGAAAACCACAACGACACCATAAACAATCGAAAAAGTGCATGATATCGTGTTGGAGGAGAGGCGAGTGAAGGTGAGTGAGATAGCTGAGAGTGTGGGGATATCGAAGGAACGAGTACGAAACACATTGCATAAAGAGCTAGGGATGCGAAGGATCTGCGCAAGATGGGTGCCGCATTTGCTGATTGCGGACCAAAAGGAAATGCGAGAACGATTTTTGCAGCAATCTTTGGACCGATTCAAAAGGGATCAGACCGATTTGTGACAATGGATGAGACATGGGTTCACCACTACACGCCAGAAATGAAACAGCAATCCAAGCAGTGGGTGGAAGCCGGTGGTGCAGCGCCGAAGAAAGCGAAGACGATCGTACTGGCCTGAAAGATCATGGCCAGTGTGTTTTGGGATGGGAAAGGGATCCTGTTAATTGATTACCTTGCAAAAGGGAGAACAATTACAGGCAAATATTACTCCAACCTTCTTGACCAGCTGGATGCCAAAATTCGCAAGAAGAGGCCTGGCTTGAAGAAGAAGAAAATCATATTTCACCAGGGTGCGTTGGCGATGGGAAAACCGGGATTTGGGGTACGATTTGCTCGGCCATCCCCCATATTCTCCTAATTTGGCACCGTCGGAGTTTATCTGTTTCCAAACTTGAAGAAATTTCTTTCTGGGAAACGCTTCACATCGTGTGAAGAAGTTGAGAGGGTCGTGGATGACTATTTTCACAACCTTCCAGGCTCTCACTTCCGGGAAGGAATACTAATGTTGGAGAAACGCTGGACCAAGTGTATTGAAGTTAAGAGAGATTATGTCGAAAAATAAAACCATGTTTGAACTGAATTTCTGTCTTTCATTGTTAGGCCGAGAACTTTTCACCCCGCCCTCGTACTTCAAACAGTAGGAAAGATGACCGGAGAAGTGCATCGCATCTAATGGATAGTACTTTGAAAGAGTTTGAAAGAATTTTGTAATAAAACTTAAATTTTTTTTTCTTTTTTTACATTGGAAGTCCGATTTTTTTGGGTCCTCCATCGTACAGATGGGTTCAGTGTTACAGTGCTGACCTCTGTTGCGGGGGGGAGGGGCTTGTTCAATCCCAGCTCGTGCCAAATGTACCCAACTTTACATGAAACTTGTGTGAGTGTCTTTTATTATATTCTGTGGCGAATATTTACATTGCTGAGGATCTGTGGTGATCTACTGACCCTAAACTAGGGCTGGGGTGAAACTAAGTGCACTTAAATTCTCTTGTTTGTCCAAGGAGGAAGGAGCATAATCGATTATAAATACAAATGTTTCAGTTCGAAAAGTAAATAACTATTTTGTTTTTCAGTTTTACGTTATTCTCGCTAGGCTAAAGGATACAATGAGAAATTAATGGTAATAATGAAGAGAGATACAGTACATGCGTAATACTCAAGTGCTGAGTGGGATTTGAACCCGCAACAGACAGCTCTTGCAGCCACCAACATAATGCGTTAGACCACTCGGCCATGGCATGCCAGCCGACTCTCGTCCTTTTTTTTAAAAATCCACATTTAAATAACCTCAAAAGATTTAAACAATCTTAAAGCAAACCTGATTCTTCTGCGCTTATATTTTGATGGAGATTACAGGTCCTCATCGACAGTCGGAGTGTATTAAACAAGCTTTATTATTGTTATTATTTCGAAATTTTCGGAAAATAATCCATACATGTTATTTGTCACTAATGATGGGTTGACTCGGTTTTTGGTAATGTACACAAGGTAATGTTATTCCTACCTTCAAAACTGTACTCCATTGAAACCTCAAACTAGCTTTTTGTGAGTTTGAAGTTTCAATACAAATATGCCACTCGGTATATGTTCATACACTTTGTGCGGCTTCGAGTGTACTCATGGTCGTAGAAAGAAACGAAGATGTTTCTGGTGGTACGATGGTCATCGTTGGCATACGTGCCGTGGATCTCACGTTAAGTTGTAGGTCCATGTTTTATACAGCCTTGGTGCTGAAAGGGACGTTAAATTATTAACTATTCAAAGAAACAGGCAAACTGAGTTATTCACTTATTCATTTAATAGTAATAAATTGTGATGCTATGACTTTTTATAAATGCACATGTGTAAGAGATGCAGTGACATTGCATCAAATACAGAAGGTCGATCCGCGTATATGTGTCCAATTTTACACCCGTACCCCTGACCACAGAAGCGACCGAACCAAGTGGTTAAACGCGTGTGCCATACCTGGAGGTCCATTCTATCGTCTGACAAGCGAAACTGTGTATCGTGTGCATCATGGCTCCAAAGGTGAACCGTTTTTGGAAGGGCTACGTAATTGGACTTTTCCACGCCAAATATTCGGTTTCTAAAATTCAAAAGCAGTGCAGAGAAAATGGTTGTGCATTGGGTTCGACGACTATCAAGAACATAATCAAGCAGTATAAAAAAGAAGACATACCAGGTAAGCACCCACTAAGGGGTCGAGGAAACGAGCGTGTACCACAGTGACTCCACAAGTAGCTCAGAAGTTGCGGCGAATGGCCTTACAAGAAAATCCCCCTCCGCAACGTGTGATGGCAGCTCGACTCCACATACCACAGTGAACTGTTAACCGCGCCTTGCGTGAGAAATTAAATCTCCGAAGGCTCTTTAAAAGTCATGGACATTACCTAAGTGCGGCCTGTCGCCGTGAGAGAAGGACCAACAGCAGGCGCCTCTATGAACGCCATCTATCTGGGGAAAAGTGGAAGTTTGTGGCCACACTAGATAAAGCATGGGTGTATCTATCAGATTGTGGCAAAATTCGCTCTATAACTTACACTTCGTGAGATGCAAAAAGCCGCCCTGTGTTCATCCGTCATTGCAAAGCAACTTTCTCGAAAGGATTCATGTTGTTCGCCGGTTACTCTTATCAGGGCAAGTTAACAATTCGTCAGGTCCTTAAAAATTGTAAAATCAACTCTGCATTCTTTCAGCAACATATACTAACCCCAATTCATATAGAAGATCTGCCTCGTTTGTATGGACATGCCATAAAACAAGTTTCTGTGCATATGGATAAGGCCTCCTCACATACATCTCGTTCTACCCAGAACTTTCTGAAGCAGATGGAGACGGACACCGGTATTCGTGCTATTCCATTTCATAATATACCAGTGAAATCACCAGATGCCAGTCCCATGGATTTCTGCGGGTTTGGTCTACTAAAAAGGGCACTTTCTTCTCGTCGTGTCACTACTCTCGGGGGCCTGTGGAAAGCCTGCCGGGAGGAATGGGACAAGATTCAACTTCCTGTATTTCGTCGTAGTCTTCTACAGTGGAAGTTACGGTGCAGGGCTATTGCCAGAACACATGGCCATCACATTGAGGCCAACCAATGGTGGTCCCATGGATTTTCATAAGGTTAGTGCTATTCCAAAATTGGACACATATACGCGGATCGACCTTCTGTATAACTCCATTTTATTATTATTATTTATTTACTTCTAACTCGTTACGTCCTTCGTCAGGTAGCATGTTACCTGTTCGCAATACATTGAATCAACAATGAAAGATTATGAGCCACCATCAGGAATCGAATTCATGATCAAGTATGCATGATACGAGCGAATTGTCAGTTAAATCAGGCAAGAATTCTTGCTAACTGAATAGCGGAACATGGTTTTACGTAATATGTATATATTGATTAGTATGGGATTATCTTGATATGTAGCTTTAAGAAGCATTATATATATATATATACTGTATTGCTTTTTGCAGTAGCTTTAAACCTCCACAACCTGCTCCGAATGCATCGCAAGAAGAAAGGAGAAACCAAAGTCCTGCACGGAGTTCCCGCACCGGGGTGACCCGTGGGAGACCTTTTCAGGATTCTGTACCTGATAAATCACGGTACGTAGGCCTATATCCTTATTCTTTTTATATATCAATATTTGTGCTCTAAATGTACCAATTAGTGGCTTGTCTTTTGTTTAAGAGGTAATATTTGATGTTACATGAACAGTGTAACTGCATTTATTATGTATGTATGTATAAACCAGGGATGCAAATAAGCACTCGCCCGGGGCGGGTGGTTCATCGGTGCGGGCGAGTTATTAAACAGTAAGGACTATAATAATCACAATTGTAATGTGGGCTAGTAGCTTTTTTTCTTGGGCTAGTAAAATTTTGTTGTTTATTTGCATCCATGATATAAACTATTTATCAGAAAATAGGAAAACACGTCACTAAAGATGGTAATTCTAAGCGTTTTGTGGGAATGTTTCAATCAGATAAATGGGTAGAGTAGAAATATGGGAGAAAAGGATAAAAACAAGAGAAAAGTGAAGGTATTTGTAGATACGATTCTTTTAATTGTATCTGTATCCTTATATGCACCAATTGTCCAGCTTTGTATGACTGAAACCCTTCCTTTTTCATAATGAATATCGAAACAAATATTATCTGTAAGGTGCGTTGGAAGCTTGAAATCCTCTGAAATATTCCTCGTAACATTGCCAAGCAGAAATTTCACTAAATTGTTTCATTCTCTTTTCCATTGGTGTGCGGGAAAGCGGAACCTCTTCCTTGGAGGTAACAATAAAAAAAAAAAAAATAGCCTGTGAAATGTTAATGTTGAGAAAATTCAACAAGAAAGCACTAATCACCTCAGCTATACGATGGCTGCCATCTTTAATTTTCAAACTTCCAATGTTGCCAACACCACAAACATTATTATTATTATTATTATTATTATTATTATTATTATTATTATTATTATTATTATTATTATTATTATTATTATTATTATTTCTGGTAAGTTTTGGAAGTAATGAGGCTTATTTATTTATTTATTTATTTATTTAGATTAGGCCTGAAAATGTTTCTTTCACGTTCCTCGATCTTCAGCATCCTTTTTGAACTCCCAATGTTTTCTTCAATTATTAATGAAAAGAGGAAACTTATTTTTACATACCACAATCCTCTGTAGGTGCGAATTCAGTAACTTACAAAGAGTGAAAAAAATATTTGACAACCGGGACTCGAATTCGGGCATGGTATGCCGGAGATCCCGGGTTCGAGACCTGGTCGTCAAATATTTTTTTCACTCTTTGTTAGTTATTTTTTTTCTATTCTTCAAATTATCGATCAGTGGTGGTGTTCGTCCTGTTTTCCACATTCCTTCTATGGCGGTATGAATAAGACAATTTCTTCGCAAAACATGTCCAATGCAACTGACCTTTCTACGAAGGATATTGTTTAGAAGCGTTCTCTTCTCTCCTATCCGTTTGAAACATCCTCGTTTGTTGCTTTCTCTGTCCATTTTATCTTCTCCAACATTATACTAAGTATAAACTAATAAACTAATATAATGCATCCATGTTCAAACGATGAAAGAATACACATTGTATATGAATTCATATACATAGAGGGTTTGCTATGATTTATTTTATTTTTTTTTTTTCTCAGTTTGTCGTATATAATGGAAGCAAATCGAATTATTGTACTCGCCAAACGGGTTTCGGTGAATAAACACTTCATTAATATTATACTAGGTATCTTAAACGTTGCCACACCAACATTTCCGTAGCATTTGAGTGAAAAAATGTCCCGCAATCACTGTTTAGTAGTTTGTGGTTATAGGAACTTTGAAGTTTGAAAATTAAAGATGACAGCTACCGTATGATTGATGACAGCTACCGTACCGTATGACACCTACCGTTTAGTTCTTTATTGTTACCATCAAGAGAAATTTCGTTTTCCAGCACATCAGAAGAAAAAGGAGGATAAAACAGTATCAGTATCAGTTAATTCCGACAGTGTTAACAGAACCAATTGACGAGGATTTCAAATTGCCAACGCACTTACACGTAACATTTGTTTTGATATTTGTAATGAATTAGGTAGTTAAACATTTTATCTCCACCTTTCAATCCGCATCAGCCTTGCGGGGGATAGCGATAGTTCTGCAGGCCTTCTCCATCTACAACTTACAGTTCATTACATTTTTCATAGTAGTTATCTGTTCGCTGATGTTTAATCCCTAGGTTTTCTCTATGAAGCATTTAGGGAAATCGCTTATTCACTGATTTTACTCTTTTCGGGTATTTATAAATTCCATTTCGCTTTTGTTTTTTGTTGATTTTCTGTTGGCTAATGGAAGCTATGAGAGTCTGTCTCTTTCTTTATTTAAACTTATTTAATCTCGTCCTCTTCTACCTTCCGATGTCGAGGTATTTCAGAGAACTTTCCATTCGTTTTTGTCAGTTTCTTTACTTCATTCCATTCTGGGGCCACGGTGGAACAGTGGCAGAGCGTTCATCTCTGGTGCGTGGAGTCCCTGGTTCGATCCCAGCTCGCGCCAAGTGAACTTTGGTGGACAAACACCGTATTCTTGAGTTTTCTCGGGGTTCTCCCCTTTCTTCCCATTTTCTTCATTCCACCATTTTATTCATTTCTCATCATCACCGTTTCCTTTAGCCTAGCCGGCATAATCGTGGAACGTAAAGCTTAAACATTTCATTTCCTTTTCATTTACGAACACTTGTTTTGTGTTAAATTTTGATAATCAGTTATTTTATCATTTATTTGTATTTATCACATATCCTTTAGCCTAAAGGAACAATCAGAAGATATTTACTCATTATTTTCAACCCTATATTGGTCATACGTACGGAAGTACTTCAGATTCGAGATGATGTGTAGAAAATCTGAAGCTTCAGTTTCATTAGCGGGGTGTTCTTAAAAATCACACCTGCAAACATTTTATTCGGAGTTTTTGTTGTGTATGTTACGGAATACGAATTTTATAAAATAATTAATGTATGATACTATGAGCGTCGGTGGATTGTAGTAAGACTATCAATGTTTTGTGATGGTGTAAACGATCTTTTGTATGTAGGAAGTTTTACTAACAGAGAACGAGAGTTTTAAACTATGAAGACTTATTTATGTTTTATGCGATCTGTAAATAAGTTAAACATGTTAATGAAAGAAATTCCGATAATCCCTCTTTCTTGTAAACAGGTGTTGAACATAACTTAAAGAGTGAAAAAGCGAGTGGACCGAGACTCGAACCCGAGATATCCGGCATACCATGCCGATGCGTTAACCCTCCGCCGCCCAGTCTGCTTCCCAGAACAGCCAAACACTCTCCCATTCCTGTAGTCGATGCTCTCCATTCAGACCACATGGCTTGTACAGTTTGCAGCAAAAAACGTGCAACATGAGCATGTAAGTTTATTGTGAAACTACGCCTATCAGCCCAAAGAATCAACATAACGCTAAGTGGCACGAATCACGCCAGGGGAAACCTCGGCGCTCTCAACTGCACACTTATTTTGAAGCGAAAGATTTCGTCGTTTCACAAACTTACATGCTCATGTTGCAGGTGTTTTTGCTACTGACTGTACCACGCCTAGCTGCTGTGCTTGGTCAATCCATTGTCCATATATTGAGAACACCTATTGACGGTTGTGATTTCATATATTTAAAGAAAGGAAGAAACAATCGTTTTAAGCTTATTTTTGCATAACAAATCTTCTGTAGGTGCGAATTCAATAACTTACGGAGTGTCAGAGTGAATGACTGAACCGGAACTCGAACCCGGGATCTCCGGCTTACCGTATCGATGCGTCAAGCACTGGGAGAATGTTTGGCTGTTCTAGGAAGCGGGCTGCGTATCGTAGTGGTTAACGCATCGGCACGGTATGCCAAAGATCCCGGGTTCGAGTCCCAATCCAGTCAGTCACTTTTTGACTCTTTGTAAGTTACTGAATTCGCGCTTACAGAGGATTTGGTGTATAGAAACAAATTTAAATAGGTTATTTTCTCGTTTCATTAAAATATGTGTTGAATATTTTTATATATTTATGTACTAAATTTTACTTAGGTAAGCAGTTCGTATTCTTTTGTACATTTGTGTTCCCTTTGTTTAAACTTCTGTGCGGACATGCTTTGGTGGTTTTCCTTGTTTGTGCTTTTGTGTATTTGCACTTTATTTGGTATCAATAAAGGCACCATTCTGCTGGTATGGCTTTTTCCGCACTGAGTGTATATTCAAAAGTGATTATTAAGATTGAGGCAGTGAATCAAGTGCTATTACCTCAATGTACTTATTATAATCAGCCAACATTAAGAGCTTCGTACTCTTAAGTTATTCTTTGATCTAGCACCAATATTTTCAGTAAAACTTTTATGTGTATATGTATATGCACGAAATACACTGACCTTAATATTATGTTGCTTTGTATTGTTTTGATACTGCCTTTGGCTTAGTTATGCAAAAGAAAGCTTTAAATGTGTTGTCTTTTCCACAGTTTTGGACCTGGTGATCGCTTCAGATTAAGGTGAGATATTCGGTGTACTTTCCGTAATTTTTAACCTTTAACCTTTGCTTTGTTTCTGCATGTATTTCAATGTTCCTTTTTAACTTTTCAGTTCGTATTGTACACTGCTCGTTGTAACAACTGGAACACCAAGAAAGATATGCGTGAATGGAATGAAAGTAGAGTTTCAGAAATGTATAACCTTGATAAGTCAGTTTAGCGTAAAGCTTCCACTGCCCCAACCGAAACTTCTAACTTCGTTTCACCTAATTAAACAGGGGTTGGATGTGTTATGAGAAACCATCTGCCGTGACGAGTGAAATGCTTATCAACCATATTCAACACATGTTTGATGAGGTTTCCACTACAAGCGTTTGAGTCACGACAAAGGAACTCACATATTGTTTGCTGTTGAGGAACTAAAATAATAAAAATGCGTTTATTTTAGTATCTCCACAACCCACTAGTAGTTGAGAAACTTGGCGTGGTGCCTTATGTTCGTACTTACGTACTCAAACATTGAGGTTCACTAGTGCGCAGGCTTGGTTGAGAAATGGGTTCAAACCCCTCAAAGGGAAATCCCATGATAAAAGGTGGGATCATAAGACAGAAGATATTTCGTTATAGATGGGCGACTTGTCAGGTGACTATGCATGACGGCGAAACCCGTCATCCCTTGAAGACTACACAATACGTCAATACAAAGCATTGTTCTGCTGAAATGTGACGTCCGCAGTTGTCTAAAGGATAGGTATAACATCAGCCTTTAAAGCACCTTTGGTTAGCAGGTCATTCGTGAGATTGGCCGAGATCGGTGCACAACTGCTGTTGTGTTTCTATTACCTTCGACAGTGTATGCTTCCAGATTGCGCTCACCGCAATAACCAATAACACGTATGCAATCATCACTATAGACAGATGAGAAGCCGAGCTTGTCGGAAGCTGTGACTGTCTGCCACTGAGCGCGCCAACGACTGTATTCTGATGTCTGGGGCATTTGTGATTCTACCTCAATGGAAGCTGACGCAAAAGCATGCACAATCAGAGATGCATTGTACGGTGCATGGTATGCGGTCCACTGCACGATTGTTGCGGCTTACAGTTCTCTTCTGTCCATCGCTTCCGTTGACGCATATCGGTTTCGTACAACTGGAAACCGCTGTCCTGCATACCGTCCGTGTGCTCTTTTCAAATGGAGTCGTCTGTTTAAATAGTGTTTTTAGACGACGATGTATAGTGATGCTTTTCCACGTTTCACTATTTAACTGCTAAATTACCCTTTCGCGATGCTACTATAGGCACCGAACCGTTGCAACTCGAGCAACACATGTGCCATTCTGCTTAAATTGTAATAGTTTATACATTATATTCACTCTAACAAATCCTTTGAGTTGGTCACATTAACGTCTTTTTTCAGCACAGGGGCAACATGAGACGTAAACCTAAAGTTTAAGGTGGAATCCGAATCACCATAATGCGTCCAGTGATTTTCCACCGGGAGTCGAACCTGTGCACCGAAATCCTACGAGTTGGACGCATTCCCGTTACTCATTCTCGGTGTTGCAAGTTTAGCAAACAGCATTTTCCTCTGCTTTCGTTGAGCATGCTGCTGTTGAATCAATTTCTCCATTAATATTTTTGTTTACAAATATTTCTTAAGTGAATTTAACCCTTAGAATTAATGGGTATTTTAGGCGAAAATTCAATATTTTACTTAGGCAAGTATATCTTGGTTCATAATTGTAGTAGGACAATAATTTATACGTCAGTTGATTCGTCTGGGACCATGCTTTCATATTCCGTAACAATCAAGACTCATATGAGGTCCCTTAAGGAAATAGTGTTGCCAAAAGTAGGGAAAATATGCGTATTTTTACGAAAAAATGTAAAAAACAAATGACTGGCAACACTACTTTCATACTGTAGAAAAATAATGGAAAATATTTGCTGGACTATTGCTAATATATCCTGCAAGTATCGCAAAATTCTAGCGAGCACGTACTAAGAAAAAAATAATACGTGAAACCTTGATATTATAGGGTTATTTTCGCACATAAATTATGTTGCAATGAATGCTTATGTGTAACTCGAGATATTGTAGCAGGGTAATAATTGGATTCGTCAGGGACCATGCTTTCATATTCTGTAACATCGAGACTCATATGAGGTCTCTGAGGAAAGCAGTGTTGCCAAAAGTAGCGAAAAATCACCTGTCGTTACGAAAAATATAAATGGCTGGCAACACTGTGATTACTTATTTCACAGCTTGGTAACACTGAAAATAGAAGATAAACATCCCTGTATCGTAAAACGAGTGCTAATTAACTGAAAGTCCACATTTGTTTTTCTGCTTTGATCTGCGTAAAAGCCTGTGTGTTAGAAATGAGTCACAAGTTTAATTTTACCTAATCAACAATGGCCTTTTTGGCCTGGTGAACCACAAATTCAGAGGGGGAGGAGACGAAGGGATGCTTGGATTCAAGGGTGATAATGTGTTCCTGCCCGTGAAGGCGAACAAAGAAGGTTTCTTTCCTTCCTTCTTCCTTCCTTGTTTGTTTTCTTATCGCCAGTGAGAAGGGAGAAAAATAAATTACTTCACACTTGTTCTTTCTAAAACCTTCCTTCAACAAGTAAGGTCATAGAAGAACTGTAATGGGTTTCTTCTCTTTTGTAGATGAAAGCCAACCACAGGACTTCACGAAAAAATACACATAATATGAATCTAAGTACAAATGCATTCAGCCTTTGTTGTGAAAAATATCATTACAATTATTTTTTTTGGATAAATTTGTATAGCTGGCAACACTGCGCAAAATACTGAAATAGAAGTGCGAAAAAAAAATCTACACGTTGCCAGAAACCTATTTGATAAGAAGAAACCAACGAAATGTTCGTCCTGCCGTTACAACCTGTGCAATAAATTCTAGAGTCCATGTCTTTATTTTGTAGACATATTAATTCTAAGGGTTAAACAGAAACTCTTAGAGAGAAGTATCAAATGTGTTACTTGATCCGGATCTTTTTTTACTCTTAACATAATTATTTCGAGCACTACTATTTTCTTCCTATGCTCCTCTCATGAGACAAAGGAAGAAAGAAAGAAAGAGTGATTTTTTTTTTTTTTTTTTCATTTATAGAAATACATGTATTTAATGTGAGTGGGTTTTATTTCCTAACCTCAAACTATGATGACAGACGCAGGAAAAATGTTGCGCGAAATATTCGTGTCAAGCATAAAAGAGGATTAGATTGGCCAATAGTCAATTAACTGCGTGCAGCGAGAAATCCTAAAATTGATCGCTGCTGGAGGCAAATTCCGTTACTGTATCAGTTAAGTTAAGTTAGGATTATTATTGTACATTTTCTGAAGATCTTGTTTCGTATTATTCTTCTGTCTTTTCCCACCGAAAGATGCGTTTCTCGCATACGTTCTTTTCGCGAAAATTGTTGGTATCAGTTTTTATTGCGAATGACCTGACCACGGTTTTAAGAGAGCAGATATCTCAGTAATAGAACTTTTACCTTTGATATCTCAGTAATAGAACTTTTACCTTTGATGTGAGGGGTCTCTATTTGATCTCGGACCATGTGAGTTTGTGGTGGTCATAATGTCCGTGTTTTTTTCTGAATTCCTCTGTATTATCTTTAGGTTAGAGGGTGCAGTCATGAGACGTTAATTCAAGAATATTTCATTTTTTTTTTCCTGCTTATTTTACACACCTCGGTTTCATTTCCTGCAATATATCGATTGTTTCGTACAAGTAAAACCTTCAGCCTGCTAGAACACGCACACGAAGTATGACCAGAACTCCCCAAAACAGAATTGTAAGAAGGTAGTAATAAAGATTATGTCATAGAATGAGGTCGATGGTAAACTTTTCGTTCTGCAGTAATGATTTTTTTTTATTTTTATTTTTTATGTAATTTCCTTAAGGCTACTAGTGAGAAGTGTTGTGGTATATTAATAGAAATGATTTGCAGTTTTCAAGCACACCATCTTCTGCTGATACCCGAAAGAGAGAATAATTCCTAAGAGGAATTTTTCAAACGGAAACTTGTAAAATATTAACTGAATTAACTGATGTGATTACTGAAATCCATGCTAATTTTCATGACGATGACTGTCCTGAGGACGTTTCCCATCTGTAAGGTTTTTATCATTTTTGTTAACCTTCCGGCAGTCGCGCTGTTGTAAAAAGTACAACAGTGTTGTATTTTTTTTTTTTTTTTTTTTTTTTTTGCGTCACTACTCGATTAAGTGAAAAAGCTAGCTGTGTTATGTATGCCTTCCTTCCCTTTCTCCTCACCAGTCCACCGGAAGTCAGCCCCTGCCACGCCACGGTTCAGTCCCCAGACGCCCATTCGGCCGAGATGGAATATCCTTGTTGTACTTTTTACAACGCGCGACCACTTGTGTTAGTTGTTTGATAACAAATATTTCAATAAATACTTGTGTGTGTTTTCCAAAATTGTAAGGCTGAGTGATATTCCACGGGGTATTGAAGAAGAGGACGATGGTGGCAGCCTGGAGCTTGATAGCAACAGTGACCTAACTGATAAAAATATTGAAAATGATAGTCGTTCAGACGAAAGTGAAAGAAGGGAAAGAAGATAATGGTGTGGTGTATAGAGATCAAGATTTTGTCCTTGAAAAGGATATTTGGAGTGAAACAGAAGTAAGAGGTATATACAAAACGCCTGACAATTGACTATTGGTACACTAGTATACCCCTAGTTGAGGATATGCTAACGAAACAAATAACTATGATTGGTACTTACAAAGAGAACAAGCCGAAAACTCTCCTATCATTTCTGCCAAATAGCAGCGAGCAGTGGGCACCTCAGAATTTGGTTTCAGCGATGAGAAACGATTGTTTCGTACGTTAAACAAAGCAGTCATCCTCGTTTCATCTATCAGTGACAAGAAAACTATTGACCCAGTTACGGGTAAACCAGAGATCATTCTTGAATATGTGACAAAATGTGTGCAGCGTATACTGTGTCCCGAATAACAAGGCGATCCTTTCAAGCAATTTTTCTTTGTATTGATGAATATTGCTAGCACAAATGCTAGAGTCATTCTTTCCTTCAGTGATCCTGGAAGCATTCCAGGAAGAAAGGTTTTCCACAAACATCTTGCGATGGTCCTATTGAAAGGGCATCTAACAAGTAAAGCGCCAATAAAATCGTTACCTCAGGATATTTTTATTTACTTGGAGCGCTAGAAACAAGAACCTGCGAAACAAGCTTCTACTTCAAATGAACCTCCAACTAAGAAAATAGGTACCTGCTGACTCTGTGGAAGGAAAAAAAAAAAAAATATATCTATGAAGTGTGACAACTCTAGACACACATCCAGAAGCAAACTATATGTTTGAGATGTGGTGAACTAAATGGTGCAGCCGATGAATTGTAAGAATTGATAAACTAGTAAATCACTATGAAAAATATTTTTGAGGATATAGTTTCTATTTGACAATTTTGTATATACAAATAATAAATATTATTGTTAAATTCTTCAAATTTGGTAATGAATACTCGTAAGTTCATTTATATCGTGTCCCTCTAGTAACATTCAAAAGAGTAGAAATAAAAGAGGATACAAAACAGCACATTCAATAAATTCGATCAGTTACATATACATTATTATATGTTAACGTATTATATATATTTTATATTGACTTATTATTATATATTAAGTCAATAACATGTTTAATGTTAGATGTTGTAAAAATTACAACGCGCGACTACTCGTGTGACAGAGGCAGGCGCGACTACCGGAAGGTTAAAGATAAATGCTAGTAAATGCAGATGAAATCTTTTGAATTTTAAAGAGAAGGAAACAAGAACACACTGAGAATAAACACAAGAAAGAAACGAAAACTGTAGCCCTGAATGTTACGCCTAGTGGCCATTCATCAACACTCAGTTAAATCCTTCAACTTCCATTGGATCTCACTACCAAACACGAAGCTAAGCAGTGGATCCTATCATAAGAAGACTAGATAGGACAGATCAAAGAAATTTAAGCCCAGATTGAGAAAATACCTCGAGAAACACATCTTGAGTTTTACATTTACAAGAATGTCCAATCAGCTGATGGAGAGACTGGCACCAGGAATCTACACCGGGATTCCGGTGTCTGAACCACTTCATTATTCGAAAAAACAAGTGGTGTAATGCAGGATTTTACTATAGTAATGAAGATATAAGTCATGCATGTAACATAACACAATTTACAAAGAATCAAATCAGGATTTAAGATTACATCAAGAACATACATGCAATTTCATTTCATACACCCATTATCTGCGTTTTGGGTACATGTTTGGAACGTTCCAGTCAGAAAATACAAATTTTAAAGATAATGTGTAATTTAAGAAGTAAGGAATGAATTTTAGGAAAACAATTTCTACAAAGGCTGATCTATTTCCATCAAAAAAAAAAAAAAAAAGTTTTTTTTTTTTTTTTTAAATAACCCCAGTTATACCACTCTAGGACCATGGAGTATGTTGGATGGGGTGGCCATTGCACGACATCGCAGTTTCCACTGCAGCTGCACCGAGAATACATTGTCCCACTCTTGTTTGTAGGCATTGCAGGACATTCACGAACGTGATGAAAGGCGCCATTTGAGAAGTCAAATAACACAGAACCCATATAATAGACAATCGTTATGAGTAGTATCTGGATTTGTAATGGAAATATTCTCGAACAAAATAACATGAATACCTGATGCAACTGTCATGCGTAGATAGAAGGCTAGCGATTTTTTGATCATGTTACCTGAAGTTTTGTCCTGGTATAGTGTCGCACGATGGATAACGTCGCCATACAATGCTGCAAGTTTGTCTATGTAAACTGGGAATAGGACATGTTCTTGGTAATAAATAGCGTTGATTTCTATATATTTTCGAGCTTACGAATCTTGTTGTAAGATGGGCGTAGTGATGTGTAACCATTGACACAATAATTAACTACATGTAGTATTTCTTCCTGGATATATGGGATTATCAATGAATGGGATTTTCTGGTCAGTTTGATGTGTTGAGGGAGAAGGCGGATCCGTGTATCTTTGTATACTCCTCTGTTTCGTAAAGTACATCGTCATCGTCCATTCATATTTACCAAGTGTGTAACATATTTTCTTTAAAAAATCTTTCCACTTTTGTTATTGGATCAACTACAGCGTCGCTCAATCTAAGAAAGTTGTTGTTTGACACGACTTCGAATCAGGTATTTGCCCTCGTAGCCATACGTATTAGAAAACAACTACTGTTACCTGTATTTGGCCATAATGAGTAAGTGCACAGTAAAATAAATTCATACGCATTAACAGCCCTTTTGTACCTCTTCAAACTCATATTCAGAAGGCGCCGGGAGGTAAATAACACAGTTATAGGCGCTGATTAATGTTAAATTTACCACAATTTTTTATAGCAACAGCTTCTAATATTTTCAAACTTGCCAGCCAGTGATGATAAGTAAAAGGTTCGAGGTATGCATTGGTGTGATTTAGAACACAAGTGAACGTCTCACAGCCGTAAGTACGAAGAATTAACTTACGGCGTTATTGGATATATAAAATCAACCTACAATGTATTGAGAACTTACTGGAAACATGTGTATGTTCTTTTTTGTGTAGGTTAACATTTTTTTTTTTTTTAAGTCCAAATTTGTGTGATTCTCACTTGATGATCTTTTTCACATCAGCATATCATATGACAATAAAGGAAAACTGAGGCTGTGCCACTTATGTGTTAAGTATGATAATTTGAACCCATTTTCTTTCTTCGTTTGAGTGTTTCGATAAGTTTTAAACGGTTTAACCCTTAAGTACTCGCGCGGAGTGTTCACAGACCCCCAACCAGGTAACTTTTGTGTTGCTAGCCAGAAGTCCTGATGAAAAAATATTTAAAAATGTCTCAAAACGAGTTCAAAAAATCTGATTGTAGCAAATATTTTTTTAAAAAACATGTCTAGAGTTACGCTACATTGTCTTAATTATTAAATGAAAAATATTTTTATTGTAATAAAACAAATATCAATTTGGGTGTCTTCTATTGGACTCCCGCGCGAGTACTAGTGTCACAAAAAGGGAGCGAGTAGAAGCAGCTTTCGGTCAGTAATTGTTCGGCTGCTTTGAAGGCATTTGTGTATCAATAAATTTTTCAAGCTCGGAACATATAGGTGGTGTTCCGAGTCGTGCTAGATCAAAATGAGCTGTAGGTTTATTATTATTATTATTATTATTATTATTATTATTATTATTATTATTATTATTATTATTATTATTATTGATTATTAAGGCATTTAGGTTAGCAACCAAAAGTCCTTTATATATTACCTCGTCTGTCCTTTGTGTATCCGTTTCTGGGTTCGATTCCCGGCCAGTAAGTTTGTAGTGGGCATCATCGTGTTCGTGAGTTTTCTCGGCTACTCCAGCCCCCCCCCCCCCGTCCTCATTCCATCAATTCTCACGTCACCATTCATTTGCCTTAATCATCCGTCTCCCTTATCTTAAAAGGCATAATCTTGGGACGTTAAACTGAAAGAAAAATGTGCATCTGTCCGGGACACAAAAGTCTCCAGAACTGTTTGATAGAATTCCATCAATTTTGGTCAAGACGATAGATGGTCAAAAGTTACAGATCGAGGTGATCCTGAAATGGTGGAAATCAACCATATCCGGTTTTAACGTTGATCACTATAGGCCAAAAACGGTACTATATAGGGAGAAGCGGTTTCTTACAATCGATTAAGCGTCCTAAGAATACGTTTCCTGTGCATCCTTAACTCTCTAAAACCGGAAGTGATAGAATTCCACTACAACTTCCGGTTTCAGTATTGATCTACGTAGAGCAAAAACTATGAGATAGCAAGAAACTGCTTTGGAAGATATTTAGAGTTCTAAGAAGAGTAGCTATCTTCTCTCTTAATCCTTTATTCAAAACGGAAGTGGTAGAAATCAACCGTATCCAGTTTTAACGTTGATCACTGTAGAGCAGAAACAGTACTATATAGTGAGAAGCAGTTTTCTGTTGAGCGTCCTAAGTATATATTTTAACTCCTTTGTAATATTTCTACTTAAAAGTGAAATTAGAAATCACTTGTACTTCTGAGTTCTGTATTAGGAAATATTATGCCATACTAACCAAACTCCTTCACTGGTGTACACGTGACACTCCTGCTTATTTATGTATTTAAAAAGAGGGCCAAGGCTGCACCGGGAAGTTTCGGAGATAAGGCAACGTCTGAGGAAACATTGGCAAATGTGTTGCGCTAGCGGGAAGTTTGAGTGTTGGCGTCATTTTGGAAGTTATTTAGTGATTAACAGGAAAGCAGAGTGAACCTTTGAGTTTTTTGGAATTGTACATAAAGAAAATGCCTCTGCTATAATTTAATTACAGCAACAGTCTCTAAGGTTCATATTGACGGTAACAGGTGATGCAAATGGAAAAGGCAAATAGCTCAGGCAAAGGCGCCTTTATTTCTATAAACTCACGATTACTAGATTGCACTTCGCTAGCGCTCTTAGAGATATTTCTTAAATAGTTCTGCAAAGAGATAGGAAAGAAATAATAAATGTAACAATATTTCACGTGCTGTTCCTTGGCGAATTTCACCTCTTGAAAAGTGCTCCAGCCATTCAGAAACTTGGGGAGCTGCAATTATAAAGCATTACTATCAGATTTGTTCGGAGTTGCTAGATATTACATGAGTGATCACGAGGCGGAACCTTCTCATGTCATGTTTGTCCTGTCGAAAAATGCTATGTGAGTGGGATATTGTTTCTACTTGTTTTGTACTACCATATCAGGGTCAACGTATAGCTATAAACTATGAAGTTCAGTTAATATAGCTCCCTCACTTCTGTCAACGTGGATTCTGTTGTTTACTTTTGTAGATGATATTACGATGTTTCTACAACGAAGTGACGGAGTGGCAAACATTAAATAACGTAACGGAATCCAGTAGCGAGGAACATACAAAGGTGAAGGTGTATCAAAAAGTAAGGTGAATTTTTAATTTACCTAAAAACGTGCAGCGATAAATATCTGAAACTCTGTATCATGTTTTGACACATGGTATATCACTAACATTCGACGTAGGAACCAATGCAGTCGAAACATTCATTCTGACATGAACTAAATCGTCCATGCCCTTTGCGAAGAAATGTTGCTCAAGGTTTACCTAACTAGATAACCGTAGCCTGTTGTGCCTCTTCCAGTATATCGAAACGCCACCCGCGGAAGTGTTTCTTTAGAGCTTAAAAAAAAGTAATCGAAAAGAGCTAAATTAGGGTTGTACGGAGGATGGTCAAGAAATTCCCAGTTGGCCTATCGCGTGAGCAGGGTCAGAATATTTTGGTTCTCCCGCAAATGTTTTGACAACTAGCACATCGAAATTCCTAGAGCCAAATTGGCCATGGGAGACACTCCTCATTGAATCATATGAGATTTGCAATGTCATGCAACCTCAGTCTTCTTTTTTCACGAATCATCGCATCGACGTCACACATTCCTGTCGGTGACGGACGTTGGTGGTCTGCCACATCTGTCACAATCTGTCACAGTCCTATCATTTGCTAATGTGTCGTACACATACGCTTGTTTCCATGACATGAGACTCTCTCCATAAACCTCAACGAATTCTCGATGAATGTCAATAGTTTCTGTCCCTTGGCCCATAAAAAACGAATAACACCACCACGCACCTCTTTCTTGGAGTAATGGTCAAATTGATCCGCCATTTTTAAATTACTCTAGGTGCCAGACAGGTTGACATAGAAGGTTGTAAAAGCCGCCAGACTCCCCTCACCTTGGTATCTGTAACATACAAAAAATTTATTAGCAACACAAAAAAGTAAGTTTTAGAGACAAATTCACCTAATTTTTTGATACACCCTTGTATTAAATTAGAAATAAGCTAGCAAAACTGCTTCCTTTTAATTGTGTACTTTGGACGTCTTAAATGAGAGCCTGCAATAATATTTTCCATTATTCTGAATATATACCATTCTATATATATTTTGTTAGTATGGTAATAAATTGAAGAGGTAATGAGTCTCATCAAAACAAGAAAATCTTAGTAAACTTATATCGAATATGGTTTCTTGTAAAGAGTTAGAGGCTTCCCTGAACGTGGAAGTATTTAATTTGGAGCAGAGTATATCCAAAATACTATCCGTAGAGCTGAGGCGGAATGTTCTGTTAAACTTGTAAACTGCAATGTCCAAAAAAGCAAGTAAATCAGAACTTTTGATTTACTTTTAATAAAATCTGATTGTGAGGAAGGTCTGAGAGAGCCAAAGACAATAGGTCTGATTCCGCTTGAATGAGAATATGAAACTCCGAAGAAAGAATATGCAAACAGTCCTCGACTTACGTAAGTAGATCGTTCCAAGACTCTTTGCATAAGTCGAAATGTATATACGTCGAATTTTTAGCATTAACGTAAGATAGCCATGAAAACGTATGAAAAAAAATCGAAAAAAATATATAAATCGTTTAATCATATGCAATCCAAAAATTGATTTGCGTAATATGTTTTTACAGAACCTTATATTCTTCCGACAGCGCTATTAAAAAATAAAAAAATAATTAATAAGTTAATTTCCTAATTAGTTCATGCCTCACAAGATGGCTCTCGGAATATAATTTAGAAAATTAATAGAATTACTACTTCTTGCTTCAGATGTAAGTATCATTCGTAAATTTTACTTATATCGGAAGTTTTTACGTACGAATTTACGTAACTGGGGAATTGTCTATAGCGAATTTACTTAACACTTATTCTCAGTAATCGGTTAGCCAAGTATGTTGATACTTCTCGTATTTTATTGTTTGATATTACTTTGTATTACTCTTTGCTTTGCTACATTTGTACTAATTATGGAATGTATTGCATGTATTGCTGTTAAAATGCCTTAATTTAGACTAAATAACACAATTATTGTTTGTTCACTTTTTTTTCTATTCTATGACATTCCTCGTAACATTTTTATTATTTTTACAATCATAATACTCTTAGTTGAGATGCATAACCTAAATATATTGAAGAAAGTGTGTTAATAGCATGAAATCTAAAATGCAATGGAAATTTGGATGGCGAATTTAATCTGACTTGGTAGGGTAGCATGACTTGTCTGCAGGTATTGCACTGAACTGTGTCGAATGGTGTTTGTGATTTTTTTGAGTCAAATGAAAAAAATGCGCAAGTCTTTCCCTACGAAGACTTCGCTTCAGGTATTTGATTTTGAGTTTTCAGCATCACGAAATGACAAATCATACAGAAGGTTGTTTGGTTTATATTCGACCGATTTTCAAAGTGCATTTAACGGTATGAAAAGCCATGCAGTGACCACTGTTTGCATTCCATCGCACTATCAGCATTAGAGGCCTGACATCGAAATTTTCACTGTAATAAACTGCGTTGCAGCACTGACATAGGATCTCGTTCCTCTCTGCAGGTTTCCCCTAAGTCATTGACGCTATGTAGTAGATGTTATTTTAACAGCCCAAATGCGCAAAAATCGCGTACGAATAACATGGAATAGAATAATATGAACTCACGTTTCCTGCTCTATGTCATGATAAAACCCAGAGGAATTACGCCGCAGTATGAGTGGTGGCTTTGTACGTGTGAATCCATACCTGCTTCTTATTGCCTTTATATAAACGAGGAATAAATTGGGATCATAATAGATTCCTCGAAGCAGTCCGCTTTCATCTTCACGTTTTTGTTCACTTACATAACTTCTCATCGTAACCGTATTCAATGATAATCATGATTCCTAACAGGACAAAGCGCCGACTGTAAAACCCGGTAGGTGCTTTGCAAGAAGTATCACGATACATAATTGCCCAAATTTGGAACATTACGCACGATAAATGTGGCCACATCGAATGTGAGAGTCGTTTCCCATTTTGATCACCCCAAGTGTCTTTTGTACAGTTTGTCTTACGTTCAGCAATGTAGTGCGGAAGGAAGTTGTGAACCCAACTATTATGTACGCAACACTGAAAAAAAAAAAAAAAAAAAAAAAAAATTACAAGGCCACGGCACGCTGAAATGGTGGATTCTCTTGGGTGGTCAGTTGACAAATTCTACGAAGCATCTCAGGTGACTTTTTTGCTGATAGTCTCGAATGGACCCCTTTTGTTTGCGAATATATCAGCATGGGCCATGTTGTTTGCCTAGCCAATATATCTTTAACAGTGGTTCCTCCGACTCAAACAGTTTTTCTGACAGTGTCACTCCTCTTCTGTTGTGTGGAAAAGATCTATGGTGTACCCTTCCCAATAATAACTTACTTTTGGGGCCATTTATCTTTCACGGTACTTCGGCATCGACAATTTGATGCACCACACTGGTAACGATATGAGTTGCATACTTCAGACTCAATCACAAAGGTGACAACAGTATTGCCCAAGTTGGTCGGATATAAACCCGACTACCTCTAGTATGTGGTAAGTACTATGCGTGTGTATATTTCCAAATTTTGATATTGGTCTTCGTCTATGAGGTACTTTAGAAAGTGTTCAAATACGTTATGTGTACGTTCCTTCATTTTCTTATTATTGAACACAAGATTGTGTAGAAACGAACACAGTACCACAAGAAGTTATTTCTCTGTTCAATATAAAGTTAATATGTTTTTGAGTCACTATAGAATGAGATGACTGTTGGGCTTTATCGATACTTTAATATTTTTAACGTTTTTGCAAGGACCTGGCATTTTGATGCAAGGGTGCTTTCTATCGGGAGGTCATTAACTGATGTGTGAAAGTGAACTTCTCTTTAACAAAAACTTAGTTCTTTACGCGTGGTATCTCTGTTTTAATTTTCGCTTATCCCAGCACTCTAACTCTTCCAGTTTTCTGTATATCCTTTAAAAACACCGAGGAAAGAATTTTGACACCCTACTCGTGATCAATTGGCTTAGTTTCACTGCGAAGTACACTGGATGATGGTCATAAAATCGCATTACCTCTATATCATACACAAACAAAATGAAACAGATGTTCTCTGGGATATCTGTTGTTAATTTACAATGAATTTGTGACATTCTCATCGGATATAAACCAGTAATGATCCAACGGATAGTCTGTGCACTGTCATTTCCATTGCGAAGGATAATACGCTTCCACGTTCTGTGCGAAGCTTGTCTCTCAACATCTTTTAGTTCATCAGTTGTTTTCCATGACATCCTTTATGAATCCATTCAGTGCATTATCACATGTGGCGATGTCTTGGCTTCGTGGTGGCTAGGCAAGTGGTACTGCGAGCACAAATAACCCACGACCAATCCAGCGCCCAGGAAACACATCATAAAGATATTTGCGTACTGTAATGGCATAAAGAGCAGATGTCCACTGTTTCCTTAATTTCATGCTCTTCCTAAGAGCGGGACCAATTGCATAACATGTTCAGGTACCGATATTGATTCACAACATCGTCAGGGAAAAACGACCAAAAACAAGCGTCTTCTGTCCATCGGTGCCTATATTATCACCTGCAGGGCGTTATCTTCCAACTCTTGGTACAAGTGTGGATTTTTCTTGAACCGAAAAGTAAATAAACGAGTTTTCGTGATCATCATCTGAAAAGATCACTTTACGGCGCTTTGATACTGTGTCGAACACGTAAAGTAGAGCCTCACGTGTTTCCTTCCTCCAATACATGCCATTATCAGGTAATTCTTGAACGCTGCAAGTATAACTCTTGCTTCATATGCTTCTGCATATCCGATCGGGATATATATTCAATTCCGCAGACCGTTTATTCGTCGATTTTGTTGGCGATTGCTCCACTACTCCTGGACGAAACTGCATGCTTCTTCTCTGGTGGAACACCTCCACGTCTCTTCTTATCCTGACCTCATATAGAGAAGAGAGGAACGCGGTTGCTCAGTGGTAGAGCGTTCACCTCTGGTGCATGGGATCCTTGGTTCGATCCCAGCTTGCGCCAAGTGGATTTTGTGATGGACAGATACCGTGTGCGTAGGTTGTCTTGGGGTTCTCCTGTTTCCTCCCACTTTATTAATTCCACCATTGCATTCACTTCTCATCATCGCTGTCTCCTTTAGCCTAATCGGCATAATTGTGGGACGTAAAATGAAAAGATCATTTCATTTTACCTACGAAGATTTTATGTTTCTATTTCAAAAGTGGTTTCTTTCGGAGAAGGATCCCGTTTAATGTGCAACAGAAACTTTTTTTTTTTTTTTTCAATAGTCTTACCTGTTTGATTTCTGTCATGTAGCCAACTCGTAATAATGCGTTGTTCGATAGTGTAAGTGGACGTATCAGCCATTGTTTAGTTCATAGGACCTGCAGTGCAAACAAGAAGTATTCGTTATCATCATACTTAGAGGTAATGGAACTTTGTTGCCGGCGTGTAGATAATTAGACTAGACCTGGCTTTGACAGAGAATTCGGTAATAGGACAAAAAAGTATTAGTTACGCTTTAGTGATATTTCACTACACGAGATGATGACTTAACCTTGAATGTTGGCATGCATGTAGATGTGAGATTCGGTTCTCAGTGGTCAGGGTCTTGATACGTAAAATTAAATAAGTCGATCTAAATTTATTGATGAATCTGTGACTTAGTATTGTGTAGATTATTGGGAAGAAACACTCCACACACTTCCAAACGTTCTTGTTTCAATTCTATTGAACTTCACCTCATGTCCTATATTAGTTGGCCGTTTTATCGTCATACAACACATCATGTTGCATTTGTTCTTGTATTGTGTGTGGGGGCCCGTGATTCTATTCTTGACCAAATAAGTTTGTGGTGGACAACATTGTGCCCGTGAGTTTTCTCGGGATATTCCCGTTTCCTCCAACTTTATCATTCCACTAATTCTTCTATCATCATTCACTTGTTTTAATCATCGTCTCTCTCAGCCTAAAGGGCATAATCTTGGAATGTTAAAATGAAAGATTTTATGTCATTTCAAAGAAGAGCAAGTTGAGTACTTTGAGAGTTTATTTGCAGTTTCAGCCGAAAATCTAACAATAATGTAAGGAATCCTAAGTAATAATGACAAGCAGAGTGAAGAGAAATTCATTACCTCCATTTTTGTTAACGATACCAGCCAGTGAAGATAAGTAACAAGTTTGAGGTATGCATTTGTGTGACAAGAACTAGCAAGAAACATGTCTCAAAGTATTAGGATTCATTTATTTGTGATATTTTTGGATAGATAAAATTAACTTTTCATTGGATTCAGAACTTACAGGAAAGGTATGTTCTCGTACATTTAGGCTAACATTTTATTATTATTATTATTTTAAATGCTGAGTCCTAAATTTGGGTAATTGTTTCTTGATGTTCTTTTCACATCAGTATACCATATGACGATAGAAGAAAACTGAGGCTGGGCCATTCATTCGTGTTAGGTGTAATAATTTGTAATTTCGTAAACAGATCTTTAAGGATTGCCCGCTATATCATATGTTGAATTATATTAACTTATATCGTATAACCTCGGTGCTGAAAAGAAAAAGTGAGAAGGAACGACAGTCAGTCCATGGGTCTTGTAAGCTTTAGATATAGAGATAGCCCCCCTAAATTCGACATACGTAAGAAATTTTCGATCTAAGTACAATAGCGTCATTTAGATTTTGCGGGGGGAAGGGGGTGAGAGGCAAGATTGTCCATTGACATAAGAGCTTCACGTTTTTTATTATACAATTTATTAAAATGTATGTTTCTGAAACTCGGGGGGGGGGGGTAGATTGATGTCCCCAAGTAAAATTTGTGAACGGTACTTACATTTGAAGTAAATAATATTACAATTCTCAGTTCTATTTTGAATCCATCTAATGAATGAGGTATTAACAATGCTGCATTTGTCATAAACTAAGAAGCACGCTGGAGTACATTGCACCTGCGACAGCGAAGCACGATGGCTCAGTGGTAGAGCGCTTACCTCTGGTGCGTGGGGTCCTTGGGTCGATCTCCGGCCAAGTAAGTTTGTGGTGGACATGTCGTGCTCGTGGGTTTTCTCGAGGTACTCCCGTTTCCTCCCACTTCCTCATTCCATTATCGTTTGCCTTTTTCATCGTCTCCCTTAGCCTATAGTGGTTTTCAAAGCTAAACCAAGTTTTCTTATCAGCAGTAAAACTGTCATATGGTTGTTAGCGGCCGCGTGCGATTTGTCAACAGTTGGATGTTGCCGGTATTACAAAAGCTTAGCCGCTCTCCCTGTCGCCAGGGTAAACAATGAAGTCTCGAATTATTTTTTCTGAGTGTTGCAAACCAATAAGCATAGACATAAAACCAGAATAACCATTTAAAATATGGATAAAATACGTACACGTCATTCAATAAGTAATTTTCTCTCCTATTAATATAATAATAATAATAATAATAATAATAATAATAATAATAATAATAATAATAATAATAGTTTTTACGTCCGAGCCGTTTCGGGCAACTTGCATTTTCGGTAATGCTCGGAAAATAGAATAGATCCTGGACCGCACGTTAGACCGATATTGTATTTTTACCCGTATGAATCGGATTTGTCCGATTGAACCGTATGAATAGGGATGACCTGATAATCCCGTGTGTCATTATTGTAAATGATGTGTTGTTCCACTTTATTATCATAACACAAATTGTTCTAATTATCATGTACGAACTCATAACAAGTCTATCGGGTCAAACGGTCCAAACAGGCCAAACGAGTTTATCAGGTCTAAGGATCGAGTAAACCAAACGCAATGGGTATCGGGCGGGTACAGCTTACCCGAAAAGTTCAAGCACTAATTATAGGTTAAAGTCAATACTTAAGAGCTCTAATTGTTTGCATTCACATTTATTTTTTTTAGTTAACTGACCAACGAACTTGCGGATACATTAATATAAATGCTCAAATCTAAATTATTGCATTATATTATTGCAGTGAGTATCAACGTGATTTACTATTAGGAGTTAGCGTGATGCACTAATGATAGTCTTTTATAAATAGCATTATTATTATTATTATTATTATTATTATTATTATTATTATTATTATTATTATTATTATTATTATTGCCTTCATGCAACTTAGAATCAATCTCATAAAGCACTACATCAGACCTGATTGAACATTATTTTGAAAATTCTCACATAAATAGATAAAATAAACAATTGGAACTTAACACTTCAAGAGTTCAAAATATGTCCTCTTTTTCGTTTTCCTCAGTTTCTGAGGACGATTGATCTATCTTGATGACAACATGATCTTTGTCTCCATCAAAAATATTTTGCAAGACACGATAACTTTGTTCAATGTCCTGGGAAAACATTATTATTATTATTATTATTATTATTATTATTATTATTATTATTATTATTATTATTATTATTATTCGACAGACCATCTGTCTATAATTACAATTTAAAACTTTTTTTCTTTAAAAAAAGACATGATTAAAAGCCATATAAGTACCTAAATCCTCACATGTATTAATGTATGCAGGTTAATATCTGAGTAATAAAGCTATCATTATTAATTTCCTGTGTATAGTATCCTAATTTGTAGTTTGTCCAGTTTTTATACATGTGAAGAATCAGATTAGAAAGAAACTGATCAATTATATATTGACCTGTATAACTATATCTTAAAGTTAGAAATAATATACTTACAAGCAGAGCAGATAAACAGACAGAATCTTTATTAAGCCTATTACTAATATTACGTATTATTATTAGCAATAATAATAACGATAACTAAATTCCTGGCGCAACAGCCTTTAGAAGGCCTGGATTTATGGCACTCATTTCTGTGGGGTAATGTGTTTAGAAATCTGCACGGACTCGGGCTACTATGATAAGCGTAATGGGGTTAGCCATACTGAGAGCTTTATACAGTTCTACCTGAGTTGATGCGGCAACGCCGAAATCTAGTTACAATGAAGGATTTATGGTAGGGACAAGTAAACCCTTAGATCTTGACCTTCGAGGAAAAAATTGGCTATGTTTTGTCGCGATGTATAAAAGGGCATATTTCATATCCTTGACGTAAATTCGATTTACGCGAAAAACCATTTAACAATTCAAAGATTGTTTGTATGAACTTTTCTTCTCAATATTTGTAGCTGTTATTCTCTGTATAGTATTATAAGAGACTCCCACCCTAAAATTTTCTTGTATTCTGCTTCCGTGTTCATACATGTGCTACTTCGCGAGATCTTCTAGGTTGACTAAGTCAATTATGGGCTTTCTGTAATTAAGAAGATAACTTTTATCTGGAAGACAAGAAATAGTGCCAGCAGAATTATGCTGACAACATACCCGAGACCCCTGATCGCTTTGTTTCCCATGGTCCCATACTCTAGATTTATTATTTATTTATTTTTTTTATTTAGAAACACTTCTGGAACATTTGCTGTGATCAAATAAGAAATCATAAAATGTTATTCATGTTTCTTCAATGCTATTCAGGATTCACGTAATTACATTAGAACTTGGTATACACCATTCGTAAGATTGATAAATACTAGAAACACGACATTTTAACTTTAAAATATTTTCTTCTAGTAACAGATGTGAAAATATACTTCTATGTAACCGAATGATTAGCACGCGTGGTTCCATTCCTTCCGGGTAGGTCAAAACAACACCGACAATGTGTGGGAGGTGATTCCTTATAACAAGATAAGACCAAAAGTATAGACCAACCTCGGTGTACAATTGCTTTGTTTCGAAGTTATAGGCTGCTGAAAACATGATAAAATAAATTTTAAACTATATGCCTGTAGCCAAACTCCCTCTATAAAAATTGTTGTGGAAGTACCACAAGATTCTAAAACTTAGATATTTGGATAGCATACATATTAGTTCTTAAGTGAAGTTTTGACCCGACTACGGTAGATCCCATAGTTTTGGAGATATGGATCTTTAAAGTTCATTTTTTTCATGTTTTCGGCAACCTATAATTCCGAAAGGAATCATTTGTGCACCCAGGTTGATCTAGACTTTTTGTGTTACCGTGGCGTCAGGAAACACCTCCCAAACGTTGACGATGTTGTTTTGAAACACGCTGTAGAATCCTCTGTCTCAACATCGTGAAGTATTTGAGAGCATTTAATTAAGAAATCGTGAATTTCTGTCTAGAAAGCCTGAAATAATATTCAGGGAGATGGTGTTGATAAATACTTATTCACGAGTATTTGTTAACACCAACAAAATGATACAATAGCTGTACTGTTTATTCATAAATACAATATTTGTAGTAGAGTATATTACATATATAATGAGATTTTTCTGAATAAACTACCGCTAAGTCATGTTTGTGATCATGTTCTTTATATTTCTATTCAAGAATGTGAAAGAAAAAGTGGTGTAATAATCTTAGATTCTCTTTTGGAGTTATACTTGTGTTTATTGAAAGAAAGATTTTCAAGTTGAAGCATTCAATATCTTCCTTGTTAATGCTGCAACTAAATTTGTGTTAGAAAAATATTCTTAAACTTACTTAATATTGGTGTCTTCCAGAGGGAGGTTCCAAATGTCTCAGAGTATGCAGTCCACTGGAAAATTGCAATTGTCTCCTGAGCAGGTAAGTGAGTATTGGGTTAAATTTAGATCTATAGTATTCTCGAAAGTATGCTGCAGGTCGTTTTCTATATTGACGTTGTTTTAATGAAATGACTATTTTCGAATAATAGTGTTTAATTTGTTCATACACACCTATTTCTTTTTTAACAACAAAATATTTAAAACTTCCAACTTTGGGCGTTATTTGATATAATTTCTAAGAACATCGTTGAGAATCATAGTTATAGATTCAGTGTTTAGCAGATACGTTTTCGTTAAAAGAACAACAAGTTCAAATAGAGTGTGTGGCTTGATATGTAACGGGACAAATTTACTTATTACATTTGGTTCATTTTATGATATTCAATCATTCAATCATCTTTTAACTTTAAATATTGATTCAGTTTTATTCCGTCGTAAATATCAAATCTGATGTTTAATTTATTATTTACTAATAAGCATAGAAAACTGAATGTACTTTTGTTTCCTTGTTTTTGCAAGGTGTATGATTTCACTTCGGATGACCTTCAGGACTTGGGTGAAATAGGAAGAGGAGCGTTTGGTACAGTGAATAAAATGGTTTATAGGAAGAAGAATACAGTCATGGCAGTCAAGGTAAGGGCACAGTGTTGCACACAGACCCATCGCACACTTTGATCCAGACCAACTGTGTTACTTTCTTTACTCAACACATATAAAATTGAAGAGCACTGTGTAGTGGTTACAGAAGATCCGAAAATGGATTGGTAGGATTTTGTAAATATTGTGGCGTATTTTACATCTAGTAGATTTCGATATGCATACCTGTTTGTCGGTCGTTCACATATCCAACGGATGTCCTATTTCCGCCATGTTCGCGCCAGTATGTATGGTGGGATGGATGTGATTGTGTTCTTTATTCGCTGTTTAAGGTTAATTAAATCTTGAATTTTCTGAGCCTACACCAAATCTTCTACGTATCCTCAAAGGAAAAGGCCAAAGGTGCCAGGTTAGGCCTACGAGTAGGCCAATCAATAGATCCTTTCCTTTGCCAAGTCATCTGTCAGGAAACCTTCTGCTCATAACTGCATGAACGTGACAACTGAAATGCACGTCCATATTGTATGGTGAATTACAGGATCGCAAGTTTCAAGCTTCGACATTTCAGAGACTTTTGGGACGTAGCGCACATGACACTCTGTTTCGTTCTACAGTTTTCTCGAATAGGCATGGCTTTCCGTGTGATTTTTCTTTCAAGATGTTTCCTGTTTAAAGTGTTTCAGCCATTTACGTATACAATGTTGGTAGGAATCCTCACACTCACAACTGAAATTAAGTTGTACAGTGATCACTGGTTTAGTTTTCAATTAACCAAATAAAGTCGTATGCTTTCTCGACTGGATTTATCATCTCACTGCCCAGCGGACACCGTTCCGCAGTTTAGTTAAGTCAGTCGGAAATGAAACCTGATGACGCAACAATCTCGCCTTTTTAGGGAACTAGTTTCATAAGTTTCGTTACAGTCTGCTAAAATAAAATTGCATTAGTTTAACACAAGACGAATGACAAGCGTTTAGAATCCCGTAATTCTTTTTATGAAGACCCTGTAGTTTCGTATACACGCTTCAGTATGTTTCAATGCTTTGCTCATTAACAGCACTTCGCGTATCAAAATTTAAAAAAATGCCATGTAAATTCAGGATGTCAAAAACAATTTCATCAGCAATTCATTACAGGGTTCCCACATTCTGGAAAATCAGGGAATGTCAGGGAAACGAAAACATGTCAGGGAAATTATGCGTTTTGCGTAAAATGTCATGGAAAGTCAGGGAACATAAATGTGCAAGTGTAACATTCTTTTTTTCAATGTAAAATTGTTTCCTCTCTATTATTTGTACAGATTGATATGTGAAGAGTACTATGTTTGAGATACAGAGAGGGGAGATAATTGATCATCTAAAAGCAGAAATCGAACTATGTCTTGTCATCTTCATGGACATCAGTTCTAAAACAGAAAAACTACTATTGAAAGAACTGGAGGCATCAGATAAAGATAAACTAGCTTTCAGCCTAGGTTGTCGAAACTTTTTGTTGGTTACAATCAAGAAGATTGTGAAAAGGAGTCGTCTGAAGTACAAACTGGTACGTGCTCTGTCAGCTTTGGACTCCAGGTTACAAGAGAACAATCCAGAACTTGCACAGGCTAGGATGAAACGTATCTTACAAACTCTGCATGAGCGTAACAGAATATCTGATTCTGCAGCTGAGAAAGCAAAGAGTTTGTCTTTCTGTACTGAAATTTAGGGTCTCTTGACTTCAGAGAAGATGGGCAGCATTAGGTTAGATTACTTCTTTGCAGATCTGGTGCTTGGGGTCCCGGGTTCGATCCCAGCCCCCGCCAAGTGAACTATGTGGTGGACAAACACCGTGCTCGTGGGTTTTCTCGGGGTTCTCCCGTTTCCTCCCACTTTCTTCATTCCACCATTTCACTCATCTCTCATTATCACCGTCTCCTTTAGCCTAACCGGCATAACCGTGGGACGTAAAATTTAAAGATTTCATTTCATTTTTTACTTCTTTGCAGAGGTAATGTCCAAGAAACAAGAATATTTTGATTTGTGGCATGTTACGAAAATGTTTAATTTCATCCCACGACAATGCCTCAGTGAAAGGCATGTTCTGAGTCAATAAAACCCTTATTGTAGAAAACCAAATTGAAGATTCTGTGGTAGCGTAGAGGCAGATGCATGATGCAATTATATACTATGGAGGTTTAGAATCTATTCCTGTTGATCGAAGAATGCTTCTCCCAGTTCGTTCAGCTCGGAGACGCAATGATGAATACCTTAAACAGAAACGAATCGAAAGTGCAGAGGAAAGTAAAATTAAATGTGAAAAAGGAACACTAAGTGCTGAAATTAAGAAATTGAAACCAAAGAAGAAACAAATGGAATAATGTTATAAACAAGAACAAGACGCTCTTGTAGAACAAATTCAAGAACTGAAAGAAAAAAAATGTTTAAAAATGTAAATGTGAGGATTAACATGTCTCAAGAGTTGCAGTATTAGGACTGATAATGGGCCATGATGGCTTAGTGGTAGAGCGTTCACCTCTGTTGCATGAGGTCCTTGGTTCGATCCCAGCTCGCGCCAGGTGAACTTTGTGGTGGATAAACACCGTGTGCGTGAGTTTTCTCGTTTCTTCCCCCTTCAGTCGTTCCACTATTGCATTATTTTCTCACCATCGCCGTCTCCTTTAGCGTAGACGGCATAGCCGTGGAACGTAAACCTTACAGATTTCATTTCATTTCATTTTAGGATTGATAGTATAAGGCCTTAGGGGAGTTGGCAGTATATTCTTGACTGCATATTATATTGCTTTTATTGTTTTTTGAAGCAAAAAAAAAAAAAAAAAAAAAGTTAATTTGCATGTCAATGTATGTGGTACTGTATCATGCTTATATACCTACATGTTAAATTATGTGTAAATAACAGTTATTCTATTGAACGTAACAGATATGTAAATGGTAATTAAAGAAGTGTGTTGGATGGCTATGGAGATGGAGGAAGCCGTTAAAAAAAAAAAAAAAAAAAAAAAAAAAGTATGATAGAACTTACCCCATATCTTCCCATTTATATTCAAGAATTTGTGTCAGGGAATGTCAAGGAAAGTCATGGAAATCGATCTTTACTTTCTTGCGGGAACCCTGAATTGGTATCAGCTTTAATTCTTTCACCGTATAGCATCTCAGTATACAATATTTGAATTTATATCCAGATTTTTTGCAGGCCAAAGAACTAATCCATTGCTTTGGGAACTTTGCTAGGAATACTTCCCTTTCTAATAGCATTCTATACAAATGTTGAGTTTAGGTATTTGCCTTGCTCTCATCCTAACATGGTAAGGGCTGAGTTAATCGGAGCATTACCATCTTCGTTTCAAATACATTTAATCGGACAAGAAATATAAATTGTTTGTCATCTAATTTTAACACATAAATTACTGTTAGTATATCATATTAAGAAACACATTTTAACAATGATAATGAAATGCTTTTTCTGTATTGTAGAGAATACGATCAACAGTGGACGAGAAGGAGCAGAAGGAGTTGTTAATGGACTTGGAGGTTGTGATGAAATCAAATGACTGCCCATATATAGTTCAATTTTATGGAGCCCTTTTTAAGGAAGTAAGTAAAGGTTGTAGTTGCTTATAATTACATGGGCGCATGGGGGGATATTCAAAATTAACAAAATATTGGCTATTTATCAATGAATCCTCTCTTGAAAAATTTAAATATTTTGACGTTCCGGAACTCTCAGCTGGTTCCGAACGTCAGAATCTTTAAATTTTTCCGTTTTAATCCTTTTTACCTTGGCACTGAGGAAGGAACCAGCTGAGAGTTCCGAAACGTCAAAATCTTTAAATTTTTCAAGGGAGGAATCATTGGTAAGTAGCCAATTTTTTTGTTAATGTTGTAGTTGCTTCTTCAGAGACGGTAAGCTGGTTTTACATGATCACTATTTATTGAGTTCTTCACAAGCCTAGAGTTCAATTTCGACTTACACTGGTGGGCGGAAGGTGTCTTAGGTTCTCTAATTATGTGCAAAAACCAGCAGTACGTTGACCATGATATAGAATAGCACCATTAACATAGAATATTAGAATACTAACCGGAGATAGAGTTTAATGTAATAAAATCTAGAAATGTATATGTTAATATCAAAGTTTGTTGATTCTGTATATATATATGTTGGATATTTTCTAAAACTCCTTGCACTTCGGTTGATGGTAGTATAGAGGCATAGCATCATTCACGTTTTGTTTTGCAGACTCAAGGCAAAAATGTGCGGGGATGGCTTGTTTTGTGTGTTAGGTTAAATGGAATAAACCAGAGTATTCCATGTTAAGTCATGAATTTTATTTTTCTTCGCAGGGTGACTGTTGGATATGCATGGAACTCATGGATACATCTTTAGACAAATTCTATAAATTTATCTATGAAAGATTAAAGCAGCGAATACCAGAGAACATCTTAGGGAAAATTACGGTTGCGGTAAGTTTTTGTTTTAAGATTGTGAGCTTTTTGTAATACGGAATAGCACAACAGATATTTGTTTATTAAGTGTGCATTCAACATTAAGCTGAAACTCTTATTTCGATAGCCGATGTACTTTTATACTCTGATCCATGTTTTTTTAGTTTTACATCAGAACAAAAAAATATGTTACGGTTAACCATTGTGCTAAGGTGCACCATGGCACTAGGGACTTATATTTTTCTGTAAGAGTTAAACATTTGACGTATACTGCTGAAATAATTTTAAATTTGGGTTAAATCACTTGGTAGTATGGTTACATTACGGACAGTGTATTATCCCTTGCAGCATTTCTTATTTGCACAATTATATTTCACTAACAAAAATTGTATAAAGTATTAATTATTATTATTATAATTTATTTTATTCCTTCATGGGATACATAATTATAGATAATGCAAGCATAGAAAACGGAATGCCTATAGTTCATTCAGCCTATGCGGTACATGGAATGTAAACAAACATGACCGTACATTATCACAATACTTTTTTTTTTTTTTTGTTAGCATGTCCCTGTGTAAAATGGCAAAGTTATGCTGTATCTGGGAAATTGTTCAATAAATAAATAAATTGTTCAATAAATATTATGAGCGGTGATAATATTCAATGAGAAAAAGCAAAAAGGCTACTACTCACCGCACATGCAACAGGTAGTGCTTTCGGAAAATGCTACTTCCTTCTTCAACCTGTTAAAGACTCAAAAAGAATTTAAAAACGTGAAGAAAGGGTAAAAAATTGGTTAAAATCTTCTGTCAAACATTAAATCACACGGGAATAGACATTCACTGACATTGAATCCTGTTTTAAATATTGAATAATTGCAAGAGTTATTTTTGTTTGCAGACGGTGAAAGCCCTGAACTACTTAAAGGAGAAGTTACAAATAATCCATCGGGACGTGAAACCAAGCAACATTCTTCTGGACAAACGAGGAAACATTAAGTTATGTGATTTCGGGATCTCAGGACAACTGGTCGACTCAATAGCTCGGACGAGAGATGCGGGATGTCGTCCATATATGGCTGTAAGTTTAATCTACTCAATGGTCCATAATATTTGCTGGTAATGTGTTATATATATAATCTGCTGAGAATGATTAGTAGTAGCAAAGATATTCGTACGTATTTTTGTGTGCGTGTAGGCTGAGTTTCATCCTTGGTAAGAACACAGGTGGTTTGAATTGTACGTGATCCTTAAGTTCAATTTACACACAGCACCGACACCGAAAGAAAGAAAGAAAAAAAGATATTACACGTCGTAACATAAATACATAAAAGAAATTTTAAAAAGTTGGAGATAGCATTCAACAGAGGTCCATGTTAACCTAATATTTCGTACAATTCAGCAGTAGTGGGACATGTTGAGATTTGTCCATTAGCTACATGTCGATATCAACACGCACATTGGCCACATTTCAATATCGATCATGCGATCCCACTAGTGACATTCATTTAGTTTACCCAGTTTATTAGTGAGTCCCCTTGCACAATTTCAACTTGGCCTCAGTTGCATCCTTATTATTGGTGGAGGGAATATTATTGGTGAATTGGCAATGGCTTTCATATTCTTGACGCTAATTCTTACATTTCCGACGCTTTGAACTCAAGTTTGCTGAGTATGAGTGCATTTCTGAACATTTTTCGCTACGTGTTTCCACACATGTGAATCACCCTGCTTCATCTGTTGTGCTCTACTGACACTCCAGATGTCTTTCTAGAGCATTTGAGTACAAATTCGCTACATTTAATACTCAAAACGTCACTGTTGGCCAGCATCCGTACCTGGTGATTATGCAACCACACCCAACGGGTAAAAACGTGTCCGCCATTTTGTGTTTGTTCCAGATATCGACTTAATACAAACGAATATTGTTACGTGGTAGAAACCCTATCAATTCATATCCATTTAGACCAATTTTCATTTGTCAGATTATCCGGGACTCCCTACGGTCCTTAGGCGAATCCCTTGCGCGTGCATGGTAGGATTGTGAAACATCCAAACTTCAATACAGCAGGTATGACTTCTTCAGTGAATTTTTTACCCACCCCTTTTTATGGTATGTTGGATAGTTTCCGAACTATTGGCGTCCGAAAGTCATTTTCGCATGCTTTCGACATCTTGTAGATCCGAAACTATGTCCGATAGCCGAAAGTTCAAGAGAAATTTTTTTCTTGCCTCAGTGGCAGGAGTCACCTCGCAAGAGTTGTAACACTTATTTTGCAACACCCGATATATATATATCTATATATAATTATGTATGTTTCATTATATTGGCAAGTTGGGTAAAAGTAAAATCTATAACATTTTATGTATATGTTTGTGATGAATGTGAATTCTAAAGTGCAACCATTGAAATTTTTTTAGCCGGAGAGGATAGACCCGCAGCGAGCCCGTGGCTACGATGTTCGTTCTGATGTGTGGTCGTTAGGTATTACCTTGATGGAGGTAGCAACTGGTCACTTTCCCTACCCAAAGTGGAATTCTGTGTTTGAGCAGTTGTATCAGGTAGTCCAAGGAGACCCGCCGAGGTTATCGCCCAATGAGAATGGAAACACTTTCACTGTAGAATTTGTGAATTTTGTAAACACTTGGTAAGTTTTTAGTAGAAATTGAGATTAATAGGAATTCGATATTCATGTATATCTGTTCGGTTGATACGATATCGATGTACTAAAATGGTTCCTTTTTTAACGTTGATTTTGGTTTATGTAGATTTCTTGTACTACTTTGTGCTCGGGTGTTTGCTGAAACCTGAATTACAATGCTTAAAAATAGAAGATCGTACAATAAAAATATCCAAGAATAAGGAATGAAAAGGAGCAAATTCGTGGAGGAAGAGGAATGCAAAGGCATCTTGTCCTGTGTAGTTGATTCTGTTGTTAAACTATTGACTACTTAATAGAACAAAGAAAGTTGTAAAGGTGAATCTTAGTTTATTGGGAAGATGAAAAAGCCTATCTTAGTTTCATTGTTGGCTTCAAATAAAATTAGTTGTAACCTTACGTTATAATACTTCTTGACTTTAAACTATCGGAAACATCAACCACAAATACAACTCATATCTCTTCGCTCCAGCAAGAACTCAAATAAGCTTACCGGTAAGTACAAGTGTATAACTGAATAGTACCCTTGAATGTACGTTCTTCTATTTTAACCACATAACCAAGGGTCAGAAATACGCAGAAGCCACGTAATGCAAAAATTGTAGAGGAATAAAAATGCTAAATTAGTGAGATGGTAGTGAAGTGTGTAAGTATGCTACATTTCCGATTGAAAGAACATGACTACATTTGAATTCAATTTTTCCTAGGTTTGACAGTAGCTGACTAAAGTTTATCTACTAAAATGACGTCGTAGTGCAGAGTTATATGCAGCTTCAGAATTAAATCTACAACATTTCGTTGTATAATTTAGGAAACCTGTAGAACAGATAACATTGAACTATTGAAAGTCTAAGTCATAGTATATGAAAAAGATGTGTGTTACGTGTTTGTTTGAATGGAATTCGGAAATACAATTCTGAGAGTAGCCTTGCGGAGTTGTTGATCATGTGTAAGTTTATACAAATATTTGAGGTCACTGATATGACGAGTGTCAGGTAATTGCATATTTGACGTTTGTAGCAGTTTGTGTTTTTTCATCGCATGTATGCGAGGTACTTTATAACGCACTATTACAAGGAAGGAGTTTAGAACTGGGTTTAGCCGGTATAGGTTTGTAGGAGCTCTCATTGCCCAGATGGGTGATCAATATTCCATTTTAGGAGAAATTATTGCCTTGTAGAACGTTGCTTAGGAAGAGAGATTCCGTATTTCTGTTAATTTGTACAGAAGTCTTAGAATGCGCGTCGATTGCTTAATGATAGTGCTTATATGTTCTGTGAAAGTGAGTTTTGTGTCAAAATTAACTCTGAGATCCTTATGACTGTTGACTCGCGATGGGCGAACGATTTATTAACTGCCAAGAATTTCGTGACGCTAACTATAGTTCCAATTTATTTCTTCACACAACGCTTTAGTCCAGTTTTAACGCTCTGTACTATATAGTTAGCACATAGAATAAATGAAAATTAATAGTCATTTATATTGCCTATCATTAACTCATAGAAATTATGACTTGAACTTAACTCGTATATATATTTATTATTAAATATTATTATTATTATTATTATTATTATTATTATTATTATTATTATTATTATTATTATTATTATTATTATTATTATTCATTTAAATGAGAACAACTGGGCTAAAATGTGAATGTATCTGTATGCCATTCGAACCACTTTTCCTAACGTGCTTTCGCTTCAACTAAATAAATAACATAATATTCAGCTGATATCTTATTGGCAAGTTATCACAAGATTTTGTCTGTTGGAGATTGGGATCCCGCTTAGGACGCGGTTATCATCAGGGTGTCTATCGGTCACGAAAGTCATGAAATCAGAAAATGGTCATGAAAGTCAAGAAATTTAGCTTTTGGGGTACGATTTTTTTTTTTTTTTTTTTTTTTTTAATCTATACAAATATAAGTATAGACTGGAAAATTTTGTTCTATAAAACGTCAAAATTTACCACTAAAAATGTCTATGGTCTGCTTTAGACGCTACCAAATCGCAAGCAAAACAAGCTTCTATAGCATGCATAAAAATTTGGCCCAATTCGTACCCAGATCACTCTTAAGAATGTTACTAAATTTTGTGGTTTGGGAAAGAAAAGGTCACGAAATTTGATTTTGGAATTTTAGTAGATACCCTTGTTATATATTCTCACATAAGGAATCAACTGCATGAGTATAATAAAACAGGATGTAACTGAAACTCAATGAAAGATATTTCGTTTATTGAAAACTTCTTTAGAAATAAGTTTGAGAGACCTATCTGGACGTAAATATCACTTTCTGTCATTTCTTTATTTTTCAGTCTAATTAAAGATGAAACTCAAAGACCGAAGTACAATAAATTACTGGAACATCCGTTCATCAAACGAAGTGACGAGGACACAATTGATGTAGCATTGTATGTTAGTGATATTCTGGACAGAATGGCTAATAATGGGAGAACCATGTTTACGATGAACGACCCTTGATAACGGACTCCGTGACGATGAATGGATCTGGTCCAGTACGATTTATAGTTTTTTTTTCCTCAACAAAAACAAAAGAAATGAAGGAAAATTTTGTTGATCAGAAGTACCTGCCATCATCAGTTGTTCTGCCATACAATTCACACGCCGCTCTAATTAGTTCGTGTGTGGAAGGAATCCTTTAAACACCATGTTTTGGTTGCAGGTTCTTATTATATCTACAATAAGTCTTTAACAGAATTCTTGAAGAGGCTTCCAATGAAGGAAGAGTTGAAGAAATAGAATAGCGATTTGCTTTTTTATTTTTCATTACCAGTACATAAAGGTGAATGTGATAAGACATGTGTGGTAGCGCACTCTGGCGTTATTATTACAATAAGTTAATTATGCAAAGAAAATATAACAGAAATCGTGATGTAAATTGAAAGTTAATGAAAAATTCCATTTGCTCAAGCAATGGAAGAACGTAAGTAGATTTTTTTTGGAGAGCTTCACTCCCTTTGTATTCCTTCTACCTAGGCCCTCGCTCTTATTTACATTTTACAGACAATATGAGAGTTACTCCAAGTAATAGAATAATTATCCTTAATATAAATATATATAGTATATATATATATATTTAATGAAAAAGAAAGAAACAAAGGAATGAATTCTTAATATATAATGGTGCTATGTTGTACCTTTCAATCTTAGTTGCATATATTTTCGAGTGAAAGCTCTAAATAATACATTTTGAAGGGAGAAAAAAAGTTAGCTATTCAAGTGCAAATAAATATACATTTTCTCCCCTTGTGTGTATGGTAATTACAAAATGAGATCTTCGAGAGGAAAAATATAATTTACAAGACTTATTTAAATAATATTATTATTATTATTATTATTATAATTATTAGAAACCTGGAAAATGAAAGAAAAGTATCTTATTTAGGGTTGTGTTATTTATATATCTTAAAAAAACACCGTTTTTTTTTTTAGTTTACTTAAATTATTATTATAAGTTGTTGATTTGATTGCTGTAGTGTCAATTGATTGATGACCATTAAGCTAGAATTCGTTTTGTTATACAGACAGTTGTAAAAGATGAAAAGTAATATTTTAAAGTAATTTTATTAAGTTCCGGAAACTCCAGCAATGACAAAAAGAATATGTATGGGTATTTTTTTATTTGCAAATTACTCTTTATTACATGATTTATTGAACTGACTGATCATTTTATATATCGTGTCTAGTATTGTTATGACTGACAATGATTCTTTTTTATTTTTTTGAAGTTTAAAAATATTTTTATCAGGGATATTTTTTTTTAAAATGTAATCTAGTCAGTCTGCGTGATGATGTATTATCGTCACGATGATAGTCATTACAAAAGAACTATTAAGTATTTTGACTTTTAACAGAACCATTATGTGTGTTGATAGACAGGGATCTTTGCGAATTGATTACTTGAGAACTTACTGTAAAGTATACAATCATGAAATGATGATTTTATTGAACAATAGTAGGTATTCAGTTGTAATAAAATAATTTGGAAAGTGCTTATATTTACTTATATATTGGAATATTTAAATGGGATATTAGGATAATGTGAAATAAGTGATTATTACTGTTTTAGCGAAATTTGTGAACTAGATACTAATTACCGATTATTATTGTTAATTATTGTTACGAATTATTTAGTTATTGTAGTATTCCAACTGATTGGGACCAGCATTTGTTCGAATAGTGCTCGGAATAAAAGTTACAGTATTTTATTTTAAAATAAACCGATTTCTTTGTGAAATCCTTTGGTAAGGAGCATTGTTGCCGAAATAGAAATACGTATATAATTGAGTGTATACTTAAATGATTGCTGTCCAATTGATATATTGCTTTATAACTAATAGATAAGCGTTTCGAAAATACCACCACTATAGGGACCTCTCGAACTGGGAGTCTGGTATTTCATCGGTCAGATCTATCAGGGTTATCAGTACATCGAATAATTCCAGTAAGATGTGCAGGTGAGTAGAGGTCGGGATGTTGTGGCAAGTATCAGTTCATACTCTTTTGTTAATCGAAATCAGGATCGCATTTGACCACTTTCTGCACTTACCTCGATTTCGAAGCTTTTGATATTTCCGCGTGCGCAGAAGACAAGAGGTATTGAAGAATGAAATGTTTCCATCGTGAATCTTATCATTGTCAGTACCAGACAGTTTTAATCAAGATACAATACGTCTTGACGCTTATAAAAGAATGCAATTACTTCGCGTGATCTGCGGTGTTCGGTTGTCTTCCCGTCCTAGATGTATTTTCGTAACACTGTCTTCATCAAATGCGTCTGAAATTTCCTATAAATTCCATATTTGGTTTTGGGCCGCGGTGGCTCAGTGGTAGAGCATTCACCTCTGGTGCATGGGTTTCTTGATTCGACCCCAGCTTGCGCTAAGTGAGCTTTGTGGTGGACAAAAACCGTGTACGTGGGTTTTCTTTCGGTTCTCCCGTTTTCTCCCACTTTCATTCCACCATTTCATTCATTTCTCTTCATCACTATCTCCTTTAACGTAGCCGGCATAACCATGGGACGTAAAACTTACAGATTTCATTTTTTTTTTTTCATATTGTGTTTTGTTTAAATCTGAATGTCGCTTATCATTACGTTTTTAAAGGCGTTCATTTATTAATATATCACGATCATGAGTAACGAGATTGTAATCACTTGGCAGTGGTAAATTCTCACTCCAGCTTTCAAAATTCTCGAAGCGGAAAGACATGTACCGACTTTTTAATAGTTACTTAAGCCTATCAATTTAGATGAAAGGTACCATCAAGCGTGACGAATATCATTATTATAATCCTAATTCGTTCAAATTTTCGATCTTTCTTACACAGGGGTGAATATTTTCTACAACAGTTATATTACTCTTCGTTTTTTGTAGATTGAAATTGGATGAATAAAGAAGGAAAGTGAGTTGAGTTGAGTTTGAGTTTAACGTCCCTTTCAGCAGCAAAGCTATATGAGACGTGGATCTACTGATGTGAAATCCGAACCATATGAGCTTCCGCTAGGAATCGAACCCGGGTTTCCCACGTCAAAGGCGCGTACGCTAACTGCTTAGCCATGGAGGAGCTCAAAAGTGAAAATCAAGTGAAATCCTATAAAGAATTATTTAAATCTAAATCTGACTTTTTTTTTTTTTTTTTTTTTTTTTTAACTAATTGAAATGACTGTTTTAATTCACTCGCCCTCGTATCTACTAATTTATTTTAATTTTTATTTTTAAATTGATTTTATTGGTCATCCACAAGATACAGAAAGACTATCTTGTAGAGCTGACGTTAAATAAATAGTTGCTACTAGATGCTATATAATACATCGTGAATAACCCAAATATAGAATATCTTACTTTGTATCCGATGAACTAAACGTTCTATTAAACGTAGTTCTTCATATTTTGAGAAGCGAGGAATTCATTTATTTTCTTCTAGAAGTGTTCTACAGGAGTCTCCATGTGACTCAAGTTTAGCAATAAACAAAATTCAACGATAAAGATATCAGCGCACATCGAAACAGCTCGATAGAATGTTTAACCCTTTTAAATTGTATATACTGTTTTTAGTATATTGGGTAGTGTCTTTATTATTCGATTAAAAAAGAACCAAAAATCTTTTTACTTTGGTTTTTTAAAGCCTGGAGGCATTGTAGAACACGTTACGTGTAGTTTCACTCTTTTCTATGTCGGTACATAAGGGTGCGATGACGTCATAACTTTAAATCTCTTTTATGCCTATTTATTATTATTTTTTGGCAGATTTACTTTTGCACCTAGAAGATTGAAATTGTGCACACACATTCAGTACGCCCCTTAGAATTTTTCAGATTTGTTTCAGACCTCTTCGCTAAAATAGGGGGGTCCAAAAGGGCAAAACTGTAAAAGAAAAAATATTTTTTAACAAGAAATTTCCCTTTTTCCGCGATTTTCTCGCCTCAGATACATGATGGAGACATGTGAATGGTACCATTTGAAAGTCTGTTGTATTCTGAAGAGAATAATGTGAGAACCATGACCCTAGGATAATTAGGAATGTCTCAGGAAATTTTTATATTACATCCGGGTCTTTTGGAGTTATCTGGTGCGGTGTGGGGCTCATTGGTAAATATTTTTACCCGTCCTTACTATTCAAGACAGACATGCTTATAATGTTACACATATTTACTACACTCATTTCTATTTTTCAATTGATTTTGAGATATGTGCGTTAACACAGGAGGACGGGGGAGTACAGAGCGGCTGAAAATTTTATTATTTTTCCTAAAAAAGATCACGATTTTTCTCAAAATTTCTCGCCTCAGACATATGATAGGGAAATGTGAATAGTACAGTTTGAAAGGCTATTCTATTCTGAAGAGAATGAGGTATGAATCATGATCCTAGGATAAATAGGGATGATGCTGTAGCAGCTTGACTGAAGAATTTACGTTAAAAAAGCCAAAATTTAAAAGGGTTAATTCATCGAATAGAAGGTAAAATATTCTATATTTAAGTTAATGTGAAGCAAAGCCTATATGTTATACACTTCTTTCACGTTACTACTTGTTTGATTCCCAATGACTGTTCGGTAATAAAGAAGAAAATATCAATCTCTTGAAGAAAGTTAGTTTCTCATAGTCACAGAGAGAGGAGTGAGTGGAGTTTGAGTTTTTAGTTTAGATGTTCCCAGAATACAAAGAACATAATATCAATAAATTAAATGTAACCAATCATTTGCGATTTTCAAAAGCTGCAAATTTCGACAAAAGAAAATGTTTTCGCTATCAGTTACTTTTTTTTTTTTTTTTTTTAATTTAATTTATACTTAGGAACATTTTTTGTAATGGACTGTTCGAAAGTAGTTGATATTATCCATGACTTACCAGTTCTGTGATAGCTGTAAAGTCATTTTTGTCTTTTTTCCTTTCTTTTTAAATATATTGTATGAATAGATATATTACATATACTTCAGGAACAAACTGTTGTTCCTTCATATAACAGAAATTTACTTTTTTTCAGTATCAGAAAAAGTACCGTTGAATTCTTACAGACTATCAGATTTTACTTTGAAAAGATATGTTCAGAAAAGGGCACAATTTTTGTTGTTGACTACAATAAAAGCTCGTAATACATTAAACACATGAAAGAACTTCGTAGCAAAGATAAGATTTTGAATGGTAGAAATATTATGCACATTAAAACAGTAGAAGATTTGTAAAATGTAAGTGCCAGTTTGGAAGTTTGCCTCATTTACTTTTACAAATAAAATTCAATTTAGTATTATATTCTCAGATACTGAATAAGATACGTGTGGTTAGCTGAATGATACAGACCATTTGTAATTTCCACTTCCAAGTATGAATATTCAGTTCTGTTTTCAAAATCAAGGTTTTTTTTTAAGAAGGTCAAGAATACTACAGTAGACTGTCGAGTATCCGTACTAATGTGGCGGAAGGGAAGGCCGGATAACAAAAAAAGGCGGAGTTCTATGAACTCATTTCTTTATGAACAGTAAGCATACCCCAAGAATAGTTTACGAATACAGTTCTGTACGTATTGTACAGTTATAATGAGGAACAGTGGCAAGCATACTGTATTGAGGTCCGTCACACACTGACGAAACAATGAATAAGCAGCAGAACGCTGATCTTTTCCTGTTAGAACTTGTAATTTTCACACGACACGGAAGAGGATTGTAGGAGACGCCCACTTCCAATGCCTTCGTAGGTAATGTTGCCAATGCAATGCCTTGCCTTCCTCATTTAATTACGATTAAAAAAAAATAAATAAATAAATAAATAAAAAACTAGGCCGGATACTTCGGAGTCTACTGTACCTTAATTCTGCACCGGTAACGATTTTTGTGTGACTTTCTAATCTACGTAATATTAGAGAAAGTAATTCTTAAAATTTCCTACTATATGTGCCTTCAAAGAAAACAAACTAATAATCATTATTATAAATAGATTTTGCTGAGTAATGCAAAAACAAACAAAAATAGTTTTTCACAATGTATTTGTAACATAAACATTCTGATAAATGATTAAATATATATATATATGTATATGATATATAAGAGCTGTGAATCTATGTCATTGCTGGACTTTTCACTGTAAGAAAAATAATGTTAACGTAAATGGGTAATCCCATACGTATTTTTTCTGTTTCTTTTCTTAGTTTAATTTTTTTTTTTTTTTAAAGAAAGCTTAGTTTCAGTTTATTTTCCAATACATAGATGGCTTGCAACGAGTTTGTGTGAAATTTTAATAAGAAAAATAATGATAGAAAAATATTGTAGTTGACCTGTTGGTGATAAGAAAAAAAAAAAAGAAAGAAAAAACTGGGACCTTGATGCATTTGTTGTTTTATGTTTATTTCTAGATGACAGTAATTAAAATCAAATGGACATATATCTATTTTCATTCCATGTACTTCAAATTACATTCCAGTTTGATTTATATGTATATGTCCATGTTCATTAATTTGTGTGCGTTCTTTTGACATTTTATTCTAATTTTTTTTTTTTTTTTTTTTTTTTTTATGTGAAACAAAGCATAATCTTGACATAGAAAGAAAGAAGCTATTGGGTGATTTGTTAATTTAACCTAAAACAACAGCGATTGTGAACTAACATACCGGTTATGTCTATTCGGTTAATATAATATAATACATAGTTGCATTATCTGTAAGAAAAGATGGTTAAAATCATAAGGTTTTACTAACCCGGTGTAAATTGTAGAATAATTTTTCGATCTTCGGTTAAAATTCCGTATGTTTTTCTTTCATAACTCATTACTCGTGTGTGATATTCAAACCAAATTTGTTTACTTCTCTGTTGTTGGGTAGCGAGAAATGCATCAGCTTTTGTCGGAAAGAGAATAAAAGTGAAGGATGTGATGTGGCTTGTCGATATTATATATATATATATATATATAAATATCAAAAGTTCCCTGACATAGGGTAGCTCTGTTATTATGAAGGTTACATCAAAATATAAGAGGGGAAACCGTCTCCAAATATGATGTTTTGAATCTAAAGTGAAGAATTTTTTTTAAAATCGGACGAGCCGTATGGGGTGTACACTCTTTATGCGCCCAATGTTAAATGAAAATGAAACGTCATTTACCTGGACCCACAACATAAGCGAATGAAGTTACTGTCTTTTACGCTAACTTGTCGATGGCCAGCCTCTATTCACCATACTCTTACAAAATTTATCCACTTCCTCCAGCCTCTCTATTAATTGCAATGTTGCATTTTCATTTAACATTGGACGCATAAAGAGTTACAGTCCAAACAGCTCGCCCAATTTTAAAAATCCCTTCACTTTAGATGGAAAACATCATATTTAGAGACGGTTTCTCCTCTTACATTTTGTTGTAGCTCTGATAATAGTTACCCTATGTAAGGGGACCTTTGAGACACCCTGTATACGCTCTAGTTTTAACAAAGATTTCAAAGTGAGCATGGGAAACAAAGTAGTTACCAGTATGATTTCATTTCGAAAAGAAAAACTACGAAGTCTTTTGCTAAACGTTTCCTCAGATAAGGAGGGAAAGAAGTAGCTCTGAAGTCCAATTGAATGACATATATGAGTCTAACATGGCGTCGACCTGGACATTTCACATCTATTTTATTTATTTATTTATTTTTCATTTTTATTTCTCCGCTTCTGTCCTAACCCGAATCCCATCTGATGATGCATTTAGCGAAAACGCGCCCAGCGTACCTTATCTGTATTACACTTTAAATTGTTTTTCATTATTTAAAGGCAATATATACAGGGTGTATCAAAATTCCAGGGTCATTGGCTAACTCCGTTTTGAGTCAAGATACGAAAAAATGGAAAAGAAGAAAGTACCTAAGCTGTTTGGGATCCACACTGGTAGGGGCCATATACTAAATGAAAAAGCAATGTTGCCAATTCATCAGGCTGTTCCCTTAGGCCCTCACCATACCGACAGTATAGCATTGTTGGGAAACTGATTGGAAGTGTTTTAGGTTCCCTCATAAATATGTGCACGTTTTCCGTGTAATTTTTGGTTACACATACGCTCCTATGGAACAGCTTTGGTGAATTGGAAACGTTACTTTTTCATTTAATATGGAGCGTCTTATCAATGCAGAGCCCAAACGGGTGGTGCGATTTAATAATAATAATAATAATTTTTAAATTAAAAATCACCTGCACCTAACAACGGTCCATTTTTAGTATGAAAGGAAAGAAGAAAGTTTAGTGATCCTGAAAACAATCGAATTCGAGATTTCAATGGATGTACACGTTTCACGGCCTATACATACCGAAAAGGTGATTTTTCGACATCTTTCCGTTTGTTCGCCCTGATATGCACTCGCTAGAGAGCATATCATTCAACATGTAGAAACCAAATTTTAAATTGAAGGTTTTTATGTGATTCTCGAGGGGGGGGGGGGGTTCGAATTTTCTAAAATACGGGTGGTTTACTGAGGGGTGAAAATTAAAATTTGCGATTTTCTCCAAAGTGGTTCTAACGATTATGTTTATATTTCATAAATCAATTTTTCAATAACAACCCCGTACTGTGGTATAAGTAATTTCTGTGGGTAAAATCGAGAAGAGGTAATTTAATCTTAGGAGTGTTTTATTTTTACGATTTTCTCAAAAATATGTCAGGCGATATTGTTCGTATTTCATTAATATCCTGACGATATTAACCCATTACACGTGATAAAAATGTATGACGGGGTAGTTCATTCTTGGTGGTGAATATTTTCCGGAGATTTTCCTCAAAAACTACTCGTGATTTTGTTCATAACTAAATATGTCATTAATAACCTGATAATATGTCATAAACATTTGTTTTTAATGAACCAGGCAATTTTATTCATATTTGAATAAATGTTTCATTAATATTCCTATAATATTGCATAAATAACTTCCATGAGGAATATACACAAGGGATAGTTTACTCTTGGGGTGAGGTTTTTTTTGACAGTTTTGTTAAATACGAATTCTGCGATTTTATTTTCTTTACAAATATATCATAAATAAGTTTAATATATGGAAAAAGACATTTCCTGATAGAAAGATCTACAGTGGGTAGTTTACTTTTGGGTATGGCTTTTCTTTGGACGAATTTTTCCGAAAACGACTCATTCTTTGTCGTAGGTAATCCAATCCAGGATTAAGAGTTAGAATTCCCCATAGCATACGGCAAAACAGGATATATATATATATAGGGTTGAAGCCAGGTGACAACGATGGCCATTCCACACGATCTCTTCTTGCAACTCCCTCGTAGCTATATGATTAACGTACGCGGGAAACCCAAGTTTGATTAACGGCAGGAGTTCGTGTAGTTTGGATCCTAAGTTAAACTATAAGTGGCCGTCCCATGTAGCCTTCTTGCTGAACGATACGCTGAACACTAACTGAACCAATCCTTCGACTGAGAAATGTCACCCAAGCAGTGGCATCTGCACTTTCATGATGGTGATGGCGTAGAGATGTTATAGACTTTCTGTAAAATCTAAAGAATATTAACACCCCAATTAATTAGGAACGTGACAAAGGAACGGTGTAGTCCTGGTATTCAGGTGGTTTCTAGTTTCGTTTTTAGTATATACTATTCTCGTGAGACCTCCTATTATTTCCTTTCGAATATTGATTTCCTTGTCCAACACAGTACTATATTTTTGAGCTGAGATGATGATAGGCCTGAGATTTTGGACAAACTCAAAAATAATTGAAATTCTATGTTGATTGAATATTGTATTATACTGAAACACTATTATATTGCTATTTTGTCAGTAGATTGTTCAGATAGTGATAGACTCAAACGATATTTTCAGAATTTCTGTATTTAAAAAAATCACAATAATGAGATAGATAATTAGATTCACCTTTAGTTGCCCTCTCATCTGCGGAAAGACAATCAATATTGTCAAGTCAATTGTCTTTGAAATCCTGTACTCTCATGTATGTAGAAATACATGGAGAATACAACAATAGTAATTTTAAAATGAGTAATGTATTAATGAGAATGATCTTAACGTTCTATAAGAAGTCAGGCTATACAGAATTATTTAGGACAATAATTTCTGAGTTAGACTGCTTTTTTTAAAAATATTATTTGTTATAATTTTGTGAGCATGTTCAACACGTAACTACTGAAACAAAATTTTATTTAAAGGTGATGAAAACAATTGAATTTTGAAGAAAAATAATTTCAGAGTACAATGTCCTTAAGCTAGACCAGTCCAGTAACTTGAAAAAGATTGTTGTAAAATACAAAGTGTAATATTCGATGTTCTGCAAAGTAAAAACAGATTTCCACTGCTATCCAAATTAGTGTATTTTTAAGAAAATGCCTGTGTAAGGGACGAGCTCACTGTGGCTCAGTGACAAGGCTATTGTTTCTAGTGCAGTGCACCTATGGCTCTCTCCCATCTCTATGAGTTTATGCTCACGTAATGTCTTGAGAGTTTCTTCGTGATTGATTTTTTAAAGTTATCTTTCTTAACCCACGTGGAGAGTTTCATTTGAAAATGCTGTTTAATGGAGCAGCCGTCTTCAGTTATAACTAAGTATTCGTTGTTTACCACTTACAAGCATGTTCAGCCAGTAACAAAAAGTGGGTATCCACATATTCCTTTCTCAAAAACCTTCGGCATTGAGTTGTTTTTCTGTAACTTGGAAAAGAAGTTACATTCAGCATTTTCTCTCTTCACACACACAAAAGACACCACAAGATTACACAACTGTTTCATGAGTACAAGTATAATAATTGAAGAGGAATGGTGAATGTTTTTGCCGTAGGCACGAGAGATCATAGTGCGATTTCCTGTAAGAGGTCTGTGTCGAAATTCAACATTCAAGACGTAGGTCAGTGTTTCTGGTAGTTCTTTTGCTGAAAAACAAAGTTGAAACATGGTGGATGAAATGCAATTTTACATTATATTTACTTAAAATATTTCCAGTGTGAACGTATTCCCAATGATTATTTATAGTTTTATAATCGGGTACACTAAACTGCTTAATTTGGTGTGATTTTGTGCAAAATAGTGGCCAGTGTATGACTTGTAGTCAGAAAAGGATGACGCTATGTGAACAGAAATTTAACATTTGTAGCGGAATCTTCATCTCCAGAACTGATGTTTTAATGATACCAAATTATTAAGGGATATTTTTACAAATTATCAACATTATTTTTCTTGTACGATGTTAGTTTTCGTACTCTCATCAATCTGGGAAGATCTTCCGTGTCTGTGCGTAGCAGACATATTTATACTTGTAAAATCCAGTGCTGTAATTACTAATTTTTCTTGTCTAGTTCTGAAGTACTTAGTAGTGCTAGATCAGTAGAATATTAAACCAAACAATCGTCCATGTAATTGATCAACTCAGGAAGCTGTATATATTTATATATGAAATAAAGTATTGAATGCATTTGCACAGGGTGTTTCGAACGTTCTTGGACAGTTGTTAATTAGTGAAATTACATATGTGTACAAGATGTAGTGAAAAAATAGAATCTTTAGTTGTGTGTCTGATTCTTATTTGTTGATTAATTCTTTGATGGCGTTATTGATTTGTAGTTGGATTTAGAATAGTTTCAGAAATAGCTCCAAAGCTTACCTCCGTAGTCAAACGATGACGTCAAGAAGTTCGGAAGGGACTAATTAGTTTGTCACTTTCTTTCTTCTCTTCTATTTGAGACAATACGAAGTTAAATGTTCATCCTTCACGCTATTATTTACTTAGCTGGATGTTGAATGATGTGATCGCAAAGACATCGAGCGTTAATTCCATTTACTTGCGGGAAGAAATTACATTTTGTGGATCTTATTATACGATTAAAGTTGTTTCAGATGCTCAGTAGCGTGGTGGTCAGCGCACGACGACTGTTAGACTGAAACATAACATCCTCCCCCTCCCCATTAATTGAAATCAATCTTGCTTTCCTGTAGGTTTTATTATTATTATTATTATTACAGGGTTCCTACAACCTGGGAAATCAGAGATTTTCTTGGTAGTCAGGGATATGGGTCCTCGGTCATGGAAAAGTCAGGGAACTGTTTTGTAAACAAAAGCAGAAAAGAAAAAACTGGAAAAATACTTTTTGCTTGATTGTTGTAGAATTTTCTTTCAAATCATAGAAGTGCATCTGATAAGGGATTTTCTTTAGAGAAATGTACATTTCCATATTTGGATTCTCAGTTGATACCAGCGTTCACATCTAACGAAATTCCTTTTCCTTACATTAAAATACAAATGCTGAGCAAAGCACCGTTTTATTATAAAATAATAAATGTGACAGTTTCGGATATCTAACATATCCTTCTTCAGACAGTATCGAAAGTAAACAAAAAGCGAAAAATAAGATATGCAGTTTCATTTATTTTCGATAGTGTCTGAAGAAGGATATGTTAAGATATCCGAAACTGTCACATTGATTATTTTACAATAAAACGGTGCTTTGCTCAACATTTGTATTTTAATGTAAGTTGTTGAATATAGCAAATGCTTTTCCTTGTGAAGATCGGGCTCAAGATTTTCTTGTGAGCCTTCGTTCTTTAGGCAGATTGTCTCTTGCAGGCCTTGACAATGAAGAAGGAGAAAGTTGAATTTCTGCATGAATGTCGTAGTGTGTTATGCTCAGTGATAAGAAAACTGCAAGAAAGAAGCGTTCTAAAGGCTATAAGCACAAGGCCATAAGAGTTTTATCTTTGAATCCTGGTATTATCCAGATCTCCTGTGACTGGATGGAAGAAATTTTCTCTTCTACTGCAAGTCATGCACAATGCCAACGTCCTTAATGATGTAACAGCTGAAAATGTCAAGTAACAATACTCCGTATTCTGTAATCTGAAAGAAAAGGAACTTGAGGAAATCTTTCAGTCTTGCGGTGAAGAACTGGATATTTCTGTCAGGATCTTTCTCATGTGTGAGGAGGATTTTAAACAGTTTTGGCAAAGCGCTAGACATCATCCTAGAAGCAGGTGGAATCCAGAATGTCGAGATCTCAAGGAAGATGCTGGGTTGTGTTCCAAATGCACGAAGACGCTGTGAAGAACATCTGGACCGGAGAAAGGTAGAGGGAAATGAGCAAGAATAGAAGAAAGCTGTGAAAAGGACATTGGATGCAAGGCTCAAGGAATTATAAGAAAGTAAATGCGTACGTTAAGAGAAGAAGGTGTAATTGATGCAGGAGCTGAAGAAGAAGAAAAAAACCTTCACTGTATTGAAAACAATGGCGCTGATTAAAACTGTGTCAGGGTGTTAAACGTTTATTCTTTCTTGCATAGTTATGGTATTGTGATATTTGTTGCCGTCCTTATTATAATCAAAATGTAATAGTTATGTAATTAATATGTATAACAATAGTAATCAATCATCATATAAAAAGAAAATTTCCATGTTTGTGAGGAACGATTGGCTGTAGAAGAGGAGGAGGCCGATTCCATAGAATTTCCTGTAGTCAGAGAATTTCTATGGAAAGTCATGGAAAACTGAGGGAATCTTTTTGCTCAGAACCTGTAGGAACTCTGTATTAACTCTTTTCAATTATGTACTTACGGTTAGAATAAGTATCCATCTACGTTCAATCTTATGCTGCCAGTGCGATTTTTCTCTCATTCCAATCCTAAGAGGATACTGTAGCAATTAGATCTTATATTATTTGCCATAATTTTGTGAAAACTTAACTTCTGAAACAAAATTTTATTTAAAGGTGATGAAAACAGTTGAATTTTGAAGAAAAATAATACCAGCGTACAGTATTCTTAAGATAGACCAGTCCAGTAACTTGAAGAACATCGTTGTAAAATACAAGGTGTAACATTAGAAATAGGGATTTAAGAAAATTAAGAATAAATGAAATGTTAATTTCTGTCATTAATGGATAGTAAGGGGAATTCTTAATTTAAGTTATTCAAAATGTTTTGAATAACAAGAAATGGTCATACAGGATCAAGGCGCTAAGTTTTCATATATAGGAGAGGGTTATATGAGGGAACCTGTTTCACAGTCAACAATGGTAAAATATATTTATACTCGCAACCAGATCTGTGTATAAGGGACCACTGTCCAACTAACAAAAGCTAGGGAACTTTTTCCTCCCTACTTGCGCATCCGTGTAGCAAGTGTATATATAGTATCGGTATCGGTTAACCGCAACTTCTTCGTTCATTGCTCGAAGGAGAGCAATATCTATCGTATTGTCTGAAATAGAACAGTAATTATTGAGTCAGTTTGTAATGTCTTGCTTGGCGTTAATATTATTTTTATTGTTTGTATAGTTATTGTTGACCTTTAATTGTTACAGGAACTTTAATTCATTTTTCTGTATTTGTATCAGAATTCGTAACATATGATTCGTTCTCTTAGAATAATATAGTTAGTGAAGCTTAATATCTGAGAACAAAACTGTCGCGTATAGTAATTGCCTACAGTTTCAGCAAGTAAAAAAAGGGCCTAACCATTCAGTTTTCTTGCCGTGTCTTTGGTTGGTAGACTTTTGACTTCCACGTAAGAATCTATGTTCATCATCTCCGTTGGTCTAGTTGCTGGCGCTTAGACCTTTGGTGCACGTCCCTGGTTCGATTCCCGGTAGGAGACCGCTCGTCTCCTTTAGCCTAAAGGGCATAACTGTGGGACATAAAACCAAAATTTCATTTATGAATCGATGTTATGTATTTCAGTGTCGGACATTAAACTTTATACTAACAAGTAAAGAAAAGACTTTCCGAAGAAACTAATATAATTTTCAGATAAGTTAAATATGGTTACATTCTTAATTGCAGATCTGGTCCGAGGATTTCCGGGACACCCTGTACTTGAAGCATACAGTACTTGTTCATATGCTAATACTGTTGATGTCCACCCATTTTTCAGGGACTTCTCTCTAGTTGGTTGAAAAACATAGTAACATAATGTAGCAAAAAATCTTAAAAGATATGTTAACCTTTAGCTGTCAGTATTCCGAATTCTTTTTTTTCTAATACTAAAATAATTTAATGAGGTAAATAAACTGGATTTTCGTCTTGGTTTTGAAAACTTTGTAACATTTGTAATAATGCATCATGGTCTCAGGTTAAAAATGCCTTTTTTTTATTGGGAATGAATGAATTTTGTTTTTACTTTTTTTTTTCCTAATAAAACTGTTTGCTTGTGAGAAACCGAGATGAAGAGAATGTATGAAGATTGCCCAAATAAAATAACTAGTAAATTGCTTTGGAGAGATTGTTACCTTATTGGTCAAATTCTATATTAAGTCAGTTGTATTTAAGTAGCTCAGTACATCAAAATACTTTGGTAATACAAAATTTAAAAAAGAAATCTTTCATATTTGTTTTCACTTAAAAACAATTGTTTGTACATATTTGTTCGTTTTAACTAGTTGTATTCTAATTAGGTTTAAGATGTCTTACTTAAATCTGGTAAACGTGGCATCACACTTAACCAGGACTGGACGTATGAGATGGAGCCAAAAGTTTTCATCCGACCAACTTCTCAAAATATAATCATATTTCAGTGATTATTTTATATGTCAACAGTAATTAACAGGATTATAGCATTTAGAAGTTAATAGGCAAAGACATGTATACATTTCTTTTGGAAGAAGAACTGGACAAATATGGCATTTTATTAGCCGATTATCTGCCAAACAACAGATGTTGGTGTAGATTACTACATAGTGGAAAAATCGAATGAACTTGAAAGTCAAGTGGCGAGGAAAGTGGTTTGTAGTCCAATGGTGTGTGACAAGAATAGCGAAAGATTTGTTTTGAAGAATTTGACCTTACCGACCAGATCTTACTCCATCTTATTTTTTAGGCGCAAAAAAGACTGAACGGACATGAAATTTGAGGGTTTCAGTGGCTACAACAGCATCAGAGCATTTTTTTTTTCAGCGGAGACAAAAGATTGTCAATGGTTGACGAAGTGTTAACTGTTTTGAGCTTCAAAGGTAAATATGTATAACTAGCGCAAGCCGCCATATGTATAACACGAACTCAAATCCATAGTTCTGCGCTCAATACTTTGGTGATATGTTGGAGAAAGAAAGAAAAGATAAAAATAAGCTTCTATTCCCCCTCTAAGGATTTGCATTTGTGAAATAGTCTAATCTAGATCCTAGAATGCAAGGAGAACATATATACGAATTTTCAAGAGTCAACACCTATTTGGTAGATGAAGCTGGAATATACTCCCCACCCCGCACCCCTAGAAGTCATATTCATACTCCACAGAACTCCAGCTTAACTGCAACCTAGGGTGCAAGGAGAAACTTTATACGAAAATCACCGTTCTACATTTAATGTGATACGTTCACCTCCGGTGTTTGGGGTCCCTGGTTCGATCCCAGTTCGCACCGTGTGGACTTCGTGGTGGACAAGCACCGTGCTCGGGTTTTCTCGGGGTTCTCCCGTTTCCTCCCACCTTCTTCATTTCACTCATTTCTCATTATCACCGTCTTTTTTAGCCTAACCGGCATGCATATGCAATTGTCAAAATCCAGTGTGTGTGTGTATATAGCGTGGCCGAAAAGTAGGTATACAGTAGCGTATTGATCAGTTCATTGCATTTTTGTCATTTCTTATTGTTATCTATTAGGTAGACTTAGTTTCTTTATTATTTGTTCTTAATGCCTTCTTTTCTTTTACCTTAAGCTCCGAACAGCCGAAGCAAACCGATAAACTAGAAATGTTATACGTGATCAATGGAGCGGTGTATACCTACTTTTGGGCCACCCTATATATAAAGATAGATAGATATTCTAGGGTGCAAAGAAAACATTTGTAAGAAAATTTCAAAGTCCTACACGTTATAATTTCGGAGATCAGGAAAAAAAAAAAAAAACTTTTAGAATAATACATATTTCATAAAACCCTCTCTTAGCTACAGTCTAAGGTGCAAATGGAGAGGGAACATTTCCACAAAATTTCAAGGTTCTGTGCATAGTAGTTTCGGAAAACTGTTGATGAGTGAATCAGAGAGTACTCAATGAATGTATTCGTATATACGTAATCTTATCATAAATATTGTCCCAATTTTTGAGGGCAGCTGTACTTCTGCCCGTATAAGCGAGCGATACTATGAAACGTGAGTCATTGCTGGATGAACTGAAGAAGTATAAAGGTGTCAGTTGTAAGTGTTAAAGATTGAATGGGACGAGTATGAAAATCGTGTGGGTGAGATGGTGTTGCACAAGGTAGTCAAGTCACCAGGGAAGCTTTTCAAAACCCTCCTGAAGCTATAAATCAGGAAAAAAAATAAAAAAACTTTTACCGCACTATCCAGCGCTTTGCTGACATGTGAGACGAACTGTGAAAGATCACTTGCAGCAAGGAAGACCACGCACAATACGAACACCAGAACTTGTGAAAGCAGTGGCGGCGCGTGTCTGATGAAATCGAGTTAGGATAGAATCAGTTACAGCACGTGAGCTGAAGATAATGAAAATGTCTGTATCTCGCTCGTTAAGCAATGACGTAAGACTCCGTGCTTACGAACAACGCAAAGGATAACTAACAAATCAACTGAAACGTCAGAGGCTCCTAAAAGCAAAGCGTTACGCAGCAAATAGTCACCGTCAAATCCTTTTCACTGATGAAAGGATTTTCAGTGTTGAGACTTTCAATGCCCAAAATGACAGGATATATGCCATATCCTCTAGAGAAGCTGGTAAAAAGGATTCTGGCTCAGTCATGATGTGGGGTACGAGGGTACAAGCAAGCTCAATTTCTATGAAAAGGGAGTCAAAACGTCACCTAAGTGTGTCAGGAGACAGTTCTTGAGACACTAGTGAAGAATCTCCTTAACACCCTCCTCCACGGACAGAGCTAAAGCTTCCAGCAGGACTCAGCCCCAGCACACAAGGCACGGACAGCTTAGCAGTGGCTGGAGGCAAATGTTCCGGACTTCATTTTCATGAGAGAGAATGGAGGCGGAAATTTCTCTCCAAAATGGACCACAGATGTTCTGCTTCATCCCGATCTTCCTCAAACCACGAACCCCTCCAGGTATGTGAACAGGTAAATCATTGTCCTTGAATATGGCGTCATTGCGTGGAAATAATCTGAACCATAGGATGCACATGATCTAAAATGGTGACAATCATGAAAAGAGACGCGACCTGTAAGTGTTGACATAAGCTGTAGGACGTGTCGCTGAAGTTCTGTCAGTTTGTACCGTAGTCACATGACAGTTCTGAGTGACCACTCGTATTAATGCCTTTCCCAAAATGTCGCCTGATCAAAACCTCGCGGTCTTAAATCTCGTGACACAGAATCGTGCTTGGCCTTAATTAAGCCTTTTCGACCAGAGCTAAATATAATTGTTTTTGTTGTGTTGGGATCCTGAACACGCCATGTGAAGTTTGTAGCTTGTTTTATTCAGTGTAGTCAACCAAGATTTCAAGTCTAAGGATTGGAGGTTGTGGCTTTATTTTATATGTTAATTTGCATTCATATTAAATCAGTCAATATTTTTACGCTTCCAACCTCTAAAGTAAACATCTTACTTCATTTTCTTCTTCTTCGTCTTATTATTATTATTATTAGTAGTAGTAGTAGTAGGGAATTGAATATTGGATAAATTTTATTGAGAGGTTTCATCCCGCGAGTTTTTCGTCTATTACGTTTTGTTTTATTGCGATCAACGTTGAAACCGGAAACGTTTGATTTCTGCAAGGATGCTATAAAATAGAGGATCTGTCCATACAACAAAATCGTGAAGCCATACGTCGCAGCTTCGTCACACCTGCTCCGAACACTCCGCACCACTAAGATCGCAATGTTTCGAGCCAACGATTATTTCGGAAATGAGAATAGCCAATCAGATGAGTCAGCTCAGACGATGGTGGAAAGGCTCAGACGATGCTCTTTTTTTTTTGGGGGGGGGGGGGTTCATTGACTTCATATGATGAAGATACGTATGGACAGATCCTCTATTTTATAACATCCTTGGATTTCTGCCGTTTCAATGTTTAGTAAATACAGATACTGATAGTGTTTTCTTGAGGTTCTGAATCGATTTAAAAAAAAAAAAAAAAAGCTTGTCGGTATGTATTAGTGTTTCTGTTCTATGGCGACCAACGTTGAAACAGGGAATGATTAAAAGATGAGATGGAACCTATTAGGACGCTCAATCGATTGCCGAAATCCGTTTCTTCATATCTCTTACCGTTTTTGCTCTGATACATGTCGACATACAGAGGACGGGCGGACATAACCGTTCTATAAGACTGCCGACACTTGTCCCCATGCTGTAATTTCAAGCTTCCTTCACACTAAAGGTCAGTCCCGTCTCGGGCCGTAAATTTTTAAATATAGAACCATATTTCTCGGGCCTAACTTTCTAAATATATCTATACACGACTCCGAAAGTGCATTACCACCTGCAATTTTCCTTTTCCTGCAATAATAGGCAACCCAAAAAGCTCGAAAGTTGTGTTGATTGAGAATTCGAAAGGCGTTGAACCAAGCAAAAAAGAGAATAAAGTAAATTGTTAAGAATGAGGGAAATGGATAACACAAAAAGTTACAAAATCATCCTACTTAAGCAGTCGAAACAAGATGAATGGTAAGAAATAGATATCAGAAGAAAGCAGTTTCTCTAAATTAAAAAAAAAAAAAAAAAAAAAAAAAAAAACTCGGAAATAAGAAAATAGGTTACATACTATAAATGTTTACTAATAAACGCCTAACCAGGCACATAGCCAGGATTTCGTAATAGGGGGTCCGTGACAAAATACTATGGTTATCACACTAGGGGATCCATCATTCTAAACTATTTTACTGGCCACACATATTGGTTCGTTTAGCCAGTATTTCGTAATGGGGATCCGTGACGAAATACTGTGGTTATCACACTAGGGGCTTGATCAATCTATTTTACTGGCAACATACCCATATGGATTTCTTAGGACAGTAAAATGAGGATATCTTAGTAAGCATTTTGATAAACTGTGAAGAAATCTGGAGTAAAAGAATATTTAAAAAGGTATTGAAAAAGATAGTCTTTCGAGGTCATTTGAACTCTGTTCTTTTTGTCTTCTTTTTCTTACCTTCGTTTAATGTCGTCAAGGAGAGCAACGAGATCTCTTTCGGTAGTAAAGACATCCTATAAAATGGATTAGTGTTGCCCTGAAATTGAAAATTTCTTTAACAAGTGTTACTGGAATCTTATGTTGCCAGGCTTTATATATTATTGGTGATTGTGGGCATTTCTTAAGTTCTACCTGAGAGTCTATCTGATCGAACCGGTTTATCCATCGTCATTTGTAGTCCATAGGATTAGCATGGAGCTAGATGGAATTCGAAATTCTCCGTTATAATAATATTCATTTTCTCCGCACAAAGCTCCTCATAAGAAAAGAGTAACCAAACGCTTTCTGTAGCTTTATATTTTAACGCTGAATCTTTCTAGTTTTTGTTTCATCCCTAATATTTTTCATTTCTGGCTCCGGACCCACCCCTTGGCTACGTGCCTGCGCCTAACACCACAGGAAACGTAAAGAGAGAGAAACAGACTAAGGGACACCATTAGATAGATTAGTAGATTTTCGGACCTCCCATGCAAGATAAACAGACGTGACCCTACTTGTAAACCCGTGTATTATTATTATTATTATTATTATTATTATTATTATTATTATTATTGAAATATCGTTTCCTTTCCCAATCTCCGATTCTGCCTAATAGCATGTCTGCATATAGCGGTCATGTGTGCAGTTTTTGTCAATGAGCGGTCTCAAAGGCCAAATGGGATGGAAATCTCCGAGAGAGAGAGAGAGAGAGAGAGAGAGGAACAAAAACATTTTCTTATGATAAATTCTAGGTCAAAGTTCGAAGCACTTGTTTTTGACATGTTTTTTCTTTCTCTCTTTTTCGGAAGAGAAAAGTTGTGGCGCCGAAGAAATCACAGTATATAAAATGCAAATTTGCAAGTGGATTTATTTACATTGCTATTTGTGATAAAGAAATTGTTGTAAGACATTATTGTAAAAATTAACTTTTGTTTCGTCACCCATCGCAAGTCTTTCGGGCCCTCTATGCCTCGCCCCCCAAGATCGGTATCGAAAATTTGGGATTGGATATATTTGCGATATCGAATGTTGATATGTGTCAATATCAATATCGAATAAATCGCACAGGACTAGATCCGAGAAATGATGCTTGAAATATACTGGAATCAATAATCAAAATTTAAATATGTTCTTGCATTCCGTATCCAAAGTTGAGGGGGAAGGAGGTGAACCTGAACAAACATTTTAAACCAAAATAATAATAATAATAATAAATAAAATAAAATAAATAAAAGTAGTTATACTTTCCCCTTAATAGAAAACTATTACTGTAATTTATCTTTTACCCCCGTTTCTGATTGTCATCAGAAATCAGCAACAGTACACATACTTTACATAGTATAGCAATATACTCTTAATTTTTCACAACTGAGCAAACCGGAAGGTGAAATTCTTGTGATAATAAAGAGGAATGTTCTACAAAGTAATCATAATTCATTGTCCGTATTTTTGTCAGTAATTTTGACACAGAACTACAAGGTTAATAAAACTAGAAATGAGAGATTTATTTCCTTTTGTCTCACACTAGAAGACGTCTGCATTTTGCTGATGTCATTTTTTAAAATATATATATATCCCCTATCCCTGGCTAATTATTGCAACCGGGTTTTCGAGGTAATCAGTATCGGAAAGTAAAGTTTGTTAAAAGAGATTTATTGTCATGTCTTCGTTACAAAACACATCTGATTAACTATATTCATGGTGAATTACTGAAGTTACACACTTCACATAGAAAAAGCGACAGCTAACACTTTGCAGCTAGGCCATCCAATATATACCTTCTTATCCCACAATCGTGTCTGATAGAGACCCCTCTCTCTTCTTTCTTCTCTCCAACTGATATTAAAATCAGCAACAACATGAGCATAATTCTAATATCAAAATATACATGTATTAGTGTCAATAAAGTGAAAGAATAAAAATGAGACGAAACGAGATTCGTAAGTTGATTTAGAGAGAAACTTAAACATATCACAATGAAAAAATGAAACCCTAGATATCTGTTAGAGGTACGGAAGTGGGACAGAGAGAAAAGGAGATAGAAGAAGAAAAAGAAAAGGGAGCACAGATAAAAATATTGGATTTAAACGTAAAGTTCCGTTTAAGAAATCCAACAGTAATATAGAAATAACTTTTAATTTTTTTGTCAGAACTATTCAAATAAATACGTAGCGGATGCTTGAAAAATTCATTAAGTCACTTTCAACATGAATACCAATCTTGGTTATCAAATTAAGTTCTCAATTTCCATTGAAACTGAAAAGTTCCGAGACACATCTAATATCATGCTAAACATTTAACGCTGATTCTGTCTTTCCGCGTGGTTCGGTTGCGAATTCGGTAGTGTTCATTAAACGTACAGATCTGAAATGCATTATAATAAACCTAGTAGGTGGCGTAGGTCATACCTTCCATTGCAGACTATTAATGCAAACTGAAGAAAAAAAATATAGAAATAGGACAGAAAGGAAAATTGAACGAGTCCTATTTTACTGCTAAATTTCTATCAGAAAGAGCCTACATTAAAGGTTGAAATTGTATCATAATGAAAAGTTACAAATGTTTAAAATGAAAAAAGTATGTTGGTTCCTTATAGACGTAGCAAATCGTGCATATTTTGCATTTCATATGTGGGTAAAACAAATTGAAGAATTAAAGGACGGAAACGAATTTTGTGTGAAATTAATATAAATAAAATCTCTCTTGAAATAACTCAAAAGGGGACCATTTTCTAGTCATTTGTCCCGAATACCCACTCTCGATTCCACCTATTGCGAATATAACGTCGTAATTCGCAATGATAGAATGAACACGCTAGAGCTGAAACGGGTCATCGCGGTGACACGGTGATTCGATTGAGACTTGGTAACCCAAAAAAGAGACTTTACTTATTTCCTTGACATAGAGTGTGTATTTGTGTGTGTGTGTGTGAGAGAGAGAGAGAGGGGGGGGGAGATGAAAGACATTATAAGGAAACGTCAAGAAAGATGGATAGAGAGAAAGAGATGAATATAGATATGAAAACTACTTATCATTACACTGTATGATTAAGACTGCACACACTGTTTATTTGGATCTCGCCTTGTAACTTCTCCAACCAACGTTGGTAGCGAATGTTTTATGAAAGGAAACAGCACCAGATGGGGATTTAAACCGAGATAATCCGTGTGGAAGTCTACACCAATACACCAACGGTTATTCTACCCGAAACATATTAAACAAAAGGTGTAGTGTTTCATTCTAAGAACAATAACATAAAATGTGGATATTACAGACCAATTAAGTGTTTCGGATTGTCCTAGTAGACCCCATAATTATTATTTGCTCTTTCCCAACCAACATTTGTAAATCGTCTCTGTCACGATACAGGTGTTTGCTTCCACATTCTTATGGATTGCTCGTTTAGTATCAGAAGTCACTGTTCGATTCTTCACGATCACTTTGTGATAAAAGGACCTTTGTCTTAACCAGGATTCGAACCTACGCTTTGAACCTATACTATTTGTGAGTCCAGGACGTTACCCCTACCTCACGCTGCGACCTGAAACTATAACTCAAATCTTACTAAGTTCAGTTCTGCTCTTTGGAACGAACCGGCTTCTTTCTGTAAGGTTATTTACACCAAAGTGCACGCCGAAATTCACTCATTCGAGGGCCTGGAGGCAAATTAGTGCCCACTAATAAACGAAATAACACAATCCAGGAAAAATTACAGAAATAATAACATGTTAGGTTCTTTTCTAAAATCCAACATTACGTTTAAATCCATTCCGTCTTATGTAGAGTCGTTTTGACGTATGATTAGCATCATACTAAAGACCTAACTACAGCAGGAAACATATGTTAGTCAAACTAATTAGTATAGTACTAAACAAGCGTCAGAACGACTTTAAATAAGGCCCAATATTTTTATCTGTGCTCCCTTTTCTTTTTCTTCTTTTATCTCCTTTTCTCTCTGTCCCACTTCCGTACCTCTAACAGATATCTAGGGTTTCAATTTTTTATTGTGATATGTTTAAGTTTCTCTCTACATCAACTTATGAATCTTGTTTCGTCTCATTATTATTCTTTCACTTTATTGATATTAATACATGTATATTTTGAAATTAAAATTATGCTCATGTTGTTGCTGATTTTGATATCAGTTGGACAGAGGAAAGGAGAAGAGAGAGGGGTCTCTATCAGACACGATTGTGGAATAAGAAGATATATATTGGATGGCCTAGCTGCAAAGTGTTAGCTGTCGCTTTTTTATGCGAAGTACAATTCACCACAAATATAGTCAATCAGAAGTGTTTTGTAACGAAGAAATTACAACATGAATTGTTAAACCTCTTTTAACAAACTGTTGATATTTGAGAGTCAACAAACTTTACTTTCCGGTACTGATGACCTTGAAACCCCGGTAGCCAGGAATAGGGGACTTAAGAAGTGACAATCTCAGCAAAATGCAGGCGTCTTTTAGTGTGAGAGACAAAAGGAATTAAATCTCTCATTTCTAGTTTTATTAACCTTGTAGTTCTGTGTCAAAATTACTGACAAAAATAAGGACAATGAATTATGATTACTTTGTAGAACATTCCTCTTTATTATCACAAGAATTTCGTCTTCCGGTTTGCTTAGTTGTGAAAAATTAAGAGTATATTCCTATACTATGTAAAGTATGTGTACTGCAGGGGCGGATTCAGGGGGGCGATCGTTCCCCCAGAAGAGGAAACTTTCTTATTTTATATATATATATAAATAAAACTCATCCCAAAGTTTGGAGCTCTTAAAAGTAGCAATATGACAAACCACCGCCCCCCCACCTAGAAGTCGGTCCTGGATCAGCCCCTGGTGTACTGTCGCTGATTTCTGATGACAATCAGAAACGGGGGTAAAAGATAAATTACAGTAATAATTTTCTATTAAGGGGAAGTATAACTACTTTTATTTATTTATTTATTTGGTTTAAAATGTTTGTTCAGGTTCACCCCCTTCCCCCACAACTTTGGATACGGAATGCAAGAACATACTTAAATTTTGATTATTGATTCCAGTATATTTCAAGCATCGTTTCTCGGATAGAGACCTGTGATATTTTCGATATTGATATTGATACATATCAACATTCGATATCGCAAATATATCAACATCGATATATCCAATCCTAAATTTTCGATATCGATTTTGGGACGCGAGGCATAGGGAACCCCTAAGATTTGCGATGGGTAACGAAACTTAATTCTTACAATAATGTCTTCCAATGACAATTTCTTTATTATCACAAATAGCAATGTAAATAAATCCACTTGCAAATTTGCAATATTATATACTGTAATTTCTTCGGCGCCACAACTTTTCTCTTCCTGAAAAAAGAAAGAAAGAAGAAAAAACATCTGTCAAAAACAAGTGCTTCGAACTTTGACCTAGAATTTATCATAAGAAAATGTTTTTGTTCCTCTCACTCAGAGATTTCCATCCCATTTGGCCTTTGAGACCGCTCATTGACAAAAACTGCACACATGACCGCTTATGCAGACATGCTATTAGGCAGAATCGGAGATTGGGAAAGGAAACGAGTTTTCAATAATAATAATAATATAACAATTGGGTTTATAAGTAGGGTCACGTCTGTTTATCTTGCATGGGAGGCCCGCATATCTACTACGCTAATGGTGCCCCTTAGTCTGTTTGTCTCTCTTTACGTTTCATCTGCTCTTAGGCGTTTATATTAAACCTTTACCTTATGTAATCTATTTTCTTATTTCCGAGTTACCATTCATCTTGTTTCGACTGCTTAAGTAAAATGATTTTGTAACTTTATGTGTCATCCATTTCCATCAATAATAAAACCGCCATTCTTAACAATTCACTTTATTCTCTTTTTTGCAGTTTGCTACACTGATATATTTGTAACAGAATTAAGGTTAGGTCCAACGCGTTTCGAAATCTCATCCAATACTACTTCCGAGCCTTTTGGGTTAGCTACTATTCCAGATGGTAATGCACTTTTGGAGTCGTGCATACAACGATACATCACTGTTCTTTCTGGAGAACTTTTAAAGCACAACTGTAAAATTAAACCGCTAAGTGCTGTAAATAAAAATATAATTTTGCATTAATTATTAAGTGGCTGGTCTGATTATTACATGAGCTCGGGCCTAAATATTTAGGACTCGGGTCGGCCTAGCCCGTGCTAAAAATTCCGACCCATGCAGACCTCTACTTCACACCGTTTCTCAGAGGTCCCTCGCAGCTATCCCCAGTAGAACAGGCAACAAGTCCAACAGTGGGAAACGGTAGGCTATACAACTATCAAAGTTTCCCTACGTTGTAATTATAAGCTTCCTGCATACAATCACTTAGAGCTCCCTTGTAACTATTCTCAGCAGAACAGGCAGTAGAACCAAGAGTGGGAAACAGTAGGCTAGTAGTCTGCCAATGTTGGCAATACGTTGGCCGCATTGCTAACCAAATTAATTACCAACGTAATGTTACTACTGTTATCACCAGGTGTAAACTGTTGGATAAACGATGGCAAATTATTTATTGGTCCATATCCACTTTAAATTACTTTGGGCAAATACATTTTTTTTTAATTTTCTATTTATAATTTACAATTTCCAACTGACCTGTAGCATACGTATGACCTACAAAGTATTTTCCTAAGGTGCAGTAGCAATGAGGCAAGAAACAAACACTTATGAAAAGCCAAACTATAGACAAGTATACCCAGTTATATATCGAAATGAAGCGTCATTATTCATATTTTATCAGGGTTGATATGTTTAAAACAAAATGTTTAAAACATGTTTAAAACGAGGGCTGTTGTTTTATTCAGTTTGTTTTAAACGTTTTAAACAAATTGTTTTAAACGTGTTTTTTTTTTCGATGCTGCTTGGACATGTTTAAAACAACTAAAATATCAGATTGAAGAAGCTATTTTAATTTTGTAACAAACAACCCATCCTCCGCAGGATTTGTGCATGGAGTATAAATTACAAGCAGTTATATTCCTATTATAACAACAATTACTGAACGAAATTCTGCATATCAGTGTGCGTATAACTAAACCAACAGAAATTCAAGTGAAGTATTTGAACATTTGTTAATTTCCAAGAACAACGGAGGTTAAACACACTATACACTATTCTAAGATCCAAATTCACAAATTCAAAACTTGGGTATTTTTTGATCACTATCATTTCCATAATAATGACAGTTCTCACGTCATAAGCTAGAAGAAATGCTCTAATAAATACAACTCATAGAAAAGAGCAGTGACTAGCCTACAAGGAGCAAATGACATTTTAACTAAACAGTTTTCAAGATACATCTCTATCTGCAACATGGGTAGCTAATAATGATTAGTGTCTACGGCATAACAACACTATTAACTCTAGACACCCGCCAGTAACAAAATGGTAGACTCTCACGTTCGGGGCTCTGGTGACCCCCCTAATTAACACAGAGTCATGAGTTATACACCATTGGAAAGCTTATAGACCACAAATTCCAACGAGGTAACATTCGTGAAATACCTGCCGTATTCATAGAAAAAGAACAGACATAAAAAATCATTAAAAATATGAAAATGTTGACTGCGGGGCCCTGGCAACCCTTGCAGTCACCTTACGCTGACAAAATGATGCTAATGTGTAGGCCACATACTTCTGACAATAATATAAGAAATGGTAGCCATTGCTGCCATTGCGTGATGAATTCGTTTTATGTAGGAAATATTAAAAAAAATGCGCAGATAAACATTCATTGAATTAGACATTCTCTCCCCTCCCCCACTATAGTACCACGTCCATATGCAAATCATTTTTGCTGCACACATCATGTATACTAACAAGGATTATGCTTCTAGACCACTTCAGTGAAATATATCTTGTGTTATATGAGACCGTTCCGAAAATAAATGCAAATTAACCAAATTTGACCCCCTCTTCCCCTATAAACAACAAGTACACATACAGGTTACTATCATGTAGGGGACTACTTCATTGCTTCACATACCAATTTTTATGGATGTACCACAAAGGGGGGAGGTATACCCACCAAAACCTGATGAAAAAAATTGATGAAAAAAAAAACTTCATCCTTCCCTTTCTCGGCCGTACATACGTACCCCCTATATACATAGGGAGTATGCAACTGACGGAAACCTTTATCCCTCAAAAATACTTTGGTACCAAATCATCTTTCTAGCTTAATTAAGGTCTGAGCTATTGATTGTTGTAAAAATAAATGTAATTTACGTCAAAAAAACTGAAACTCCAAAAATTGTCTAACTTTGCCCCCTCCCTGCTCCCCCATATAAGCAAGAAGTACAAATACACGATATTATCATGTAGTGGCCTACTTCATTGCCTCACGACCAATTTTTGTGAATCTATTCCCCAAGAGGGGGAATGGCTCCCAAAAAACTATTGAAAAAAACACGATATTTACCCTCCTCCCACATACATAAAATGTACACCAGCAAAGCTGCATCTTTTAGGAATAAATTGGTACCAAAACCATCTTCCAGCCTTAATTTGGGGTTTAAGACTGAGCCATTGAGGTTTAAAGCCCTGACACAGCAGTTGCGTCAATGGGCGTTTAAAGATTAAGAATGCAGACGACCAGTAGAACACGATATTTACCCTCCGTAACACAAAAAACTAACTCTATGGCCTATGGAACCCGGAAGTTCAATGCCGCGTTCACAAAAGCTCTCCACTGACTTCTATCCTTAGACAACTGGATCCAGTTTCTACTTTGTATTCCTATTTCTATATATATAGATATAGCCCTATATATAAACTAACTAACTCTATGGCCTATGGAACCCGGAAGTTCAATGCCGCGTTCACAAAAGCTCTCCACTGACTTCTATCCTTAGACAACTGGATCCAGTTTCTACTTTGTATTCCTATTTCTATATATATAGATATAGCCCTATATATAAACTAACTAACTCTATGGCCTATGGAACCCGGAAGTTCAATGCCGCGTTCACAAAAGCTCTCCACTGACTTCTATCCTTAGACAACTGGATCCAGTTTCTACTTTGTATTCCTATTTCTATATATATAGATATAGCCCTATATATAAACTAACTAACTCTATGGCCTATGGAACCCGGAAGTTCAATGCCGCGTTCACAAAAGCTCTCCACTGACTTCTATCCTTAGACAACTGGATCCAGTTTCTACTTTGTATTCCTATTTCTATATATATAGATATAGCCCTATATATAAACTAACTAACTCTATGGCCTATGGAACCCGGAAGTTCAATGCCGCGTTCACAAAAGCTCTCCACTGACTTCTATCCTTAGACAACTGGATCCAGTTTCTACTTTGTATTCCTATTTCTATATATATAGATATAGCCCTATATATAAACTAACTAACTCTATGGCCTATGGAACCCGGAAGTTCAATGCCGCGTTCACAAAAGCTCTCCACTGACTTCTATCCTTAGACAACTGGATCCAGTTTCTACTTTGTATTCCTATTTCTATATATATAGATATAGCCCTATATATAAACTAACTAACTCTATGGCCTATGGAACCCGGAAGTTCAATGCCGCGTTCACAAAAGCTCTCCACTGACTTCTATCCTTAGACAACTGGATCCAGTTTCTACTTTGTATTCCTATTTCTATATATATAGATATAGCCCTATATATAAACTAACTAACTCTATGGCCTATGGAACCCGGAAGTTCAATGCCGCGTTCACAAAAGCTCTCCACTGACTTCTATCCTTAGACAACTGGATCCAGTTTCTACTTTGTATTCCTATTTCTATATATATAGATATAGCCCTATATATAAACTAACTAACTCTATGGCCTATGGAACCCGGAAGTTCAATGCCGCGTTCACAAAAGCTCTCCACTGACTTCTATCCTTAGACAACTGGATCCAGTTTCTACTTTGTATTCCTATTTCTATATATATAGATATAGCCCTATATATAAACTAACTAACTCTATGGCCTATGGAACCCGGAAGTTCAATGCCGCGTTCACAAAAGCTCTCCACTGACTTCTATCCTTAGACAACTGGATCCAGTTTCTACTTTGTATTCCTATTTCTATATATATAGATATAGCCCTATATATAAACTAACTAACTCTATGGCCTATGGAACCCGGAAGTTCAATGCCGCGTTCACAAAAGCTCTCCACTGACTTCTATCCTTAGACAACTGGATCCAGTTTCTACTTTGTATTCCTATTTCTATATATATAGATATAGCCCTATATATAAACTAACTAACTCTATGGCCTATGGAACCCGGAAGTTCAATGCCGCGTTCACAAAAGCTCTCCACTGACTTCTATCCTTAGACAACTGGATCCAGTTTCTACTTTGTATTCCTATTTCTATATATATAGATATAGCCCTATATATAAACTAACTAACTCTATGGCCTATGGAACCCGGAAGTTCAATGCCGCGTTCACAAAAGCTCTCCACTGACTTCTATCCTTAGACAACTGGATCCAGTTTCTACTTTGTATTCCTATTTCTATATATATAGATATAGCCCTATATATAAACTAACTAACTCTATGGCCTATGGAACCCGGAAGTTCAATGCCGCGTTCACAAAAGCTCTCCACTGACTTCTATCCTTAGACAACTGGATCCAGTTTCTACTTTGTATTCCTATTTCTATATATATAGATATAGCCCTATATATAAACTAACTAACTCTATGGCCTATGGAACCCGGAAGTTCAATGCCGCGTTCACAAAAGCTCTCCACTGACTTCTATCCTTAGACAACTGGATCCAGTTTCTACTTTGTATTCCTATTTCTATATATATAGATATAGCCCTATATATAAACTAACTAACTCTATGGCCTATGGAACCCGGAAGTTCAATGCCGCGTTCACAAAAGCTCTCCACTGACTTCTATCCTTAGACAACTGGATCCAGTTTCTACTTTGTATTCCTATTTCTATATATATAGATATAGCCCTATATATAAACTAACTAACTCTATGGCCTATGGAACCCGGAAGTTCAATGCCGCGTTCACAAAAGCTCTCCACTGACTTCTATCCTTAGACAACTGGATCCAGTTTCTACTTTGTATTCCTATTTCTATATATATAGATATAGCCCTATATATAAACTAACTAACTCTATGGCCTATGGAACCCGGAAGTTCAATGCCGCGTTCACAAAAGCTCTCCACTGACTTCTATCCTTAGACAACTGGATCCAGTTTCTACTTTGTATTCCTATTTCTATATATATAGATATAGCCCTATATATAAACTAACTAACTCTATGGCCTATGGAACCCGGAAGTTCAATGCCGCGTTCACAAAAGCTCTCCACTGACTTCTATCCTTAGACAACTGGATCCAGTTTCTACTTTGTATTCCTATTTCTATATATATAGATATAGCCCTATATATAAACTAACTAACTCTATGGCCTATGGAACCCGGAAGTTCAATGCCGCGTTCACAAAAGCTCTCCACTGACTTCTATCCTTAGACAACTGGATCCAGTTTCTACTTTGTATTCCTATTTCTATATATATAGATATAGCCCTATATATAAACTAACTAACTCTATGGCCTATGGAACCCGGAAGTTCAATGCCGCGTTCACAAAAGCTCTCCACTGACTTCTATCCTTAGACAACTGGATCCAGTTTCTACTTTGTATTCCTATTTCTATATATATAGATATAGCCCTATATATAAACTAACTAACTCTATGGCCTATGGAACCCGGAAGTTCAATGCCGCGTTCACAAAAGCTCTCCACTGACTTCTATCCTTAGCTAACTGCATCCAGTTTCTACTTTGTATTCCTATCTCTGTCAGATCCATCTTAATATTGTCCTCCCAACAGCGTCTGGGTCTTCCTAATGGGCATTTTCCAATTGGTCTTCCAGTCAAGACTTTGAAAGCGTTTCTACTTTCTTCCATTCTAGCTACATCACCCGCCCACCTAAGCCTCCTAGACTTGACGACCCTAACAATGTTGGGTAAACCGTATAAATTATGTAGTTCCTCGTTATGAAGTTTCCGCCATTCCCCATTCCCGTTCCTCTTGGGTCCGAATATTCGTCTCAGGATCTTGTTCTCAAATACTTTCAGTCTATGTTCTTCCCTCAGAGTAAGCGACCATGTTTCGCAACCATACAGAACAACAGGCATGATTATCGTTTTTTGTATATTTTAAGCTTCAGATTTCTCAGAATTCGCAACAACAAGAGATTTTGAACCGAATAGTAACACGAATTCCCTGCTTTTAGTCGACATTTAATTTCTTCGTGAATATGATTTTCGTTTGTTAATATTGATCCTAGATATTTGAAACTATCCACTTTATCAAAAGTATTATTTAATATTTTAACGCATCCATAAATTGCTATATTACGGTCCCGACGTACTTCCATGTATTTAGTTTTCTCTGCATTTACTTCTAAAGCCATGTCCCTGCGAGCGTTTAATAAGATATCTGCATTTCTTTCTATTGTTGTAACACAATGAAACTAAACTAAAAGCATACATACACTGTGAAGGGAGATCGGAAAAATCCCGATTTCTTTCTCCGGAATTGAACATTTGGGCGGATCGAGATTAGGGAAGTCCCCGAAATTTGATCTAGCGGTTAAATATAGATGGCAAGCAATACCTAAGGTCCGTTACACAGTCACGCGGAGTTCCGCGTGGCAAGATTGTTCTATTGGTTCTTATGGGTGCATATATAGCAGAGCCCTGCAAACCCAGGCCCGAAGACGGCCCGGCCCGACCCGAATGGATCTGAATTCTGTGCCCGGCTCGACCCGGCCCGGCCCGAATCTCGAGCCGGGCTCTAACCGGGCCGGGCACAAATCGGGCCGAGCCGGGCCGGCCCGAACACTGTGAAAGACGGATCGGAAACTAATGTTGGCAGGCTGTGTTAATCGTAATGTGTTTGGCATGGGCGGCGATTAGGGGGGGCAAAGGGGGGCAGTTGCCCCCGCACTTTTTTTAAGTAACCAATTAATGTATATAGTTTCATTTGGAAATGTAACTATTTTGTATGTGTTACTGATTAATAGGAAAAAATGCTGCCATATAATATTTGCTGTTGCGTGAATACGTATTGGTTGTCTTCCCGTGGAGTAAAGAAAGCTACAGTAATTGCGTTTTAATCGCCACAGAAAATAACCCCAAAAAATGACCTATTGGAGCACAATTTCAGCATACTTTCATTTCTTCTTACAAGGGCTCGATATGTTAGTGAGCCGCTTTGAAGCTAATCGAAAGAACATTATGCAAAAAAGTAGGGCCTATTTCACAAGTTATTCTTTAATTGCACAAAAATTGACAGTTCCTAAAATGTCTTTTCTTCTTTCTAAAGTAAGGAATATCGATTAAAAAGAGCGTGATAAGAAACAACTTCTACCTTTTCCATTGTTTTGTAGGTAATATACGAGTGAAGTGTTGTGTTTAAGGATGTACGAGTGTATATACAATAAAATTTAGTAAATTGAACATAATTCTAGGTTTTAAGTTTATTTTGTATAACTGAAGTGTGGATTGTAAGTATTGTTGTGTTTTGATGTGTTCCAAGAAAGTGAAATCTGCACCTAATGGCAACGAACATATTTCAAGAAGTTGCAAAAGCAAATATTTCTTTAAATGTCGTAGCATATGCTTGTAGTATTTACTGTCTTTCATTTTCTAAGAGTAATAACATACATTTAATAGCATGTGTGGAATTAAATATTAAGTTTTTCATTAATCCTCAGTTTCAATATAACTTTTGCAAAACAAGCATCATTATTCATTACTATGATTAATATTATCCTTTCTATTTATTTGTTTTGCAAATTTATTAAATAATCTGATCACACAATTTTCCAGACAGAATTTTAAGATGTTCATGAGCAAGGAATCAAATCTCTTCTTACACTTTCATTGTTTAAGAGTACAAAGGGCTAGTATCTACTTGCGTTGTTCTTCTCAATTTACTTAATAAACTATTATATACGATATACGGTATTTTAACTGAAAATATAGTATCCTATTAGTAACCTTTCGTCAAACAAAATGTTAGAAACAACCAGGAAAACTAACATTTATATACAAATATTCAGATCATGTCTTGCCCCCTCACTTTTAACGTCCAACCGCCGCCACTGGTGTTTGGGAAATTAACTCTTTATTCAAGACTGTAAAGTACTGTACTTCTACTACTCTTATTACTACTACTACTGCTATTATTATTATTATTATTATTATTATTATTATTATTATTATTATTATTATTATTATTATTATTATTATTATTATTATTATTACTTCTACTACTACAACTGCTACGAGCGTCAGAGTTGACATGTCTGGTGGTACATACTTTACAATCTAAGTACAGAAAAAATCGAAGAAATACTAGTTATTATGGCCAGTCTGCGTAGTCTGGCCAGTAGAATGCATTCACATCTGGTGCTAGAGGTCGTCGGATCGATCCCTCCTCGTGTTATGTGAGCTTTGTTGTGGACAAAAATCGTGAGCGTGGGAGTTTTTGGATTAGCCCGTTTTCGTCCACTGTCTTCATTCCACCAATTCATCCATCATCATTCATACGTCTTGAGCCGTAATTGCCTAAAGAACATATGAGAAAGTCAAGTCCATGACCTACTAATTAGAATTTGTTCCGCTACATTAGACCACGGAGGCCGAAACCATGAACTGGCGTGTTCATAAGATTAGCGCAATTTGTAGTAATGTTCAATTAGCACGGCAGATTCCAAATCATATTACATGTTCCTGTATTCTTTATAATTCGATGCTACAATAATAATAACAAAAAACAATGATCAAATAAATCACCCAGACCCCAGGATCGATGAAGTGTTCCTGGAACGGTGCGTAACAAGTAAATAACAGAGCTATATGACGGAATGCGAGGCAGTAAATCAAAACAAAATCCACACATATCATTGTTGATCAAAAAATACCTCAAAAGTCCCCTGAATGAAAAATGTATAGATATCAGCTATCAAAAATGCCTCTTAACATCACATATAATAGAAGGGATAGTTGATATTAAGAAAATGAAAATATAAGGTTTCCTAAGAAACCAATAGTACAAAATGAACATCGCTTTACTGTATGTCCTTGTACGCATCGAATAGCACGGAAACAGATTCAACAGTTTCAGGCTTTAGAGCATTTCTCCGTTCCTGAGTACTAAAATCTCTTTCAGTAGACGCACTAGAAGCAGGGATGACGAGATACTGACGCGTTAATTTACACAATTTTGGTAATGTTTGTTCTTGTTGCTTCCACCATTGCAGTATATCTAGTTCTCTTACACATGATGACATGTTGAGGTAGATGTCTACTTCATCATCAAATTCACCAGAGACTGAATGTCTATCTTCCCAATCCATTAGTTTATTCTTCTTGGTAGACGGTTCCAAGTTATGCCAACTAGCCTAAAGGAGACGATGGTGAGAAATAAATGAAATAGTGGAGTAAATAAAGTGGAAGGAAACAGGAGAACGCCGCGAACCCCCCACACGGTGTTTGTCCACCACAAAGTTCACTTGGCGAGAGCTCGGATCAAACCAGGGACCCCATACACCAGAGGTGAACGCTCAACCGCTGAGCCACCGTTCCAGGAACACCTAATCGACCCTGGCGATTTGGTGATTTATTTGATCATTATATTTTGTTATATTTGTAGCATCATACTATAAACAATACATGAACATGTAACACCATTCGATATTTGCCTTGCTAATTGAACATTACTACAAATTGCACTGATCTTATGAGCACGCCAGTTTATGGTTTTGCCCTCCGTGGTCCAATGGTAGCGTACCAAATTCTACTTACTAGATCAAGTACTTGACTTTACCATACGTTCTTTAGGTAACTACGGCTCAGGCTGAATGGATGATGATGGGATGAATTGGTGGAAAGAAAACAGTGGGAGGAAGCGGGACCACCCCAGAAACTCCCATGCACACGATGTTTGTCCACAACAAAGCTCACATAGCATGAGCAGGGATTGATCCGACGACCTCTAGCACCAGATGTGAGTGTTTTTTCTATTGAGCCACTATTCTTCCTCGTAGATCAAGCATCGGTTCACATTCTACGCAGACCGGCCATAATAACTAGCATTTCTCAATTTTTATTCTGTACTTAGAAGGTAAATTCGGTACCATCAGACATGTCAACTCTGACGCGAAGTCGTAGCACTTGTAGTAGTATTAGCAGTGGTCGTAGTAGTAATAGTAGAAGTAGTAATAGTAGTAGTAGAAGTAGTAATAGTAATAGTATTACCAGTACATCGCAGTCTTGAATAAAGAGTCAGTTTCCCAAACACATTACGATTAACATAGGCTGACAGTAAGACCGTACAAACACGGCAAAAATAGAGGTAGTGGAGGACATTAAAAAAACAAATAGGCTGACAACATTAGTTTCCGAACCGTCTTTCAGACTATCGGCCCGATTCGGCCCGAAATGTGCCCGGCCCGGTTAGGGCCCGGTCCAGTTTGATATTACTTGAAACGGGTCGGGCCGGGCCGAATCGGGCGCGCCCGGCCCGTGCAGGGCTCTGATATATAGTCACGCGGAGGCCTCCGCGTGGTCCTATCCACGCTCCGCGAGGCGGATAGGGCCATTGAGCAAATGGATGCTTACATAGTCAAGCGGAACTCCGCGCGCGGAGCAGCCACTTCTCTTTAAAATCTAAAAAGAAACATGCATGGTAGCAAAAGCAAAATGAAAATTGATCCAGATTTCTTTTCTTATTTTTGATAGTGAGTTGCTGAATAATATTTTATACTGTTCTATAATACTATTTTCATATTTTTTTAGTGTTATTTTTAATTTAGCTATAATGTCTTCGTTTAATTGGAACTTCCAATTAATGTCTTTGCTTAACTGGAACTGTACGTGTGGTGCATCTACTGCACCACTGTTAACAGTACGTGACTATTGTAATTTTTCGACTTTCTTTCAACAAATTTCAAATTTCAGTTTCAGTTTCAATTATCACGGAGGTTAAATTAACACCATGTTAATGGGATCCCTCTTATGAGGAACACAAAAAGCGTGACATTCGTGAACAGGCATGGAACGAGATATGTAAAAGATTTTTTTTTTTTTTGTAAAAATGAAGGTATGGACAATGAAAAAAGATAAATTGAGGCAAATAATTTATCTCTATTATTAAATAGTAGATTGGATGGAAAGTGATTGGATGTGAAGTTCTAACCAAATGAACAAACATTCGTTATTTTCATTTGTTAAAAAACAGTATCTGTTAAGTTTTTTATCACTGTTTTTTGAAAAATAGTTTCTTTTCTTTAAAGAAAAGTGCTGTATTTTAAGAGCGTGCATATGGATCCTATTTAAACTACATTTTTATAATTTCGATGGAATTTTTTCAATTAGGTCATCGAACGACTGAATTGACGTACGGAAATTATTGAAATAATACTTCTCGTCTTCTCGCAAATCCATATACACAGACACAAAAGCTCCGTTCAGACTTCTTTGAGAAACTAAGGGATGAATCTTGAGACATTTATTTTTCTGTATTCTTCGTTTCCTCTTCTTACAGAAATATTAAGATGCCACTATTGTCGTTTCGAACTTTTCATGTTGACTCGCAACACTGACTGAGAAGAATCCTGTATATAATCACGTAAGCACACACGCGTAGTGCGGAGGGCGGAAGACGGAGCGCGAAGCTCTGCTTGACTGTGTAACGGGCCTAAGAGTGTAAAAATGTAATATATATGCCTATTTAGATTATTGTTTTAAACAAAATAAACATTTTAAACGTTTTTTGTTTAAAACAAAGTACTTTGTTTTAAACGTTAAAAACGTTTTAAACAAAAAATAATGTTTTAAACAAAAAACGCTGTTTTTGATTTAAAAAAAAAACATTTTTTTCAACCCTGTATTTTATTAAATATGCACTTCCGGAAATGAAATCACGAAATTAATGCAATATATCAAAACGTTGTGTGCTCTCTGCTGGTCTAGTGGCTAGCGCGTGTGTCTTTGGTGTGAAAAGTAAAAAGTTAATTTCGCAATCATTCAGTTTCATTAATTAGTGCATAAACATGGACGTTGAACTAATAATATTTCATTTTTCTGAAAGTTCTAAGTAAATATCCTGCAACGCTGCTCCACCCAGCATTACAGCGAATTATGGTGGGTTGCCTATCATCTGCAATGTGTGCGCAGAAATGAACAAGCTGTAGGGACAAAGGCCTTAAGAATTTAGTTTTGATTTACTGTACATAGAAATGAAATGAAATGAAATCTTTGAGTTTTACGTCCCACGGTTATGCCGGTTTAGGCTAAAGGAGACGGTGATTATGAGAAATGAATGAAACGGTGGAATGAAGAAAGTGGGAGGAAACGGGAGAACCCCGAGAAAACCCACGCACACGGTGTTTGTCCACCACAAAGTTTACTTGGCGGGGGCAGGGATCGAACACGGGACCCCAAGCACCAGAGGTGAACGCTCTACCACTGAGCCACCGCAGCCCCCTTACTGTACATAGAAATATTAGGCCTTATGTAGAGTCATTTTAATGTATGGTTAGTACCATACTAAGGGTTTGACTAACACATGGTTATCAGAAGTATATTCAGAATCTCTGATTAGCACGCAACAATTGACTAAGTTAATCACACCCGATTAATTAATTTAGAGCATAGGATACCCTGCTTTAGCCACAATAAACGTACATTATGAGAACATAAAAGCAAGTAATTACCTGACTTACTTTATTTTTCACATCACCGGGTGAGTTAACTATGAAGCAGCTATTGAGCTGAGTCCCCTACAATAGCAGAACTGTTTCTTAAAGTAAACAGTGAGATATGAATAGAAAATTTCGTTTTCTGAGGGATACAATCAACTGATCGTCCGTATAATTACAACATAAACCTTCTATTGTCGCTTGTATTAATTGACTTTACTTATTCCCCCGTCAATATATCCCTCAGAAATGGATACGCTAATTATAATTCGTACATTAATAACTATTTATAAATTGTTTTGATGTCAAACCAGAAACAAAACATTTTGAAATTCGTATTTCATATACATGTATTTTCATTTTTATAGACGCATGCGCACGTCTAGATTTCCGTAATTCACACATTTATTTTCCTCATTCGAGGTATTGGGGTTATATTAGTTAATCAGACTCAAATCAACTTACTAGCTGAACTCCAAGCAGACTCATAGGCCGTGTCCAAAAGTACATAGTGCACACTTCGAGGATGCACACTCGAAGTCTACAAATGGAGTGCATACTAAATAGTGTACTCTTCGTCAAATTAGCTTTGGATCAGCACTTGATTCCAACGCCTCATAGTGGTGGAACATGGAATATTGATAACAAAAGAAGGGAGAATTTCGCGTACTAGAAAAAATAAGCATTTTTTTTTAGATGAATGATTTTCCAGTTATATTAAATATAAATATATCGTTCAGATTGACAAAATGGGGTAACCGTACCTGCAAACATTTGTCATTTCGGATCTTTCAAGCGCAGATTAACAAGAACGGAGCGTAAATTCAATATATATATATATATATATATATATATATATATATATATATATATATATATATATATATATATATATATATATATATATATATATGTGTGTGTGTGTGTGTGTGTGTGTGTGTATGTGTGGTGTGTGTGTTGTCTTATGTGCACAATAAACTCGTAACAGCATAGAAACCACTAAACTATTGGCGATGCTCTATTTCTTAATTCCCGGAAGAACAGTAGGACTGGTGGTTAGGGCGCTGACAACACGAAGTAGCTTAGGAATTTTATTGCAAGCGAATTTAGGCAATTTGCAAGAGCGTTAGGACACCGAAAGTACTGAGGGAAGCGCTATTTATAACAATGTGGCTCAAAACCACTTTGGGAGAGAGTTCATATTGGGTATAAATGCTTCTTGTACGGAATATGACACATAGTTGTCGTAGTTCTAGTGTATTGCTCCAGTTACAGGTATACTGATTGGACTATTTCTACCATACTGCGCTAGTAATGAAGTTCCTTAGATGTTACTCTCAGATGTTATGAAAATTAAGAAAGTTTTATAAAAAAATACAGTATGTCTTATGTAATCGCTCTCATTGTTCAACTATACGGAAGTAATTATTTGTTCATAATCGTTTCATAGTGGGTACAGTAATGGGGTGATATGAATTAAGAGGAAGGCTAGTCTTTACTTTGGCCATTTCATTCAATGAGTCGTTCAATGAACCGATTCGTAACGAAGACAGAAAATAACGTGCTCTCCGGGGCTCTAATTCACCTTCACTCGCTAACGCTCGCTCGGCAATACTATGTGAATTTTATATTAAACTTTGGTACAGAAAGGAACCAACCTAGCTACTAACCTATATGTTTGGGCTAACAGGCAAGTTCTCAAAACCGGTACCGGAAGATGAAATCACTGAATCGAAGAATCGAAAAAATGAATGAAATGGCCAAAGTAAAAACTTACCAAGAGGAATTTGTGAAATCTTTGATAAATGTGTGGAAAGACATTTTTGATATGTATTTCACTTTTGGGCAGCTGTCAAAAATGCAAAATGTACGATAATTGTCATGTCTCTCACAAGTGCAAGGAAATATGGTAGATTTGAATAGGATTTGTTTAGAATCAAAACTAGAAAATTAGGCCTATCTACCTACGAATTCACATTTGCAGCTGCAGCTGTAACTGTAGCTATAGAGAAATGAATAATGTAGGTTATCATTATTCTGTACTAGAGCTTAATATTTTAATTCATATGGAATTAATATTTTTCGTCCTACGTGCAACTAGCTATATTACCGATAGTCTGATTATCTCAAATAAGCTACATAAACCATGTAATATTTGAACACAAATGTCTTTATAGCATTATTAAAGAAACTATTTGATTGTTTTCCCTTTGCATGCTGAGAACAACGTAAATAGGTTTGTTATTTGTGTAACATTTTTATATTTCACTTGTAATATCACTAAATTGTATATTTATCAAGCAAATTATTATTAGATGAGCTTACAAATAAATTCACCTCAACAAAAATATTAAAAATATGTCTTTTAAAATTTTAATAGGTTATTTTATTAGATATCGCCATGTTAAGCACACAAGTATACTAACATAGTGTACATCCTCGCACACTACGCACTATGCACTCGCAGACTTGTGAACTTGGACCTTTTGACGCACACTAGGTGACGTCAGTTCCGGAAATAAACGAACTTCAAATGTGCACTTGTATCTTTTGGACACGGCCTGAGTACCAAACCCTCCTTAATACAGAGCTAATTTGAGACTAACTCATCACGTGACTAATGCTTGATCAACGAATTCTCTTTGAATACTGCCCATTATGTTTTCTTTTTTTTAACCCTTCCTCAACACACACACACACACAAAAAAATAGAATGAGCGCCTTTAAATGTAATTCTAATCTTTTTAATATGTGGAATTTTTAAAAATCAAGAAATATTTTTGTCTCTGAATCACGAAATCACTGCCGGAAACTGATCGAGAAACTCACGTTTGGATAGAGGGCACTATTACGTTACCTACCAATATGGGCTCTCTGTCTCGTATTAGCATGTGAGAAATAGAATTAATATTTTAATCACAATACATTCTAATATAACAAATACAATAATTGAAGACCTGTTACCGGGTATCTTAATTTTATTTGGAGCGGGTTGCTCAAACGGGGAAAAGGGAAAATTTTCAGGGAATTTATAAAAAATCCTCCACAATTCACTGAAGATTCATGATATCCGACTATCATTTACGTATAAAAATGTGTTTCATACTACAAACCAGCGGCGGTTTCTCTTAATGTTTGCATGTTTGTACAAACCTCCTTCCAATATTTTCAATTTTTATTTGTGCTAAATCACTTTTCGTTTTATTGTCAACATAATCTTTCCTTAAAGAAGTGCGTTTCAAATGGGGTTGGCTAATAGCTTTCTGCTTGCGAGTTTGACAAGCTCCCCAGCTTGGCTACTGCGGGGGTTGCGAGGTGCAAGGATTCTTATAGTGCCTCATAAGGATCTACTATGTTTGCAGATCGTTTGCAAGCAATTCTACCAACAAACACAATTTTTCCAAAACGAAACGCTTTGGAACGGGAAATTCTCCACCATCCCTCCCCCTGCAATATTGGTTGACACGGTTCTCGCCTGAAGGGGAATAGTCCGCTCCTCCAAGTCGCATAGAGGAAAAAGAAAAGAAAAAGAAAAACTTGTGCCTTGCCTAAATGCGAGATTGCCAAGTGCTCATAACTATTGGTTCTGTCAACCAAGTAAGATAAAGGCAGCTATGAAGACAGTAAAGGCGACCCCGTGAAGAGTGAAGACAGATTGAGGGTGTCAATATTTAATACACTTGTATCTGAATGAGTAGAAATTTGGCAGCATAGACAGAATATTTTCCTTTTTGGAGAGCAAAAAAGAGCGTTAATTGGAGGAGGGGATGAGATTTTAAAGCGGACTGCAAGCCCTCAACTAACCAATGTCCTCGCAGAAACAATGTAGAACATACGGAACGAAACCCTTGTCCTTCTTTACTTCCCCCTTCCGCCTAGTAGCACCCACGCCTTTGGCTGCTTAAATAAGGGCTAACACCCCTCTTACTAAAAGGTCTTTGAGGGGGAGTATTTCGATGGTTTCTTTTAAAGCAAAATAAATCACACTGGAAAAAATCTTTTATTTAGAGTCGGACGGGAGTATGTTCACGAAGCTGCTAGTGAGATCGAATTGTCGAATCTGTTCGTAGTGTTGTGTATTTGTGTATGTGTGTGTGCGTGCGTGTACCGGTCTTTGTTGTTCATTGGAACATGATTGCTGTGATTGCATAATTATGTCTGTCCCTTATATACGTGAAGTGACAATGAATTCTGTAACGTCTCTGTTAAATGAGCCGTTTTCAAAAAGAAGTTTAGAAGCAAAGCTACTTGTGAAAAACATCGGAAGGCCGATTCCGACTCTCAATATAACACAAGTAATAAGAAGTGCGAAACGAACATTTACAAGAAAGTTTAATCCAAATTTGTACGAACAGCATAAGTGGTTATGTGGATGTGAAATTAAAAATGCTTTGTTTTGTTTTCCGTGTTTGTTGTTCGGGGCAGGGGAAGATGCGTGGAGTAAAAAAGGTGTTGTGGATATCCAGCATCTGCACGACAAAATAATAATTAAAAAAAAAAAAAAAACATGAAAATTCGTCAGCCCATATAAAACACGTTCTTAATCTAACTGTGTTGGGAAATGTGAATATTGCTGCTCAACTGGATGCTGGTTATAGGCTGTCCATTCAGAACCACAATCAAAAAGTGACGCAAAACAGGTACGTGCTCAATATAATTATCAATTGCGTTCGGTTTTGTGGCACCTTCGAAATGGCTTTAAGAGGGCATGATGAAACAGACTCTTCTTCAAATCCAGGAGTATTTCGTGGATTAATTAATTTTAGTGCTGAACTTGACAGCGCTCTCAAAAGTAATTTAGAAAGCGCAACAGTTTTTAAGGGTACCTCAAAAATTATACAAAATGAGCTTCTCCACTGCATGCTTGAAGTATGCCATGAAGAAATCGCTCACGAAATAAGAGAGGCGGAATTTTTATCTGTCATAGCAGATGAAACAAGTGGCGTAGCTAACGTATTTCAAATGGTGATTGTCTACAGGTACATTGTCAATGGCAAACCAGTGGAACGATTTTGGAACTTCGTCACTCCCTCTAAACACGACGCTCGAACTTTGGCTTCTTGTATTATTGAAGAAGTTGGTCTCCACGTGGTAAATAATAAAGAGAAGTTGATATCACAAACATATGACGGTGCTGCAGTAATGAGTGGTTCTTCTGGTGGTGTACAGGCTATTGTGAAAAAAGATTATCCAAGTGCTGCTTACCTTCACTGTCATGCTCATCAACTCAATTTGATTATGTTAAATGCAGCGTCGACTAATAGAAACGTCAAGATTTTCTTTGCAAATCTACAGGGTATTTGTACTTTCTTTTCAAATTCTCCACAGCGGACATCTATATTGGACGACATAGTAAGAAAGCGGTTGCCACGATCTGTTCCAACAAGATGGAATTTTAATTTGCGGAGTGTGAACACTGTTTATGAATATAGAGAAGAGCTGATTAGGTGCTTCGAAACAATCCAAAATACAGACTTGAATAATAGTACCACCGACCAAGCATCCCGTCATATTGAAACTTTACAAAGGGAAAGTTTCAACTTTTGGCTGTCATTTTTTCATTCTATAATGCCTCACGTCGACATCTTATACAATCAATTGCAGAAACGAGACATTGATGCTGTTTCCGTCAGAGAGATTCTTCAGTCTTTTGAGCGAAAGATATTGGAAGTCCGAGAGAATATTGGTGACGTTGAAAGTGAACCACCTGAGAAAAGGAGAAAATACATTTCCGCGTGGAAAAGAGAAGCGAAAGAGGTGTGTGATGTTATTGTTTGCCAGGCCAAAAACAGATTTAGCTTCAGTGGACACCTTACTGCAGCCTCTCTGGTTACCCCCAACAACTTTTTGAAGTACAACACACATTTCCCTGACGAACAGTTGCAAGCGACATGTGACGCGTATCCTTGCTTAGATCTGAAAAAACTTCGAACGGAACTTGGTGTAATTTACGGTACGGAAGAGTTCAGAGCAATGTCTGGTGCTCTCTGTTTATTAGATTTCATTTGCGAAAATAATTTGTCATCAACGTTTAGTGAATGTGAAAAACTTCTAAAAATTATCGTTACAATTCCAATGACAACATCAGAAGCAGAACGTTGCTTTAGCACATTGAAACGTGTGAAAACATTTCTGAGAAATTCGATGTCTCAGGAACGGTTATCTGCTCTTGCAATGCTATCAATTGAAAGAGACTTTATTATGGGAATCAAGGACTTCAATAACAAAGTTATTGAAAAGTTTGCCAGAAGCAAAGAAAGAAGAATGGATTTTCTCTACAAGTAGGGTAAATATTTTTATTTTCTTTACACTAAATTTTCTATTTATTAATTGAGAAATACTTAGTAATTTTCTCATTACTAAATCTTTGGGTCATGAATCGCCACTAGTACCTATAGCCTGTGCTCTATTACTATTATTTATAATAATATTAATAATAATGAAAAATACGAGGTCATGAGTGGTCCAAAAGTAGGTATACGGTACCATACTGATCAGCTGATTGCATTTAATATCATTTCTTAATGTTATCCATCAGATAGACTTAGTTTCTTTATTATTTGTTCTTAATGTATTTTACTTATATCTTAAGCTCAGAAGAGCCGGAGCAAATAAACCCATAAACTAGAATGTTATACTTGATCAATGCAGGGGTATATACCTACTTTTGGGCCACCCTGTATTGTGCACCACCTAAAATTCAAAGCACGAGCCGCCACTGCTACAAACAATGTTATTGTATTACTCGACAAATTCAATCTGAAGAAAGTTAATACAATAAAAAATTAAGATCGTTTCGGAGGCAAATTTCGGTTGTCAAGTGTATTTCTCTCTATCTCCCTTTTCTTGCGTAATAAATTAGATCTTTTATTCAGTAATTATCTGTTTTCGGCATATAGTATGCCAGCTTCATTTTTAAGAATTTTAAAATATTTTATTTGAAATAGTATCGACAGATGCCGTAATTTGAAAGTCTATTTAATTAGAAACAACGAAACATATAAATCAATATACTGTATTAATTTGTATTAATTACAGCGAGAGGTAGAGTTATTTGAATAAAGCCTAACTTTAAAGAAAAATGCTCTGCAAAGATTAAAAATTGTCTTCAACGATATCGTTGTCTTTCTTTCTTTTTTGGTGGTCTTTGGTATGTCTAAAGACGATCACCCGTGGTTAAAGCGCATGGTCTTGAATTCGATCCCTGGTGAAACAGAATTTTCGACCTTGATCTGCCATCATGAGATAATTAGAGGTTTCTTGAACTAGAAGTTTACGAACTCCAGTCTAGGAAAGCAGACATACAGTGTTGGATATTTCTCAGTAGGGAAACAAAGCAAACTGACTTGGGCCACAGAACATAAAGGGGCCTCAAAATAAAATAAAAATCATTAGCCACATTTTGAACATAAATTAATAATTAAAAAAAAGTTGACGAATTATCTTCCCATCAAGATACCTTTGAATACTAACAAGTAAATGTATTGTATGACAGTCTGTGTCTAAAGGAAAACTATCAAAGATGTACTGGGTGTGAAGGAAAACTATCAAATACTTCATTGGTGCACAGCTTCTTTAGGAGACGATACACTGAACAAGAACTAGTAATGTCTGTCAGACTATGTAGGACTTGTAAACCCATCTACGTTCTATATGGGTTTATACCGGGTGCACCATTTATAATGTCCCACCTTTATAACAGAGGAACCAAGAGAGAGAGAGAAGCGAAACTTTGCACAAAACAACTACAGGAAGGGGGACATCTATCGATGTATTGGGTAACATCACCAGGTGAACAGTGTTGCCAACACAATATAAAGTTATGATTTTTCAAATGGAATGACCTAAATTTAATTTGATAATTCGAATCAGCAATTAAAACAAAGACAAAAGACGTGACACTCGCACTTCAGTGTTGCATACTTTTTGAGAAATATTGTAAAACTTGTGTCAAATTTAAACGCCTTTAACACAAACAAGGAATGAAGTAGTAACTATTTGTGCACATTAAATGAAATACTGGGAAGAACTCTTTAAAATGACTTCAAGTTTAGAAGGATCAGTTAAACAGTGTTGCTACAACAGAAGAGAGAAAAGTTGAATTTGGAAATAGTGCAATAACTTGAAAAAGGTCCCTACTACAGTATGATTTAAAATTCATAGAGCAAATCAGTATGTCATAAAGAGCATTGTCACGTTTATTTGAGATCGATAAGTCAAGTACTTACCGAGATATTCGGTACTCTGTAAAAGCTGAGAATTTTGTGCTGTACAAGATGGTAACGCTGTTTCAAAATTCCCTTTTTTCCCTCTGCGTGGGAGAAATATTAAGTACTAATCTGTGACACAAGTTATATTCTGTGACATGCCAAGTTAAAGCAAAACATTAAAAATATGGAAACAGAATATGTTTTCTGTTTCATGAATTTTGTAATGTATGTTACGAATAATTGTTTCTTGATCATCATAAACATATATTTCTTTAATTTAATTTCTTTCTCCTGAATATAAGTTAGAAAAGACAATAAAACGTAGATATTAATAGTTGTAAGATTGATTCGGATTGAAAATACATAGGCTAAGTTCTCTTAAATGGTAGCAAAATTTTTCAAATCATTCAATATTTATACGTACAATCAAATTTTAGGGGACTATACACAACTTATTTTGTATTTCATTCACCACGAAATTAACTACAAATAATGTATAAATATTGTTTTTTAAGAAGTGAGTTGCATTTATGGATTCATAGGTGCCGATTCCCTTATGAGGACTCGAACGTGATGAGTAAAAGCACAGCACGTAGAAATATGCCATAAAAGCTATAGTGGAACAAACACCAAACAACCCCTGTTAAGTGGCCATTAATAACAAGAAATGTATGTGATCGGTTAAGAAACGGAGAACCTGGTGGGACCATGAACGGTTGGATCCATAGTGATTTGACGAGTAAACGAATACAGTAAAACAATAAAATATGTGCTGGATGGCCACAAAAAGCAAGGAAGTATTTAACCAAGTCAGGGGAGGGCAAAAGTAGTGGAAACTCAAGTAATCTATAGGTACCAGGCGCGTTAGCAAAGGTGGGTAAGTTGTAAACAAAATAGTGTAAACGTACTGTGTAAAGAATATTCCACAGTTCTTCTGCAAATTATATACGAGATCGTATTCCTTAGCGCAGCGTAACTTTCTGTATAACGTCCCATGTTTATGCCATTTAGGCTAAGGGGGACAATGATTAAGGCAAGTGACTGATGATAGAAGAATTAATGGGATGAGAATGTGAGAGAAAGCGAGAGTACCCGACAACCCCATGGACACGATGTTATCCACCATATACTTAGTGGATCGGAAATCGTATCAGGGACCCCATGCACCAGAGATAAGTGCTGTACCACTGAGCAACCGTGCCCTCGCAGTTTAACTTTAAGAAGGCATAACCACACAATTTTCCTATTAAAATTCAATCAAAATCTTTTGTCTTTTGTACAATGGTTCACAATAATTGAATATAGATTTATGATATACTGCAAAATGATATGTCTGAAAAGCGATTATTCTCGGAAAAATACGTACAAACCTCTGCATGGTGGTCACTAGAAACTATCATTTCATCTATTTGAACAGAACGAAGTTGGAAACTCACACGGGCTTTTGTTCGTATAGAGGAGACATGTCAGCGACAGTGTATATGTGCGTAAAGGAAGGCAAGGCAGAGAAACAAGTACCATCCTGTGCTACATGGGACTGTGTCCGTAGAAAACAAACACGTCACCACGTGAAAGTAAAACCGAAATGCTTATTTTCGCTTTGTGTTGACGCAAACCGTTACGAAATGAGAGGGTCCAGGTATAAATGCAAGGGTCATTTCAAAAGTCTTGCACACAGCTCATGCACGACCGTTTCAGTGGTTTGATCAAGTTCACTTTTAGGTCAGTTGTGGGTCAGAGTTTTTGCTTGACGATTGTTTCTATTTTTTCTGGTTTGCTTAGCTGTGTTGTGAGAAATTCAGTGGTGAACCTGCCTCAAATTGGGTTACACAGGATGATAAGCGTTCCTATATCAAATCGAAACTCTATGTGGAAAGAATCCAACTGAAATTTACAATACTTTGCGGGAGGTTTGTCGAAATAGTGTAGTGGATCATAGCACTGTATTTCGGTACTGAGCTCGTTTCCGTGAAGGTCGTGTAAGCACTGCGGACACCCCAAGAAGTGAAAGACCATCAACTGCAACAGACGACACTCCTTAGATTATTGTGAATGACATTTTGAGAGAGGGTCGACGAAAACATGTAAGAAAATTGCATATAAGGCCAAAATATCTGTCACTTCACTTTACAGAATCATTACTGAGAAGCTGAAGCTGAAGATGAGATGGGTTCCGCATGATCTGAGTAAAGAGCAGAAAGCATGTTGCAATAAAATCGTAGAAAAATTGATTGCTTCAACGTTATCAAATAGAAGGAGATCAGTTTTTCCAAATGACTGTTGCAATTGATGAAACCTGGATGCAAGAGTTTGAACCAGAATTGAAGTTTCAGTCGTCACAATAAAACAATTCAGACTCTTCACGCCCGAAGAAATTCCGCTAGACAAATCAACAATCAAACTTTTAACTCACGATGATCTTCGCGTATGATACGAATCGAGAGATGGCTACAATAGAGTGACACAGGGGACGTCTATACCAGGCGTATACTACAAGCTGTTTCTGCAAAATGTTTTGCGCCCGAAAATTATTGAAAGAAATCCCGACATGCTTGCAATTGGTGTCCTCATTCTGAACGATAATGCAAGGCCGCATACTGCTCTACAAGTAAGGGTGACAATTAACAAATATGGATGGGAAATACTTCCCTCCCCAATATAGTCCTGATTTGGCCCCACCAGACTTTGATTTGTTTCCCAAATTAAGAGAACTACTCTGTGGAAAATGTTTTGATTAGATTGACGAAGCTTTCAGTGAGGTGACCCGAGTGATCACAGATACCTCAACAATGAAGGTGCAATATCCAGAATACAGAATTTGCCAAATGTTGGGAAGCTGTCATAAACAAGTATAGAGATTGTATTGACGGCCTGTAAAGGTATTTTGTACAATAAATTATTAGCTTGCATAACATCTTTCAGTGTGCAGAAGTTTTGAAATGACTATCTTACAATATATTGCAGAAAATATTCCGAACAGTTGCTAGGACATAATATTGTACGTAACGGTACACCTAAACACTAAATACAAACATTAGAAGCTATTGGTACCATAACAAATAACAGTCTATGTGCCACGCTAAATAACAGCATATGAGTCTAATTTCGTAATAATTTTCGCAAAATTTGCGGATCGTAAACGAACACAAACAATGCAATAAAGAATTGCATAATGAGAATTGTAAAAAAAAAAAAAAAAAAAAAAAAGGTATACTTTACATTTGCTTAACACAATCCACTACAGAATGAAGCCGTATTAAACATTTTAAGACATTCATTAATTACGACCTAGCAGCTGTGTATGTAAGAGAAAACTTGAACCTACGATTTTTCTGATATTAGCTAATGCACAATCCACAAATTTTACGTTTGCTGCAGTATTAAAGAAGAAGTTTACCTAATGTATACTAAACTAAGCTAACCAAAGCCAACCTACGTATCCTAACTTATATTTTATGTTCAAGGAAAAAAGAAAGAAAAAACACCTAAGTAAAATTTTAATGAACCCCATCACCACTATATTACAAAAGTTAAACATATCATGCATTGTTGTGCGTGAGCCAGTGTATAGTACATTACATCATTCTTACTACTTGCATTTTGGTCAACTTATTTACCTTTGAGTTTATAGTAAATATGGTGCTTTTTTACGTTTGGCGCACCAAATTTTGAAAGATTTACATGTAAAATTCCGTACTTCGCATGAAAAGACATTTAAAAAAAATTGCAAGCGATAGAGTTAAATACAAAGTAATACACCTGTATTTCATGTTTCGATGTGTAGGTTACAATAGTCCACGTCCCTCGAATTGGCGTGTGGCATCAGCCAACAAGCTCGCAGTGCGCTGTTACTGTACCTTTAGGGAGGAACCTAATCATTCATAATTGTCCACAAATACGAACAAAATTAATTATGAATGATTTGATTCCTCCCTGAAGGTTTAGTAACAGCGCACTGTGAGTTTATTGGTTGATGCCACACGCCAATTCGGGTGCCGCGGAGAATAATGGAAAATCCTTACGAGTACTTTACTACGGATAAAATAAGTGAGTGCATACAAATGATGGTTGTATTAGAAACTATTTTCCACCATTGCTGTATTTGTGCACAGTGTACAGAAGTTGTATTTTATGTTTACAAGTGGAACGCTACAAGTATGAAACCATGACAAGTATTATTGAAACTCATATCATTACCAAAATCCACTCATTTCACTACCTTTATTTTTGCATATACCAATCTTTGCTGACGCACCCCCTTTCTAGAGCTCGCGCCCTTCAGCTTCGCCCTGCCGTGACTCGGTGAGATAGCATTCGTGCTTTTTAGTGGCCTACTAGCACAAATTATTTATTGTTTATTGCATACAGCTTTTATGCATACATTCGGACGCCGTATTTACGCGCAAATCCTAGAAGAATCTTAATTATTCAACAATTGATTATGATGGATCCCTTGAAATTTAACTATTCCAATTGACCAATTCCCATGTCGGCCAGCGCAAATCATTTAATAAACAATAAGAAGGAATTTTTGAAATACTTGTAATTTTTGAACAAATATTTTGAGTTGTGCGGCAAAAAAGTAAATCAGCACGAGAAATATTCCTAAAAATGTACTTAAAATATTATGTCGAGCTTCACATGAAAAGCAGTAGCGCGTTTCAAGCTTATTTGATTAATTGTAACTATACATTCAATAAATGAGCTGACAAATACAGAAGATAACGTACAGTTTGACAAGTTGGCGGCAAGTAGAAATTTAAAAAAAATACACGAATTTTATGGTACATATAATTAGTTATTTCCAGAAAAAATGCCTATTTCATTGGTGAATATAGGCTACAACTCATACAGCTAACCTTTGTACAGATTTATAAAACGGTAGAAAAATAATAATAAATAAAAAAATACTCAGTTAGGGCCAATGACTCTAAAATTTTAAGTTCCTAACTGAGAGTACATCTGTACAAATAATACCACACAAAGAAATTTGTTTCGTGACCTGATGGGTAATGCCAGAGACTTGGGGAACTATTCCGATATGGATTGCGTCAACGCAAAGCAATATTTAACATTTTGTTAGTGATCATCGGCATAAAAGTTATAATGAATTCTTGCATTTCTTGTATGTACAATTTCTTGAAAATTGCTTCCGAATGATCCCCTTAGACATGCAAACGAAGAAAGTGAGTAATTATAATGGTTACACCGCTTGGCTACACCCACCAGCTGCAAAACAGCCAAAGAAATTGTGCTTGCTAATCATCCTTTTGTATTGCTTCAATTGGAACAAACTGTTACTTATTTCATTTATTTGTTTTTAAAAAAGAAATGGTACAAGTCGGTAATATTTACAGATAATATTGAATTGTTTCGATATTACTCCTCTAAAGTTGCACGAGAATAAGTATATCCATCGCACGAAATAGCTATTAGGTAACTCTCGTAAACCTATTTCTACCACCTTGTTGAAATGTGAATTCCTATTACTAACTCAAGAACAATTTATATCCACATTAAGTTTAATTAGTCCCTTCAAGAACTCAAATGGGTTTCATTTCATTGTATGTCCATTGATTAATGTTTTATACATTTCTTCACGATTTCTCTAACGCTGAGGGAAAAAAGAGAATTTTGAAACAGCGTTACCATCTTGTACAGCACAAAATTCTCAGCTTTTACAGAGTACCGAATATCTCGGTAAGTACTTGACTTATCGATCTCAAATAAACGTGACAATGCTCCTTATAACATACTGATTTGCAGTATGAATTTTAAATCATATTGTACTAGGGACTTTTTTCAAGTTATTGCACTATTTCCGAATTCAATTTTTCTCTCTTCTGTTGTGGCAACACTGTTTAACTGATCCTTCTAAACTTGAAGTCATTTTAAAGAGTTATTTCCAGTATTTCATTTAACGTGCACAAATAGTTACTACTTCATTCCTTGTGGGTGTTAAAGGCGTTTAAACTTGACACATGTTTTACAATATTTCTCAAAAAGTATGCAACACTGAAGTGCGAGTGTCATCTTTTTCGTCTTTGTTTTCATTGCTGATTCGAATTATGAAATTAAATTTAGGTCATTCCATTTGAAAAATCATAACTTTATATTGGGTTGGCAACACTGTTCACCTGGTGATGTTACCCAATACATCGATAGATGTCCCCCTTCCTGTAGTTGTTTTGTGCAAAGTTTCGCTTCTCTCTCTCTCTTGGTTCCTCTGTTATAAAGGTGGGACATTATAAATGGTGCACCCGGTATATATCATGATACAGAGATAGCCATTTTACAAACGGAACTCTCTCAGATTCGCGCGTGAGATCATCTCATTATTCTCAATGGAGCTCGTTCTCACTAAACTCAATTAGATTCATGATAGCTCAGATTCGTTATCTTCAACAACAGTTGAGATAGCTCGATCTTACTTTTATTAACCTCATTTAGATCATGCTCTCTATGCCCTTGGCTTCACCATTCTCAATGAGACTGACAGTCATATGCATGGGCGCCGATCCTGAGAGGACCAAGTTCCTCAAAAAGTTTGCTTGGATCCCCCAGAGTCTAGATATATTCGATTGGACATGTAACAATGAAATCATCCGAATCATCATGTATACATCACTGACCGAATTTCCGCAAAGTTATACAGAAATTGGCGCCTTTGCTCATTAGTTCTCACGTTCAGTAACCTCATTGAGACAAACAATCGCTCTGACTCGCTATCTTCTTACAGGACTCATGTTCACATGGAACTGCGCTCGTTTTTTGAGTTATATTCTATGAAGAGTTATAGCTTTCGTGCTCAGCTAAGTGATATATGGTCAGCACACAATTTGCCAACAAAATCGTTGCTGAATTTTTCAGATCCAAGTTTCCCTAACTTTTTTCTTCATAGTGTGCTAAATCAACATTAAAAAAATATGGTTTTAAGAAAATTCAAATCTGCATCACGCTTCGAAAGCAATCGCATATTATGAAGCACATGCCAATTGAATATTAGTTATAATACTATAATTGTTAATACAAAGTTAATCTTATTTTGTGTAGAAGAGTGCCTCAAGATATACGAAAATATTTCTTCGGAGCCACACTTTGTGCACTCCGTAAGAAAGAAGGCGGAATTCATCCAGTAGCTGTAGGTTGCACCTTAAGAAGATTGGCTTCTAAGTTTGCATGCTCCAGTGTTTATCAGCAATGCTTTTCCTATTTCCAGCCCAACCAATTAGGGTCCGCAACGAAAAGAGAGTGTGAAGCAATTATCCATTTAACTCGGAACTTTTATCAAGAACCATGAAAATTCACAGCACGTCATTCTCAAAATAGACTATAAAAATGCCTTTAATACAATGGAACGCGATATCATGCTAAGTGAAATAAAGCAACAGCTCCCTGCCGCTTATCCCTTTTTCTGGCGAAGTTATGCTTGTCCATCAATGCTGTTTTTTGGAGAGAAAACAATACTGTCCCAGGTCGGTTGTCAACAACGGGATCCCACTGGCCCAATGCTTTTCAGCTTATCAATCCATCCTATAGTTTGCAAATTATCATCTGAACTAAACTTATTTTATCTGGATGATGGTACTTTGGGTGGGTCCCCACAATCGGTTTTTCAGGATGTGAATACTTTATTAGCGGAGTCTAAAAGCATTGGTTTAGAAGTTAATTCTTCTAAATGTGAACTGTTTTTCACATCTGGACAAGTGAATCCCACTATTGTATCACAATTTCAACAGCTTCTTCCTGGTATTCGAACAGTTAATGCGAACCAGTTATTTCTTTTAGGTGCTCCACTGCATGAAACAGGATACGAAATAGCTTTTAATAAGCACCTAAATTAGTTTAAAATGTTATTGAACGTTTAAAAATATTACCATCTCACTTGGCATATTTCCTTCTAAAAACCTGCATGGGTATACCAAAGTTACAATATTTTCTTCAAACTACTCCAACATGGTATATACCATCTCTACTTCTCCAAATGGATGCCTGCCTGAAAAAAGCATTAGAGTCTATTGTAAATATATCTATGAATCAAATACAATGGACACAAGCCAGTCTTCCAATTCAAGTTGGAGGTTTGAACATCCGCAGAGTCTCAGACCTCAGTCTTGCAGCTTTTATTTCCTCTTGTTATGGGGTGAGACCACTCATCTCCAACATTCTTAGCATTCCTGTTGATGATGCGGTCATTCATCACTTGACAGAGGCAATTGACGTATGGAAGTTCTTATTTGAAAATGACATACCATCCACATTGGAAGTACAGAAAAGCTGGGACTAAATAATGTTAAAATCAGTTATTGAACAAGAGTTAGTCTTGGATAATATATTTGATATAGCTCGCTTTAAGGCATTACAAGAAACAGAATCTGGCGCATGGTTGCAATCAATTCCATCGAGGAATATTGGAACTATCATGGATAGCAATTCTTTTCGTCTTTGTATTGCTCTACGTCTTGGCATGAGCATGTGTAGAAAATTTACATGCATTTGTCGGGAGCAGGTCAATGAAAAGTGTTTGCATCCGTTGAGCTGTTTCAAAAGCGCAGGCAGAGTGTCCCGACACGTTGAATTAAATGATATCCTAAAGCGTGCTTTGGCCAGTATAGAAGTGTCCTCAATTTTAGAACCATCTGGTTTATCAAGGGATGATGGGAAAAGACCAGATGGCATCACGTTAATCCCCTGGGAAAAAGGGCAATGTCTAATATGGGATGTCACTTTTGCAGCTTCTCATATCGTATCAACATCTAAGGAAGCTAGAAGTGCGGCAGAGATAGAAGTGCAGGCGAAAACATCTAAAGTACACATGCTTAAAAGAGGACCATATTTTCAATTCCCTTTGCTGTTGAAACAATGGGTGTTTTCAGCAAAGAGGCAAAGAATCTAGTGAAACAAACTGGTTCATAGCTGGTTGCTAAAACAGGAGATCCGCGGAGCAAACAATTTTTAATACAGAGACTTAGTTTAGCAATTCAGCGGGGAAACGCAACTTGTATTTTTAAATCATTTTCCTCTGATCCTATTATGGAAGAAATTTTTTTATCTTAATTAGTTGTAAGGGACATTAAGGATGAAGATCGTCCTAAGTACCAAGAACATAAAATCTTTTAAACCCAAATGATGTTCACTAGAAAGGAGAGTAAGGTGTCACAAGATGGTGAAAGGTGAATTCAAAAGGCATAGAGATCTTTCCTATTTAAAAGGAAAATACAGTCAGGGATTCATGCTTTTGATAAAATATGCCAACGAAGCAGCTTCTGTTAAAATCGATGGTATAAAACATTTGGGCTTGTTTTGTGAACATTATATTTTAACAAGGCAATGTGTTAATTGACAAACCTACGGATGTTCCCTGGCAGCATTTATTGTGTTGCTGAACTCAACGAAAATGGAATTACAGTATTTCGATTGTTGTTTAGGATATCAAGATGCAGCATCAAAGAGAGAAAATCACATAAAATTGTATGGCCACAGTGTTTATTTGTTAGAAGGGAATTGTAAAGATTAGTCACAAGTTATATTTTAACTAAATAATACATTTGGGCCGGATATATTCCAGATGATCCACACAGTATAAAAAGTCAGGTCATATATTTCTATTTTTGACATGCAAATATTCGGCTTGTGTTAATATGCAATAATATGTAAGTTACTGAAATATCGTACATAACTCACTGCAATAATCTATACTTGATTAATGTATTTAATGTTGAAAATTCTCAGAAATTTGCACTTGGAAAAAATGTCTGTTCAAGAATTTTAAAAGGACCCCGCACTTTTCTTATGGAAAGTGGCTTTCGGCTAATGTTGTTGAAACTTCGCTGGTTGATAGTTCTTAACATGTGGATCAAAAGTCTCAATGGGCACAAAGACCGAAATCCACTCCTTCCCCCCAAAAAAACGCCTCCAATTAGCTGGGGGGGGGATTGAACTGATTTCAGCATGTAAAACAATTTGTTGTTTTAATCAACTCAACAAGGACCCCAAACAACCACATGTTAGACTATCAAACTACCCCACTTGACACCGCCCTTTGCCCCCACATATCCCCCCCCGCGCATTACCTTACGGATGTTCCATATTTCTGTAGTTTATAGTTGCGCGTATGTGTTGAAATACCTACAGTTTTGGTCTCACCTTCGATATAATGGGTTTCACGTATCGCTGATTACGAATCTGAGGTGAGAGTTCTAGAATTCAAGATGGATGATCAATATGGCGGACCAAAAACACGAAACTCCTGAATGTAGCCACAAATAGCTGTTTACTAGGGTATTTTGGGTCGTTGGTTACGAATCTGAGGTCAAAATTATTGAATTCAAGATTGCAGATCCAATATGGTGGATAAAAACATCGAAGCCACAAATCGTAGTAGACTAGAGTGTTTTTAGATCGCTGATTAAGTACGCAACATTCCTTGATACTTCAGCCACCATGTAGAATTATTCTTCACCCTTGCCCTTTACCAAAACCCACCACAGATATCTTAATGCTGAACGGTGTTAAAATAATTCATCAATTATCTGTTCATTATTTTCATCATTTCGGTTTGCAGCATCTAATGTGGTACTTAGCAATGAGACATCGGGATATCTAATATTCTGTAAATGTCGTGCATGGCCTAAATACCACAAGACACTTGCAACGTGCGCACATGTACCTAATGTACGAGCACCGCTTTGACATGTACAGTAGTAACCTTGAATAACATTTTGATCATAATCCTGGTCATCTTCATCATTGGCTACATATGCTATGAAAACTTGATGCTTAGTTGCATTGCGGAACCTTGAGTAGTGACTTATGCTTAGGAATCCCGGTTCAGTTACGTTTTCGTCAAGCTGGAATTGCTCATCCTTATCTCGTATTAGTTTATCTTGGACCTAAGAGGATGAGAGATCTACTTGATATGTGCCTACAGTCAAATCTCGTAAGTAGTTTAAGTTAAGTACAGAGAAATCAATTAGGCCTTGATCATTCAGCGGTACCCATTGACCGTTCCTTCTTATAAGATTATCTACCTCCACTCTTGCTTTAACAACGTTCGGCATGATTGACCTATTTCTCATTTCTCTAGCTAATTCAATGGTTGCATCTTGCATGAAAATAACGGGATGGTATTTGTTCAAAATAGCTCCAGCTATGCGATAGAAACTATTCAGTTTCTTTGCATGTTGAAGATTCAACGTTTGTGCTAGAAACTTAAAAACAGATCTTAGATGCCCGTTTCTTGCCTCGACTATCCATCGACTTTTAGTAACTAGTCGAGAAGTATTCGCATCTTCTGTTGATAATTGTCTTTCACGTGGTAGTAGGAGTGCGGGCATTCTATGATCAATTCCTAAATATTCCAGTAAAGGAATTGCCTCGCGGTATCCTCTGTCTACTAACACAATGACCAGGATTATGATCAAAATGTTATTCAAGGTTACTACTGTACATGTCAAAGCGGTGCTCGTACATTAGGTACATGTGCGCACGTTGCAAGTGTCTTGTGGTATTTAGGCCATGCACGACATTTACAGAATATTAGATATCCCGATGTCTCATTGCTAAGTACCACATTAGATGCTGCAAACCGAAATGATGAAAATAATGAACAGATAATTGATGAATTATTTTAACACCGTTCAGCATTAAGATATCTGTGGTGGGTTTTGGTAAAGGGCAAGGGTGAAGAATAATTCTACATGGTGGCTGAAGTATCAAGGAATGTTGCGTACTTAATCAGCGATCTAAAAACACTCTAGTCTACTACGATTTGTGGCTTCGATGTTTTTATCCACCATATTGGATCTGCAATCTTGAATTCAATAATTTTGACCTCAGATTCGTAACCAACGACCCAAAATACCCTAGTAAACAGCTATTTGTGGCTACATTCAGGAGTTTCGTGTTTTTGGTCCGCCATATTGATCATCCATCTTGAATTCTAGAACTCTCACCTCAGATTCGTAATCAGCGATACGTGAAACCCATTATATCGAAGGTGAGACCAAAACTGTAGGTATTTCAACACATACGCGCAACTATAAACTACAGAAATATGGAACATCCGTTAGGTAATTCGCGGGAGGGGATGTGTGGGGGGCAAAGGGCGGTGTCAAGGGGATAGTTTGATAGTCTAACATGTGGCTGTTTGGGGTCCTTGTTGAGTTGATTAAAACAACAAATTGTTTTACATACTGAAATCAGTTCAATCCCCCCCCCCACCTAGCTAATCGGAGGCGGTTTTTTGGGGGGAAGGAGTGGATTTCGGTCTTTGTGCCCATTGAGACTTTTGATCCACATGTTAAGAACTATCAACCAGCGAAGTTTCAACAACATTAGCCGAAAGCCATTTTCCATAAGAAAAGTGCGGGGTCCTTTGTCATAACAATGACTCTTTTCTTAAAAAATTTTGTAAGAAGCCATATTGCACGGACAAATTGTATAAAGAATATATTGTTTTGAAACATTATATGTAAACATTACATAAAAATTTGGACACGTGTAGGGCAAATAATGTAATAATGTTACACTTTATTTTGAACAAAGTTACATATTTTAAACTTTAAACGGAGGTGTCTTTTTTTTTTTAAGTATATTTTGGTTCCTGTTTGTATTATTGTTGGGACACCAAATGACTTTCTAAAAAAAAAGGGGGACAAGAAAGGGACATCTGGTCTCCTTAAATTAACCATGAAACGCCCATTGATGCAACCGCTGTGTCGAGACTTTAAACCTCAATAGCTCAGCCCCTTAAGGTAGGAAGATGGTTTTGGTACCAGTGTATTCCTGAAGGATGCAGCTTTTTGCCGGTATGCACTTTATGTATGTAGGGGTACCACGGCGGGAGGAGGAGGATAAAGGTCGTGTTTTTGTCAACAGGTTTTATGGGTGCATTCCCCCTTGGGGGTATATTCATAAAAATTGGAATGTGAAGTAATGAAGTAGGGCACTATATGGTAATACCCTGTACTTGGATTTCTTGCTTATATGAGGGGAGTAGAGAGGGGGCAAAGTTGGCCAATTTTTTGAGTCATATATACGTAAATTAAATTTATTTTCAGGACGGTTCCTCCAGGTTTCTCCTTTTACAAATATGGTGGGAATTGTACGAATATTACCTCATTGGAATCTGTGGTCTACAAACTTTCCAAGGGTGTATGATTCATGAGTCAGTGATAATTAGGGGGTCACCATAGCCCCTAACGTAAGAGTCTACGATTTTGTTAAAATCCTTGGCAGGCGTCTAAAGGTTAACTCTAAATCTTTATAATTTTCTTTTAACAATAACATTGTCAAAAGATGAGATAATTGATAGACCATATCAAGCTGAGCAAAATTACATAATTGACGGCAAATTCTGATGTGTAGTTTTCGAGAAAATCAATAAAAATATTTTTGGGACTAATAATCGTCTTCCATTGTCCATAATAATTAACCGTTTTGAAATTCTGCTGGGTATGTAGGACAAATACGCAGTTAACTAACGAATTATTTTATCTACTATTGTTTGTCTACCAACAAATACGCACATACAACTTGGAGGGGGGTCATTTTGGGAGGAGATGAGGATAATTGTCCACGTCGAGTTTCAGAAACACAACGTTTTTAATAAAGTGTAAGGAGCACGGTGTCTCTCAGTGGTAGAGCGCTTACCTCTGGTGTGTGGGATCCCTGGTCCAATCCCGTCCAAGCAAGGTTGTGGTGGACAACGTTGTATTTCTGTGGATTTTCTCAGGGAACTCCTGTTTCCTCTCACCTCACATTTTGATTTCTCGAATTCTTCCATCGTCATTAATCTTCCGTCTCCCTTAGCCTAAAGGGCATAGTCGTGCGACGTTAAGCTGGAAGGTATAAGTTAATTTAATAAAGTGCAAACTAATATAAGAAAAACATGAATTTCTTATGTCGGTGGACAATTTCCTGTTTCCTCTTTCTCGCCTTCCTGACAAAATCTGAAATTACGCTACTGACTACTTGTAACATAAAGAAATACCCCATGGGTGTTCTCAATTCTTATTTAATGCAATGAAATGTGCGTTCGTAGTTCGTATATTTTACATAAAATCTTCAGAAGATGCGTAGACCTAAAATTTCGTCAGAATGCCTCCTTCAGTCTCAACTATTTTGTAATAGTGTATATAAAATAATAGATAGGACATGGTGAGTAAGCACAGTCACGTTTTGTGAAATACAATCCCCAAGTAAGCGTGATGACAAAAGATTTGTAACAGAGAATCCTGATCTTTTACCCCTTTGTATTTGCTACAATGGGCGTTAACCATATATACAAAGGGTTATCAATAACAAATAAATAACAAAATTTGTAAATATCTTTGACATTTCACACGGGAAGAAAGTTTTAATGTCCGTTTCAACATATCTTTGACCAACTGCAGAGGTCATCACAAAGCAATGGACATATGGAAAGGACCCCCAGCAAATAAATTGACCTCGAGATAACCCTCAAATAAGCAGAGATTCACACGACACGACACGATGCGTTGACGCAAGCCTTCTTCGCAATGAACAGATAAAAGAGAGAGAGAAAAAAATGAAATGTGAAGAAATTACCAATGGGTGTCCTTTGAACATATGGGCATCGTATGTCATAGTCTATCTTTAGAGTCTCAGTTTTCCATTACACATGAGGAATTCCTATCAACAATTGATAATAAAATAATATCGTTCAAATGGATTGCCCAATTACTTGATCGTCTGTCGTCATACTCCAATCGAAAAAGAAAAAAAAAAACGATGGTTGCTAGGGGGCAAATCACTTTGAAATGCTTCATATAGGAGAGCTTAACCCAAGCAATTTTATTCAGTGTGGACAAAGAAATGTCCATTGCAGTAAGGTAAGTCCTCGGTTGATTATTCATTCCATCAGCAAATACTTAGTGCTGGACGATTATTTGTCTGGTAATAAATAATTGATTAATTATGTTGAGATAAGTCTTTATACAAAATCGTAATTCCGTAATCAGTTTCCTGATCTGTGACTTTTACTGAACAACATTATTTCTTTGATCCGAGTGCAACGCAAAGTGATCTGGAATTTGTTATTGGTGCCTTTTAAAAAATGATTTTTATTATTACTGTCTGACAAGTAATTATGGACAAATAAAATGTGTGCAAGTTTCTAATTTATAACTACTAGTTGTTCCCTCCAAATCTTTGGGTCGCTGTACGCTATTAGGCTTAAAAAATGCTTAATTAAAACTTCCATTATTTCGAAGTACAGAATCCGTATTATTATTCAGCTCAATCTTTTTTTGTCTTCATGAATTCTGTCGAAGAATTTGAACCTTATAATGTATAAAACGATAATTATACCTGTTGTGCTATATGGTTGCGAAATATATTCGCTTATTTCGAAGGAAGAACGCAAAATAAAAGTATTTGAAAATAAAATCTTGAAGCAAAAATTTGGACCGAAGGGAGATAGGAATGGGGAATGACGCTAACTTCGTAACAAGGAACTACCTAACGTTGTTACGGTCATGAAGTGTAGGAGGCTCAGTTGGGGAGGTCATGTAGCCAGAATGGAAGAAAGTAGAAACGCTTTCAAAGTTTTAACCGGAAACCCAGACGGAAAAAGACCATTACAACATCATTTTTCCTTTCAACTATGAAAGAAGAGAGTTTCATAGTACTAGGGGAGCTATATCGAGAAATGGAGACATGGCATGTAAAAGAAGGAGTGGAGGGGGAATTGGTGTTGTTTATAGCGGGCCATGTTCTTTGTGAACTTTTCCCAGGCAATGAATGTTATTAGATTTTATATATGTTACTCTTTTGAAGTGGCAGTGGAGGGGAAACAATATATATATATATATACTGTATATAAAATTAAAAATCACTATGTTTGTGACTCTAAATCTCCTGAACCGCCTGACCGATCTCGATCAAATTTCTAACATGAATGAGGTTCGAGGCTGGGCTGGTTTTAGGCTGTTCACTTTGATGGTAGAACTGAGCGGGAGGGGTATAAAATAAATAAAACTTAAGAGTAGTTATTGCATTCTGTCCAAGTTCGCTATTGCCATTTAAATCCATGGTAATCTATTTTCGCTCTAATTCTCTTATCATGTGAGATATCGTTGTGCTCTTTTTTTTGTTAGATAGATTAAATTGTATGTAACAGTTGTCTGTAGTTCTTTCCTCCAATAAGCGTGGTAAAATAACTTTAATTAATAAAAGTATTAATAAAATATCGAATTGACAGCTTGTCTATCAATTACTCTTCAACAGAGAAACAAATTGTTGCGTAAAAGAAAAAGTAAAAACAGGGATTTGTAGATTGTACCTTTTGCTAAACGTTCCTGAAATCAAAATCTATTTTGAATGCATATTAGTTAAACTATTACGTAAAAAAGAAAATGGTACGTTAAAAAAAATCTAGCCAGCATAGGCGGCGTTTGCTGCAAGCATAGACCCACCCACTTTCTGACGTCAGCGCGGAGTGATACTATTCCTTGCAGTCTGCCTCACTCAACTTCTTCGAGGCGCGAAATACGAGTTCAGTTCGTTCGAAATCGGCTGCTTATGTCACGTTCGGGAATCCTTTCCTCTGTTGGTAGGTTTGTAATCTCCGAATTCCAGGGCGAACGCATAGTGTGTTTTTGTTTTGCTTCCGCACTGTGTTTATGCAGCTTTGAAGAAAGTAATCGTTAGGAAGATGCCATTTCAGAAAAGGAAGAAGAGCGGCCTTTATCTTTCTGCAAGAAGGAAGAAAAATCGAGGCGAAAATTTAGCTGCCTGGTGGGAACGGACAAAGTTAAATGTCATTTGTAAATTTTGAAACTATTGACAAAATTTTCTTCTTAATTTTTCATTCATTACTTGGGTAGATTTTTAATTAAATTTTTAGATAAGTTGTTAGTTTAAGATTTTGATTTGTAATTTAGTGCACCGAATACCCTAAATGTTGATGGCTTTTCTATCAACTGGACGTCTTCAGCATAAAAATTCTGTCTTTCTTTTATAAAGTATATAACTGTTATGTTTATCACTCATCAGCAAAGACTATAAGTATTTTGATACTTTGCCTATGCGAAAGAAGAAGTAAAGAGCTTGAAAGCAATGTAAAGTAGGCGGGGGTGGTCGCATAATTCACAATCAGTAGCGTACCGTACGTAGGAATTTATTTCGGGGGGGGGTCCAAACTCAAAATGAGGGTATTTTATATCAAAATTCCTAAAATTGCTCCTAAACTTAGGCTAAATTTATACAAAAGTCGAAATTTCGGGGGGATCCGGACCCCCAGGACCCACCCCTGCGAACGTCCCTGTTCACAGTCCTTATCAGAAGGGCATTCTTGTTTTATAAATATTATCGGTTCTGTGGCAAAGTAGCGACCGAAATCACTGAGGGAAAATCAAAGGAAAAACACTTTACCGACTAGAAAATCAGGTGGTCTAAAGAAGGTTACGAGAAATTCAGAAAGCTGGAGTCATTATCCTTTCTAGGACCTCACAAATAGGCTATAATTTTGAGTACATTTTGTTGGTGTGCTGCAGATACATTCTTGGTATTGTCTCACCTATTACTGCTATTCGACTTCGGTTTCTCTTCCCGAACATCATTTCACAAACCGGGCTAGTATTTAGTCCACGGACATTGCTAATATTAAATGATAAGTTACAGTACCATGCCAGTGATAATAGAGTTACCCTGGCAACAAATACTAAAAACTTTTTTTTTTTTTTTTTTTTTGCGAATACCACGCATCTAACATTACACGTGCCTGCAGCTATTTATTACTTTTCTTTTCTTTCTTTTCTTTTTTTTTTTTTTTTTTGTTTGTTTTTGGTGAATGTCTCACTTTACTTGTACGTATTGTAAGGTGAGGTTACTAGCGAAAAAAAAAAGGTGCACTTGAAGTGATGTAGAAAGAAAACGGAACTTAAAAAATGAAGACAACTAACGATGTACACTCATGTTCAAAATTATTGTCGCATGTCTATAACTGTCTTCTTGTAAGAATATAATTTGATAATGATTTTGCGGGGTACTTTTAATACTGATACTATGTGTATAATCGGGAAATGTATATTTGTGGTAAATTTCATAGAAAAGAATTATAAATACGAAAATTAGAGTGAGTAAAACAAAATGTTGCTAAATGGACAAGAAAGTTTTATTTTCGTTTTATTGTTCTTATTTACTGCTCTTTTGACATGAAATTTACCACATACATGTCTTTGCTGATTATACACGTACTAACATTATAAGAAATACCGGGAGAATTCGTTATCAAATTATATTCCTACAACAACATATTTATAGACATGCGACAATAATTTTGGACATGAGTGTACATTATATGATGCTGAGTGTTCTGCCCGAAAGTAGGTCTTTAACCCGAATATCTCTTGGCAAGGTAAGCCCATGGTGGTTTGCCATTATCTTCTATGGGATTATGATGACGTCCAAAGGACGGGATCTATAGTTTAACGTGAGACACGAACCACTTGTGTCCCACAGGGAATTGAACCCAAGCACTGATTAGAATGCGACGAGCGTAACCACTCATTCCACCAGGGTCACTGTATAGTATGTAATTGACTTGAATTTTGCATATTTTTAGTGTTATATATTTTACTATGAAACATGCTAATATAAGGCAGAGGTAATATTATCAATGATTATAATTCTGCTAGAGTAAAGCAGAAATATTAGGGCAGCAACAGTCCCTATTGGCGAAACTTTCCATTTCTCTCTGAAAAACCATATTTGCCCATCTCCTGTTAATGATAATAAGTAATCATATTCCATATAATACAATTTTCACAAATGAGAATGAAAGTTCAATTAGCTTCAAATCATAATAGGCCAAAATTGTAATAATGGGTATGATAAAAAATAACAACGTATGGAGTTTGCCCCAGAAACTCCCTGATTTGACATCCGTTTCACCGTTCCAGGTTTCTAGGGGTGGCCACTGATTTATCAATGAAGACTGTAATACTTAGGGATGGGCACGAGCGAGTTTTCTTTGAAACTCGACTCAACTTGAAACAGATATCTTTGAGCTCGACTCGAAAACTCGGCTCGAAATATTTCTTCCAACTCGACTCGAATTTGGGTCAAGTTTCGAGTCGAGTCGAGCCAAAACGAGCCAATTTTAGCTAAACCCTGTGTAGTTCCAAGTACTCTCTTCAAATATCCTACATAGACAGTATAATTATCAATGATGATGATAATGATTATACTACTACTACTACTACTACTACTACTTATTATTATTATTATTATTATTATTATTAACTAACTAAACTAACTCTATGGCCTATGGAACCCGGAGGTTCAGTGCCGCGTTCACAAAAGCTCTCCACTGACTTCTATCCTTAGCTAATTGCATCCAGTTTCTACTTTGTATTCCTATCTCTGCGAGATCCATCTTAATATTATCCTCCCATCTGCGCCTAGGTCTTCCTAATGGTCGTTTTCCTATGGGTCTACCAGTCAAGACTTTGAAAGCGTTTCTACTTTCTTCCATTCTAGCTACATGACCTGCCCACCTAAGCCTCCTAGACTTGACGACCCTAACAATGTTGGGTAAACCGTATAAACTATGTAGTTCCTCGTTATGGAGCTTCCGCCATTCCCCATTCTCGTTCCTCTTGGGTCCGAATATTCTTCTCAGGATCCTGATCTCAAATACTTTCAGTCTATGTTCTTCCCTCAGAGTAAGCGACCATGTTTCGCAACCATACAGAACAACAGGCATGATTATCGTTTTATATATTTTAAGCTTCAAATTCCTCGACAGAATTCGCGACGACAAGAGATTTTGAACCGAATAGTAACACGAATTCCCTGCTTTTAGTCGACATTTAATTTCTTCGTGAATATGATTTTCGTCTGTTAATATTGATCCTAAATATTTGAAAGTATCCACTTTATCAAAAGTATTATTTAATATTTTAACGCCTCCACAATTTGCCGTATTACGGTCCCGACACACTTCCATGTATTTAGTTTTCTCTGCATTTACTTCTAAACCCATGTCCCTGCAAGCGTTTAATAATATCTCTGCATTTATTTCTACTGTTCTCCTATCATCCCCTATTAAATTTACATCATCAGCATATGCCATAACCTGGTGAATGCCGTTCAACTCTAGGCCCTGGTTGCTATCTTTGATTTTCCTTATTATTATTATTATTATTATTATTATTATTATTATTATTATTATTATTATTATTATTATTATTATTATTATTATTATTATTATTATTATTAACACTGTGTATAACCATGAAAGGTCGGCGGTTTGGATTGAAATACTTAAAACTAGTTGACTGTCGATCTCGGTCTTCGAGGAGTCTTCAGGAGGGAAGGACATCGGTCACGAGGTTCTGGGTTTGAGTTCCGGAGGAACAAGTTATCGGGCTTGAGCCAAAAATTGTTAAAACTCATAGAGCGTCGGCCAAACATGTTCATAGCTGCTCGGCCCGAGTTTAGGGTTGTCAACGGCTCGATGATTAGCATTAGATTTTTTGAAAAAGAAATCATGCAATTTGGGTGGACTTCAGCCTGAAAGTCTCAAACTACGTAAATCTTCCACTAATTACGGTTGGGATGATATTCTTGGGTATAAGGAATAACCCACGCAAATCAGTTCACGGGGATTTTTTTCTGTTCCTGAGTTGGCATTTATGTGGGACATATGCTGAACTATTAGAATGTAGTCCCTGTGCCGGTACCAGAAAATACATAATTTTCTTCACAAATATTGGTAATTCATACTTAGTGTCGATACCAGTACCCTCGTTCTCATATCAATATTTGTAAACTGTATGCACTTTTATGTAGAAAGTAAAATGTATAAATTCTGAAGGGAACACATTGCACAGAAACGTTATATTCGTATGTTAACATACTTTTTTGTATGTTGTGTAAAGTGACCCCAACTATGGGGTTACTTTTCACCAAAGTTTATATTTCAGTAACTATGGTCATACCTAATGTTTACTAATGAACTTATACGAATGTTTTTCACACATATCTAGCTATAATATGTTTAAAATACAGTGTTCTAAATCATTACGTTTCTAAGTTACATGCGATTTTCTTTAAAATTCCTTAAATCGTGTGCAAAGTAACCGTGTCTTACGGTACCTTCAAAAGAGAGAGGGGATGGGAAAATAAACAGAATCAAAACGTAAGTTATTCAGTGTATGGTTAATATGTAAATATAACCAATTTGAGCATGTGTCTTATTTTTTTCATCTTGTTGTTTACTATGTAGTCATTTAAGGGAAATAGTGGACCCAATACAAAGTGTCTGTTTCTGTGATATGAGACTTTTTATTGTATGCAAGTTCAGTATATAAGCACTTTATTCAAAAATATACAAATTTTCTTAGCTAATTTCGTTTTGATTTTCAGAAGACGACTATATGTACAGTGGCGTCACTAGGCCTTATTTGGGAGGTTAAAGCCCGGAAATTTCTTCCAAGCTCCCCTCCCAAATCTCACACTGAAAGTACGTTATATACTGAGAAATTTATTTCAAAAGTAAGATTCTAACACGCCATCAGTAGACTCATGATATATTGGGTTGTCTTCTTTTTTGCTTCAACAAACAGCGACGCATTCTGTATAGAGTTCTCAATGTGAAGTTCAGTCTTCGGCGAGCGACTACAGATACTTGTTGATGTGTTAGATTTAGCTGAGAAAAGCGATAGCTATTATGATTATGACGTAATCAGTGGCGTATTTAGGGGGACTTCCGGGCTTAACCTCCGCCCCGAAATCTTACTATAATAAATTAACTGAAATATCTTGCAGAATTTTCACATTTCCAGGCAAAGCTCCCCCACCCGAAAGTTAGGAAAGCCCCTTCCGAAACAAAATCGTAAATACGCCACTGGACGTAATTTGCTTTTCTATTGTATTTCTCACTTGGAAATACTATGTGAACTGAACTTCTCATTCCTTTACTTCTTAGTTTCCGCAAGGTGAGGTCTCAACTATAAACTATCTCATGCGGCAAATTTTAGATGGATAACTTTTAAGAAATTTTATGTTATTTATTATTGCCTATTTTTATCTTATTGTATTACTATTTCAGGCAGGTCAGAAGTGAATATAAATATAAGATTGCTGAGAAAGAAGTTTTTCATGAAGTATTTTTAAGAAAAATAACTATCATGGAAAGAAAGGAATAAAAAAAGAAAAAATTGCGTGATTGTAATCGATGAAGTACAAGAATGTGCATTTCCGCAACGATAAAAGTGAAAAAAAATAAACATGACTATGATAACAAAAATATGAAAGCGTAGAGCAGCAACAATATTCTCTCCCCCCTTCCTTCGCCCAAAAGCGAATTTCATTGTGTCCTTGATTGAAGATGATTCTAAAATACTAAACGGAGTTTTTGGGTTGTTGGTTAGTATGCCCCCCAAAAGATTTTCAGCCCCCAAACAAAATATTTTAGTGACGCCACCAGTAGCGTAGCCAGGATGTGTGTTTGGGGGGGGCAAGTGCTGTTATAGGTACACATAGAAAAATTACAAACAAAAAAATATATAAACATAAAAATATGTAAAAAATTACAAACATCAAAGTACCAAAGTACATTGTCGGACCTCTTTGGGGGGGGGCCCGGCCCCTCTGGCCCCCCCTTCCCTACGCCACTGGACGCCACTGTATTAGCATTTTTTGCGTGTGAAGTATTGTGATGTACGTTTCTGAAATTGCATAGGGCATATGCTTTCTTACAATGGGTGACTAAAAAACAAATCTTCAGGGAACGCAACACAGCAGTTCTCATTACGAAGTCCCTTCATCTTTTTGACAAACTGAAAGGTCTCCTCCACAGCTGGAAACCGTGTCAATGGACAGTGGAGTGCGGGAATAATTTTACTATCTGTCCGGCAGGTATCAAAAGTCTGCGCGCGCGTTTCTAAGAACCTGTGTTTACACGTTGTGAGTGTGTGTATTTGTGTGTGTGTGGTATGTCGCTTATTCATATCTCTAGCGCTGTTGCAGAGCACAGGGCAGTTTCGAAGTCGACTACAATGCAACTTCATTGCCATTCAAGCATCGCGGAAGTATTGCAGTAAACTGTCCCAGAAGTATAGGATTCATCGTTTATGCTGAGATTAGTGTCTGTAGGAATGTCAGGAAGGTTCACTATGATGTTTTCAAGCAGTGAAAAGTTTTAAAGAAAACTTATAATCGTAAAGAAAACTTATAACCGAAATTTACACGTTTTATTGATGAGAACTATTTTGGGCGGAATTTCAAGGTTACCATATCTGATATGAAAGAATTGTCTAAAGGAAAAAAATAATTCGACAAGAATGTTAACGTTCTGTACGAAATCTGCAAGAAGAACAGTAAGAAATTTGTAGTATCTTTTGTGTGAATACGTCACCTATGAGAATGTGGTAGAATTTTCCTAACAAATGACAAAACAAGAGGAAAATGTGTAAGTACCGATAACGATATTTAATGCAAAGTGGAAACACTACAGGACGAGTTCGACTGACAGACGAATGGCCACACCTACACTACCCTTCTCCCCGCTACCAGAACACTGAAATCTGACATGCTCGAGAAGTAGTGAGGGCTCTTAACTCCTGAACCACTCGACCGATCTTGATCAAATTTACAACATATATGAGGGTCGGGCCTTGGGTGTTTTTTATCGTTTCACTTTAACGAGCCAACGTAGGGGAGGGGGAAGGGGGAAATATATGTTAAAAATAAAATAAAAATGACTGCCTTTGTGACTTCATCATTCTTGAACCACCCGACCGATTTCAATCAAATGTTCAACATACATGAGTTTAGGGGCATTGATTACTTTAGGCTATTTACTTTGACGATGCAACGTAGAGGAGAGGGAGGGGAAGAGAAAAGATCAAAAATGATCGATATTAGTTTTGAATCCATAGTTTTCGGGGTCGATGAGAGAAACAGTGGCACTTCTGATGCTGTTTCAATCCAAATTCAGCCCTGATAGTTGAGGAGGGGAGGGTACAACGTAGGGGAGGGGATAACATTTAAAAATGATCGAAAATTACTAATATTAGTTTCGAATCCATAGTTTTAGGATTAGCTGAGATTAACAGTGACAATTCTAATGCCGTTGCCGCAGCATGGAGGAGGGGGAGCTATAAATAATAATGATCGAAAATGACCAATATTAGTGTCTAATCCATAGTTTTCGGGATCATTCAGATGAACCGTGATTCTTTCGTTCCCGTTTAAATTCAAATTCAACCCCGCAACTTGGGTGAGGAGGAGGATGAGATATTTAAAAATGATCGAAAATGACCGCTATTAATGCTGAATCCACATTTTTTGGGGTCGCTGAGATGAACGGCGACACTTCCGATGCCATGGCCCGCAACATGGGGAGGGGGATATATATCCAAGATGCGGGGCTGAATTTGGATTTAAGCATCATCACAAGTGTCACTGTTCATCTTGGTGACTCCAAGAACTATATATTCAACACTAATATCGGTCATTTTCGATCATTTATATATATATATATATATATATATATATATATATATATATATATATATATATATATATATATATATATATATATATATATAAAATGATTGAAAATGACCTATATTAGTGTCGAATCCATGGTTTTTGGGGTCGCCGAGATGATTAATGATCTTTCCAATGCTGTTTAGATCGATGCCATTAAAAACGAAAACAGCATATTTCACGGGTAGGATACTAAACACATGAGATACGGAGTTGTGCATTTACATTTTCATTTGAACCCAGCAAAGCGGGTAATGTATGCTAGTGTGTATATATTGCTTATATTGCTGTGCGTAAAACTCGTTCAACATATGCAAAATGTTTTTATTAGTATTTCTTGTTATTAAAATAGATTGTACATAGTCGGATATATCGTAGAATTACTCCTAAAGTTATTGATATAACAAAACAATTTACAATATAGCACTAGTCATTTCACCATTAGTAATATTCAATAAATGCTGTTCGATATTGTTTTTGTTTATACATATCGGTACATAAATAATAATAATAATAATAATAATAAACTATGTAATTTATACCATATGCACCAATTAGTATTTTAAGCACTAAACATACTTATATTATGTATTTGGGTATTAATTTTGCTTTTTGAAAAACGGGTTTAAAATATTAAAATCACTGTAATAGGCTAGGACTAGAGGGCGCCAAAATGTCACATTGCCCGGGAGAATATTTTGCCTTGGTCTGCCCCTGTTTACTATCCGTTTTCAAATGGACAGAAAGGCAGCGAACGTAACGGAGCGGCACCTGTTAACAATTAGGAATTACATTATAATATACTCCTTATTTTCATTGTATAATAATGTCGCATTAGAATCAGAAGAACGTAACTCCAAAAATGCGGTTTTCGTTTTATTCATGTTTGGACATAATTTTGAAAGCCCCACTTGATGTAAATGGAACGTAACGCCATCTGTTCTCCTTGTCAATCATCTGTTGTAATGAGCTCAATTATCATCTTATTAAAAAACACATCTTTCGAAGAGAATAATGTTTTTGTTCTCTCACCTGTAAACCTACGAAAATAGGAGTTACATTCGTCTGGTTCTCATGTGACGATAAGAATTCTTGAGTTAATGTTGGAACTTTTAAAGAGTATAAATTAAAAGAACAGAACCGGATGTGTCACAAATTATATTAAAGTTGGATGATTAATAATTAGTAAGTCGGCGAATTATGGATATTATGATATTGTATTTATGTAAAAATGTCTATGTTGCTAACTACAATGATAAGACAAACTAATGATATTGTCGTGCCTGTGTCGTGTCTGTGTCTTGCTTCTGATTTCTCTGAACTTATCAACTAACGATATTTTGGAGTTAACGGTATTTTGTTCATGTGGTATATCTTGTTAAGGTGAAATGGCTTAATTTCAATTGCTTGAGCCGTCATGAATCTATATAAATATGTTTCCTGTTCTGTATTTATTATATGTGCTAGCCTGTATTTCTGTGAAAAGTAATACCATCAAGATATTAGCATAACAATTACTACCGCAAAGGTATTAGCAATCTTCGAACGCAAACGATTAATCCAGTCTGTCTTTCGAATCGTAAACGAAATGTTATGTTTTAGAACTTTCTTGAAATTTCTCATTCTGTTGATAATACTATTTTTATCGTTCGAAGGGAAGGCAGGCTAGGGTTACCGGACTCCTCTTTTACTAGGACATGCTCTCCTTTTCAGACTCTAAAAACTGTCCAGACATTTTCTTAGTAAAATGGGGATTTTTTAACCCTTTCACTGTGGAAGGCGACGGAAAGAAAATTTCCCTAACCTGCGAATGTCGATTATAGTCGACGTGTTAAAATTTGTCTGTATCTTGATTTTGTCGATTGTAGTCACCAAAGGTTTTCTGTGAGATTTCTATTGTTTATCGAAAACAATATAACACAAAAAATTGAACGGTACAACTTTGGCGACTACTCTCGACAAAGCCAAGATACGGACAAATTTTAACACGTCGACTATTGTCGACATTCGCATGTTAAGGAAATTTTCTTTCTGTCGACAAAAGTCGACTTCCTCTGTGAAAGGGTTAAGGATACATTGGGGATACACAGTCAACCATTAACAATCCACTACTGGATGAAGATCCCTGATCCTTCATCTTTCATTCACCTGGGAATTATTTTTCAGCTTCTTGACTTCATTATACCATTTCTTTGAAGATGTTCCCTAAGTTGTTTCTTGTCTCTTGGTATCCAGTCACTAATTGTTTCTTTTTATCGATCATCATTTCTTCTTACAATATATGTTAGCCCACTGACATTTCAGTCCCCTTATTTTCATGATAATATCCATCTCTCTTGTCATGTTTCTGATCAGGCCCGCAACTAGAGGGGGCTAGGGGGCCTGGCCCCCCTAAACTTTTCGTGCCCCCAGGCCTCAATACAAATTTCTATTATTAATTCAAAAAACATAATTTAGATATTTCTAAGATAATTAAGGATGCGCACGAGACAGTCGAGACAGGATTTTCCTGACAAAATTGAGTCGAGACACGGCTCTTCCAATAGTGAAATATACATTTTTCGAGTCGAGACATCACTTTTACAGTACATTTTCGAGACGAGACAGCCACAAATCTTGTCTCGTGCGCATCCCTAAAGATAATTTTTGGTGACTTAGCCCCCCTAACATATTCATGCCCCCCCAAACCTCTGTGGCTGATTGGGGCCTGTTTCTGATCTATGCTATTTTTTCCTACCTTTTTTTGGTGGTTCCTAACATGTATATCTACATCCTTCGTTGTGTAGTCTGTAGACGGTGAATGTCGTGATTTTGTTGGTGTCCATGTCTCCGATCCAGATGCCAAGCAGGCACCACATTCATTGAAAATTTTATACTGAAAAACATTGGTATCTATTATAAGGAAAGAAACTTCAAAAGTTTGGCTGTATAAATTAGAATTTATCGCTATGACATTAGGAGATTTGTCGAGTAAACACCCTTTTTTTAAGTATGTTATATGGTCCCCTACGGACGGCGTCTAGGTGCCGGGCATACAGAGAACTTTGGGAATGGAATTTAAACATTAGAATTTGTCAGAACAGAGCTAAATAGAACTGTAAACACCTAAATCTTCACCTCGCAAAAGGCGATAGGACGAGATTTACTACAACCTCACATTCTCTGAACATGACCTGTCTTACACTATGATATATAGAGAAAAGTTCCTTATATGGTACTGGAAAGTATTCAATTTGATGGGCCGTCCCTGAGGCTGGGTAAACCGAGGATGGAACGACGGTAGAATGAAATAAAATTCCTACCTCCACCCGGGATCGAACTTGGACCGCCCTCTGAAGACGGTAAGTAGACATCTTACCACGTCTGATCCTTGCAAATTGATGTATAATATTTCGCTGGCTTAAGGAACAGACTTTTTTTTTTTAGTTTAACGTGTCACGATTATGCTCCGCGGCTAAGGGAGACAGTGATAATGATATGGATCATAATGAAATGAAGATAATGGGAGGAAACGGGAGAACTGATAGAATTCAAGTACACTATACTTTTCCACCACAAAGCCCACATTGCAGGAGCTAGAACGAAACTAGCAATCTCACACATTAGAGATGAGCGCTCTACGGCCCAAATACATCTTTCTGTGGGAACTGTGAATACAATAATTCATGAATACCTACGATTTCGGAAAGTTAGTGCACCGTAATTCCTTCCACATATTGCCCATCATCCGACTTATACATTATAGGAACTCAACTAAGGCTTATTCTGACATCCTCCTTATAGCCCAAACCTAGCTCCAAACGATTTTCACTTACTTAGGCCTATAAGGAGTTTCTCGGAGACCATTATTACAGCAGTGACAGAAAAGTGCCACAGCTATTATGATTATGGTTCAGGATAGTAACATAGACAGGGGAGGATCCGGGGGGTCCGAAACCCCCGAAATGTCTGAATGTTGTTAAAATAAGGGCAAAATTGCGTTCCCAGCCTACTAGTGTTGCCACGAGACGAGACGAGACGAGACTTCAGGCTGTCTCGTCTCGTCTCGTGTAAAGCGTGTCTCGTCTCGAAAAAATGCGCTCGTCTCGTCTCGTGTCTCGTCTCGAGAGGTTCTGTCCCGTCTCGTCTCGTCTCGTTTGTCTCGTCTTGTCTCGTAAAAAATATGGCAGCATACCATGGGAACGAAAGTTAAATGTAGCAGGCTGCCCCATGCTAATCAAGATACAACTAAGTTACAAGTATTAACCAGAACACAAAGACAAGAAATGTCACGGTAACTACACCGTGAAGCCTTCCCGGCGGGAGCTCATGTGGTTCGGATTCCACGTTAATCAGTAGGTCCACGTCTCATATTGCCTCGCTGCTGAACGGGACGTAAAACTCAAAATCACCTCACCTCACCTCACACCGTGAAGCCTTCACCTCTGGTGTATGTGGTAGTCGGTTCGATCTCGGTTAGTGCCATGTAAGCTTTGTGGTGGACAAACATCGAATGTGTGTGGGGGCCGCGGTAGCTCACTGGTAGAGCGTTCACCCCTGGCGCTTGGGGTCTCGGGTTCGATCCCAGCCCCTGCCAAGTGAACTTTGTGGTGGACAAACACCGTGTGCGTGGGTTTTCTCGGGGTTCTCCCGTTTCATCCCACTTTCTTCATTCCACTATTTCATTCATTACTCATCATCACCGTCTCCTTTAGCCTAACCGGCATTACCGTGGGACCTAAAACTCAAATATTTCATTTCATTTTTCGAATGTGTGTGTTTTCTCGAAGTTGTCTAGTATCCTACCACTTTCTTCATTCCACTAATTTTCCCATCATCATCCATTCGGGGTGGGCCAAAGTTGCCTAAAGGTCTTAAAAATAAATTCAAATAAGCTCACAAGGCAAGGACAAATAGTTTACAAGATAATATATCTCTGCTGTTAGTTGTCTGAGGCTTCTCGACCCTGGCTTTTTTTTTTTTTTTTTTTTTTTACATTCTGAAACATTGAAATTTGTTTCACCAGTTTCAATACACGAATATACAGTAAATTGCTCATAGGTACGTTGAAGATGAAGACACTAATGTCAAATAATGTTTACACGACAAGCAAAGTTCGATGTAAAGGTGTCACCATCCCCGACACTATCGTGTACTATCAGCCCACTTGCTTTATAGTGTCTGTATACATACATACATATATATATATATATATATATATATATATATATATATATATATATATATATATATATATATATATATATATATATATATAGAGAGAGAGAGAGAGAGAGAGAGAGAGAGAGAGAGAGAGAGACAGACAGACAGACAGACAGACAGAGAGAGAGAGAGAGAGAGAGAGTGAGAGAGAGACAGACAGACAGAGAGATGGAAAGATATATAGATAAATAGAGAGATAGATATGTGTGTACACTTTGATTTCATATATTCCAGCCTTTAGGTTTCCATACCAATCCAAAAACTACTTTTCATTTTAGCATGTTTAGATTTGTTGCATTTTTTTTTTTAAAAAAAGCTCGGAACCAAATAATTTTATTGAGTAATGGAAAGTATTTGATTGAAATTTTATATGTTACTGCACAGTAAGCTCTACTTAAAGTGCCATAGTAATGGGAGCTGAACGACACATCGGACCAAAGAATGCTTGGGGCCAGTCTTCACCTCCATGGTACAAATCTGTTCCCATAACCGCAGGGTGTGTGCCACTATATGGTGGTTGCCCCGTTTGTGTAACAAACTCATGACAGTACACCCAGATTAGCTAGTGGTCTAAAAAAAAGTTGATTTTTGGGTGGCCATTTTCGATTAAAGTTTCTTATATTGTCGTGATCTATTCGCAATCATACAACGTCGAAATGTTGACACATTGGGTACGGGGATTCGAACTTGTAACCGCAGATGATTGTATAATTTATCAATGAGGCATGTTGTGTTAATGCACAAATGATATCTTAATCAATCTTAGTTTTTTCTTGCCATTCATTAGCATATTTACTTGGCCCTGTATAAAACTTTTTCGTAATATATCCACCACCGGTTATTAACCACTTTATTGAAACGATCACAATATTATATTTTAGAACTGGCCTTTGAAATTAATTCTTTATTATATTTGCTTTCCAATTCTTTTAACTTCGTTTATAAATATATTATTTTGGCTTTGTACATACTGTTAGACTTCAGTTTTTCGTTCTCTTTACGCAAAAAGGAGAGCTCTTCCTTTGGTTTATGCCCCTCACTCTCCACAAAACAAACGAAAAATAACATAAACAAAGAGTTATTTTTTATTTCAGTCACAATAGTTATTTCATCTGGCTGCACCCCAATGTCTGATTTGTTTTTTCTTTAAACACCTAACTTCCGTACATTTAATTCTTTCATTATTTACATCAACACGGTTCCGTATAGTAAAGGTAAGTTTAGTGAAGGCGCGTCTTGTTTAAACTTTTTCTTGGGTAGAATATTTAGAAGCTCACATTTTAAGTTATGTCCATAAGCTTCGGGAATAAAATGATCGGAATAGACGCTGGCGTTTTCAACTTTAAAGATACCTTTCCGACAGCATTTCTTTCGTCAAACTTTCAGCAAAGGAACCGAGGGAAATATATGATAAATAACTTTGGAACCCGTAGTATTTCTACTATAATTGCGACAAATACTTAGTGTAGAATTCGACATGCTTATAGGCTAACACGAGCACTACAGTAATTAATGTTTTCTTAATACAGGAAAGCAAGAATCACTCACTTTCCTGCAAAAATCAAAGAAACAAACAAGGGTGAATGACAAGGACCTTGGGCGAAAGCTGTTTCTGCTCCCGCCGTGACGTCACAATTTTACTGCATCTTCGGTTTTCAAAGAAGGGTAGTTATGACGCGACCTTAAAAGAGGAAAGGAACAGTAGGGTCGGCGAACCTTGGAAGCAGAGGGCAATTTCGCACACTGGTCAGATCAAACATTTCCGCGTAACAAAACGAAGGTCCCCCTGTAAAACCTCTTCATTTAAAGTCTTATTGTTAGTATCATAAATTTGCTGAAAGCAAACAATTTGAAGGGTTCGTCGATAATATCTGCTTTTTTTGTCCTGCGCCCGCCTTCCAAACGAAGAGGTGAATTTTACAACATGACTGCTGGTAAAATGGTAAAAGTGTATTTTTATGTGTATGTGTGTGTGTGTGTGTGAGAGAGAGAGAGAGAGAGAGAGAGAGAGAGAGAGAGAACGAGAGAGAAGACAAAATATTAGTTGCAAGATGACATAATTCAATTGCCGTTTTCGGTTAATTTCGGTTCATATAGCAAAAAGAATACCGCCACCAGAGAATCCGCCATCTCAACCAGAACTTTCAACTACAGCCTGTAATGAGTGTAGACCTTATCCAGTTTTCAAATTGAATAGATGGGGTGGTAGTTCGGTTTCTTGACCTTGTAAAAATCTTCCCTGTCTTTGATTTTGTTTGTCATCATTCCAGCCAGAAATGAAAAAAAAGAAAAAAAAGAAATGAGAATTCCTCAGTTTACAGCAAGGGGAATTGGGGACAAGACATTAAGGATGATATTCCTGGAAGCTCATGTATCACGATTGATTCATTCAATAGACAGAGGACACTTTTCTATGAAGGCTTTTCAACATGTTTTCTCACAAAGGGGATTTTCCTTTTCCAATCTATATGACCACTGGCAATTTCAATCTTGGCCATTCCCGCCAGCGTTTGCATTTTCGAGACAGGAGACGGGACGAGACATTTCGCGAGACGTCCCGTCTCGTCTCGTGTCTCGTCTCGTTTTCGAGACGGGACAAGTAGTCTGTCCCGTCTCGTGTCTCGTCTAAAAGGGTTCCGTCTCGTCTCGTTTACGAGACGAGACGAGACGGGACACGAGAAATGTCTCGTCTCGTGGCAACACTACAGCCTACACATTTCCAAAAATTTCCGCAGGAGGACCCCCCGAAAAATCTTCTAGTGTTATTAAAATAAAGGCTAAAATTGCGTTCATAGTTTCTATATTGCCAAAAATTTTCCCGGGGAGGATCCGGATCCCCCGGAACGGAATCCTAGCTACGCCACTGCTCCGGAGCACTGAAATATATTTCCGTGTTACTGATATAAGCAGTAATGATATTCTCGAATAAGAGCATAAGTGTAAAGCGGAATTACATTGAGAAAAACCTCCTTTCTTATATGCCTATGTATGTTCTGTTACTCAGGAAAATCAAAAGTGCCAGTTTGGCTTGAAACACCCTTGTATTATTATCTGCAGAATAACATTAAAAATTAGCCTATGATCATGTTTGAAGTACCAGACAAAAAGGCACCACATTCTGATGGAGCATAGTATTACGTCACGCAATAAGAGATAAAGTTGTTGAATGGTGTTTCACAATATCTTCCGAGAACAATTAAACGAGTATAAGGGTGCATATTCCACGTTAAATGTAAAACTAGTTGTTTTAACGTCATTTCTATCTTTAGAACATAACTGAAATTCCAACCAGGAAATAAGTTTTATAGCGTACAGTTTGTATTTCTTACTTCACGAACATTAATAGCATTGATTTTATGTGGATTCGAAGTTATACAGTAAAACCTGTCTTCAACGGACCCTTTATTAAACGGAAAACTGTCTTAAACGGAAATATTTCACGGTCCCATGAATTTTGGAAAACAAAACGTGTAAAACTCCCTTCATTAAGCGGAAACTGTGTTACGCGGACAACGGAAAGAAAAATAAACATTTAACGGAAAATTCTGAGTTCCGGACTACAGCGTTTAGAAGATGTTTAGACATTCTGTGAGACATTTACATTACACTGTCTGCGATAAAATGTTCGTCCTTTTGTTAAATATTTCTGGACAGTGTTGACCTTCCCCAACCACTACTCATATTCACCCCCACAAATTGTCCTTAATCCCCGCAACTTAATCAAGAATCATACGGAATGTCGGAAAGAAGAAAACGAGATAGAGGAAGAGGAATACGATACCGAGTTCCAAGAAGAGTGTAGAATAAATACATATCAAGATGCTCTCAGAAGTTTAAAGGAACTGCAAAAATTTGCCTTACGAAAAAATGATTCTGCTTCACTTAGTATAATTTCTCAGGCTAAACTGTATGCGGAAAGTCAAGCAGCCAAGCAGCAATGTACACAGAAAACTCTCCTTGGCTATTAGATAAATAAAGAAAATGTGTGCATAGCATATTTTGTATTCATTTTAATTTTTGTGTGTATTTATTCGTAGAAGAAAGAAGTACTGTAATCGAACAATATACGTACAGCAATATATTTTCTCAGTATGCCCCTTTATAAGCATGTATTTAAAAAGTAAAAAGAAAGAAAGGAAAGGTCTACCTCCACTAAGCGGAAACCTGACTTTAACGGAAATTTTTGCAAGTCCCGCTCGATTCCGCTAAAGACAGGTTTCACTGTATATGATTCCGTCATATGCACAATCAATGTCATCTAAATTTAGGTTTGACGGTGAATTGAAGGACTCAAAGAAACGATGGAATACTAGGTATCTTTTCTCTACGTAATTTCACCTTCGCCACTTTACTCATGACTTATAACATTTACTTTTAATCAATGTTGTTACCTAATTCAGTAAAAATGAAAACGAAATCCGTGCAGTTTTACTATACGCATCCATAGTATAAGTAGGAGTAGGAGTAGGGGTAGCAGTAGGAGTAGGAACGGGTTAGAAGGCCCGCAGGGGTTCGTTGGGTTCTGTTCTCGACATAAAATGGGCAAATTAAAGACTTCCCTACATGTTTCCGTACATTTTACAATCTGTGGATTCATATAGTAAAACTGCACCACGAAATCTTTATTTAACACCCAATGATTATGCCTTTTAGATTAATGAGAACAGACGATCAATGAAATGAGCGATTTTGGAGAAACTCTGCACTTCTGAAGCGAGCTATCTTTGGCTTAAGGAACCCGGAGTTTAATCGCCGAAGAAAAGAAAAGAAGCATCCTGTGCGAGTCAAGCCAGTACGATTTGTTATAACTGTACATACGATTACAAGCTTTCGCCATGTCGCCTACAATGGTTCCTAAGTACTTGTTACGATATCTATGAAAGCCTTCACGAATCTGAGTTGCTGATGATGTGTTTTTCAAAGTAACATCTTTAGTAACTGAGCTGAACATATAAAATATGTCCTCAATGGCTTTCATTGCCTTTTTTAACTTTCAGTATTACCAGATCCTTTCCAACTGTCTTGCATCATTAACCTTAGCTGATGTAATGCAACGAATCCTTCCAAGAAAGAAAGATATTGCAAATGGAATATTCCTCAATCGTCCATCTGGTGACCCAATTCGTCAAAGACCACCAGAGTTCATCATCATTTCTTTGATAAAAAGAATTGGGAGGGAGTTTTTTGCTTTGCGGGAGGTCACAACGGAGCATTTGGCAAGCGTATACTAGAGGTGAGAGGCCTATATGATATTCTGTGACATTTTTCTCCCTCTATCCCTATGTTGTAGAAAACTAGTTAAACTTTGACTTATTTTGCACTCAAGGGAATTAAACTTATCTTTAATTGCAATGTTTTGCGAATCCGACATTAATTGCCTTGAAAACGGACTTCAAGAGTTCAAATGCGATATCTCTTGGTAAACTGTTTTGAATCCAGTGGTGTACGTAAGAGAGAGGGGTTCGTGGTTTAATCCCAGTCTTGAGCAATATATTATATAATAATAACACACACACACACACACATATATATATATATATATATATATATATATATATATATATATATATATATATATATATATATATATATATATATATATATAATGTAAATGCACAAATCATGCGTTTCCTAAAAGGATATCAAAATGAGTGCTTGACCGCCCTTGATGAAATTCTGCATACATCACACATCACTACTTTAATCTATATGTGAAAGTAATGCAACTTTGGTGTCCATGTTAAGTCTCTTTCGGCAACCCCTGTTATGAATGATGTGTTACACAGGGCCCGTACCTGTGACGCCCATAATGGTGGACACCCACCTGAGATTATATTCCACACATAAGTGTAAACAATCTCCCATTCGTGGTCTTTAAGTCTGTGAAATATCAATGGAAACTAATGACAAAACAGTTATTCACAGTTATAACCTGTTCATGACTTTTGGCCCATCCTGTATTTCTTTTCTAATCTCGCGTAATAATTTCATCAAGATTGAATGATAAATCACCGCGATTGCTCATATCAAAGTATGGAAATAATATTAATATAGGTCTCTCTGTGTTATAAAGATCCCTGCAATAATACGCCACGCCTGTTTCACAAATGTTCTCTTTATACAACCGCTTCCTCTAAGAGTAGAAAGAGTAGAATAAAATCACAACCAAATACATTTTGCTATCTCTATACAGAAGAGGTGTCCAGAGGCGGGTTTTAGAGCGTAGGTTTCGCTCAGGAGATTATTTGGGGGGGGGGTGAGAATTTTTCAATGAAAATAGTGCAATCAAACTGGAGAATTATAATTTTTGAGGTGGAGAAATTTGGGGGACTTGCGTCCAAGTCCTTGAGGAGGATGGGCATTCCTCTTTTTATTTATGATAGTTTTACAACATACATAATTGAAAATAAAAGTCAATAGGCCTACTTGTAGTTCTAGACTAGTATTATAAGCCTTGTACTTATGTGAAACCAGTTTGGATGTTCAATAGAGTGCACTTTGTATAATTTGCAGGATCATTCTATTGAAAGCTTGTTAAGTTTAGCATATGATAGTAAAATATTTCATCATTTCATCTGCCTGTTGCTATGTCTTTAACTTCCGATTTCACCCTCTCTCTTCCATATTACTAAAGCATTCAAGAACAAATTAAACATTGAACTTAGATATAGAGGCTCCTGACTTATTACCACACATTCCCCGTACACATATACACATACGTATATATCAGCAAATGCCAAAGGTCACGTGCTTATCAGACCCCCTGCAACGTATCAGAGATTAGAAAAAAAAAAAAAGTGGACGCAAGTGACTCCTATCGACCTTCGAATGAGCCTTGCCTTATTCTTGACAGATTTCCGAAAGTCCACAGACGTTACAAAGCTTTAGACTTACAAATAAACGACTCCCCAGATGCAACCAAATAATGTGATCACGAGAGCCCAATGCGCCAATGTTCAAGATCACTTTGAGTTCACGTGTTCAGTTGGCCTCTTTAAATATACCATTGGCAGGATGTTTACACAATTTCTTTTTGACTTCTTACTCTTTTCTTTTGATGACCACCAGCGAAGTTATCAGTTTCAGAAGCTGTAATAAAACATTTTTGAAAAGGTCTTGATAGCTTCATTTTTTTCATAAATGCAGCCTGGTCACTGTTTCCCTTTTTAATCAATGCAAAAAAATACGAAACTTAAACGTGACTTCTCATTAATGAAGAAAAAACTAACGTCAAATCTAAACACCATTTTGATGCTTAAATTGTAATAAATTGTTGGGACAAACACGAATCTGCTTGCTGCTTAACAAATATAGTGTATTTAACTTTATGTAATAACTAATTAGTTAATTCTATCCAATAAAGAAGATAGTAAAATACAGCAAAGTATTGTGGTTAATATAATTATGTAGAGTTTAATATACTCCTCATAATAGTTCCCAGAAATAAACATTGAATTTATAGTAGAAAAAAATACAACGTAATAACAAAGAAAAATGACGTTTATAACGTTGATGTTGAGTTCCCACTTTGTTATATACTCTATATGCCCTAATTTCGTTTTAAGGTACTAAAGAATTACTTAAACGTAATCCGCTAATTACTTTTTAAAATGACTTAATACAGAATACGGTATATGTATTTTTGTATTTTTCGAAAATACTTTGATATTTACCTTCTTGATTTTTGCAAAATATCTTCTTTTTAACGAATATACATACATTCAAAATGGCGTACCAGTATCTTTTATGTTCTAAACTAACTGTAAAAAAGCATATTCTTGTCTGACTCAAGCTAAATAACATAAATAGGCAGATCTGGCCATAAAAGAAAACGATATCATACGTTACAGATCATAATCCATACTAACATATACATATTATCGTTATACGTTCACATTTGTTGTTCCAAACAAAACAAGAAAACTAATAAACATGGATCGAAAATATTTAATTAAGAGCCTTTGGCATGGGAAAGTGATATGCGTAGAATTCATATACATCAAACCATCAAATAAAACACAAGAATATACTCCACGATTACACGTTACACACCACAAGAAGATGCTATTGTCTTAATTTTAGTTTTAAGCAAATAATTTTTCTTTTCAATGGTCACGATGGAAACGTTTCTTTTCATGCAAGAGAAGTACAATATGCAAATATAACATTTAGCAAAAACCCAGAACCTAATTAAGATTAGGAATCATTAAGAGTTAGGAATAACAGCAATCAGTAATGTTAACATTAACAGTGCTTAAGAAAGTAGAAGGAATTCGACCATGGCTTATATTTAATAATACTATTCCGCCATTCGTTAAGTGGAAGTACGGGGAAAACCACGGGAAAAATTCATTCATGATATTTGATCACTCAACTTGAACCTGAACCCTGGGGATTGGACAGCAATCCTACCACAGCTCGGTGACAAATCTACTACACATTTAGACATTTGTTTAAATGCAACGCGTGTACTGTGGTAATTTATTATAAATATAAATAACATATATAAAAATGAATTATTTAGATGCCAACATTTTGAAGATTGAATTATCACGAAAAAACAACTTTATGAAACGTATTTATTTGACTATAAACTATCATTTGGGGCAAGTTTTTACGATAACATGAGTGTTTCTAAGGAATCGTTAAGTACAAAGCCGAGTTCCTTTTGTGGTTATCCGGGGGGAAATAATGTAGTTTGGATCCCACATTAAGCTGCAGATTCACGATCTCATACACCCTCGGTACTGAAAGGGGATGCTAAACTCCAGACCAACCAAAAAACATAGCCATGAAATTTAGTGGATGTAAACTCTCTAACACAGAGAATACGAACATGTCAATCTTTTGGGTCAATTCAATATGGCAGACCCAAAAGGGAATTTTAGTATTTCCGTACGCCGCGCTTTTGTGCAAAAATTTCTTTATGTATTGTGATGATTTTTTAGGCACCATTTAGATTTAGATTTAAATTTAATCAGGAATGGATTTTTGATTAAGGATGGCTTACACCATATTGAATTTTTGAAAATTCAACCCTGAAAAGAGAAAGGGAAGTAAAAAAAAAAAAAAAACCTTGTTACGCTAAAACGAAAAACAAATTTTGCAATCTATATTGTTAAGGTTAGTGTAATAGCTGCACCACCACCAAGAGATGGCACCACATGCTCCCTATCTTTTCAATACATTTGGTAGTAAACGACAACATTCAAAATCACTGAATCCACTTCAAAAGATTAATATTCAAACTGTACAAAGACAAATTGAATCATTAATCAGAGAATAATCATTGACTTTTTAATTATTTTGTCAGTCATTGTCGACAGCAACTTAATTTTAATATTCAGAAACACGCCTGAAATATAGAACTTTCTCAACCATTAACGAAATAAAATAATTTAAAAATGCATTATTATTCTGTGATCATTAATTCAACTTGTCTCAGAATTATTGTGAATATTGTCTTCTCAAAGGATTGGAGGAAATGTTTACGTTTACCGTGTCTCTTTTACACCGTTGAACATAGCATTTCCAATACGAAGAATTGAAAACAGTAAAAATTAGTCGCACATTTTTAGAGTTTAAATAAACATAACACTCGCAAAATATATCTGCAAAATTTTGCTTAGTTAAAACTTGTAAAAGGAACTTGAGTCAATGCCATTGTTTCAAGGATGCAGTCGGATTACAAACAAGATTAGGACAAAAGTCATAGAGAACATAAAGGCATTGGTAGTTTTGTGTTATTTTATTTATTTGTCAAACTTCTATTGGTTTCAACAAACATTGCACTGCGTTGCTTACTGTGATCACGAGCAAAGCGTAAGACTCATCAGGAATTGATCAACCCCAAAGTTCATGGACTGCTTTTTTTTATGTTTTCCTTGTTTTTCTTTTTTTTAAACTCCGCCCATACTTTCATTGAAAACAAGACAAGGTTGCAGTCACAAACAGGGTATTACAATTCGAACCAACATTGTACTTAAGTTTAGGCCTACTTATGACTCCATTAATTGAAGTGCAACTTTCAGAGCGATTATGGTAGATTAACACGAACAGATTTCTTTTTCTTTAAAGATAAAAGATTTTAGTTTTGAACAATTCTATAGTTGTTTACGTGTTTACACGCAATTTTCTAATGTGTAGTAGACCTTGAAATTCCTGATTATGCCATTACGTAACATAATTCCGTGAATTCTGCAAAGTTGAGTAAGTTTATAGATTGAATAAGCTGAATAGAAAGTGAAGGATTCAGGAGAACCTCAAATAGTATTATTTTAATGTTACCTACCTGATATAAGCTTCTTAATAGAAGTGTAAAAGATTCATACTTTTGAAATATTTGGCATCAGTCAGGTACATAATTAGTCTTTTTTTTTAAAGTGTAATTGACTATCTTTCATTTTCTTTCCCTTTCTTTAGCCTTTTTTTTTCTCAAAATTACGATGTCATACTTCTGCTTGGTTATTTCTTCTTCTTCTTCTTTTTGCGTCAATTGATATTTTGTTTCCCGATACAGATCTAGATTCCAGTCACCTATATCACTGAGATCTGTTAGTAATTTTTTTTTTAAAGAAAAAATGGTGAAAATTGTTGGATGAATTTCTCTCCTGGTTTTTGTGGACTGCTGCGAGTATTAATGTTACACTGACGCCTAAACGTCGTATTCAATTCGCTGATATTTTGTATTTTTTATTTATTTATTTTTGAGCTAAATTAGTTGTAAAGCAAAAGGTAATGCGAACGTAATAACAAGGCCATGATGTATTTCTTAGTTGAAAACATATAACCGAAAGCTATTTTGAAGTCACTTTATACATACTTTCTAACATGTACGTTGGCAGTCTAATCTTAATATTGCTCTTGTTGTATAGTCGTTTTGGTAAAGTCAGTAGGAATTTTGCTGTGGATATCTCTTTCAGCCACCAGAAGATCTAGTTGAAATTGAATGAAATCATTGAGCAAGACTCTTCAAGATCTTGAGTCATACGAAACAATTGAAATACTGGATAGCATTTCATTTAATCCTTGCCAGATGAGGGTGCTAGGCAGCTATTATAGATACACCTACAAATCCTCTGCCGAACTATCTAGTTACTTTATAATGACAGTTATACAGAAATAGGAAACATATTACTTTCTTTGAAATAACGTACATTAAGACCCACTACATATAAGATGGAAGACTAATATACTTTTGTGGGAGAAAGGGCTCGACGGGATAATTCATGGATTCTTCACATGGCATATTTTATGAACATACTCTTGAGCATGTCATAATTTTTGAGCTGCACTTTTCATTATTGTAATTATTTTATTAGGTTATTTTTTTGTTTGTTGTTACAATAACATCTTGTAACTTAAATATCACACACTTTCACACTAACTATTTATTTAGATACGTAAATCCAATGACACACGTAGTTTTCGGTCTAGCCTATCATTTTACTGAAAAATTAATAAAACTACTCATTTAGATATAGTTATTGAGCGCCTGTTACTTATAGCCCCTAAACCCAATACCTCATGGAAGTTAGGCTAGTTACAGAATGCTAGGCGTTCTGTTCACTTCATATCAACAAGGTTGAGCATTAACAGGATATTTTCCTGGTCCCTGGTTCGATCCCAGCTTGCGCGAAGTGGGCCTTGTGGTGGACAAACACCGTGTGCATAGGTTTTATCTGGATTCTCGACCTGTCCTGACAAAAAAAAAAAATTCTGGGTGCGCGCCAGATAAGATTTGTGGGTGTCTCGTCTCGAAAATGTGCTGTAAAAGTGATGTCTCGACTCGGAAAATGTATATTTCTCTATTGGAAGAGCCGTGTCTCGACTCGAATTTTGTCAGGAAATCCTGTCTCGATTCGTCTCGTGCGCATCCCTAACTACAATCCATTATAACCAATCGCACCCGTCGTTTTCTCCCTAATCTCAGTTCTTTTATTTCATATACAGTATATATGCCTTGAAATGGCTTTGTGCGTACCTCCAGTACCGCACGTACCTTGATTCCCTTGAATTGACCAACTCTAGTTTTTGAACTCACTTTTCAAGTGATCCATAATAGCAACAAAGTAACTGGAAATGCGTGAACGGTCAGTCGATACGTATATTTTGTTTCCTTTACGTTCTGACTGAGGAAGTCGTGCAGTGAACATAGCCTGTAGGGGTATCTCACACTCAGTGATAAGCAATGTTTTGAAAACACTGTTTACATTGTTTCATAGTACGTGAAGGCGCTATGGCGCAACAAGGTCAAATTTGTAATATTGTTTGTTGTTTCTCTGTACTTAAATAAGTAAAGAAATTGTTAAGCAATAGTTACCTGTTAACAACAACTGAAATAAGCATCGTAAGAAAAGTAGCAAATGAAAAGATCTGCAGGTTTTCCTCCACTGGATTCTATAGTAGCGGATGCAGGAGTTTCGTTTGTAGGAGTCGACCACGATCACCTCCTGGAAGATGAATGTAGGCTGGAAATACGAAATTTCGCATCAAAACTGGATAAATACAGCACTATTAGTCCGTTTAAGCCCTTGTAATAACGTCAATACCTTGCCATTTGCAGGCAACTCTATTAAACTAGGGCCGCGGTGGCTCAGTGGTAGAGCGTTCACCTCTGGTGTTTGGGATCCCGGGTTCGATCCCAGCCCCCGCCAAGTGAACTTTGTGGTGAACAAACACCGTGTGCGTGGGTTTTCTCGGGGTTCTCCCGTTTCCTCCCACTTTCTTCATTCCACCATTTCATTCATTACTCATCATCACCGTCTTCTTTAGCCTAACCGGCATAAAAGTGGGACGTAAAACTCAAAAAATTCATTTCATTTTTCTATTACACTAGTATTAATTAGGAAGGGCACATTTCGATCTGTGTACCTCCAAACGAGTTTAGGAGAAAAATGGAAGCGTTTGGGGGCGGTTGCCCACCACCCTCCCCGTGAATCCGCCTTTGGTTCCAATTCAATCTTGATAGGATTGTTGTTATCAGCCTAACAAAGAGCATGTTTTAAGTATTCTCTCTTGCAGGCTTTCTTTCGGAGGAAGAGGCTGGGGGGGGGGGGGGAGGCAAAACCGTGGAAGTGCCTGTAAAATATATTGCTGTTCCCATATCTTTTCTTTACAGAGCTTGTCTGATCATTCTTCACGAAGAAAGGTTCTACTTCATTTATGGCACTTACGGAAGCGGGGAACAATACTAATACGCAGGGGTATGATAGCCAGTTTCTTTCCATTGAGTTTCAAAAGTTCATATAGATAACTAGAAATTAGGGACGTGGAGTGGAAGGGATATATTAAAAATTAAGAACGTACTCCTGTAATCCACCTCTCTTTCAGCCTAGATATTTTGGTGGGGAACGGCTTGTACTGTAAGAGTTGACCTTGCTTGATGGTCTGTGTCCTCGTCAATCACATTAGACTCAAGATAATGACAGTGAAGAGCATTTATCAACGTTTAAAGATATGCATGTTATTACACAATATACTCCAATAATAAATGCAGTGGCGCCTTTAGCGGGTAGGAAGGGTAGGCACGGACCTACCCAAAAATTTTGAAAAATATATAAACGCTAAAAGACACAATGAAGAGTAAATATATTTTCCACTATTTGTATTAATGGTAGATAATTATTTAAGAAATAGCATCAACCACTACTGCAAAAAGTAATTTACTAGTGTCATTAATCAATCAAATATGTATATGTATTCATAAGCGAGAAAGCGGGGCCTACTTAAAATTAAAATCCTAAAGCCGCCCCTGAATAAATGTGATTTAGATGTTTTTATATCACACACTTCGTGGACCTCCTGTGACACGGAATGATTTGGTAACTTTTAGATAATAAAGAAAGAAAATCAGAGCATAAATTTTATACATAAATTTGCAAAATGACATGGGAATAGTTCTGAGACGAGATGGAAAAACTTTTCGACAATCGAAACGAAACGAGATGAGGAAACCTTATTTAAACCTCATATAAACTAATAGATAAATTCTGCATCGTTCCATACACATGTTTAAAATATGAATTTCTATTTTAACATATTATGGAAAATATCCTTTGTTTTATTATTACCAATTAAACAATAGTTGTCCTTAATGTTACAAAAATAATTATTTTCTCTCCGGAGAAATACATTCTTCTTAACTATGTAAATTATTCTTTGTTTAAATTATCTTGAAGAATAAGAGTCCGAAATAAGTAAGTGTAAGGAGAAGAATATTTCAGTCAAATAGAATTCTTGATAAGTTGCCTCGTTGGCCTATGAACCTGAAGATCTGTTTGGACAACGAAAGAAGGTCATGGATTATCAACAAACGCAGGAAGCCACCAAAAATATACACAAATTATGATCGTCTGCTGCTCTTCAGGGGATATTTTCACTTCGACAGCTATAATTATGCTACCAAAAGTTCTTACAAACTCTGATTTTTATTTTATTTTATTTTATTCTAAAAAAAGGGAAAATATAGTAAATAATTGCTGAGGAATGTTATTTACTGTTTGCAGCACATTGCATAAAGGACTTGCACACGATACAAAGATCAACTATGCTGTACTTCAAACTTATTTATGTTTCAACCTAATTTTGTAGAATTTCAATAACAACAATAATAATTCTGCTGCAATACAGTATATAATGCATAGGTTATAGTATACGCTTCCATATTTATTACGTAAACTTAAGTTTTCCAACAAGATAAGAAAAATTATCACAAACAAAAATCTAATCTAATAAAATACAGATGGAGTAACTATAAATATCATTTTCCTGCCAAAGCGTGCTGGATTTGACTTCCCTGGGGCTTTAAATAAAATAAATAGCGATTACAGTCGCTCTAGTGTAGATCAGGTACTTTAGCAAATAATGTGCCAGTACAGCCCCCTCGTATTTTGATTTTGCCACCCCCTAATAAAATTATCTGGAAGAAAGTCTGGCTATAAATAACTTTTCTGAATAATAATAATAAACCCTATTCAATGGAAAATGCATCCCTTCTTTCTTAAAAGGGGAGGGGAACAAAAATCCTTAAAATATATTCAAGTTCCTCTGAGAAATATGGCTTCCGTTGAATTTGCCACAGTATTTTACAAATTTGCTGTAGTGTAGAAGAGAACTTTTATATAACAAATTTATTAATAGTAATTAGAAAGGACCTCCTATATACCCTTATTTACAATCAATCTGGGAAAATTGTTGTATTTGAAATTGATAATTCACATCTACTCCAGTATTCTTGGCTCAAAATTGATGTCGTAATTCGTAATCGCAATTTTGCTTTTGTAATATCTAACATTTGTACGTCACAGACCTCATGATGTTAATTTTTCTTCACGAAGATTCAATTCTGACATCATATTACTTTAAGAATCTTATGAAAATCTGATAATACCACATTGTGTCATGATGAATACTTACAACGTCGTTGTAATACTAAAGTCAAAATACTAACTATAAAAAGAGCATTATTATAAGGTTCAGTTTTGTGAAGCAACTTTTGTCTTGATAACTTTCTGAATGACGTCACAGAATATTTTCTTTCGTCATTGGATGAGAAAAACGAAGTACTTTGAATTAGAACCATGGACAGAATAACTCTACATGTTAAGTTGACGCAAAAGCAATCTATACTTATTTATAATAAGCGCCAAATTGCGAGTGAGTTACGTATTTCAAAAGAAATCTTTTTGTAAAAGCAATATGCTTATTATTTACGTATATCTATACTCTACTTAACTGGCTTACATTTTCTCTGTACACGATAGACCACAGAACTTGAGCTCTTCATATAATTCTTTATTCTCTTTCTTTGCCCCTAGTCATTCTTAAACAACATAAACCATATTCGTAATTCAACTAAATCTCAAGTTTACTATACTTCAATTCTTAATATCATTCGTATCCAAAACTTAACTCGAAACTCACGACATAATCATCTATATTGTTTACACATAAAACTTCCCTAACAACGTACTGGCCACTCACATATTAGCTAACACTTTCCGCCCAACACTTTTGTCACTTTGTTAAAACGTTGGCGACATTATAATAACGACAAAACGAATGATTATGTACATAATTTAATATTTTACTATTTGTATGTATTTCACTCTCTATCATGAATTATCATCTGGGTAGTATTACAGCATTAGTGAGGATATGACATGAAAGAACGTGAAATAGAAATAAGGATAAAAAAGGCGAAAAAAATAGGAAGAAAAAATCTATTAGTCCTTGACTAAAGTGGTAAGGGAAAAACTCACACAATGTTCATGTGAAGTATTGCACTCTATGGGACAAGAACATGGACACTGCGCCAAAGCGATCAAGAATAGAAGTTTTCAGAATGTGAATATGGAGAAAAGTAAAGAAACCTAGCTGGGTCAAACTGAGGACAAGTGAAGAGGTGGTAGGAATAGTAGGAACCAAAAAAAAAAAAAAAAAAAAAATAGATAAAATTAAAAAGAGGAAGAGAAACTGTTTGGGAGATTGACCGATTGGGAGACAAATATATAACGAGGGACAGGATAGAAACCCCGGTGGCAGAATAAAGAGGGAGGGACAGAAGAGACTAGTTGATGAAGTATCATTGTATTGATACGCATGTGGAGACACGGTAGCTCAGTTGGAGGGCGCTCACCTTTGGTGCCAAGGGTTCCTAATTTGATCCCAGGCCCAATGAGCTTATGGTGGATAAACTGTGTCCATGGGTTTTGTTGACGTTCTCCCGTTTCCTCCCACGTTATCATTTCACTAATCCTTCCATCATCATTTACTTTCCTTAATCATCCGTCTCCTTTAGCCTAACATGAAACGTTAAATATAATAATAATAATAATAATAATAATAATAATAATAATAATAATAATAATAATAATAATAATAATAATAATAAAGAGAAAATACATGTATGACTTTTGGAATCATTTCAACTTCATTAAGAAAGTATTAACATGAAACAATTAACTAGAACACCGCGATGAAAATTCCTTTCATAACTCTTAGAGCAAGTACCATAAAAGAAAGTAAAACCAGAAACGACATCCAAAGAATTTTGTTTTTTTTGGAAGACCTAAGTCTCACAAGACATCGATAACATCTACGATTGGGATTTAGCAATGTGGTTGGCAGGGCTTTAAGTGTATTTTTATTACGTCACGACATTCTATTGGGTGTCTTCGATGGCTTATCAGTAGCTTGCACCCGCTGACCACTAGTATGACGTTGACATAATTTCTCGCCGAGTATTTCTAGTGGACTTGCGGCCAAAGAGAGCCACATAGCGACATTCGACTGAAGCGCGAGGTACTCTAGAACTTCGTGTAGCTACGAAAGCTTTGATTTAGTGGGCAAATATTCCGCATTAATTTCTTTGCTGTTTGCAATGTTTATGGCATTCACGCTGGCTGAAAGTGTAGCAGGTTAAGTGGAGAGAGATTTTATTTTGTAATTTCAATACAAACAAACTGTATTCTCTATTGTTGCAGCTGTCAACAAAAGTCTTCATGTTATTACGAGGAGAAGGTTGGAAGATGTGTATGCTGTTATGCCGAGTGAATCCTATATACTATTCTGACTACTCTGATACGTAGAACAATTAACAAGGAGAAGTTAAAATCTCCTGCGAGTTTTGAGCTGTTTCTGAAAAATAAAGAAGAAAAAGTGCATTTCTTCTGCAATTGCCTTTGGCTGCAGTTCGTTTCCCGTAGCTGGTTAAGAAGCAATTAAGCAAGCGAGCTATTTTGGGGGAAGACTTGAGGCGCTTTTGGAATACCATCTAACGCAAGGTCACTTTTCTGTGTGGTCGTATTGAGAAAACACAAGAACACAGAATGGATATAATTGCTAATGTAAGTATTTACAAACTCTTATTTTAATTTAAAGTTATTTAAATTTATTAAAATATTATTCTTAGTTATCATATAATATTTTCGTGTAACTGACTAGTTAGGGTTCGATTCTTGGAGGAGGGCAGAATTTAGTGCCTGCTCTTGACAGAAGTCTCATTAGTTACAAACTTTAATCACTTCATACTATGGGGAAAAAAACTTACTGATGTGGTTCTTCTATATAAGAATGAGAACGTAAGATTTTTCTCGCGATCAAATTTTAATTTTCATGGATGTGACTTCTCTCGTGAGCCGCCACTGGCAGAATTCTTTGTTGACTAAACATTGTGAGGTACTTAAATTAAGAGGTAACAAATTCAGATACAGAAATCCGAAATATATCCGATAGGAGCAGAGTTGCTGATCATGTAATTTCAATCAACTCCACGATGCAACAGAAGTCATCTGTTTGAATGCGTCAAATTGTATAGTGTTAAAGGCTTTAACTGCGATTTGTAGGTCAATTATATATGGGAGTAATCAACCTATTTCATTTTGTTTTGCAATTCGAGCAAAGGCGGCTTTTGAAGTAAGTCACATGGATACAACTTAAAATTTTATTGTTCCAAACTATACCTAATATTAATTTTTGTATACATTACGTAAGTTTTCTTTCCATAGGTTGTAGTGATAAAAAATTTTAATTTTTTACCGATGTAAGTTACCTCAAGAGCCGCCGCTGAATTTAAGTAGGCAATAGAAAAAGAATGATAGCTGGGTTTGATTTTCGTATCAGCAACCGTCCTTCCAGGTTCAGAATAGATGAGTCCACAATCAAGAATTGGGGAAGATTGAATGACATTCTCAGTATAGATAGTAAATAATGGAGTAAACCGGACGGTTCGAACCACATGCGTCCTTTCAACTCGCTATATGGGTGTACACTCAATATAATTGTCCCCACATTCGCCTTATGATAAATTCAGTAGTATCTTTTTAAGATTAACCATATTGTCAAATGAACTTGAAATGTTTGCATATAAATGTTTTATCTTGAACCTTAATGTGTTAGAAAAAACAACCTAAACTTAGACTAGATAATATAGAGGCTAATGTCAATTATCAAACAGGAGCGTCATTTCAGACGGAAGGGGGGGGAGGGGGAAGAGCACCATCGATATGACTTTCACGTTTTGTACTAGTATATTAGTAGACAATCGATTAAAGTATATGTATTCGTCAAACCCTTGGGGGGGGGGGTAATTGCCCCTCCTACCCTCCCCTATATGACGCCCCTGTTTTCAAGTTTAAAGGGAACTGAGGGTTGCTCAAACCCATTATCTTGGTTGAATTTTTTTTTTCAAGTTTCCTTTCGTGGCAAAATGTTAACGTGCATTGTATCTGTGCTTATAGTTCCGGGTTCAAACCTCCACTTGGAGTATTTTCTTTAAATACAATCTGGGATTACACCCGGTGATCACACTACCCGGGGAAATTGGAAAGGAAGCGTCCTGGGACCTTTGTTACATACCATCCCGGCATTTGTCTGGTGTGAATGATGGGGAAACTCAGGATAGCTGGCCTGAAAAGACTTTTACATATTTCCGATTGAGTATCCTCACCGGGAGCCTCGGATACAAACCCGAGTTAGCTCGCATTCCACTTTAAGCAGCAAATATCATCTTATATAAGGTCAGCGAAAAAAAAAAAATATAATAATAATCAGTTCCACTGAATCAAATTAGCCCTTAAATTTAAAAGTTCAGACATTAAGTATAGTTTACAGGTGCTTGAATACTTTGAAACCTTATACATACATTAAGAATTATGTTTGAGCTAGGATATAGTCTAGAAGTTCCAAAATAATGCATCTAAGGCTCATTGAACTATCTCACAACAATTATTAAAAGAACTCTTTGATAGTGGCTATATGGTTAGTATTTGCCATAGGTGCGGTAGACTTGAGTTTGATCCCTGGAAGGAGCTCATGTGGTTCGAATCCCACGTTAACTTGTAATTGTAGTTGGTGAAAAGGAACGTTAAATTATTTACAAAATGGCGCATGAAAGTAGTATTAATTATTTAATTAAATAAATTTAAGCATATTAGTAAAGTACTTAAAATAAGCCATTGCTAAATATTATTAAATGATAAAGATAATTCTGACTTTGAATATATCTTCTTTCAGTATCCATTCTTGAAGTCGTTCCTGGCAGGTTCCTTTTCTGGCACCTGTTCAACCATCCTGTTTCAACCTCTGGATTTGGTGAAAACAAGACTTCAAACCCCAGCAGCTGCACAGGCTACGCTTGGGTAAGTGTCCACTCTCCTAAGCTTCTTCAATATCATAAAATTGGCTTTAAACCGGAACTTTTTTTTTTTAAAATAGCTAACAAGGATTAATAAAAGTGTTCGTAATATTTGTAAATTTCCTGTTTAATTAATTAATTAATTAACCAAAATGCAAGTCAAAATGTGTACTACAAACGATATTTTGGTAGCATTCAAATTTTTAAACAATATATACTGTGTATTTAGATGCGCGGTGGGTCAGTGGTAGAGCGTTCACCTCTGGTTCGTGGTGTTCCCGGTTCGATCTCGGTTCAAGCCAAGTGCATTTTCTGCTGGACAAACAGTGTGCATAGATTTTTCTATCAGTTCTCCCACTTTTTCCATTTCGCCATTTTATTAATCATCACTGCCTCCCTTACTTTCTGCGCACAATCATCGGACGTTAAACTTTAAATAATAATAATAATAATAATAATAATAATAATAATAATAATATGTAGTTTTGAGGAGGGCATCCAGAAAAAAAATTGGGAATGGAAAGTAGGAACGTTGGAGGGAGTCGGGATCGAGTGGAAACTCGTGAATGCACCCTTCGTGCAGACAAGATATACGTATGTTATTTAAAATCAAAAACATTTAGAAGGTTCCGGCCCGGTGGGTCTTCTATTGTGGGTGCACCCCTGGTAGTTCTTGATAAATCTTGCATTTGGAAACTATTTTAGCTCTAACGATTCTCATTGCTAAGGGAAATATTCTCTATATATGTGAACAATACTTTCTTATACAGTTTTCCTCTATCCTATTAATGCTCCAGAAGTAAGTTGCTGGTATTTCATGTATATAATGTTAATTTGAATGTATGGTCGCATGTTTAAACTAACAAAAAGAATTTAATGAATCTAACGACAACATAGGACATTTTAAAACAAATTTTTCGCTAAGCTTACCCCTAGTTCTTTGATGTTACTGAATAACTTAGACAATGAAGAATACAGAAAATGTCGAAAATAAGCCAGATAGTATATGCATAACGCTGTTTCGTATAAAATAATTGTTTTCAAAACCTTTTGTATAACTTTGGGCGCCCAATAATTGACCATAAATTGCGCACCCAAATTTCTGGTCTGTACGTAAATACAGTATAACCTCGTTAACACGAACTCGCTTAAGGCGAACACTCGGTTAGGACGAACAAAATTTAGGTCCCGGCATCGCTGTACGTTATCCTATAGGAAGTTTTATCGGTTAACACGAATTACGAACTAATTTTTAGTCCCTTGAGTCAGTAAAGGTTTTCATTTAACACGAACTTTCAATCCTTTGTTTTTTTTTTTTTTTTCAGATCATTTTTCTTATTTCAGATTTCACTCCAGATCAGTTTTTGTCATACAGTATTTACACAGACGAAAATTGCCTTGTAAATAAGAGAAAAACCAGAAACAGGTATATTTCCTCTCTTATGAGGTGCTGATTCTGTCCTCCGTCAAGCGCTCAACATACAGGAGCTTGGCAGACGAGCTGCTGGCGACAGCTCGAGACGAAACATCTTCTCTTCCCTGTAACTCCAAACTGGTGACAGCAGTACTAGCGGTACCCAACCTGCTAGCGGAGTTATCAATTTTATAACTTGACCTGGATTTTCTGCGTGGAAGCTCTTTTATTTATTTATTTATTTTAATCTTCGAAGATAGGATAATAAGCTTACTGTAGTGTTTTTACTTTTCAGAGGACGGTACCGAGACCGAAGCTAGTCTCGATCTCGATCTTAACTCGAATTTCAGACCGAGCCGTGCTTTTCGAAATCGAGACGAGACCGAAACTCTGAGCCTCGTCTCGATACAATTCTGTGGATGGTATCAAGACGGAGAAGTCTTGGTCTCGTCTCGAATTTGGAACAGAGACTACTCAGTCTCGTCTCGATACCATTTCTAGTGTTTTCTATGACATACATAATATACTGTAGTGGTATGTATAGTCTGTATACTGTAGGCGTATGTATGGAGAATATGTATTCGAATAATAAAATTTGGGTCCCCGGTTAACACGAACTCCTGATTTTTCAGTCCCTTGGAATTCGTGTTAACGAGGATTTACTGTACTTGGAAAGTTTTATTAGCTTATTGAATAGCATTCCAAAGATGTCGCCAAACTTTCCTCATTTTTATGTCCATTCTGTTATTCACTGATCTTAAAACTTCAGATTTTCACTGTTTAATTAGGCATCCCTTATAAGAGGGAGGGGAGAGTCAAGGTTAGTTTGCCCATACTCGAAGTCAGCTACAAAAGCTACTGGGGGTAATTCTATAATAATAATAATAATAATAATAATAATACAAATTGTTAGTTAAAGCTTCTTTGCTACTTCACCGCTAATCAAAGATAATAATATTCTTGAGTCTGCTTGGAAAACTATTTAACGTAGCTGCGAGTCTAGTTTACAAAGCGGTCAATGTAAGTTCGTATTACTAAATGCTATTTCTCAAACTTGTTTTCTCACTCTGAATTCTGCACTAAACTTTATTAAATGTTAAGTCTTATTCATACCCAGGTTTTGACATAAAATTAAGAAATGTATTTTTGATTTCTTCTAGACCCAGATCAAGTGGAATGATCACCATAATTGGACATATTTTACGTAACGAACACGTATTTGCCTTGTGGAAGGGCATGACCCCTGTAAGTATCATTCAAATGAGATCTTTACAGATTTATTGGATGCAACTTTACCTTTAGTACAGATGAACTTACGAAGTTGAAAGTTGCAAGCAACAAACTCAAGTAATCGATACCAAAATATTTTAAAGTTTTTTGCGTCATACTGGACTAAATATAAATGAACACAAATTTACTAGCACTGGAAAGTAATTGCCCACTTTAAATGAAATTCTTTAAATATGTTACTTTTTTTTAACATCTCTGTAGCTTGAGAGTAAATATTTTTAACTACTATTATTTAGAATGTTTTGTGATATACAAAACATAATAGGAATTATTACTTTCATATCAAGTTCTTTTACTTACAAAGTGAACATTTTGTTTCACTATTGATATTAAATCCGATATATTTAGAACTTTATAAAACTAACCAACTTCCGTAATAAGAATAAGAGACTATCATTTGTCAGAAATAAGATCATCTTGTTGCCTGGATTTTAAAGTTCACAATTATATATAATCAGCTAATTCAAACTACGTGTCTGATATCACTGTATCTCTGAAATATGAATGTAACCAGTCTCACAAGGATATAAAATAATCTAAGATGTGTTTGAAGATAATATAGTAATTTGTGATCATAGTACTCAATTTATTAAATCGGAATATTTGTAATTTCTGCATATTCAACGAACACAAAGCAGTTTCATTAAGTATACTACAATCTTCGTAAAGCTGTTGTGCTGAAGGTGAAGTTGTGTGAATCATTGTTTGTGGCGTCCGACTCAAATCATTTCAAATCTGACTGAGTGTTTGTTTTCCCCTATTTGATTAGGGTAAGTCCACACTCTCTTGTACCACTTCTGGAGTTCCATCCGCCTGATGTTCGTCCAGCATCTATCATCATGTCGTCGATTAGGCAAAGGTATAACATTAATATCATGGCACACACACACTCACATACAGACATGCAAAAAAAATCCTATTTAAACTTTTGTTTATAAAACAAAGAACACGATATATTATGTGCAACAGTTTGTTTTGTGCATGCTTAATATGGGCTGCGTTTGCAATGCATTGCTGAATAACCTTTTTCACAACTCTTTACTACAACAGTGACACTAACATAGAATTTTGCCAACTAAATAGCCAAGAGTTTGCATCTAGCACCATTGCTTTCTTGTTTAAAAGCTCATTTATAATTCGGTTATTTCAAACTGTAGAACTTCATGCTATTTTGACCATAACTAATGATAGATGAAAAAGTGTTTTACAATTAAGGAATGTAAACTTTTTCTTAAATAAACTGTTAGGTTTGTATGAAATGCTAATTCGTATATAAATTGCTTATTTTAGTGCGCATGTAGTTTGGATAATATTTAAACATTCTTTAAAAGAACGCTACTTTGAGTAACTAACTTTGTCGCATGTAAATCGAAATTGGCTTTTTCAGTCATTGAGAATAATCTCCACATGTCTTAGTATAATTTTAATAATTATTTGAGCCAGAAACTAATTTAAAGATGGATTTGTACAGTCTTAAACAATAAAATGTAACGAGGAAAGTTCTCAACATAATGAGAACTTGTCAATTTTGTATTATTTTTAAGAGTACACTAGTTTGCCTTGTTTAACGTGGAATCTGGACCACATGAGATTCCACTGGAAATGATCCCGTGTACAAAAAGTTTTGTGTCGAGGGGTTTTTAAACGTGTACAGTTAAGATATTCTTCATTTCGTGTTTAATACTGTAGTTTTTCGCTAATAACTAACCAAAGTGTTACATTATGTGCTAAATTTTGGGAAGTTATTATGGTATTTTTACGTAAGGAAGATGATTGAATGAACGTAAATGCATTTTCGCATATCCTGCATGTTTCATTCTGATATTATTGTTTGCATTTGGTTTGGCAAGTCTTATAATTATTACCTCTGTTGAATCAGTCAACAGCAAAGCGTAAGTGTTTGTGCATGTTTTTACTTCTCTACAGTACTTTGTAGAATATTTTCAGTCTTCAGTGATTCATGTATCATTCGTGTAAATTTACGCTGATTTGATATATAACATGTACCTCTGTTTCTATACCTGAATTTGTATTTGACAAATTCAGAAGGAAACTTTAATAAAATTAGGCAAATCATATAATGAAGTTTGGTTACATATACTTCTGTTTAGCTTTGTTTTACTGGTTTTCATTACTCTTTTGATAAGAATATATGTAGATTACTTTTTGTAAATAAAATATTTAAACGTCATAGTTCTGCTTATATAAAATTAAGCTTTTATTCAGCTTGAATCTAGAATTATATAATTGCTTTTTTACGTTCCTGCTGTTAGTTTTAAACAAGAAATGTACTACACACACAAATTTTTAAAAATATTTGTGCCATTTAAAGTAACTTCATATTCCTTAAGTAATTATAATTCTCTTTGAAATTCCTATTTTTATTTATTTATTTATTTTTTGCAGTCTCTTACAAGGTGTGTTCCTGGAGTTGGCCTTTATTTCTCGTCTCTTCATTGGTTAAAGGGACGTTTTACCTCTGGAGAACCCGGACCTCTTACAGCAATTGGACTAGGAATGGCTGCACGTTCCATGAGTGGAGTGTGTATGATTCCGATCACAGTTATCAAAACCAGATATGAGGTAAACTTATTGATTTTTTTCAATATTTCTCATATACTAAAGATAAGCTCTAAATTCCAAAATAAACATTTTAAATATAGCAGTAAGGTTTTAAATCTAAATTTCAAACAGGTCACTGAAAATTGTGAAATGGTATATTTTATACAAGGAAAATAAGAACGTATAAATTTTCCACAAATCTAGAATTCAGAAAAGACCAATATTTATTCACAAGATGTATTTTCTATTGTCACTATCTGATTTATGTAACAGAAAAATTATTATAAAAATCTAATTTTAAGGAAAATTCTTAGAAATAAAGCACTATTTAATAAGGTAATATAAACTGGATTACTATAACCTTTCTGTTCCTGTATGCTCCTGCTTCACTGCAAGTATGCTCCTGCTTCACTGCTGTCGATGTGTTTTCCCGTTCCTCCCTCGGAAGAGTAGGGACAGGTTGCTCTGGCCGAGATATTTCAATAGCTGGGCACGGACAGCTTGCCACAAAGAATTATTTCACCGACTTCCCTATACAGTGTCTTGTTGTTATCCATTCTAAGTAGCCTACGATCTTCGCTCGTGAAGACCACACGACTGAATGACAAATTGGCAATACAACTGAGGTCATTCACTTGTTTTCCCTAAGCAAAGGGAGGGTTTCCTCCATAAGAGGGCGGCGGAGGCCGAAGTATGTTTCACATATTTTTTTGAGAGCAAACCTGAAATGAAAAGGCCGTAATTTGTGTAGTGCGTATTTTCTATATTGAATTATTTGATTTCTGTTTGTAAATGAGGAATAATTTGAAGTTTTATTAGAAATTCTATAAAATATTAGTAGTTGTATTTTTTATTGTAATGATAGGATTTGTTAGTTTTAAGTTTAGCTCCCATTTTAGGCACCGATGCTATATGTATGAGACGCGAACTACCGCTTTAAGTAGAATCCGAACTACCATAATGCGTTCAAATTTTTATTGGTCTGCCCTGCGCACAGTAGCTACTAAATTAACAAGGGCAGATGGAGTAGTTTCTGGTTGAGATTTGTTAATATTTTGTTTCTAATAACGCATCCAAGCCATGTACTATGTAATCAAAATTGTAAAATGAAATGAAATTTTTGTTTAACGTCTCACGTTTATGTTTACGTTAAGGGAGACGGATGATTAAGGCAAATGAATTGTGGAAGAAGTGATGGAATGAGAATGCGGAAGGAAACAGAGTACCGCCGGAAAACATACGGGCACAATGTTGTCCACCATAAACTTACTTGGCCGGGGATTGAACCTGGGACCCTACGTATCAGAAATAAGGCTTTACCAGTGAACCACCGTGTCTAGCAGCAAAATTGTATAATAGATCAAAGAAAATTATATACTACATAGTAATAGTAGGCAAGTTTGAGTGCGTAATTGATTCTCGACTAGTATCATAAGGCAATAAAGAATTGTATAACTTTGTATTGATATCTTACACGAATTACTTATGTAAGTAGTGAACAGGTAAAATCTCATGTGGTTTTCAAAACATTAATTTATGACTTTACATTGTTTTCTCTAAATTCTTATTTCCAGAGCGGTGTCTATGAATATCGAAGTATTGTACAGGCTCTCCGCATGATCTATCGCACGGAAGGAATTCGTGGATTGTCTTGTGGATTGCTACCGACTCTAGTACGTGACGCTCCTTTCTCAGGCCTCTATTTGATGTTTTACACTGAAACTAAGAAAGTAGTACCAAAAGGTAACCATTATTTAGGTTTTTATCATACAGCAAGTGCTTGGTTCTTTTTTATGTAGCCTGTAGATGGATTTTTAACAGTGGCACACTCAAGTAGTAGACACAGCTAAAAGTTTTACCTTGTTTTTGACTTCATAAGATGGAGCGCGGAGGTTCAAACGATATGCTATTAATTTTTTCATAGTAATGACGTGTCTATTATATATAATTAATTTGCGTAGAAAAGTTGTAGATAACAGCTGGGACATAATAAACTTATTTTCCTTTCTTTACAAGTATTTCTACTAAAAATGCATGCTAATACCACAGATTGCTTGCAAAGTTTGTAATTTAAGAAAGATCAAAAAATTCATATTGGTAAAATTGTCAAATCTGCTTACGAAAACAACATATTTTCATTCAGTAATTAAGAACAAAATTTATTTCCTGGCATTACCACTACGATAAACGAATATGAAAGTATTATTTGAAAGTTTGTAAAGTAAAAAAATATCGTAGACTTCAATAGGAAAACTAATTACTTAATCATTAATTACCGTAATTTGATTATTGTATGTATATTTTATCTTGCATTTTTAAATTTTATTTTCTTTTGCTAATAGAATGGCTGAATTCAGAGTTTGCTGCTCCTCTTCACTTCTCGTGTGGACTAATAGCAGGACTCTTGGCGTCGGCGGTAACTCAACCAGCAGATGTCATTAAAACAAAAATGCAACTTTACCCGAACAAGTTTGACAATCTCTGCCATGTGGTCATTTACGTACGAGAGGTAAGATTTAAACGGAATTTTGTTTGATTAAAAATTAGTTGTACTAGAAAAGCATGATTTTTGGGGCTCAAAATCTGAAATACATTTGATTTAATCTGTTTTAACATTAAAAATTTCCAGAATTTGTTAAGGGTGCATGCGGAGTTGAAAGTATCCATGAAAGGGAACAGTAATGGAAAATTTCCTGCCTCAATTTTAAGTTCAAAAGAAATATTTTATTCCTTTTTCCTCTGTACTCTTACCAACCAGTGACTTCGGTACCGACCAGTATTTTCTGTTTTCAACACAGTCACCGATTGATTTTTTAAAAATTTTTAGCAGTGGAGCCAATGTGGCATAAACTTTTACTTCAGTTACTCTTAAAAAAAAAAAAGCCTTCCTAATTCTTCCAATCTGATGAAGCGGTTGCAAAATTCTTACAACATAGTTCTTTCGCGCTTGTGATATGTTAGTGGCAGAACTGGAAAATTATGATGGCTTAGCGAGTCTCCTCAAATGTACTTCAAAGAGTGTTTCTGTGTGAAGCCATGATGTAAGCCTGTGAGGGACATCTTGTCGATGAAGTTTCTTCGAGTTTTCAAACTTTTTTAGTTCCATAATTCTATGAATTCATCAAAATAATCCACATGTTAGCATAGTTTATTTACAGTGCATAACAGAGACATCTTAAAGATTGACAGTTTTCTAAATGCTCGTACATATTTCTTTATTTCATTATTCATCGAAGTCCTCAATTGATTTTCTACATAGTTAGTTTTTAAATATACTATAACCTTTACAACACTTGTAGGAAATCGATAAAAAGTTGAGACTCTAGACATATTACATGAGTCTGAAAGTCAGTAAGACACCAGATCTAATATTTCAAGGATAATATAAAGATGGAATGGTAAAATTCTTTTTTCTCCTATGTACATTTATTTTGATTATGTATTTCTACAGTGGATATTTGATAGAAAGCAATCTTTGAATTATGGAAGTTGTTTGGTACTATTTATATTTTAAAAGCCTGATAGTAGCTAATAAATTTGAAATTAGTTGACTGGGGACAAATTAGGTATTCCGTTTAAAACTTTAAAAAAATGAAATCATAATTTTGTCTTGAATGCCACTTTTTAGGTTTTGTGCCTTCTAATTGTTCAAATATTCTAATTTTAGAAATACGGAGTACAAGGATATTTTAGAGGATTGGTACCAAGAATGCTTCGAAGAACTATGATGGCGGCCATGGCTTGGACTGTATACGAACAGGTAAGCTAAGATTAGTTTCTTTGATATATGAAGCATAATGTTGAATAAACTAATAAAATACTCTAAAACAATGAGGAAATATTACTCTATATTCTTTTTTTAAATGTGTATTTCTTATTCTGAAGACATATTTTTGCATTTTAGAATATTCCAAATACTAGATAACATTTAAAACTATTAGCACTTTTAGTACGTAGTAAACACTATTATCAAAAGTAGTAACTTGAACAAAATATTCTTCATTAAACTTACCACGACAATGACCGTTTTGTTCATTAGTTCTTTCATCAGTTATTCGGATAAATTCTAATTACGGGGGCCATAATTTTCTTCTAAGAATTCATAATTTTTTGATAACTATAGCCTAATTTTGTTTAGATTAGTTTAGGTTACATTACGTTGTATTTACCTTCATGGTTTGTATTGGCTCCCCGCTTCTAGAATTAACCCCAGTTCTTATGAAATGAAGACATTTCTAACAATAATCTTTTTCTGCCTTCAGGTGATGCGAAGTTTTGGCTTAAAATGAAGAGTAAATCTAACCAGCAATGTGGTTTTACAAGGTTTTTAACAAAGGAAACTCCCAACAGCAGCATTGAAACAAAAAAAAGTTTCTTTGCACAAATCTGCACAGTTGGTTATTTCTGTCACGTAAATATCATTTTATGTATTTTTGTGAGATAAAGATGAGGTCAAGGTTAGATTGGTTGTAAATAGAAGTACAGATAAAATGATTTTAAATGTCCGCCAGTGAAATATGATGTAACCAGAATTTGAGGTAATTAACTTTCCATTAAGCCTGCCAATATTTGTGAATGATCAGGATTACTGAAGTCAATAACCTGGAATATCGTATCTTGGAAATACGGTAGATAATCATAGTTCGTGGCATGTGAACATGTAATTTAAAATTAACTATATGGAAAGTAAATGATACTTTGTTATTAAGAAAATACTTAGTAATCATAAGACTTGAATAAATACAGATGTTGGTAACAAAGATGGGATTAGATCAAAGTTAATTTAGAGAATGATGTGAAGTAATAAATCTATTATGATTGCAATTATTTTAATGTTTTACGTTATTTTTGACACGTCGTGCGTTTACGATATAATTCTTTTAATATATAATTTTATCTTCAATATAGCCTACTAGTTGCACCAATTTATATAGTATGGTCTAATTTCTTTATCTGATATTGTCCATTCACGAATAATGAACAAAATCTGTTGCGAATAACATAGAAACTACAATAGTTGAATGCAGTTTCAAAATACTTACACGGAGCTACTGTAATAAAGGCAATGTTTCGTAAAATATTTTAAAAACTTTTTATTAACATCTATTTCGCAATATACGATTTGGGCTTTAAGGTTGTAATCATTTAAATAAATAAGTAATTTTAAGATAATTGTATAATGAAGTTTGGTTGCAAATTGAATGGTTTTCATATCTTATTTGAAAAAGTGAATTACGAACTGTTATTTGTTTCAAATATAGATAGAAAAATGGCAATATTTGTCATCGACATTACTGACCAACGTAAAATATAGTATAAAATAAAACAAGTGAAACCTATGTTGAATTACCTGTAGTAGAAATTTTAATCACTAGAATAGTTTTGAAAATCACATTATGAAGATGTAGCTCATATTGATTCAACATTGTTTTGTACTATAAATGAAACTGAACAGCCATATTTTTTCAAAATATATTAATTTCATTGCGCTCTTGATTCGTTGTATTTTCAAAACTTTATAGATACAATGACAAATTTGCAATTTATACAAATGTATAAATTACGCAAATATTTGCTTATATAATTTTAGCCTTAATTATAGGTTTACTTTTATGTATTTTATCTAATGAGATGAGAGCAGGATGTATAAGTAATAATTTTGATTGTTTTGTAAAATTTTTGATAATTAGATCTTCCTACTCATCTAAATTTATAAAAACCTAATTCTCTGGTGTCTAAATAGAAATCCAAATAAAGCTGCAAGAAAATTAGGGTTAGTTTCATAGTGAAAAATAATGAAAAACTAAGTTGACATTTATTCGTAGAAGAATAAGTACTTGCCATTGCGATATCGTTGAATATTTCTTGCAGTATAATTCTATCATATTTCTAACAGATTGTGGCAAATAGCAAATTTTGGTAATTCCATAATTTGTTAGAATGATTACAATGAGAAACTTGATATAAAAAAAGCTAAATGAACAAGTTTATATATAAATAACTCGAACATATTTTCAGCACAACTGCAGCTATGATTAATTATTTGTCTTTGTATATTAAATAAAATATTGCCATATGTAGCTTTTTTTCAGATTGCTAACATGTAATGACAGATTTTGACAATAAACATATTCCTTCAATTAGTTTGTTTTCATTATTATAAGCCATGTCTTTTCAGTAATATGTGCTACAAGATACTACTTTGAGAATAAAGTCCTAATTATTTACCGAAATGTCTTTTGAACTTCAAGGTTCAATAAATATAGTTGTATAAAGATTGAACATATTAAAATATCTTATCAAAAGATTTGGCTCTATATGCAAAGGGAGATAATTCAGATGTTACTCTTGTAAATTAACTTAAATAAAATTTCTATTCTCTGATTGATCATGAAACTTTCGATAAAATTTGAATATTCTGGTTGATATTATAGGCGTAGCTAGACGGGGGATAGAGGAGTCCAGACGTCTGGAATACTTTTGGCACGTAGATAAGGTGCTTGCAAATCTCGGATGTGGTCATTGTCCCCTAGCAAAACATCCTAGTTACGCCAGTTGTGATCTTTCACAGAACAACGGAAGTTAAAGGTTAAGTCTTTGAAATATTAAAATGTATCACAACATCGAAATGCTAATTTCTACATTGATCTAAATTTCTCAGATTAAAAAAAAAGTTCATGCTATATACGTTTACAGTGGTCTACACAAATTTTCATGGGAGTTCAAACACTCTTATCGTATCCTTTCAGGGCAAGCGCGATTTTTGAGAGATTTTAAATATAGTAAATGTTTATTTCCCCACAAACACTTGGTCAATGATCTTGAAACACCTTCCGTACGCCACTGTTTTCATATACATTACGTTCTATTTGTTTGTAAATTTAATCCCATTCGTCAGTTGATGCTATCATCGTGTGTAACACCTGATTTATTTGACAAATATAATAAAGAATAATTATCAATTGAGAATTGTAAGGTAGTCTTTGGCTTTGGGACAAATTCTCTTTTGTCACATATAGAAGAAGAAGAAGAAGAAGAAAGAGGAAAAAGTCAGACCATGGAAGTGAGTTTACATATGTAAATATTCTAATGTTTGTGGTTCATGTGGAACATTTTGATCACGTAATTTTTATGTAACTATAACATTGTAATATATTGAAGAGCTCTAACTTGTTCTCAGTGATTAAGGTGAATGTGTATATGCTGTCACCGTTGAAACGAACTCATGCTAATGTGCGTTCTGAAGATACTCTTTCTCTAAAATTGTACCTTGCACTGAGCTGAAACTTAATGAGAAGCGAAGATTCTGAAGTAGTTGCTGAGGGTGCAGCAAATGTATGTATTTTTAAAAATCTTAATCCGCTCTGTTCTTTTTAAGCACTTCCAAAGAGTTGGACACAGTAATGAGTACAAAGAAAAATACAGTAGTTTGACATCTATAATACAATGAAGTATGCATTTTGGAGAACTTATGAAATATTTTATGTAAAATAATAATAAAAATAATAAAAATTAAAAAAAAGTAATAGTATACATGAGAACCCCCTAATCTGAGTTTCTTCTGTGTTCTATTACCACTTCCACATGAAATACCATAAATTTTCTACGTAGTGAAATAGTAAGAAGTATCCATGTGCACAAGACATGCGACATGGGTTAAACTCCCCCCCCACACACATAGTCAAAGTACAAGGGCACTACATATGTAGATATAAAGTACAGGTACGTTCTTTATTTTCGTATCAGTCGATAAGTAAAGAAAAGTCTTTGTTTACCTCATTTGTAAGTTCGTACATACTCAATGAATAAGCCCTAAAAGTATGAGCGCCCTGCTCCTTCGGGAACTGATGCAGCTTCATGTATACTATATATATATATATATATATATATATATATATATATAATAAAACTGCTTGGTTTTATCTTTTATTTCGCATTACTGCTGTATCACCGAACCACACGAAAATCTAGAAAAAAAGATTATTATTTAGTTTCTCCTCCAAAATACTAGCTTATGACCCTGACTCACTTAGTGACTATTGTTCGAAATACTGTGACGTATGGCAAAAAAAAAAATGGTGCATAAAACACGAACCATCTTGTGCTAGGAGGCCACTAAAAAGCACGAATGCTATCTAACAGCATCGGCAGGAGTGCAACAGGGGCGGGGGCAGCGGCGGTGGGTATACGCATAAACGAGGATAGTGAAAAATTTTGCCATAACATGCATAGCTTATGTGTTGTACAGCCAACGGATGACGAGATGAACCCTAGCAGAAGTACTGTGACGTAGGTATGGGCTCACCCACTTTTCGCACGGGGTTTCGGCAAGTCCTTTTCTATACGAGTTCTCATGCTGTCTAATTAATACATTCCTTTTCTTGCGCGCAACGTATAAGTTCTGTATTTAAATATGTATTTTACAAATATGAGTAATAGATATATCGTATATATGTATATATACATATAGGCGGATCCAAGGGAACTATAGAGGCTATAGTACGCTACGAAACACAAAGCACAACGCGCGTTTCAAATGACACCACGGAATAGCACACAGATAACTTTACCCGGAATAGCAGACGACATCTAAGTATAGGCCAAACCTAAAAAACCGAAAATGGACTTGACCGTGTCGTTGACCTTTCCCCGCCACCCCTGTTTTAGGGTTCTTCTCGTCATCTGTCAGCAATACAGCTTTGGGGGAGATAACTAAATGCCATCCAAAAAAGTACCAAAATGTACTAAATTAGGTTAGATTAGAATAGGTTTGGTTGGATGTTATTTTCTGTAGTTTCAATTAATTTCGTCGCTTACTACACAGGAGCGTCATTTCAGATTTTGCTTGGGGGTGGGGGCAAAATCCCTTGATATAAGTAAAATTTCGCATTTTTCTCTGATTTACTACTAATCTTTGATAAAATATATATAAATCTCACTCGGGAGGGGGGGTAAATGCCCCTCCCTGCCCCCCTAAATGACGCCCCTGTTACTACAAACTGTTCAGCTGTTTAGTAGACCATGCGTTTCATACAATTTCAACAACTGACATTTCTTATTTTAGTACAACTCGATAAAACTCAAACACAATATGTCACAATCTTGTCATTTACGCAAAATTTCCACACTACCGTTCCTATAAATCATAACAAGTGTACCTCTCCCGCCAAATAGTCCCTTTTGCCTCTACATATAGTGCCGCTTACAACATCAAAAAGAACTAAAAATAAGTATTTTCTTAACTTCAACTACTCCCCTCACCAGACTCTCACTTACTCTACTTCACGAACCAAAATAAATTCTCCAATTCATCTGGTAAATTTTCTAAAATTTATACAGCAGTTAACCCAAAATCGGTAATTTTACAATTCAAATTTGTTAGTGCAAATCACAAGTGAAAGGAATTTATATAAGGAAGTAATTGCTACTTGGGATTTATCAATATAGAAATGTACCACATCCATACCAATGAATAGAAATCAGTGCTTTCTTTCTAGGTGAGGAGTATTGATTGATGTGTACATGTGATCTGTGTAATCAAACATACAATTACTCAGTTCTTGTGTACATGATATCCCTAATACTACTTTTAATTTCTTTTGGCCAATGTTGAGGAGACCAGCCTTTTTGTCGATCGAGAAAATTGTATTTCGCTCATTTCAACTAATATTAGGCTAGGTTAGCTCCCTTCCTCTAAACATTAACTCCCTTTTTTATTCAAGTTTAAATTCGAATTTTGATAACCATGTTGAAAGAAACTGACTGTCCTATCCCTGCTTTGTCTTAGTGGCCTTACATAAGTACGTTAAGTGAGCTAGAACCTATCTGCATGGGAGAGCACTTAAAATCGGAAAAGTATAGAAAATGGTTAGTGAAAAGTGCTGTGAAGAAAACAGCCCAAAGAATATCGCAGTTCCCATGTATATATATATAAAAAAATCCACTGTATACTGTGTGTAATTGTCAGTGGCTGTATCAGCACTTTGGAAGAGAACCTTGTGTAATCCACGAAATGTGGCTATATTGTGAAGTCGTCCTAAACTTTTGGCCTATGAGCTCTCGGTACTGTTTACTTCCCTTGGCGGTGCCTTAAGAGTCTTCATCCCGGCGAAATTAAAACACCGCTAATTTTACAGTAACTATGTGATATCTTCAATTAGATAAAAGATAATCGAAATGTGGAACAAGAGTTCCCTAGACAATATTATTTTACATCAGAAACCGTTATCACGACTCACTTATCTGCTTTCGATTTCGAGCCATTTTGAAAATCGGCATGTATTAATTGCTGATTGAAAAAAATTGATTAATTGCTGGAAGAAACAGGGAAAACGATGCTAATGGACGCTTTACAATACATATTTTTAGATTAAGAATAAGTACTGACCTTATATGTAGAAAAATATTTCTTACTATATAATTTCCACAGTCTAGTGCCTTGCTAAGTAACTTTTTTTCTTTCTTTTCTTTCTTTCTTTTTTTTTTTTTTTTTTTTTTTTTTGCTTTATTCATTACTTACCCACGTATAGGACATTCTTGAAACATCAGAACAAAGGTCGACCGGAAACCCATATTTATTTATCTATCTATCTAATATAGCTAGTAAATCCTCACACATCTTCATTTATGGACTTCTATTGTTGAAAATCTGTAAGTTTTACGTCGGCTAAAGGAGATGGTGATTATGAGAAATGAATGAAATGGTAGAATGAAGAAAGTAGGAGGAAACGGGAGAAAACCCATGCACACGGTGTTTGTCCATACAAAGCTCACTTGGCATGAGCTGGAATCGAACCAAGGACCCCATGCACAATGCACCAGAGGTAAACGCCCTACCAGTGAGCACCGCAGCCCTAGGACATTCTTGAATAGCTCGTAGATCCTCACACCTCTTCACTTATGGACTTGTATTCTTGAAAATTGATTAATTTATTTGATTTTCTGTTTAGCATCCCTTTCAGCAGCGAGACTATATGAGACATGGACCTACAGTTTAACGTGCGATACGAATCACAAGAGCTCCCTCCGAGAATCGAACCCAGGTCTTCCACGTGAAAAGCGCGTACGTTAACCGCTTAGCTATGGGGGAGCTTCTTGAAAATTGAATTTTAAAGCAGTTATACAGTATGGAAAAAAATATTTCCAGAAGTATGCCATTAACAAAGATAGGAAACCATAAAGATATATATATTTATAAGTTTAAACAACTATGTTCTTCCAACCCAACGTTGCATAATGAGTCTTATTTATTTAAAACATTTTTCCACGTTTCAACACTCAGCATGCTGAAAATCATTAAAAAATATCCTTTTCTGCAAAATTTTATTATCATCATCCTCATTTAATTTTGGAAATTAATATTTGAAAAGAAAAAGCCTCCATATTACAAGTGCTCTTTTGCAAAACCGCTTAATGCCAATTATTCTGACACAATCTTAACAAAATCCCTGGGACCATTATCTTTGTATCATTTGATGATATAGATCTAATTTGAAGAACGTGTGTTTGGTAAGGAAGGGATAAGCTATTATAGTATGCATGATGTGCAGTTTGTGTATGTACCGAGGCTTAAAAGAGTGAATGAAATGTTCTGTTTCCAGAATGGAGTGGGAGTAGGGAAATCTTTCTACGCTGGAGCCCTCTCCGCAACATCGTCTTGTCTGCTCTACCAACCACTGGATGTTATAAAGACTCGTCTCCAGAATCCATTACTACATGTCACTGGGTAAGCATGTTGCTAATAATTTAAAGTAAGGTTTCAAGAAATACTATATAAAATAAAATAAAAATAAAAATAAAAAACAAATACCATCATAGTAGCCAAGTACAGCAATATTTGGGATAGAATAATAAAGGAAGTCACAGCTGTCTCACGTAAAGGGAACAGTGTGAATAAAAACAATGGGTTTCAACGCAGCCCTATCTGATTGGCTCTTTTCAGGGACAAAAACATTCAACAAAGCCAATTTTCGTAGCCATAACAACAGCGAATCAGGAGCCAGCATCCCTCAGCCAACAGAAGCTAGCATTTCCCTCAGCCAATCACAAGTCTCCATTCATAGCTCTGCCTAAATAGTCACTATATATACGTCTCACGTCTCTGGTCTTTTCAATACAGTTCCCTGAAGATGAATGCGATGTCTGCATTTGAAACTTCGGATCAATACCTTCACCTGGCTGATACCCCGAGAACAGTTACTAAAATCACGTACTTTTTTTTTCCTCCGAACCTTTTCTGGTTCGAATAAATAATAGTAACCGGAGGAGATAAAGTGTCTCAGGATAAAGTGTTAAGATCTTCATATTTGCTTGATACGTTTCTGTACCGTATATAATAAAAGAAGCGAAAGAACATACCTTTTGCGTATTTTCGTAATTTTGTGTGACGGCTATTTCGGCGCCTCTTTGATTCTTCAGGATGTTTTCAAAAAGGAAATAAAGTGATATATTTAGCTTGAAGTCCCCCCGCCAAGTGAACTTTGTGGTGGACAAACACCGTGTGCGTGGGTTTTCTCGGGGTTCTCCCGTTTCCTCCCACCATTTTATTCATTACTCATCATCACCGTCTCCTTTAGCCTAACCGGCATAACCGTGGGACGTAAAACTGTAAGATTTCATTTTTTTTAGCTTAAAGCCCCCAGTTATGCCTGTAACTGCTAATAACTCTTGAACTTCGATCAAATTTTCAACATAGATAAGGCTCGGGCCTTGAAAGTATTTTATCATTTCACTTCGACGGTGCAACTTAGGGGAGGGGAAGAGGGATATATATAAATGATCGAAAATGACCGATATCAGAGAGCGCTTCATTAATGAAATTAAATGAAATGAAATTTTGAGTTTTACGTCCCACGGTTATGCCGGTTAGGCTAAAGGAGACGGTGATAATTAGTAATGAATGAAATGGTGGAATGAAGAAAGCGGGGGGAAACGGGAGAACCCACGCAGACGGTGTTTGTCCACCACAAAGTTCACTTAGCGGGAGCAGGATTTGAACCCGAGACCCCTAGCACCAGAGGTGAACGCTCTACCACTGAGCCATCGCGGCCCGCTTCATTAATAGTAAAAAGTGACTGACTAACTGAACATCTTACTATTTCTTCTTATTTTAACCCAGGGAAGCAGGTAATTGATGCTAGTAAATAAATAAATGAATGAAAAAAAAATGACATTGGAACCAAACACCCACTCATAAGGACGTCCTCAGAAAAAATTGAAGAAGGAGAATTTGTTTAAAATATAGAAGTGAAATTAATGGAAGAATTTGAGAATGATTATAATGTAATTTTAGCGAGTTTAGCTGTGAAAATTTCCAAGAAGAATAGCCTAACCACACAATAGTTTTTAAAGGCATTGCTTCCTTAGTATCTGGACATGATAAGAAAGAATGAAAGAACGAAAAAATCCGTTGGTAAATTAAAATTAAAAAAAAAAAAAAAAAAAAAAAGAGAGAGAGAGAGAGAATCAACCGTGATTTAAAGTAAAATATCCAAAATCAAATAGATCCTTACTAAATGTATTATTTGAACATTCACCCAATATTCTACTTATGAGAGTTTCTAAAAAACACTATTTGTAATAGAAAAATATAGTTTGCATGTGTTTTCATTTCATTATTTGGATGATCTGCAGGAATAGTTTATTTTGAACATGAAATAGTTTGTTACCATTTTTTCGTACAAATCTTGTTTACAAATTTACAATCTATGTGTACTTTACAAAGTTCAGTGTGGGAAGCAGTTCTCTGTATGGGGTAACATGAAAGTAAATGACATCTTCCAATGTCAGCTTTTGCCATGAGGGTAGAAGACGTAAGTACTATTAATGCTAATGAAAGTATAATAACACAGAAGGTAAAAATAACACGAAACCATTCTTGAACGTGGTGTCCATTTTATTAGCGCAAAAGTCAAATGGTTATACACATGTCAGCATTTGAGACAAGCAAAATACAGATAAGTCTATATTTCGCAGTTCTTTTTAGACTCAAAAGGAAAGCTTGTAATTATATAATGCGATGCACGTAGTTGCACGTTGCAAATTATGTATTGTAAATTTTTTTATTTATTATTATTTCTTGCAGAAGCCGATATCCAGGAATATTCTCGGTTGCTAGTCATATCGTAAGACATGAAGGCGTATTTGGCCTTTGGAAAGGATTGGTACCTGTAAGTTTAAGCAAATCAGTACTATACTTTTGTACATTCATGTTACAAAAGATGAGCGATTTCTTTTCTCTGAAAATTTTCCATTTGTACGTATAAATATGTTTTAATACAAACAGAAAATTAAAGGGGAAGAAATATACGCCCTTAGTGTAATTCCAATCAGACCTAATAATATAGTGTTTGGTTTTCTTTCATCTCGTTGGTTATTCATTCCCAGGCATCAAATTCAGAATGCTCAATATCACCTGAGGACAGAACGAACATATAAGTAAATTACTGTTTACTGGGATCTTTACCTGGTCAAAGTGTTTTAAGGTAGAGAAGGTTTTGGTTTTAGCCTGATACCTGTCCTTCGATGCGATCTAGTTCAATTCATGTTCGTACCTCTGGTCTGAAGGTCTTATAAGAACACAGAAGGTCGCTTCAGGTTTACAGTAATGAACTCGATCACTAGATAGGAGCACGCGTGAACACACTCGAGAAGTTCGAAAGTGTTGTGTTTACTTGCATGGAGGACGGCTGTTGTGTGTGTGTGTGTGTGTGTAGTTATATAGCTCCGAAAATTACGGCCTTTGTGTCCTTTCCGATGTTGATTATAATTATAGCCAAATACAATAAACACTGTACGGGGTGTCTATCAGTCTCGAAAGTCACGAAAAATACGAAATTTAGCTTTTGGATCACGTTTTTTTTTTTGTTTAGCTGTTCAAATGTAAGTACAGGTTGGAAAATTTTCTATAAAAAATCAAAGTTCACCACCAAAAATGTCTATGGTCGGTTTTAGACGCTTCCAAATCGCAAGCAAAGTACGTTTCTATCGCATGGATGAAAATTCGGCCTAATTTGCACCTAAATTCGCTCTTGAAAATATTAGGAAATTTTATGATCTGGTAAAGAAAAGGTCACGAAAAAGTCACGAAATTTCATGTATGATATAAGGTTTCCCTGTGTATGATATAAGGTTTCCGTGTGTCAAATAAAGGGCTCAATAATGTATCAAACGCTCACCTCTGTAGTTGTTGTGCCCTCCAATATTGGATATCATAGATATCGGGGACCTGACCGTGCCTCCGATGTGGTGCAAGGTGAGACGCGCAAACACTTGCACTCTCTCCAAAAACAATAGTAAGAGCAGTACAACATTCCGCTGCAACCATAAATAGCATAGTTGCGCAAAATTTACGTCTAGTAAAGGAGCGTAAAGCTCGAGTACAAGATGAACAGTTGAAAGCTGTACGAACACCTTCTATTAGGGACAGGTTTAAGTTTGTAGTCACTCTACACAAGACATGTGTGTATCTGCCGGAATGTGATAAAAAGAGGACCATCTTCAGACATCCCCATGATTCTAGTGGTTCATGTAACTGGGTATGCAGGTGTGTGTAAAGTTTTCCACTCGGCTATACGGTTGTTGGTAGTTTTACTATAATAGCAAACTTATATTACGCAGGGGAAACGCAAAAGCAAAGATCAGTACAGCTTATTAGCAGGAAAACGTTTTGGAGCTATTACGCTTCCGTGATATTCCATCTCTATCTGGCAGTGACACATCTCTCGTCATTCACTAGAACAAGGCGTCCTATCATATAGCGAAGTCAACTGTGACATACATGGAATAGATGGCACGTCAATCGGGAATTCGTTTTACAAACATACCTGTGGAATTCCCTGATACATCTGACGAGTTTTGACATCTCGTTGTTGAAATAAGCGTTGGGTCGTCGACAGCCGCGCACACTCGACAGTCTTTGTGAAAACTTTGTCAAAAGGAATGGAACAGGGTTGATCAAACTGTGCTTCAATAGCAGTGTCCATCAGTGGAAAGTAAGACAGCTAACAGATAGAGCTTGCAGATCGAGTATAACCGCTGGTGGCGTGGCGGTATTTCTGAAGCTGGCAATGGTGCAAAACACGTTACCATAAGCCTGAAAGAGCCTTCCGTATCCTCCTTACAATGATTCCAATCCTTGTCATTCAACGTTCTTCTAGTTAAAGCGTGGTTCTGCCAGTGTTTCCAGTGGTCTCCACGTCGACAAACGATTGACTTCTCTTGCACTGATCACACACAAGAGTCCCGGCAAGTCAGAATGATCTCTTGACCTCAGTAAACGGGATTATAAAATGAGTGCGAATTTCACGTCATGACGAGCAGGCCTGGAATATCCATCTATCGCAGTGGAAGACATAAGACATCGAGTAAGGAGATGACTAGCCCTGGGAATTGGTAAACCGGAAACTGCAATTTTATTGAACTAAAAGATATTTATTTTTACAATCAATGTGTACAGAGATTCCTGTCCATCTAGACCTCGACAGACGGTTGTTTCCAAAATTATATGAATTTCTGATCTACCTTCAATAAATGTCAGAGGATGATGGGCTTCAGCTCCGGATTTTCTATAATACATTACATTTCCATATATATAATGTCAAAGGCAATTTTGGCTGTGTCTATACATCTAATTCATAGGATAGTTTCAGTGATGAAATGTAGTTTAAATGACCAATTTGTTTTGTCATATATCCTGTATAGATATAATATATTTTTAGATATATCTAGCACATTATACCTCCTAAGCAAAATAGTGTTAATATATTGAGAAGCTTGTGTAAGATTATTTTACGTTTAAAAGCGGGTGTTATGTTTTGTAAAATGCAATTAAACTAGGTACTGTAAAATTAGTATTTTAGAAGGTCAGTGTGAAATATTATCTGCAAATTATAGTATTGACTAGAGGGATTAAAATAAAAAGATTATAACAAATGTTTGTGTATACCTTCTTTATTTCAAATGTGTTACAAGATTATTTTAATATCTATTCGTTTTCTACGTTCAGCACATCCTAAATCATATTATCAAAAGAACACCTCACAAACTCAATATTTTGATTGTTGAGAGAAAATATGGTAGTGATTGTTGAGAAGATAAGACAAAATGACTTGGTGAAGGAAGGCTTATAAATAGATAATTTAATGCTCATTAACATTGTTATAGATAACTATTCTATCAGGCCTTGTTTCCAGTTTGTACTAATACACAATAACACACTGAGCAAGGCTATGTGATAATATGTAAAACACACTATCACGTAATACTTTCAACACAATAACTGTGTCTTCATCAGACTTCCACTCCTTCTGGCTGCTTGGGAGTTGGTCATCACTTATATACTCTCCGGAGATCAACTTTTAACGAAGGAGCGGAGCCTAATTAAAAGTTGATCTCCGGAGAGTATATAAGTGATGACCAACTCCTAAGCAGCCAGAAGGAGTGGAAGTCTGTTGAAGACCAGTTATTGTATTGAAACTGTTACGTGATACTGTTTTTTTTTTTTTTTTTTTTAATACATATTATCACATAGCCTTGCTCAGTGTGTTATTGTGTGTTATAGATAATGAACATTGCTATAGATAATTTAATGTTTCCACTTCTATACTGTTTACGTTATATTACCTGAATTTTATTTATCATCCATGACTGTAATATCAGTTGATTAGTCTTCAACTGGACAATTTTCAAATGTAGATTAAACAGCACATCTTGTTTTAAGTGTTCCATTTCTTCAGCAATAAATTGTGCCCCCAAACGTCCCAAAATCAAAGCTTTAGGACATCAAAAGTTTAGACTGAAATATGTGTAAAACACTCTAAACATCAAGAAAATGTCTGCAATATCTTAATTAACGGTAGCATTCAGTGTTGCCATACCATGATTTTGTATTAACTTTTCTTACATATTGTTATTACGAAAATGATTTCAGGGAAAATCTCGGCGCTGAATTACAGAGAGAGCTTGCCTTACATAAAGAGATAGTTCCAGGGCTCTTCGCGCAAGTCGAACGTTTAACATAACCTAAGATTTGTTTCAAACACTTATGAAAAAAGGGCCGCGATGGCTCAGTGGTAGAGTGTTCACCTCTAGTGCATAGGGCCTTTGGTTCGATCCCAGCTCGCGCCAAGTGGTGGACAAACACCGGGTGCGTCGATTTTCTCGGGGTTTACACGTTTCCTCCTACTGTCTTCATTTCACCGTTTCTTTCATTTCTCATAATCACCGTCTCCTTTAGCCTAACCGGCAAAAACGTGGGACGTAGAACTTAAGGATTTCACTTATGAAAAAGGTGTAAAAATGTTATTTAATAGTACTGGAGTGCAAAAACTCAATTTTATAACATGCTTTATAAATAAAGAGTACAAAACCTTAATTTTTACAGCACCAATGGAAAAAGAAAATTAATTGTTAACAGTTCAACAACGCTTTTTATATCTGAAATTTCTTACCTAAGAACTGTTTGTATACCTACGGAAATTTGATCAATGTTTTTTAATTGAGCATCGACGCTGGAGCATGGTAACGGGTTGTGTGGAATTGGTTTGAGTCCATGATTCGATGTATCTGCTGAATACTGGTCTAATGATGCGCATGCCTTGGCATCAGTTTCCATTGACCCAGAACCACAGACGCCTGAAACTACAATGAGCGCGTGAATACCATCACTGGCATATTGAATAGCAGACGGTCGTATTTTCGGATGAGCTCTGCTTTATATCTACAGTGATAGCCGTATGAACGTTACATGTAGCGGTGAGCATAATATGCTTTATCAAGCGTCATAGTTGTTGCTATGTATTGAGGGCAAGCTCATTAGTGACCGGTACATGAGGTAAGTTCTAAGAAACTAAGGTCTCTTTCTGTAGAGAACTGCGGACACCATATTGTAGCACGATAATGCCTTGCCACATCCCAGTATCCCAAAATTTGCTTTATCGAGCATTATAATGGTCGCTGTGGATTGAGAGCAACTCACTATTGACCACCACATCAGGGAAGTTCTACAAACCGATGTCATACTCTTCCCTCAGACAACTCCCGCCAAGTGGACTTTGTGGTGGACAAACACCGTGTGCGTGGGTTTTCTCGGGGTTCTCCCACTTTCTTCATTCCACCATTTCATTCATTACTCATCTCCACCGTCTCCTTTAGCCTAACCGGCATAACCGTGGGACGTAAAACTCAAAAATTTCATTTCATTTTTCCTCAGACAACTCCGGACGCCATATGTCAGCAGGACAGTGTCCAGCCACACACACACACACACACACACACATATATATATATATATATATATATATATATATATTAGAATGTGGAAAAACTTTTTCGAGGATCGACGGTTACTACTGCTTCTCTGGCCTGTACGATCACCTGACATGACATCCATCGAACATAAGTGGGCTATTGTTGATCGCGTCCTATTCATTACTGTCTTCCAACAAACTATCGATGTAATGTGTATTCGCACAATAGCAGCGTTGTAGACGAGTTCCCAAAAACACATAAGACGCTTCTTTTATTCAATGCCGCGAAGGATATAGGGCTCTGATGGCAGTATGGCAAACTTCAAGCCCTAGTGATTTATCAAGGTTGTGAAATTGTAATAATATTAGTATAGTCATGTAACGAAACTGTGATAAATTTCATTCCACTGTCACGTGTCTTTCGTGCTGCAGTTTTCATAAACATCAGTATATTGAAATCTAATTTGGCTAATAGAAATGTGATTTTTTTTCTTTCTTTCCAGTCTCTCATTCGCTGTGTACCAGCACTCAGTGTGCAGTTCGCAACCATTTCTAGGCTGCAGGTAGTTTTCGTTGGTGAAAAGAAAAACCCCGGCCCCATAGAAGCCATCATCATAGGAATGGTCGCTCGGACAGTTAGTGTCACTTGCATGATACCAGTAACAGTTGTCAAAACAAGATTTGAGGTATGTTTTCATTCTTCGCATCTAACATTCACACATTCTTACTTCTTAATAAGCCAGTTTTTATTATTATTATTATTATTATTATTATTATTATTAGAGTGATTGCATTATGTCACGATTGGTGCTTATGTTTCTATGTTTAGTTTCCGGAAAAGTGTTTCGAGCAGAAGCGTGGGACTTAAAGAAAACTTAAATTGAAAGCAAGTAGCAAAAGGGCAAAATGTTTTTAAAGTCTATTTTTTTTAAGTGTTACCGATTTATCAACGTCATTATCCTAAGTATTCTGCCATTCTGGCGTGTCGCTTACCTCAAATTAAGAAGCTGTCATGTTTTACGGTCATCTAGGAACCTTTTCGTTTTGATGTTTCCTTATTTGCTGTAGTACTGTCCATCAATGTAGACTTCTTTAATTGTTTTTCTTCCTTCTATTATGCCTTTTATCACTTCACTTGAAATACATTTTATTCCCAAGCTATGTCCTAGTCATTAAAAGAAACCATCTGGAACATATTTCGGGGCAGCGGTAGCTCAGTGGTAGAGCGTTCACCTCTGGTGCATGGGCTTCTTGGTTCGATCCCAGCTCGCGCTGAGTGAACTTTGTGATGGACAGAGACCATGTGCGTGAGTTTTTTCGAGGTTCTCCCGTTTCTTCCCACTTTTTTCATTCTACCATTTCATTAACCGGGATAACCGTGGGACGTAAAACTGAAAGATTTCATTTCATTTTCATTTTGGAACATATTTAAAATAAAATACAATGTATGTACTCAATGAATACAGCACCAGTGTATGTACTCAATCGAAATTACTTTCGATAGTCGCAGCTGCTTTAATCCTCAATTGTTTTAAGTACGAAAAACTGTGAATACAATAAACTCATATAGTTATGGGTTCAGCGAAGTAGCTCAAGTGGTAGAACGTTGGCTTCGCATTCGGGAGGTCGTGGGTTCGATTCCCGCTGCCGACCATCCTGAGTGGGGTTTTCCAGGGTTTTCCTCAGTCCTACCAGGCAAATGCCGGGATGGTACCTACTAGATAGGCCCTGGCCGATACCTTCCCAAGTCCTTTCCATTGTTGTTGTTCTTGTTGTTAGATATCCAGTATAAAATGACCTCTAAGCTGTATCTGGTTATTGTTAAATAAATAAATAACGTTAAATAAAACAGAAATTATAATTTCCATTTCCAATACACTTTCATTTGACACCTAATCCACTCATCTAATCTTGAACGTTTCTTCTATAACACCACATTTGGAAGGCTTTTATTCTTCGTTTTTCTTTTTCTCCTGAAATTCATACCTTAAATGCATACAATTCCACACTCCATACATATGCTTTCATCAGCCTTTTCTTCAGTTCTATGCTGATGCTACCGGTTAGAAGATTTTGTTTTTCTTCAAATGACTTCTTTGGTTGATCTGTTGTTGATTTTATATTTTGTTTGCATATCTAGAGACGGTGTTCTTTTTGTATATACTAATCATACATTTTGAAATTTGTAAAAGAAATATAAAAAAAAAAAAAAAAACTTACTGTGTCCGAATGCACTTTAATTACACTAAAACTAAATGTCAGGTTCAAGTTTTCTACAGCGGTTTATGTTAGTATAGATAAAGAAGTTATGGAAGGTTCATGGTTTGAAATAAAAACACTGAGAAATACGTAACGGTATATATCTGTATCGTAATATGAATTTCAAGTAAATCGTAAATTGAAACAAGTGAGTTTCGTTTCACAGTAAAACTACGTTAGACTTTTAAAATACGTGAATTCAGTACTCAAGCTTAAAGCAGTTCATCTATAACTTCTGGTTGCAATAGAGGAATAAGACCAAAGATTGAACCTGAATCCATATCAAAAAGCCATTACTCCATATCTCTTACCGTTTTTGTTCTACGGAAATTAACTTTAAAACCGGAAATGATAACTGATGTCTATCACTTCTGGTTGCAATAAAAATAATAAAATCACAATTAAAATATATTCTTTCTACTGAATTCACATAAAAAAAAAAACTCTGCTTGTCGCTTATTATTTCCGGTTTTTCTATTGTGCGATTAGTGTTATTTGTTTAACAACACCAGATACAGCTTAGATCCCATTTTATACTGGATATCTAACAACAACAACAACAATGAAAAGGATTTGGGAAGATATCGGCCAGGGCCTGTTTAGTAGGTACCATCCCGGCATTTGCCTGGTAGGACTGAGGGAAACCCTGGAAAACCTCAGTCAAGGTGATCGGCAGCGGGAATCGGACCAACGACCTTCCGAATGCGAAGCCAACGCTCTACCACTTGAGCTACTTCGCTCGGTAAATCGAATAATGGAATAAACGTAGAACTTCCAGCTTCTTTTCACAACTTCCGGCTTCAACAGATAGATAGAAGTTGAGACAAAATTCATTGTTATGCGCTGAATCTATGCCAAAACATTTTTGATACCTTTTACTGTTTTACTCTACGGAAATCAGTATTGAAAACGGAAGTAATAGCAAATTTCAACCACTTCTGTTTTTGGTAGAGTGTTGCAGATGGTGATGGTATTTTCTCTCAAGACGCTGAATCAATTGCTGAAATCCGCTCGCCGCTATCTATTACTGTTCTTGTCTATGGCGATCAACGTTAAAACCGGAAACGGTTGATTTCTGCTATTTCCGATTTGAATAGCGGGTTAATTTAAGATTTGGAACCTATACTTGAATCGATGAATCGATTACAAAAAACCGCTTCTCTATGTCATATAGTTTTTGTCCTATGAAACCAGAAGTACTGGTAAATTTCAATCACATTCGGTTTCGGTAGAGTGTTGATCGTATGTTCTCTTGAATCTTTTCAAGTGGTTGCGAAAAAAACAGCTCGTCGCTATCTATTAAGGCAGTGGTGCCCACCCCCCCCTTATGCCTATGACTCACCCCCCCCAATTGTCTATCCGTAGGTGTTCTTCCATGAAAAAATCTTCTTTTCGATTAATTTTACCCCCCTCATCAAACATATTTATATAGATTTTACCCCCCCAATATTTCAATGACGCAGTTTGCGTCATAGCCCCCCCTTGTGGGCACCCCTGATTAAGGTTTTGGTTCTGTAACAAGAAACGCTGTAACTGGAAAATGGTTGATTTCTACCATTTCCGGTTTGAATAGATGGTTAGGCTAGGATATGAAATCTATTCTCGGGATGCTGAATCGATTTAAAAAACTGCTTCCTTATATATACACACTTTAGTTTCTGCTCTATGGAAATCAGTATTAAAACCGCAAGTAGTAGTAAATTTTAACCACTGCAGACTGTTGTGGATGGTGACGATAAGTTTCCTTGAGACACTGGATCGAGTACAAAAAACATCTTCTTAATATATCCTATGTTTTTGCTGTGATACCTGTCGACAGACGAACATAGCCGTTTTATAAGAGTTCCGACACTTATTCATAATATAGTTTGGAAGTCTAAAATCATGTAATGTAAGTTTATAGAGACACGGTGGATTAGTGGTAGAGTGGGTACCTTTTGTGCGTAAGGTCCCTGGTTCGATTCCCGGCCAAGTAAGTCTGTGGTGGACAGCATCGTGTCCATGTGTTTTCTCGGGGTACTCCCGTTTCCTCCCACTTCCTAATTCCACTAATTTGCTATCACCATTCACTTGTCTTAATCATCGTCCCCCTTAGCCTAAAGAGCATAGTCGTAGGACTTCAAACAGAACTATTTCATTTCATTTCTTGTAAGTTTATATTCACAAGAGTAACTTTACAAGTATTTTTCAGTGGTGAACATAATTATACGAAGCTAGCTCTACATTACATATACAGTTACAAAAGAAGTTCTAGTGCAGATTATAAGGCCTACCGGAAAATTCTATCTGTTTTTGAAAGTCCTGTGAAAGCAGTGTTATTTTCAGGTTGACAGTTACTTTACTGTCGTACATAATTTCCGTGGTCATTCATCAACCTCTTCTCACGTTGATGGCAACTTTTCAATTCCTGCTCTGTAGAATATGTGATTTTTAGAGTCAAGAAACTGTGTGACATCATTTTTTTCATCATCTTCATTTCTGATTTTTTCTTTCATTTAAGAGATTTCGAAGAGATAAAAAGAGTTAATAGTCTGTGGAAGCAATATCAATTGAATAAAATAGGTGACTTAAAACTTTCGAACCAAGCTTCGATATCTTCTGTTGGATCATTAAAGAAATATAAGGTCTTGCATTATCATACAACAGAATAACACCTTTCTCTTTCATTTTTGCATTTAATTCGTTCAACTGAAAGCAATACTTGTGAGAATAATAGTGTTGTTTGCTAGTATCTTAATGAGAATCGGTCTTCTCATATTCCACCGTTTGACAATCATCTTGGAATTTTGGAGCAAACCCTGTCTTGATGTAAAGTAAAGGCTTGTCCTGGTTGGCAATAAGCTCTTTTCCTAACCACATTCTCGTAGATGATCCATCTTTAATCTCCAGTTATTAAATGGTCTAGAAATGATTAATTTATATGCCCAGGAAGGGAAGAAGAACTCATAGTCACACGGTCCTGTCGATTGTAGTCAGAAAGTTCATGTGGAATATGTTTGGAGTACTTTCTCACAAATTTCAACTGGCTGATACTGTGAGAAAGTGTTTGGTGACCAACACAATGGTTTTGTGCAATTTCTAATGTAGTCAGAATGTGAAAAAAATACGAAGAGCATCACCATCGATCATAAAAGGTCATTCAGAGCATGGTTCGTATTCAAGCGTTAGGTGTTTCTTCTTTAATTCGTCGAATCATCTTCTGCATGTCCGGTCAGATATTGTTCCTTCTCCAAACGCAGTACACAAAGATTTGATGGCGTTCGTTGCATTCTTCGGCTGCTTGACCTTCGAATATACAGTGACGCAAATGAACTATATCAACAGACATCTTTTAGAGCCTCAGATCCTATAAGAAACGTAGGTAAAGAATCCAAGATCATTTTTGAAATTCAATATTCATACAATAGAAATACACAACGTATGGTATTAATTTAGACATTACTAATGTGTGGAAGGCAATAGAATTCATTGTTTCCGATAGTTTTTATATTTGCAGTAGTAGATCGTTCAACAGAAGAGCTGTTCGAATACAACTTCATCATTTTTCAATTGGGGACACGAAGAAAATTACAAAATGAAATTCTGAGAAGTGACAAAATTTTCATTTGAATTTCTCAGATCTACTGACGACGATAATAAGAGATTGCTTTATTTTAAATATTTTAGTGCAATTAAAGTGGAATAGCACGCAATTAAGTTCTTGTATTTTTATAAACACGTCTACTAGTTTTACAAACAGCCTACGTCACTGACGATTGGCGAGTTGGGGAGGGGAGGGGATTTCAATCTGAAAAATTGCAGAAGAAAACATATTTCTAAAGATGGAATCGAAATAGGTAAATTTTAAATTTCAAATCACTGTTAGTTGGATGAAGTGAAGTCTTTTCTCATTGCATTCTGCAGATTGATTTTCATGGAAGTCAAATTAATTTTGGGATAGTTGACTGTAGTTCTTTCTTATTTTCTGTTTTCTCCTAACAGAGTGGTGTGTTCCAGTACAGAGGCACGCTCCATGCCTTGCATAGTATTTATTTGACAGAAGGACTGAAGGGCTTATGTAGTGGATTAGTGCCAACGCTTTTCCGAGATGTTCCTTTCTCAGGATTATATCTAATGTTTTATACACAATCAAAAGCTACAATTCCTGAAGGTATGTTTTGTGATTTTTATGTCTTAATGCCTTAATTATTGCTTAAGAATTGAGTGTACAAAATATCTTGTCAGTATGAGTAACTGAAAAAATTAAAAAAACTTATGTAAAGATTTCCGGATTCACACAGTGGACGGATGCACAAACAATGGCATAATTTGAATGAAGTTGAAGAAGGCAGATGAAAAACCGCAAAGTCCAACGAACATGGTTTTGAGAAAATCGGTTTTGTTTTGGTACAGAACTGGTTTTGTTTTGCAGCTTCTTTCTTTCTCATCATATTGTAAGAACTTCCTAATAGAAATGTGTGTTGTTTTGCACCGGAACTAATGCACAACATTATAAAGAACACTGTTCCACTCTCAGGTTCAATTTCAGATACCAATAGAATTTCTAATTCTGACTGGCATAGTGCGGCAATTGGGGAGATACTTTAACTTAATGGCAGCGATCTCCAATGAGGAAGGTCAGGAATAACGACGTTAGGAGATGATGTGGTAACCATGCATCACCAAGCTTGAATGTATTCATTTGGCTGCCCATAGCGCTTCATTTCGTGCAAGAAATGAAATCTATGCAAGTATTTTAGATTAAATAATGCAACTGGCACTCAGAGAATAGTTTCAAAAGAACAGATACTGTCTTCATGTAGCTGTAAAGAAATTGATATTAAGAGCAATGATGACCTGCGAATATGTTTCATTCGCCCCACGAGTAAAAATACATATAAAAAAGAAAAATATGATTTGTTCGTGAAAAAAAAAAAAAAACTTGGCAACAGGAAGTGTTGCTGACCATAGTAATATAATTAAATCAAGTCACGACTTTTAACGCTGAAATATTTTCTTAACCTTTGCTTTATCAAACCCATTTTGAAGCTAAAGCCATTCTGAAGCTAAAGCCGATTTCTAGAAATACGCTAATTCAATATAGTTAATTTTGACTGAGGCTCTAATAGCCATATACGCACGAAACAAGAAGAAGAAGACGCAGAACAGAACAAAGATTCAGACAAAGTATGACAGCAACTGTCGGTCTAAAGTGTTCTTGGTACGTTATTATAAATTATCCATCACTATGCTAAAATAATACTGTAGGTTGATCTTCAGAATGTGCAAATCAGTATTTTATTAACTTTCTTTTTAAAACTGCCCCTCAAAAGCAAACCGTTGTCTCCTCATGTTTTAAAATTTAACCGAGGGAGATACACTTAAGTGTCGAATACAATCGACAAACTAATTTGATTCAGTAGGAAAATGAGTAAATGAAATCTATTATTACATTTGCACCTGTTAATCTCTGTATTTCCCAGGTTCGAGCATAATCTTCGGCGCATAAAGTGGGTGCGTTACCAGTAATCTATCGCTCGTAGCTCAAATGCTACAGTGTCTGCACGGCAAATTGGGATTGGAATACTCTCTAATCTAGCGATCAGATTTTTGTATTACTCCAAACTTAAACAGTTTATTATACGAGAGTAGGTCGGAAAATAAATTTCTCTTGGCGGCTATTAACAGGGGTGTTTGCGCAGGTTAGATAATATGCTGCTGCAATGAAGAACAAGACTTATTTTATTTTTTCACAAGAACCAAGGGCGTTCATGCATTTGGCATAACCTCTTTACAAGGTTTAAATTTTTTTTTTGAAAAAATGCGTACCGCGTACGTAAAAATTCCTTCATGGCTGTCTTCACTGGCGTCAGTAGTTCCAAACTGCCTTCCATGGGAGTCTTCTTCACTACCCAAAAGGAGTGGAGGTCGCTGGACGCGAAGTCGGGATTGTACAGCGGATGGGCAGGAACTTCCAACTAAAGGTAGCAAAATGGTTTCTAGTTGCCGCCGCCGACTGTGGTCTTGCATTGTCGTCCAAAATGAGAATGCAAGATGTGAGAAAAACAGGCTGCTTCCTAAGAATAGTACACTTCAATCTTGTCGATGTTTGATAATATCGCTGAGCATAGATTGTTTGAACCTCCATACTTGCCGGGAGCGAATTTGTTGTTCATCTGATCTCTCTTCTAGCACTGCGGTAGCGCGATCTGTAGATTATTAGTCGAACGACACCAAATGACGTGTGGATGGCTCTCGCGTTAAAGCGATGCCTTGTTTTGTTTACCCCAATGTATTATGATTTCTCGGAGGAAAATGATAGGAATTTATTATATAATTTTCACACATATATAATGAATAGAGGAAATAACCGATTTTATAACATCAGTTTCTTTATATGTGCGAGTTCAACGATATTCGAAAAGTGAAAAAATGCACTACTGGAGCGAGAATCGAACTCTGGTATCCGAGTTACCATGTTGATGCGTTAACCACTACAGTACCCATTCCACTCCCTCAGCAACCATAAATTCTATCATTGTAATCCTATGGATGTTCAGAGAGCGGGCTGAACTCATGGCACTGGTGAACATATCGGCGCGGTAAGCCACAGACCCTGGTTCGATTCTCGTTCCAGTCATGCGGTGTATCACTTTTCATGCATCATTAAATTAGTTTAATTTACGCGTTCTTCGTAGAGTTATCAGATGAATAGACTTAAGTGAATGCTTAAAATGTAGAACAAATTTTAAATGTTTGAATATATGTAAGAGAGTGCTCATTTGTTCTAGATGTGTTGAATTCTCGCGAGGGGCCTTTCATCCGTTTCGTGTGTGGTCTGTTAGCTGGAGTGATGGCCTCCGGAGTGACTCATCCAGCAGATGTAATTAAGACTAAAATGCAGCTTTACCCAAATCACTTTCGAAGTCTACACAGCGTAATTTGGCATGTGTATGAGGTAGGTACTAAAGAATATCAGTGGATACACAGCTACAAGTGTACCTCTTATTGATGTAGACCAAGCTTATGAATATGTTGATACGTTTCCTTTAACCGTATGTTGGTAGTGATGTAGTTTAAAACAAGACAACAATTGTGGGTTCCTCTAAATGATTCAAACTCTCCTACTAATAGTTATGCTACATATTATTACCCTCAACCACATTCTTCACAATCATCAATAAATAATACGTCACAACTCCGTGTTGGTAACTATATGCTTTCGCATTTATTATGACAGTTACACTCCACAAACTTCAACTAGACAAACAAGCGTCTTCCATTAAACAATCAACGTATATCAGTCATAATTGAGGGGTCTAGTGAGAGAAGCTATGCCACAAATCTTGAAAATTTTAAGTTTTCGCCATTTGTAGTCGTGTAGTGCCATATATCGTCTATCATGAGAACTACAATCATGTGACATAGCTCCCGCGTTTTCTGTAATAGATATTTTGAATTCATGAATACGTCTTTAGCAACATTTTGAGTGAGAGAAAGAGCTATGCCATTTACTGATGGTGTCTGATATGGCAGTAGAGGAGTTACCAACAGTTGACAGTAAAATAGTATAGTGGTGGTATAAAATGGTGTTGCAGTATCCGGTGCTAGCCTTCATTTCACGAAAATAACGGCTGTGAAATTTGATACAACACTACAGGCATATATGACATCTTCAATGGGCACTCCTTTTACCATTTCTGATTTCTCTACACAGAAATAATAACTTTTGACTTGGTATTCTATGTTCCCTTTTCTAACATTTTGCTGGAAAAGTTCCTAATTGATGCTGCAGAATTGTTCTGGTTACAACTTTATCCTTTGTGATGTTGCTCAGAACCTTCCACAAGGATCGTTGACTTCCACTGATGAGATCGGAAAATCCACAATTCCACCCTTCACTTAAGTTATTCGCTCTTTCTGTTTCTTTAAGTGTAACTTCATATACGTTCCACATTTTTTTTTAGCGAACAGTTACCTTTTATAATGTTAGTCTACAGTAAATAGGAGGTAGTTCCTTAAAAAATTATTGATCTTGAAGCAGGGCCGTGCCGTGGGGAGGTCGAGCGGGGCGACGGCCCCGGGCGCCGAAGTAAGGGGGCGAAAAATTCGGAAGAAAAAAGGAAAAAAGATAGGAAACATTGCTTGAAATATATGTTTGAGGCTTCATCGTATACTCTCGCCCCGGGCACATTTTCCACGGCGCGGCCCTGTCTTGAAGTGAAGTAGATTTGAAAAATCCTTTGCTATTTACAGCCAACAAACAGTCAATCACGAAAGAGAAACGGAAACATCTAATTAAATAGCAAGAAAAAGTAACAAAATAATAATAATAATAATTTTTACTTTTAAGTAACGTTATGTCCACTATCGGTGAGCTTTTGTCCGCACCTCTAACGTAAGATTGACAGTAGGCTTATTAGATGAGCATTTTGTTTGGGAGCTTGTGTTCTACACTTAGTTCAGTGTTAGTTTTACCTTAATAGAACTATAATAATGGTTCTTGTAGAGCATTAAATTTTAGGTTTATAAAAAAACATTCGTTTTTCTCGAGAACTATGCAGAGCTTCATCGTTGACATATCTTACAGAAAAGTCAGTACCGGTAAATGCCATGAACAGTTTATTACCACTGCCACAATATTTCAGTACTAAGCCAAAAACTTTCCTAGATACTCTCTTAGTCCGATGTGTCAAGCTTTTCATTGCTTCCAACAACAAGTCGGATTTATATGTGCAGAAAGCCCACAGAAGTGCACGCTCCGGACAGTATATTACTACTTTTAAATGCTGATGTGGGCCGTAATTTCATTGTACTCCTTTGGTTGTATCACTATTCTCAGAGGACGGTGAGAGTGATCTGCCGGCGAGATTAGCTTTAAGTGAAAATATTAACTGAAGGCTGTTTATTTTATTACTGCTATTAGAAGGATTTTCCTAGCTTTTATATTTCAAGTTAGAAGTCTTAAAGAAGATATTTGTTCAGAAAACAAACTGAAGGTTAGTGTAAAGGGACAAGTTTTGCCGATAGATGTCCCTACAATCTTCGTATCTCTCCCATGTATTTTGTTACCTTTCACGAAAATTTACAATTTCTTTTACAGATTTCAACCTAGAGAGTTCAAATTTTTAGAGAAGGGAACTTCATAACCTATAAAGGGAACAATCCGTGCCGATTTTTTATTTAGAATTTTCTTTATTGTTGAAACAGTTCCATTGTTAAAGATTTAAATGACCATTTCAAGATTTAGATTGCCTTCGATAGATTATGAAGTTACTTTTCTAAAAATTTGAAGTCTCTAGGTTGAAATTTGTAAGAGAAATCGCGAATTTTCGTGAAAGGTAAAAAATATATGGGAGAGATACGAAGACTGTAGTGCCATCTATCGGCAAAACTTGTCCCTTTAAACCAAACTTGAAGCAAATTAGGGGAACAATATGTGTGTTTAGAGTCTTTCAAAACTGAAGTAAAATTACTTGGAAACATAAATTTCTGGCTATATACACTACAGTATTTCTCTAAATTTGCACTATTAGTAAATATCTAAATAAATATCTGTAAATAGTCGCGAAATAAAATTACAATAACTTGTAGTTCAGTATATGATTGAGTGGCAAGATTTTTTAAAATTTTAGTTCTCGTCCCTTACTTTTACAGAAATACGGGATTGAAGGTTTCTTCAAAGGCATTGTTCCACGTATGCTTAGAAGAACATTGTTTTCAGCATCATCATGGACAGTTTATGAGCAGGTGCGTATGTTTGGTAGAAAGTCATATATCCTGTGATAAATGCTTCTTTGCTAAAGCCAACAGTCAGGTTCTAGATAATTCTTATTGAAGAGTGTGTAAGCTAACTCCTGGTGTTCGATTCGCGATTCGTGTTTCTCTCTGTCCCGTAAGAATTTTCTTAAATTTATCAGATTTTAATGAAATTTCGGTTTTGCTGTGCAGTTTTTTATCCTTCCTCACAAATAGGACTCTTTCCTGAGATTGAATCTCGTCAGGAAAAAGAGATTAAGTTCAGCTTGACTGCAGTCTGTACGTATACATAATGTGATTATAAAACGAAATTCCCAAGACAACTTCTGTATAAGTTATTTGATTTTGATTGAATATACTTTATACTTACTTTGAAGATTCCCAGTCATTCTCATTGAACAGGAGGTGAAGTCAGTAAAGAAGAAGCGATTAATTTACCCAATATATTTCATGATCAGTTTCAAAAATTTGTAGAAATTCTCTGAAAACATAGCAAGCATTCTTTTTCTGAAGCTTAAGAATGACTGCCTTGCCTGGGATTGAAGTCTGTCAAAGGGAAAGGAGTTAAAATAATAATAATAATAATAATAATAATAATAATAATAATAATAATAATAATAATAATAATAATAATAATATATTTGTTACGTTGGTAACAAACTGTAGCATGCCTTTTTTAATTTCAAGCTGGTTTTCACCATTCTGTTTCCGACCAATTTCGATCTCCTTGAGCAATAGGAGTAATTCTTAAGTCTTCAAAGTAACACACCCTTTTCCCCATGATTCACGCCAACCCCCAAACAAAAAGTCATATTGAGAAATCGAAAAGAAAATACATAGCATGATTCATGAAAATCCTGTAATTTATGGGAGACATGCAAATACATCCTGTGCTTCACAGCAATAAGACAAGTTTACGAAATGTATTATGGATGTTATCTTCTCATGTTAACAACTCGTTTGCTAGTTATGATATTGCGTTCGAGCTTAGTAGCACTTTCATTACTTAAGTTAGGGTTATTGTCTTTCTTTTAAGATGGAGAACGTTTGAGCCATAATGTTGCAAGTTTATGCTGCGTTAGCTTAATTTACACCATTTTTTTCTTTCTTCTCACAGGAGTAAGCTAAATAGTAGCTACAAGAGAAATCCTTTGCATTTTGTAGAAAATATGGTTCATTTTTAACTTTCCATGATTTTTCATCAAACCTCTTTTGTCTGTACGACTAATATCCTCAATTTGAGTCGAAAAATAAACTTTAAAAAATGGAGTCTTGAACAGTTTGAATTAGCTGTCTCTACTGTGCTTTAATAATAACTTTTTTTTGTAGGTGATGCAATATGCTAGGTGACAAAACTGCAAGAATATGGGTTGCAACCAAGGTGGCAGGGTTAAACAAAATTTGTAAGAAGATGGTTAAGTTTGGAGAAGCTGTAAGGATAATCGTCTGTGATAGAATGTTGGCCAGAAGAACCTAATACTCGGTCTTTAAAGACTGAAAACTAGTCGTGAAACTGCTCAAGTGCTATTATAGTCAAATTGTAGATACCACTGTATTATATTTTATTGTGTATATATATGAGAGCACAGCGATATTTTTTATAAAAATTACCATCTGTAGTAGTATTATGGACAGCATACAGAGAATTGTAGGTGCCATTACGTTCAGTATTCTGTTGTATTCAGCATGATATATTATTATAATGTTTTTAAAATATGTAATTTCTTTATTACTATCAACAATGTGACGGTTCAAAATATACGAGACGTTCCAGGTAGTAATTATTATTACTGACTCAAAGTAATATGAGGTAGCAATCACATTTGCACGTAGGTAAATTACGTTGAGTTTGCCCTTCTTTCCCATATTATGATACCGGAACGCCTCGCATAAACTCACCTGCTTCCGGAGTAATGAAAACCATTTCTTTATCGTACTTAGGTATTTGTCCCATACCAATGGCAATCATCAGAAGTCTAGAGTGAGAATAAACATGTCGGTTAAATTGTGTTTCTTTGTAGCTGATTGGTTAGTTCGTCTGGACTAGGAATTATATTTTTGGGTTTTCCCATTTTAGCCCGTCTTGTATGAGGGATGACGTCCCTTGGGGATTAAACTACCCAGGAAAGGAAGAAAGCAAGCGGCCTGGGACATTTTTATGTTCCATCCCAGTATTCGCCAAGTGTGAGGAAAACTTCGGAAAAATCTCATTCGGAATGGCTGGCCTGAAAATTCTTTTATACCTTTCCGACCAAGTGTCCCTACCGGAAATAGAACCTAGAACCGCTTGCACGAAGGGCGTTTAGTATGTCTGCGATTGGTTCGTGTTATCTTCGGTGGAGGCACAGAACTGTTCACTTTTGACTGAGAATCGTAAAACAGTATAACTGTTTGAACTATACTGAGATCACAACTTTCGAGTATAACAGAGATGCTTATAAATACTTGAAAAAATATGACAATTTCCATTATTCGTTATAAATCGGTGAATTTTGTAAATAATTCGGTCACTCTCTGAAACAAACAAGCAAATAAATAACTCGACACGAACATACTGTGGCCATAGAAGGAAGTCTCCAAAGAAACTTCGTTTCTCGAGGGATTCCAGTTGGCTACATGTTTTTTTCCGTTCATTCGTTACACGGTTATTTTAATTTTATTGGTAAAGTAAAGTGATCTGTTTATCAAAGCAATTCTTTCAACCTTTTATTATACATGCATTTAATATTCTTTCCGAGGCTTCTGTGTCTTTTTGGATTTATAAACTAAAAGCGAGGGCAAGAAGTATCGACGAGAAGGTTAAAAAATTTACATTAAGTTTAAATATTAAACAGTTTTCACATTTGTATGAAATTGCCATCAAAGAAATGGAAACACCGGAAGAAAGTGCGTTTTACCTGCTTAATACGAGTGGAATACTGTTAACCTGCAGAACAGCTCTGATTCTCTATGGAATCCAGGCATATAAGTCATATGTGTTTTTTTAAAGAGGAATATTGTATCATTTCTCATTCAGAGTGGCACTCAATACGTTCAGTGAGGATGAAGGAGGATATATATAGTGTGGAGAACTGATCATAGTTGTTTAATAATGTTGAAAACTGTAAATTCCATTGCAGAAGTGTTGTACTTCATCTCGATGTTCATGATACCACCCCTGAGGAGGTGCGCAATGTGAATTGGCGCATTGTCATTAGTCAGAAACAACATCTGTACCATTATAATGCATGTGGTTACCTAAAATGTATATAGAATGATTATCAGAAATGCATCCTGTGAGTGTAATCACAGAACACGCGAAATACCAGAAAGTAACTGTCGCCATGTTTCATTGTAGGGGCAGACAGTTCCGAGCATAAACTTCTTTGGGTGTATGCCATACATAGGCACGACCGGTTGTGAGTTGATAGAGGACTCACTAATCATCGACGATGCATTTTACATGTTCTCGACACTACTATATTTGCACTAATGCAGGCATGTTCAAGTTGGAACAGGGGCTGGGCCAGTCACAGAGGTCTTGCTGTCGTCGAGGACCATACGAGAACATTTTCACAAGAATTGAATACCTATCCATGGAGAACCTTGTTCATCGTAACCAAAATATTAATTTTTTAAAGAAAAGAAAAAGTGTAGTTATTTTTATTTACCATTTAGTCGGAAAATCGACCCTTCATGCTCTGAACCAGTCTCTCAATGTTCGGTGGTATATTAAATGTTCCAACGCGGAGGATATTTTCAAGGTGGAAGTCAGTTATCCAGGAAAGAAATTCAACCCAGTTAAAGAGATTTTCAGTAACGAGTAAAGTGGGTCGGTTCCACTAAAGCATTTTTAGCGGTGGTCATCGGTTTGGAAATTGCAACCCGTTCAGGGATGTTGAAGTTATGCATCTCTTTCCTGATTAAGTTGCGGTACGCTATTTAAGGCGCTGGTTTATTGCAGTCATTCACTCTACAATCCTTCATGACAATCCGTCTCAGTGTTCGACGAATCTTTCACTTCCGTCCAATATTACTACTCGTCGATGTTGTTTTCCTATGCGTTAAGTAGGCTGTTATAACCTTTTGGACACTTTCTCGCGACAAGTCTAATACAGTGGCCACCCTAGATACATTTGCGCTAGCAGTACACCTACATTTTGACATATTTTAAACTCTCAGAGAACTTCCATTTTACGTTCCCACCGTCTGTCCGCGTAACACACGCCTCTTTACTGCCCTGCCTGACGTACTACAAACGATTACATGATACATCACTAACAAGATGAGGCTCTGATCATGCATCCTCAGCGTTACCATTTTACATGCTGCAAGCAACATGTATTTCCATTATTTAGATAACAATGTGTATATAGTCATGGTTCAGCATGTTATCTCGGGAACAGTCGACGTTTTGTGAATGAACATAATGCGATCAATGGCGTCAACAGAGTTGAGATATGGTGCTATCAGGGAGAAAATTTTCCAGTACTTCTTTACTGGCAAATAAAAGTGAAATCTGACCAGAGCAAACACATATTAATAATCTGTTTTAATGTTTCAGCAATATATCAGACACATTAATAAGTGTTTGCGTTTGCCAGATTTCATTTCTACTTTTAAGTTATACGTAGATCCAAATGATCAGTATTAATGTGTAATGGGAATGTGAGAAAGAAGTAAAAAGCAGTCTATTATTAGTCAAAGTTGTAGTTCATAAAAGTTCCTAAATTTTTCAGTAATAGTACTTTATTTGCTAATATTGCTGTTTAATTTATTTCTCTCCATTTTTATTCTCTACTTATTTAAATTTCTGTTTTTAAACCTTTTGATGATTACAGTTTTATAATTATATATACATTCTCTACTTACCCAATTTTCTGTCTTTGAACCTTCTGATACCATTGTTGTGGGTGAAATACGTTAGTAAGAAAGTTAGATCAAACATTTGTCTTCAGTACTTTGGAACCACGTGAATGTATATAAGTATTGATTGCGGACGCGTTAACTTTCATGGCAGCTTATTTCAAACAAATACTGTTTAAAAATATCTTCAGTTTGTTGCTATTAATAGTATTATCATTTTAGTATTATGTATTAATGGTCTAATTTGGATATGACAGTGAGAAAATCATACTACTGTTTAGTTGAAGTTCCCAGTGAATGTTTGCCAATAGTTATATTATGTAACTTGTTTTGTGAACGTGGGCAGAACCCATTGAGAAATGTAAAAATTGTTACTTAAAAATAAATATACGAGTATACACCCTGCGCGTATGGTGGTCTGAGTTGATACAAATATACATGAACTTTGGAAGTATACAATAGTGAAAAAACAATGCAGCGGCAGTACCATTCTTTGTCTTGAACTGTCAAATCCAAATAAGTTTTGCATCGAAAAGTTCTGTAGATTTATCTTTAATAATCGTTTCGAAAACTTTTCTTGTCTATAATGTATACAAATTTTCTTTCGAGACTTGCTAAACTTGGGAGAAGAAAGTGTCACACAAAATTTGATGTAATTAATTGTTAAAAATCTATAAAATATTTATAAATTTAGATTAAACAACATTTACTGTCCTTTTCAGTAAGATTTACACTAATATGTTAATAACCTTTTAATAATATGCTCAATTTAAAAATATAGTGAAACAAAGGTTATAGTAATAATTAGCCCAATTATTAATACAGTGGAAGCTCTGCTTCGTTGAATTTCATGGTACTTCTCTATTGTGAACTTATTTCACTTGTAACATTTTACATTTCTATCACCATTTGATCACTTTGTCTGTCGCGATGACGACTATCATAGTAATAATAGTATACAAGCCAAATTTTTTTTGTTACTATAGTTTATACAAAACTAGTATAGAGCTTGGTAATATAATTAATGAACTTACAAATAACAAGGATAGGAACGTGAAAAAAATTGTGAAGAAAAACATGAAAGAGAATCATTAAAAATTATGTCCGGAGCAGAAACTTGTAGATTAAAAAAATAAATAAAAATAAAAGCTGTTAGAAGCCTTTGAAATTTGAATATAAAGAATTTGATTAAACATCTACAGGGATATGAGTTTAGAAGTACATGCAGAGAAAATTAAACACATGGAGATCGTAATACTGGAAATTATGGATATGTTAAAATATCAAGTAATATTGTACTTTTGACAAGCTGGACACATTCAAATATTTAGGATTGGCATTAACAGACCAAAAGTATATCCACGAGGAAATTAAGTGTCGATCGAAAACAGAGAATTCATTTTATTGTTCAGTCCAAATTCTTCTGTCTTTGCGAATTCTGGGGGAGAGTTTAATTAAAATATATAAAATGGTAATTATGCCAGTTGTACTGTATGGTTGCAGAACATAGTCGCTTATATTGAGGTAAAAACGCAGAGAAAAAATAAAATGAAATCTTTGAGTTTTACGTCCCACGGTTATGCCGGTTAGGCTAAAGGAGACGGTAATAATTAGTAATGAATGAAATGGTGGAATGAAGAAAGTGGGAGGAAACGGGAGAACCCCGAGAAAACCCACGCACACGGTGTTTGTCCACCACAAAGTTCACTTGGCGGGGGCTGGGATCGAACCCGGGACCCCAAGCACCAGAGGTGAACGCTCTACCACTGAGCCACCGCGGCCCTGGAAAAACGCAGAGAATATTTGAAAATAAAATCCTGAGGCAAATATTCGGAACCAAGAGGCGGAAACTTTATAACGAGGAGCTCTGCATGTTTATACCGTTTATGTAACATTGTTAGGGTCATGAAGTCTAGGAGGCTCAGATGGATAGGCCATAGCCAGAAGGGAAAAAGCAGAAACACTTTCAAAACTTTAACTAGAAACTCTCGGAAAAAGACCATTAGGAAGACCAAGGCGAAAATAGAAGGACAATGTTAAGATGCATCTGCTGAAATAGGAATACAACGTACAAATTCATCCAGTTGGCTAAGAACACAAGTCAATGCAGAACTTTCATGAATTCTGTATTGAACCTCCGGGTTACAGAGGACATAGAATTAGTTCGTTTGTAGAAAATTAGGTGAATGGATCGGAAAACTAGTGAGGGAGTGTTGGGAGAAAATAATTAAGAACAGAAGAAACTGCTTTGGGCCATCAGATGTTCAGAGAAAAATGGCAGAAGGGATGTAAAGATACGCAATTGTTAGACCCTATTAAAGAGGGAACATTTTAGAAATAAGAGATTAGCGGTTTCTCAAGCGATACATGATAGAATACGATATAATGAAAGAATACTTATAATAATGAATCTTACATATCACGTGTTAAGTTTTTACAATTGTATTTGAGATATATGTTGTATGGAATTCCAAAATCTGACAATTTACCCAGATTTTCACTGAATTACTGTATCACAAAGCCTATAATTTGCCATGCAATGCATTTCTTAAAACCGTGCCTTAACATAAATTTACGATTTTAATGTGATATATTTCCAGTTATCTTGTTGCTTGTTCATATATTCTGGATAAAGTAGTACTATTGTAACAAAGATTGAAAATAAATCACAATTAAGCCTAATCTGAAAACTGATTTTATTTTAGTTGTAAAAAAAATCATAACATTGTTAGTAGAAATTAGTTCAGGTGCTATATGAAGGATACAGAAGAGAAAAAAGTTAATTTTTTTTTTACTTAATTTTGAACCGACATCAAATGGCACCTTCAGAGTATTTTGAAATGCTGGAGATGTTTTGGTGAAAAGTGTTTCTCATAGAGATGCAAGGGCTCGGAAAAAAAACCGGCTTTTTTGGAAAAAAAACTCGGTTTTTTCTGCTTTGCTTTTTTGCTTGGGAAATTTTGGGCTTTTTTCAAAATACTGCTTTAAATTGATAAAACAGACTTTGTATCGCTTCTCTATAACACAAAAAATCATTTAATTAGTGGTTGATGCTGATAATAATATAAAACATCGAAAATAAACTATGAATTTCGAAAAAATATTTCAAACAATTTTTCTTCAACATATTTACATTATGAATTCCACAGGATTAACCAATGTATATAATAAGAATTTTTTAACCTCCTATATACAAAAGTAAGCAGAGTTGGCAAGAACCGTGGTTGTTTTTGAAAATGCCGAAAACCCGTTTTTTGGGGGATGTTTTAAACCAGGCTTTTTTGGTTTAAACCAGGCTTTTTTGACTTTGATTTTTTGCTTTATGTATTTATATTACATATTCACAGAAATAAGTTTTTTTCGCCTTGATGTTATTATGCAACAGCGGGGTTATGCCGGAAGAACCCCCATAAGCTTAAAGAAGTGCGGTCAGTAAATTTCTTAAGTTGAGAATCTCCCGCCCTAGCCATTGGGAAAATCCTGTCATTACTTGAAATGTAAGACAATAACGGGGAAATCCTGTTATTGCTTTGCATGTAAAATTTAAAGGTCAACGTACCATAATCAGTACGCTAAAACTGAGGTATTAAATTACAAATTTAGTACCGGTACGTAGATATCATTGAAAGTCCAATCCAAGCTAATGTTGGAAGCTACGTAGGCAATCGATAAATTTTGCCAATTTCTATCAATATATTTAAGCGATATTGGCTTCTTTATAAAACAACACGCATTTAGGCATGCAGAAATATACAATTTGGTTTGTTTCATATATTTAGGCTTAACATCCTTACGAAATACCGAGGTTATCAAGGAGAAGACTTTCGCTTAAACTGACATCCGAACCGCTACTTGGGTTACGCATGAAAGAAGGGTTGTGGTTCGACCGAGAATTGAACATGGGACACCTTGATTAAAAGGTGAAAGGGAAATAAAACTATTCCAGGTGGTTTGATATCTGGAAACGTCACCATGAAGTTCACACGATTCGCATTTTTCATTCTTTTTATTTTTGTGTTTTAAACCAGTTATTAAAAAAAAAAGTTGGTGTTCACCAGCCAACCCTAAAAGTAAACACTTCTTTTTAAAGAATACACAAATAACTAGCAAAATAGTATGTAGTATTTTTACTTCAAAATATTCCATACCCTCTTTTTGAAACAAAATTAAATTAAAATAAAACATAAGAGAAATACTTAGATTTATATGATACACTTAAAGGCTGCACATCTAGAGCTTTTGGTTCTGTATATTCTTGAAATTCTACAGTTAAGTTTTATAGAACCACCATCACAGTTTACCCAATCCTCAAGTTTTCTGAATTTTTAACAAGAGGGATTCAACATATCATTACGGAACTCCCCCCACCCCCCCAAAAAATACTACGGAATATATTTAAGTTAAGCTAAATACAACTGCACAGCAAACATGACTGAGTGGTTGGCTTTTGCGCTTCTATCGGGAAGTCCGGAATTCAACCAGCATTCGACCATTCTGACAAAGCTTTTCTTCATTCCATCTGTGAATGTAGAAATAATGCGTGTACTGTGAGTTGGGCGACTTCCTTTTTTATTGTTTTTAAATCGTTATTATTACTAATTACCAGCAGTGACGGTTTTGCGAAGGTTAGGGGGGCGGTCTTTCGGACTGAAGCCCGTTCCCCAAAGTTACGGAATGTCTGCAACAAACGAAATATCTATTATTTATGCCTTTACTCATAAACTTTAAGCTCCCGTCAAATAAAAATTACGAATGTTTAAAAAAACTAAACATTAGTGAGAAACCCTTCCCAAAATACTTTTCTAAATCCGCCACTGATTCTCAGTATAAAATGATTTTTAAAGTTGTATCCGGAAGATTATTGCTAAACATATAAACGAAGCGAAATATTAGTTATGCCTGTACTCATAAACTTCAAGCACTTCCCAAATAAAATTAGGACTTTTTAGGAAACGAAACAATCAGAAAAACCCCTCCTAAAGTACTTTTCTAAATCCGCTACTGATTATTTGTATAAATTGGTATTCAAGGTTGTGTCCGGAAAATTAATGCTAAATCACTTCACAGCTACAGTATAACAGAAATGTGGAAGTACGGTTTGACGGATATATTGAAAAACGTACGCTTTGACGGATAAATAGAAAAACGGGCAAGTTTAACTTTTGCGCTAGAAGCTAGAGTACTAAAAGCTCTTAGAAATGAAACACGGATGACAAACTAGAGAAGAAAAAAGATGTCGATAACTCAAAAGTTAAAATAAAGTTAAATAGCCTCTAAAATTACCCTCAAATACTACATTCTTCATGTTAGCTTTAATTCGTAAAACATGTGCTCCATCCATCTTGATGGTGAATTTCAGAGCGAAATATGACATTCAGGTCATGGAATTCTTATCTAACTATAGAATATACTATAAGAAAGCTATTTAGATAGAAAAATCATGAGGTTGAAAAAAGCCAAAATTTCCACAATTCTCGTTTTTTTCCCAAAAAAAGCCGGCTTTTTATGTGAAAAAAACCATCGATTCAAAAAAGCCGGCTTTTTTGCATCTCTAGTTTCTCATCACTGAATAGCAAAGGTTGTTCTTAAAGTAAGGGCGATAGAGGGAAAAAAAGATTGTATTCGCCTTCCTGCATCAAAGTTGGTTTCTTTGTATCCTTCATATATTCCAATATTGTGAAGTCGATTTGGTAAATAAAGCTGTAGGTGTACTGATGGTATCTGTTTCTCTCTTGTAATGCGCATACAACTTTTGATTTTGAAACTACATTTATCAAAGATTGGCACCGCAGAGCCCCATCACTTGCATTTTTTACATCGAAAATCCTCAATCCCTCGTCTGTGTTCCAAATTATGCAAGAACTCATGCATTCATACTCACTAAGATTCTCATTCGTGAGAAGATTTGGTGCTGCAGCACTCATCTCACTCCAGATCAGTTATTATGTTCAACATCACTCCAACCTTTGCCTCGAGTTGTTCACACCACCACCCCTAATTTCGTAGCAGGTTGGAATCGCTGATTTTTTCGCTTAGAGACAGTGCTATCAAATCAAGCAGCAGCAATTTGTCCTTTGAAGCAATGAGTGGCCATCGAATTCGAAATCAAACAGGGCTTTCTCAAGATAATGAGACACTTGCTTCCGAAAGTGTCATGCTATAGATGTCTTGCTCATGCTATAGATGAGATGAAGGACAAGATATGTTTAGATCTGTCTGAATTTTACACCAATTAATCGCAAGAGGCACTGGCATCCGAATGACACATCTCCCAACCTGCGGTCAATCGTTGGATTAGAGCAACTAGAGAGTTCCTTGTATCCACCATGTCCTCAAACATATTGGCATGGAAAAAAAAAAACACTCACGGTGTCATTAGACAAAATACTTCACAGATATCACGCATTCTCTATAGTGTTCAGGAAGAAGAAATCATTACAATCTGGGATGGGACATAAATTTACCTAGAAAAATCTTGCAATTACTTCTTCCAGAAAAAAAACGCGGGGCGAGCAGAAAAAGTTTAACTTCAGGAAGCCAATGATGATCACCTCAACAAATGGATTGATCCTGTAATCGGTTCCATTTCGGCCTCCAGGCACAAGTACTGCTAAAATCTTATTGGAATTGGAATCACATTGGTTCAAGAAGCTATTTAAACCTGATGATATCTTTGTTCTTGATCGAGGATTTCGTGATTGCAGGGCTGCATTAGAAGGAGCACAATTTCGAGTTTATATGCCATCATTTTTGAATACCGGGCAGTGTCAACTTCCAGCCTTAGAAGACGATCAATGTAGGCTGTACACCTTGGTTCGTTTGGTTGTAGAGGCTGCAAATGTTCAAATCAAGAAATTCAAATATCTTGCACATTGCAGGCCTACAATCAATGTCCCACATCTTGCTCCAGGTCTTAAAGTTGTTTGCACTATTAACAATGAGTTTGGATCGCGTCTTTACGCATCTAATGATCAACGTGAAGTACCCCATAGATATTTGAGCAGTGTCGGGAGAAAATCTTCAGTCCTTGGTTGTGCCTCTTACAAAGCACCGAGATGTGATTTTTTTTTTCTATGGAATCTCTAACTTCAGTTGGATTTCCTGACCTTCGCTCTCGGGAGATTACTAACCTTGCCGGCTCATATCACATCAATCAAGCTGCCTCATATTATGCAGAACTCAGACTGACCAGAAGATGATTTGAGATTCTCCGGGACCACATTCCTTTAGATTAGTCAAATGCGGACTTCAATACTCTTCAATCACCGTCACTTGTCAGAACCAGAGAGCCTTTTCCTTCTCCAAGAGCAAAGTTCACTGGATTTTTATACTCGTTGATCGTGCCTTAAGCTGTGATGCCTCAATTCAAGATACGTATTGTAGCTGTAAAACTGGTAGTCGCATAACAAATATGTTTTGCATGCGCTTTGTGTTGTCTGGTTTCTTGGCTATGCTCGCCATCTTCTGGAAATTTCTGAGCCTTCCAATTTTTGAATCGTTTTCTCCCCAATGATGTTATAGCTTTTCCTGACATTGATACATGGAAAGCCGATTATTTAACATTATCCCCGGAATTAATATAATATCCCTTGTTTCAGTCTTAATGTTGTCCACCCAGTTTTGAGTAGTCTCATAAAGGACAACTACTAGACATACTTTTCCTTTCGTCTACTTTTATTTCCTTTCGAAATATTTAGTTTTGAAAAAAATCTTCAACCCATCACCTATGCCGATATCTCAGTTTAGCGCTATTCTCTATGGATACTTCTCACATATCCTAAATGCAGTTGCATACTGACCTTATTCCTATATTGATTTCATTACTAAAACCTCTCAGTTCCTCTAAATCACTAATGACCCCTTACTTTTGCTACCCTTTTTGACCAACTTCTTGAGGCGTTAGGGTCAAAATAACAATACTTGTAGATAAAGCTTGACGAGTACTTCCTATTACATCTATTGGTGAACGTCTAGCTTCTGGGGCCCTTAGCAATGGAACTGTGAATAAACCCCTTTCTCTATACGAAATCAAGTTTTCATTTCATTTGAACATGCAAGCTTAAGAGGGTACCAGGACTATGTACAGCTATTATGGATTCAGAACTTCGAATTAACATCTTTTTTATTAATATTTCGGGCTCTATTACGTTTTTTGCAAAAATGTCATAATAATTCAATTTAATCTACTGATATGTTAATTCAGCTGCACCAATGGAAGCTTCATGATCATATTAAAGTAATAATTTATTATATGCCATTAACTAATTGAGATGTCCGTTCTCTGTTTAGAAAGCAATAGGTTTATGGAAAGTATTTCAATCCCCTTCCTTATCATCAGGGGCGCCCGAAGAAAATTTTCTAGAGGGAGCCCGTCTCCATAGTTGCTATATTACGTCTGGTATTTAATATACGTGATTTGTTATATTACGTATACATTTTCGTGAGCCAGAGGGGAGCCCGGGCCCCACCCTGCCCTCCCCTTCGGGCGCCCATGCTTATCATCCTATTTGGTCGCAAAGATATTTTCATATGAGAATTTCCATTGAGTGAAATTTTTCGATGTTGCTATAGTTTAAATATGTTTGAAAAACAAGAAGGAAGGATGTTGCTATGCAAATCAAATTAACAATTAACCAATTTTTGCTAAATGTTACCCTACATGTTAGCGTTGGAATGCCGTTGCTACCTTCTCGGGAAACCTAATGGGGTAAAAACCTGAGTTGGGCCATGGTTCAAAAATGAAGAGCGGTGCAGCAGTGTAGAAGGAGTTCGTCAGCAAACATAGTTAGTTTCAATTTTTATTTAGATAGATCAGTAATGGAGAAACTACGACCTGCGGCCCTCAGAAAGGTTTTATCCGGCTCGCGACATGATCCATAATCTGACAAATGTAGCTTCACTTCTGAGAATTATTGGATCCCAGAACTTTTCGGAATGCTTTCATAATTTCATTCATCACAATTCCCATGTGACTCAGTGGTAGAGCGCTTACCTCTGGTGTCTGGGGTCGCTTGTTCGATCTCCGTCGAAGTTAGTTTGTGGTGAACAACATCGCGTCCGTGGGTGTTCTTGGGGTACTCCCGTTTCCTCACACATTCTCATTTTATCAATTTTTATATCATCATTCACCTACCTTCATCATGTCTCCCTTAGCCTAAAGGGCATAAACGTGGAACGTTAGACAAAAAGATTTCATATCATTTCGATTATTAATGTAATATATTACAACTTTAATACGACCATGCAACTTCCATCGGTATAGCTGCATTAATATATCGGCACTGCGTCTTCAAAAACCGTTTTATGCAAAATTCAAAATTTTAGGGATCAGATTTGTAGTGCTGCTGGGTATGCATATTGTTCAGTTTTAATTCCAAAATTAGCTGTGTCTCTTTGAGAACACTTAGCGGAAAGTTATAGGAGTAATTTGACTGCAACATCACATGGTGAGTTTTTTTCTTTATGACGTAGTTAGCCCTTAAATGAAGATTGTCACATGAGTCTCTTTGTAGATATATACTGTACACCAAACTGCTCCCATATCTTTTGAGCAAAAAATACACATAGCGGTGTTTGAAGGCGCCGCGACGATAGCTGTCTTTTATGGTGAACTATTGAATCATTTTTCCAAAGAACTTCAAAGACACAAGATATATACATAATGGAAAATGTTTACGGTTTATGATAAATCGAAGCTGTTAATTCATTTTAGCTGTATCCACTCCCTCTTAAATTTTGGGGAAAGGATCATGGTGGCCCAGTGGTAGAGCGATTACCTCTGGTGCGTGAGGTCCCTGGTTCGATCCCGACGAAGTAAGTTTGTGGTGGACAAGATCGTGTCCGTGGGTTTTCTCGGAGTTCTCCCGTTTCCTCCCACTTTCTCATTCCACCAATTCTTCTATCATCATTCACTTGCCTTAATTATCGTCTCCTTTAGCCTAAAGGGCATAACATGGGACGTTAAACTGAAAGATTTCATTTCGTTGTTCTTAAATTTCGTTCGATGGGTTTTCCACCTTCTGGGCTATATGCTAAACTCATTCTCCCCCAAACTACTCTTTTCTTTTTCCTTGTCATTGAACAATATCATAAACATATCAAGGTTGAGAATAAAGAAAATGATACTTCACTTTGGTTGGACATTTATTGTCCCACTTGCACAAGTGCAGCAGGAACTGTACAAGTTAATGTGCACACTTGCAGCCACGTTTATGTACATAAACTTAAGTACAAAATAAAAACCACGATGCGATATAATTAACATTGTTTATGAAAAATAAAGAACATTATATTAACAGTTTTGGCAGGTTTTCTGTCTTTTCTAGAACATCATTTTTTTCTTTTTCTTTTTACTTTAAATGATTGGTGTCATCTCAAAAACGTCGTTCGAAATGAGGAGACAGCGGCTAGACAGCCATTTTGAAGCTTATTTCTTAATATGGAAAGCAAAAATTCACAAGTAAATGAGAAAAGTCAATTTTTAAAACATTTTCTTAAAAATAATCAAAGCAGAATACAGAAATGTTGTTTGTTTTTTAAAAGAAAATACAGTTTTACAGACCATAAGAAAACAGTGGCGTCGATATAGAAGTTCCTTAGGGAGTTTTTTTTTTAATTTCTGTAATTCGTTTTATTGATAGAACAAAGGGTATTTATCTGCTGTAGAAATAAAGCGTTAACGTTTGGAGCCTTGGGCAGTTCAATGTTTGTACATTTCCTAGCGCCATCAACATTGTCAGGCAAAAAATATTGTCTGACATTTTAACTATACAATCTTATCAGAGGAAAGCATTTTGTCATTTTCGTATTATATATTTGGATAATTTAATTTCGTCTTTATTACCTATTTTATTGAAAATGAGATTAGAAGATAATTTTGGGTATTTTTGCGAAAATTTTAATAAAAGGTGTTAGAAAAATGTGTGACAATATTTTGGGAACAGATTTGTCACATCAAAATAAGAAAAAAAAAGTTAATATGAACCAGTTTTCAAAAGTGGATAGTTTCGGAGATATAGGGTGCCGAAAACGTGAAACAAGTGAACTTTAAAAGTTCATAGATCCACTACTATAGGACCTATCGTAGTCTGTGAAGATATCACTGAGGAACTTGGTATGTAAACTATTCAAATATCCATGTTTAAGAATGCTCCAGTACTTGCTCACCAATTTTTTAGAGAGGTAGTTGGATAGTAACCAAGCACTCCCAAACAGCTTTTCTAAAATGATTGTGCACGTACCGAAGGATTCTGAAACATCGATATTTGGATAGTTCACATACCAGTTCCTCAGTGATGTCTTGACCCGACTACGATAGGTCCCATAGCAGTGGAACTATGAACCTATAAAGTTCATTTTTACATGTTTTCGGCTCCCTATAACTCCGAAACTATCCACTTTTGAGCACAGGTCCATATGAACTTTTTTTTTTTTTAAATTTTGATGTGAGGAATCTATTTCCAAAATATTGTGAAAATTTTTTGTAACACCCTGTATTTTAGCGAAATTACCAATCAAAAAAAAAAAAAAAAAAAGCTAGCTCAGCTCAAACTTTGATACGTGGTAAGAATAAACGAGTCCCACCATGGGCATACGAAGGACAAAGCAGAATGCACTTATGTGGTATTTACGAACAAAATGCATTGAATTAAATCGTTAACTTTTAGAGATTCGAACGGCTTGCAATTGAGTGTAGAGGAGAGAGAAAAGAAATGAAAAAGGATTCTAAAGACAGAAGTTTGGTAATGCTTACTGTTGCCATATTGAATGTTTAATATAACTAATAGCAGTCAATCACACTTCCGTCACTGGTTCTTTTTTATATTCCACCAACAAGTAGTTTAAGTTTCTAAAGCTGTGTTCTGGTATTTTGTATACATTCATACGCAATTTGCGAACTGTCTCCGCGAAACTTTTCCTACATTTGCATTACGGTAAGCCAAATGAAACTCATCCGAAGCAGATAAAAGGAAAGATATATACTTATGAGAATGCTCCATCATAATATATACTTATAAAAAAATGGCGTCTGAAAAAAAAGAAAACATATTGAGTTTGTGTGTGTGTGTTCCATTGTCAAACTCATAAATTGGTTCGCGTGTTGGTGGGATGTATTGCTCTACGGTACATTTCACTTTTTTTTCTCACACGTATAAGAGTCAAATACCACACCACGCCTTATTCCGAACACGAGAGACCGTGGAGTTGCGTTCCCTAACATTTCCGATTTCCCGTTTTGATGCATTCCAAATTCACTAGTGTCAAGGATTGCCTTTTGCCTACTTTGGACTCACCTTTAAGTCAGAAGATTTCTGAGAATTCTATTGGAAGCATGTCTGGGAATTATGGCGTGTAGGGAATCCTTTGCGCGCACACATTGAACTTAGTTGATATTCTGCTGTCCAGGGTTTCCCATGTTCGAAATAACGCGTGTTGCAATGTAACTTTCCCCCCTTAAGTCTATATCAACATTTTTTTTAAATCTTGGTGTCATGAATCATCTCCCAAACGTTGTCGTTCTTCTGAAACATCCTGTATATATAGTTTAAGCTAATATCTATTTCCAGCCCAAGGCAGAGAGTAAAGTTTCCCATTGGCCATGTTCTTGTAGTAAAATCACTAAAGGGAATGAAAAGATACTCCCTTGACCTTCACGAAACTGACGCCACTGTAGTAGACAGAGATTAACTCCACATACAATGATTTGAACACAACTTTTTTTTTTATTATCATTTTTAATGTTTTTTTAAACCATGAAACAAAGATCAGTATTTCCTCTCTTAAGTATGGGTTTAGTCTCACTGGCCAGTTGCAATGTCTTGTTCCTTTTTTTTCCTGTTGAACATGCTAATATCATCTTCCTGAGTTTTCTAGTGGGAAATTGTACAATACAATCTCGAACTCGGTAAAATTTTCATATAAATAACTTTCACTCTCTGCTTAAAAATTAACAATCACACATCTTCTATTATCTGATATCATTATTACATTTTCTTCATATGTATCACACGTTCTTTCATGACTTCGTCAACATTATTGCAACAACATAATATCTATCACATATCACAAATGTTACAGGTATCTCTCTTTTGATATATTTCTTTTAAATATAAATAACTAAAACATGATAATTCTTTCGAACAATTCATTTTATACACCTATACATTTTTCATATTTTCATTAGATTCGGAATAAATTTATAGTATTTCGAATACAATTACATAATAGTATTTTACATTTTACTGATGATAGTATTGTTTACCAGTTGGTATTTATATTAAAATTTACTAGAAACTTACCCGAACTTATCTCTTGTTTAGGTGAAACAAGCTAATCCTATTTTTATTCAGCTGAATGTAGATTTTAAAAGCACAGGGAACTAAAAGACTCCATCTGCCTTCTCCAGATCGGTTTAACCATCAGAAAATAACGTTTTATCTTCGTATATTTCGAAAATAATAAGGAAGGCTCCTTCAAGATAAAGGATAAGTAGAAAAGTATGTTAAAGATGGTAGACGAAAATGATAAGTCTAGACTTTTAAAATCATTGAAGAAAGACACACACACAAAGAGAGAGAGAGAGAGAAAAGAAAAAGGCCACGACAACACGGGCACCTAGATTACTATTACGGGAGAAGGCTGCTTGAGTGTGTGAAAGAGAATTTTATGTCCAAGTTTTATTACAATTTCACTCTCTCAAATATACAGCAATTGTGGAAGGAATGACGAAAGACACACCTACGAGTCATAAGAAAAGACTTTTAAATTGATAAGTACGAACAATTCAAAAAGTCATCTTGACAACTCCCAGAACTTTATATCCAGTCTTACATGTGACTCACATGACTCATTTTTCAGAGACTGATAAAGGATAAGCAATGAAAGGTATGAGGTAAAGTTAACACAAATAATAGATCAAAACCTACCAACCACGTCGAGAATGATGGAATAACCATGCAATACTTTTTATCTTGCAAGAGTATTGTTTTTGATTTGCTTTTTCTTTGCCTTACAATGTTCTGCTGCAAATCATGAAAAGTAGTTCACGAAAAGTCACACAAGAATAGAATTGTTACAAAAGAATTTACGGAAGAATACAATTGACAAAGAACTTACATAAGAATAGAATTGATAAAGAACTTAGGTAAGAATAGAATTAACTTAGAATTAAAACCACTTACAAAAGAATAGAATTGAAAAGTTATGGCTTTCTGGAACAACAGAATTGTAAATGACAAAAAGATTTGTACAATAAGAATAAGTAACAGTAGAAAGTACGGTAACAATAAGAAATCATACGATGGGGGTTATTTAATTGAAACCCTGTATTAAATTTCTTCCCTGTTTGACAACAGTGAAAGCATTATCTTCAGCTGAACAAATATAGAAATGTACTGAAACTTAGCCCATCATAATGCATAGCATTATTATTAATTTCCTTTTAGAAAACAGATTTGAAGTACAACTAGGAAATAAATCTTAACACCTAAATAACAACAAGAAGAAAGAAAAGTAACAAAACAGCATTACTTAATCTATTTTACAATGATCTACATATGTAATTATATTTTGCAATACCTTAATTTATGTATTTTGTAATACAGAGCATGTACGTATAAAAAAATTAAATATAAAGTGAATAGGACAGGATTGATTTCGGTTGCGGTTTTTGAAAAAAAAAATATTAGAGTTTTGTAGAATTTTTAAAACAGATTTTAAAGAAATCATGAGAATGATGGGCTAATTTTCTTCCGTAACACAAGTTACTGAAAAATGTAAGTTGTTATACGTCCACATTGTTTAAAAAGTTAGAAATCCAATGTCATTATTTCAATGCCAGTTATTTAACGCCTAATAAAATGTAAATCTTAATATAGAAAATAATTCACAAATTATGTTAATTGTTTTAACAAATTGCTTCCTTGGACATAAATGTACATTTTTTGTTTAGTAATTTTGACGCATAAATCTACTGGCATCAGAATTTGCTTCCTCGAAGCACCACTTCCAAAAGCACGTTATCAATGAAATGATTTGATTCATATTGTTTCCAAAAAATATAATAGGTACCGTCAGGTAAGTTCGTAGGTATTCAGTAGTTTGTATTACATATATCATGTTTACTATATATAAGAGTTTTAATAGGTTTATAGATTCGATCACATTTTGTATTTTTTTAAATAACAATTCTGAATTCTTTCAAGCATTTTTTGTACAAAATATACTCTGTAAATGATCACAAAACAAAAACTGCAAAATATCCATTTATCTCTCAAAAAAATCTTCCAATTTCTTTGTTATATTATTATATTACTTGTTATAATTTTACCAAATATAAATATCTATTTATGTAATAATACTTTGCGCTTCCAAAATGTAATAGCTATACGCTAAGCTCTCTTCATATATTTTCTATTTTTTTATAATTTATGTAATAATATCTGTTTTATATATATATTTATATATGAATAATTCTCTCTATATAAAATTTATTCTATTTATACTTTCTGCACCTTTTTAGAATGTCTATATGCAAAAATACAGGCTTATTAGTGAGTAATGTTAGAACAGAGGTTCTCAAACCTGAGCTCGTCAAATGTTTTGTTATTTGTAACGATTCGCAAAATAGTAACAGTTAAATTATCAATTCTTTTTTTTCAGTAATTCAGTTTTAAGAGATTATTCATGCCCTGTGAATAAATAGTGGTATTCTAAGTTCCAAAAATACAGTGTTTTAATATCTTAAATAGAAGGGATATCTTCATACCGTATAGATGAGAGTAAAAGTAAAAATATTAGTAGAATTCCATTTTAATTGTACATACATACGAGATACTTCCAGAAAATAAGTGTACTAGATTTTGGTAGGTTTCAAAAATTTATTTAAAATAAAACTTTCAAATGCTTTCATGAGTACATATGTGCTATTTATTTTTCCATGTAGTCATCATCGCTCTCGATGCACTTAGTGAGACGAGGGATCACTTTTTTTTTTTTTTTATGCCTTGATCAAAGAAGTCTGCCGCCATCTCTTTTGCCGAATTCTTCACCTTCATCTTCGCTTTCTTATCAGTTGAAATTTTTTCCCCACCCATGTGCATCTTCAGGGAAGTGAACAGATGATAGTCTGAAGGCACCAGGTCAGGAGAATGCGCATATCAGTCAAAATCAAGGGTCTTTCACTCCTTTGCTCATTGTGCACATCACTACGATGGTTTTTAAATTCACGTCACCACTTAAACACACTCGTACGATTCATCATTTCTTCGCCATTTGATCTCGTTAAAAAGTTCAGACGAAGATTTTCTCTTCACAACGAGATAACGGATAACGCTGCGAATCTCCCACTTGGCGGCAAATCTTATCGACATCTTTCACGGAAGACGTTACTGTGGCCACAGTTTTGGTCGTACTGACGCGTGATAGGGTTCGCTGGAAAGGGTAAGAATTAAGCTATACGGTAGTGTGACCAACACAGCAATAACAAATTCCCTATGCCCGCCCGCGAGGGCCCTAGTACACTTATTTTGTGGACGTGCCTCGTATTTTTAAGTTATTAAAAAAAAAAAAAAAAAAACTAATATAAATGACAAGTAATAATTTCTTTCTGTAATGAAACGCCTACTCACTTGTTTCCATTGTCTATTCATAAATCGCGTAAATTATTGTAAAACACCATAGCGTCAAACTCAATAACAAAATCACACTATTAGTTGATTCTTAAGCTTAACGCGCTGAATGGATTGAATTTATGCTCAAAGCTGTAAAATATTAGTGATTTTGTAAGACAATAATCTTACTACTAAATATATAAAATTACTTTTTATTTATATGTTTGTAAGAAACTAGGAAGTCACAAGACATCTTCGTGACAAATACATTTTCAGAATTAGGATTTAAAATATTGAATTTACGGGTTGAAGGTGAGATACAGTTGTTCACCTATTTCAGACTGAAAAATTTGTTTATAATGTAGATTTTACGCTCCGAGAAATGAAGCAGGATAATTGGAATATATTTTTTTATTACATACTAAAAATGAAATTAAAAGTAGATGAGATGAGAGCTAATTACCAGTGGAAAAAAAATATAAATAAAATCACTGAGCTTTTAAGATTACCATCTCTTCATCAGAATGTATAAAAGGAAAAAGAAAAGAATGTCTCGTTATATATAACAGACAACCATGTTTGAAGTCATGGCCGGATTTATGAAGAAGAATGTGTGGCCAGGCCAGAAACTCTGAATATCTAGAGAAAACACTAGAAGGAGAGGGAAAGCACGGTCCGCAGAAATCCACTTCAGATAAACCAGTAAATACACTAGCTATATTGTGAAATACTGGAAACAGTACGCGTGGAGAAAATTAAGAGAAAAAAAGCTTTAAAATGATAATAATACAAACAATAAGCTATATATTAAAACGCTAGGTTTATATGATTGTGGCCAATTCTTTCGACAGTGAGTTCTCGGGAACCATATGCTCTAGAAAGATGCTGTTTTCACTGATCGATTGAAAACTTTGTGTAGATTATTCAGTTCTAATTGAATATTTAAAAAATGGCCGTTATTTATTTATTACATTTTTAGGGACACACTGGAAGTGTTGAAATTTTAAAAAAGTAAACCATCATATCCTACGAGGTATACATTTCAACACCACACATTTGCATACGGGATTAGTATATCTCTCCGGCGTTTGTTTCATGGCCCAATGATAATGAAAAACGCAGGATAACCATTTCTCCAGTCTAAGAAGAATCTTTATTGTCTGGAGTGTTTTGCCCAATGAACACCATATATCACTGATATTATAATTAATTGTGTATGTAATGTATTTGATTATTACATACTACATGCAAGAAGAAAGAAAACACTGATCATACATGAATTAGAAATTCCAACCGGAAGTAGGCTCAAATCTTGCAAACGGTGCGATATATTGAAAAAATAACCGAAAAAATTCCCCTTTATAATACCCCTTTCCGATTTTTATCAAGACGTATTTCACTTGTGTCTGTTAAGGGACATCTACAGATGTTGGGAAGAATGAGGAGATTCATGTTCATATGTGAATGATGCGCTGTGTAGTAAAGAATTAAACTAGTGAAAAATTAAAAAAAAAAATCTGCAGTGGTGTTTTGCGAACCATATCCACTGTTTATTATCCACTGTTCTTTTCCACTGTTTATTATCTTTCGATCCTCCTTGGATACTAGACACGCATTGTTCAGTCATAATACCCGTGCACAACTTCAAACATGGTTGACTATTACATATAATCAAATATTCATTATTTTTCCTTTTCTCATTTTATTCATACACACTGATGATCAGATAACAAATCACGAAAACTTAGTGCTTAGAAAGTTTGTTCAATGTATTTTTGTTCGTAACTTACACATTAGAAGTACCTTTATTTTGATTTCTATATGGGCACACTACAATTTCTTTGCTCTAACAAAATAATACAAATATAGCGATTTTTGGATATTCATCTTGATAAAACATGCAGATAAAGCTCTTTTACAACTACTACAAATAAAGAACAACTTTTTAAATATCAAAAATAGAATCTTAACGTTAGAACCGGTACGTAACCTATCGCGTAGCGTAGTTAAAAAGCTTTTAACAGGGAAGATTTGGCCATGTTTGAGAACCTCTGAAGTAGTAATACCAGTGCGATAACGGCGATTTACTTAGAGAAGCTAACATTCATTCAGCTTTTTGTCTTTCGTTTATAGAATCTCAAATACCATGCTCCTGGTTGTTTCAAATTACAAAGACCATACAGTCCTTTCATTTATGAAAAATAGCGTAAAGGATTATTTCTGGAAGGAGCAACAGAGGGGGCACAATATCATCATATTTATTAACACTTTATTTATAACGTCATTTTTTTTAACAGTAACACTAGGCTACACTCATAGGGCAAAATAACACTATTAGCTTCGCAGTCTGTGTGGAATGCTTTAGATTTTACACTGTCTAAAGTAGCACAAAGCAGTGTACGTATTTTGTTCACTTTTTAAAATACAGTTTCCGTACAAATTGGGCATTTTTATTTTCTTTTGTCCACCAAAAATATATATATTTTCCACTTGACATTAAATGGAAAATGGAGATCATGTTTTGAAGCGAACGAAAACAAAGATACAGTTAACATAAATGTCGATGCGTTTTGTTATTACTTCGTCAAAATTTCTCCACATCAGAAGGAGAAACTACAAGAAGAGAGAGAGAGATAACGAATGTTTTAGGGCTCACATACAGAATACAGGGTGTTCTTCTAAAAGCTACTGGTCTTGCAACTAAGTGAGATTTATTTGCTAAAAGAAGAAGAAAAAATCATATCAAAGTAGACTTAAGTTATCTTCTATAAATTAAGCATAACTTGAACCGTTTTGTATTCCTGTTTTCTTATAATCTAATACATAAATAATAAATTAATCATTTGTGCGTATTTAATACATTTTTAGAGCCAAGTGTCGACCTTGTAAGTACCAAATATTGATTAAATACAAACAAACTATTTGTTGAACAAAACAATATATTCACATTAAAAAACTACGTACGTGTGACAGTTTCGCCACCTAACACTTTGGCTTCATCAGACACTATCTTCAGATCTCCAGACACTATCTTCAGGTGTTAGCGATACTATCACATGTATATACTTTTTAATGTGAATATATTGTTTTGTTCAGCAAATAGTTTAATTATATACCAAGCAAAGCTTCTATTTATGGAAAATATTACCAAATATTGATTTTTTTAAAGCTCTAAACTGACTATTGTTTACATGTTTACTAAATTAGCATTAAATATGACTAATTGAATTTGAAAAAAAAAACTAAATAAATAAATTTAAAATTATCCGATTTCCACGAATAATAATTTCAATAATGCACAATCGGGCCGAGAAATTGTTTAGTTTTAACTTCGTAACTTTAAAAAAAAAAAAAAAAAAAAATACGTTGTAACTTTTTTTCTCAAGGAACAGAAAAATTTACAAGCCTTTTATTACTCTGTAAATTGTTTGTCTGTTGAATTATTTGTGGATTTTGTCAATCACTTTATTTCAGACTATTTGAAATATCCATTCTTTGCATGGGTTAGATAAAATATCTACGAGAAACCAAACAACAAAAGAAAAAAATATCGGTCATTTTCTACTACTTTTACATATCCCGGTAAACGTTCCCTGAGACTTCCTGGTTCGAATTAAAAAAAAAAAAAAGCCTCTGGCCTCCAGCCAATGGGGGCTGTATTTGGAAGTCACCGTTCATCTCAAGTGACCGCGAAAACTATGGATTTGACACTAATATCGGTCATTTTCTACTGCTTTTACATGTCCCCTGAGATCCCCCTGACTCGAATTTTGGAAAAAAAAAAAAGCTTCGTCTTGGTCTGGGGCCTGGACCAAGGTACCCGTGACCAAAATTTGGTAACTCTCGGTCCACTCGTCTGGTCCCCAGGCCGCACACAGACAGACAAGCTCTTTATTTAATTTATAATAGATTATAATGATCATATTTAAAACTGGAATTAATATGTATATTTTTGAGTTCATCTTTTTATGACACAGCGATAGGCTCATTGCTTGTTCAACAAAAATAGACCAACTTACAGACTGATAGATCGTATAAATGTATGTTGGTATACATACTTTTGTTTGTTTGTTTGATTGATTCAGAAAAGCTGACGACTGGCAAACAGTTTCACGTTTTTAAAAAAATCTTTTACTAACTTTGATGTTAGCGGCATATCTTACCACTGATATTGTATGCATGCTTCTTATTTGATGCTTTTCAACATAAATTTCGACAGCGATAACTTCTTTTTCTATAGATTTGGTGAAGTGCCAGAAGGGTTTTCTTAAACATCTCGAAGATACTGTGGAGAAAAAATAGACTTTTTCAACTAACTTTTACTGAATGAATTTCTCTATTAGGACCAGTAGCTCTCGAGGAACTTCCCCGCGTGTAGGTAACATGTACAGATATTCTAAAGGGATAGATATACTCATAGATAAGCGGAATGCCTTGAGCTCTGTTCAATGGCTGCTAGGACGTCATGCTTCATTCGAACATACAGTCTTCCTTTCTTCCACGGATTCTGCAGATGAAGGGGCTTAAAATCATCCCGTAGGCATCGTTCACGCGCCCCTATCACCGCAACGAGACAGAAGTTCTTCAGTTTATCATTCCCATAAATTGGTCCGTCTTTTCCTTTTAGAACCACAGCCATATTCAATTGTTTCACTACGAGATCGATCACCTCTCGAGCTGTTGTGCGTGGAGTTACGTGAAGTTTCAAACTGGTACCACTCGCGAGGCCTGTGTCGTACGCGGCGTACACTTGTAAAATACCAGGTTCATTCGGTTTCCACTTAGCGGTATCAGTTGAGTCGTCCGTTTCACTGCCGCGGGCAAACGAAACGTCACTCTCACTCACACCACTAGCACTAGCGTTCTCTTTATACTTGTCGGGGTCCGACGACACGGACTGTGTACTCGTACACGAGATATCACTGCCTTGGCTAAATGTCTGCGAGTGGTAGCGTTGGTCGACGCTTAGATTGCTACCGTACGGTCGATGCAAGTCGTGAAAGCTGCCATGGCTAGAACCCTGTTGCTTCGACTGATGACAATGGGGGATTTTGGAGTCACTTTGCGAATGGCCGCTTCTTAATGTGCACTGTAAAGTGTCCGGAGCACTGGCCTTTCGCGGACTTTCACTGCCCAAAACGCGACAAGCGTGTAAGTGGTTCTCACTTCTGGAAGGTGGTAATCTAACTGAGGGTTCATGAAGGGTCATTTCACTTTTACTGTGTTCACCCAGGATTCCAGGCCAACTTCCCCGTCCCACTTTACTCTGCTCACTGAACACTAACTCCGCTGCACTTGACGGCTTTTTCACACACTCCGTAGTGCTCGACTTCACTAATTTCGGGTCCCTCTGTGGCAACTGGAGTAGGCTTCTTTTGAGGCCACCAGGTGGCGAGAGTGCGGTGCATTCGCTGCTGCTACGCCGAGATGACTCCCCGGCGAACGGCAGAAGAGCTCTCATGGACAACCCGACGCCCACGTTCTTATCTCTTGCAAATTTCAAAATGTCCATCATCCATCGAGCGCCCTTCCACGTGTGATTTACTTGCGTCTGGATGTCTTGCAGTTTGGAGAGTCTGTCTTTGGCAGCTGCCACTTCGGACGACGAGAAAGCCTAGGAAATTACAAGAGAAATAGTTAATTAGTACAGTTATGTTCAGAAAAATGTTAATCATTGGTTTTCTACGAAAGAAGACTTCAATTTACTCAAAAAAGTATGTTATTCGTACATAGGCATAGAAATAGACGAAAAAATTATAAATGAAGAAACCTACATAACGCTCCACTCTGCAATACGTATTTGTTTTTGAATACAGTGTAAGTAATTCAAATAGGGAAAGAAAAGTAATATTCCGTTTATAACTTCTCAAAATAAATGAATAAAAATAAATTAGATTGGGGCAGTATTTAGCTAGACTACAATATGTTATACGAAATTAACGTATGTCTGAAAAAGCTATTTTTTTGTCATACAAGTAAAAGTTTATTTCCTGGGGTATATAATGCCAATTATCCGTTTATTTTATTTTATTTTATTTTTTATTTTTTGGACGGCATTACCTATTTAGCATTTAGTAGAAAGCTCCACGTGGATATATTTAGTCGACTAGTATATTAGGCAGTCTATAAAATGATAAAGTTAGTACTTAAATTCTAAATTACGATGAAAATTTGAACGTGTTTTGCAAATGATCTAACAAAGAATAGCGTTACAGTTTCGCTAAAGTACCTTTGCCTTCATCAGACACATCAGATAATGCTATTATTTATTAGACAATATATACAGGTACTTTAGTCAGAATTCGACTTTTATTGTATATAAGAAGTTCCACAGCTAAAATGACTGGTATTCAGATTAAAAAAAAAATCAACGATTTTGTACGTATACCATGCCACAGTAATCTGAAACGCATATTAATTTTACATCTGTTTAAAAGGAATTAATACCTTTGGAATCGTATCCTACTAACATGTCTAATGTAATTTCTTTCTACCCACATAGATGTATTACAAATATATATATATATATATATATATATTAATAATTTTAGTAGTAATTAATTCATTATTCTAGTTCTTTTTTGCTATCTTTGGCATCTTTATCTTACTGAGTTTCCTTTACAGAGACTGACCACTTTCCATCCAACAGTTTGAAGACACCAACGAGTGTCAAACCGTTTCATAAAGCAATAAAACTATACACGCACGTGTATCAGTCTCTCAGCTATTGTAGAACAGACAGACACACGCGTATCAGTCTCTCAGCTATTATAAAATAGACAGACACACGTGTATCAGTCTCTCAGCTATTGTAGAATAGACAGACACACGTGTATCAGTCTCTCAGCTATTGTAGAACAGACAGACACACGTATATGAGACTCTCAGCAGTTATCGATCAGATATAAACGTGTATCAGTCTCTCAACTATTATAGAACAGAATAAAAATGTTAGAGGCAAAATGTTACCAAGAAAAAAAAAATCCTTTTGAGAAGAGAACGTCATGGGTTCTTTTCCACACGGTGATAGAACGATGGCTTTGTAGTAGGTTGGGGCACTGTTAGTTTACAATTAAACATTATGCATAGCAGCCTCCTCTACAACCCACTTCACCAACGAAATCACGTCCAAATAAGGTGGCAGTGAAACTCACAAAACCTGTGCTAAAGAATGTCCGGGATATGGCAGCCTGTGAGGATCCATTATAACAGTGTGTTACGATCAAATGATTACACTGGCTGCATGCGTTGACACTACGGCATCTGGAAAGAGCAAGGGCAGAAGATTGTACGAGCGCCACCTAGTTTGGTGACCGCTGGAAATTTGTTGACAATGAGCGAAGCATGGATCTATCCAAATGACTATGGAAACGTTAGAGTCATCACCTACAGATATTTTTATCAAAAAGACTGATGTGTAACTTCGTGGATCAATGCAAACAAAGTTCCTCAAAAGTTTCTACGGTAGATACTGGTTTTTGCCACAAAGGGAATCTCAAGATTCGTATAGTCGAAAGAAAAATGTTAAAATCAATGCTGCTTATTACAAGAACATGTCCTATCATGAGTTACAAAGATAAAATGCCAGCATTGTACGACGTTGACATTCATGATATGGAACTCAATCAGGACAAAACTTCAAGTCACATCACAAAATATTACTAATTAGTAGTCTTCTACCGACGCATGACAGCTGGAAATGGCGCGTATCCATGTTATTCGGTTCGAGGATAATCCCGTTAAGAGTCCAGATGTTTGTCCCAAGTATTATTGTGCTTTAGGACTCTCAAATGACGCTTTTCATCACATCAACTTCTCGCGATAAATGGCATATGGAAAGCCTGTAAGTAGCAATGGGACAATAAATATCTGGTAGAGCTGCAACGAAGTCTGGTCCAGTGGAAACTGCATCGAGCATATCTTAAGTGTCTTAGGTAAGCAACGAATTTGTTCAGATGGAAATGAATCAGCCTCTGTATTAGACAACTACCTCTCTGTTACAACTTACCTCTCTGTGCGTGTGATGAGCGAGAATAGTGTCCATCTCCAGAATGGAGCTAAGTCGAGAGTAGCGGCTAATGAAGTCTCGTTGGTAGGTGCCCAGATGGACCATCTCGAACACCTGTACTGGTAAAGGGATTAGGTCGTCTCGCTGCAGAAGGACGTCCCGTTGCCCAGGCACTGCACACGCTGTCTCAGGTGGAGGAACAATTACCAGAAACGACACTTCGCCACTCACATCAATCACCTCCACGTCATACAACCTTTTCAGTAAATAATAAGAATAAACAATTTAAAATTTTGATTAAACAATTTGGTAAAAATCACAAGTTTTTAAGGCTGTAAACTATCTTTGTCATTTTTTTTACACCGTTGATTTATGTGTAAGATTATTCTTGATGTTCTAAACATAACATTATTATCATTAGCAGCACGATTAGTAGGACCTACATAGGCTAGTGGTCGGCATGACTAGAAAATAGTAACTGCAGAAATGAAGTTGAAATATACGTTGACCTAACGTCGTTTAAAGCGCAGGTTGGCCAACAATTTGACGTCATTTATCCAACAATTTATGTTGGCTAACCAACAATTTGTCATTTATCCAACAGTTTTGAATTCGCGTTCCGGAGTTCAACTTTATTCTTTCATAAGGATACAGGATAAATGAACTGGTTGACAAAAGGGCCAGTTTTAACGTAGGGCCAATATTAACAGTTGGCTAGCCGATCGTTTGCTACTGTTGAGCCTACTGTTTGATCCCTGACTAGCCAATCGTTTCCTATTGTTGGGCTTACTGTCTGTTCACTGGTTAGCCGATTGTTTCCCACTGTTGGGTCTACTGTCTGTTTACTGGCTAGCCGATCGTTTCTCATTGTTGGGTTTACTGTCTGTTCTACTAGGATAGTGAAAATCTGAACGGAAATAAAAACAACTAATAAGAATAGTAATGCCAAAAGGAGCATTAAGGACGAAGAAAAGCTTAGTATAGATCTTCAAATAAACAGTTACATAATAGACTATCAAATCTTTGTTGGGCATTGTAAGAAGTATTTTGCAGTTCACGTAGCTACTTCAGAGGATACTTGTAAAGCTACTTCAGAGCATACTTGTAAGATTAAGGGGAAACTGTAGTTCGTGAGAAAGTCTTCAGTTCGTTGGCATATGACGTACCAGGGATGGCAGAAAATTAATTATGATAACTTATTGCAAGAAATATACACAACTCTGAAATATTAACAGAAATATACCTACATAGGTAAAATTAAGAGTTTGTGGTACTTTTAGGTTATTATGTCTCATTACCCAGAGCATACTTTCATCTTCCTAGTATCATAATGAAAGGATTTGTGGAAACATGTTTTAGAATCAATTTCAACTAAATAGGTGTGGTATGGTCATTTTTTCCGTTTTAAATTGAAAACCACATATTTCCAATTTTATTATTATTATTATTATTATTATTACTACTTATAACGAAGTTGACCTATGGCCTCAGACTTTTGATATGTAAATGACCTACATATTTTAGTGAGCCTATATAATTCTAGGCTCTTGAATTATTTACATTACACAAGTATACTGTGTTTCTTTTGGGTCTATAATACATGTTTTAGATGTATAAAGAGTTGTTTTTATAGACAATGTTGTGATTCTATGTATTCAGAATGTTAGGTAAGAACCATTTACCTATGGTTGGCGGCGTCCTCTGCGTTGACGTCCATGTACGAGAAAAGCCTCCTGGCAGTGGCCGCTACAAGCTTCACAAACACCTGTTGCTGCTCCGAGGGCTCTGGGAGCTCCTCCTCACTCACCGCAGAGCTCACCGTCTCTGAACTCACAGATTTGTGTCGGGAACCTAAGAGTTTTAACCACTCCCATTCTTCCCTGAAAGTAAAGAATGATTTCTCTTAAACATAGGGGTTAAATACTCATAAACCGCTGAGAGAGGCGGTAATTTTAAATCACCAAAACAGCAATTCATGTAATAAGAAGGAAAACCAACAGATGGCACCACATTGCAGTCTATTTTTGAATGACATGTGTTTTCGGTCATGTAGGAAAACAACAGATGGCATACTATGTATCATTTCGACACTACTACACAGGACGTATACGTGTACGTAGAACAGCCTCTAGGAGCATTATAAGAGTTCGTGCACGTTTAAGCGGTTAACGTACTATTAATCAATAACAATTTTAATTATTCATATATCTATATCTATGTATCTAGATAGATAGAGCAAAACGAAATGTAGAAGCAGAAATAGAAAATGTGTCAGTTTTCAGGAAATAGTGAAAACATAAATCACACATACTCAGTAGCGCATTTAAGGGGGAAGCTTTCGGGCTTAAGCCCTCCCCCGAAATTTTATTTACTATATTAAAGTAAATGAAATATATTTCAGAATTTTCAATTTCCAGGACTGAAGTTACCGAAGCCCTCCCCCCCGAAACAAAATAGTAAATACGCTACTGCATATACTAAACAAATAACAACGTCAGTGTACCCCACAGGAAGAAGTTTGCGTTTCACAATGTATACAACGTGAAAACTCAAGTTTGAATTTTTAATAGATCAAGAACGATTTCCCCTCCCGGCGGGAGCTCATGTGGTTCGGATTTCACATTGATCAATAGGTCCCGTCTCATATAGCCTCGCTGCTGAAAGGGACGTTAAACTCAAAATCAACTGAACTCAACTCAACCATTTCCTTTCACCCTGAATTCTTCACTCAAAACCTTAGTGCTGCCATGACAACTGATTTTTATGATAGTTAAGATTTACTAACGACATATTTTCTCAATTACTACTACCGATTTTAAATGAAGTCTTTAAGTTTTACGTCCCACGATTAAGTCGTGTGTAAGTCGTGTAGGTTAAACGAAACAGTGATGATGAAAAATGAATGAAATGGTGAATAAAGAAAATGGGAGGAAACGGGAGAACCCCGAGAAAACCCACGAACACGGTAATTGTTCACCACAAAGACCAACCAGGAGTCCCATGCAACAGAAGTGAACGCTGTACTACTGAGTCACCGCGAGTAGAAGGATTAGAGTGGATATTCAGTCCCGTATCCAGGGGGGTCTAGGGGGCCGCCCCCTAAAATTTTCACGGTAGGCTTGCAAATGAACTATAATATGGTTGGATCGGGCCCCCTAACTTCATATCCTCCCCTACTTTTTTTGGGCTGGCTGAATATATTCTTGGCCTGATTGCAGAAAACCGCTTCTCGCTATCTATTACCGTTTTACTCTCTAGCGATCAACCGGAAGTGGTTGATTTCTGCCACTTCGGGGTTTGAATAGAGGATAAAGAGAGAAAAATATATACTTATTTTTAAAAACGCTAAATCGATTCCAAAAACACTACTACTCGCTATGTTATCGTTTTTGCTTGATGTAGAACAATATTGAAACTGGAAGTTGTTATTTTTATGGTTTTAGTAGGGAGTTAAGGATGCGGACCAAGAAATGTATCCTGTAACGCTTAAGTGATTGTAGAGAACAACTTCTGGCTATATATTACCGTTTCACTCTATAACGATGAATACAAAAACCGGAAATTGTTAATTTGTGCCACTTCCAATGTAAATATAGAGTTAAAAGAGAAGATGGCACCTAGGTATATATTCTACCTAGGTATATATTCTTAGAATGCTCAATCGGTTCCAGAAAAAACAGCTCCTAGTTATATCTTATCATTTTTGTACTGACCGGAAATTGTAGTACATGTTTATCACTTTTGGTCTTAACAGAGAATTAAGGATGAAGATGTAATGTATTCCTGAGACGCTTTAATCGATTGCAGGAAGTCCTTCTCGCTATCTATTACTATTTTCACTCTACAGTCTCAATGTTAAAACCGGAAATGGTTTATTTCTACCACTTCCGGTGTATAGATCACCACAATTAACAAACACGATTCCTAAATTGTGACCGTGTACACCTTGCCTAAAATTGATGGTGATGCATCAAGTAGTTCTTAAGATTTTATGTCTTCCGGACGAACACACGAACAGACAGAAAGTATTTTTTTTTAAAAAAACTCATATATATATATATATATATATATATATATATATATATATATATATATATATATATATATATATATGAGTTTTCTTTACTCTAAAGTATATTATAACGACTTTCGCTAAATGTTTCGTCAGATAAGGAGGAGAAGAAGGAAAAGAAGTAAAGAAAAATTGTAAAGCAGTAGCAATGAAAAGGTCAGGTGAGCGCCATATTCACCTAGATTCTTTTCTTTCTTTTTTCTTTTGTTTTTTTTTTTATTCTTACTTCTTTCCTTTCTATCTAATGAAACATTTAGCGAAAGATCTTATACATGACACTAAACTGGCGTTATAGTGCAGGAAATACTTAGTCGATTGTGGGGACCACTTTTATTAATTAGAGCGTTTTACGGATCACCCTACTCAATTCGTCTTCGAAATCAAATTTATCAATTTTTATTGTTGTAAGCATATTCCTCTATACTAGTATACTTATAAGTTTTAAAAATGGTACTTATTAAAATTTCCTAAATTTTACATTAGTATTAACCTTATAAAGGAATACTAATCTTTTTTGAATAATTAAAGGCTATCAAAAATATAATAATACATCTATATAAGCTGTTAGAATTTATGTAGTCACTACCTGATTAAATTTGTTTATGTGCTATTATTAATCATAATACAGGGTGGCCAAGATAAAAGAGGCCCCATGTCTTATAACTCGTTTATTGTAAATACAGGTTACAGAACAGTAATGTATTGTTATGAAGCAATGTATTATTATCAAGAACAACGTACCGAACATTAAATAGCTCAATAGTCCACAGGAGGTGCTGCAAATGTTCAACATGAACTTCGATACACAACTCAGCATGTCTCAACAAGTTTTTGGAAACTTTTGACAATTCATTTGATGCGATTTCCACGAGTGTTTGTTTTCAACTCTTCAACTGTATGCGGGTTGTTACTGTAGACTTTACCCTTTAAATTACCCCACAAATAAAGTTCGCAGGTAGAGAGATCGGGCGATCTGGGAGGCTATTAACCTGCAGAAACTGTACGTTCTTCTGCGAAAGCTTCATGGACGCATGACACTTAAAACAGTGAAGTATGCGTCATAGCGCCATCTTGCTGGACAGACGCATACTCTCGTTCTTCCTCTGTTAGTTGCGCTATGAATGGTTGCAATAATTCCGTTATATACCCTTGAGAGTTCACGTTGTTATTAAAGAAAATGGGACCTACAATCCGTTGGCCTGAAAATACACGCCAAATGTCTATTTTCAAATCATGCATAGGCACCTTAACGTGTTCCCTGGGATTGTCTGTTGACCAGTAGCATGTGTTTTGAGAGCTCACGTACCCGCTAAGGTGAAACCATGGTTTGTCTGTCATAAAGTAAAAATTTAGATCCAGATAACCATCAGCGATATGCGTAAGTAACAATTCGCAATACTGTTGTTGTGCGTAATTCGCATATTATAATGTTTGCATGACCCTTGCTTTGTACGCTCGCATAACTGCTTCAACATGTTCTGGCATAACGTTCGTTTGATGGTTAGTTGGGAGGATAGACGTCTCGTTGATTTCCGTGGACTTCTTAATATTGTCTCTTGAACACGTTTCATATTTTCCGGCGAACAAGCTGTCTTTGCTCGGTTACGTTTGGCGTTAGCGACTGAACCTGTTGCTCTAAATTTAGTGATCAATCTCTATACAGCACTTTTTTCAGGATCAGCTGTCTCTGGATATTTTATCGTGAACCTTTCATTTGACGTTTTAAACGATTTACATGCAAAATAAGTTTCAGCAATAAACACTCTTACCTTTGTTCGATTGAAAAAGGCATTCTGCAGAACTGTATTCACACACACACACAACAAACTTCAAACTGACTACTGACAACGCAGCACTGATAACTAATAGCCACTCGACATCACATACATTGCGTGACCCCGCTCGAGCGCCACACTAACTTTAAGTAATAACAACAATTAGAAAGCTGCAAATTTCACGTTCAGTATCACATAGGGCCTTTTTTTTTTTTTTTTTTTTTTTTATCTTGGCTACTCTGTAGATACATATTTAAAATTCTCAACTATAGCGTCTCATATGCAATCTACTTGATTTTCAGATTTTTATTTGTTAAAAAGTCTTAAAAGCTTGTTGCAGGAACATGTGTCAACACTTTTCAATGAGCTTTCACCGTATAACTTAACGCATAAAACTTCTCTCGAAAGCGTCTAAGTCACTGCGAACACTTTAATGCAAAGTTCGTCCGAAGTTTACACAAAACAGATCAACCTGCATTATACAGCAAATCTTATCAGATTAATAAAAGATGTTTGAAAAATTAACAGATAATTAAATTATTTTGGTATTTTAAAATCTTAAATCTATTGTACCGTGTGTGAAGTTACTTACGATGATACATGAGGGTTGTCCCTAATTTTGCAGTGAGGCAATACATTCGGAGTCTTGGTTGGAACAACCACTTGGATTAAATCCACAGAACTCCGCATTTTTAGATACCCCAAATACAGGCCTCGGCTCAGTCGAATGCTACTCACTTGGTGATACGTTATTTGTTCCTAGAAAATAAAATACAATGCATTCAGAACAAATTTTCATTCTAATTGTTTCAATATGTTAGTTTACTGCACGAAAGAATATTGGTTTACAAATTATGCCTATACTCACGTTACGTTTTAATGAAGCCTTATAATATGCTTATATCAACGTCCGAAGAAGCATGTACGTATTAATGATATTACCTTATTGTACTCCTTTCCCTGTGTTATTATGACCAACACTTGAATTACAATGAGACATATGGAAGGAGAGGTTTCGCAGATGTTTTTGCACATTACCACGATACTTGGTCTTAGATTCTATCATGAAAAACACAAAACACAATAATGCTTATTTATATTTACATTAAAAGTAAGTTAAGGAATTTAACAACAAGAATAAAACATAAATTTCGTCTCCCGCTAATTTCCCACTAATGACTTGTCATTATATAATGCCAATAAAATACCGTTACAACATCATATTATATTTGGCTGTATTAAGAGGATCTGCTGTTTGGCCGCGTACTCAGCTGATATAGAACACTTCACGGTTAAGTCTGAAGTTCCGATATGTTGATGTAAGATTGCATTCCTGCCTAGAGTCCAAATTTGGTACATCTCATCTACATGTAAGTAAGATCTCTACTCGTAGGAATGTAAATGTCATTCGACACCCCTCCATAACTTGAAAACCAGATATTTCTGAACATACATTGCCATGGCAATTGTTTCTTGTTCAGAATTGCGGAACAAGCTCCTTAGTTTTAACATCTATGTTTAGGATACAACCTATATATGTACGAAGGGCGTACTATAATGATTCACACTTCCTTTTCTCGTTCCAGGGGCAGTGGACCACTGAACTTGCGAAGATAGTCACAGGCACCTAGGATCTTCGTCTACCAATTGGGTGCATCGCTGGCAACGGGGACGACAGCAGACTCTTGTGAGTGTACTAACGGACAACATGTAAAGGATTATGAGGACAGCGCTAGACGTCGTAGTTCCTGTGAAAAGAGGGCGTAACCGTTACTGAAATCTATAGATAATTTGTGGCAGTATGTGGAGAACATGCACCGTCGTGGAAAAAAGTTTACAACTGAGTGGAAGGTTGGAAAGTGGGTAGTACCTCGACGAAAAAGAGGAGCAGTTCTGGAAGTAAAGTGACAGTGACAACTTCAGTCATCATCGCCGTGGTAGACAGAATCATTCAAAAGAACAAATGCATCACATTATCTGAAACAGAGGCTGCCACAAGATTAACTAGAAACACTCTGCAGTGTATCCTGCACAACCACTTACAGCTGGGGAAGGTCAGTGCAAAATGGGTTCCAAAAAACTTGTCTGCAGAGCAAAAACAATGTTGTGTGGACGTGTGTAGGAAACTTCTGCAACGCCATAATCATGATCCAGAAGATTTCATGTCTAGGCTTGCGACTGCTGATGGGACCTGGCCCCATTACCATGGGCCAACGACGAAGCAGCAATCAATGCAGTGGAAACATCATAACAGTTCACCACCAATAAAATTTCGAACATCTTCAGCTGAGAAGCGTATAGCTACAGCGTTCTGGAACACGAAAGGCATTATGCTGATCAACTGGCTGAAAAGTGAAGCCACGATTAACAATGCAGCATATGTGAAGACCCTAAGGCGCTTACGTTGTGCCATTGAAAAGGAGTGGCCAGGAAAATGGGCGAAAGGGATGCTTCTGCAACATGATATGCACGTCCTCACACCAGCCGGGAAACCATTGTTCCCATTGATCAAATAGGGTTTACAGTGCTATCTCACCCTCCCTACCCTCTGGACTTGGCTCCCAGCGATTACCACCTGTTCTGGGCAATAAAAAGAAAATCTCTGCATGGTAGAGACCTGCACGGGCCGGGCTTGGGCGGGCCGACACTGATTTCTCTTCAGGTCGGGCTGGGTTGGGGCCGATTAATTGCAATTCTGTAATAATTAGTGACATTCGTTAAACGATAATTAGAATAAAGGCAAACGTTGAAGAAGTGTGGCCGTGAAAAATGTTACAAAATGAAACTTCGAAAATTTATCGGGCCCGGGCCGGGCCAAGAATTTTAAAAAACTTATCGGGCCGGGCTGGGCTCGGGCCGAAAATCTCCAAAATTTTTCAGGCCCGGGCTGGGCCGGGCCTACGTACATTCGGGCTGGATTGGGCTCGGGCCGAATTACTGCATGGTCGTCGGTTTGCAGATGGTCATGAACTTGAACAACCTGTCTAAACATGGGTGCGTGGTACTCCAAATAATTGATTCCAGGAGAGTCTTCTGAAAGTGACAAACCACTGACAAAAGTGCATAATGATAAAGGGAGATTATATTGAGAAGGTTAACAAATCAGTTGCTGTGTAATCTATATAATACGTCTGAAAAAATAAAAAATGTAAATGATTATAGTATGCCCTTCGTATGTAATGTAGCATGACTCACATATGACTCATATTATGCTAATAAGTATTATGAATATGATTATACTAACAAATAAAAGCCAATGCTTTCTCAAACAATGAAGCCGTTTGAAAAAGAAATTAATGAAAGTGAAATAATAATAGTTTCGTATTATTAGCACACACATTTATAAGGAATGAAAGACTTAGTTTATTTTTGTATATTGTAAAGAAAATCTGAAAGTTGTATTTTTAACAACGTTCCTTTATAAGGTGTATTCTAATCTTTTATCGAAGTAATTTAAATTAGAGAATGTGTTATAATATTTATTACTATTATTGTATTAATATAAGATTACGAGATACATTTCGCTTCTTTATTAACAAAAGTTTACCGTTCTTTTTACAAAAGAAAATCGAAGGATTTCCAAGTGAGTCAAGTCTATATTTCTTTCTAATTTTAATAAGTGTTATTTCGAAATAAACTTAAAAAAAAAAAAAATAGTAAAAATTGAGGACAAACACAATAAAAAAATAAGTCAATACATGCTAAACCCATGTTGTTAGATTAACATGAAATGACTTCCAGCATACGAAACAATGAAACATACCACGTTAGAATTATTCGCCTTGCTCTTATTATTACTTATGAAATTAACAACACATGCGTCACTAGATGGCGTTACCTGAATACTGGACATGAGTATTTCGCCGACGGTGGTGTCCTCATGTAACGTGACCTTCCTCTGAACCTTTGTGATGGGTAGCCACTTGGAGTTGAGCACGGACACGGACTTTGGACATTTGATGTAGTTGATGGTTGTGATCACAACTGTACCCTGACTGTCCCGAAGTGGTTTGTGATACAACTGGCCCAGGTCCTGGATGCACAGAGCCGTCTACAACAAATGATAAAAATTCATTCATTAAGATTTCGAAAGCTCTTTTTGGGAAATAAGTATAGTACATTTTGTCGGTACTAAACCAAAATAGCTAGCCTGTTTCATATTGGTTGTGGGACAATCGTGATTAAGTTCTACAATATTATGCGTTTAGCGAAGAAAGAAAAAAAATGTTCAAAGATGAGGTGTGTGTGTGTATATATAAATTGATAGATATCATTTAGCTGAACAAAGTGATGGTTTCAGATGTGTGGAAATCTTGATGCGTGGCTTAAGAGAAAATTTATTTTGACTATAGTTGTTTTCGGGTAATCAGCCGGGTGAATTCCATGTCGTCCAACGTTTCAACAACTGACAACATTGTTGTCGTGTTTGGCGGGAGTTCATGTGGTTTGGATTCCACGTTAACCAGTAGGTCCAGTCTCATATAGCCTCGCTGCTGAAAGGAACGTTGAAAGTATGAGAGACTAAAAGCAGACGCATTTGAAGAGGACAGTGTTTGATTGGTCAATGGCTACGTCCAATTAGCGTCAGTCTGTGACCCTCAATTGATTGGCTGGTTGACTGGGTTGGTTAGAAAGCCCTGATTGGTTGTTTTGTATACGTTTGGTTAACAAGCCTGCTAAACAATCTATCAGGGCTTGCTAACCAATCCAGTCAACCAACCAATCACAATTGAGGCCACAGACTGACGCTGATTAGACGTCGCCATTGACCAATCAAACTTCGCCCTCTTCAAAGGCTTCTATTTTTGGTCTGTCATACTTCACGCTGAAGACAAGAAGAATGTTGTCACGTCTCGAAACGTTGGACGATGTGGAATTTACCTGCAGATTGTTCAAGAACAACTATATTTATCACGACATCAGGAAAGTTTCAGATCTTGATTCACAAATTGTTTCGTAACCCTAAAATAATTCTGATGTTATAAACTGTGCAACCATATTTCTCATCTATAAAGTAAACTTCTAGGAACAACTGCGACATTATATATTGCGCAACCAGATTTCTGGACTGGGAATAGTTAATTAGTTTATTCAATAAAATTTTGTATATATACTCTCTGGCCCAGTTTTTACATTTTTGATACAGTTTATAGTCTTCAAGTTACTCAAAAAAAAAAAAAAAAAAAAAAAAAAAAAAATTAAAAGTGGTGGGATGCACAGCGAAAATCCCTAAATAAACAATTTTGAGTCTTCATTGTCTATCATATAGAATAAAACAAGTTTCTTTAACAAAAACAAAATTTACTTTTTAAAATGTTTTGTTCAAATCTATACTACATTGGCATTTACTTGATGGAAAAGAAAGGCCGGAGACGTCAATCAGGGCAGCAGCCTTTGCTAAAACTCCGACAACTGTCTCAACCATGCTACTGTAATTACTCGCCGATGTACTTATACTCTGATGTACTCCCCAAATATCTTATTTACTTTATTTACAGCATTTACAGCGGTAACTGTAATTACGAATTAAACCTTCAGAGTAGTAAAGGACGTACCTGCATTTGCGTTGCAGCTTGAAGAAGTTTGATGCGGAAATGGACGGTTGACGAACTCAGACTTTTCTCCATATCTTGACGTAAAGACTTTACGTCATCCCATGTACACGCCACCTACAAATATCAAACAATTAACATATAATTAGTATACACGATAAAATTCATATTAAGATTTATTTAATCCTGTAGTACACAGACAGTTTCTGTACCTTTCAATAAGACTGATGAGCATCATGGTGAATCTCACCTACTTACATTTTTATGGTTAAATTTACCAGAAATGTTTTAATTTAAATTCGAACATGATGCTTGGAGATTTTAGTAAACACAACTGCTTAGAGTAGACAAGTACGCCTGTTATTTTAATTAAAATATGAATACGCAGTATTATATTAATTCTGAACTGAATTTCGACGTTATCTTCAACATCAATTAGGTCTTCTAAACGGTCACAGTTACTTACTTTACCAATAATATTCGTGAACAGCACCTCCAAGATCACCATCAGTTGGGTGCAAGCGATTCATGGTGGTGGCTTATTATACACAGTCAAAAAACTCTAAGTAAATATAAGCGCTGATAAAACAACCAAAAATTCAATTAAACAAAATCAGATTATTACTTCAACTGAGAAAACAGCGAGCCAGAAATGTGCAGTGTGACTTCTATAGGTAAACAAGGAGCTGAAGAGGTGCCATAACACTTCTCTGTGCATTCGAGGGTTAATACAGTGTTTAAAAACTGACACACTCAGACCACATGAATTGTACCACAACTCCTGTTGTGCCTGAAAACCGAGTGTTTATATTACATGATAATCTTTACCACATAAGGAAGCTCGAGTTAACACATTTTTGAAATTGAAAGGAAAAAAAAAGGGAAGGAATTAACACTTTCATTCTTAGTAGATTTTAACCCCAAGCTGCGGGGATATTTCCCACGCCATAAATAAAATGTACATTAAGTTTTGTGATAATAGATTTTTTTTTTTTTTAACATGGTTTATGTTAGAAAATTGTCTTGCACGTACTGTTTACATGTGTAAGCCTGCAAACATGGAGTGATTTTACCCCCCTTATAACGTTACTTGATAGAATGCAACTCCAAACAATAGGGATATTTTTCCAACTAGAAAGAAGGCACTTACTAAGTTTCATAAATTCGAATAAGTTTTACGAGAATTATCGTGGAACAGACGGATGAACAGATACAAATATCAATCGAATCGAATAGCAGAAGCTTCAGTAATGCTCGATTTAATAATGTTTGCAAAGAAAATTCAGCACATAAAACTTTAATTTAAAAAAAAAATAAATAAATACGCAATGGGATGAAAGACAATTAAAAGAACAATTGTATTTGACATGGAAATATTCTTTTAAAAATGTAACAAATGTCGTCTAAAAAGATGATTAGTAAACTCACCTTCATAAGCCAATGAAAGTCATTGTGTATGGAACTAGGATATGTTTCATCGACTTCGATAACAGGCAAAAATTCTTCATTGGTAACAAGAACTTTATCTTCGTGGTAGAGTAAACAGGCTAAAAACACTCCCCTGAAACAAAGAAAAACAAGATATGTAACAAAAAGAAAATAAATAAGTACAGTAACACAGTAAAAAGGAATACACGTAATGTAATTATTTATATTTATTAGCAGAGCCAATTTATACTCGAAATGAAATGAAATTTCTATTTGACGTCCCACGTTTATGTACAGAGGTCAGAGAGACGGTGATGAGGATAATGAATGAAAATGGTGGAATAAAAGAAGTGGGAGGAAACAGGAGAATTACGAGAAAACTCATATATACAGTGATTGTCCAACACAAAACACACTTCACGCAAGCTAGAGTAGAATCTGGGACTATATGGACAGAGGTGAGCGCTCTACCATTCAGCTACCGAAACCCGCAATTTACACTCGAAACAATTATTAATAAAACATGGGAAGAATTTTTTAAAAAATGGCCAGTGCGCTATATCTAAAAGATCAATTCTGCTATTCATTTGGGAAGACTTGGTTAGACGGCACTAGTGGGATTCGAACCCGAGACTTTCCTACTATCAGACGGTTGGTTGGATTGAAATTTAGCGTCCCGTTCAGTACGAGACCATATGAGACGTGGACCTGGAGCTTAGTGTGGCGTGTAAGTCACATGAGCCCGAGCCTCACTGGGAATTGAACCCAAGTCTCCCACACCAAAGGCGAGTACGCTCACCATATAGCCACGAAGGAGTTTACCCTACTATCACGCGAGAATTACAATGGTTTACGTATGTTCTCTTAGTATTGAATAAGTTATCGAAAAACCATATATCAGTGGCGTAGCCAGAAACAAATTAAGGGGATTAATAATTGCCATGTAGAAAAATCACACACACACATAGAATGATAGAACGAATTCACCCCATTTTAGGAAAAGAAAGTGGGATGCATTCATTTTTACACTTTTAGTATACATAAGTATGCACAGAGAGTGTACAAGTAAACGTGTCATTTTCTCTTTCCATAAAATAGAATGAATTCGTTCTATTGTATTTCACGCTCAACTCCTTTTCAGAGCATCTTTTTCATTGTAATATTACTTAACGATAAGTATATATCTACCTACTAACTGGGCAGGCTGGGGTCGAGCCCTGATGGTCGCGGGAAATTTCTCTCGTTCTACCCTCATTTCAATGCGGCTCAGGGGTCCACTCACTCTCTGTAAAATAGGGATCCTACGCACGGGGGAAAGCTTCACCTAGCCCTTGGGTTCTCCTATAGCATGTGCCTTCTCCTATTCAGCAATAAGTTTTAATCTTATAAATGAATAGAAGAAATAGAAGCGATAACTATAAACATAAACTATTATTTAATTCACATAAGTTTCTCAGCATTAGGAAGTGTTCTGTATCGTAGTTAATGGCTCTCTATCATGTGGTACTACGACTCAACCGGTTCCGAAATGAGTTTAGAAAACTGATCACTCGCCTTTTAAAGACTTTCTGCTGACGACAATGACTATGTTTTAATTCTCAGCCTTCGAATAAAACTTTGGTTGAGAGACAGAATGTATCGAATAGTACGAGCAGCTTCCAATAACTTATCTACCTAGACAGGGACGGAGGAGCAAAGCATAATGACGGTTGAGATGCACGCCAAGGCCACTGTGAGAAACCTCACTACGCAAATTGAGTTCAGTTGAAGCAACATAATAGCCGTGACCAGAGTGTTTGTGCTACACCGACGACAACGCGCCAGTGCACATGGGCCAGGAGGTACAGACTGCCATTGCTGACTGTGGTTTCCAAGTGTTGAATCATCGTCTGTACTGTCTGGATATGGTCCCTAGTTACTATTTCTTCTTCCGAGGCCTGAAGAAACACCTGCAAGGACACATTTTTCGTCAGACAACGAGGTCCAACAGGCTGTTTCCCAGTGACTTATAGGCCATGACAAAGACTTTTTTTCTCTGGCAACGGTGCATAGACCTCTATGGGGACTACAACGGAAAACAGTGATGGCCAGGTGAGCCTAACTGCATTCTTCCTGTCTTGGTAGATAACTTATTGGACCCCCTCGTGTTCTTCTTCTTCTTCTTCTTCTTCTTATTATTATTATTATTATTATTATTATTATTATTATTATTATTATTATTATTATTATTATTATTATTATTATTATTAAGAATTTAAGGAACTAAACTGACGTATGATTAGAAATTTTCATTTAGACTATTCTTGGTATTAATCTCTTGTTTAGTAAATGCCAAAATTTTCAAAAGACGCTCCCATTCCCCTCTGCGGTAGTTTCTTAAAGCATCTACAGCAACTCCTAATCACATGTCAAGAGATCAAAACAAATACTTCTAAAGGAAGAATTTTTAGGTGATGCATCTATATCATAACGATTGATAACATGAATTATAATTAGTTGCAGAAGATGCTTTAAGCAAACACCGCTGAGGAAGACAGAAGCGCCCACTGAAAATTTTGGCAATTATCTACCGTCATAACTATGACAAACGAATATCACGATTAGTCCTAGTAAATTTTATATTATTATTATTATTATTATTATTATTATTTATAGAATAGTTTTGGAAGATTATATTAAAAACTAATATTCCTTCCTAGCTTCAGTATTACATAAGTATAAAATTTTAGACCAAATTAGAAAATACACATACTGTCCAGCCTAATTTTCAAAACAACAATTTCAAATACGAAATTACATTGACTCATTGAGGAATTGCAAAAGAAACGCACAATTTTTCTCTCGTGTTCTTTTCGTTCCCCAAATGAGAAAGGATTCCTTCTACGCTTTAGCGATAATAATTCGGATTGGATTTAATTTCCACTGACTAGTATCCACTGTAATGTTTACTATTGTTATATCTTACACGTCCTCTATATCTGTAAACAAGACCACGTATTCCATATTTATAAACAAGTACTACTACAAGTAAGCAGATGACAGGCATCATCAACATGACACGTGACCGAACAGGAAGAGGGTATAAAATATGCTGCAGAACCTCCATCGGCATCAGTATCACCTGGTCAAATCCTCACTCTTAGCTTACCTAGAGCTCTGTGGTTTCCTAACCACACTCTTTAGCCTGGAGTTCTGGAGCATCGTTCCTTTGTCTGTCTGGGCCTAGGGACACCCATTTACTCAATAAGAATCAACAAAGAGGTACTTTATATTGGTCTTCAGACTTCTATTAAAGTCAGGCCCATATTTAGGTAAGTGCTATTCTGTGCTCGAGCACAGGGCGGCAGGATTTAGGGGGCGGCAAAATTTTAGATTTTTTTTAAAGATTCATAATAAAGTAGTATTCACAAATAGCAACCTACACAGCCCCCCGCAAATGCGAGAAAATATCTTAATGTGTTAAATTCGCTCTAATCACATTAGTTACTAATTAGTTAGCTTATCGAGTATTTTTAAAAAGTAATTCTTCTCCACTCCCACCCCAAGGGGTGAGAATGAACTTGAACATAATGAAAACTGATACCGTTAAACTCAGCGACCTCGAAAACTATGAATTCAACACTAAATCTCGCCCCTCCCTGGGGAGTAGGGTATGACCTTGAAGTTGAATTGGATTAAAACTGTCACTATCCATCTCAGCAACCAAGCGTAGGTATGGCCTAAGGCCCTGGAAGAAGTCATTTTTATAATTTCTCTGAAAGCTTTAAGAAGCCGCTTTAATGGTGGCTCAGTGGTACAGCGTTCACCTCTGGTGCATGGGGTCCCTGGTTCGATCCCAGCTCACGCCAAGTGAACTTTGTGTTGGACAAACACAGTGTGCGTGGGTTTTCTCGGGTTCTCCCGTTTCCTTCCACGATTTCATTCATTCTTTTATCATCATCGTCTCCTTTAGCCTAGCTGGCATAACCGTGGGATGTGAAACTTAGCTTCATTTCATTCATTTCTAAGAGCTTTAAAACATCAAAATTTCGTGTTTCTGTCTATTATGGTTCCCGAGTTGAAAAGCGCTACAGACAGGCAGACTGACAGCTTAAGAATTAATAGAATGCTTTTTTTCTCCGGACAGTAAATTAAAACCTACACGCATAAATTACATATCAATATTGAGAGAACGTGTCCCCAATGGATGAGTGGCCAAGCTCGTTGCCTGGTAATCAAGGGGTCCCGGGTTCGATTATTGGTGGGGACACAAGTGGTTCGGATCCCAAGTTAAGCTGTAGGTTCTGTCCTTAGTACATCATCATGATCCCATGGAAGGCAACGGCAAACTACCATGGATTAAACTAGTCCAGGGACCTTCCAGTCAAATACCTACCTTCGGGCAGAACACCACATCATAATCATCATTGAGAGAACTATGCCATTTAAAATTACGTTATAACTTTTGTAACTGTCATACCTAAACTGCTACTCAACAAGTGCTGGTATGTTTGATAATTACGGCTTGTTTCCTTCTTTGAAACATAAATTTGTGCGAAGAGAAGGGGCGGCAAATAATTTAGAGCACAGGGGCGCACAGTATATAAATACGGGCCTGATTAAAGTGAATTATGTTATTTTTGTATAGAACAAAATTGTTATAACAAAAGGTTGTGGGAGAAAGTCCAAATTTCCGTCTGCAAATTACTGCCTTAACAAGGGAATTTTACACTATTACGTCGCTTTGATATAAGCAACTATACATAAATATACCGTTGACGGCTGAAATGATGACAAAGATCGGCGATAAAATACACCAAATTTTGAGGTTATAGTTTGACACTTGGTGAGCGGTCAGCCAAATGTTAATGTACGATGGACTGTCGGGCTTCACAGCATGGAGCCAAACCGATAGGAATGAGGCATACTTTGATGATAGCCTACTTTATCGCATAAGAAATTGTTTAGAAGTGGCTTGGTTTGTCGGTGGTACATCTTGTCGCTTCATTAAATTTTGTCAAAAAAGGGTGGTAGTAATTTGCATTATCGAACTCGGTTGCGTGAAGCCAGACCGACAGAGATTTGCAGAGTTTGACAATAGCGTATTTCGTTACATAAGAAATAAAGTACTTTAAAAATGGCCTGGTTTGTCAGTAGCATACATTGTCATTGCTCTACTTTGTCGCCTGCAAGCAGAATAGTGGCCTGGTTCGTCAGTGGCATACATTGTCGTTGTTCTACTTTGTCGCCTACAAGCAGAATAGGGCCTTGTTCGTCAGTGGCATACATTGTCGTTGTTCTACTTTGTCGCCTACAAGCAGAATAGGGCCTTGTTCGTCAGTGGCATACATTGTCGTTGTTCTACTTTGTCGCCAGCGAGCAGAATAGGGCCTTGTTCGTCAGTGGCACACATTGTCGTTGTTCTACTTTGTCGCCAGCGAGCAGAATAGTGGCCCAATTTGTCGCGCTCTTCATAACATTTTATACCATTAAAGATAAAGAAAAAACAAATTTTAAGAAAGTTATTTGAAGTAATTTCAGTACTTTAACAAAAGAACTGAAACAGAAATGGAAAGAAGTAGATAAGACCAATCCCGTACCTTCTTAAATTCTTTTGAAACTTGGATGCAGCCGTGAAGAGTTGTTTGATCGTCTTTTTCTTTTGGTTCCGACGTTGAGCAACAGGCGTCTCTCCAGGAGACTCAATACCTTTGATTTCTGAAGCGTACTCTGGGCGGGAGTTTCGGATTTGGGAGAACAAATCGTCCAATGTGCGAAGTCTTCCTGCGAACCTTGGTTTTCTTGCTTCCACATCACGCCAACCTGCAATACACGACAAAACAAAATATTTTTACTATACTTTCCTACATTATAAACGTAATTACCATTACACTAAATTTATCTAAGTTTCATGTGATTTTACAACTTATCGGTAAAAACAAAATACTTAATTACAAGTATTGATCTGGTAGCTATTATAACACTATCTGGTAACACTTTCATTCACTTTACTGCAATATAAGAGCATTGCACTTGTAAGTCTTTTGTAGTTCACTTTATAATTAATTCGTCATTTCTTTTGCCTCATTTAAAGCATCTTCCCTTGTTCCTATTGTGAAATGTCTGAGTCAACTGTGACTTACGGATCTCACCATTGCAGAATTAAGGAACTATAGATTCCGAGTGCATTGTTCTTGGTAGCATAATTGTCATGAAATTAGAATCAATTATTTGCACAATGAATTGAGTTTTAACAGCAATGCCATCATAGAACAAGTAAATATTGAAAGTGTTCCTTACTTGAAGGTATGACAGATGCTGGTGTAGAATTCTGGAAATTTCCGTATCCTTTCAAATTCCCGCAGGCCACCCTGAAGTAGTAGCGAGTCCCCTGGTTGAGATCCGTGATTTGGCATTCCATGCTCTTCATGTCCAGGATTTCTCGCTCGCCTGCCAGCAGACTGAAGTCTTCAGAGCAGCTCCATTGGACTAGAAAAAAAAAAGGACGAAATAAAGAATTAGAATACATTTTTCTATTGCCGTTGAGCCTACCTAAGGCAATAGTCAACATCAGCTATGAATATACATTTTGATATACTTATAATAATACATGCTTATTTTTACCGGTACATATTGATATTTTTACCGGTACAATCATACATACTACATACACACTACAGATATCAGTTTATAAGAAAACTGTTTTACATTCAACAAACTCATTAGCAATATAAAAGAAGATTGAAGTTAGACAATTATATGACAATAATTGTCTTTTTAATTCGTGGATGAAGATACGATGTACCGTGTATATTCTGAGTATGTAACATATTCATAAATTTAATATATACACAGAGGGTTTCAAATCAACACCGAGAACGTTTTCGAGGTGATTCCTGACACCAAGATAAGACAAAACGTACAGACCAACCTGAGTGCAGATATCAGTCATTTCGGAGTTATAGGCTGCCAAAACCATGAGAAAATGAACTTTAAAGGTCCAGAACTCCAATACTATGGAACCTACCGTAGTCTGGTCAAGACTTCACGTAGGAACTAGTATGTGCCCTATCCAAATATTCATATTTCAGAATCTTGCGGCACTTCCACAACAATTTTTATAATGGAAGTTTGACTCCGGGCATATAATTTGAAGTACTCACCAACTACCTCTATAAAAATTGTTGTGGAAGTACCGCAGGATTCTGAAACATGAATATTTGGATAGGGCACATACCAGTTCCTACGTGAAGTCTTGACCCGACTACGATAGGTCCCATAGTATTGGAGCTATGGACCTTTAAAGTTTTTTTTTCATGTTTCCGGCAGCCTATAACTCCGAAATGACGGATTTCTGCACCCAGATTTGCCTATACTTTTTGTCTTATCTTGGTGTCAGGAATCACCACCGAAACGTTGTCGGTGTTGGTTTGAAACACCCTGTATATATAATGTAATAGTTATCTTTAATTTTTGATGAATAGTATATCAATACTCTTATTGGATCTATTATGATATGAATGTATATTTGTCTATAAACAAACATAGTAGATGCTTTATGTTTTATGTGAATGAATTGCACATACAGGGTGAGTTATAAGTCTCCATACAAATGATGATAATACTACACTACAGTTATATGATAATATTCCAGGAAACTTACTACCTGGAATATGAAAAATAAACATTAGTCACCTTGTATGGAGACTTACTACCTGGAATATGAAAAATAAACATTAGTCATCTTGTATGGAGACTTACTACCTGGAAAATCAAAAATAAACATTAGTCATCTTGTATGGAGACTTATGACTCACCCTGTAGATAAACATGTTAATACTGGTCACAATTTTTAGTTTACTAAATAATGATTTACAATGTTCATTGTAAGACTTTCCACAAATTACTTCAAAAGCTCTCTTTTGTATAACAATACATTTTCATTTCTCCACTAGACACTTTCTCAGGAACCACACTTGTCTCTTAGATATTTCAACTCTGCTCCTGTAATTCTATTTTTCAATTCTCCTTGTCAGCACTGGAGTCAATCCAATAACTAACTGATTGATACTAGCTTTGCTATATTCAATAACTTACACTAAAATACAAATTGCTGAGCAAAGCAACGTTTATATATAAAATAATAAATTTGTAATAGTTTCGCCAACTAACTGAACATATTGGCTTCATTTATTGCCTAAGTTATTGAATACAGCAAAGCTAGCATGAATCAGTTATTGGATTGCAGGGCCGTGCCGTGAAAAATCAGCGCCCGGGGCGAGAGTATACGACGGCGCCCCCATACATATATTCCAAGCAATTTTTCCTATCTTTTTTCCTTTTTCCTCCCGAAATTTTCGCCCCCCATCCCACGGCACGGCCCTGTTTGATTGACTCCGGTGCTGACAAGAATTGATTGTTCCATGAATACTGCTGCCCCAGGTTGTTAAGTCATATGCAGTATCTTGAAAACATGTCATATACGCCGATCTTAGAGGTTAACTTTGAAAAACGGTGTCTCTTAAACGTAGTACCAAACATAATATTAGGTCATACCACATGAAATGTCCGTTTTGTGTAAGCTGATTTTCTTTATATCTTGTGTAGTTTGAAGTTTAATATAAGTTGTTCAATGTAAGTTGTTCTATATAATTTTATTGCTTATTTTTTACTTCATGTAATTATGTATTTATTTCTTAAATTAAGCCTAAAGTATTGTAGTAATTCTAAATTAAGAACAGACAGAAACCAACAACATACGGCTTCTTACGCTGTATGCATTCAACCTTAAACATTCTACAGCTCAAGCAACTCGAAACGTCAATACTGTTTTTAGGAAGAATACTGCTAATGAACGCACAGACGCTGGTTTGAGAAATTTTGTTCGGGAGTTACGGCCTTAGATGAATCCAGTGGAATACCTGAGAGCGTCCCCTATGACGATGACCTGAAGACGTTAATTGAAGAAAATTCTTTCATAACTGTTCGAGAACTTGCTCCTGAACTGGAAGTAGTGATAGTCACAGTTTCCAGACACCTTGCAGCACTTGGGAAGCTGTAAAAACTTGACAAATCGGTTTCTCATGAATTGACAGAAAGGTACAAACTGCAACGTTTAGAAATTAGCATATCATTGAGCTGTAGGCAAAAATTTGTCCCTCTCTGGCTCGTCTAATCACATGTGATGAAAAGTGAGTACTCTATAATAATCTTCGATATTCAACACAATGATTGAATACAGATGAAAAGTCAAAGCATACACTCAAAGTGTTGAAGTATGAGATTCTACCTCATCTACCATATTCACCATATTTTTCCCGTATTGACTACCATGCCTTTAAAAATTTGGATACTTTTTCGATAAGCGCTTCATCAATTAGAAAACTGACGAAACAGCCTTTCAAGGATATACTAACTCAAAGATTAAGGTGTTCTTTAAACTTTCATAAGCGCTTTGTAGTCGATAAGAGAAGCGTATTGATACAGATGCTGTGTACTTTGATTAAATATTTTTAAAATTTATGTGTTTAAGACGTACATAAAATTTATGTATTAAAGAGGTCATTCATATGTAACAACCTGATATTCTATGTAATCTTTAATATGCTCGTACATACTTTATGGGTTTCCCAGTTTGGAGAAGAATGGAAAGGATTATCTGTGTCGAGCGGAAAACGAATGAGAGGTGTTAGAAATGGTGAGGCAGAAAAGAACAGTTGTAGATATTATTAAGAGGAAGATAAATTAGTTGGGACTTTGGCTAAGAAGGAATTGTGTCATAAGGGATGTGGTACAGGGCATGATGGCAGAAAGAAAGGGAGGGCGCGAAGGAGACTACAATTGATGGATGATATCAAAACAGAAAAATCGTACATGAGAACGAAGAGTGGAAGATTGTGGAACATGGAAACTTCTCAGGTGTGGCAAGTGGTCTGCCAATAATGGCAGAATACCTATGATGATGATGATGATATGATTCTCCATTGGGACATCCACTGAGACTGAATGGGGAAAATCAATACCTTGCCACATTTCTGATTAAAATAGGAAATAATTCAGAATAATCGATAAAGGATATTTATTACCTCATAATTAGTATTTAAAACTGTGAAGAAGAAGAAGAAGAAGAAGAAGAAGAAGAAACAAGGCGGCCTAATAATCAGAATTCGGAGAAACTCTAAGTTTTAACTGCCATCCTAAGTTCTGTTGCATACATCTAGTTAAGTTGGCATGCTGATATACCGGATTGATTGTGGAGAACTGTCAATATCCTGACGCCTTCGCTTTCATCGAAAGTGGTTCTTCACTGTTTTTTTCTTTTCCTCCTCTATCTTTAATTTATTCTCTTCTTAAGTATTGAAGCTTCGAACAACACAATTAACATCTATCAGAAACAACATCGTGTGACCTTAACACATAATCTCGATACGCACGCTATCATGCACTAAAGTTACAATGTAACTTCGGAAATCTTAAAAAGAAAAAGAAACCTAAGTTTTACGTATCACCGTTATGTTGGCTAGGCTAAAGGAGACGGTGATGATGAGAAATGAATGAAATGATGGAATGAAGAAAGTGGGAGGAAACGGCAGAACCCCGAGAAAATCCACGCACACGGTGTTTGTCCACCACAAAGCTCACTTGGGATCGAACCAAGGACCCCGTGCACCAAAGATGAACACTCTACCACTGAGCCACCGCGGCCCCGTTCGGAAATTAGTATAAAAGCCAGTAGAAAATACGTTTTTGTAACATCAATACCAATAAATAAAAAACATTTAATTATTTATTGCCTTAAAGATATTAGTGAATTACCTGCCCGAGTACTTAACATTGTAAAAATATTTTCAAGAGCCAATCCTGCTCTCTTCTTCAGGCACTTGAACGGACAATTCTCCGTTCCGATGAATTCTATTGGGACGCCAAGACACAACCTCGTAATAAGGGACAATCCAATAACATACGGGATTTATATTACTCCTTGAAATATATATCATTAAATGTATCCTACTACATATACACATATTGGGACGGATATTTCATATCTAATTTGATATTAATTTTCTTTTAATTTTTATGAAATTACCTTTGAACTTGGTACAGATGGCAGCGTCTTGATGCTCAGGTTCCTGAAAGCGCACTGTAACGCTGTTTGTTCCAGTAACATCTACAGCCACTAGAAAAGGTAGATCAGGAGGTCCTAAAAAAAAAGAAGAAAAATCATAAAATAAAATAGTTGCTTTTAAGAGACGGCAAGCCTTGACGAAACTTGCAGCAGATTAACTTTTAACATGGAGCCTATGATAACAATAAAACTTAGAACTACTACAATGGAGACATGTTCACCACGCGATGACATAATTATTCTATCTAGTACGGGAGAGATTTGAGAAAAATAAACTATTTAGGCAGTAAGTGTCTTAATAATATATGATTTACGTTGGGTGCTGCCATGATCGTAAATTTCCAATAGAATATACACGCCCTATTTCCATGATCCCTAAGTAAACAATGCAATAACGGATATGTACAATATGTAAGAAAATGTACATAGCATATTTTATTCAGATTTTCTATGTATTTTGCTTACTTTTGTTGTACAACACACACAAATATAATTATATCATAAAAAGATAGCATTTAAACCTTACTAAAATGATTTTTATCTTTTACATTTTTCAAACAAGAGGAACAAAAGATATATGATTTATCCAGTATTGTAGTTCTCTTAATGTACGTGGAAGGGTCAGAAACTAAGTTTGCAGGCCGATATTTCTGGAATTTCGTCTGTTGTAGAAGAATGAAGAGAGTGTGGTAATTTTAATACAAAGAGTTGGCAACTGTGGAGAGTTTCAGGCACCCGCCACCTACGGCGCTAGTTGTAGGTAAACACAAATGGCGACTCGTTTGGAAAACTGGTCTCGTGAAGAAGTCCGTTCAGTTATTCGATTTCTGTGGGCTAAACATGTAACCGCGGCTGAAATTCACCGGCAGCTGGTACAGGTTTACAAAGAGACTGTAATGTCTCTTCAGTACGTCGCAGAATGACGTCGTAAGTTCTAGTGGTGGCTAGTAGAGAAAATGTCACCAACGAGGAGCTCAGTGACCAACCCAGCACGGCATCAACAGATTTGGACACGGCATAAACAGCGACTTTCACCTGTTCCCGGTCTTGTTCACCTGTTCCTGCTCTTGAAGGAGCAGGCAGTTGCTTTGCTTCAGACGAGGAGGTCAAACACGTCGTGACAACGTGACTGAATACGCAAGGACAAGATTTTTACCAGAAGAGTAATTTCAAACTCATCCCACGATGCGACAACTGCCTCAACTGATATGGAGACTATGTCAAAAAATAACCTAATGTATGTGTTATCTACTGTAAATAATGTGATTTCTTATTCACTTAAATGCATTTTTTGAAAAATAGTTATTTCTATTTAAAATATTCTGGCCAAAAGCGACGTGATTACAGTCTTTCTGTTTGAAGTGTACCCTCGGAAAATATGCGAAACATACTTCGGTCCCACTCCGGCCACTGCTTAGGGAAAAGAAATGAATGACTGTTGCCAATTTGTCATTCAGTCGTTTGGTCTTGACGAGTGAAGATCATATGCTACTTAGAATAGCTAACAAGACAGTACACAGCGAAGTCCGTGAAATAATTCATTGTGGCAACGCTTCCGCATCCAACAGTTGAAAAATCTCGGCTATAGCAACTTGTTCCTCCTCTTTTGAGGGAGGTACGGGAAAACACACCGCACACGGGGACAGCAGCACCAGCAAGGGCACAGTTGAAATAGAAAAGCTTTAGTAATGGCAAGCAGAAGATCTGGGTGCGATTGTCAAACATTTTTGTAATCAATTTTCTATTTTCTGGAATTGTTCCACATGCATTGGAATTCTGCAAAAACGTAATAAAACAAATCTATATATATAAAAGAGAACGTACAATTCTTTGTCCGCTCATCACGCTAATACGGCTGAACCAATTTCTTTCATTTTTGGGGGGTTATTAGGATTTGGACCCTAGATGGTTTTTATCATATCACTTTAATTTTTAATTACCAGTGTCTTGAGATAATTGACCATTCAGGTGTCCACAAATCCTTTGTTAGTTCATCATAGGTAAAAATAAACGTATTTATATGCAACCCGCATGACCGTGTCACTCGGCGGGTTAACATAAATGACAGGCGATATACAGCGGAAAATAGCTTGAATCTTCTGTTTAAAATTTTTTAATTGATTTGCTTATTTTTAGAGACACTTTTACAATATGCCAGCACCGGGATGACCGCAGCGAAGCGGGGCGGGTTAACATAAATGACAGGCGATATAATGTTAAGATTTACTGCAATCTTCTATGGTTTTTATCATATCACTTGAAAGCGAAAAAGTAAAAATTATCTAAGTAACAAAGTTTATTGCGTTCCGGGGTGACCGCAGCGAAGCGGGGTGAACGCTGCTAGTACTACCTAGAATTGTATTGGTGCATATAACTAATACAATAATGACTAAAATAAATAATTAAATTTAATGTACCAGTTGTACTTACGCGCTTGATCGAAGCCTAGAAGCATTTTCTTGAGCACTTTGGCCCTCCTCTCCCAGAGTAGAAGTTGTTTCTCGGAATCTCCCAACTGAGCTTGTGCTACCGAACTGTCCTGCAGCAGTGCACTCAGCTCTTCAACGCGGGTTTCCGCTTCGTTTATCAGTTGCATTAAGTGCAGAGATAAAGCTTCCCGAGATACAACTGAAAAATATACAGAAAACATATCTAAATGAATCCAATTATAAAAGATATAAGACACAAAACATTACGTTTATTGTTTTTAATGTTAATCTAACTAATTAAGGGAACCGTCACATGACTTAAGTGAAGCATATTCAAAGCCTATGTGAAGCCATATTGGTCTTCTTCCATGTAACGTTTTAACACACACACACATACAGGATAACCTAGGTAATACTTCAAGGTAAACTCTTCTATTTACGAGGTGCATCCAGAAATTAACTTTCTCAAAGGCCTTGAACAAAAAGAAAACACAATTGAATGGAAACATTTATTGTACCAGATACAGGATGTACCAGATCTCCTCGGCTCTCCATCATTCTGAAAATGCCGATGCTGACCTGACAGGAATATCTTGAGGTGTAAGAACAGATGGTAATCACTCGGAGCGAGGTCCGGGCTTAACGGTGAATGATCCAAAATGTCCTACCCGAACTGCTGCAGAAGATCTGTCAATTTTGGCGTCATTATGCAAATTGTCCACGCCAGCAATGCACCATCTCATGACGTTAGGCCCATAGACCTAGCACAATTGACGATGGATTTGAATTGGCGCTATGCCCTGTGCATTCAAATACTTTATCCTGCTCGCACTTTACACGTGGTGGGAGCTGAAATAAGAACGTCCACCTTCAACCACTACCACGACACTACTGAGAGCACTAGGGAAGTTCCACTGGCACCATGCTAGGACCTTACTCTCTCACGTACACGCAGTCACTTAGCCCAACATACGGTCTCCTAGCTATAGGACGCGTCGGAAAGTTACTTTCTGGATGCGCCTCGTGTATAGGAATGGCATCGATATTAGAATTAAGGAATAGAGACTCTAAGGGCAAAAGACACGCTGTCTGTAAATTATCGAAATACCTAAGTGCATTCAAGCATAACATCAAACAAACAAACATTTTGCACAGATCTTCCGCACATATATAGAAAGACAAATTTATAAATTCTACTTCATCAGAATCAAGTACCCGGAATTAAATTTGGATAAAGGTAGGATTTGGGTAAAGATTTTTTTACGACTTGTGGGAAACATATTAGAAGATTAGTAGTTTTGAGAAATAGGCCTCTGGTCTGTCTGGGTCACCGGGTTTGAGAAACGACTCAAGACCCGATTGACCTTGACAAAAATCATGACCCAAGTGATCTATGCTATCACTGGTTTAGAAAAGTGTGCACTCTTCACAAACAAGAGAGAGGACAGAAAGAAAGAAAGAAAGAAAGAAAAAACATTTATGCTTGCTTCAAATAGTCTAAGGGCATATTATAAGGATTTTGTTTTAACTTGGAAATACTTACACTGGTTCCCCTCCTGCGCTCCAAATGCAATGAGCATTTTAGCCAATGGAAGATGGTTGTTTAACACTGCGATGTCCAAAGCTGATAGTCCATCGCTATTTATACTGAAAAGAAAAGAAAGAAATAAAGTCAGCTAAGTACTGATTATAGATTGTTTATTTGACAGTTTTGTCTTTTAATGTATAAAATTAATTGGAAATACACACTTATATCAAAGATATACAAATATATATTAATACAAGGGTCGTTCAAGGTTGACCGGAATTTTCGTACGTAAATAATCGATGAATAGCCGGATCATGATAAAACTTGCGGGTAACGTAATTATTTCTTCTCGAGTAACTAGCGCCCGGCATGACGTATTTGGCGCATGCGCAGCAGTTGCAGCGAGCATTGCGGCAAGCAGTGTGGCTGTGGTTGTGGAGCAGCGGTGTGTAATCAAATTTCTTGTGAAGGAGAACGTTAAACAAGCTGAGATTTTCAGAAGATTGGAAGCACAGTATGGCGAACAAACGATGGACGGGAGCTGGGAAGATCACGAGAAGTGTCTTCTAGGACATGAAGGGTGTTATCCATGTAGATTTTCTGGACAAAGGGAGGACAATTAATGCCCAGTATTACTCCACCTTGTTGAGTGGTGCTGTACAAAAGTCCATTTGCAAGAAAAGACATGGGATGTTGTCTGGAAATGTCATTCTTCTCCATGACAATACCCGCCCTCACACGGCCAATGTGACAACAACTCTGGCCGAAATGCGCTGGGAAGTACTCTCATCCCCCCTATAGTCCTGATTTAGCACCCAGTGATTAGAATTTGTTTTCACTCCTGTGAACTTTGTGGTGGACAAACACCGTGTGCGTGGGCTTTCTCGGGGTTCTCCCGTTTCCTCCCACTTTCTTCATTCCACCATTTCGTTCATTACTCATCATCACCGTCTCCTTTAGCCTAACCGGCATACCCGTGGGACGTAAAACTCAAAGATTTCATTTCATTTCATTTTTTGTTTGCACCCCTTAAAAACCATCTGGCAGGGAAGAAATTCACGACAGATGAAGCACTGCGGAACGATGTCCTCCAGTGGCTACAACAACAACAACCAAGTTCACTCTACGCCAAAGGAATCAGGGAGCTGCCACAACGATTGCAACGGTGCCTCGACGCGCACGGAGAATACATTGAAAAGCTGACATAATTTGGTGCTTCTTTTGCTATCTGTTTTCTCTGAAGAAATAAAAGTCCCGGTCAACTTTGAACGACCCTTGTAACATGGAATATAAATACAGAGAAATAACAATAATACTCGTATATATACTTGAAATGATGGCTATGCTTTAAGTAAATTATTATATTCTTTTTCTTGTGTCAAGTAGTACACCTTATTTCTGGCATGTGAAACACGATGCACTTGGCTAATTTTTCTGTAGCCCTCGGTTCACCTCCAGAAAATACGATAACAAATATAAGTATAATTTATTTATTTACAAAATGGAATGAAATCTTTCAGTTTAACGTCCCACGATTATGCCATTAAGCCAAGGGAGATGGTTGATTAAAGCAAGTGAATGATGATGGAAGAATTGGTAGAATGAGAATGTGGGAGGAAACTGAAGTACCCGAGAAAACCCACGGACACGGTGTTGTCCACCACTAACGTACTTGTTGGAGGATTGAACCAGGGACCTCATGCGCCAGAGGTAAGCGCTCTATCACAGCCACCGTGTCCTTTATTTACAAAATCCTTAGGACTTTTTTTTTTTTTTTTGTCTGCGAAGATAGCGGAATCCGCAAATTTGCGTCGTACCTGATTTTCATGTTCGGCTAATACGCATCATTGCGAACAATTTTTCTCACTTATGAAAATGAACAAGTCCCCAGCGATATCCACATTAACAGACATTCATTTTACTTCTGATCTAAAAATCGGTAGTGCGAGCAGCGGGATTTAAGATATCCGGAAGGATAGTTGCAGGAAAAAAAAAGATGCCAGATATCCGGAAAGAAAGAATCGGTACCCATCTACTACTCAGATTCTTACCCCTCCGTAATATATTTGTTAACCCTTCAGTGATGAGGGACCTTCAACGGTCGCATTCCCAATGCATTATTTCTGAGATGAAAACGGACGTATCGGATATGTTGAATAATTTAGAAGTTATGCTATTTCAAACATTGCATTGCAAAAGTCACTACGCTATAGTGATGTTGGATGTGAAGATGGGGAGGCCAATACCACGCAGGTATGTCGGAAGCATTTGAAGAAGGGCAGATTAGTACACGGAGGTGGGCAAGGGCGCCAATTTCTCTCTAAATTGGGGGCATTCAGATCCAGAAGGTATATATGTAAGGATTTTAAGACAAATTGCATTTAAATTATGCCAAATAATTATTGTATATTCACAAATACAATAGGGGGCCCACATGAGCTTTGGGGGAGCTCGGACCCCAGGATCGGCGCCCTTGGAGGTGGATCAGAAGCATGTAAAAAAGGGCAGATCAGTACCACTTTTTTTTTTTTTTTTTTTTTTTTTTTTTTTTTTTTTTTTTTTTTTTTTTTTTACAATTTCCCTGACTTACCTGACTTTCAAAGTCAGTTTGAAAATTGAATGGTTTATCTGAAGCTCAAGTGAAATTCTTTTTCCAGAAAAAAATTTCTTACCCGTAACCAGGTCAGGTATATGGATATCTGAAAACCAAATATATTATTATATGTGATATCGGTTTTATGGAATTTCTCAGGAATATCTTTGGTAATTTTCACTTTCGGCCGATAATTAAAGAGAAACTATTGTAAAAAAAGCTGCAAAAGAAAATTTCAACGGAACTAAACGTTTTATATGGTACCTAAATTTCTAAATACATATGAACTTTTCCTTATCTTGGTGTCAGGAATCACCTCCTAAACGTCGTCGATGTTGTTTTGAAGTTCCTTGTGTAAGTATTTCATTAATAACTCTATAAAGCGGCGTAAATAATTTCTTCTGGAAAAATCCACAAGTGATAGTATACTCGTGAAGGCGTTTTTTTTAAAAGTTTTTTGTACATGTCTATTAAACTTTTGTTCATATTTCCACCTATCTTCTACATAAATAAAAATAAAAGTAACTAAATTTGTTATTTCGTACCCCTTCAACCACCCGACCGGTCTCGATCGAATTTTCAACATAGATTAGGTTCGGGCCTGGGATGTTTTCGTCCTTTCACTTTGACGGAGCAATTTATGGGGAGGGGCAGATACTTAAAAATGATTGAAAATGGCCGATATTAGTGTCGAATCCATAATTTTCGAGGTCGCTGAGATGAACAGTGACACTTCCGATGCCCTTTAGGGCGCTTCAGTAATATTAAAAAGCGACTGATTAACGGAACATATTACTACTTTTTTCTTATTTTAACTAAGTGAAGCTGGTAATTGATGCTAACTAACTAACTAACTCTATGGCCTATGGAACCCGGAGGTTCAGTGCCGCGTTCACAAAAGCTCTCCACTGACTTCTATCCTTAGCTAACTGCATCCAGTTTCTACTTTGTATTCCCATCTTTGCGAGATCCATCTTAATATTGTCCTCTCATCTGCGCCTAGGTCTTCCTAATGATCGTTTTCCGATTGGTCTTCGAGTGAAGACTTTGAAAGCGTTTCTACTTTCTTCCATTCTAGCTACATGACCCGCCCACCTAAGCCTCCTAGACTTGACGACCCTAACAATGTTGGGTAAACCATATAACTTATGTAGTTCCTCCATTCCCGTTCCTCTTGGGTCCGAATATTCGTCTCAGGATCTTGTTCTCAAATACTTTCAGTCTATGTTCTTCCCTCAGAGTAAGTGACCATGTTTCGCAACCATACAGAACAACAGGCATGATTATCGTTTTGTATATTTTAAGCTTCAAATTCCTCGACAGAATTCGCGACGACAAGAGATTTTGAACCGAATAGTAACACGAATTCCCTCCTTTTAGTCGACATTTAATTTCTTCGTGAATATGATTTTCGTCTGTTAATATTGATCCTAGATATTTGAAACTATCCACTTTATCAGAGGTATTATTTAATATTTTAATGCATCCATAATTTGCTGTATTCCGTTCCCGACGCACTTCCATGTATTTAGTTTTCTCTGCATTTACTTCTAAACCCATGTCTGTGCAAGCGTTTAATAAGATCTCTGCATTTCTTTCTATTGTTCTCCTATCATCCCCTATTAAATTTCCATCATCAGCATATGCCATAATCTGGTGAATACCGTTCAACTCTAGGCCCTGGTTGCTATCTTTGATTTTCCTTATAGCGTATTCCAGAACGAAGTTAAATAATAATGGCGACAACGCATCTCCTTGTTTCAGGCCATTTTCGACGTGAAAGCTCGTGGACAAAAATTTTCCTACCCGGACTTTACTTTGGGATTCATTTAAACATATCTTAATTAATCTAATTAGCTTTCTCGGTATTCCAAGTTCTGTAAGAACGTTGTATAATATTTCTCTCCTAACCGAGTCGTACGCCTTTCTAAAATCAATAAATAGTTGATGTACCGGGGTATTGTATTCCCACTTTTTTTCGAGTATTTGGCGAACGGTAAATATTTGGTCGATAGTTGATCGATTTCGTCTAAATCCGCACTGATAATCTCCAATAATTTCATCTGCGTATGGGGTCAGTCTTTCTAATAGAATATTTGAAAGGATTTTATAGGATGTTGACAGAAGAGAAATGCTTCGATAATTATTACAGTCAGTTTTGTCGCCTTTCTTGTGAATTGGAATAATGATTGATTCTTTCCACTCTTGTGGCAATTCTTCCTTGTTCTAGATAAGGAGAATGAGTTTGTGTATCTTGTTCCACAATTTTTCGCCTCCGGCTAAAATTAACTCAGCCGGAATCTCATCTACACCCGGAGATTTGTGTTTCTTTAATTTCTTTATAGCGGTTTCTACTTCTATTCGGTTGGGTTCTGGAATATACGGTTCTGCGGTGTGTACCTCCTTTTCTCCACGAACACTAGTTTTTGGCTGCGTGTTAAGCAAATCGTCAAAGAAATCTTTCCATCTATTTAAGATGCTATCCGTGTCAGTAAGAACTGTACCGTCAGATTTCTTTAATATATAAGCACGAGGTTGATAGCCTTTCTTAAATTCGTTAATTCCCTTATACATGTCCCGGATGTTTTTATTTTTACTATTATCTTCAAGTTCCTTAATTTTAGCTTTCAGAAAATCGCGTTTCTTTGTTCTAAAAGTTTTGGAAGTTTCCCGTCTGATATCTACGAAATTTCGTGTAGTTATTTCATTCGGATTTTGTAGCCAGCGTAATTTTGCCTGTTTTCTCTTCTATGCTAGTTTTATGCATTCCTGGTCGAACCATGGTTTGTTCCTACGTATTTCCGCGTGTCCCAATTTTTCTTTTGCTGAAATTTTAATGCTATCTCTAATTTCAATTCAGGTATTCTTAACACTAGTGCACTCCGAATCTTCTAAAGCCGAGAATCTATTCGAAACTTCAATCTGGTATTTCTCTCTTACCTGGCTCTCTTCTAATTTCTTTAAATTGAATCTCTCCGTTTTCGGACAATGAATATTACCTTTATTCAACGATAACCTCTCTCGTATTATCGCTGCTACCAGGTAGTGGTCAGTGTCACAATCAGCCCCTCTAAACGACCGGACATCAATTATGCTAGATTGCCTTCTTCTATCTACTAAAACGTGATCAATTTGATTATGTGTTTTCCCGTCTGGTGATGTCCAAGTGTATTTATGAACGTCCCGATGTGGGAATTTTGTACTCTTCACGATTAAGTTTTTGGATGTTGCGAAGTTCACAAGTCTAACACCGTTGTCATTACTTTCCTTATGCAGACTTTCGTTCCCTATAATCGGTTTGAAAATATCCTCTCGTTCGCATTGAAATCCCCTAATAGAATTTTCATATGGCATCGCGAGAGTTGGCCAAATATCCGTTCCACTTCTTCGTAAAAACTGTCTTTTATATCGTCATCCTTATCTTCAGTTGCGGCATGTACATTTAAAACAATAATGTCACACCACCGTCCCTTAAGAGTAATACAAGAAAGTCTGTCAGTGACAAATTCAACCCGTTCAATTGCTGGCAATATACGTTTATGAACGAAAAGCCCTGTTCCTAACTGGTGATTTTTATTTCCTTCCCCGTAAAAGAACGTAAAATTTCCGGAATTCTCAGATCCATTTCCTTCCCACCTAACTTCCTGAACTCCTACTAAGTCCATCCTGTATTTCTCTAACTCACTCGTTACGGATTTTAACGCGCCTGCCTTATAGAGACTCCTAATATTCCATGTTCCAAATCTCATGTCCATTTTCTTTTGCTGAGGTCGTGCCAAGTTATCAGTCCTTGTCCGAGGCTTTTGTGAATATTTCTGAACAAGTATTTCAAAAATAAATAGTCGGAATAATTTAACAATGATAAGATTTAATTTAAGAAATACAGTAGAAATAAGGAAGTATAGAATGGTTGGCCGTTACATACTCAAAAATAACGTTGTTTTACTGGGACGAACTTGAGAAAGTTCCTATTTTCTTGAAAATGGCTCGTAACGAAATTGTTCAAATTTCAGATATAAGGACTGTATATAATTCTCAAACATATAATATACTAGCATATCCCATTTTTTTCCAGAAAAATTCAGACAGAAATAGCTGATTGATGGAAGTGTATTTGGCCATATTATTACAGAATCCGAGAAAGTTAGGGCGGGGAATTCGTCATTTGTTTCATTGAAGCTGGCTTGTGTTTGGCTTCCAATACAGAAAGAGAAATTCCAACTCCCATAATGCATTTTCAATTTGTGGCCGGAAAGCCATGCCCTGTCTGTCACACCTATGAAGGCTTCGTCAAGGACAAGGGTGGGAGAGAGGAATATGGAAATGACGTCACAGACACAGAGAGATGATTTAACACATCATAGTGCAATGCCAAAGACATAATTTGCAACACCTGTCGTACAATAAGATGTTGACTCAAACTCTTTGAACTCAAAATATGATTCCCTGTTGAAGCTAAGGAAATATATAGGGTGTTTCAAAACAACATCGACAACGTTTGAATGGTGGTTCCTGACACTAAGATAAGATAAAAATTATAGACCACCTTGGGTGCAGAAATCCTTCATTTCAGAGTTACAGGCTGCCAAAAACATAAAAAAAAGGGAAATTTAAAGGTCCACTTAGGAACTAGTTGTGCCCTATCCAAATATCTATGTTTCCGAATCCTGCGGTACTCACGTAACAATTTGTATCGAGGGAGTGTAGCTCCAGGCATATAAATTTAAGTACTCACCAACTATCGCTATAAAAATTGTTGCGGAAGTACCGCAAGTTTCGGAAACATGGATATTTGGATAAGGCATATACTAGTTCCTAAGTGAAGTTTTGACCTGATTACGGTAGGACCCATAGTATTCACGCTCTATACCTTTAAAGTTCATTTTCTCATATTTTCGGCAGCCTATAGGTCTAACTCCGAAATGACGGATTTGTGCACCCAAGGTGGTTTATACTTTTTGTCTTATCTTAGTGTCAGGAATCACCTCTCAAACGTTGTTGGTGTTGTTTTTAAACACCGTGTATATTAGATTTTCTTCCATTCTCTTAGAGCTAAGACCCAGGGTACCCGGGGTATTTTTTTTAAACTTACGCTTCCCCTCCTCACTTTTGAAAATAAAAGTGCCATCGAGCGCTTCTTTGTCCGATTTTTAAAAAAGGAATCTGTGCGTATTATAATCAACCTATTACAATAGAATCCCTAAAACTCGGCAATCCGGATAACTCGGTCACACACTGGCAGTAAATTATTATACAGTGCGTATTCATTAATTTTCTTTTTCATGTATAAGTAAAGTCTCTATGCCTTTATAAAGTACGTACTTTTCCTTTGTTTAAGGGTAATTGGGCAGTTTATTCTCTGTTGTATTCTGAAGCAACCAATACATACAAGTATAGTACTGTATTTTCTGAGGAAATCCTTGTACTTATTCTTGTTTTAACCCCATTCCCGATAACTCGGCATTTTCACAAACTCGGCCAGCCTTCGGTCCACATTAGGCCGAGTTTTCGGGACTCCACAGTATTTTTTTATTATTATTATTACTTGGAAAAAAGTCTAAATTTATGATAATTTGTAAAATTCATAATGGCTTTCGTTCAATAAAGAAAAAGCCTAATAGGTAATGCAATATCAAGCGTGTCCTAAATAACCACCCCCTTTGGAAACGAGAATGCCCCTTGTGGGGCGTTAACGCCCACGTTGGCAATCACTACTTTAGAAAACTCGTAGGGATGGGCATGAGTCGAGCTAAAACTCGACTCGACTCGAAACTCGAAGCGAATTAGAGTCGAGTTTAGAGTCGACTCAAAGGTAACTTTTTCGAGTCGAGTTCTACGCCAAGTCACTGTTTTGAGGTCGAATGGCTCGCTCGTTCAGCTCGTTTTAACTCATTCTGAGATTATTGCCTGATTACACTGGAAAGCGAAAGCCATGACAAGTCTAAGTAGTAATGTGGAATATTTTTAGTGTTGCTCACGATGATATATTTTTAGTGTTGCTCGCATCTCGTCTCGTCTCGATTAACGAGACGACAATAACTTTTTATAACGAGACAGCCTCATATGTCGTGAGTACCAATTAAGTATATGGTTCTTATCGTTAAGACTGAGACCTGCAGGTTGAAGTTCTGAAACCCAAAAAGAAGCCCAACCCAGGTAGTGATGTCAACCGACTCAGCTCGATTCAACTGAGCGAACAGCTCGAGTCGACTCCGTTAGGATGAGCCACAGACTCGGTTCAGGTGAGCCATCTGCTCGAGCCATTGACAAACCCTAAACCCGGATCGAACTATTTTGAACATGTTTGGCCGGCGTCCTATAAATTTTAACAATTTTTGGCTCGAGCTCGAATACTTGCTCCTCCGGAACTGAAACCCAGAACCTCGTGAACGATGTCCTTCCCTCCTAGAGTTAACTACCGAAGTAAGAAGTCAACTAGTTTTTTGTATTCAGATACAAACCACCTGTCTTTGATGTTGATACACGGTGTTGTTATTATAATAATAATAATAATAATAATAATAATAATAATAATAATAATAATAATAATAATAATAATAATAATAATAATAATAATAATAATAATATACGATGATGATGAAGATTAAGTAGTAGTAGTAAGTATCATTGATAATAATTATATTGTCTATGTAGGATACTTGAAGAAAGTACTTGGAACTACACACAGCATTTGGCTCGATTTGGCTCGACTCAACTCGAAACTCGAGTCAAATTCAAGTTGAGTTGGAGGAAATTTTTCGAGCTGAGTTCTCGATTCGAGCTCAAAGATGTCTGTTTCGAGTCGAGTCGAGTCGAGTTTCAAAGAAAACTCGCTCGTGCCCATCCCTAAAAACTCGACCTTCCCTATAAATACTTTTAAGTTGTCAACAACAGATCAATCCAGTACGGACCACGCATCATATTACTAAAGACTGGCCATAGATAGAACTGACAACAACGAGGTGTGTCAGGCTTTGATGATGCAAGATCAAGCTTACTCTTCGGAACCTTGATCAGTAGGAAAAACGCGAGGGATCTAAGCAGTTCCCTCTTTTCTCTCCTATATTTCTATAGTTGTTTCAAGTTTCCGTAATATAGTAAGGGATTCGTCTAATTGTTTTATAGAATATTTACCAGAAATATACTTTTTGCTACGCCTTTTTTTTTTTTTGACTGAAAGAAGTGGAAGAAGTGTACGCTTAGAACCTTTACAAAATACACAAAAATGAAATGAAATCTTTCAGTTTAACGTCCCACGATTATGTCGTTTAAGGGAGAGAGATGATTAATACAAGTGAATGACAATGAAAAAATTAGTCGAATGAAAATATAGGAGGAAACCGGAGTACCGTGAGAAAACCCAGAAACACGATGTTGTTCACCACAAACTCTCTTGGTCCAGGATCGAACCAAGGACCTCACACACACGAGAGATAAGTACTGTACCACTGAGCTACTATGCTCCTTTTATAATAGAGAAACGAACTGGATTCGAGTAACATTTGATTGCAATATAATATGGGTTAGAAAATCAACATTTGCGTGAAGGATTGGCATTTAAGTTATTGTATTTTTGTCAAAAACGTGAAGGTTCACTTCGTGGACTGTGTAATTTTAATTTCCATTCTTAACGGCTTAGCACTTAAGGGTCTTCACTACAGCGAAATTAAACTACCGCTAATTTTAGAATTTTCTGTAATATCTTCAAAACAAATAAAACTATTCGAAAAACAGAAACATAGTGAACTAGACAATACGATTTTGCATGTGATACCTTTACCACAATTCACCTATCTGCTTTTTGGTATGCCGCTATTTACAGAACCCGCAAAAAAAATGTTAAATCTTTCTACAGTTGCAAATCGAAAGCAGATAGATGAGTTGTGATAACGGTATCACAAGCAAAATCGTATTATCTACTTCACTACGTTTCTGCTTTCCGACTATTTTTATTTGTTTTGAAGATATTACAGAAAAACTCTAAAGTTAGCGGTACTTTAATTTCGCTGTAGTGAAGACCCTTAAAAGATTCGTATGGACAGAACAATCTGTACAATGACAAAGTTGTACTGTATATAAAATAAGTAATTACTTTTTCATTACTTTGTTTTCCATTATTGTTCTTGTTTGTGACATACAAAAAAAGTCTTTTCATTATTATATATCTACTAATAATAATATTTCTTCATAGCTGCACAAACACCAAATTGTAAAGTCTCTTTAATATACATACATGTGGGTGTGATATGTGTGGGTGCGTTGCTAGGTGGACGTGTGTGAGTGAAACAATGCAGAAAAAATATGGGACAGCGCATAGAGTTAATGGTGAAGGTGTTTAAAAATCAAATAAATGAACTCACCTATTTACATCTACGTCCGTTGATTCTAAAATAGTTCGTGCTTTGTCCACTTGGCCATGTTCTACAGCAGCAAACAATGCTAAAAATAAAAGAAATAAGAAAAAATATTAATTATATATTTTTTTTTTTTGTTTTCACACTCTCTTTCTTTAATTCGTTTGCTTAGTCAAATATTAGACTCGTTATTATAAAAATAAATGGGAAACGTCTCAGTCAGTCCATCACGCTACTAGATACCGCTACCTGCGCTTACCGATTGCCTGAACAACTAAGTCCTTGAATAATTGCATAACTACAAGGTCCGTCCAGAAAGTCATGTATTACATCTACGCTATGATAAATGCTTAAACAAATACTAGCTGAACCTGCGCTGTCTACTCAGCGTATCGTTCTGTTATGACCAGGAATCTCCTTCCCACCGTGCATCTCTCCTTACTCACACAAGTAAAGGATAGAAGACTCAGAAAGGAAGTGAATTGCTATGTATAAATGCTGGAGTGAGTTTGTAGCAAATTTGTAAAAGTAACACAATATCAAGCGGAAATATTTTTTTCTTCTAACAAATCCATATCATTCCGAGTACGCCTCATTGCGTCTCTTGAGGCCTTTGGGGTTGCCAGCATGCAATAGGTTTTGCCATTCAGATTTAAGCAAAGCGCCTGCAATGTCCGTCAACCCGCCTTACGTAACTTCTCTACTGGTTACCTAACCCGTAGTTTCGACCTGCAACAATGTTAATCTTATGGGCTCAAAACGATCCCTAAAATGTTGAATAGAACAATAACGATACGGTTTTTGAAAATTTGAATGAGAATTGGACAATCTACACAACATTTGGAATCGATCAGTGAAAACGGCACGTTTCTAGCACTTGTCGTTATCGAGATCTTATTATCGACAGGATTGCGGACAAACATATAAACCTGGCATTTTAAATATATAGACTAGCTGAACCTGCGCTCTCTACAAAGCGCATCATTCACATATGAGCATGAATCTCCTTGTTATTCCTCACATCTGTACATGTCCCTTTACAGACACAAGTGAAAGACGTCTTGATAAAAATTGGCAAGTGATACCATAAAGGGGAGATTTTGTCGATTACTTTTTCAATATTTCACACCGTTCACAAGATTTGAGCGCACTTCCGGTTGGACTTTTTAATTCATGTATGATCAGTGTTTCCTTTCTTCCTGCATGCAGTATGTAATAAGCAAATACATTACATACACAATTAATGATAATATCAGTGATATATGGTGTTCATTGGGCAAAACACTCCAGACAATAAAGATTCTTCTTAGACTGAAGAATTGGTTATCCTTCGTTTTTCATTGTCATTTGGTCATGAAACAAACGCCTGAGCAGTTTGCAACCCCTGTATACAAACATGTGGTGTTGGAATGTATAATCCATAGGATATGATGCTCTAGTTTTTCTTTTCATTTCAACACTTCCAGTGTACCCGTAAAAATGTAATAAAGAAACAATGGCCATGTGTTTTTTTTAATATTCAATTAGAACTGGGCAATCTAAGCAAAATTTGCAATCGATCAGTGAAAACGTCATCTTTCTAGAGTCTGTAGTTTCCGAGATCTCATTGTTGAACGGATTGGCCACAAACATATAAACGCCCACTAACGTATAGTTTAAAAGAACTCCAAAGATGGCAGCATAATTCATTTTCATTGATTTTGGAGAAGGCTTATTAAAATGCAAAGGCTTTGAACAATAATTTTAGAAAATAAACTTTATGAAAAAAGATCTATTTAATAAGTAATTTATTTAAAGTACACATACTTTAAAATATGTGTCTTTGTTAAACATCTACATCTTCCGCTTGCAATGGAGGGATTACAGCAGAGAACACTAAGATTAGATACGGGGGAGTATTTTTAATCCCGAAGAAAGGGCGTAACCCTTTGACCGGCTTAACCCTAAAAAAAAAAAAAAAAAAAAACTTTTTACTTGAAAGTTGAAGGAGTCACGAACAAAATCCAAAGATGAAAATATTTAAAAAAAAAATGCAGTCATGGATTCACAACTAAAATGCCTCACGTGACCTTGAACGCAGGGATATATTTGCGGGTGTGGCGTGTGTCATAACCTGTTTTCATTTACCAATGAAATTTTAATGAATTATTTCAAGTGAAATTTTTATAGTTCATAAATGAAAATTTAATTCCAATTTCTTATCAGAAAACTAATTATAAAGTTTAAAATAAGACATAGCACTTGGAATTTGCAAATTATAATTAAAAGCCAACAATATCTTTTCTAGCTGAAAATTAAATATTAACAGTCTTGTATAGATAAGGGGGTAGAGGCCCATCATCTCTAATTATAAAATGCTAAGATAACGATATAAGCATAAATTAAATAAAATAATGTAATGAATGTAATAAAAAGAAAAATGAATATATGTAACACTGAGAATACTTTAGGTCCATTACGTATGTTGCTTTCCTTCTTAAATTGAAGTAACATTTGGTTTATTCTTTGTATCGCATGAGAAAGTGACTTCATACACATATGGATTTTTACCTTTTTATTTATTTATTATTTTTGCACGAAATAGCTTTTGTAAGAAGTGTAGCACATAAATGTTAAAAAAAGTGATGGACTGGACCGGGACTCGAACTCGGGAGTTAAGGTTAACGCATCGGCACGATATGCCGGAGGTCTCGGGTTCGAGTCCCGCTTCATTCGGTCACTTTTTCACTCTTTGTGTGTTTTAGAATTCGCATCTATAGAGGGTTTTGGTGCATTTAAAAACATAAGCTGTTTCCTTCTTTCATTAGCATATTTTTATAAGATGATTTGGAGAGAGTGATAAAGCTAGTTTAAAATGATAAACTAAAAAATGTGTTTGAATTTCGGCGATAAACCCTTTGCATACGATACTGAAGTCCACCTTTCATCTTTGCTTTTACTATTCTGACCACTATTTTCACTGACATTGACTACTTTGCTCCCGTTTTCTTAGGCTTTCAAACTGTCCTATGCATAAGTATCGAAAGTCTTATAGAACGGCTATGTCTGTCTGTCCGTCCGTCTGTCTGTTGACAGGTATCGGAGCAAAAATGGTAAGGGATACGGAGACGTGTCTTGTTTGGAATCAATGGACTGTTCCAAGAATATGTTCCATCTCCTGCGTCACCTCCAAATTCAAACCAGAAGTGGTAGAAATCAACCACATAACCGTCCCAACGTTGAACACTATACAACGAAAACAGTAATAGGGGGTTCTCAGAAAAAGTAGCACACATCTTCGAATAAAAAGAAAACAAGTGAAAGTAAATATTTTTTGTTACATACATTTTAAAATGGCATCCTCACACTACTTTTCGACATAGTTGCCGTACGAGTTTAGGCATTTATGATAGCAATGAACAAGCGTTCTGAATTCCATCGTCATAAAAAGATACCGCCTGGGATCTCAACCATTTCTGCACGCCAACCTGAAGGTCTGCGTCATCAAAGCGTTGCGTTCCTAGCGAGGTCTTCATATGGAGAAACTAGTGGTAGGCACTTGGTGCGAGATCCGGGTTATACGGCGGATGGTCTAAAACATCCCAATGAAAGGCCTGCAAGAGTTCTTGAGTCCGCTTGGAAGAGTGCGGTTGGGCGTTGTCATGAAACGGCAGGACTTCTGCACTCAGTTTTTCTCGGTGTTCGTTTAGAATTGCTCTTCGCAATCTTTGTAACGTTTCAAACTATGTTCAATGGTACAGCGCTTACCTCTGGGCGTGGGGTCCCTGGTTCGATCTCCGTCCAAGTAAGTTTGTGATGGACAACATAGTGTCCATGGGTTTTCTCGGGGTACTCTCGTTTCCTCCTCATTCTCATTCCACCAATTCTTCCATCATCAGTCTTTGCCTCAATCTCTTTTATCCTAAGGGGTATAATAGTCGGACGCTAAACTGAGATTTCATTTCATTTTCATTTTACATTATATGTTCTTTTTTTTATAACGAAAAAAAAAAAAAACTTTAGCGTTTGCTGATTATCGCAAACACTTTCTTTCATTTATGCATTAATTGTAGCCGAAATTCGCCACTGAATTCTGGTATCTTATTCGTGCGCTCAAATAATTACCACTATGTTTACACCATTTTTATATGTTTCGGGAAAAATCAACGACATTTGCTGCTTTGCGAAACTACTCTCACCTGATATTTTACATGTTTCCAAACTATAAGGCACTGTTCAAGGGCGCCCATGTTGTGGTTTCCAAGGGGGCAAGTATAAGCGACATTTCAAATGTAGTCTCAAATTTTGCGGTGACTATTCTAAAATATCTATTGGGTTTTCGATCTTCTGAAGCATAGTTTCCTCTAAAGGGGGGGGGGGGCAAGCGCCCCACCTTGCCCCCCTGATGGGCGCCCTTGGCACTGTTGAAGACAGATTTTTAAAAATAGTAATACAGAGTGTCTACTAAAATTCCAAAATGAAATTTCGTGACTTTTCTTTATCAAACCATAAAATTTCGTAATATCCTCGAAGAGCGAATTTGGGTGCGAATTAGGCCGAATTTTCATGTATGCGATAAAAGCGTGTTTTGCTTGCGATTTGGTAGCGTCTAAAGCCGACCATAGACATTTTTGGTGTTCAATTTTGACGTTTCATAGAACAGAATTTTTTTCAGTCTATACTTATTCAGATTTTAAAAAAACGTGATGATCCAAAAGCTAAATTTCTTGACTTTCATGATTGTTTTCTGATTTCGGGACTTTCGTGATCGATACACACACCTGTAATACTATTTTTTTCTTCTTGTTTTTTAGTAGTAGGACACACAGAGTAGAAATGTATCAAGTTTTTTGTTTTGTTTGTTACCAGTTATTTCGCCCAACTGAAGGTGGTATGAACAATAATTCATAATTTGAAATATACCTTTTTTCTATAATGTAGGCAGAGGACTAAAAATAAAATAAAATAAAATAAAAAAGAACTTTTGGAGATGCTGATTATCTGAAAGAACAACGGATTGTTATTTTATTACAAATAACAGTAATAAACTATGGAATGCTGACGTCAGTGAACTTAAATACATTAAATTCAAGACATACACTTTTAGAAAATAAACTAACACGTGTTTGAGTGTTTCTCAAAATTAAACTCCGAAGGTAGAGAAGGGAAAATGAGTTTTTCAAAGGATGAACTGGAAACGTGTTGACACTAGCAATGCCAAAGTTACAGAAGTGACATTTGACATACAAATTCTTAATTAGAAATTAAACACGTGTTTGTACGAGTATAGGCGTTACTCGAAATTCATTCCCAGAGGAAGGAAAGGGTAATTAATTAATTATTGTATATTGATAATTAATTGTTTACGTTTACTCAACTTTAGAATTATTCTCAAGCGCTAATCCCTAGCGTGCAGGATTATCAAGGTTCGTATTTAAGGAGATCCCGGGGGCGTATTTAAGGAGATCCCGGGAGAATCTCTATTCTGAGAAAACATTCCATTGATATATTTTGGATATTTCAATTAGATAATCTACAAATTAGCTCTACTTTCGGATGAATTAATATTCTTCTTTGTAAAAACGAATTATCTATAAGTTACAATAGGGACATATAAGATTCAGGTGTCACAATGTCAAATTTTCCTGGAGTAACGTATGGTGAAAAAAGTTTGCACAAGAATTTTAATCCATATGTCACACTGAACATCCGCAATTTTATTGTGTTCTTTGATTGATAAACAAGAATGACATCTGAACTTTAATGTACAAACATATTTATGCCATATCTGCTGGCCTTGCGACAAATGTGGGGAACTTTTTGCATGAATGACGCGAAACACGATGTATCAATTTCATTCAAGCATTTACGGGTCCGTTGGATAAGATCTGCAACGGATGTTGGCTGATAATTATCGGCATACACTTGTCTCTTGAAATTTGACCAACAATCCTCAATACACCGAAGTTGAGGAACATTAGGAAGATTTTGATCTTTGGGTATGTAGTGTATACTGTAGTGTGCCATGGCTGCAAGACTTGCTGTAGCGTAGTGGCAACTGGCTATATAGGCCAAAACACCACATTGTCTCCACGATGATACGTGTTGATAAACTGTTTAACTTTCGACAGACAGAACTTCACATACCGTTCAGTGTTTAGCTCACGATCGGTGGTGAAAAACGGCGGTTTAGAGAGTCTCTTTTCACTCATTGCAAGCCATAGCAACATACACCGTGTATTTTGTGAATATTTTGATTTCGCAGAAAAACGCACTAAATCAGGCATATCACCAATCAGTGGATCGTAGTACGTTCTAGGCTGCCACTTGTGACCGTCTAATGTAACATACGTCTCATCTTCCATGTTGCACACTACATCATTTGTAGCAATAAACGTTTGGTAAACGTTGTTTTTGAACCACAACTTGGCATTCCGTAACCTTCGGAATGGTTTTGCATTTAGGTCTGGTAATTCCCATTTTCGTAAAGCGTCCTTCACTGTACTTTTATCACAGCGACATTTTCTACCAAGTTCCCGGTACGATTTTATCACCTTATCTGCAGTAGCTCCTAAAAGTTGTCTCAATACTTTGGGATCACTTAACATCGATTCCGTCCACTGCTGACCTTCCTTTCTACGTTCATACCCTTCTCTACTTTCGACTCAATATTATACACCGTTCATCTTGAATGTCCTACAGTCTGGAAGTATTTCACAAGCTCTCATTTATTAACATTCGGATTGTCTTTCCAATATTGCACGATTATTTTACGACGTTATTCCTCATTTAACGCCAGACTCATTTCGTTCTGCGTCATTCTTCTCCTGCACTTGCTAATACATGACAGATACACTACTCTTCCTGTATAGCTCATATCGTGTGCCAGAGTTCACTGTTGCCAGAGTCTGCAGTGTTGCAAACTTTGTGCATTTTTTTCACCATACGTTATCTTTCTGTACTAAAAGCGTGGAAGACACTCGACGGCATGAGGGCTAGGGAAATGAAATGAATTGCGTTACGCGACATTGCCGTATGGTAATGAACAGATACATTACAGCGCCTGCAGATGAGCAGGTGTCAGGTACTGACGTGAATCAGTATATTGAGGTCGCAACATCGCAGCTCTCTCATTTGCTAAACTACGCAGAGTGCTTCTACATGCAACAGATGAATGTTTCACCACAGGAACTGCTTAATGTTCTAAGTTGTAGTGTAAATGCACTGTATGCAGCCTGCATAGCTATTTGCGGAACCACACTCAATATTGAACATCTCTGCCAACAAAACCCGAACTTGTGACAGTCAACAGATGGTGACGCATATGATTCAGCCAGGTTTTTTAGTGCTCATTTGTCATTGCAAGCGTTTGTTTGTCTACAGCTGTCTATTCCACGCTTCTGGGCGAGCAGAAACACTTTTGTGTAGATTGTTCATTATTATCATTCTTATTCGCACATTCCCTTAAGTTTTGGACATAAACGTATAAGTGCTCTTCTTATTTCAATAATTTCCTTTCATAAACTAGGTCGATTGATCCATATCTTATAGAATATTCGACGCTGCTCATAACAATCAAGAGATAAATTTGTATTATAATAAAAGCAATTTCCTCATTTATAAAAATGTAGTTTTTAATGTGTATACTTACTAGCCGAGATGAAACGGCGTGACCCGTGACTCCGGACCAGTGGTGACCCGGACATACTCATGAACCGGAGTGTGAGCCGGTGTGGCGAAACATCATCATATACATGGAGAATATACGTATATGAAGCTCCTATCTGTCAAAGCATTGCACTGAAAGCTAACTACAAAGTCTATCAGAGTATAAGGATGTGAGAAACACAGTAAAGTAAAGCTAATTTTTTTTTTCTTTCTTGAGAAGGATCGTCAAATTGAACGTGCCTATAAAACTTGTGTAGATATAAGAAGTACCACTAAGTCTACACAATGTTATGTTACTATTGTCATTATTATTATTTTGTACTGTGCAATGTGTTCAAAGCCACTGCATTACTTTTCAGCATAGGAAGACTAATAAACATCAAAATTATATTTGAAATACGCAAAACATGGCACTTTGATTTAGAAATGTCAAATCAAAGACGTGAATATTGAACCTCGATTAATGGAGATCATTAGTCCACTATAAAATTCCTCAGTAATGCTATTGTTTTGGGTGCTTCTGGGTCATCGTTCGAGTCAGACCAAGTCTGAGAAGTGAGATGAAAGTTGTGACCCTTTTCGTTGCTAGGGTTGCCAACTGGCCAGTTTTTCACCGGCCTAGCCGGATATATTGCTGTTATTTTGATCGCAGCCGGTGACCGGTGCCAACTTTTTACCAGCCCCTTTATGACTTTTTTTTTTTCAAATTTGTATCTAGTTCCAAGCAATTTAATCTAGTTTGAACTATAAATTTAAAAAGTAACTTTCAATCTGTAAATCCAAAACTGTCACCTTTCACCATCTATCAACGATTAATATATTTTGTTCATCAGTTTAGATATTTTGAAAGAGATGACAGGGAAAAAACTGAAATTTACTTGTAAGGAATTTTATACATTTATTGAGAGTGGAAAACGCCTTCTTAAAGCAATTTCCTGTAGCTGAACTATAAGTTTAAAGAATAAATTTCATTTTCCAAATCCAAAATATCACGTAAAGATTAATATACTTTTGTTCATCTGTTTCGGTAATTTTAAAGAAGTGGCAGTTAAGTGGTAAATGCAATAAAATGATGAATGTCGATTTCAGTTTCTCATTTATAGCACAATGTATTTATTAAGCTTATTTTAGTGAATGTACTAAGGATATGCAGAATACAGGTGCTAATGCACTTTTGTTTACAATAGTACATTTATTCCCATGGATACTTTAAGATACTTTAAGATACTTTTCCATGGATTCCCATTTACTTTATAAGATACTTTACACTTAGACCTATATTACAGGGAATTTTGAGGGGGTGCTGTTTTCTTTATTTTCCAGAGTTGGCAACCCTATTCTTTACTGATTACTACCCCTTGAGTATTACTTTTGCTGCGATTAGTATTTAATTCATTTCTTGTTTTCAGCAGCGCGAAACGTATCATAATATACACTTTTACTAGGCCTACTAGCTTTTTTTTTTTTTTTTTTTTTAGCAATACGTATATCAGCACTCTGTTTTGACAGCCAAGCACATCATCCGGGTCCTCTTTACAGTGTGATAACGCTACGCCACTGGATACAACAGAAATTAAGAAGAAAAGGATTTTAAAAAATAGAGACTTCACCCTTTGCAGCCCCTGTAGTATACATCCTCCGAATAGATTAGAGCAGTGGCAGTGTGAAGAGCGAGCAACGGTGAAGAACGAAATCTACTGACAGAAATAAACTGTAATTCGTAAATTAAATACAGTACAAACACAAAATAACTATTGAGTTCATTAATATCAACACTGGTAAATATATATTGCTCTAGAACGGTATGTCTTGAGGGGAAATAAATATAAGTTGATGAAAATATGGCTATTATTATTATTATTATTATTATTATTATTATTATTATTATTATTATTAGTAGTAGTAGTAGTAGTAGTAGTAGTAGTAGTAATAGTAGTTGGTGGTAGTAGTACTAGGAGAAAAATGAAATCTTTTAGTTTAACGTCCCACGATTATTCCCGTTAGGTTAAGGGAGATTATAATTAAAGCAAGTGAATGATAATGGAAGAATTGGTGGAATGAGAAAGTGGGAGGAAACGGGAGAATCCCGAGAAAACTCACGATCACAGTGCTGTCCACCACAAACTTACTTTGTCGGGGATCGAATCAGAGACCTCAAGCACCAGACGTAAGCGCTCTACCACTGACCCACCATGCCCCCAGCACTAGAAGAAGTAAAAGAATTTGAGAATGTAATGCTACATTTGAAATCACAGTGGGGGGCAGACAAAAAGTACGTACACTAATAAGGAGGGGGCGTAAGGGGGTTAAAGTATGGATGCTTTAAGAAGGGAGCGAGAAATATGTAGGGGCAGTAGCGGCGCTAAGCTCGTAATATAAGGGGGGCAAGAGGGGAGAGAAGAAAAATTTTGGGGAGGCGGGGCAACCACACTTACTTTGGTTAGAATATTTTTATTATCGGTTGTGCACAGAAAAATGGGGGGCGAAAATGGGGCGAGAAAAAATATTGGGGTGGCTGTCACCCCTTCTCGCTCCTCTGTAGCGCCTCCACTGTATAGGGGCGCCACGTAAACAAGTTGGGAACCACTACATTCGAGAGATGTCATTTTTTGAACGGGAAAAACGCCTGACGGAATCACCTATTATCTAAAGGCCAACATACACTAGCGTATTTTCAGCGCGCATTTTCGGTCCGTAAAATGATGTCGTAAATTTCGGTCCGTAAGTTGGCCCATACACCTAGCGTAAAAATAGGCGCGTAAAAGAAAAATAAAAAGAAGCGGTCAGTTTTCGCTCTTCCTTTTGCCTGTTGTTTCAGCACGCGGTCGTTTTCCAGTTTGCTCAAGTTGTTTGAACAGGACAGATCTATGTTTTAAATGCTGGTCCTATAAACATTATGCTATTAAGGAAACGAATAAAAAGAAAGAACAAAATAAAAACATTTGGACTAGCAAGTGATATTCAATGTAGGAGTACTTTTTATTTCTTTTCATAGTATCAGAATGTGAAAATTCCCATAGAATGTTTTAACAAAGTTAAATCAGACAGATTAAAAAAAAGAAAGAAAGAAAGAAAGAAAGAAAAACAAAAGCTAAATCCATGATTTTGCGAAAGCAGTAATTCAATTTAATAAATTTTCTCACTAAATTTGTTAGATTTCTCGAATAAAGAAATAAAGAAATCTACCCTCTGTGGCGTAACATATCTCATGGAACCAGGGCCTACCATCCAGCTTGTGGCACTCATGCCTTTAGGGCAGGGTGCGAATCCCGGGCCGGAATTCCCTTCTATTTTGTTTTAATCCCTTCCAAAAGCAGCAAATTGAAACATTGGTCCCTCACAAAGCAATCAACTATCTCCTGTTAGGAACTATTTTATCCCCCTTCAAATATACACAACCTAATTCGCGCACTGCTATTGGGTAATATATGCTCAGCACATCTGCTGCTCTTGTAGAATCTAGTCCTTAATGAAAGGGTCAACAAAAAGAAGGAAAGTCAACCGTCTCCAAGTACAAACAAACCAAGTTTTAATTTGGAAGTGTGACTTGACAAGCTATTTTAAAGTTACAAAGAATGTCTAGAATAATTAAAATTTTATATTTAGAAAACGAATTAACACTTAATCTGGAATATAACATAACCAAATGAAAACAATATCAATTGTATTGTTGTACTTTACTAATATGAAATGCGGCAACTAATTCACTCTCCTGTTTTCTTTCACAATCTTTGAAGCATAGCATTTGTTCTAACAGTAACGATATTAATGCACCATGCTACATTACATTGGATAGTACATTTGCTCATAATAAGAAGTTTTTGAAAGTTAAAATATCTTTTTAAGATAAAAAATACTTTACATTAAATACAACTAATTTTTAAATATATAAGTGCTTGTGTTATTCCTTATCCATTTAGCAACTGTAGAATAGATTGCTTTATATTTAGAATAGTTCTCATCAGAGTCGTAGCTAGGTTGGGGGGCCAGCGGGGCGGTTGCCCCGGGCGCTGATAGCAAGAGGGTGCCGAAGAAGCAAGAAGAAAGGAAAGTATTGGAAATTAAAATAGATTTGTTAAAAATTTTCTTGCTCGCTGCGCCCGCAATCCAAATGTTTCAATAAGAGTTAGAACAAGTTTTTACTTATTACTTAAAAAAAAAAAAAAACTATTATATATGATTTCTTAATGACGATGTGACATACATGCTGCCGAGTAATGACTTACAGTGTACACAACAGCGTTTTCAAAATCAGAAACGGTCACAGTCTTAAATACGTACGTATTCGGCATTTTGATGATGAGTTTGGTTAATTATTCACGTTTTTCTAACCAATCCTTTTAATCATGACGGTGAGAATAAAGGTATGAAAAATGAAAGGAGTGAAGAGACACGCAAGTTGTTGTTTACGCGGGAATATTAAAAATGAAGGTAAACAAGAGGAATAATAAAGTTCTTGAATTTGAAACAGTTGTAGAATAGGGGCTTAATGGGTCAGAACTTTACTCCACGAATTTCGTCTTTTTCAAAGACTAATCGCTACCAGTGTTTTTTTTTTTTTTTTTTCATTGACATATGAAATGCTTCCAATTTAAAGAAATTTATTGGGATCATTTCTCCATTAACTACTTGTATCGCCAGGATTTTTTTTTGTGCTTACGTATCTAGTTGTGTGATATTTTTTATTTATCTACATACATACAAAATACACACACATATTATATATATATATATATATATATATATATATATATATATATATATATATATATATATATATATATATATATATATATATATATGTGTGTGTGTGTGTGTGTGTGTGTATTTTAATATGTTTATTAATAAAAGTAACCTTAATTTCAGAATTTTCAGTCATTAAGAAATTAAGTAAGTACTATAATTTTATACATACACTATGTGATCAAAAGTATCCGCACACCCGGCTGAAAATGACTTAGAAGTTCGTGGCGTCCTCCATCGGTACTGCTGGAATTCAACATGGTGTTGGCCCACCCTTAGCCTTGATAACAGCTTCCACCCTTGCAGGCATACTTTCAGTCAGGTGCTGGAAGGTTTCTTGGGGAATGGCAGCCCATTCTTCACGGAGTGCTGAACTGAGGAGAGGTATCGATGTAGGTTGGTGAGGCCTGGCACAGTCGGCGTTCCAAAACATCCCAAAGGTGTTCTATAGGAATCAAGTCAGGACTCTGTGCAGGCCAGTCCATCACAGGGACGTCGTGGTTGTGTTACCCCTCCGCCACAGGCCATGCAGTATGAACAGGTGCTCGATCGTGTTGAAAGATGCCATCGCCATCCCCGGACTGCTCTTCAACAGTGGGAAGCAAGAAGGTGCTTAAAACATCAATGTAGGTTTGCGCTGTGAGAGTGCCACGCAAAACAACAAGGGGTGCAAGCCCCCTCCAAGAAAAACATCATCACACAATAACATCATCACCTCCGAATTTTACTGTTGGCACTTCACGTGCTGACAGATGACGTTCACCGGGCATTCGCCATACCCACACCCTGCCATCAGATGGCCACATTGTGTACCGTGATTCGTCACTCCACACAACGTTTTTCCACTGTTCAATCGTCCAATGTTTACGCTCCTTACACCAAGCGAGGTATTTACCTGCGTGATGTGCGGCTTTTGAGCAGCCACTCGACCATGAAATCCAAGTTTTCTCACCTCACGCCTAACTGTCATAGTACTTGGAGTGGATCCTGATGCAGTTTGGAATTCCTGTGTGATGGTCTGGATAGATGTCTGTCTATTACACTTTACGACTCTCTTCAACAGTCGACGGTCTCTGTCAGTCAACAGACGAGGTCGACCTGTACGCTTTTGTGCTGTACGTGTCCCTTCACGTTTCTACTTCACTATCACATCAGACATAGTGGAACTAGGAATGTTTAGGAGTGTGGAAATCTCGCGTACAGACTTCTGACACAAGTGACACCCAATCACCTGATCACGTTCGAAGTCCGTGAGTTCCGCGGAGCGCTCCATTCTCCTTTCTCACGATGTCTAATGACTACTGAGATCGCTGATAATGAGTACCTGGCAGTAGGTGGCAGCACAATGTACCTAATATGAAAAACGTATGTTTTTGGGGTGTCCAGATACTTTTGATCACATAGTGTACGTAGTAGCCAAACTACATTTTGGATTTCAAGTACGAACATTAAACATATTCTTTACCTCCATCGATCAATATTAAGAAATTTGCAAAGAAGGTCTCTTCAGAGTTTCCGTTACATTTCACAAAATATTTTTAACCGTAAAACGATCAAAATTAAAATCTTCTTTATGTGGTCACATACAGAATAAAATTACAAAAGTTTACAATTATTACTGGAAATTGATGCTGTTACCCATTTCAAACATTTTTAAATTACGTAGTTTCTAACGTATTAAAATTTCATTTCTTATATATAGTATGAAACGTAAAAAGTTGTAAATTTTTATAACTTTTCTCAAAGTAGATTTGTGTACAGCAGAGACAGTTTGTAAGTTTAACAAAAAGTCCAAAATAAGCCTCTTGAAAACAGCTTTTATTTGTAAACGAATAGAGAATGATCACTTTCGGTTGTTGCAATAGTCTATGTAAGCAGCATGATAAAAATTCAACGTAGCATAACAAGAACAGCTGTTTATCTTATTTGTAAATAAATAAATAAATAAATAAAGGAGGGAAGGAAGGAAGCTTGATAAGGTGAGTATATATAATTTTTCGAACTTCTAATATTCTCCTTCACCGGACGCAAATTCTTATTAATTAATACACTGAGAAAAGTCCATTATCCGGACAGCGGTATATTGTACAATTATACGGAATCATTTTGTTTACTACAGAAACCTGCACGGAGCATACGTTATCCATATGCTACAGACATTCCCCGCTTAGATGTTACATCATGCCGTTGCAGGATGTATGACATCTAACAGTCTTCCATATATCACATACGTATACGTATGTTACATACGCCAGTTGTATGTTACATGCATATATCTGTATGTGAGATCCTGACCACCTATATACAGTTCTTTCGTTCGTACAAAAAGTACGTTTATTCGAAACATGTATGCGGAAAGTATGTATAAAATGTACTTTTTTCAGTTATACATTTTCTGTACGTTAAGTCCTAAAACTACATTATTTACACATGTAACCTATGTTTTTAAGTACGCCACATACATTTTTCTGAGTATATAATTTCACAATACGCCCTATGTCCGCCTCTCATGTTAGTGTATAAGATATAAGAAATTTACAGCATTCAATGTAAGGTCTACTGAAAAGCTTTTGACACAGTAAGCAGACACTTTTGATCGATGTAAATCAACTTTTAAATTAAAAAAAATGATTGATTCAAATGACTGGACCAAACCACATGTTCAAATTAAATATAACAAATTTGGTGTTTTTTAAAAAATAATTTAGTTAATTGTAAACAAATTAATTTAAGATGTTGGCCAATGTAATGGCTATTAGTGAATATTCTACGTTTGAACGCATCGTTGGATGATTAACAGTTAATGAAAATATAATGAAACTAATTGTAAATCTGAAGTGAAGTGATTCAAATAAAAGCGTATAGATCTAATTAAATACTACTAAAATTATTCCTCAACAAAGTCTTAAAATTCACTTAAATTAGGAATATTATTAACAAATGTGATGTCCATCGGCGATTAGGGGTATGAAGGTAATTGCTGCCCCCACTTTTTTGGCTTTACACTATAACCTAATTACATGCCGCCTTACTATTAGTAGTGTTTTGTCCCCCTTTTTAGTGTTCATACCCAATTGCCGTCACTGGTTCTTTCCATTGCAATCAAATAGATCTGTGTTTTTGCGCAACTACAATTGATTACGGAAAGTAAGATAAATTTAATACTTGATTAAAATTATTATAGTTATTTAGTATACTAAATATTAAATTTGTCTTTTAAAAAAAAGGTTTGCACGCGTATGTTATGGGAACATAAGAAACTGCAAATAATAAAATGTGGAGTTGTTACAAATGATTATAGCTGTTTCATGAATTTGGCGTAGCTATGATATTTGGCATATTATCACGAAGCTTTACCACAATATAGACCTTAATTTATTTAATTTCGAACTTAGTCAAATTCGGTCCAAACATTAGCTATTCACAACACTCTATTCTCCAATTCAACTCAGGTTAGGTTATTTTCAAACAAAGTCAAACTATTCTGAACGACTGGTTTGTTTAAATTTCACTACATGTTGGTACAAACATCCAACAGCTTATTAAAATTAACTGAGCTACCCAATCTTAGTTCAGATTTCTTTTTCAAATGAAGTTTAAACTGTTAACTAATTAAAGACACTTTGAACCAAATCCATTCGTTCGTTTAAATTTTTATTATTATTATTATTATTATTATTATTATTATTATTATTATTATTATTATTATTATTATTATTATTATTATTATTATTATTATTATTACATTTGTTTCACTACTTATGAACCAATGATTTGAAGCAATCTATGTCGGAAGAGTTTCCATTTACTGGTTCAGAAAATAAACAATTTGTTTTATTTTAAATTTTCATTTCTCTCAGTGTAACGAGCCCGTCGTATTGTATGTTTTTAATACTCATAGTTCTTATATTCATTACATAAGGCATATTTCACTGTAAGAAAGCGTAGTTATAATGAATTAAGCTGAAAGTAAAAAGAAAAATGTAAACAAACTTGTATGTTATACGAAACTGAAAACAAGTAAATATCAATTAATTTCGAAGCTCTAGTAGTGAAAATGACACTAAAATAATACACTATTAAGTAAGAAGAAAATAGTACACTGTTAAGTCAATTATTATATAAATTCTCCTGACAGGATGGACGTGCTACTTATAAAGATAGTAAAACGATTAAGTTGAGTTGATTTTGAGTTTAACGTCCCTTTCACCAGCGAGGCTATATGAGACGAGACCTACTGATTAACGTGGAATCCGAACCACATGAACTCCCACCGGGAAGCAAATCCGGGTCTCTCACGCCAAAGACACGTATGCTAACCGTTTAGTCACAGAGGAGCTCAGTAAAATGATTGAGTTGTTCGTGAAAGAAATTATTTAAATGTCAGATATTCATTGTTATTTAATATTTTGTGATAATAGACCTTAAGTTAACGTTTATCTGGGAAGAATTGATAGTAAGCACACCACAAAGGTTCAGAAATGCTTTAATGGCATACTACGAGTTAACATGAACTATTATGAGTGTAATCATATTTCCTTCAAATGGGTGCCATTTCAATTTTGGCGTTAGGTATGTTCTGTCTTTTCAAATAAGTGTTGGCACAGTCCCCATCATGACGAGATATAATAAAATGTTGAAAAATATTCAACATAGCTGTACCCTGGATTGAACTTGAACTTTTAGGCTGAAAAGCAAGCACACTAAAGCGAGCAGTACAATGATTGTGCTATTTAGACTTAGTATGTGAGCATTAATGGTGAAATAGGATTATTAGGTCTATTAAATTTAAATATATGTACAATCTGAGGTTTGAAATAATTCACAAAGAAAGAAACATTAGGCCATGTATTGCGGTTTTTCACATTTTCTTTTTCATGAGTAATGTTAAGATCACGGGAAAAAAATAGTGACTTTCTGAACCTATTTTGTTACAAGTTCTTGTAAAATTGAGAAGGTACTTAAAATAACAAGCAGCAGATGGTCGAAATAGCAAAAAATTTTCACCGAATTTCGATAGTCAAACGCAATTTTTTGCTGTTTTATCAAGCAGATATCGAGATAATAACTTGTTGAAGGTCAGGATTATTACTTTCTATTCTTAAATATACCTAGTAGGTACCTGTAGCATCTATGCTGGTAGTGATTTCTTTCAAAAATATTGTACGGGTAGCGTGGGACAAAACAAAATATCAGAAAGCTGAATTTGAACATTATTTGGTGAAGGAGTGTTCTTCATAAGAGTGAAATGTAATTTATCTTTGCTACTGGGGACATTTTTATTCATATTCGACCGAAGAGAACCAAGTGAACGAGAAAGTATGTCTGGAAGTAACATTTTATGTTGGTTGCCAGGGACGTACGCAGGGGGTGGGTCCTGGGGGTCCGAACCCCCCCCCCCTCGAAATTTCGACTTTTGTGTAAATTTAGCCTAATTTTAGGGACAATTTTAGGAATTTTAATATAAAATACCCTCATATTGAGTTTGGACTGCTCCCGAAATAAATTCCTGCGTACTCTACTGCTGGTTGCCCTAACCTTCTTTCCCTTCTCTTGCTTTCTCTCTCTTTTCTAAATAGCATGACATTTTTAGTTTGGCGAGAATTGGTCACATGCTATTAAAAGTCATGTTATACTTCTTTTTTTAATATCAGAATATGAGCAACTCTAAAGGTGTGACTTCGTTTTTATAACCATCTTGACCTCTCTGTGTATGGGGGGGGCTAATTGTCAAATATTAAATTTAATGTTAAATTCGTAGTCGCAAGACATCATGTTCGATTGGATATGGTTTGAATTTAGCGACCTCTCAGACAGCGAGGCTATATGAGAAGTGAGATCCAAACTGCGTGAGCTTCTGCCGAGAATCGAACAGGATGTCCTGCACCGGAGAAGCTTACGCTGATCATATAGCCACCATGTGAATTTTAATTAGGAAATAATATCTCGTTTTGTGCAATAGAAAATATTAATTTAGCCGAAATCATGTATTGTATAGAAAGACTGAAACTAGATTGGAATGAAGATTTCTGGTGAGTCTACCAGCAAACCTCAGCAACGATTCGCGAGGACAACTCAAGAACAGGTTTTCTCTTCTGAAAACAATAAGACCAGACCAGGGAGAAGGCCGTGGAAAGGGCAAGAGACCACCTGCTGCTCGAAAACCCTTTCATCTGAGCCGTTTTTACGCGCCGTATTTACGCTCGAAGTTAAAAGCAGCCAGACTTTTCAAGCGTATAAAAATTCGGTACGTAAACGTACGCCAGGTCCCATACACTAACGTATTGACAGCTGCTAACAAGACTAGCGCATGAAATTTTATGGCTACGGCTGAAAAATACGTCAGTGTATGGCTGGTGTATTACCTGACCAGGATATTAGTGCGGTTTTTCGTGGAGGGCGCTAGTGTAGTGTTTACATCAGTTTCTAGGTAAGCACGGTGGGACAGGGGAACGGAGAGCGTCACTCTGCAGTGTATCCAACGATTTTCAAAAGTTGCACTTTACATGTTATAAGTAGCCTAATCTGTTTCGCTTAATAAAGAACTCCATAAATTATATAGTTGTTATTGAATGCAGTAATGGTTATTCCTGCAGTAATGCAGATGTATTGTGGATAATGGCATATGCATGGAAATTAACAATTTAAGAACAAGATAGCATACAAGTGAGTTTCTACCGTGTATTAAGCAGATTATATATATATTAAAAAAATTGATTACGTTTTATTTGATTTCATTATAAAACAGTACAAACCTGTAAAACTCAGTAATAAGATGTAATGACTAAAATATTAATTATGGGTTGGTAGCTTAGATACTTGCGCAATATCTTGTAACTGTAAGTTTAAATCAAGTTAAGGCTCGCGATGCTTGTATTTGTTTTAATGTAGGTCTATCAATTGACAACTAAATTATTTTCTTGAGTTGTAGCCAAGAAAGAATTCCGATACGTTTCCACTCGAGAACTGTGGAAGTTCTCTCCGTTGGTCTATTGGCTAGCGCATGTGTCTTTGTTGTACGTGGTTCTGTGAGAGCTCAACAATTAATTTTACAATGTTTCACTTTCATTAATCATCTGTCTCCTCTAGGATAAAGAGCATAATCATGGGACGTTAAACTAAAGAAATTTCATTTCATTGTTTCGATTAATGTGAACCCTTTGGGGGAAAAGGAAGTGAAGAAGAAATTTTCCTTAATTTTTAAAGGGCTACGGAATTGGATAGCTTGTCTTTCGGGATTGCCTTGTAAAACCTGATTACAATGTATCTTTCTTTTAGGATTATAATCGTAATCCAGCCTTTTGGTAAATGTGAAATAAAAGTATCGATAAAACATCAACGTATGGGTAATGTAAGCATAAATATCATTGGTTCAATACACAATAAATTCACAACTTTTATTTATGAGTAAAGAAATTCCCTTTGAACTCCCTCTGAATTTCTTTCAGACCCTAGGTCTCTTGTGACAAAGAATTAATTCTATTATCTGTTTTCATACAGAATATAATTTTGAAACTTGGGAGCCTAGTGTTGTCTTTGTGTCTGTAATACGTAATCATTTGTCGATTGACTTCAGAAGACTGAGTTTAGCCCGTGAGCATAAGTTGCATATAGTTCAAACATATCAGATGTACGGTCTGGTTTAACAAATCCTGTGTGCATATATGAAATTCAAAGACAAAGGTAATCAATCGTCTTTAAACAGCTGTATTTTTATTTCAAGTGTAAGTACTAAAATGTGCTACGTAGATTTCCGGCCAATTGTTTCATCGCCGGTATGTTTGAGCAATGAGATAGCAGTGGAAGACAAACTTCGTTCTTCTAACTTGATATTTTGAAAAATTTACGCAAGTGGTTTTGTTACTTAAATACATATCTATTCACTCTAATTAATTTCAAAAGTTCCATTAACTTTATAATAACATAATGAATGTAAGAGTTACCCCCATTAACTTTATAATAACATAATGAATGTAAGAGTTGCCCTGAAAATGTATTTTGTATTTCTTTTTTAATATGAAATTCATTTTTTCTGAATTTCACGAGCTATAAGAAATCAATTGTCAGGCTCCCCACTTTAAATTTTAATCGCTCCCCTACCGCCTCAATGTAACATTGGGTTTATTTCTTTTAAATATTTTTTTTTTCAAAATATGGTAGAATACTGGATTTTTAAATTACCAAACCATGCTAAATAATGACAGGTTAGATATCAGAGAAAGTTATCTTTATCTACCTTCTTAATTAGGGGCGGATCCAAATCTCCTTCGGAGGCGGTTAGATTATCAGTTTCTCTCTCACCAGTTTTTTGCAGCACATCCGAAAATGATCTCAATGCAAATTTGTTACTGAAGGTACTGTCAATCGATCGATCACATGGTCCAAATTGGTAGCAATTTCGAAGACGCCTTATCTCAAAACTACACAATAGAACTTGCTTTAAACAATGAAAGCGCAGTTGCCAAAGTATAACTTTGATTCACAAAGATGAACTTCGAGGTTTCGTTAACAGATGAATAAGGAATTCCTTACACTCTAATGCTACGAAGTTCTCAGTGTTCCTTTGTACAACACTGAGGTTAGTTTATTCGCAAGTTATTGTCATATTAATATGGAGGGTGTATGTACTTTTTTTTTTTTTTTCAGTTCCTTAAAATGTTCTGAAAATAACTTCCATAACTTTTGAAATTGTGTTTGTCTTAACTTGAACATACGCGTGAAGTGGTTTATTATGAACAGGGCAAAAACAACTGTGATAGATTAATTACAAGTGATCCGGTTAGAAACACTGTTGTTTGTATTTTAGTTCCAACATCGGCCGCCCGCACTCGTTCGCTGGTGGACTAATAACAGTCAAGAGCTTTTAGGCTTTATAATACTGTCAAGATACGATTTAATTCCCAATACTTGAACGCTGGGAGCTTTATTACGTGCTGATGGAAACGTGCAGTGTTTGTGTCGCGTGAATCCTGCCTGAATGACCAGGAAGGAACTCGTTGACAATCGCTTCTTCCGGTAGGAAACAACAAAAAAGAAGAAAAAAATGTAATCAGAAATGGAATTTCCGTTGTGCAACTCAAGTTCTTTAACAATGGCCTATGTTTTATGTAAAAACTTGTCATGTGATGGACTTTATGCCTTCAACTGTCCTTCAAACTCAACAACCTAGAAAAAGGGTTCATCATTGCCGCTGTTATTAGCTATTACTTTTTTTTTTTTTTTATAGTTTTCGATTAAGTTGAAGCAACCTTCCAAAATGTCACACGATTACGTCACGTGCTTTTCAGTATGCGTGGTACTGGATTCGATCCTAGATGTGGCAGGAGAGCACTCAGAAATTTTTGTTGGAAGGGGTCCAATTAGTGGCGGATCCAGGGGGGCGATCGCCCCCCCCAGAAGAGAAAACTTTGTATTGCTCCCTTTTGTTCACGCAACGGTTGTAATTGAATTTGTAATGCCACGCTATCGATAGTGATCATTATGACCGGCGATAGGTGACACTTATTAAAGCCCTTGAGTCGCCACTAGAAACATTATTCTAGAAAGATATACTTCAACGCATCCAGATTCGTTGAACGAGTTGACCTTACCCCAGAGAGTCGACGTAACCTAAGATTTTCCAGACCTTTGCATATGAAGGTAATAGATTTAAAATTGTAGTATAAGAAAACATCTATTTCTGCACAAACACTACTTAAACATGTAAACAACAACTGGATTCTAATTTTTATGGTTTATATTTTGTTCAAAATAGAAGTGTCAAATAATCAATAACAACAAACAAATTATTCTTTGCGTTAACGAAGATTTTACATATGATGGTATAATTGCATTATCATAATCGATCTTCAATTTGCTAAAATGCTGGTCGTGACAATAGTTGATTTGATTTTATTGGACTTCTCTCGTTGATTACAACTGTTTAGATAGTATTGTAGAAATCAAATAATAGAAACAGTGGATTATTCAGCTAGTCTTTGTAATTAATCATGAATTATAATTGCGCTGGTTAGATTGTAGCCTAATATATATTATTTAGATTATTTATTTACTCACTTCTATGATTCTCTTATTTATGTATTCATTTCTTCATACGTAGCTCCATTATTTATTTATTTATTTCATATCAAATATTTATTATTTTATTTTATACTTATTCAAAAACCGTCGCCTTTCATACCTCATTTATGGCTATAAAATCGCACCAAGCAATTAAACTCATCCTCATTTCTTCAAAAAATTCATTAAAATCCACATTAAAGTCGTACCATCGATCCACAATATTGGCTGTTGATTCTCCTGTTATCAATTACCTTAACGATCATTACACATAAACTATGAGTAACGTCGGACACAAACATCTACGCATTTAATGAAGTAATTATCGAAATTTTAATATTTGGATTACTAAAACACAATTAAAAGTTCCAGATTTGATAACTGATTTTACACAAGAATTTAGATTTGGCTTCAACATGATTTAACACATTATGCAGAACATTTGGGAGAATTTAGCTGTGGCAGGATAATCCTGCCGGAGATGCTTAGTTACTCATGCATCATTATCACTTCTATTTATATCAACAAATACTAAAGTAATTTTACTTTAATTATTCACAGTTTTGTTCGTTTTCTGTCTGCAAGAAACTTCTCAAAATCCAGGAAATTTGATTGAAAATTGAGTTGTTAAATTTCTTTTCTTGTCGGAGATTTCACATATATTATCGTAATAATTACAATTTCTTCTTCTTTTTAACAAATATACATTGGCACCAAAATTATTTCGCACTGCCAATCACTATTCTGTAACCTTCGGTGCAGGTTCAGATTACCTCAACTAATACAAAATATATTTAAACTAACAAATAACATTGAAACACAAATAATAAACATAACTGTGCAGGTCAAATATACATAAGCACTATTAAACATCAGTGACCTGAAAATTGTGATGTAAAAGCGAAAGCTGGAGCATCACAGTTTTCCGCCGCTGCCAAAAAAATTTTATCTGTCGATAAAATTTTACGTGAGTAAGTTATTTGAACTCACATTTCATAAATATGAACAAACACATAACATCTCATCACAGCACTATTTCTGCTTAGTTTCACTACTATATAGAGTCCAAGATTTTGCAATGATAAATTTTAAATTCATTATTTACAGATATATTTACAATATTATACACATATCCACCAAATTTAATTAGTATTTACACAAATTCAAAACTTCATTATGTTTGAATGAATCTTTTTTTTTTTCGAAAGTTTAGGTTTGCTTCTTCGTATGTCTTTAACTTCTTCTTTTTCTTTCTTACCATTTTCTGTTTATTCCAATACTCTGCGATACAAAGCTTCTCCATTTCTTCCATCCTTGTTTTCTCTTTTCGCTTCATTTCTACATTTTTTCTTGATTCTTTCTTTTTTCTCTTCCTTATTTTTGATTTTCTTAATCTCTGTTGTTTTGTATGCATTTTGGACTCCTTCCAAAATCTCATATGCTTATACATATGTTTCTTTTTCACTTCCTTCCAAAATTCATGAATTTTCAGAATCTGATTGGTAGATAGTCGTCTCCGTGTGTCCTTTCTTCCATTGATCATCTTTCTGATACATTTCTTTTTCCTTCTTTTCCAGACAAAAAGAATCCTAGAATTTCTCGTTATCTGAAACTTGGGAAAACCATATGTATATTTGATACCTGTAGATGCACTATCGTGATCTCTCTGTTTCAGTTCAGTATTGGACGAGTAATTTTCTTTGGATTTTTCTTCCATTACATATTCCTTTCCTGGTATTTGACCTATTTTATTCATTTCACATTCGTTTTTAGTCACAGGTGTGGTTTTTTGATAATTCTCTATTTTATCTTCTTTGCCACATTCTTCGATTTCGGCTTCTTTGGGTTCCATTTCTTTGTTATCATCTTTCCCACGTCCTTCCATTTCGTCTTCTTTGACTCCCATTTCTTTCATTCCAGATTGGATTTCTTCGACTACCTTTGACGGGAAAGTATATAGTTGTCTAAATTCCTTTCTCATTTCTCTCCGGAATTCACTTGCTTCCTTTATCATCTCTTTAGTGGAAACTTGCAATTCGCACTTTAATTGGAGTAATTCTCTTAATATTATGTCAATTTTTTCTTCAATCCCTATTATTTGTTTAGTCTGTTTAGATGAAGTTCCGAGTTCCTCCACGTCTATACTCTTTTGCTCATATTCTCTTTTTTCCTCACTACCTGATTGCACCTTCTCATTACTCTGTTTCTCATTTTCGGCTTGCTCACCATAACTTGATTCACTTATTCGTTCATGAGTGGTATTACCACTATTATTAAGAGTATCTGTTACAATGTTCTTATCGCACGTAGAAAGTTTATGGTAGTTGGCACTATTCACTTTAATATTCATTTCAGTTCTTAGCGTCATTACATCACAATCAATTAAATTCATAACCCCTTAGGATTTCCTTAACAGCTTTATCCTCCCAATAGTTCACTTCAGCATTGTTACTGCATTATTTATCACTTCCTAGCAAGTCTCTCTTCTTATCGTCGTATCTCAGGGCTACGGTGTTCCTCTTTCACATATCCTGAAATGGGTCGCCATTTTGTATTGCTCCCTTTTGTTCACGCAACGGTTGTAATTGAATTTGTAATGCCACGCTATCGATAGTGATCATTATGACCGGCGATAGGTGACACTTATTAAAGCCCTTGAGTCGCCACTAGAAACATTATTCTAGAAAGATATACTTCAACGCATCCAGATTCGTTGAACGAGTTGACCTTACCCCAGAGAGTCGACGTAACCTAAGATTTTCCAGACCTTTGCATATGAAGGTAATAGATTTAAAATTGTAGTATAAGAAAACATCTATTTCTGCACAAACACTACTTAAACATGTAAACAACAACTGGATTCTAATTTTTATGGTTTATATTTTGTTCAAAATAGAAGTGTCAAATAATCAATAACAACAAACAAATTATTCTTTGCGTTAACGAAGATTTTACATATGATGGTATAATTGCATTATCATAATCGATCTTCAATTTGCTAAAATGCTGGTCGTGACAATAGTTGATTTGATTTTATTGGACTTCTCTCGTTGATTACAACTGTTTAGATAGTAAAATACTCCAGGAGAATCCGGCTGTATCATACAGTGGATGGCTTTAAGACCATAATATATATTGTAGAAATCAAATAATAGAAACAGTGGATTATTCAGCTAGTCTTTGTAATTAATCATGAATTATAATTGCGCTGGTTAGATTGTAGCCTAATATATATTATTTAGATTATTTATTTACTCACTTCTATGATTCTCTTATTTATGTATTCATTTCTTCATACGTAGCTCCATTATTTATTTATTTATTTCATATCAAATATTTATTATTTTATTTTATACTTATTCAAAAACCGTCGCCTTTCATACCTCATTTATGGCTATAAAATCGCACCAAGCAATTAAACTCATCCTCATTTCTTCAAAAAATTCATTAAAATCCACATTAAAGTCGTACCATCGATCCACAATATTGGCTGTTGATTCTCCTGTTATCAATTACCTTAACGATCATTACACATAAACTATGAGTAACGTCGGACACAAACATCTACGCATTTAATGAAGTAATTATCGAAATTTTAATATTTGGATTACTAAAACACAATTAAAAGTTCCAGATTTGATAACTGATTTTACACAAGAATTTAGATTTGGCTTCAACATGATTTAACACATTATGCAGAACATTTGGGAGAATTTAGCTGTAGCAGGATAATCCTGCCGGAGATGCTTAGTTACTCATGCATCATTATCACTTCTATTTATATCAACAAATACTAAAGTAATTTTACTTTAATTATTCACAGTTTTGTTCGTTTTCTGTCTGCAAGAAACTTCTCAAAATCCAGGAAATTTGATTGAAAATTGAGTTGTTAAATTTCTTTTCTTGTCGGAGATTTCACATATATTATCGTAATAATTACAATTTCTTCTTCTTTTTAACAAATATACATTGGCACCAAAATTATTTCGCACTGCCAATCACTATTCTGTAACCTTCGGTGCAGGTTCAGATTACCTCAACTAATACAAAATATATTTAAACTAACAAATAACATTGAAACACAAATAATAAACATAACTGTGCAGGTCAAATATACATAAGCACTATTAAACATCAGTGACCTGAAAATTGTGATGTAAAAGCGAAAGCTGGAGCATCACAACTTTCTTATTTTTTATATATAAATAAAAACCATCCCAGAGTTTGAAGCCCTTAAAAGTAGCTCTAAGTAGGCGTAAAATCAAATCTTTACCCTACATCAATCATTTCTTTGATAAACAACTATAGTTGTGTTAAGAAAATGTACAAATATTAGTCGAGTTACGAAGTTTTGGTGGTGGTGGGGAGATCCGAACTCGGTGGTGTAATGCCCCATCAACTTACTTGATGGCATTACAAATATAAAATTTCTTTGTGTTATTAATGTCTAAATAGTCATTTATTTATTACATTATTATAATTTATTTAATATCATTCTTAATTATTAAATGTATCATTCAGTTTAGTGGCAAATAAATACTTAAAATTCTGCGCCTGAAAAGCTAACGTTGCATGAAGAAGAAGAACAAATTTGATTGAAAAAAAAAGTTTGCTAATGAAGCTAAGTGTGATTCTTACTAAATGTGGACATTTAATATTAAATATAACAAGAAACAAAATAAATATCTGTAATTAAAGTGTAATCCAGGTAAAAGACTAGTAATAAAAGAGGAAGTCCGTTGAAAGTTGTAATTTGGTTGAAGATCAATTGATGCTGAAAATAATGTGGCACTGAATAGTTAATTTCGCTCTCTAGAACCAAATTCGATACAACCTGCCGCGTGATATCCAAAATTCAGCAAATACAATATGATTAAATTAATTAAAAACTTTATACATGAAAATATGTTTATGAGAATTGTTTGCTTCCTACATGCCTAAGCTGTTTGTTCGTATTTGTTTATGCACTTTCATGGTTCTGCACTTACTCTTAAGAGCTAATTACTTTTAACCATAAGCAAGACGGGGGTACTCAGCGTAATAACATAATATAAATTATCACCTGATTCGAGTGACAAAATATCAATTTGTGAAACAAAGATAATTATTAGATTTACGACGTTGTGATGATCAATGAATTTGTGATAAATAAAGTAATATAATTGTGAAATGAATAATGCTGAATTCTACGTACGATATGGATAATGAATGGTTAATTAATTAATGTTGATGTTTACAATTTGGTCACTACGAATCCTGGTATGTGTTCTGACTGATTGAATCTTGCTCCTGATTTTCTATAGTCGCTATTGCATATCAATGTTACGTGCTTTTGTTTTGCATGTCCTGTAGCCTATGACTGTAGAACCAGGATATAGTGAGTGCATGGATTTAACTATTGAACTATATATAAGCAGTTTTTAGGCTGCCTATTGGTAACAATTGAATAAACTCAAATTGAATAAAGACAATTCATATGGAATATTTGGTGTAATTTGTTATTTAGAAATAATAATATCTTGTTGGAAATCTTCATTACTTCTCCGAATATTGATCGAAGCTTAAGCTGATGTTTAACTTCCAAGGAGGGGTCCTGTCGTTCTGACACGAGTCCTGTGATCTTCAGGCTGGGCCAACGAATTCATTAATTCGTTTACAACTAGAACATCAACGCTGTACTATCGTCACGATTTATCTTGGGCAAGTACAGTGTGTTCACAAACCTACATAACATTACCCTTAAAGAAGTGGTGAAGAGGGGAGTGTTACAATTGGCGACCCAGCCAGGATGAAGAACTGTATGTCAGTTGGGCGAGGAACTGTTTTTGGATGTTTACAGTACTAATAGAAGAGAAGTAACGACACGCGGTACGGTGCCTTTATCGAAGGTTCGAAGGGGCGAAAACTGAAAAAATTGAAATGAAAGAAAAACGAAATAAAAGTACGAACATTAACCATGAAGTGAAAGACAGCAATAGATACGGTTGTTGTAGTGAGTATATGATGTCGTTGGAGAAATCTAGAAAGATAGTGGGCTCCATTGTATGTTATAATTGTAAGTTATTATACCATTGGAAGTGTGTTAATATCGATATGTATGATATTTTAAGTATGTCTACTACTGCTTGGTGTTGTGTAAATTGCTGTAGAAAACAAGATTGTAAAGTACTAAATGAATTAAGATATAATGATGAAGTGCAAAAGAACGTAAAACAAAATGACGAAGAGTACAATGACAAAAGAGAATCTAAAGAGAATAAAAAAGATACTCTAGAAGAAAAATTTGACAGAATACTGAGAGAACTTCGTCAAATACGGCATGACGTACAAAGTTCCACACAGGAAAGACAAAAATGTACAGAAGAAATTAAGAAAGAGACTCAAGAGTTCAACAAAGGAATGAGAGAAGAGTTTCAGAAGCTGGTTAAGGTTACAGAGGAAGAGTTAAATGATAATAAGTCTGACACTGGGAAAGGTGAGAAAGTCGAAATTGATAGAACTGATGAAGGAGCACAGCAATTCCAACTGTTAGTAAATGAGCATCAGTTAGGAAAGGTCGAGACACAGAAAATAGATAAAGAACACCAGCGTAAACAAAGTAAATTTCTTGCGGAAGAAAGTGAAGATAAACCAACATTTGAAATAGATGTGATCCCGAAAGTAACATCCTTTGGAAATTGTGAAACCAGGAGTGGAAAAGCGAACCAAACTGTCGATCAAATAGATGCAAATCTAGCTTTAAAAATGAGGGAAACGGAGAAAGATATGATCTTGTGCACGACCCGAACACAGAAGAGTCAGGGAGTTATTGAAGAAATTCATAAGCACACCGACGATCATATAGAAAAATCTTTCAGAAAACCCACACAAAATGAAGTAGAATTTGAAGAAAAAGTTGACAGTAAATCAAAACAAGACACTGATATTAAAGTAGAGAATTGTGACACGAAAACGGATTTTGACGAAGACATCTTCACAAAGAAAGAGGTTGACACTCGAAAGGAAATGGAAACAAAGGAAGTAAAAGAACGCAAGTCGAAGGAAACAGATTTTGACAAAAGGAATATGAAGAAGAGAATAATGAAACGGAAAACCAAGAAAGAAACTAAATGAAAGCAAAGACAGAAAATTTTCACATAGAACAAGAAAGAAATTCAAAGCACACAAGAGAAGGAAATATGTAAAGAAAGGAAGAAATTAAGAGAAGACAGAAGACAAGGGTACTTTAGAAAGAAAAAGAAGAAAATATCAAAGTGTGAGATTTATGAAAAAGTGAAAGTTTGTCCGTTATACGTAGATAAACAACTACATGATTATCTAATGCCTCTGTCTCGACGAGAAGAAATTGAGAAAATAGCAAATGTAATTACAGCGAATGATTGCTTGAATTATATTTATAGTAACAATAAGTATCTGTTGTGGAAAAGAAGTAAAAAGAAATACAATGTAGAACTGCCCAATGGAATATATCTGACCGGGATAAGACAATCGACAACTAAAATGAGACGACTCTATCAGTACTTGAAAGAAGTGAGGAAGAAAGCTAAGGTGGAAAAGAAAGATTTGAAACATCAAGAAAGGAAGACAGGTCAATATCAAACCTACGGCAAAAAGAAGATTCAAGATCATCGTAAAATCATAAGAAGAAAAAGGCAATTGAGAAGATTGGAGACCCGAACACCAGATAAGACATGGATAAAACGAAGATGGGATTTGATTCAGAATTGTGAATCCAAAACAAAGAGGACAGAAAAGAAAGAAATGTTCCGTGATACAGGTTAAAAGAAAATGGGAACTCACTTGATGTTGGAATTTGATGATTGACTTGAATTAGTGTTATCGTTTATTTTATATAAGTTATCATTGGAGTTTATATAGGTTATCATTGAAACTTCGTTGCAGCTGCAACAAATCTATTTGTTGGTGCCATAACCATTCCATTCTTTTTTTGTTCATTATTTTTTATGATACTGCAATTGAAATATAACCCGTTTAAGCTATTTGGGAAATAATTATGAAAATTAAATAAAGTGGATTTGGACCCTATATAGTTATCGAAATATATAGAAATTAAGTTGTAAACAGATGTGATTTGAATTTAAAATTTTATCCTCTGATAAAATTTTTCGCCACCACCGGCAAATTGTAATGCCCCATCAACTTACTTGATGGCATTACAAATATAAAATTTCTTTGTGTTATTAATGTCTAAATAGTCATTTATTTATTACATTATTATAATTTATTTAATATCATTCTTAATTATTAAATGTATCATTCAGTTTAGTGGCAAATAAATACTTAAAATTCTGCGCCTGAAAAGCTAACGTTGCATGAAGAAGAAGAACAAATTTGATTGAAAAAAAAAAGTTTGCTAATGAAGCTAAGTGTGATTCTTACTAAATGTGGACATTTAATATTAAATATAACAAGAAACAAAATAAATATCTGTAATTAAAGTGTAATCCAGGTAAAAGACTAGTAATAAAAGAGGAAGTCCGTTGAAAGTTATAATTTGGTTGAAGATCAATTGATGCTGAAAATAATGTGGCACTGAATAGTTAATTTCGCTCTCTAGAACCAAATTCGATACAACCTGCCGCGTGATATCCAAAATTCAGCAAATACAATATGATTAAATTAATTAAAAACTTTATACATGAAAATATGTTTATGAGAATTGTTTGCTTCCTACATGCCTAAGCTGTTTGTTCGTATTTGTTTATGCACTTTCATGGTTCTGCACTTACTCTTAAGAGCTAATTACTTTTAACCATAAGCAAGACGGGGGTACTCAGCGTAATAACATAATATAAATTATCACCTGATTCGAGTGACAAAATATCAATTTGTGAAACAAAGATAATTATTAGATTTACGACGTTGTGATGATCAATGAATTTGTGATAAATAAAGTAATATAATTGTGAAATGAATAATGCTGAATTCTACGTACGATATGGATAATGAATGGTTAATTAATTAATGTTGATGTTTACAATTTGGTCACTACGAATCCTGGTATGTGTTCTGACTGATTGAATCTTGCTCCTGATTTTCTATAGTCGCTATTGCATATCAATGTTACGTGCTTTTGTTTTGCATGTCCTGTAGCCTATGACTGTAGAACCAGGATATAGTGAGTGCATGGATTTAACTATTGAACTATATATAAGCAGTTTTTAGGCTGCCTATTGGTAACAATTGAATAAACTCAAATTGAATAAAGACAATTCATATGGAATATTTGGTGTAATTTGTTATTTAGAAATAATAATATCTTGTTGGAAATCTTCATTACTTCTCCGAATATTGATCGAAGCTTAAGCTGATGTTTAACTTCCAAGGAGGGGTCCTGTCGTTCTGACACGAGTCCTGTGATCTTCAGGCTGGGCCAACGAATTCATTAATTCGTTTACAACTAGAACATCAACGCTGTACTATCGTCACGATTTATCTTGGGCAAGTACAGTGTGTTCACAAACCTACATAACATTACCCTTAAAGAAGTGGTGAAGAGGGGAGTGTTACAGTGGACCCCCTGCGTGGGTGCGCCCCCTGGGTGTGGGTACCTTTTGGTTAGTTCATTGAAATTTGACGTTCACTTTCAGCGTTGAGGCTATATAAGACGAAACCAGGGACTTGATTTTTCTTGCCGGGCCTGTACCTGAGACAAGTATTCTACTTGAAACTAAACCTGGGTGTAGGCGCGTGAGCGACTCGATCATGAAGGGGTACACATGATTCAAATCTCTCATTCAACCATTACCTTCCAATCTTTCATGTCTGAATACACACTTTACTGAACGCCTACCATATAACGACATACTTACGTTAGGTTATAGTAGAATTGAAGATCGTTCCTACCGTTGCAGCGTTGAAGCGTCTGTCCCAAAATTCATTTTAATTTATTAGTAAAAGCTTCATGGTAACAATAAAATGTATTGTTCGAAGTCCAGACTGATAAACCTATATGGCATAAAAGTTATATTTAAATTCTCATAATTCGTGACGCATTCCATTGGGGGATGCGCGACATATCGGTTGGGAAATACTGGATTAAACTATTGGTGTACGTCTATGCAACGTGGATGGTTCATCGATATCTGGAAAGTCTCTTGATGACAGACACTTACTGCACCAAAGCGATCACATCAAGAATTCCGAAAGAGGCATTCAACAAGAAAGGGTTACTCCTTACTAACAGGCTTAACATTGGATTAAGGAAGAAGCCGGTCAATTGCTATATATGGAATATTGCATTGTATGGTTCAGAGACTTGGACAGTATGGAAGTTACAGAAAAATTATTTAGAGAATTTCGAAATGTAGTGTTGGAGGAAAATGAAGAAGATAAAATGGACGGAGAAAGTAACAAACGAAGATGTTTTTTAAACAAGCAGAAGAGAAAAGGATGCTCTTTCGTAGGAAGACCAATTGGACTGGACACATCTTCCGAAGAAATTTCCTTCATAATGCCATAAAGGGAAAACTGGAAACAGAGCGAGAAGAAAGAACGTAACTAATCGATTATTTGAAAAAAATAGAAGAAAATATTGGGATTCCGATGCGGATTACAGCTTCATTTCCATCCATCCTTTAGAGAACAGAGACTCTGTACACAGAAGCGTTGCCGTGGAGCTTTCGTAGACATCGCTGGATATCTTTCTAAAATCGAACAATAAATAGCAGCACCTTTTACTTTTGTTTTTATGCTAAGGAAGGATGATACAATCATTTCATTTCACGATTGTTGCGCCATCTTTAGGCTTAATATATAATCACTGTTTCTTTCAGAAACAATGTTCCGGGGGAGGGGCACACTTAGTATTCTGGGGAGGCACTACTGATACTATTCTATTTATTAGTATATTATAGACGTATTATTTTGGTCTGCTCCGGGGGGCACTCTCAGAGCTCCGGGGGGGACACTGCCCCCCCCCACAAAAACAGGTCTGGAAGAAACACTGCATATAATGAGCGCCTAACCACCACAATTACAACATAAGGAAAATTTAATTGAAAAAGGGAATTTTTTGTGACATTGGTGAGAATTTCTTTTTGGAAATCTATGAACACTCAACACTGCAATACAGTGTCTAGTCACGTAGGAAGTGGTGTAGTAATATGGATTTATCGTTTTATTTACATCGGTGTACAGTATATGGTTCTAAGAACAGATCGTGTATAAGGTTTTTTTTTTTTTTTTTTTTTTTTTGGGAAGCGTATAAGGAGTTGTAGAATCAAAATTACATTAGAACATTAAGGAATTGAAGAAGATTCATATTCGCAGGTAGAAATCAATAAAGCGTAATTAGGAGCATTCACTGAATCTTGTTAAGGGCAATGTGTTTGTTTTCCTGGAACAAGAACAAGATCCAAGAAAATTCCTTGTTGCCACTCTTTGATTATCAATGATTAATCACAATACCATTCCATCCACTTCACCTACCTGTTTCCAGCTGAAATCTCAATGCAAGTGTTTGTTGCTATAAAGCCAAAGCAATACAGTAAAATATCGCTATAATAAAAGCCAGTAAAACGAAATGTTCAGGATTCCGAAATTATTTTTTTAGACCCCTTCTATTTTCCCTATTTAATGTGTTAAAAAATATTTTCATGGATTTCCAAATTTTAACGAAACGAATAAAAATTTTGTCTTTTAACTTATATATGAGGCGTATAGTTTCTAAATCCGCCATCTCCAATTTTCAAAAAAAATGAGGTAAGTAGATTTACTGGTATTCCTTTCCATGCCCTACATGATGGTGAAAAGAGTTGTTTGAAATGTCGCCACCTCCACCCTCAATTACTGCTTTAAAGTTCAGGGTATTCTTCAAAAGCCGCCATCTACACTCAGCAGTGTGTTTGTAAACCCCATCATCTCGGTTCTATTCTATTCTATGCTATGAATTGAAGACCGACGTTAATGAAAAAAAGTTGCAAGATGTTGTTCAGCTCCTAACGAAACACTTCGGGGAGAATTGGCGTGCTAGTTCAAACTTAGCCATTTATGTTGATGCTGAAAAGAGACTGACTGCTTCAACAGAAGAAAGTGTAGATGAGGATTAGGCTGAATGCCAGTGTTTCGAACATGATTCTGATGAGAACTATATATGAAAACAGTGTAAAGATCACTTTCAATCCTTTTCTTGTTGGTAAAGGTGGCATTTATTCCGAAGTTCCCATCCTGTTATGTCAGGCTATGTTAGGTTAGGTTAGGTCCCAATGGGTTAGATTAGGTTAGTGAGGTGAGGTTAAGTAAGCTTATGTTATGTTAGGAGACGATATTTCTAAACGGGCTGGGAACTTCGGAACTTGACCCGTAAATGTAGCAAACGTACTATGATTATAGCTTCATTTTTTTCCTTGTTTGTGCACATTATAATGTCACCCAACAAGTTAATATCGTTGTTTAGATTCAGTTTATCTCCATCTACTGTTCTGTTCTGAAATAGTTATCAGAAATTATAATAGTAATGATTTGGAAGCAAATAAACCCCAAGAAACTTAAGTACGTCTGTTTCAAAGTCCTCCATCTCCAAAAGTTGTTTCCAAAATCCGCCATCTCCAAACTGCTTTCTGCAATAACCGAGAAATGGGATGAGAGAGATTTTTTGTCATTTGGTAGTTATAATGAATGTCCAGAAAGCAGGAAAGTATTTATAAAAAGAAAATTTTATCTCACATAATCTCTGAGTTATCAGTTTTTCCTGTTTTTCTCGAAACCTTTTATGAAGGAGATGGCGGATTTAGAAACTATACGCCTCATATAAAAGTTTATTTTTTTTAAATATGACTGAAATTTACTTAATTTTATAATACTGTATAAATATTCTTCCTATTACATTATTTTATTATTCAGATTATGTGGTAGGAGCTATTTTTCAAACATCTGTGCGATAAGTCGACCAGGGTGTTATTGAAACTAATTAGTGTTATTCCATTAAGTAAACTTTGTGCATCTTCCAATGTAAGAAATAAGGAACTAAATCGCGTGCTACAACAGTTCACAGACACAAGCATCAATCTGCATGTAGACCCTATGTTATGCGTACTTCTTTCATCAGAAAATGCATTCTTGGTACTTTATCAATTATTTCTTATGGGCGGAGTTGGTAAGTACTTCAAATTATATGCCCGTACCCAAACTCCCTCTATAAAATCTGTTGCGTGAGTACCACAGGATTCTGAAGTATGTATTTTTGGATATCGCACATATTAGTTCCTAAGTGAAGTCTTCACTGGACTATGGTAGGTCCCGTAGTATTCGATATGTGGACTTTTAAGGTTGGTTTAAACGGATAAATTTTGCTGATAGATGTCACTACAGTCTTCCTATTTCTTCTATGTATTTTTACCTTTACGAAAAATCACGATTTCTCTTACAAATTTCAACCAATAGACATCAAATTTTTAGAGAAGGAACTTCATAGCCTATCGAAGGTAACAATTAGTGCCGATTTTTTATTTAGAATTTTCTTCGTTGTTAAAATGGATTGATTATAACATATATATTGATTATTGAAACTGACATACAAACATTTAACAATGGACCTGTTTCAACAATGAAGAAAATTCTAGATAAAAAATCGGCACGGATTGTTGCCCTCGATAGATTATGAAGTTCCTTCTCTAGAAATTTGATGTCTCTTGGTTGAAATTTGTAAGAGAAATCGTGAATTTTTGTGAAAAGTTAAAAAAAAAAATACGTAAGAGAGATATGAACACTGTAGTGACATCTATCGGCAAAACTTGTCCCTTTACACTAACCTTAAAGTTTATTTTTTCATATTTTCGGCAGCTTATAATTCCGAAATGACAGATTTCTGCACCCAGGTTGGTCTATACCTTTTATCTTATCTTGATGTTAGGAATCACCTTCCGAACATTGTCGATGTTGTTTTGAAACACCCTGTATATTCCTCTTTCTAAACAACATTAGATACTACTACTGTAAATTTTAAAAAAATTGTTTCCGTAAACCGGGATAACATCCTAATTCGTAGCCAAGATAAATTCTCTTATTATAAAATATATTTTAAAAAAAGAGAGAGAGAGAAATGTATACAATGCAAAAGTTTGGTAACAGAAATAACAAATTGTTGTCAAATGTAATTACTGTAATCATATTACTTAGTATATCCTAATTTCCCTCTTGTCTAATAAGCTTTTTTCTCGGTATATTTATGTTGAGACATTGTCACTCCTCCAGTGTTTTAGCATAATTTCGGAAGTCCTCAAAATTTTGTTATACTGAAATGTTACTGTTGACCATCTTTGAATGCATCGTAAAATATGCTTACCGTGTAAATGGATGTTGATTTTCGTAAGTTTTTCTAATTTCTTTTTCCCTGCTTTCGTAAGATTCAGTCCATCAACCAAAAACTCCATTCCTTCCTGCATCCAGTCTGCAAAAACAAAAGCATTTTCTTTCTAAGCATGCTACAAAAAACATAAATCAACAGCATTGGTACTTGTGGAAAACAAGCTGCACATAAAATATATACATACATACATACATACATAAGAAGTGTGAAAGCGGGACGAAACAACAGAATAAGCAAGAAGTTGTGTGTGTTTTAGACACAACTAGAGACTACTTAGGTTAGCAATGTATATGCATCTGTCGCGTAATGAAATTAAGCTATTAATTACAACAAGTGCAACACTGTAATACTTGCGTTGAGGTAATTGTGTATTTAATGGCAATGCTCCAAGCTATTAAAACGGGCGTTGCTAAAGGAAGAAACAACACCTTACCAGAGAAATATATATATATATATATATATATATATATATATATTTGATTCCTACACGCAATAAAAACGTTGAAAAATGCCGTGTTTTCTTCCATAATTTTCTTGTATGAATATGACAATTTATAACAGAAACTTTCCAACGCTCGAGAGGATAATTTTGCGTTTAGATTGAGCATAACGGGACAGACATACAATGGCTGGACCATTAAATATCAAGTTGTTGTTAGTTAAGCTGTTAAGAAGACAGAATGTTTGTGAGAACATGGTACTTTACCTAAGAGTGCCATATACTAAGCTAATTGTGTACTGCCATATAACGGGCAAGGCAGAAACAAAATATCTCCTCTATTTGGCAAGACAATAAATTCAAAACCAAAGAAGATACGGCAATCGTCTTTTTATTTCTCGAAAGTTTACAGCCTTCCGTTTTAAATCAACGTGTTAAAAAAATATTGATACAAAGCGTAAAGCTGGTGCTGTTCCAATTCAGTTCTTTGACTTAAGTATAATTAATGGTGTTTAACTCATTTCCTACTATCAGTTGACCAAAAAGTTCTTTCGGATCCACATCCTCCTTTAAAATATTGTTTCGAGCTGAAACTAAACACAGTAAGGTAACGTGTTAGTGAGTGCTTTCTCTTGTAGCATGCTGGCTGTGGCCGCTACAGTTACATGGGAACGTCAGTGAGAGCAGGTGAAACACAGGAAACCCAAAAAGTGTTATATGGGCCTGTATGATTTTGAAGTTTAAACTGAAAACAAACATAGTGAAATGGGAAGTGAAACATACTAGGCGTTCCGTAGGAATGTCTTAAATTAGCAAATTGAGGGTTTGACAATTTTAAGAACGGTGATGACTCACTCTAGGACACACTATGTAACGCCCACAAACTATATACGGTTTGTACGTAAAGTAATGAGACTGGCCGCTGCGCGGCGCTCCAGTCGCCAGCATCGCGATCCTCGACAGAGATTTGTGATGTTGGGGGTCTAAACTAAACAACGCACTGGGCTCGGGCAGCAGACAAGTCCGAGCTCTGACGCAGTGAGGATTACGCGTGGCACAAAAGCTGTTTTTAAGTTTTTATCACGGAAGATTTTCAGAAATAATCTTGTGAACCGTTCTTTTGCACATGTTGAGGCCTTCGGAAATTAATCTTACACTCAAACAACGGCCAGAGTGCAGATTTTTCACTTTGGCCACATTTGTGTCCAAACCACTCGTTGAAGGGTGTCCAGGTCTTCAAAGGTCTCCCATCCATTCTCGAACTCACTGAACCTGGATCCTTGACCAAGGCAAGCGTCTCGCAAGCATGTGGTTTTGCCCATGTAAAAGCAAAATTTAATGCGAATTCTACATTTGTCACGTTTTCTGTTGTGGCTAAAACTCAAAAACTGCTTTTGTGTCATGCGTGATCCTGACTGCGTCAGTGCTCGGAAATGACTGCCATTCGGTGCGTTTCTTAGCTTAGAACTCTCCCCATCGGGTAGCATGGTGCTGGTGACTAGAGTGCCGCGCGGCAGCCAGTCTTATTACTTTATGCATGGACAAACCCTGTATACTCAACGAGGTAGATAGTAGAGAAACATGTGAAACATTGGAGTAACAAGCATTCAGTTAAGTACAGATACAATTTACCAACATATCCGCCTGCTTGATAAACTATATGAAGTTGACGATAGATCCAATATAAGTTGACTGCGGCTCCGAAAGTGACAAAAGCAAATGTCTGTGTTTCTTAGTTCTCATATCTGGGCAACGATCCATTTCTGGACAGTGTTCACAGGCGATCGATGAGAAGTAATTTCTTTCGATACCCACAATGCAGTCATCATTGGATTATTCGGCGTACCACGCTCGCGAACTGCTTCCACCTGGCCATATGATTAATGTAAGTGCACATTATCACACATTGGAAGATGCTTGAAAAACCGAAAACCGTGGAGCCAGCGCCTTTGTATCGCACAGCTTATATTCTGCTACAGGACTAAGCGAAGTCACATATGTCTCCCGTCACCCATAATCCGCATTATCCCCCGTCACCGCATTATCCGATTTGTCTGAGAAACGCTCATGTATTCCTATATTCCGAGAACATTGCACTTCCAGATTACTATCTGTTACGTTCATGAGGAAACATCTCTGGGGAAAACAATTTCAAATTCTCAACAAATTGACCCACGCACTGGATGATTTCTTTGGTTCGCATTCCACTGAGTTCTATCATCATGAGATCCATATTCTACCCAAGCATTTAACTCAGGTTATTGCTACCGATAGGTTGGTTGATTCGGGGTTTGCGTTCTGTGCAGTTACATGAGACGTGGACCAACAGCTTAACGTCGGATTCGTATCACACGATCTCCCACCAGTAATCGAATCCACGTCTCTGTTGCTCATAAGGTCAATTTCTGGTTCTGCAGGTAGGTCTACATATTGTCGCCTTGTTATTTGTACAAAGGGTCAAAATCAGACGGTTTGTTTCTGGAGTCGAGTAACGAATAGTTAGGTTAAATTATTGTTACAATCAACTCTCATTACTTGTAATAATTTTAAGAAGGTTACGGCGACTTAATGGCATAATGTCCATATCTGATATGAGATGTCTCTGTCCTTAAATAGCAGACCATGGAGATTACTCCGTAACAGTCTTCGCAAAATTCTGTGTACAGCAACAGAACACCAAACCCCATTATAAGTGCTATGCTCATTATCACAAAATAAATCGAAAATCTTGTGTTCCGTTGTCGCAAACCGTTACGGAATATGCCCGCATTCTACTTTGTGGTAAATAATATTGTGTCCGTGTGTTTTCTCTGGGTTTTCCATTTGCTTTCACCAATTCTTCGATTGTCATACGCTTACATTAATTATGCATTTGATAGAGACTGTAAGGCATGAGATGGAATATTAAACTGAAAGTTTCGTTTTATATCCATTTCAATGTAAAACAAAATAGTTTTGATGGAAAAATACTTGTTTTGCTACGCTGAATATGAAACCCTATCTACTGGCAATTCTTTACATTCAGATCAATAGAATATTACCTCTCTAGGCGAAGAACTGGTTTGCCAAATTTCTTTTCAATTAAATGGGCCCTAAATGAAAGATTTGTCCTAGCATGTCGCACTGTCGTCGATATGCGTGTGGCCCCGCGTAGCGTAATGCGAGCGGTCCCGGGTTCGATTCCCAGTGAGGGCACTCGGTCGAAAAAGTGTAAAAAGCTTTTTCAGTCATCCTGAATGAGGTTTCCCTGGGTTTCCATCATTCACACCAGGCTAATGACGGGGCTTTCTCCCTTCCTTCCTTCCGTTACCCCGGATAGTGTGCTCGCCGAGGGACGTGATGGACTAAATGGTCATAAATGCCGAAAGCCCAGAAACCTAAATCCTAAGTATCGTCGATATACACGTATAAATTCTTGAAATTAAAATAACATCTATTGTCGAATTAGTCATAAGTACTAATACATTCCTTGCAAGTTCAACTGGTACGATCTCGTAGTATGCAAAGTGCGAAATGTTCGGAAAGGTGAGAGGGAATTCCCTCACTTAACATTTTTTTAAAGAAAATTTTTCCTCACTAAAAACTTACTGGGAGTCAATAAAATCATACTATTGTTAGGAGTTTGCAAATTAATTACAGTAATTCGTATGTAGAGCTAATTAACAAAGCCATATTTCATATGTGAGCCTAATTTATGGGTGAACTAGTGATTAAGGTATCCCTAATCTTACATAGTTTGCTAATCATGGATGTTCAAATATGTGAATCCTCTATGTCGACATATTCCAGCAGGAAGAGATTTTTTTAACACTTCTGTCTCTCCCCTTCTCCACACACATCGACTGTTATGTTTTCGCACCCTGGTAGTAGAATAGTGGTTATGATCAGTGGTGTACACAGACCTTCATCAACGGGTGAAGGGTTTAAGCACTCAAGCTTATACAGTTTCTTGGACAAACGTGATTTTATATACATTTCTTAATACGGAAATATTATAATTTTCGGAAAGAGGAGGGATTAAAATTCCGTTTATGTACACTTCGATTCTCGGCGGGAACTCAAGTGGTTCGTATTCCACGTTAAGCTGTAGGTCCACATCTCATACAGCCTTGTTGCTGATAGGGACACTAAAGTTAAAATCAAATCTTTCTTACCCTTAGGATTCCTACCAGAAGGCTCGACAGAAGGTACCCGCACATAGAAACATCAAGGTAAGTTACAAAAATGCCCAGGCTCTTCAACAGGACTCATAACCCATGGTCAGTAGTCTAACACCTCAGATACCTCGACGACTATCGGCCACGAAAAGATGCATATTTCAACGAACTAAATGGAAGACACACGCGAGGTATGTGAATGCACCTCGTAGATCATGTCTGAACATTCTAAAATGACTGAAATAGGCGTTGATCAGGAATGTACCCAGAGGGTGGTCCTGGGGGCCCGGACACGCTCGAAATGCCACCTTTTTTGGAAATTTTGTCTAAATTTTAAAGGTAATTTTACAAATTTTAATATAATTTATTATACTCATCTTGAATTTGTACCCTCGCAGAAGCTTTGTACCTCTCCCGAAATAAATTCCCGCATATATAACCTCGCTTTGCTTGTGTCTCTGCTTTCTTAAATGGAAGTAAATGTGATCAGAACTCTTTCACAAGTAAGTTTTGATAGCTGTACGCGAATCGTACTCAGTGCCTCAAGCTACAAAGCAAAATATAACGTTGTTAAAGTAGACGTTTTCTTAAACCTCATAATTTAAGTTCTATTAACAGTGATACAACGATAATTTAATATTGAACATTGGCGTTTGTTTAGCGTTGGAAATCAACGTTAAATCAACCAATGCAACAAGTTTGTGCATGTGCTACAGGGAATACAATATTTTGTGCAATTCTAATAGAATAGAATAGAATAGAATAGAGATACTAAAGATACAAATAGATACTATTAAACATAAACATATTTACAGCTATAGAAGGAAAAGTTCAGTTACTACAGTAATCAATAAAATGAAGATTGTATTAGGATAGGAATACAATCAAATAGTTGAGTTGACTGTGCAACTACTTCGTACTCTATGTGCAGACATCAATGATGACACAAAAATAGAGATAGAGAGAGCTACTTCTGAGCAAAACACTTAAGTAAATTGATTTAATCACCTACCGTTAATTTGTCAGCTAAGTCTAGAACACTTCACATTTAAAACAGATGATTATATACACTGAAAATCTATTAACAACTTATTGGATGTATTAACGACTCTGATCAACTAAAGAAAAAGGTTGTAAACATTCATGACTTAAAACAATCCAATAACAGTGGCGAACTTACGTATTTTTGAGCCTCGTTCGGCTTCTAATATTACATCTCAGCCCACTCCACAATCTCAAAAGTCCCCAGATTATTTTACTCGGCTCCCAAAACTTGGAAGCATTTCACAGTTGCAAGATCAATATCTTCGTCACTGGGTAGTAGACAGATTTTTTTTTTTGGGGGGGGGAGGAGGGATTCGGTAGACACTTATCTGAAAAATCTTTTGCTTACAGTGTATGAAACTCTCGGTTTGCAAACAAATTTCGTCAACAATTCTTCCCTCAACATTCGAACAATTTTTCGGGGTACGAACGCACACACACGCCTGCATCCACACTCATATTGTTCTGTCAAATTTAGTCAGTCAGTTACTACATTGTCATCGACGAAGTTGCGGTGGCTCAGTAGTAGTAGAACATTCATTTACAGTATGTGGGGTTTCTAGTTCGAACCTAGCTCGCAAGTAAACTTTGTGGTGGACAAACACCATGTGCGTGGGTTTTCTCGGGGTTCCCCCGTTTCCTTCCACTTTCTTCATTAAACCATTTCTTTCATTTCTCATCACCGTCTCCTTTAGCCTAGCCGTCATAATCGTGGGACGTAAAACTCAAAGATTTCATTTCAGTTTTACTTGTCATCGTTAAGAATAAGATCATTTCCATTCTGTATTCTTCATAACAGAAAAACACTTTTAAAAAAACATCATTTCTGTTGTAAGAACGGATTAATTGTATTTACACATTAATTTCAATGGAAGAAATAATTTCGGTTCAGGAACAGCATTACAGAATAGATTGAGTTCGTTGCCGTTGGCCCCGTAGTTTCAAAGAGGCTGTTTTTTTTTTTTTTGACACTACAGGATGGTCCGGAAGTGGGCGTACCCCCTTTAGTTTCAACAATATAGTGCTAGTTATAGAATGTCTGCACACAGTTACCTTAAAGTGTTAAGAACTTTAAGAGACATGCACATCGGTATGATCACCATACATGTCGTAACACAGCTGAATTCTGCGCCTCGGATAAGCTCTTTCATACTGCCCCATAGCAATTGCACACTTTCCCCACCCCAACATTGTTGCTTTTTTAGGTGGATGAATACCAAAGCAGTCTGTAAATTTCGCTTTAACACTTTCCATGGTGTCACCTGTGTAACGCCTTTCGTGAAGCCAAATCGCACCAACTAATCTCTGTCCAATGCTATATGGACTTCGATCACACATTGTTGATTACTCCAACTTTACTGCAAATAACTGTTACCAAGCAGAAAACAAATGAACATGGATAGCAATGTTGCCAGACAATGCCAAGCAATGTTACCAAACAAATGTGAGTAAAACCTAAAACCGTCAGAAAACACCCATTAGCGGTACGCCTACTTCCGGACCACCCTGTACATTATTTTGATATACTTCGTCCCATATTGTTGCAACAACATAAAAAATAAATCAGGAACTAGAAACAGAAGTATATTCTTCTCTCGTTTTATATTTCACTACCTACTTTTATAGTTTTCTTACACTGTTTCGCAATAAATCTCAACTTTTACATGGAGTGTGCTGTGTCAACTCGATCTGTTGTTAAATTCTAAAGAATTTAGAATATATTAGAAAACTTTTAAACATTTGATAAATTGTATAATTAAACAGCTGTTTTCTAATGGATATCCATAATAAAATATCAAAAATGGCGGCAAGGTAATTCATATACTAAAGCACTTAAGGTTGAGACACATACTTCACTATGGACCAGAACAGATGCAGCATTTCTAGAACACCCCTTCGCTACACCACTATTGCTCTGAGAATCATTGAAAATGGAGAAAATGCACATTTCCTATAGACATGGTTCTGTGTTATGAGAGTTAAAACAAGGCCTTTCTCTAAAATAACCGAGTGCTCAAGAACTAATTACCAAAAGCTTATTCATTGGAAAGGAAATTTGGTTTTTGTTCCCTGTTCTATGTTATAATAATTAACGCAAAGGAAATTAGAAGGTAAATACAGACAACACAAGAACAACTTACTTTGTAGTTTTCTTGGGTTTTAACTTATATCAAAGGTTTTCTGCCACATGAAAGAAAACCACAGACTACAAACCACTTACTGTCTACGAACGAGAAGCAAGAGTCAAAGCAACACAGACATTTCACAGACTACAGTCTGTGTTTGCTCGTCTCTTTCTTAACCATGGACAGAGTTGCAGTTACACAGGTAAGGAAATAAAGAAAAAAATGTACAAGGAAACCTTTGTCGTGTAGTAACATGAGCAGTGAAAGTTAGTAGGTGTTATTGCGAGCAACGCGGGATTAATGGATTCTTTTAACAACCTAACAGCCTTTATTTACAACTCTGTAACAGCTTGTTACTCTACGCTAACAACAAGGTAATAACTACACTATTCGCACGTACAACATACACAGATAACTCGTCACTGATAACCAATTTACACCAAGCACTTCCTTACGTACACTCTCTGAACTTGTAACCAATTTCCTTTATTGCTTAAGTAAGCAGAGGAGGATGGTGCTGAATAAAAATAGGGCTCAGAATTTAGACTTTATTTTATCAGCAGGGATAAAAGTGAGGGGAAACGCGGCGGGACGCCGTCCCCACACCTCGAAAAAATATGTACGGCTTCCCCTCAGTTCCTAAAAATACAATGGGCAAAGATAGGCAGAGGGAACGGCGTGGTGTCATGCCACTACCTACCTTCCCTCCACCTTTTCAGATCCACTTTTATCCCTGTTTATCACCAGTTTACTTAATAGGAGAGATACAATTTATATTTTTAATGAAAAATAAGTAAATTTTGCTACAGACAATAAAGAGGATCACACGAAACAAATTTTTGAATGAACTGCGATATGGATAGCCATAGTTAAAATCACCGTTACCTTACCTAGGAAGATATCAGCGAATTGTCTTCATTAACGAACTCGGCCTAGTATATACAATCACTCTAGCTACACATTACAAAAAAATGACTTATTCAAAAGCTATCGCGTAGAGCAACGGACTAGTAACATTATAATGTTAGTATCTGAGAGATGGCAGGAGGGGGACATAATAATACCATCTTTTGACCATATGCACCGCTATGCTCATACAGAGCATGACTTGATGAAAAGTATAGCGACATACTCCCGAACTGAATCACTCCAGTATGGTATACAAACATTCTGACTCTCAAAAAATTCAGTCGCGGACTGTTTGAAAAGTACTACTGACAATGATCTATGCAAAGGATTATTCTCTAAAATCACCTATTTCAATACTAACGGCGGGCACAAAAGCCGTTTTTTTTGCCGAAACCGGTTTCGGTTTTCTCCGAAATCGGTTCGTTTTTCACCGGATCCGGTTTTCTCCAAAAACCTGTTTCAGTTTTTCCAAAATTTGTTCTATTTCTGACAAAAATAGTGCTTCGTTGTTCTCCAGAAACGGATTTCGTTTCCACAGAAATAGTTTTATGTGCTTTCCAAAACAGTTTTCCCCGAAACCAATTTCGGTGAAAACCAAACCGGTTTTGGAAAATCCGAAACCTATTTCGGTCAAAACCGAAGTTTTTTGAGAAAACCGAAACCGGTTTCGGTGAAAAAACTGAACCGGTTTTGGAGAAAACCGAAACCAGTTTTGGAGAAAACAGAAATGTCGGTTTTTCGAGTTTCGATTTCTCTAGAAACCGGTTTTTCCCATCCCTACTCAATACATGAACAACGCTGGGTTGTGCTCGTCATCAAATGAAACAAGACACGATTCAAATGTTAGACTACTTCATGACACGTTCGGCTCTACGTTTCTCAATCCCTTTGGGCCAAACTTGCGCAATTTGAATGGAAAATGCTCCAGTATCCACCACATAGTCTGGACCTGGCTCTTTCAGACTTCCATTTCTCCCTTGAAACGATTCACGAGTGGGTTATACGCTCAGAAAAAAGAGTTTCATGAATAAGATATATTAAAACTAGCCGAACACAGGATGAAATACGTTTTCTTTAGCTATCTATACAACGTTTCACAGAAAAAGTAGTTTCTTTTACCTTTCGAGCTCTCCTCATACATGTTTACATCAACGTTACTAAGGTTTTTATCCTTCTTCCCGGATCTTCTCTTGCTTAAGTGTACACATATTTCTGATTAACGATTTTATGGATACCCACAAGTATGTAGGAAACAGCTCACTGTAAATTCCTCCAAATCCAATCAACCGTTTTCGTAGGCACACTCATGTCCAAAATGATTGTCGCATATCTATAACTGTCTTCTTGTCAAAATATCATTTGATAATGATTTTGCAGGTAATTTTAATACTAATACTATGTGTATAATCGGGAAATGCATATTTGTGGTAAATTTCATAGGAAAAGAATTATAAATACGAAAATTAGAATGAGTAAAACAAAATGTTGCTAAATGGACAAGAAAGTTTTATTTTCGTTTTATTGTTCTATTTAATGCTCTTTTGAGATGAAATTTACCACATACATGTCTTTGCCGATTATACAGATACTAATATTATAAGAAATACCGGGAGAATTCGTTATCAAATTATATTCCTACAACAACATATTTATAGACATGCGACAATAATTTTGGATATGAGTATACATTTTATGTAAGAAACTCGAAGTGAAATGTACGCGTTAGAAATGAAAATAAAATGAGATATTTCAATTTAACGTCTCACGGTTATGGCATTTACGCTAAAGGAGACGATAAGTAAGGCAAGTGAATAATAATGGAAGAATTGGTGGAACGAGGAAGATGGAGGAAATAGGAGTATACCCCGAGTAAACCAACGGGCACGATATTGTCCACCATAAACTTACTTGGCGGGAAAATCGAACCAGGGACCCCATGCACCAGAGGTAAGTGCTCTACCATTGAGACACCATGCCCTCCTTGTACGCGCTACAAAATTGTTCTTATACATATAATAAAATTGTTGGAAGCTTACTATCATATTCAAAGAATATTAAAGGGTTTTATTTATACTGCTTTACGTAACAATCATTCTTAAAATTTCAGGAATAATTTTGAAATTGTTAGCACATTCACAATTTTTGAAAGGATATTACAATATTCCAAAGAACAACAGTATAATGAATTTGCTAGTCAAGTGTTTTCCTTAAATTATGTTGCTTTTTCACAGTACAATGAATAACTGATTATAAATATCTTGGTGTATGATGATATATATATATTTTTAAATTAATATTTATTATAGGAAATGCACAACAATTGTATATGAAAAACCAATGTCTTCCGGTGACGAATGTTGTCTGTTAGTTCCTGGCATTGTGTAGTCACACATTTCAAGGTCTCTGTCATTTACAGTATCGTAAACAAAACGAAAAGTAAAAACCTTCTTTCCCGTATAGGGTGTTCACAAAGTTTCTGGCAAATTCGGAAAATAACAGTGGCTTGAGAGAAGTCACATCGTAAAAGGTACAGTAAGAAGTAATTTTATTGCTACAAGTTATGGAAAAAAAAAAACTTATCTAATGTCCGAATTTTGTATACAAGAGTAAACAACAGCTGTAGCTTTACAAAAAAATAATAAGACATTAGCAAAGCATTCGGCGATAAAATTGTAATTTTATTGATGAGACTTCCCTCAAGACCCACCACTGAAAATGAATTTCGTCGACTTACTCACCCGCACTCAGACCAGTTATAAAGGTTAGGCTAAGTTGTTAGTATCAACGACTAATAATAATAATAATAATAATAATAATAATAATAATAATAATAATAATAATAATAATAATAATAGAAATGACAAAATATACCACTAAGATAAAACGAAAACTACTGTTACTAAGATTACAGAATAGAAACCGTAGCCTAAATCGTTGGCAGACCGATCAAAAGGGTATTTTGTACTGTGATGTATAGTAGGTTACCACTTGGCCAACTTACGATCGGACAATCGTAACCATAGGTTACCATCTGACCAACTTACGACCACGTAATCCTAACCGTGTATAATAGGTTAACACCTGGCCAACCTACGACTGGTCGTAAGTCGACGGCTACTGCCGCATGCTGTTAGTTGTTAGCTTTCGTTGAAGGTTGTTTATTTGTGCTCCTGAGGCAAGTTACGAGGAAGCGCATTCCTGCTGTTTTGCAACTTTGACCGACAACGGATGAAATTTTCACTTTGTTGTGAGGGTTTGTTGGTCTTCGGATCATTTAATTTCAGATGTTATTTTATGGTTCTTTTAATTAAATGCGCCGGCAACCACAAGTTAAACGTGTTAAAAAAAACTAAGATTTTTCATTAGTTTCTAATTGAACTGAGTTGATTTTGATTTTAACATCCCTTTCAGCTGCGAGACTATATTAACCCTCCTGATTAAAGTGGAATCTGAATTCCGCCGGGAATCGAACCCGGCTCTCCCAAGCCAAAGGCACGTACGCTAACTGCTTGGCCATGAAGGAGCTCTCATTTAGTTACTAGTGTCCAGTTTTGAACATTTCTGTAATGTAAACATGTTTAGGCCTTCTGAGTATTTTTGTTCCCTTTTTTAAAATTCATGTTGAATTATATGCCTCGAATATGTCACGGCACACTCGCCGCATCTCGCGGTATACTAAAGTGCCGCGGTACACCAATTGAGAACCAGTGTTCTATAAGCAATGTGTACTTGTGATAAAGATCTACTTTACATGAGGAGCTACTTTCAATCAAGGTCGAACTTTTTCTGCAATAGGGAAAGTTAATACTTTTTCTTTTTAAATTCGTGAAACGATAATTATGAAAACGTAATGTCCATTTAAAAATTAATACATTCCAGCAAATAATCATCTTAATGAATGACTGAATGTTATTATCCGTGCTACTTATTAGTTCGCTATTTACGTACGAAGGAAAAGAGAAAAAAAAATCCATTTTTCTTGTCCATCGTAAAATGAATATATGACGGAGCGGAATTACAGCTGACAAAGTTTTGGAAAACTCGTTCCGTCCGCGCATACACACATTTCCAGAGAAAATCTCTTTTTATTATTAACGGTTCGGTGCTAACCAAAAACATGAAACAGAGCTAAATCCAATAACCACACTGAAAAGGGAAAATGAACATTACATTACATATCCTACTACCCCCTCCCCTTTAAAAAAAAATCTCCCTTTCGTTCTCGTAACAAAATCATTGCATCTCTCGTAATGCACATAATTCTCCATATTGGAAACATATACTCCCAAATATGTCAATACATGTGTTTTTATTTATGAATATTTACGAGTAGGTTTTATTCTGTAAACATTATTAATAGGATTTTATGCGAAATGTTTATTTATTTTAATAATTACTTTCGGATTATGGTACTATTTATAGGAATTATTTTCAGTTAAAACTTGAAACTAAAAAAAAAAAATCTCAGAAAAAAATTGAATCGTTAGTTACATAACGTTCGCATGATTTCAAATGTACATATAACGTAACAAGTTTACTTGTAAATCGTGTGTTTCACAATTCATAAATACTGTATCTACAATATGTACTACAAAAATGAAAGCGATTTTGCTTGAGATTGCATCACGGGAAAACGACTGAAGCATAGTAATGAATTTTTGAATATATGCTAGACTCTCGCAAATCCGGCCATTCCTTGCAACGGATTATATCGAAAGTCCCGGATTGTTGAGAGTACCTGAAATTTATATTCACACATATAGTACTATACCTTATTAAATATAAAGTTACATGGATTATCGTGGGGAAAAAATAGAAAAAAAAAACTTAGTGCTTGAGATTGTACGTAGATCATAACTCACTATGAAACATGCCCCAAATTTTTTAGCTAAAGCGCAGTTACAGTATAAAGAAATACATTCGTTCACAGATTGTTGCAACGCCATGTGTCAGAGGCCAGATATGGAACAGGATTACTGAAAGGCCAGACTACTGAAAGCCGGATTAGCGAGAGTCTAGTGTAATTAGTACTTTGATTAAAATGTGTATCCTAAGGGAGGACAGGGAGGGTCAAAATGTATGTCAAAAGTATTTCAAGAGTCTCTCACGTTAGGAAGAAGAATCTCGCTGTACAAACTTCTTATTAAATATATAATAGAGTCCCCCGAAAACTTGGCCCAATATGGACCGAAAGGTGGCCGAGTTTGTGAAAATGCCGGGTTATGGGAATAGGGTTTAAAAAGAATAAATACAAGTGTTTCCTCAGAAAATACAGTACTGTACTTCATGTATTGATTGCTTGAGAATTCATTCGAGAATAAACTGCTCAATTACCCTTAAACAAAGGAAAAGTACGTACTTTATGAAGGCCCTGAGCCTTTACTATTATCGAGTTACTTAAAGGTGGCCTCTGACAAATAACTGCACGTATTGTAAACAAAACGAGAGCAAGGATTCTTCGCTAATCACAGCACTATTCTTCGACGCTGTTTCTAGGCAACGAAGGTCACTGACCGCGCTGTCGCCGGTAGTTGAGACGACTTGTTAAAGTCTCAAGTTTGTCTATTGATGAGTCTCTGGCAACAGCGCCTCCAATACCCCACGTCCTCTACCCAAGTGTTAGAAGCCACCTTTCCTTGAGCGCACAGTATATATGAAAATGCAAACTAATGAATACACACTGCACAAGTATACAATAATTTAGCTGATAAGACAGATCTGAGAAAAATATTTTATGACGGCATAAACAGGTTTGCGTTTTTTTTGTTTCGCCCTTCCAGGGTGTGGCTAAGTTACTCGGACTGCCGGGTTATCCAGTGCAGACTTTCAGAGACTCTACTGTAATAGGACAGTTTTTGAAAATTCCGCTTCTGAGGGGCGGAGGAACTTCTATAGTTTCCTCTGCACATTCAAATCAATGCTATTTGTCTTATTGGGTAAACTGCAGAAAATTTGAAACGGTTTCGAACACAGTTATCTCGAACTGTTTTTTTTTTTTCAAATCATGATACTTTCATTAAGAATGCTTATCCTAAGAGATGAGAATAGGTGTTCAGAATATATACAAAAAAAAAAAAAAAAAGCAATATGTCAAAAGCCCTTTATGTTGGCAAGATGAAACTTGGATATAAAATTATTATTAAAAATAAGTGGACATGCGATCCTTTTAGAAAATTCCGCTTCTACAATGTGTACTTGCATATTATAGTGCATATTTTTGATTTTTTTTACATGCGCATATGCATGCATATTTTGGGGTCTGATTGTGCATGGAAATCCGGGCTCTAGAAATAACCAAACCGAAGAAGTAAACAGTAAAAATGAAAAGGCAAGTCGGATATTGGATCCGGATATGAAAGCATTAGCTACAACTGAAGAATGGGACATGGTGGCTCAGTGCTAGACATGTTACCTCTGGTGCGTGGGACCCCTCGTTCTACCCTCGGTCAAGTAAGTTTGTGGTGGACAACATCGTGTGCATGGGTTTATGTCGTGATAGGCCCTACTCCCGTTTCCTCCCACTTTCTCATTCCACCAATTCTTCCATTATAATTCACCTGCTTTAATTAGCGTCATCTTTAGCGTAAAGAACATAATTCAAATATTTAATTTTAGACTAACGCAAAGATGTGGGTCGTATGAGGAAGGAAGCCACCTCGAACAGTTCCTCTATATTTTCATGTACCATTCGTTATTGAATGTATTATATGTTTTGTAATATCGTCCTCTCAAACCCGATGAATAATTTATAATCACCCTGTAGAGTGCAGATTATTAAATTGGACAATGCAAAAAAAAAAAAAAAAAAAAAGCTTAACAAGGATGAATTTGAGAAAGGATTTAGATATGTGTGCCCCGGATTAGTTTCTATTCTTGTTCTTCTCAGAGAAAACACGGGAATTCACACGTGCTTTTTTCAATGGCTTTGTTTTGTTACAAGTTGAAACAAAAGGCAGAAGAAAAAGCTAATCTTTGAATACATTGTTTAAATCAACACTTAACAATTCTCAGCGTTAGAAGCAGCCTAAAAGAAGTTTTAGAAAATCTTTTCAATCTATTGTTTTAGTTCACTCTTATTTTTAATGTCCAGGAAATCAAATTTTATTGGAACAATAGAGAAACATTTTTTTCACCTTCCATCACAGAGAGAGAGAGAGACTTTTCCGAACATGTCACTTCACCATCACACAGAGACATCATCATTGTCTGCACAGCATATATATTGAAAACTTGCTCTCTGTGTTTCAGAGTGATTATTTTTGACAACTACAATCAGATTTGCAAGTCTCTCAGTTTCAGCGGGATGAACCAAGAATTCTACGACCTGTTCCGGAGGAAATTTTCGTTCATCGTGGTGCTTAAGAGTCTTCCACCCGGCGAAATTAAAATGCCGCTAATTTTACAGTAATTATGTGATATCTTCAAATAGATAAAAGATAATCGAAATGTTGGAAGAAGAGCGCCCTAGACAATATTATTATTTTACATGAGAAACCGTTATCACGACTGACTTATCTGCTTTCGATTTCGAGCCATTTTGAAAATCGGCATTTATTTTCGCGTTTCTAAACAGCTGAAAACGGAAAGCCACTAGGTGTGACTTGTGATAACGGTACCTCACGCAAAATAATATTGTATAGGGCGCTCTTGTTCCATATTTCAATTATCTTTTATCTATTTGAAGATATCACATAATTACTGTAAAATTAGCTGTATTTTAATTTCGCCGGGATGAAGAGTCTTAAGATCCCGGAATCCATTCTTCCGTCTCCTAAATAAAGAATAGACGGTCACGGCCAACCCTAGGCAAGTTGTTGCCCCGTGCAATTGCATCATATGCCTCTCTTTCTCCAGAGAGAACAAATTTTAAAAGCCACGATTTTAAGTATGCTACCCATCATGAACAACGAAGGGCAGGGAAAAACTACTCGCACTCAGAAGGCTAAACACTATAAATATAATCAATCTCCTTTTGCCGGCTTATGTTAGTGAAAGATAAAGCAAACACACATGTAGAGGAAAGATGGTAATCCTTTTTTTTATAGAATTCAATATCGAGCTTTAATCTCAATATATCACTTTGTAATTCCAGTGCAACTAATTCTTCTATCTTTATTTCTTGATTTTCCTTCTACACCTGTTAAATTAAAAAAAAAAAAAACTCGTTTTCACCTTCAATGATAAGGAACTTGTTCGTGACAAAGACAAGACTAGCTATGATAATTAACTAAATGGAACAGTGTTCGCTACTGTTCGAGAATTGAATTCTTGTATTTGACAACAATTAAGTAATTCGTGCTGGGATTTGTTTGACCATTTGCTTTAGCATTGTCCATATGACCTTAAACTAATGCGACCTAAACATGATTTACGAATTTAGTATTCAAATAAAAGGTCAGCTTACTGTTGGAATACTAGTATGTTCCTAACAAGAAATATTTTAAATAATATAGTTATGACAGATTTTGCCGGCCTTCGAAATTTGCCTCCCCGTGCAAATGCAAACTTGATTAGTTATATATATATATATATATATATATATATATATATATATATATATATATATATATATATATATATATATATATATATATATATATATATGTTTACATCAGGGGTTTTCAAACTTTTTGCAGTTGAGGCTCCCCTCAACCACCAAAATCTAAACGCGTTACAAAATTATAAATCAGTAAAACCAGTTATATAAAAGTTTAGGGTTGAGTTAAGTTTAATTTCCCGTTCAGCAGCGAGGCTATAATGAGACGCGGACTTACTGATTAACGTGGAATCCGAATCACATGAGCTCCCGCCAGGAATCGAAACCGGGTCTCCCACGCCAAAGGCGCGTACGTTAACCGCTTAGCCACGAAGGAGGAAATCTAGGTGTATATATATTGACGCGGATCCAAGGGGGGCTATAGCCCCCCCTTGACGCTCAAGTATACACTGGATAAAATGGGCTTCAATCTTGCTTTACACTGGATAAAGTTGCAAACTATGGTTTAGCCCCTCCCTTGATCATATCCTGGATCCGCCACTGTATATATATATATATATATATATATATATATATATATATATATATATATATATATATATATATATATATATCGAGTGTTCTAAAAATGGTGCCCACGAATCAGAGCACTATTCTACAGACCAAAATAAAGCAACAATGTTATACGATGGTATGCCCTCCGAGGCCTCCATCAACCGCTATGGGGAATCCAAATTTCACGTGGTAACGTCGCAGATTAACTTAGAGCCATTAGCATTACTCTACGAATACAACAAGCAGTTGAATCGATTGCTACAATGATATGTGATGCTAGTGTCAATCAATATCGACTTTAGCTGCTATCTGGAAAGAATCGATATAACTATTTGATAGATTGGTAGATTTGCGACATTGCCACATAGTGCAATTTGTCTCCAGACAAAGACTACAAAGGCTATGTCAAATATATATATATATATATATATATGAAAATAAGATTAATGTGAATGCTTCTTGTGATCGGCATAGTAGGAGTATGGGAAAATGTTCTAACCATTATTTTTCTCTTCTTTTGCAGATTGCATAGAGAAAACGTCTAGGAAGTGTGACATTAAAGAAAAAAATCAGAATTGCGCACAGAACGAGAAAATCGGAAGACGAAAAATTTTCCGGAAAAACGGAAACGTATTTTGAAAACTAGATGCCAATTATCACAATACAAAAAAGTGTATTGCCGCTGCTTTAACGTCAGGGATTCACCTTCTGAATGAATGATTCGTCGTTTCAAGAAGCATGGTTCGGCCACGATCCGAGATACCATGTTAGATTTAAAAAAAAAAAAAAAAAAAATCATATAGCAACTGGATGGGTTCGCAGGTGTAGAAGAAGAACCAGAGATTTCTACAAGAAGACGGGCTGGCCACGTGAAACTGTGTCCAGTGACACGACACCGCATATTTAAATTAGGGATGACCATTTGCGGAAAAAGAGATTTCCGGTTTCCGGAAATCACATTTTCCGTTTTTCCGGAAAATTTTCCGTCACGTTTTCGATTTTCCGGTTTCCGGAAAAAAATATTTTGCGTTTTCCGTTTTTCCGGAAAATGTGGCCATCCCTAATTTAGACATGATATCACTAGAAACTGTAACTGGTGCAACAAGAGGTGGTTCCTGAGAAAGCATATATTCTTGACAATTTGATTAAGAGTGTCGAAGTACACTTCCATTTCTATAGATAAGTAAACAAACAAAATTGCAGGTTTTGGGGTATCGGGAATCTACAGGTTATCCATCATAGTCTGTGAAATATACGATTTGACGTAGTGTTACGTGTCAGAATCATCGGGTATTACTTCTTTGAAGATTGCAACGGCAATACAATGATCGTTACCGGTCCTCGGTACCGGGCACGCCCGAGGCCTGACCAATGTGATTCTTTTTCTATCCTTTCGGGTATGAACAGAGGCGTAGCAATAGGGTAGGCAGGGCAGGCATTTCCTACGGGCACAAAGAGTTTCGGTATATTAGGGGGCGCCCAGGTTTTTAATAAATCATCATCATAGGTATTCTGCCTTTATTGGCAGATCACTTGCCGCAGCTGAGAAGCTTCCATGCTCCATGGTCCTCCGCTAACCTTTTCGTCTTCGCGTATGATCTTTCTGTTTTAATATCATCCATTAATTGTAGTCTCCTTCGCCCCCTCCCTCTCTTTCCCGCCACCATACCCTCTAGGACGTCCCTCATGATACAATAAAAGAAGCAAATTATATAAATAGAGAGCAAGTTTTCGCGGTCTTCCTTTCTGAATATGCAAGAATAAAAATTCCTGCTCACTTCTCTTGCAGTCTATTACATTTACGTATCAAATTATTGGCATTACTGTAAACTCGCCAAGGTTATAGCACTGTGTGATTAAGAAATTAATCCTCGTGTATTAATACGATATCAGTCCTATATTACATGTACTGAATTTACGAAATTTAAATAAAATTCACCTGCGCAACAGACTTCCAACAATAATGACAGATTCTATTACCTATAAGTTCTGGATTAAAACGAATTTAAAAAATGTTGCCATGATTAAGAGGGACTACACAACCAAGCACAAGCACCAAGAATCGGGCAAACCGGGCAACTGCCCGGGGCGTCAACATCAGGGGGCGCCCAAACGAGCAACCCAAAATAAATTTTCGAACGTATTTTGTAATATCATCACTGTAATAAAAAGTTAAATATTGACTAGGACTAGGTGTGAGGGGGCAGCAGAAAGACCGGGTGAAAATTTTGCTTATGAATAGGACACCTCTGCTCTGATAAAATAATTTGCAGCAGCAAAAGTGAGAAAGAAACATTTCTGATTTTGTATAGAATTTATCGATAAAAAAATAATAAAAAAACGCTTATAAGCGGTTTCACAAAATTTTAGTATTTATTTTATAATTATGTAAAATCGTAACATACTATATAGATATATTCATTTGAAATCCATTTTGGTAATACTGGTTGATACGTACATTACTGTTTATTTACACTACCACTAAAAAAAAAAAAAAAAAAGTCCGAATTTTACATGAGTATTTTTTAATAAACGGGACACTCTGTCCAGTTTACTTTTAAAAGACATACCTCAACCAGGGGTGCCCACAAGGGGGGGCTATGACGCAAAGTGCGTCATTGAAATATTTGGGGGGGGTTAAAAATCTGTATAAATATTTTTCAGGGAGTGTAAAAATTAATCGAAAAGATTTTTTTCATGGAAGAACACTTACGGGTAGACAATTGGGGGGTGCGTCATGGACATAAGGGGGGGGGGGCACCACTGCCTCAATGATATAAAAAGAAAAACGGTCAGTAACGTCCCACTTATAACTTCCGGTTTATGGCCGTTTCTGCGCGTATGCATAAGTTATAGATGGTCATGCATGGCGCCTATTCGATGGGTGAGGGAGGGGCGACACTAGAGATTTTGCCTACAGCCGCCAAAGACTATTGTTACGCCATTGGGTATGAATGATTCGTGCAATACATCTGTCCATGTTTTGCTGTGTAGTCTGTAGACTCTGAATTACTTCGTTAGTATCCACATCACGGATTCATAATATGATAATGAACGAAGCAAACCATACTGAAAGCACGAATTAACAATCTAAATTGAAGATTTATACTTAGAAATTTATTTGAGAAGTTATTGGCCTAATCTGACTATAAAATATTTTTCTCAAGATTCACTTCACTCAAACCACATCATTAAGATAAGATAAGAGACTTGGGAAGATTGTTTCCTTCCTAAGGCTGCCAGATGTCTCAGTTTCCGGGGAAGTCCCGGTAGTTGATTAAAAAAGAAAAGAAAGAAAGTTCACAGTTCCGAAGCAGTGTTAGCAGATTGGGTTACAAATAGAGGATTAGGCGATATTTTAATTGTCCTCGCTACTCAAATTGGGCGACACGCCATTTTTGGGCTACTTTTAAATATTTGCAGGGTATAACTCTTAAAAATGAAATGAAATTTTTGAGTTTTACGTCCCATGGTCTGCCGGCTAGGCTAAAGGAGACGATGAAGTTGAGAAATGAATGATATGGTGGAATGAAGGAAACGGGAGGAAGTGGGAGAACCCCGACGAAACCCACGCACACGGTGTTTGTCCACCACAAAGTCCACTTGGCGGGAGCAGGGTTTGAACCCGGAACCCCATGCACCAGAGGTGAACAATTTACCACTGAGCCACCGCGGCCCCGCGGTCTTAAGAACACGCTATTTTCTATTTTTCTTATTTTCATATATGAAATCAGAAATTAGTAGTTTTATATAACACAATAAAAGTTGTGCTTGCTGAATATTGTATTCACAACGAACAATAGAGAATACTAGTTTCTTGTTTTAGTACTTTTTAATCTCCAGATCTGACAACACTAGACTTTTGTTGAGTTTGTTTTGTTGTAGTATCCATACAGTTAATGCCTAGGCCTTAATAATTGCACAGATCTGTGTAAACTTGAACATCGCAAATTTAATTGTGTTACTGTATTATTCATATTAACATAATGAGTAAATGGAGCTGCAATAAGAACTTCCGAAATTCATGGCTCCCGGATAAAGAACTTAATGAATGAATTGAAGAAGTGAGGAATATAAGTGGAAAATCATACTATAAACGTTGTAAAGTGTAGTTAAGAACCTACAAAACCGAATTAAGCAAACATGTCTTCTTGAAATCAGAAAGGTCGTCCACTATATATACCCAGTATATACCGGGTCGTCCACCGTATACCCAGTTCATTGGACACTCCAGTTCTACTGCGTCTGATATAGTATGGAGTTCGCCGTAACATACCGCCGCCAACAGTCTACAACTGCCGTCGCTGCCTGACCGTTGCCAACCCAGACATCTGACGTATTTTCAACTGTAGGTATTTCTATTAAATCGATGTATACGATTAGTAAAAGTGTGTGGCTGCAAAATAATTCATTTTTATATTTGAACTACAAATAATTCAAATCCTCCACTTTTAGAGCACAACCTCGCTACATTTTGATCTTCGGATCTGGTAACACTGTTCCGAAGGCATCTTCCTAGCGTTTACTGCGAAAATATCTTTTCATCAACACTACTTAGTGAGAAATAGGCCTAGCTTAAAATGTACGTGGAAGAATACGTGTATATACTAGCAAACGTATCCATTCTTTACAAGGGGAGAAATAAATATAAAATCAGAAATTTTAATATCGTACAAATCGCCCCTTTCATCCTTTAGAAGTAGAATTTTTGAAAGCGCTGGAACAACGTGTTCGCTAATTTCTAATTAAAAGTTTATATACGTAAATTTTCCATACCCAACTTACCAGGGAACCTTCGTATTGAGTACTTTTTTAAAATTAAAAAAAAAAAAAAAAAAAAATCGGACATTTAAGTACATGCATTATCGAAATTGCATTGCTCTTCCGGTTTAGGGACGGAATTTTTGAGAATGCTTAAATACGTCTCCCCTTAGTTTTCATTAAGAGTTTATATACCGAATTTTACACCTATACTTAGCCAAATCCTTAGATTGGTCATTTTCTTAACAAAGAACTAGAAATTTGAACATTGATATAAATTGCCCCTTTTCCCTCCTCTTAAAAGAGGAATTTTTGAAAATGCTGAAACACGTATTCAGCTAGTTTTAATCAGGATATTATAGGCAGTTTCATCTCTTCAACTTCAAAGATTTATATGATGCTCTACGCTTGGCAAAATAAATAAATAAATCTTAATTTCCTCTTTAGGACAGTGATCGTAAACTCAGTGCCATGCATAAGGGGGGAGGGCGAGAGGGGCGACGATTCTGGTTCCCAAGTAAGGATGTGCAAAATTCGGAAGAAAAAAGAAAAGGGAAGAAAAAATGAGAGAGGAAAAATTACTTGGAACATTTTAGATTAACAGCAGTATTTTTCAGTCTAATATTTAATTTGACCAGGGTCAGATTTGTACTTTTTGCGTCCCTAGATACTTGCTAAAAGCGCCCCACTCGTATATTTACACCCGAATCACTGGGGAGGGAGGAACTTTAGTTTATAGGTATATAATTTTTTGACAAGTGCATTAGCAATGGACTTACTTGTGGTCTCACAAAACGGTATTAATTTAACTAGTCTTGTCAACATATCAGTACAAACTAGTATGCACTTAAATCCTCTTCCTGCTTTAGGAAATGGTTCTATAATGTTACTCATGTTAGGAAAATGCATGTGCATATTTATCAAATGGTAGGAAAAAAAGTAATAAAAAGTGTTCAAAATCAAGGAAAAGTAGAGTTTATTTTTGAAAATTTTCTTACGATTCGCGCCAATCATGATGGCGCTTCGCAGCTGGTCTGTCGACCTCACTCAAATTTACGAGGACGCCGTCGTATACTCTCGCCCCGGGCGCTGATTTTCCACGGCACGGCACTGGCCAAACCACAGGCCAGATCCCTTCCCTTGAAAGTTTTATCCGGCCCACGACATGATTCCTATTCTAATAAATATTTGGCCCGCCTAAAAATTCTCTTTTTCCTTTGGTTTGCTCCTGGAAAAATTTACCCATCACTGCCTTAGCACATGTATTACAAAAATAATAAATAAATAAATAAATAATACAACTTTCTTATCTGTTGACGAAAAATGATTTCTTTTCAAATTTATTTTAGCTGTAGTAATATGGCGTGAGCTTTGATGAGCGAATGATTTTGATTTGGAGTTCACCGTCCCGTTCAGCAGCGAAGCTATATGAGACGTGGACCTACTTATTAAACGTGGAATCCGAGCAACATGAGCTGCCGCGGGGAATCGAACCCGGGTCTCCCACGCGAAAGGCGCGTACGCTAACCGCTTAGCCACGAGGGAACCCTGATGAAGAATGAGTTTACTCTTTTGTATAGTAGTAGCTATAAATACATTACAGACTAGCACAAATAAACACTGATTTTTGGAAAGTTTATTTTTTAAAAAGAATAAATTTTTAATATATTACTCTATTGCACTAATAAGTTTAAAGGCAGATATGACCTTAATTTTAGCTCGATTTTTCTTCCTATTCATTGCTATGCATTTCGCGAGCAGTTTGCGTAAAGCCTATTCTTTATAGATGGCGGCAGGGAACATATATAAAGACACCTGTGCCTTGCAAATTTCATACTTACATCAACACAACAAAACTGACTTGAATAAAGGAAACCTTGTTTTCGTAGCTCCACCCATGGTTAGCGGTACAATGCTATATGGACTGGTTTATCTTATTTTAAACTTCGCCAAACGAGGTCAAACTCAATTTATGTATGAAACAGATACGTACAGAGGAAAGCAAATATAAGTGTACTTCGCTAAGCACTTATTGTCAGAATTGTTCGTCGGATTTTCACTTTTTCAAACGGAAGGCAGTATGTTAAACCATATAGCCAGTAATGAGCAAGGGAGGTATACGGTTCAGATCAGAGGCATACCCACGGGGGTCCAGCGGGTCATGACTCCCCCATCCCCAAATTTCGTAACTCGAGTAACATTTGTAGACTTCCTTAACATAAATATAATTGATTGATGTAGCCCTGAAAATGATTGAGTAGGCTAAAGATTTTATTTTACGCCCCATCAATATTCTTTCTTTTCTTATGAAAATAATCTAGTTTTATATTTTTTTCTAAAAATATATAGATAGCAGTAATTAACAATTACTTATCATCTTTTTGGGTGGAATAAGAAAGGTTCAATATTACATATATGTGTATTGGACCCCCCCCCCAAAAAAAATATACTTCGGACGCCTCCCAGCAAATATTTCTGTGCGCGCGCCTGGTTTAGAGTCATATTGAGCTGTATATCCCGTCATTGCTGAAAAAGGTCGATAAACTCGCAAATTAATCAAAATTTTCATACTCTAGTTGCAACTGTTGATATCAAACTCGGGAAGCAATTGCAGTCCTATCTTCTAAACGACAAGTGCATAGACCATCCTGGGTGAACAACCTTTACAGCACATGCCGTTCCCCACCACAACACCTCGGCCGCGACAGACCAGTCCTAGCATTCTTTCATTGACGTGGCGCACGCCTAATAAGCTTGGTTGATTTAGAGTTTAGAATCCCGTTCAGCACTGAGGCTATATAAGACGTGGAGCTACAGTCAGTGCCTTTGGAACGTTGGGTACGAACCACATAAGCTCCCATTGGAAATCGAACCCGGATCTCCCGCTCCAAAGGCACGTAGGCTAACCACATTGCGACAAGGGAAATCCCATTCACATTGTGCAGTCATTTCAAATTAAATTACGTTACAAATACTAAAGTTTACATTCCGTAAAATTTGTAAAATGTGTTCCATATAGAACACAACTTTTGAAATGTCCGCCATTTCTGTTAAAGTTGGCAGCACTGAACGTTACACGATTTTTATCTCTTGTCTTTGTGGTTGGTAGTCACGGAGCACCGAATAGCGCATGATCGTCATTTGTTTTCTGTACGGGTAAGAATGAAGCGCTCAGCATATTTGTAAGAAGTTTTCACTATGACAACACGCTATTCCATTGTGAAGTGCTCCATTCTTACCCGTACAGAAAACAGATGACGATCATGCGCTATTCGGTGCTCCGTGACTACCAACCACAAAGACAAGAGATAAAAATCGTGTAACGTTCAGTGCTGCCAACTTACTAGAATAGAAAGAGAAGGGGCATTTTAAAACTTACGTTCTTTATGCGACACCCTTGTCTTTTGTCTACTTGCAGTATGTTGGAAAATTTCGAAATAGTCTTTAAAATAAAGAGGAAACCACACTGATGGAAACTAACCAAGAGCAACTAACCAGGAAGTAGAAATGCAAAAAAGCCGGCTTTTTTGAATCGATGGTTTTTTTTACATAAAAAGCCGGCTTTTTTGGGAAAAAACGATAATTTTGGAAATTTTGGCTTTTTTCATTTTCATGATTTTTATATCCAAATAGCTTTCTTGTAGTATATTCTATAGTTAGATAAGAATTCCATGACCTAAATGCCATATTTCGCTCTGTAATTCACCATCAAGATGGATGGAGCACATATTTTACGAATTAAAGCTAACATGAAGAATGTAGTATTTGAGGGCAATTTTACAGGCTATTTAACTTTATTTTAACTTTTGAGTTATCGATATTTTTTCTTCTCGATATCATTTCAGTTTGTCGTCTGTTTCATTTCTAAGAGCTTAGTACTCTAGCTTCTAACGCAGAAGTTAAACTTACGTTTTTCTATATATCCGTCAAAGCATACGTTTTTCAATATGTCCGTCAAAGCATACGTTTTTCAATATGTCCGTCAAACCGTATTTCCACATTTCTGTTATACTGTAGTTGTGCAATGATTTAGCAATAATTTTCCGGATACAATCTTGAATATCGATTTATACAAATAATCAGTAGCGGATTTAGAAAAGTACTTTGGGAGGGGTTTCTCTTATTGTTTCGTTTTCTAAAAAGTCCTAATTTTATTTGGGAGGTGCTTGAAGTTTATGAGTACAGGCATAACTAATATTTCGTTTCGTTTATACGTTTAGCAATAATTTTCCGGATACAACTTTGAAAATCATTTTATACTGAGAATCAGTGGCGAATTTAGAAAAGTGTTTTGGGAGGGGTTTTCTTACTACTAATGTTTAGTTTTTCTAAACATTCGTAATTTTTATTTGACGGGAGCTTAAAGTTTATGAGTAAAGGCATAACTAATAGATATTTCGTTCGTTTTAGACATTCCGCAACTTTGGGGAGCAGGCTTGAGTCCGGAAGACCGACCCCATAACCTTCGCACAACCGTCACTGTTGGTAATTAGTAATAATAACGATTTAAAAACAGTAAGAAAGGAAGTCGGCCAACTCCTACACTCCTAGTCGGCCAGTACACGCACTATTTCTACATTCACAGATGGAATGAAGGAAAGCTTTGTCAGAATGGTCGAATGCTGGGTTGGATCCCGGACTTTCCGATAGAAGCGCAAAACCCAACCACTCAGTCATGTTTGTTGTGCAGTTGTATTTAGCTTAACTTAAATATATTCCGTAGCACTTTTTTTTGGGGGGGGGGAGTTCCGTAATATGTTGAATCCCTCTTGTTAAAAATTCAGAAAACTTGAGGACTGGGTAAACCGTGATGGTGGTCAAGGGCGCCCATGTTGTGGTTTCCAGGGGGGCGAGTATAAGCGACGTTTCAAAAATAGTTTCAAATTTTGCTGTAACTAATGTAAAAATTCTATTGGATTTTCGATATTCTGAAGTACATTTTCCTCTAGGGGTCGAGCGCCCCCCCTTGCCCCCCTGATGGGCGCCTTTGATAGTGGTTATAAAAAACTTAACTGTAGAATTTCAAGAATATACAGCACCAGAAGTTCCAGATGTGCAGCCTTTAATTGTATCATCTAAATCTAAGTATTTCTCTTATGTTTTATTTTAATTTTATTTTGTTTCAAAAAGAGGGTATGGAATATTTTGAAGTAAAAATACTGCATACAATTTTGCTAGTTATTTGTATATTTTTTTAAAAGAAGTTTTTACTTTTAGGGTTGGCTCGTTTACACCAGCTTTTTTTTAATAACTGGTTTAAACAAAAAATAATAATAAATAAATAAATAAATAAATAAATAAATAAATAAATAAAAAGGACAAAAATGCGAATCGTGTGAACTTCATGGTGACGTTTCCACATGTCAAACCATCTGCATTAGTCTTATTTCCTTTTCACCTTTTAATCAATGTGTCCCATGTTCAATTCTCGGTCGAACCACAACCCTACTTTCATGTGTAAACCAAGTAGCGCTTCGGATGTCACTTTAAGCGAAAGTCTTCTCCTTGATAACCTCGGTATTACCTAAGGATGTTAAGCCTAAACATACGAAACGAAACCAAATTATATATTTCTGCATGCCTGTTGTTTTATAAAGAAGCAAAGGTTGCTTAAATATATTGATTGAAATTGGTAAAATTTATCGATTGCCTAAGTAGCTTCCAACATTAGCTTGGATTGGACTTTCAATGATATCTACATACTAAATTTGTAATTTAATACCTTAATTTAGCGTACTGATTATAATACGTTGACCTTTAAATTTTACATGGAAAGCAATAACAGGATTTTCCCGTTTTAAAATAATGACGGGATTTTCCCGATGGTTAGGGCGGGAGTTTCTCAATTTAAAAAATTTGCTGACCGGACTTCTTTAAGCTTATGGGACCTCTTCCAGCATAACCCCCTTGTTGCATAATGACACCAACGCGAAACAAACTTATTTCTGTGAATATGTAATATAAATACATAAAGAAAAATATATAAATTAAAAACCTGGTTTAAACCCCAAAAAAGCCTGGTTTAAACTGCCCCCAAAAAACAGGTTTTTGGCATTTTCAGAATCAAGCATGATTCTTGACAACTCTGCTTACTTTTGTATATAGGAGGTTAATTTTTTTATTATATACATTGGTTAATCCTTTGGAATTCATAATGTAAAAATGTTGAAGTAAAATTGTTTAAAATATCTTTTCGAAATTCATGGTTTATTTTCGAGTTTTTATATTATTATCGGCATCAACCACTAATTAAATGACTTTTTAGTTATAGAAAAGCGAAACAAAGTCTGCTTTATCAATTTAAAGCAGAAGTTTGAAAAAAGTCCAAAATTTCCCAAGCAAAAAAGCGAAGCAGAAAAAACCGAGTTTTTTTTCAAAAAAGCCGGTTTTTTTCCGAGCCCTTGCATCTCTACCAGGAAGTGTTGGGTCCCAAACACTCGATTTGAGCCGTCACGTTTGTCAGTTCGTAAAGACCAACTGTATTCGGAAATTTTCTCCACAAATCATGGAGCTCTAGCACAAAATCAGTGAAATCACTCTTAAGGCCTTTATACACTATGGACTTTTCATGTTAAGTTACATAATTGCAACATGGAATCAACGGAAAGTAGCCTGTTGTCAAAACACTAAGACAGGGGTGGGAGAGACCATTTTGGAGAGGCTAGCTTGAATTTATCTTATATTTGTATATACTAGGGATGGCCAATTTCGGATTTTTTTACTTTGCGGAATCCGGAAAGTGAAATCGGAAAAATTTGGAATTTTACCCAATTCCGGAACTTTTCCCAATTTCCGATTCCGGAAAATTTTGGCCATCCCTAGTATATACATATCAACAAAGAACTGAAAGTTTTAGGGGACTGAGCCCCTCTGGGCTACCTTCAACTTCGCCCTTAATGAACAGTACAAATAGCTTGCAAACTTAGGTAAATCAGAACAGCACAATATACTATACTGTAAGGACCAAGGATCTTATAAAGTAGAGTATCTGCCCTTACAACAAAATCTTGAAGCCATACGTCACAGTTTCGCTACCCCTACTCTGCCCACTCCGCCCAATAGGGTCGCAATGTTTTGAGCCAACAATCATGGCGGAAACGAAAGTAGCCAATCAGACGATGGTAGAAACGAGAGTAGCCAATCAGACGTGCCGATGCTCGGTTGTTTTTTGGCTTCATCGATTTAATAGGATGAAGATACATATGGGCAGATCCTCTATTTATAACATCATTGGTAAGGACAGATTATATAGGGTATAAAGCAAGGGCGTCCTTTTGGGGAGGGCAAGGAGAGCAATTGTCCCCCTGAGTTTGAGAAACACAAGCTTTTTAAAAATAAATTGTATACTAATATACTACTAAACAACGTGAAATTCTTATGTCGGTTTGCTAATTAAACTAATAACTAGAATATCAAGTCCATCGCTACGTGAAATGGAAATAACTGACGAGCTAATACAATGTTCACACATCTCCAGCTTAAGTACGGTAAGTTTGTGTTCTTTTCTCTCAATTTTTACATAAGCATTCACATATATATGTATATAAAGCGAAGTGTCAGAAATTAATTCCCATACATAGATATTACGCTATTATGCATTCATGTAAACACGGTGCTTCAGTTTTTTATTTTCGCCACGTCCCACGTGACCCTGGAGAAGAGAGGCCAGCAATTAACTAACAGTGCGAGAATATTTTCACTTTATCACGCCTCGGCGATCTCTCTCTCTTTTTTTTTCACGCCATTATTTCACTGGATGTCGCTTAACTTTCACAATATAACAGCGTTCGCATTTCCTTCATTTCATTTCCTGAATTTTCTTCTAATTTCCTTTGCTGAATCGTAATATAAATAAATACGATTCTCACGGTGACTGAACGACTCAGAGCGATCTCGATCTTAAGCTCGTCTTGCCTATTTATGGTTTTATTTCTTTATTTGGTGTTGTAATCGAAGTGGAAAACAACAATAAAACAGAGAATTTAATTCCAGAGTGAGAAATTGATATGAATAAGTTGGGATTTCTTTTTATCGTTTATATGAAGTTACTAAAAACTGATCAAGGAAAGCGGAAAAGTCACAAGCAAGAGTCGTAAAGAATTCAATTATCATTTTTTTAAATTATAGGTCTTCACTACGCTTTCCACCATATTGTTTATTTTATTGGAAAAATTCAATTAAAACATTTTGACATTTTTTTGAGCCTAGGTTATTTAACAAGCCCCATCACGGCGAAATTACAATACCGCTAATTTCACAGTAATTATGTGATATCTTCAAATAGATAAAAGATAATCGAAAAGTGAAACAAAAGCTCGATAGACAACATTATTTTAAATGAGATACCGTTATTACGACTCTTTGACTGCTTTCGATTTCGAGCCATTTAGGAAATCGGCATTTATTTTCGCGTTTCTAAATGGCTGCAAACGAAAATCTACTAGGTGAGTTGTGATAACAGTACCTCATGCAAAATAATGTTGTCTAGCGAGCTCTTCTTCCACATTTCGATTAATTTTATCTATTTGAAGATATCACATAATTACTGTAAAATTAGCGTATTTTAATTTCGCACTGATTAAGCCTCTTAATACTTAGAAATTACTTTTAAATGAATTGATAATAAAAATTGTTTTTAAGATATTTCATCACTCGTAACTGCACCCCGTAATATTTGCCCAATATCAAAAGCACATTAGGTACAGTTACTTAGTTCATTTGGCAGTTGATTGGAGGGTTTGAAGTTTAAGATTCTTTTTCAAAATTGACAGACAACACGACAAACTAGCTTAAATGCTCGTTCTTCGCACGGGAGAATAATGTTTATGCAAAATCTTGAAAGTAAAAAAAAAAATGCGTGAAATACGTAACAATGAGTAATTCTTCGCAAATTTCAGGCCAGCTGATATTCCCGTTCTTTGCACTCGAAGAACAAGGTTAATGAAAAAAATGCAATGAGAGGTATGCAACATGTAAGACAGGCAAAAAGGTTGTGTTGTCTATCTTACAGGTACTATGATTCGCTGTACATTTACGTACTTTAACTTTGACCTCTTAATCCCCCTGTCCTGTCAGACATCCTGCAGCGACATGATTAGGGATGCGCACGAGACGCGTCGAGACAGGATTTTCATGACAAAATTCAAGTCGAGGCACGGCTCTTCCAATAGAGAAACATATATTTTTCGAGTCGAGACATCACTTTTACAGCACATTTTCGAGACGAGACAGCCACAAATCTGGTCTCGTCTGCATTCCTAGACATGATGTAACATCTAAACGGGAAAATGCAGTACGTATGTAGCATATGGATAACGTATGCTCCGTACATATTTCCGTAGTAAACTTACGGATTCCGTATGTTTGTACAATATACCGCTGTCCGGATAACGGATTTTTCTTAATGTACGTATATTAACACTATTTGCTGGCGGATAAAAAGTGGGAATTAATACAGAACGTATTACGTTTCCGTATATCAATGAAAACAGTAAGAAGTTAACTCTCATTAAATTATATACGAAATAAACTATTCAAAATATAGCAAATTTATTTCCTTCTGGATCCAAGCATATATTCATATATAAAAGAAAGATGATCTTCAAAAAATTAATGTTTTGTTTAGTCTTACTACTTTCATGATTATTAATATACAGTTAGTGAAAGCACGAGCAGCCACGGTTCTCACGTATTTACAAATAACGCATTGTATTTATAAAAATAATATTTTAAGCTCTGAAAGCAACCTTATCCATAAAAGATTTGATGATGTTTAATGGGTTCTTTGCTCCCTAAAATATATTGCACAGTTTCACGAACTGGCATTAGTAATAATGCCAGTAATTCAATTAACAAAATACAAAAAGATAATTGATTTGAACCGTCCAGGATCCAATTATTAGCTCAATGTAATGATTACAATTTGTTTCAACAAGCGTAAAATAAAAAAGCTTTTTAATTAATATTCTTATTGCAATCAATATTGCCGTTCGCAAACGAGATCCAGAGGTTAGTACCCACGTTTGCCATTGGTACTGATAGTTTTCATGCAATTTCCATGGTCCCTGGTTCGATCCCACGCCATGAGTTAGTAGTGTATGGGTTTTCTCGGGTTTCTCCAGTTGCCTCTACACATCCACTCCACCAGTTCTTACACAATCATTCACTTTTATTAATAACCCATTTCTTTTAGCTTAAGGGGCATAATCATGAGAAGTTAAACTAAAAATTTGCCCTCCTTGACGGATCAGTGGCTAGCGCATGTGCCTTTGAGTAACGAGGTCCCGGATTCGATTCCCGGTGGAAGATTATTGAACTCATTATGTTGGTTCGAATTACACCCTTGAACCGTAGTTCCACGTCTCAAACAGCCTCGGTACTTAAAAAAGGACGCTAATACTTAACAAACAATTGATTCTTCTTTAAAAATCAGTTTCATTTATGTGGAAACAAAGTCTCTTTAGTTGACATAAACACGGAATATAAACTAACAAAATATAAGAAGTGGCCATTCCTCTCTTGGTTCATGACTTCTCAAAGTCAACCTATTTAGAACGAACCTACTTGGAGTGGTCACACCCAATATTAAAAAAAAAAAAAAATAAAAATAATAATAATAATCATATTTTCGAAATCAGTGTATCAATATGATTTAAAAAAATACGGTTTCTCTATAACTAGGAGATTAATATACGTAAAACTCTCCGTACTACAATTAGTTCAGGATTTCGAAAAATGAAAAATGTAAAAACATGCCTGCTACTGTATGCAAACACTGCACTATTAACTCAAATATTCTACTTACACAACCATAAACTGTATATTCTATACTTATATACGTATAATTAATATGTAGGTTAGATATGGACAGTGGCGTATTTACGATTTTGTTTCGGGAGAGGCTTTGCTAACTTTCGGGGGGGGCTTTGCCTGGAAATGTGAAAATTCTGCAAGTTATTTCATTTACTTTACTATAGTAAGTAAGATTTCGGGGGGGGGGCTTAAGCCCGGAAGCCACCCCCCTAAATACGCCACTGGATATGGATATATGAAAATCAGAAACACGCCATCTGCAGACTACACAACGAAGCACAGAGAGAGGTGTATGTTAGGAATCACAAGCAAAGATACGAAAAGAATCATACAGATTGGAAATGACTGGAGTTACAGATATTTTCTCCAAAATACAGACATTGAAGTGCTGGTGTGGAACATATTCCAAGAAGAAATTGTTATCAAATGGACACCGCAATTGACTGGTCAACAAGAAAACTGTGAAATGTTTTTATACAAGATTGTGTGACGAAATCAAGAAGGCACACGGAGCAACGTGGAAGAGAATTGTCCAAGATAAATGGATGTGGAAAAAGAGTTGGAGAGATCACGTTGCAATGCATTGACAGTAGATGACTATTATTTTATATTCTGTATCAGCATTATATAATGATGCATACATGCTATATCATAAACTACAAATACATATTAGTTACCTTTTGCTTAATTTAACATCTCACGACTGTGGGCTTTACGCTGAAGGAGACAAATGCTTAGGGCTGCGCACGAGACAAGATTTGTGGCTGTCTCGTCTCGAAAATATGCTGTAAAACTAATGTCTCGACTCGAAAAATGTATATTTTTCTATTGGAAGAGCCGTGTCTCGACTCGAATTTTGTCAGGAAAATCCTGTCTCGACTGGTCTCGTGCGCATCCCTACAAATGCTTAATGAATGTAAAGACTTGGTGAAGTAAGAGTATGACAAGAAACGGGAGAACCGGAGAAAAACCACGGTCACGAGTTGCTCTTTATAAATTCACTTGGCTTCGTATCGAACTTGGGGTCCTTCGTAACAGAAGCAAATTATCTACCATTGAGCCACAATGATCTTGAATAGATACAATCAAACCTATTCTTCTTCAGTTGTCAATGGGTTTCAAAAATGTCAACATTTTTATCGTATTTTACATCAAGACTTTCTCTTTTGGGCATCCTTGGAAATTAAGACAGTTTTAGCACTTTCTAGTACCTACCTGTACGAAGGAAAGATCAGTCACACAGGTAAACATTTTAAATCGTATCCGAACAAATTAAGGGAGAAAAGCTTACCTAATCTACTGATTCATGTACGCTGCTTTCCGAATCCGTATAAACCTTTCTTTCCCTATCTTGTAGCAGGGCCACACACCCTAAAATTTTTGTTCCCAGGGGTCTAAGCTTTTTTTTGGGGGGGGAGGGGTCCAATACTACGAACCACCGTGTATATATAGTATTGAAGAGGTATTAGTCTGCACCCGAAAAGACGATAAGTAATTGTAAAACACTTCCACGCAGTAGCATAGCCAGGATGTGTGTTTGGGGGGAGGGGGGGCAAGTGCTGTTATAGGTACATATAGAAAAATTACAAACAAAAAATATATAAACATAAAAATATATAAAAAATTACAAACATCTAAGTACCAAAGTACATTGTCGGACCTCTTTGGGGGGGAGGCTCTGGGCCCCCCTTCCCTACGAAAAAATGATAGAACTAGATTGTTTTTATACGAGAAAGAGTACAGATGAAGCGTAAGATCAAATGTCCATGCTATATCAATTATTTTCTTGTTAAACTAGTTTTATTAATATAGTGTACAAATGTATGTGAAGTTAGGAGTTTTTTTTGGAGGGTCCGAACCAGATGAACTCCCCCGTAAATGCGCCCGTGGCATGCAGCGATAAAATTTAAAAATTTTCCGGTGTGACTTCCCTGAACAACCGCCACTGGGAATGACTATCAGACCGAATTTACTTTATTAAAAAAAGAAAGCTTCTTTATTTGATTGTCATTACTAGGTTTCGTCATTTGTGGGAGCAGTCACAAATTATTTTATTACTATTATTATCGTAAAGTGAAACTTTCACTTCAGATAATGGCGGAAACACTGCTTAATTAGAGCCGTCTCGTTAAGAAGCTCCATGCTCGTGACAAATAGTCCACACGCATGATAAAGAAAGGAAAACACGAGTTTTTTTATCTTTCAAAATTAAACCTAAACATTAACCGCAAGCTATACCAAGCAAAGAGAAAGAAACGTCAATAAGGAAATGTCTGTCCGTAAAATTCTCCGATTACATTTATATTACAAAAATGATACACAAAAAACGCTGCGTCATCTTCAGAATGTAACTAATAAACTGTTTGTGACGATAACGGAACGTCAAAAGAAGAAAACATCGACGAAACTCACCTGATTGTAATCAAACTTGGCACAGACATAGACTTTGATCTATTCAGTAGCGGTTCTAACCCGCGGCCGGAGGGGCCTAGCCCCTCAGTTCTTTTAGTACCTAAAATTGTTTAAGGCATTATTTATATATCTTTGAAAGTATATCGCAAACTCATAATATACCTTTGATAGATTGGATTCTGGCTACCTCTCCCCCAGGTTTTTACCTTCTAGAACCGCTACTGAACTTTTTGTGCAAGAGTGTGAAATATTTTGCTGTGAAGAGCGGTTCGCGAGTTAGAGCGGTCATATTTTTGACTCAGATTTTGGAAAGCAATAATAATAATAATAATAATAAAATACGCCGAATTCATCCTATCAAAATCATACTTGGCATAATGGTAGACATTGATCCGCTATAAAAGCGTCTGAAATATTATTTTTTCGTTTGCAGAGTTATCCACGATCAAATTTTGATTCATACCACTTTCAAAAAACAAAAAAATATATGAACGGACCGGATCAAATAGTGATTGGAACGAAGCAGTTGGTGCCAAATAGACCAGTGCCAAGACAGACGATTAATTTTTTTGATATCTGGGTAGTATAAGTAGTGATTATGATGATGAAGTGCGAACGTAAAATAAAAGCAAGGATAAGAATGGCAAAAGAAGACTTTAGGTGAAAAAAAAATACTATTTTGTGGGACCTTGAATGAAGAGTTGAGAAAAAGACTCATAAAATGCTTCGTGCGGAGTATTGTACCGTATGACGCAGAAACATGAACATTACGCAGTAGTAATGAAAAACGAGTGAAATCTTTCGAAATGTAGGTGTGGAGAGTAGAAAGAATTAGTCAGAAAACGAATGAGAGGGTGTTATAGAAGGGTGGTTGAGAAAAAGAGCAGTTTTAGATATTATTAAGAAAAGGAAGAGAAACTGATTGGAACATTGGCTAAGGAAGAACTGTATCACGAGGGATGTGCTAGAGCAGTGCTGTCCAAATTACGGCCCGCGAGCCGCATGCAGCCCGCCCAACCATTTTTACGGCCCACAAAGCTCTTATGATTTACGATTGTTATTACTGATACTATTTTGATTTATATTTATTCATTCTTTTAATGTTTCCACTCTTCTTTCGAAATAAGGCATCCATTTAGCGATTCTGTACATCAAAAAGGCGTCGGTAACACCTTTCCCTAAATCTTGAGTATGAATGTTTGATAGTACTTACTTGTATGAAAGTGAATTTTCCACCATGAAAATTGTGAAGAATCGCTTCAGAAGCTGGCTTGGAGATTCTTCTCTTTTATATCTCCTGCAGCTCACAACAAGAAGAATGAATGTAGGTATCCCAGCGCTTGTAAACGTTCCTAGTCACCCTCATTTGTCACATTGAATAGGTATATGATATTTCATATATATATATATATATATATATATATATATATATATATATATATATATATATATATATATATATATATAATATTTTTCTTTTCTAGCGTGTTATTATCATTATTAGCTGCGGCCGTCCACTTTACTAGTTAAGACGGTTATGGCCCTCAGGCTCATTATAATTGGACACCACTCTACTAGAGGGTATGCTGGCAGGAAAAGGAGGGGGAGGGCGAAGGAGACTACAATTCATGGACGATATTAAAACAGAGAAATCGTACGTGAAGACGAAAAAGTTGGCGGAAGACAGAGAAGCGTGGAAGTTTCTCACGTACAGCAAGTGACCTGCCAATAATGGCAGAATACCTATGATGATAATTATGATGGTGATTAACCCTTTATTCAAAAACTCATTAAACAGAGTTTTCTACTTCCTAAATACTAATATAGTTATTCCTACCCTCGTTTTTGTTTTATGCTCACACTTCATGTCTTCACAAATAACACTAAGATCAGTTATTACAAATAATTAAACAACTGTTAATTGTTTTTAAACAGTCATAAAACAATGTGAATTATTTCAAACTACAGAAGTAAACATGACCTTAGTATTATAATTGGAACAAATTTTCGAAAGCACGGTGAAAAGAATTTTAAAAGAAACACTTCCGCTTCTCCACTGCTCACGCTATAATGGAATCCATGACAAAATTATAAAAAATTGAAAAAAAGAAAAAGATTAAAATTGGATTGAGCTGTAATTGGCAGTGAATTCCATTTTGTGAAAGGAAAAGAAAACGCTGCTGCCCTTGTAGTAGTGATGTTCAAACAAATAAATTATATTGCATCACTTTCTTTTTCCTCTCCCCATTACGTATGCAACAAACAATAAAATATCATCCTTCTTTGTCCTTCAAACACTAAAAGGAAAAACTTTCTCTTCGTGTGTTATGCAAAACAAAGAGAGTAGAATGGAATTTCAAGTTGTAGAGCCACGAAAAGAACTTCCGACTATAATCACTAGCCAAAAAAATGTCAGATATTACTTATAGTAATGAAAAATTCTAATTAAAAATTCACTACATATCTTCACTATCTTCACTAGTGTTGCCCACAAGAAAAGACAACAAACATGACAACACTCGTCTCGTTTTCGATATGAGACGAGTCTTATGGGTAACACTAATTCACTCAAGTTTTAGATCTCAAACACTGTTATAGTGTTACACTAGCTGAACCTGCCCTATTTACACAGTACACAGTTCTAATATGAGCGTGAATCTACTTCCCACTTCTCACTATACCTGTGCAAGTCCCTTTACGAACACAAGTAAAGGATAGGAAGACTCTCAAAGGGAGTGAATTGCTATAGACAAACATATAAATGTAGTACTTTAATACGTAGAATGTTGGGGTGAGTTTGTGGTAAACTTGGATAAGTAATAGATATCAAATGCAAAACATTTTTTCTTATAATTCCATATCCGAGTACGCCTCATTGTGGGTCCAAAAGCCTTCGAAGTTGCCAGTTTGCAATAGATTTCGTAATTCAGATTAAAGCAAAACGCCTGAAATGTCCATCAACCCGCTATACGTAGCTCCTCTACTGGCTGCCTTTCACAAGGGTAGTTGCAATATTAAACTAATAGGGCCTAAGCCTAAAATGTCTAATACAAAAATAAAGACAAGTTTTTTGAACAAAATTGAATAGAGCTGTCAGAAATCTTTGCAAAATTTGGAATCGACATGCAAAAAAAAAAAAAAAAAGGCACGTTTCTAACACTTCTGGTTTCGAGATCTCATTGTCGAAAAGACTGGCCACAAACACATAAACGTCCTCAATATATAGTTTAAAAGAACTCGGAAGCACATGCATTGATTTTAGAGAAGGCTTATTAAAATACAAAGGCTTTGAACAATATTTTTATATCATAAACTTTATGAACAAGATATAGTTAATTAATTTAGATTATTTGAAGTACAAATACTTAAAATGTTTGTCTCTGTTAAACGTAAAATCACACATAACCGTAAATGAAAGATTTGAAAGCTAAAGTTATAGGTTGGAGCTCAGGCGCTTTTAATTGATGTTGTAGCATTTTAATAGATAGATGATTCAAATTATATTTTTAAAAACCTACAAATTGATAAAGTGATTTCACGAACACAAGGAAGGCCATTTATGAACGTTTAAAAGTACGCAAGTCATTACATAATATCCTTCAATAATAAATACGGTTTAAATATTGTTATACAATAGGCTTTTGGTAATCCGTCCCTCAGTATCGTCCTCTCAGTAAGCCGGTCCCACATCTTGTGTCTGCCGCTTAACGTTGCAATAATCTAGCAACCATAGTATTTGTTTAAAGTGTAGCAGCGGAAAAAATACATACAGTGCTATTGAGACTTTCGTTTATTGTTGCTTGTAAAGCGGTTACGTTATAATGCATGCCGCATTCGAACATCATCATTGCTTAAATTGAAAATGTGGGACATGGTTCATAGTGAGTGATCATCTACGTACAATCTCAATCATTAAGTTTCTCTCTCTTTTTTTTTTTTTTTTTTTTTTTGTGATAATGTGTATAATCTTATATTTAAGGGTCTTCACTAAAGTGAAATTAAACTACCGCTAATTTTAGAGTTTTTCTGTAATATCTTCGAAACAAACATATTCGAAAAGCAGAAACGAAGTGAACTAGACAATACGATTTTGCATGTGATACCGTTATCACAACTCATCTATCTGCTTTCGATTTGCAACTGTACATAAATTTAGCATTTTTTGCGGGTTCTGTAAATAGCAGCATAACAAAAGCAGATAGGTGAATTGTGGTAAAGGTACCACATGCAAAATCGTATTGTCTAGTTCACTAAGTTTCTGCTTTTCGAATATTTTTATTTGTTTTCAAGATATTACAGAAAATTCTTAAAATTAGAGGTAGTTTTATTTTACTTCAGGGAAGACCCTTAATAAAGCATAGCACTGTATATGTTAAATTCAAATTCAAACACTTTCAATATTTCGGTACTTTCGCTAATCCAGGACACCTCTTTGTAACAAATGGCCGGATTAGCGAGAGTCTAGTGTATCACATCATCTTTCATGGACCTATCGTGATGCGAAAAGATTAAGATAATTCCTAGGTGAAATCAAGAAGATAATCGCGGCATAACATTAAATAATGCTGTACATAAATTTACGAAACGAGACTATAAGAAATTCGAAGAAATGAAACGAAATGAAAATTTTCAGCATAACACCCGAGAATTATACGCTTCAGGCTAAGGAACAGGACCGTGCCGTGCGGGGGGCGAGCGGGGCAACGACCCCGGGTGCCGAAGTAACGGGGGCGAAAAATTCGGGAGAAAAAACGAAAAAAGATAGGAAAAATTACTTGGAATATATATGTATGGGGGCGCCGTCGTATACTCTCGCCCCGGGCGCTGATTTTCCACGGCATGGCCCTGCTAAGGAAGACGATGATTAAAGCAAATGAATGATGATGGAAGAATTAATGGAATGAGAATGTGGGAGAAAAAGGGGAGTATCCTGAGGAAACCCACGGACGGGATGTTGCATATCACAACTTACTTCGTCGAGAATTGAACCAACGCTCTACCACTGAGCCACTGTCCCCACCAACATAAATGGAATCTTAATACTATTTTATATAGATAAGTATACTAGTATGTACTCAATGAAAACACTGATAAATATTTTAAGTGAGAGTAGAAGAGTAGGGGCCCGATCAATAAAAGTGGGTCTCACTTGAAAAAAGTTTGACAAACACTGTATTAGACCATTATGAAGCTCAAATTTTTATATTATTATTTTATTTAGATGTAAAGTAAAATAAGGAAATACCCGAATCCACAGGAACATGACCTGGGCCTTCCTCGCTAGTCTAGTCGCTAGTGCGCGTGTCTTAGTATATGTGGTCCCAGGTTCGATTCTCGGTGGGGGAGCACAAAAAATAATTTCACAGTCATTCACTTTCATTAATCATTCGTCTTCTTTAGCCTAAAGGGGATAAGCGTGGGACGTTAAACTTACAAATAAAAAATATATAAAAAAGACCTAACTTGTCTTGAGTATAGTGTGTTCACTCAATTGAAGTGCAGTTCGGCAAATATGTTTGAAGTTTCGATGCTACATTTTACAAAAGTATACCTACCTCCCTCCATTCCTCTTTCGACCGCATTTGTGGGGTTGCAACATCTTAACACCCACTATGTCTGTTCTTTTTTCCCAAATACTATGGCTAATATGAAACAAATATCAGGCAATGTACGAACAAGGAAGCTAGCTTTGAAAACAGGGAATCGAGCACTAACTTAAGATTGGTTTAAAGGGATAAGTTTTGCTGATAGATGGCACTACAGTCTTCGTATCTCTCCCATGTATTTTTTTATCTTTCACAAAAAATCATGATTTCTCCTACAAATTTCAACCTACAGAGTTCAAAATTTTAGAAAAGGAACTTCATAATCTATCGAAGGTAATAATCCGTGCCGATTTTTATTTAGAATTTTCTCCATTGTTCAAATGGCTTGATTGTTGAAACGGATATCCAAACCTTTAACAATGGAACTGTTTCAACAATGAAGAAAATTCTAAATAAAAAAATCGGCACGAATTGTTCCCTTTAATAGGTTATCAAGTTCTTTCCCTAAAAATTTGAAGTCTCTAGGTTGAAATTTATAACAGAAAATGTAAATTTTCGTGAAAGGTAAAAAATACATGGGAAATATACGAAGACTGTAGTGACATCTATCGGCGAAACTTGTCCCATTACACTAACCTTAAAGAACAGGGTTTGGAAGTATGGCAACTAAGAGTCCACGTGGACTTGATTAAGTGGTTGTCAACTGTTTGCAATGAGTGTTCTGGTTGGCTGTTTAGTTACCCGGGGTGTTTTCCGCAAGATGACATTTTTTTGACACGGTTCATCACATGTACAGTCCGCAGCAAAAAACCTGCAACATGAGCATGTAAGCTTATTGTGAAACTATGCCTGACAGCCCAGGGAATCAACATAACGTCTAAGTGGCACGAATCACGCCAGGAGAAACCTCTGCGTCCTCCCCTGCGCACTTATTTTCGAGCAATAAGACTTCGTTGTTTCACAATAAACTTAAATGCTCATGTTGCAGTTTTTTTTTTTTTTTTGCTGCGGACTGTACAAAGCAGCATTCTTCATAGTGTATACGAACTGCAATCTTTTTAGCTATACCTTTGTTTTCTAAAATAGATGTTGACTTCACTATTATTGATTTTAAAACAGGACTCACCATACTCCCTGTACACAGCACCTACATTTTATTTAAATCATGCAATTAAGCACAACACTCACGCCACGCGTAAAAAATGTACTTAAAAATAAATGACAATAAAATAAATTGGTTTAACTGACTTGTTGGATCTCCTTCTTCCTTAATTATTAAAATAATTTAATATATTTTGTATCCTAACCTGTCACACTCTTGTCGTTTGAACTGCTATCAAATATCCTTTTTCTCGTCGATATGAAAAATACAAAAAGGAAATGTTTATTCGTCAAATGAGTGTCCAATTGACGTTTATATTCCCCGTTTTACAAGGAATTGACTATTAAAACACACAGGAAATAGCCAGCCCTGTCGCCGTGTACATATCATTTACAAAGGAACAGACATCACTCACTAAGCAATAAACATGGACAACGGTATTAAACAACTACTGGTTACTACGAACTACTGGTGTGTGTGTAGTGATTAACGTAAATTTGTATTTATTTGTTTATTTAATAAATATCCAGCTTTTACAATGGAAGCAATTTCAATGCCAAACAGTGGAAAAGGTGTTGCAAAAGTCAGATAGGGTCTATATTCAAAGTACAATTTCGACATTCGCCTGGAGGAACTGAAGAAAAACGCTGGAAAACCTACCCTCCTCGCTGGCCTAGTGGACAGCGCGCTCGTCTTTGATACACATGATCCTGGGTTAGATTTTCAATAGGAAAGCACTGATCGCATTACGATAATTCGGATTCCAACTTAAACCTGTAGGTCCACGCCTCATATAGCCTCGACGCTGAAAAGGAGTGCTAAAGTTCAACAAACAAACGAACAAACCAGAAAAGCCTTAGTAAGAATTGCCAACACCGGATTGAAACCCGGGATCTTCTTATTACGAAACAAGAGCATTTATCAGTAGCCTACGCTTCCTCTCTATATAAATAACCAGTCGACAATGCTCCAAGAACATTGCCAGAACGAACTTAAAAAGAATTAACTTTTCTTATTAACTTCTACAGGCTTTATGCCAATTGTTCTATGTACTTTATTATTATACTCATTAAACAATTCTTGTAATATATCTATCCATTTATAGTATAAAAGCCAGTAGAGAATACTCCAAGAGCATTACCAGAACGAACTTAAAAAGAATTAATTTTTCTTATTAACTTCTACAGGCTTTATGCCAATTGTTCTATGTACTTTATTATTATACTCATTAAACAATTCTTGTAATATATCTATCCATTTATAGTATAAAAGCCAGTAGAGAATACTCCAAGAGCATTGCCAGAATGAACTTAAAAAGAATTAATTTTTCTTATTAAATTCTACAGTTTTTATACCAATTGTTCTATGCACTTTATTATTATACTCATTAAACAATTCTTGTAATATATCTATCCATTTATAGTATAAAAGCCAGTTGAGAATGCTCCAAGAGCATTGCCAGAACGAAGTTTAAAAGAATTAATTTTCTTTATTAACTTCTAGAGGCTTTATACCAATTGTTCTATGCACTTTATTATTATACTCATTAAACAATTCTTGTAATATATCTATCCATTTATAATTACCTTGAATTCTACATTTTTGCACGTTTTGTTTTACGATAAATTGATTTACGAAGACTCATGCTTACAATGGGCTCAAAATTGAAAAAAATGCAAAATATCATCTCTCTATGACTTGCGGTTCCCGACATATAACTTCTTAAATCTCCCGAAATCGGAATTTTTTTTTTGCCAGTATCTCGGGAATGGTGAGAGTAATGAAAAAAAATCATAACTTCCTTAGATAGTTTTTGGTGTTCTATTAAATAGAGGGCTCAAAATTAAAAAAAAAAATAATAGACACACACAAACACATAGAGAATTCAGTAACGAAATTTTTAAGTTCGTTTAAAATAAATTATGTGAAAACAATAAGCGACAAAATTAGGAGCCAAGGTTGTAAAGATATCCAAGAAAGAAGACTACAGTGGTATGGTCATCTAATAATAATAATAATAATAATAATAATAATAATAATAATAATAATAATAATAATAATAATAATAATAATAATAATAATAATAAAAAGAAGAAGAAGAAAAAGAGGCATCATCCCGATCGCCCCCCCTGAATCCGCCCGTGCACCGTGCCCCCTTATAAATTATTTAATTTGAAATGATATAAATATGAGACAGAGTCGAAAATCTGAGTTCTCTGGCTGATGCGTTAACTGCTACATACGCAGTCTAGTTTTAGGCCAAACACAAATTCGTTCTGGAGGATGATGCTCTCTATAAAATTCAACGTAATTTAACGTGGGATAGCAAACAAAATTCGTAGTATTCAGTACTGTTATTACCTGCTCTTTTCAACCATACAATGTGCAATCTTAAAAGTGATTTTCATAATAAAATGTTGGACATTGAATTTTGTTTCATAACAAGCTAGTATAACTACGTACAATACAATTTGAATTTGACCGTAGCGCAAACCATGACTTAACTGTGTCGAGTATAAAATCTAACATCTTAGGTCGTAAATATACAGCATGTCCACAAAAAAACACTCCATGATTTCGATTTATTATAAAATAAAAACTTTTTGCAATAATTTTGTAAAAACGGTTCAGGAAATACATTAACACAAAACATTTTTGTTTTCTTTCTACAGGTTCTAACATTCACTCCTTGTTTCGCTAGAGGGCAGTAAATTCAAGATGGTGCTCGCTGGTTTTAGAATTTCACACAATAAAGAAATGAAATGAATTATTTAAGTTTTACGTCCCATGGTTAGAGTGTTGTGTCTATATAACGTGCGTTCAGGCGCAAATTTAATGTGAAATCACCTTCAAAACTCTACTACCCCCAGCTTGACGCCGGATACGTGTGGTATGATCTTGATTATCAAATAAATGTTTGCCGCGTAACACGTAGTCGTGGAGCCCACATCCAGTGCCTGTAATGAACATATCCATGAAACTTTATGTGTTGATATACCTGTAGGCAATATATGATCACAAAATTACAAATGGTTTCCATTTTGTAACCAACTAAATTACGGAGTGTTTTTGTGGACACTTCTTCTGAAGGTGTAATTATGTGTTTTATTTTGTGGATAACTCTTCTGAAGGTGTAATTATGTGTTTTGTTTTGTTAGTTTTGAAGGTTTTTAATATTTCTTTTTTTTTTTTTTTTTTTTAGCGTTCATTAAATAAACAGATCATGTGATATTCCCCTAACCTATAGCAACCCCATGCTTTATGCAACCCTACAAGGTATAATGTTAAACTGGCTGCATATGTCTCAGCAAGGCACATAGCATATCAGGCTTGCCATCCATACGATAATTTATGGTGATAATTTAAGACAATGCTATATACGATAACGCCCTTACGATAATAGTTAAATATTCTATAATTTTAGAACGTGCTTTTTTCTCTTTTGCAGTTTTTGAATGTGGAAATAAATTGTAGATGTGCATTAAATAATTATAAAGCACACGCACTGAGGTTTTTAACAGTTATTCGCCCTAAAATAATTCAATAACGATTTGAGAATTGACGAGTGGCAACCCTGCATTCATTCTTTAAATTCAATTACGTTTACCGCAGGGTGGAGATGTTATTTAGAGTAATGTAAATAAGAATTTTTCAAAATGTTGAGGACAGTAATATCGATTTGGGGGTCGAAACTGAAGATTACTACTTAAGTTTTTTATATATACTATTGCTATTATTAGTAATAGTGTACTTGTTTCTACAACTATCACGTACATAAAGAATGTATGATAATTTTTTAAAAAAATATATACGATAATTTTAAACACGAAAATTGATAATTTTGTTCTCCATGGTTGGCAACTGTGGAATATGTAAGCATGTACGCTATAAACATGAATGCGAATGACGCCACCCACAAAACTTCAATGCTTAAAACGTTCTAAGATTATTCTCGTAAATTCTGTGAAACTTTTACATCAAAATTCGTCTGAAGTTTACAAATAAATTACATAAATGATACACAGAACATGCATACCGGACAAAGAGCCAGGTTCTTGTGAGGCCTGTCAACAGAGGAAACGGAAGTTGAGGGGAAACCTACGCATCTATTAAAGTTTATCGATAGCAAACCTCAAAAAAACGTAGAATTCAGCTTTGTAAACCATTGTCTTACAAAAATACAGCGAGAAAAATAAAAAAACATTTTTTTCGATGCAATTTCAGAGATTTTCCCGCTATGAGACGAAAATGAAATGAAATGAAATCTTTACGTCCCACGTGGGGGAGTTTTACGTCCCACGTTTATCCCGGCTAGGCTAAAGGAGACGGTGATGACGAGAAATGAATAAAATGGTGGAATGAAGAAAGTGGGAGGAAACGGGAGAACCTTGAGGAAACCTACGCACACGGCGTTTGTCCACCACAAAGGTTCACTTGGCGCGAGCTGGGAGCGAACCAGGGACCCCATGCACCAGAGGTGACGCTCCACCACTGAGCCACCGTACCCCCCCTCCCGTTATGAGACAAGAAACTGTAAGTAATGTAGTAATTTTTGTATAAAAAAAGTAATTTGTTTGTTCAATGAAAGAACTAATTTGAATCTGCTGAATCCAATGAAACTTTTTAAAACATGGGGTCACGAGGATAAATGACTTCAAAATTGGGATCTTTGCAGTACCACATGTCAATAGTAAAAGGATTACGAATAGGAAATAGATTTCTGGGCTTTCGGCATTTATGACCTTGTTAGTCCGTCATGTATGACAGATAATGTACCTTGGTGATCACACTATCCACGAAAAGGAAGCGGCCTGGGACCTCTACGTGAGGTACCATCCCGGCATTTGAATAATGTGAATAAGTAAAATTTAGGAAAATCTCACTCATGATGACTGTCCTGAAAAAAGCTTTTACATGACTGAGTGTCCCCATCGGGAATCGAACCCGGGACTGCCTGCTGATAGTAAAAGTGTCCACGCCTGGATACATGTCCAATTGTGTGTGTTTTTTTTTTTTTTTTTTACACCAATGTCAGGATTATGAAGCTATTGAAACTATTTTAAAATATGTTCATCCATGGGATGCCTAGAAAAGTGATCTCAAATTTGGGATATTAGTAAATATAAGTATCCCAATTTTGAGTTATTTTCCTTGTAACTTCATCTATGGACGAATATGTTTGAAAATGGTTCCATCGGACTCAAAAAACGCAATTAGAATCGTATCGAAGAGTGGGAACTTTTCAGTAGTGACATTACCGCTTGTTCTTTATGGTCTGCTCCAGCTCCGAGGCTATACGAGACAAGAACATACAGTTTAAGGTGGAATCCAAACCATCGTAATGTGTTCAATGCTCCCTCGCCGGGAAGAGAAACCTGAACCTCGTGTATCAAAGGCGTGCGCGGTAGCCATAATGAATATACGATAGGCGTGCATAACGAATATACGATTTTTTTGTCTGATAGAGGGAAAGGCAGAAGGAAAACCAGGAAGAGGAAGACCAAGGATAAAATATCTAGATGCAGTTACGAAGAAGAGGTCTTATCAAAGTATAAAACAGCTCTCCCAAGGGAGAGAAAAGTTTTAAAATTTCCTTGTTGCTCACCAACCTATCGACTACAATTTTAAAGATAAATTCGATCATTTTGTTCTCTTAGGTTGGCAAGAAAAAAGTAGATGAGGAAAAGTTTGAACATAGAAAAGGTAAAGGGAATTCAGGAGAGGATCTAGGGAGGGCAATCGACCCGATTCCCTCCACACACACAGAACAGGAAACTTTCTTATTTTATATATAAATAAAACCCATCCCAGAGTTTGGAGCTCAAAGTAGCTCTAAGTAGCAGTATAACAACCCACTGCCCCCTCCCTCCAGAAGTCCGTCCTGGATCCGCCCCTGAGTGACTTATAGATTAATGGGAGTCTTCGAGTGGTTCCTATATTTCCTTCATCCACACGACTTAATCGCTATTTGACTCAGTAACCTATATGCAACTACCAAAACGCATTTCAGAAACAAATTCTAAATGTATATAATTGGGATTATTGACATCTTACCATTACATATATTCAACTGGCTACTGTCCCGTAATCTACTGGCTCAATGTGCTGAGCTTTGCGAGGAGGCAAATGGATCTACAGTTATACATAAACACGAATATTCTTGTGTCACGATCACTTCTGTTTTTTCCTTAAGTGTTATTTTCATAACATGTAATGATCACTGTTGAAATTGATTTTGGGTTCTGGGGAATCCCAAAATAAAGTAGTTTGTGATATCCTTTGATGAAGTTCCGCTGTTAATTGTTTGGAACGTGAAGGAGGTCAGGGACAACTGGTTCCGCTTCACAACATTCACTGTGATTGAAACAGATTCCCAGTTCTCAATGGCAAAATCTCTTAAAACTCCGAGATAGAAATAAATAGTGATTACAGCCGACGTGCTGATCATCACCACCTTTTGGAAAGACGTGTGTGGGTTAAAGATCTGTGAGTGTTTTTAGACTACAATTTACGGAACCATATTTAACACACCTCTGGCTTACAAGTTTCATTAGGAACAGAGACTTGTATTTCGACACTTAACTTCTTGGTAGGCATTTTTCCTGAATTATTAATGGCTAACGCGTGTGTCTTTGATATACAAAGTCCCAGCTTCTATTCCCACTAGGAGAGCATCGAACAAGTGAAAAATCTGTCAAGAATCGAGACAAAAAGTACTTTTCTAAATTCGAGATGAGACGAGAAATAGGGATGCGCACGAGACGAGTCGAGACAGGATTTTCCTGACAAAATTCCAGCCAAGACACGGCTCTTCCAATAGAGAAATATACATTTTTTGAGTCGAGACATCATTTTACAGCACATTTTCGAGACGAGACAGTCACAAATCTTGTCTCGTGCGCATCCCTAACGAGAAACATGAAAATTGTCGTCCCTTTTTCGAGAAGTCTCAAGAAATCTCTAGAATTTCGTGAGCAACATTAACTCAACCAAGTCTTAGCTCTCAAGCACTGTTTGGTGTTACATAATTCATAATATTTAAAAAAAAACTATCAATTGATAAATTAATTGTACGAACATAATGAGCCGAATTTATCCACCTATAAACATATGCAAGTCATTACACAATAGCCTATACTCCAATAATAAATATGGCTCATGTTGTTATATCACACCCTTTGTACATCTCTTGTGAAGCTGAAAAACACAAATCATCAGGGTATAACTTTTATAAATGAAATTATAAGCCGGGACGAGAAAACTTTTGTAACGAACGAGAAAAGTTTTTTTTTTCAAGAATCGAGAAGAATATTCGAGAATCGAGACTTCGACAAAATTAACGAGACAAGATGAGAAAACCTTGCTCCTTATCTTGTTTCGTCAGCAACATAGAATGTGCTCTCGTTTCGTCAGCAACATAGAACGTGCTACAGCGATATGATTCAGATATTAATTTAAATTGTAGGTGTGTCCTAAAGACCCTCGATGCTTATAAAAGTACGTCATAAAAATTAATTAACCAACTTTTTTCTGATATGATTCTTTCAAAGTATTCATACAAGACACATCAACAAATGAAAAGAAATCCAAATAGACCATAGGGTATCTCAAAAATACCCTGACATAGGGTAACTCTGTTATTATCAGAGTTATAACAAAATGTAAGAAGGAGAAAGGTTCCTAAATATAATATTTTGAATCTAAACTGAAGGATTTTTTTTTAAAAAATCGGACGAACCGTTTGGGCTGTACACTACACAATGTTAAATGAAAATGTAACGTTGTCGTTTACCTGGGGCTCGGGAACGAAAGGGCTCGGGAAGTGGACAAATTATGTAAGAGTATGGCATGTTTGAAATGGTGAGATGGCCATTGACACCCCAGCATACACAGTAACTTCGTTCATTTATGTTGTGGCTCCAGGCTAATGACAACGTTTCATTTTCATTTAACATTGGACGCATAAAGAGTTTACAGCTCAAACGGCTCGCCCGATTAAAAAAAAAAAAATCCTTCACTTTAGATTGAGAACGTTATATTTGGAGACGGTTTCCCCCTCTTACATTTTGTTGTAGCTCTGATAATAAGAAATTTACCCTAGGGACTTTTGAGACACCCTGTATGTTTTGTAATTAATGTTGTCCACGAGACGAGACAGAGCTCTTTCAATAGAAACAGATACGACACAGGACTTCCAGAATACCATTTACGGGATAAATAATTCCATTATGCATCAAAATGCACCGATTTTTCTTTAGTAATTTGATAGAATTAAAAAATAGCATAAATAGGATGACGTTTCGTTACCTAGGATTATTAATTTCAATTCTTTGAATGGTTTCTTTATTTGCTTCGAGGTCTCCTTCTCCCATATGCTAAGACTCTTATGTTATTTGAAGTGCAAACTTTAGAGAATCATTCAGACAAAGATGTAACTATGGGGAGTGTATCTCATACTAAACTGCAAGATGAAACAAGTAACAGAGTCAAAGGGTTTGGTTTGAATGATAGGCAACCAACCAGACGTTTAGTACAATCGGAATATATCCTGCCCTGGGTTCGATTCCCGGTGTGGACAATCGGTCGATATAGTTTGTCATACAAGATTTGAATATAATTTGGGGGGATACCAGATTTCCTTCGAATCACAATTGTATTTATGCCTGGTTGAATACTGTGCCTGAGTGACAGAGTAAATAGAAAATGAAATGAAATCTTTGAGTTTTACGTCCCACTGTTAAGCCGGTTAGGCTAAAGGAGACGGTGATGATGAGAGATGAGTGAAATGGTGGAATGAAGAAAGTGGGAGGAAACGGAAGAACCCCGAGGAAACCTACGCAACGGTGTTTGTCCACCACAAAGTTCACTTGGCGGGAGCAGAGTTTGAACCCGGGACCCCAAACACCAGAGGTGAACGCTCTACCACTGAGCCACCGCGGCCCCAGAGTAAATAGAGGCAGCCCGTTAAAATCTTAATGGATAACATTGACTTTAACGAAGTATATCCATATTCCATATCCCATACATAGAAACATGCACTGAGGTTGGTTGTTTAAACTGATGCCAAATTCATTTTTTTTACAGGTTAAAAGATTCTTTGGTTAAAACCTAAAAATAGTATTGGTGAGGTTAAAACCTCATACTTAGGTTATAAGAGGGTTATATAATACTGACTGCTTCAACTACAACATAAATTTATTCATAAATGTAAGTTTCGCATAATGTCCTCTATACTGTCCTTACAAGGTACCAGGTGCGTACCCACGCGGAGGGGCCAACGAATCCGAACTCCCACAAACTTCGTAACTCGATATATATTTTATACTTTCTTTTTTTTTAAAAAAAATAAATAATAAAGCTATACTTTTTGGAAAGAGAAATGGCTCATATAGGCTAAATATTGGCTCTTACATTTCAACTGTACTTTTCTTATAAAAACAATTTAGTTCTATCATTTTGTCTCAGAACATAGGTGGCAGTACGTAACAATTACTTATCGTTTTTTCAGGTGCAGACCATACATAGACGTAATGTGTTGTACTATTGAATTCCCCTCCCCCCCAAAAAAACTTTGTACCCCTCTCAATAAAAATTTCTGGGTGCACGCCTGCAAGGTACTATTCTAGCATTTGACTATTTAAACTGAAGGAAAATGCTGAAAAAAAAAAAACTTATTAGGATGGTCGGCTACTAGACCACGAAATAAGAATGTTTATACATTTTAACAGTTCAGTATTCATATTAGCTAGTGGCGTATTTACGATTTTGTTTCGGGGGGGAGGCTTTGCTAACTTTTGGGGGGCCTTTGCCTGAAAATGTGAAAATTCTGCAAGATATTTCATATAATTTACTATAGTAAATAAGATTTCGGGGGGAGCTCCTCCGTGGCTAAGCGGTTAGCGTACGCGCCTTTGGCGTGGGAGACCCGGGTTCGATTCCCGGCGGGAGCTCATGTGGTTCTGATTCCACGTTAATCAGTAGGTCCACGTCTCATATAGCCTCGCTGCTGAACGGGACGTTAAACTCAAAATCAACTCAACTCAACAAGATTTCGGGAGGGCTTAAGCCAGGAAGCCCCCATAAATACGCCACTGATATTAGCACTCTCTCACCCAGAACATCTAAGGGGACACTGTGGCTCAGTGGAAGAGGGATTACATCTAGTGCATGGGGTCCCTGGTTCGATCAATAACCAATAAGTTTGTGGTGGACAACATCGTGTCCGTGTGTTTTGTTGGGTTACTCCCCTTTCCTTCCACATTTTCATTCCACCAATTATTCCATTATCATTCAGTTGCTTTATCATCGTTTCCCTTAGCCTAACGGACATAATCGTAAGACGTTAAAATCAAAAATATAATTTCCAAAACACCTAACCGACGAATCTAGCAGTCAAAATGAATATGTAACCAATATAGTGATACAATACAGTAGTTCAAAATTTGGCGATTTTACAGAATAAAAACAAAAGGATATGTTCTATTGTTTTAGAATCTTTGCTGCGATAACCAATACTACTTATTGCGATATGTGTTAAGTGAAATACTTTGATGGATGAAAATAAGGTAATCGTGTTCTTTATTTCATTAAACATAACTGATCTGGTTAAAGCAAGAAACGAGACACAACAACTCTCTAATTGAAGCAAGTAAACGCATAAATAAATCGAATCAAATCTTTGGCATTATAACCAGAACTGGCTGTAACTGGCTTTCAACTGGACAACATGAAGCCAGCACAGCATATGTAATCGCTGGTATTTCTGGTTTGCTAGACCGGAGTTCGGTACCTTGCTGGGTTAACACGGAAAATTTTAAGTCACCAGCGAGAATCAAACTGAGGACCACAAGCACAGTAAATCACAGGCTTCATGGGAACACTAAGTGAAATAATTCCACTGCATAAAATACAGAATAGACCAAGAGAAATATGGTGAAGCGTGTCATTGGAAATCTTAAGATATCAAAACCAAACCAGTTAGCGTAACAGTCCTTTTTGTGGAACTAAGTCACTCCAGCGCCATCTGTTAGCGCGGCTGAACTATGTCCAACCTAGAGAAGAACATGTTGTCAGCGCACTGCATCGCTCTCTCCATAACAGTAATATCAGAAGCTTTCTAGACTCTACTGGCCATCGCATCTTTTATTCACGTGACTCCCCAGTTTGCTTCACGACGCTGGGTGGACGCCGAAATTTGGGGAGCACCGGCCGGGAATCGAACCCGAAAATACGTGGAGACTACGTTGTCCCCATAATATTTAGACATTAGCGTCATTAAATACGTTTAAATCATCGGGGGCTTCGTGGCGGAGAATTTGGTTTATTTTATTTTAGCTAATCAACTCTGAGATGCAATTTGCGAAGCCAACTTTCACTTGAAAAAAAAAAAAAAACTTTTCAGTTTCACTTCTTACGACTTTGTCCTGTAGGCTAAAGAAGGCGAATAATTAACTAAAAGATTTTGTGGAATGAGCATGTATGAGGAAACAGGAGAACTACGAGAAAAACCTTCGGACACGATGTTTTGCACCACAATCTTACACGGTTTGGAATCGAACCAGGGACGGCTCGTACCAGAGACGAACGACCGTGCTCCCTAACTTACATTGAAATTATTAATGATTATAAGGGACAATGATTACCATGGCCTACACTTAAATGTTCCATCCCGGCATTCGGATGGTGAAGCTTAGAGAAATCAGTGGGAAAATGTCAGGTACCAGTCGCCGGATTCGAAACCGGGAACTCCGGATTACAAAGCAATAGTATTGACCACTAAATCACGCTTGTTTGTGTCTTATGTGAGATTTTTTCATTGACAACTTGATTTTATTCAGACTAAACATGTCAGAAGGGTGAAAAGTAAGCATTTTATGCGTTCCAGGACCCAAGCTGTCATTTTTTTCTGACTATACCTAGGTATTTATAAAAATGAAACGAAAACTCTTTAATTTAGCACGATTATGTCTTGTAGGCTAAGGAGACGGATGATAAATGAAATAATTGGTGGAATGAGAATACCGGAGGAAAATAAAGTGAAATCTTTCAGTTCAACGTCCCACGATTGTGCCCTTTATGCTAACAGAAACGATTATTAAGGCAAGTGAGTGATTATAGAAAAATTGGTGGAATGGCAGTGTAGGAGGAAATGGAAGTACCCGAGAAAAAGCCACGATGTTCTTCACAACAAACGTACTTGGACAGAGATCGAACCAGGGACCGCAAGCACCAGACGTAAGAGCTCTACCACTGAGCCACCTTGGCCCCCTGAGTATATTTGTCTTGCTGAAAGTAAAAATGGAAGATGCTTTAAAACTTACGTACTTCCTATTTCAAATGCGAATACCATGGCTGGTCATTGAATAACTTAACTGCTTTCGTTTCAAGAGAGAATTTTAAAACAGAACATTATAGCACTTAAAGACCCGTATACCATTACCATGTGCAAAGCGATTGGTGCAGATGTAGAGTAGGTGAAAATGTGCAGATTTTCATCTGAGACATTTCTTTTAGCTGTGGATGAATGTGAAAGACAACTGACAAGGCATTAAAAATTAGGAGAAGGTCACCTACTCCGATCTGTACTGAGCTCGGCCATTGAATTCCTCCTCTGCTGTTTCCGAGGCCTGCCCCGGGCCCTGGCCAAGGTGGCCATCCCGCTAGCCACCAACTGCTCCATACTCTCTGGCTCCGACTGCGGGGATCCCGACAACGATGAGGCTGGCGACTGGATCGGTGGGCTGCGCAACTGGGTCATGCGCAGTATTTGAATAGGAGAACTTGGAGCTCGGAATCTGGCTGCCGCGAGGGTTGAACTCAGGGTCAACTTCAAAGACATCCGCACTGATTTTGATCTTCGGCAATTCTGACGGTGCTCCACTTCCATTTTGAAAACACTTGATAACAAAATAACACCACTAGAAAAGGCACAATATTTGGACGAGAATCACCAGGAACACTACCACTGTTTGAGATCCAAACATCGTAAGTGTCAACGAAAGACTCGTTCGAGGTAAATTCACAATTTAACCTTTCTTAACCTCAAGACTTTCTTCTAATTTCTCTCACATACGGTGAAAGAAAAAGCTTGTGTCTCCGAAAACAAAACAAAAAACGATGAAACGAAAGAGAAAATGTCAAATTCGTTTTCGAATCTAATCTCATGTCTACATTTCACCAAGTATTGTTGCACAAAAGAAAAGTCACACGAAATCACAGCTGGAGAAACACCATCCGAAAAAAAACAATTGCACACAGACTCTCTCTCTCACACGGGCATTAACGAACGCATCATCCAGAGTCACTGCCTCGAATCGAATCAGATGATCCGTTGCCCCGCTCTTACACCAACAGACTGCAAGGCGAACCACTACATTTAACAATAACGACTCCGCAGTGATTAATTAACGATTCGTACTAAATCCACTTGTAGTGAAGTTTCCTGCCGACAATTTCAGGGCCAACCAAGTAAGAGTCCTGCACTCGCTATAGAGGAAAGACTGAACACACACACTCATATGCTCGACTTCCTGGCCACGACGGCCAAACACTACTTCCTCTGGCACATAGCTCTTCCAATAAATTGATAAGAACTAAGTTTTAAAAGGAAAGCACATCCCGCTAGACTACAACTACAAAACCGCCATCTGTCAATACTGTTTTCTATGTTTGTTTGTTTGTTTACATATGAATGCTCTAGGCTATTTCCCCACGTCTTCTACGTGTGTGTTGTTGACATGTGAAGTTTCGTCACAAGCATCTTCGCGTCTCGTCTAGCCACACTTAAATCGCTGACGTCATTATTTGAGTATGATCTACTCATGAATTGCAAATGGAAAAAAATCAACATTAAATTATTTCAAGAACCCGCAAGCAATGAACTTATAAATAATTGAAGTTTTGGTATTGAAAACAACACCTACGGGCCACGGTGGTTTTGTAGTAGAGCACTCGCCTATTGTACACACGTTCCGTGGTTCGATTGCAGCTCGCGCCAGGTGGGCTTTGTGGTGGACAAACATCGCTTGTGTGGGTTTTCTTCGATTCTCCCGTTTACTCCTACTTCTTGATTCCACCATTTCATTATCAACATCCTTGGCCTTGGAGCATAATCGAGGGACGTTAAACTGAAGAAAAAAGAAAATAAAAAATAAAAGAAATAAAGAAAAACAAAATCACTTGAGAACCATGGTAGTATACTGCATCGAACTAGTTAATCGTAGTGAATAGGTTACTTAACATTGTCATCCGCTAAGCTCGCCCCAAGCCCGCACTTAGAGAGACCCAGTAGAGCCGCGGTGGCTCAGTGGTAGAGCGTTCACCTCTAGTGCATGGGGTCCTTGATTTCTCTCCCAGATCGCATCAAGTGAACTTTGTGGTGGACAAACATCATGTGCGTGGGTTTTCTCGATTCTCCTGTTTCCTCCCACTTTCTTCATTCCACAATTTTATTCATTTCTCATCATCACCGTCTCCTTTAGCCTAGCCGGCATAATTGTGGTACGTAAGACTTAACGATTTTAAAGCGACTCAGGGCCCTAAGATAGTTAACGGAGTCGAAGCCTTTCTTCTGTTTTTTTTTTAATCTAAACTTTTAACTTTTACTAGTAGTTTCAAATGGGCATATTGCCTGCACAGTTTAACATCAGATACCACGGCCAGCGATATCTATTAGCATCAGACAGGTAAGTGATAGCGACATCTATCAAGACGTGTTTATTATTAGGAACGTGACGCATACAACGAGACGTCTGCTGTTTATTATTAGAATTTATTTTTTTATTATTTACAAGGATAAGTTGTAAGTGTTGCAATATTCTGGTACACAACATAGCTGTACTTATTACAGTACAATGGAAGTATGTTAAGATTCAAAGTACAGCCCTCGCGTTGGACCATGCACACGATACTCAGTCACACACGATAATTGACAAACCAACTCGAATTTTCTCAGTCCATTGTACTGCGTCATCTTCACTAACTCGGGAAATCCAACAGGAGCTGCCATATTGTGCCATAAATTGATTCCAAAGTAGATATATGCCGACAACTGCTGCAAAATATGCGTGATATGAGTTTTCTGAAACGGATTGTCACTCACATGCAACGAAAAGTGAGTGCTTTTCCGAAATCTGAGTGTGCAAAATCAGTGGTTGAACAAGGGCCTACTTCCAGAACCGGTCACCAAACTTGGCCGTTTCGAGCATAAATTCATCATCCTCTGTGTGTAGTGGAACTACGAGTGGGTAATTCACGTCCAGTGCGTTTCCAACGCCGACCTTTATTCTAAACCAGTGGTTCTCAAACTTTCCGATAACGCGGACTCCCTGTGCTTTCGGAAAGTGATCCGCGGACCCTCTTGCAATGCTATCTGCAATTTCACATGGTATTAAAAACTATACTGATTAGAATTACCACTGACGAGGAAAAGATCAAGAAAAATATTGCAATAAGTAATTTATTCTAAAGGTACATGATTGTTTCCTAGTCAACGAAATCTCAATTGAAAATACAGCAACTTTCAAGAGAGAAAATCAATGTACTTTTTTAAAAGGTAATTCATTTGATAAACACTGTTCTCAAATGTGGTGTCACTAATACGAGGAATGAAATTCTTCCTGTTTTTCCATAATTGCACTGAAATCCGGAATAAGTTTTGTCACAGTTAATCTTAGGTTTTGTCACCATTAAGACGATTTCGCTTTCAGGCTTTAATACTGCAAAGAGCAGAAAAGGTCTGTTTACATAAGTAAGTAGTAGGGAAAGGCATCAAATGTTGCAATGCCTTTTTAGACAACTCTTCATACTCACAGGGCTGAAATTTAAAATTCAGGAAAATATTTAAATTTACAAACATAAGTATAATTTCTAATTGCTTTCTTTTTAGTAACTGAAAAAATATTTCTTGCATAACAGCATTTTATTATAACACATTTCAATTTTTAGGCGTTGCGGACCCCCCTGGCCACGTTCCACGGACCCTCAGGGGTCCGCGTATCTCACTTTGAAAACCACTGTTCTAAACGGTTGAAGTGGATGTAAGCTGGGTAGGCTGCATTACGCGAAAAATATCCTGCATTGGCGAACCGAAAGCACGCTCTGCTGAAACAGGATAACGCAATACTATTCTCGGCTCCAAAAACGCAACAAAAAATTCACGAACTTAATGGCATCGAACTGATGCCAAGCCCGGCATATTGACCTAACTTTGCGTCTTCGGATTAATATATGATCCATGACGTAATTCCTGAAATGACGATGCTTTACCAATGAAAGGAAGTGGGAGCACCATTGGCTGATTTCTTTGCCTCTTAGGACAAGACGTAGAATCGACGTAGAATCCAGGAACTGGCTGTATAGGAATTAGGTCTACAATGACATACCGCTTTTTATTATTGATTTTCCTAAAAAGCTGTAACGCAAAAGAGTCCGAATTCAAAAGTAAATTAATTGTTGTCCATAAATATATCTATCGACAATGTCTCAACGCTTCAGAAGAAAAAATAAAAATGATTTGCGTAATATATATGCCATTTTACTCAGTGTGCCATTTTAGGCCTATACGTGGGTAAAATGGCATACTAATAATTGTTACAGCCAAAGATATGAAATATACAATTAAAAATATTTGTATTTGAATTCTAAACTTCCCTAAACAATATTAGCTTTTCTAAATAATGTATTGCAACTCAATAAACAACATGAGCTGTACAAGTATCATAATTATTAAGATATAGTGGAAATCTTTTTACGATAGTTATGAGAATAGGCAAAATTATTTGAAACAATGGTTAATTGAATAGAATATTTTAACATCAGCTTTACAAAAACACCAAACAGTTCACAAACGTAAACTTTTGTCTTTTTTGACAGTCCACCACAGTCTTCGTGAGCCCACTTCCGACAGGTCATGAACTGAAGCCAGTTTTCTTCTGGACGAGAGGCAAGGAATACAGTTCATTACAATGTAGGCAAGGAAAATAACCATTACCATCGCTTAACACCAGTCATTCACATTCATTTTCCACATCAAAAGTTAATGTTTTCTTAATTTTTTTACAGATGCTTTCCGGAGATTCATTTCCTTTTCTTCGACTTCTTTTTATCATTTAAATAGGGGCTTGAGGTATGAAGAGTGAATTTCTGATAGTAGCAGTGTTGCCGGGTGCATGTAAGTAAACGGTTTATCATGATAATTTCAAAGTTTGTTTTCCATTGTTTTCAGAAATTGCATAATGTAGACAGATCCTTAACAGACCTTTTGATGCACTGAAACATCAGAAAGGTTGCCAATTCACAGTGTTAATTTATGAAAACTACGATTTCCCTAGTTCTCCCTTACAGAGACCTCATCCGATTAGTTACCGGTGGAAATGAAAAATTCCTTTTTCTGCTCTATAGTTTCCCAGCTACTCCAACTAAACAAACTGAAAATTAACGACACAACATCCACACGTATGAATTATGAGTCAATTTACGTGTTTTGTAAAAAAAAAAAAAAAAAAACTTCGGTTACATCTGACAACACTGTGTGATTCCTAGTGAACTTCAATCGTTGATTCCTAGTTTAAAAATATATATATGAACAAGGCTTCATTTTGGCATAACCATTATTTGTGTATCGTTTCAGGTTCAAAAGTTGTACTATCCTAAACTCCGGGTTGCATTGTATATTGGACACCCTGTATTATCACAGTTTTCAAATACGTAGATGTGTTTACGCCGTTATAAATTAAGTCTTCCTAATCAGATACATGACATGTTAGTGTTCATTTTACACTGACAATGTAGATCACAAAATCGATTCTTGTCACAATTCTCATGTCTAATTTAGACTTCAAACATGTACGTAGTTAGAAAATAGATTATTCTATTCAAATAATAAACGCAAATCACCTTGTCATATTAATAGATAAACGTATACTTAACGATTGCAATGTTTATTCTGGAGTACAAATACGATATATAAAACTTTGGACGGGCAAAATGGCATACTATGCCATTTCGCCCGGAGGGAAGGTATGCCATTTTACCCTTGGCACCATATTTACGTTTTATTGATTTTCACTTATTACTCAAGACGTATTTGTCGGTTTCTGCTTTAACATGTTTTTCTATAAATATGTCGTTATGTGTAGCAGTAGTTTGCATATTGCTACAACACGATTTCTTAAGGAAATAAACTGTTTTATCGGTAATATAAAAAATCAACCACTTCCCTTTCAATTTTATTTTCTCTTTATGCAGTGGAGAGCTCAATCGCATCGCTATTTACACAGGTTCAGTGCTGCCAAAGTAGCTTTCAGTACACATGCTCTCCGCGTTGCCTAATGTACAATTCCTCTAGAATCCACCCTGTGCTATTTTAGGCACAATTAATCTATATATAGGGTGTCTCAAAAGTCCCCTGACATAAGGTAACTTATTATCAGAGTTACAACAAAATATAAAACGGGAAATCGTCTCCAAATATGATATTTTTAATCTAAAGTGAATGAATTATTTAAATCAGACGAGCCGTTTGGGCTATACACTCTTTATGCGCCCAATGTTAAATGAAAATGCAACGTTGCATTTTCATCTAACATTGGACACATAAACAGTGTACAGCCCAAACAGCTCGTCTGATTTTTTAAAAAAAATCCTTCACTTTAGATTAAAAATATCATATTTGGAGACGATTTCTCCTCTTACATTTTGTTGTAACTCTGATAATAACACCCGTGTTCGTGGTTTTTCTCGGGGTTCTCCCTTCTCCTCCCACTTCCTTCATTCCACCATTTCATTCATTTATCATCGTCACCGTCTTCTTTAATCTAGCCGGCATAATTGTGGGACGTAAAACTCAAAGATTTAATTTTTCTAATAATAACAGTTACCCTATATGTCAGGAGACTTTTGAGACACCCTGTATATACCTTGGGCCACTACAGGCTTGTTTCCGAGATAAACATCCTCAACAGGAATCAAAATTTGGAAGCGTGCATATTAAAAGCACTGCGTTAACAACTTGGCCATGAAGAGACACTCCAGCATGTACCTAAGTAGCCCTCTCCGATGGGCCTTTGAAGCACGTGGTCCCAGGGGTCGATTTCCGGTGAGGGAGCCTTGAAATTTGAATGCATTACATGGTTCGGGTTCTATCTCAAACTATAGGTCAACGTCTGATATATTCTCGGTATTGAAGCTAAAATTCAACAATACCTACATCCGCCATTGTAACGTAACGACATTATGAGCTTTTATTACAAAGAAAGGACGCTGAAGTGAACAAAGTGAGAGTGTTTGTGGTGTTACGTATGCATATGTTAATAGGTACACGAACGAACCTACTTAGATCAACATGAACAAGCACTTATTAATGTTAATTACTTTGCATACGTATTACCTCATCACGTTTCGTCCAACTAAAACAAATGAATTGCGAAGGCTGTTTCACTTATTCGCTTCAGCCTAAACAGAAAATAAATCCAATTCTCAGAGTGTTAAAACATAGCTTAAGTTTGTGTTTCGTATTTAAGAGGTTTCAAGTTTTAAGTCTATAAACGAAAGTAGGTTGTTTGTAGTGAACATGCCGGAAAGAACGTTAAATACAAAGCTGAGTCGTAAGTCTTTCAATATTTCTAAAACCGAAACAGATGTACACACTGTAATCGACCACAAGTACAAGGACAAATTGGCCCAATGGATGGTATGGCAAGCAGACTATTTAACACGGAGACCGCCACTCTGTCAGTACTTTCAGTGAATTTTCAATAGCAGTGATGATGAGTGCTCAACGTCAGCACGTGAACTGGTACTGCATGAGTTCGAACTCGCACATAATAACGCTACGCAGCAACCCAAAACATTTATCATGCGAAATGTAAACCACAGCACAACAACTCGTTGGTTCCGTAAATTTCGTGCAGGTTGTAAAACTGTCGAACAGCCACGGTCTGGCCATCCCAAGGTAACCGATTCTGAGATACGACACCCTATTGAGGAAAATTCATTGTACCAGCACATGGTACGTGATGTCTTAGGTCACTTGAGTTTGTGATAGGCCATACTGTGTCCGTGAGATTTTTGAGGGTTCTCCCGCATTTTCATTCTACAAATTCTTTCGTTCTAATTCACTTTCGTTAATTCTATATCTTCGTTAGCATAAAAGTTCGTAATTGTGGCGCCATCTGAAAAAACTAGTTTATCAAGAACCCATCCGTGATATTCACTATCTGATCCAGAGAACTGCAATGTTGTGAAACCGTTGATCTGGACATTCTATTGCAAGTCCATATGGATCGGCAGAGGTGCCTTGCAGTGCGTCTTGCTCAAGAAGGACAGCACATCGAGGACATACTGTAATGCCAAATTTTTACACTTTGTGACACAATAACTTCTTAACCAATAACGCAAAGTGAAAATAGACTGCACCACTGTTTCCCTGAGATCGAACTTGTATCAAATGATAAAGATTTAATTTTATTCATTTTCAAGTAGTCCTGCTTTAAACTGTCGGTGATCATTACCATCGCTATGCTCTAACAGAAACTCCGTAGTGACATTTAGATCTACGAGAACCTATTACGATCTCGTATGTCCTGGAATAGCAAGGTTATGAAGGACGAAACCTACTATTTACGTGGGCTCTAAGTCATGCCGGAACTTGAATTCGGTGCAAAATGAAAGTTTTCAGTTTAACGTCCCATGATAATGTCCTTTAGGCTAAGGGAGACGATGACTAAGGCAACTGAATGATAATGGAAGAATTGGTGGAATGAGAAAGTGGGAGGAAACGGGAGTACCTCGAGGAAACCCAGGGATATGATGTTCTCCACCACAAACTTACTTGGCCGGGAATCGAACCAGGGACCCCACGCACCAGAGGGAAGCACTCTACCACTGGGCCACCTTGCCTCCTTTTGAATCTGGTGCAGTTGTCACATGGACACATCATTATGTAAGGTAAATCCGTATAGGACAGTTACTTTCTGATCACTCTCTGTGGATTCCAAGAGACCTCAATTACAAGGCCACAACATACTCCGTAGTTTAATGGCTAGAGGGAGTGTATTTGCTTCATGAGGTCCTAAGTTCGAAAATTACTTAAAAATAATTTTAATAGCTCTTGTGCAGATTAGTGATCAATATAGGATTTAGGATTAAGATTTTTGGGCTTTCGGCATCTATGGCCATGTTAGCCCGTCACGTATGAGGGATCATGTCCCTCGGCAAACACACTATCCGGGGGAGAGGAACGAAGGAAGAGGTCTGGGACCTATAAGTTAGGACCATCCCGGCATTTGTCTGGTGTGAATGAGGAAAATCCAGGAAAGTCTCATTCTGGATGGTTGGTCTCAAAAAGCTTTTTACACTTTTCGATCGAATGCCTCCACCAGGAATCGAACCCGGGACCGTTCGCACCGAAGGCGAGAGCGTTAACGGCTACGCTACGTTTGATCTATATAGGACAAGACCTACAGTTTAAAGAAAGGATAAGAACCACTGTAGTGTATTCGATGACGTCCTACTCAAGAATCGAACTCAAGATCTCGTGCACCAAGGGTGCACGCGCTACCCACTAGACTAGAAGGAATAGCTATACTGATACATGATGTGTAAGTTTATTTTATGCGACATTCATTGCTTACAACTGAGGAAATAATCCGTTAGGCTCAAGTTGGTTCTAAATTCAGACTCGAATCGGATGCCTCAGAGATAGATGGTTATAGCCTCTGTCCTTAGCTTTCTAATGTACGTGAGAAAGCGTGTGCGATTGTAGTGATTTGACAGCCGAGTCTTTCCCACGGTACGTCACTCTCGCGTTGTCCGCCCTTTTAATAATAATCCGTACATCACATCCTCTCCGTCGTGCTGTCTCTTGTTTTGATCGACGTGGTCACCGACCTCTCTTCATCAGTCGGAAAGAAGGTCACTTCACTCACTCGCGACAATCTGCTCTCACACAGCTTCCCCCATCCTGTCCTTCCATTCTGTAGCATTATTCGTTCTCTAAAATCACAACAGATTTGCCAGAATCTTAAGAGAAAATCACACAGAATTAGGCGTTCATTTTCTATGTATTTAAACAACTTTTAGAAAGTTTTGAGATATAATCTGTACTCTGCAGAGCAGGAACATGGATACACAAAAGCGGGGCTTTCGAAATGTGGGTGTGGACAAGAATGGATAAAATAAGAGTGCTTCTTCCCTAACAACACAATTACATAGCAGGCATATGCTTATCATATTCCCTCAGGTACATGCGAATGTGTCCAGTATGTACCTAAAGGACGTACCTAGAACATGACAGATATATGTCCCAAATGACGACATAAAAACAAATGACTGTTAGAGTGAGAAACTGAGCCAGGTATATAAATGCTGTATTTGTGGTACATAGTTGCAAATATCAATTAGGTGTAACAAGTACCTAAAACTGTAGGTACATGAAGTACATACTTAGCACATGAATATCATATGTACCAAGTGTCGGGTTCCTAAATATAGCTGGGACACCTAAATGGCATATGATTAGCACATCTTGTGCTGTTAGGGTTGATTTTGTCACACATCCTAGACAGTTTCTTGTCTCCTGGTATTCAGTCAACGATTGTTGTTGAGAATGTGTGTTTTACTATTTACTCTGGTTGTAGTATTTGAAAGTGTACTTGATACAGTGAAAATCGAAAGTTTGAATATCATTAATCAATCATACACTTTTCCACCCTTAAAAGAAACGAGGATGGGTCTTTAAATATACGTTCTGGTTATTTTAGAAACTGCTATCCACTCCCCCCCCCCGATTACCTGAGACATTGTATAAGCAGGTGCACTCCAGAAATTTTCGTTGGGAGGAGTCCAATACAACAAGCCACTACCTCTATTACTATTCTGCACCCGAAAAGACGATAAGTAATTGTAAAATACTTTCACCTATATTTTCAGAAAAGATGATAGAACTAGATTGTTTTTATAAGAGAAAGAGTACAGATGAATTGTAAGATCAAATTTTCATGCTACAACAATCATTTCCCTGTTAAACAAGTATAGTTTTATTATAATATTATAGTATAGGTTATACTTCCATCTATATTTTTAGGAAATAATGATAGAACTAGATTGTTTTTATAAGAGAAAGAGTACAGATGAAGTGTAAGATCAAATTTTCATGTTACTTCAATCATTTCCCTGTTAAACAAGTATAGTTTTATTATAGTATTATAGTATAGGTTATAGTTCCATCTATATTTTTAGGAAATAATGATAGAACTAGATTGTTTTTATAAGAGAAAGAGTACACATGAAGTGTAAGATCAAATTTTCATGTTACTTCAATCATTTCCCTGTTAAACAAGTATAGTTTTATTATAGTATTATAGTATAGGTTATACTTCCATCTATATTTTTAGGAAATAATGATAGAACTAGATTGTTTTTATAAGAGAAAGAGTACAGATGAAGTGTAAGATCAAATTTTCATGCTACATTAATCATTTCCCTGTTAAACAAGTATAGTTTTATTATAGTATTATAGTATAGGTTATACTTCCATCTATATTTTTAGGAAATAATGATAGAACTAGATTGTTTTTATAAGAGAAAGAGTACAGATGAAGTGTAAGATCAAATTTTCATGCTACATTAATCATTTCCCTGTTAAACAAGTAGAGTTTTATTATAATATTATAGTATAGGTTATACTTCCATCTATATTTTTAGGAAATAATGATAGAACTAGATTGTTTTTATAAGAGAAAGAGTACAGATGAATTGTAAGATCAAATTTTCATGCTACAACAATCATTTCCCTGTTAAACAAGTATAGTTTTATTATAATATTATAGTATAGGTTATACTTCCATCTATATTTTTAGGAAATAATGATAGAACTAGATTGTTTTTATAAGAGAAAGAGTACAGATGAAGTGTAAGATCAAATTTTCATGCTACATTAATCATTTCCCTGTTAAACAAGTATAGTTTTATTATAGTATTATAGTATAGGTTATACTTCCATCTATATTTTTAGGAAATAATGATAGAACTAGATTGTTTTTATAAGAGAAAGAGTACAGATGAAGTGTAAGATCAAATTTTCATGCTACATTAATCATTTCCCTGTTAAACAAGTATAGTTTTATTATAATATTATAGTATAGGTTATACTTCCATCTATATTTTTAGGAAATAATGATAGAACTAGATTGTTTTTATAAGAGAAAGAGTACAGATGAAGTGTAAGATCAAATTTTCATGTTACTTCAATCATTTCCCTGTTAAACAAGTATAGTTTTATTATAGTATTATAGTATAGGTTATAGTTCCATCTATATTTTTAGGAAATAATGATAGAACTAGATTGTTTTTATAAGAGAAAGAGTACACATGAAGTGTAAGATCAAATTTTCATGTTACTTCAATCATTTCCCTGTTAAACAAGTATAGTTTTATTATAGTATTATAGTATAGGTTATACTTCCATCTATATTTTTAGGAAATAATGATAGAACTAGATTGTTTTTATAAGAGAAAGAGTACAGATAAAGTGTAAGATCAAATTTTCATGCTACATCAATCATTTCCCTGTTAAACAAGTATAGTTTTATTATAGTATTATAGTATAGGTTATACTTCCATCTATATTTTTAGGAAATAATGATAGAACTAGATTGTTTTTATAAGAGAAAGAGTACAGATAAAGTGTAAGATCAAATTTTCATGCTACATTAATCATTTCCCTGTTAAACAAGTAGAGTTTTATTATAGTATTATAGTATAGGTTATACTTCCATCTATATTTTTAGGAAATAATGATAGAACTAGATTGTTTTTATAAGAGAAAGAGTACAGATGAAGTGTAAGATCAAATTTTCATGCTACATTAATCATTTCCCTGTTAAACAAGTAGAGTTTTATTATAGTATTATAGTATAGGTTATACTTCCATCTATATTTTTAGGAAATAATGATAGAACTAGATTGTTTTTATAAGAGAAAGAGTACAGATGAAGTGTAAGATCAAATTTTCATGCTACATCAATCATTTCCCTGTTAAACAAGTATAGTTTTATTATAGTATTATAGTATAGGTTATACTTCCATCTATATTTTTAGGAAATAATGATAGAACTAGATTGTTTTTATAAGAGAAAGAGTACAGATGAAGTGTAAGATCAAATTTTCATGCTACATTAATCATTTCCCTGTTAAACAAGTAGAGTTTTATTATAGTATTATAGTATAGGTTATACTTCCATCTATATTTTTAGGAAATAATGATAGAACTAGATTGTTTTTATAAGAGAAAGAGTACAGATGAAGTGTAAGATCAAATTTTCATGCTACATTAATCATTTCCCTGTTAAACAAGTATAGTTTTATTATAGTATTATAGTATAGGTTATACTTCCATCTATATTTTTAGGAAATAATGATAGAACTAGATTGTTTTTATAAGAGAAAGAGTACAGATGAAGTGTAAGATCAAATTTTCATGCTACATTAATCATTTCCCTGTTAAACAAGTAGAGTTTTATTATAGTATTATAGTATAGGTTATACTTCCATCTATATTTTTAGGAAATAATGATAGAACTAGATTGTTTTTATAAGAGAAAGAGTACAGATGAAGTGTAAGATCAAATTTTCATGCTACATTAATCATTTCCCTGTTAAACAAGTAGAGTTTTATTATAGTATTATAGTATAGGTTATACTTCCATCTATATTTTTAGGAAATAATGATAGAACTAGATTGTTTTTATAAGAGAAAGAGTACAGATGAAGTGTAAGATCAAATTTTCATGCTACATTAATCATTTCCCTGTTAAACAAGTAGAGTTTTATTATAGTATTATAGTATAGGTTATACTTCCATCTATATTTTTAGGAAATAATGATAGAACTAGATTGTTTTTATAAGAGAAAGAGTACAGATGAAGTGTAAGATCAAATTTTCATGCTACATTAATCATTTCCCTGTTAAACAAGTAGAGTTTTATTATAGTATTATAGTATAGGTTATACTTCCATCTATATTTTTAGGAAATAATGATAGAACTAGATTGTTTTTATAAGAGAAAGAGTACAGATGAAGTGTAAGATCAAATTTTCATGCTACATTAATCATTTCCCTGTTAAACAAGTATAGTTTTATTATAGTATTATAGTATAGGTTATACTTCCATCTATATTTTTAGGAAATAATGATAGAACTAGATTGTTTTTATAAGAGAAAGAGTACAGATGAAGTGTAAGATCAAATTTTCATGCTACATTAATCATTTCCCTGTTAAACAAGTAGAGTTTTATTATAGTATTATAGTATAGGTTATACTTCCATCTATATTTTTAGGAAATAATGATAGAACTAGATTGTTTTTATAAGAGAAAGAGTACAGATGAAGTGTAAGATCAAATTTTCATGCTACATTAATCATTTCCCTGTTAAACAAGTAGAGTTTTATTATAGTATTATAGTATAGGTTATACTTCCATCTATATTTTTAGGAAATAATGATAGAACTAGATTGTTTTTATAAGAGAAAGAGTACAGATGAAGTGTAAGATCAAATTTTCATGCTACATTAATCATTTCCCTGTTAAACAAGTAGAGTTTTATTATAGTATTATAGTATAGGTTATACTTCCATCTATATTTTTAGGAAATAATGATAGAACTAGATTGTTTTTATAAGAGAAAGAGTACAGATGAAGTGTAAGATCAAATTTTCATGCTACATTAATCATTTCCCTGTTAAACAAGTAGAGTTTTATTATAGTATTATAGTATAGGTTATACTTCCATCTATATTTTTAGGAAATAATGATAGAACTAGATTGTTTTTATAAGAGAAAGAGTACAGATGAAGTGTAAGATCAAATTTTCATGCTACATTAATCATTTCCCTGTTAAACAAGTAGAGTTTTATTATAGTATTATAGTATAGGTTATACTTCCATCTATATTTTTAGGAAATAATGATAGAACTAGATTGTTTTTATAAGAGAAAGAGTACAGATGAAGTGTAAGATCAAATTTTCATGCTACATTAATCATTTCCCTGTTAAACAAGTAGAGTTTTATTATAGTATTATAGTATAGGTTATACTTCCATCTATATTTTTAGGAAATAATGATAGAACTAGATTGTTTTTATAAGAGAAAGAGTACAGATGAAGTGTAAGATCAAATTTTCATGCTACATTAATCATTTCCCTGTTAAACAAGTATAGTTTTATTATAGTATTATAGTATAGGTTATACTTCCATCTATATTTTTAGGAAATAATGATAGAACTAGATTGTTTTTATAAGAGAAAGAGTACAGATGAAGTGTAAGATCAAATTTTCATGCTACATTAATCATTTCCCTGTTAAACAAGTATAGTTTTATTATAGTATTATAGTATAGGTTATACTTCCATCTATATTTTTAGGAAATAATGATAGAACTAGATTGTTTTTATAAGAGAAAGAGTACAGATGAAGTGTAAGATCAAATTTTCATGCTACATTAATCATTTCCCTGTTAAACAAGTAGAGTTTTATTATAGTATTATAGTATAGGTTATACTTCCATCTATATTTTTAGGAAATAATGATAGAACTAGATTGTTTTTATAAGAGAAAGAGTACAGATGAAGTGTAAGATCAAATTTTCATGCTACATCAATCATTTCCCTGTTAAACAAGTAGAGTTTTATTATAGTATTATAGTATAGGTTATACTTCCATCTATATTTTTAGGAAATAATGATAGAACTAGATTGTTTTTATAAGAGAAAGAGTACAGATGAAGTGTAAGATCAAATTTTCATGCTACATTAATCATTTCCCTGTTAAACAAGTAGAGTTTTATTATAGTATTATAGTATAGGTTATACTTCCATCTATATTTTTAGGAAATAATGATAGAACTAGATTGTTTTTATAAGAGAAAGAGTACAGATGAAGTGTAAGATCAAATTTTCATGCTACATCAATCATTTCCCTGTTAAACAAGTATAGTTTTATTATAGTATTATAGTATAGGTTATACTTCCATCTATATTTTTAGGAAATAATGATAGAACTAGATTGTTTTTATAAGAGAAAGAGTACAGATGAAGTGTAAGATCAAATTTTCATGCTACATTAATCATTTCCCTGTTAAACAAGTAGAGTTTTATTATAGTATTATAGTATAGGTTATACTTCCATCTATATTTTTAGGAAATAATGATAGAACTAGATTGTTTTTATAAGAGAAAGAGTACAGATGAAGTGTAAGATCAAATTTTCATGCTACATCAATCATTTCCCTGTTAAACAAGTATAGTTTTATTATAGTATTATAGTATAGGTTATACTTCCATCTATATTTTTAGGAAATAATGATAGAACTAGATTGTTTTTATAAGAGAAAGAGTACAGATGAATTGTAAGATCAAATTTTCATGCTACATCAATCATTTCCTGTAAAACAAGTAGAGTTTTATTGAGAAAGTGTACACAGGGATGCCCACAAAGGGGGGCTATGACGCAAACTGCGTCATTGAAATATTTGGGGGTGTTAAAAATCTATATAAATATGTTCGAGGGGTGTAAAAATTAATCGAAAAGATTTTTTTTATGGAAGAACACCTATGGATAGACAATTGCAGGGGGTGCGTCATGGACATAAGGGGGGGCACCACTGGTGTACAATTGTATGTTAGGAAGTTTGGAGGTGTCCGGACCTGGTTGACCTCCCGTGGGCGCGCCCCTGATACATAGTATTTCAACCAGTGTATTTACAAAGAAACTATCACAGTTAAAACTGAATATACAAATTTTCTCTATCTAAAAATTGTATCAAAAGTGTTTTACTTTCTCGTCAATCCTCGTATTTCAATAATTGAACTAATGGTTCTGACAATACTTTTTTTCTTTTCTTTTCTTTAAACTCATAAATAATGTGTAGTTTCACTTTCACTGTTCGTTAACAAAAAACAATCAGGAAATCTAAAATCAGAAACTAGAGAGCACCTGAACAAGCGATCCCCTACCCAACCAAAAACACGAGGAAAAAAGTATTTGACTCTGTTTTGATAACTTGTTAGCTGGAAGCAGAAACGAACTGTTTACACGTACATAGAATAACAGAGAATGTGCAAATTAAAATGTTTTCTGCCCTCACCCCCTTTCTCTGTCCTTTTAATTCCATTAGTATCCGGTGAAACATTTATACAGTCATATGGTTGCGCTCATTGGATGAACATTATCACTTACGCTTTGCAAATGTAAACACATCCATTGGACGTTTGTTTTGGCTCACTTCCAGAATATGTACCACCTACATATGCAGGTAACAGAAGCAAAAATTGGAAAACACAGCAGGTGTGATGACGGCTTACATGTTTCATTTTCTTTTATTTTTTCAATTATTTGGCTACAATTAATTGAAAGATGGTGAGGCTAAAAGCACAGATCGGATTATTTTGTGCTACGCTTATAAATAATAGGCTGATCCATTTTCTTTTTTTGGGGGGGGGGGCGGCTTATCACATACCACAGATACCCAACTGCTAGTCGGAATGTGATCCATACGATTCACGTATTTTATAGAATTGCCACATAGATGCCACTACAACTGTACAGAGACTATTTATATTACTAACTCGCAGCCATTTGGGGGCGACGAACTGAAAAATTTACAGGGTGTTTCAAAACAACACTGACAATGTTTGGGAGGTGATTCCTGACACCAAGATAAGACAAAAAGTATAAACCAATCAGGGTGTACAAACTTTTTTTTTTTTTTTTTTTTTTTGAGTTATAAGCTGACGAAAACAGGAAAAAATGAACTTTAAAGGTCCATAGCTTTAAAGGAACTTTAAAACTCTGGGACCTACCTTAGTCGGGTCAAGACTTTATTTAGGAACTATTGTGTGCCCTATCCAAATATCCATGTTTCTGAATCCTGCGGTACTTCCACAGCAATTTTTATAGACGTACTTGGTGAGTACTTCAAATTATATGCCCGTAACCAAACTCCCTCTATAAAAGTTGAAGCCTGAGTACCTTAGGATTCTGAACCATGTATTTTTGGATAGCGTACATATTAGTTCCTAAGTGAAGTCTTCACCGGACTGCGGTAGGTTCCATACTTTTGGAGCTAGGGACCTTTATTTTATTTATTTATTTATTTATTTATTTTTCATGTTTTCGGCACCTATAACTCCGAAAGAAAACAATTGTGCACCCAGGATGGTCTATACTTTTTGGCTTATCTTGGTGTCAGGAGTCACCTCTCAAACGTTGTCGGTGTTGTTTTGAAACACTGTATTCATAGATGAGAATGGGTACAGTGGTTTAGTGGCAAAGCGCTCACCTCCAATGCAGCGAGTCGGTGTCTGGTTCAATCCCACACCAAGTGACCTTGTAATGAACATCGTCTCCTTTTTTATGAATTAATTAACTTTTTCAGTTTCTCTTGTTACATCCCACCGATTCTTTGATTAACCACTCGTCTCCCTTAGTCTAAAGGTCATAATCGTGGTACGAAAGACTAGAACTTTTTTTTTTTTTATTCAACTTCAAAATCTATTTACTCTGGAAAACCTAACTGCTTCAATATTTATTGAAAAACATGTTTAAATGAAATTTAATCTTCAATGTAACATCCCATGTTTAACCCATTAGGCTAAAGGAAATAACATCTTTTACTTTAACGTCCCATTATTATGCCTTTTGGGCTGAGACGGATGATTAAGGCAAGTGAGTGATGGTGGGAGAATTGGTGGAATGAGAATCTGGGAGGAAACGGGAGAACCTCGAGAAAAAGCATGGACACGATATTGTCCACCACAAACTTACTTCCCTGAGGATCGAACCAAACACCCCATGCACCAGAGGTATTAGACTAAAGGAAACATCATTAATGGTTATAAAGAGATCTAAGAAAGAAATGGTGGAATGGGAATGCGGGAGAAAAAAACCAGGAAAACCCTGAGAAAAACCTTGGACAAGGTGTTATCCATCACAAACTCATATTGCCTAGGGAACTCCTTCCTGGCTAAGCGGTTAGCGTATGCGCCTTTGGTTTGGAAGACCCGGGTTCGATTCCCGGGTGGTTTGGATTCCACGTTAATCAGTAGGCCCCGTCTTATATAGCCTCGCTACGGAAAGGGACGTTAAAATCAAAATCAACTCAATCCACATTGTCAAGGGTCGAACCAGGAAACCTCGCACCTCAAGTTACGTGCTCTAAACTATATTGAGTCACCATGCCCCCTAATATTTTATATACCTGTACTATATTCAGCAATATTTTACGTCTATAATTTTTACAATCAGATCTATATATTCCTTTCTTATATATTCTTCCTACTTACACGAACCTTCCATTCGAGCATCGTGGTTACATGGTTATAGAGTACGCACTATTTGCGTGGAAAAATTCCCAAAGAAGTTCATATAGTTCGGATTCCACGTTAATTTACCTCACCAACAATGACTCATTAATAAAAAACAAACGACTATTGAATTCTGGCTCTCACCGGCTTCAGAATTCAGCAATTCAACTCCCAGTTGTCCTCTGTGTATCAACCTTTCAGACTAGCAATAAGGCACAGTGGCGGATCAAGAAGGTAGTAACTGGGGCAGACTATGATGGCTATATTATGAGTTTATTATAAGCTTTCAAAAATATATAAATAAAAGCTTAAATTATATTTGTCACTAAAAAACTGGGGGGGGGGGGCTAGACTCCCCGGTCCTCAACCACTAATAGGGCATCTGGTTTTCTGCCTTTTGTTGGTATATTAACTTGCATGCGGGACCTGGAAATAGATAGAGGGCCCTCGTCCAGGACTAGTGCACAATCTTTTTTCCTGTTTTTGTCTCTGTTTAAACTAGTGGTGGGCACAAAAACCGGTTTTTGAAATTTTTCAAAAAACGGTTTTGGTCTTCTCCAAAGCCGGTTATCGCTTTTCTTCAAAACCAATTCGGTTTTTCACCGGATCCGGTTTCGGTTTTCTTCAAAACTGATTCCGTTTTTTTTTTCAAAATTTGTTCTATTTCTAACCAAAATAGTGTTTCGTTGTTCTCCGGAAACCGAACCCGTTTTCACAGAAATAGTTTTGTGTTTTCCAAAACTTTTCACCGAAACCAGTTTTCGGTGAAAAACCGAACCGGTTTTGTAGAAAACCGAAATATCGGTTTTTCGGGTTTCGGTTTTTCTAGAAACGAGCTTCCGGTTTTTTATTTAAAAAAAACTGTTTTGCCCATCCCTAGTTTAAACTTTGGGCCCGTATTTCACGTAGCATCTGTAGGTCTAATGAAAACGCACGTTGAATTCCAAGCCAATTAATCAATTACGAAAAACTGTATATAAATTTTTGAAGCAACTTTTTTTTAAAAAAGTATTTTAACTGAAATCAAATTAAATGCACTTCCAGTGGCGGATCCAAGGAGGGCTATAGCCCCCCCTTGACGCTCAGGTATACACTGGACAAAATGGGCTTCAATCCTGCTTTACACTGGATAAAACGGCAAAATATGGTTTAGTCCCTCCCTTGATCATATCCTGGATCCGGCCCTGTATACTTCGATATGAAAAAATATTCAAAAATATAAAATAAGACTAGATTTGTTGCATAGAAAGCAGTTCACACCCAGAAATTTTTGTTGGGAGGGGTCCACTACTACAAGCCACAACGTCTATTATTATTCTACACTCGAAAACATGATAAGTAATTGTAAAATACTTCCACCTATATTTTCAGGAGAAAAAGTGATAGAACTAGATTGCTTTATAAGAAGAGAAAGAGTACAGATGAAGTGTAAGATAAAATAGTCATGCTACATCAATGTTAAACAAGTATAGTTTAATTGGGGAATAGTGCAAATGTATGTTCTGTTACTAAGTTCTTTTTTTAGGGGGAGGGGCGACTCGATAGATCCCCGTGGGTGCTTACCAAGTACAAATTCATTTAGTATCATTTCAACGTTGTATTCCACGGACAGATTTGTATTTTGCATCCTTAGTATTATACTAACCCGCGAATCTCAATAGTTCTGCGGGTAGTCTATCAAGAAGGGATCATATCCATAATTAGTTCCATAATAATACATTGAGAACAAATTTTTGCTTGTTCAAATCTTAGGATCAACTGAATCACGTCCACCAGTGAAAGTAGATTCCTAATTTTAGACTCCGTACACCCTGGCCAAATTGCTATTGCTTCATCAACTAGTTCAGATTTTCTGTCTGCCGAACAGACACGCGGACAGAGAGAGAGAGTGAACCAAGGATGTTATAAATAGAGGATCTGCCCATATGTATTTTCATCCTATTAAACCGATGACGCCAAAAAACAACCGAACATCGGAACGTCTGATTGGCTACTCTCGTTTCTGCCATCGTCTGATTGGCTACTTTCGTTTCCGCCATGATTGTTGGCTCAAAACATTGAAATTCTATTGGGTGGAGTGGGCACAGTAGGGGTGGCGAAACTGTGACGTATGGCTTCAAGATTTTGTTGTAAGGGCAGATCCTCTATTTTATAAGATCCTTGGAGTGAACACACAAAGGGAGTCTTCGGAGAACCAATCTCTTTTAAAAAGTTGATTCATTTTAGTAATTCTTTAAGAAGTTATGCTGTATCTTGAAACTACACGTCTTATCGAAAGACTTACAATAAAATGAATCTAATAAAACACAACCTGTGTAGCACGAATTGGACGCTTACTTAAAACAAAACTACATGTTCCAGCATGAATAATACTAACTGTTAATGACAGCATAACACATAAAATATCTTGTAGACGCCTGTAAGAAGTGTTAAGAAAAATAATATATATATGTACTTTATATACATATAAAAATTCGTTTATACACACGACACAACACAACCGTACCGTTGGTTTTGATGTAGAATACATACTATCTTTGGAATGCATGGGTTACCGCGAAATATAACACATCGACGCGTGACCAAATTACCTGCCGAACCGTCCTTTAATTAATCTTTTTCGCTTTTCCTTCCTTGACGCACGACGGTTTGTCTTGCTATAACAATTCGCGCTTAATGAAAGTACATAATATTTTATGTACAAAGCGTGGATACTTTCTTATTTGTATTTTTATTTAATGTAAGACAAGACTGATTTTATTAAAAACCAAATTAGTTGAAGTTGGTGTATACAAATAAATAAACACTTTATAAATCAAATACACACATACATTTATTGAAACTTAAATTTATTAAGTGCTTGTATATCCTGTTCTTAAAGCCCATTGATTTATATCAGGGTAATACATTCGTTTTTCTTTGTTATACGAACAATTTTTATGCCTTAGTTTTATTCTTTTCTTTAAATGTTTCTTTTTTTCAAATCATCCTTTTTTTCTTTTTAGAAAAATAAACTTAGGTCAACCAAATCTAAACTGAAGTAATGCAAAGTACACTTATCAGAGAAAACTAACACCGTGAGCCACAGTTTACCCTTTCCGCTAATCTAAAGTGATCGCACGCAGTCGTGAAGCTTGACCTAGATCTATCAATTTCACCACCCAATAGAACGCGAGTGTATGTCCCATACCGGTTGTCAATCTCCATTCAATAAATTTTGCCAGTGTCGTCTCTCGCACTATACGCAGAACTTCTACCGAGGGTACAGTGCCACTAAATTTCGTTTTGTTTTTGTTGTCCTCGTTTTTTAACATACTTGTTATTATTATTATCATCATCATTTAATTCGAATAATTTTTAGTATTCGTGTTATAGTTCTTTAAATGCTATTTCCTTGTCGCTTGTTCGCCATGTGTTCTAAGTTTGGTTCACTTCTGTTTCACGTTTTCTCAAGTTTTGCGTTCGGAAGCCAGCTCTACACGACACGAATCATACCGAATTCTTCCGATACATCACACGTGAGGCAAAGCAGTTCTGTGATTGGTGTAGAGTCCAGGCTTCACGAGCCCTCGCGATCACTATAGCAGATAGAGCCTTTACTTTTGGTCAAGGTGGTCCCGAGTTCCATTTCCGGTGAAGTATCGAAAGCATTAGGGTGGTTTGGATTCCACCATAAACTAGGAGTATCTTGTATAAAATAACAGACAAATTCTGACTAAAGCATGTATTAACTAATAAATAATACCGTTGCAGTTTCGGCAAATTATCTTTGCCTTCATCAGACACATTATAATATATGTGTCTGATATTATTATCATAATTATCATAATGTATCTAATGAAGGCAAAGTTAATTTTCCGAAACTGTAACGCTATTATTTATTAGTTAATATATGCTTTGGTCAGAATTTGTCTGTTATTTTATACAAGAAGTTCCAAAGCTAGAATAGTGGTATTTAGGAGTATCTTATATACAGCGCTAGGCAAACAGCCAAATTATATGTATGGAAGACTACAGCTTTTCCCTTTTCACACCGCAGGATTTGAGGATAGATCACCTCCAAACGAAAGCGTGGGACCTCCCTGTATTTTTTTTTAAAAAAATATCAATACTTAAAATTACATTTAAAAAGACTCATACTCTTTCTTCGATCCACGAATATAAAAGACCTACCACTTAATCTTTTCAACCATCTTTATCAATGGACGCTTAAATAAAATAAGTGATCTACTGGAGATTCTAACTTTATATTTTGTTAAAAGACTTATTTTTTAAAAAAATATTTTTCTATAATCCAACTTTAAAATTACTGTAACATACATTGTATTGAAAACAAAGCAAACAAATCATTTTTATCATTACGTTTTACAATTTTGCCATAGTAAAAAAATAAAACTGTCAGTATTTCCTAGTACAACGTTTATTATTTCTTTCAAGATAACATTATCTAAAGTAATTAAAAATGAAATATATTTTTTTTTAGTTCCATGGATATGCCGTCTAGGCTAAAGGAGACAGCGATGAGAAACGAAATGAAATATTGGAATGAAGAACGCGGAAGGAAACGGGAGAACCCCAAGGAAATGCACGCACATGGTGTTTGTTCACCACAAAGTCTACTTGGCGCAAGCTGGGATCGAACTAGGGGCTCCACGCACTAGAAGTGAACGTTCTACCACTGAGCCACCGCGGCCCTATACAGTAATTAAGTATGCAGAAAATAAATTAAATATATCGTATTTCTTATGTTTTAGTTTAGGGGCTAATAAAAGCAATGCATACAGTTATTTCAGTAAATAGCAGACTTGTCAGTACAGAATATTTACAAAATATTAGGCAAATTTGAAGACTATATTTTAAAAGAAAAATGTTTGAATATTACGAAAGTATTTCAAAAATATTCCATGTAATAAGGTAAATTTTGAAAATAAGGCTCCAAAATTTAACAAAAAAATGTTTACTGTAAAACAAATGTGTACTTATGTTTCTCAGAAGATCCGACTTTCCGTAAACTACTTACTTTTTACAAATAATATTTAAAAATATACAAAATGCCTTTTATTAATGCATAGCTTTTTTTTTTGCTTTATATATATGAAATGAAATCTTTGAGTTTTACGTCCCACGCTTATGCCGGTTAGGCTAAAGGAGACGGTGATGATGAGTAATGAATGAAATGGTGGAATGAAGAAAGTGGGAGGAAACGGGAGAACCCCGAGAAAACCCACGCACACGGAGTTTGTCCACCACAAAGTTCACTTGGCGGGGGCTGGGATCGAACCCGGAACCCCTAGCAACAGAGGTGAACGCTCTACCACTGAGCCACCGCGCCATCCTTTTTTTTTTTTTTTTTTTTTTTTTTTTTTGCTTTAGTAACTAACTCTATGACCTATGGAACGCGGAGGTTTAATGTCAAATTCAAGAAAGTTCTCCATTGACTTCTGTCCTTGGCCAACTGGATCCAGTTTCTACTTTGTATTCCTATTTCTGCGAGATCCATCTTAATATTGTCCTCTCACCTGCGCCTACGTCTTTCCAATGGTCGTTTTTCGATTGGATTTCCTGTCAAGACTTTGAAAGCGTTGCGACTTTCTTCCATCCTGGCTACATGACCTGCCCATCTGAACCTTCTAGACTCGATGACCTTATGTTTTTAACAATTATTTATAGAAATTGAACTATTTAATATTACCACTTCTATGTGGGTTTGGCTTCAAAATTATACAGAACAATTAACTTCATTACATTTTAAAAAATATCGTTTCTCTCCGCCTTTCCTCAAAACGCTTAAGGCCTACCGCTCACTGGCAACAAAATAGTTGCGCAACTATCTCGTCGCTGTCGCCTGCAGTCAGCAACTTCAAGGAGACAAAACAGTTTTGTTGCCGTACCCTCGCTCACTGGCGACGGCAACAGAAAAGTTGCCGAGCATTTGATACCACAATTTACATAATCGGCAACCGGAACAGTTCACATAATCGCTAGTTTCGGACATTAAAAAAAAAAAAAACTACCGCCCATTCCAATGGTTAAATAAATAAATTTAAATAAACTTTCCAAGCTAGCGACAACAGGGGCGTTATTTCAGACTTCACTTGAGGGGGGGGGGCAAGAGCACCACCGACATAAGACTTCCACGTTTTGTACTAGTATATTAGTAGACAATTGATTAAAGTATATGTATTCCTCAAACTCTTGGGGAGCAAATGCACCTCCTGCCCCCCCTAAATGATGTCCCTGAACGTCAATGAGTGACAAAAATAACAGCATTGTGTAAGCTAATACGAACGGGAACAATTATTCGAATCAAAAGATAACAAGAATAACGAAAATATAAAACGACTAGAAATAACTAACAGAACGAAACTAACAAAAGCGTCAATCCGACAACACTGTACAGTAACTGTACTCTCAATGTTCTACGTATAGCCATAAAATAAAAATTGGCTTTCTTAGTTCTTCCCGCGTTTCTTCACGTTTTAAAATCGGCCATTTTTATACAGTACAGTTTTTTTTCTTTTTTTATATTTGAAATGGAAAGAAAATTGAGAATGATAATTTTATCTGTATTTGTTCTAGTTGTGGGAAATTAATGAAAGTAGTAGTGTGTCGTATGACAGCGATATGTCATTATCAAAAAATGTGCCTACCTGTGTTGTTTTTCTTGGCTGGAAGGCTCATTCTAGTTTCTTACAACAGCGAAACACACTTCCTTTCATAATTTCTTCTTTATATATATTTCTTCTTTAACGCTGAGCGTTTCTCTATATCCTCAATTAATTTGTCATAGTCTTTATCACTAAAGACATGCTAGTCACTAATCAAAGAATGTATTAGTTTCCATTGCTAACACTTCTTTTCACGCGCTACACACGGAACGAACTGTTACGTGAAAAAACTTGTAGAAAACATTTATTTTTTACCTTTCTATTTGGAGGTACCTCGGCAACTTTTCTGTCGCCGTCGCCTCAGTGAGCGGACTCCCATAAGACTCAATGCATTTTTAGATGTTGCGCAACTGTTCCGTCGCCGAGCTGTTGCCCTGCTGTCGCCCTGCTTGGCGACACCTCGGCAACTTTTCTGTCGCTGTCGCCTCAGTGAGCGGACTCCCATAAGACTCAATGCATTTAGCCAGAGCAACAAGATAGTTGCCCGACAAAATGTTGCCAGTGAGCGGTAGGCCTAAGTGTGCACTTGCACACTCCTCTGGCTGACCCTGCTTATATAGCATTTTGCACGTTTCATATAGCTTCAGTGCTCACAGAAGGGACGTTAAGTTTTAACAAAGTTAGCCTAACCAAGGTTAAGAACTACAGCGTACAACATAATCACCTGATCAAAATACATTTAAAATGAATTATTTATCAACCATGTATTGTTGCGAACACCATCATAATATGCTTGTTACATGCGACGACTCGTGAAGCCTGGGATCTACAAGAACCACAGTGTACCACTCAGCGTTGCCAGACTCACAGCTCGGAATTATTCCAAAACCTGATCGAAATTATGCTAGATTCGGCCAAATTATGCTAGATCCCCATAATTACTAATTCAGGAGTTTTAAAAGGAAAAAAAAAAAAAAAAACGAAGTTGAAATACGATAAGGTAACTTAAAATACGCAGAGCGCAAGAATACGTGGATAGAACTCAATACTTCACGCACCAAAGCTTTAACTCAACTAAGCTAATGCAGTCGTTGCCAGACTCAATGGCGTATATATCGTATAAATGAATGCAAAGTGTTTGTTTACATATTTTGAAAGAAAATTACCTCGCAGCATAAGCGGAGTTGGGAATTGTCTGCTGGGGGGGGGGGATTTTGGTGAGTCCCGGATCTTTTATTTCAGGAATAAAGATGGTCATGAAGTCAGAAATAAAGATGGTTAAGTTATCAAAAAGTTGGGGGGAGAATGGCCCCCATAGCTTCGCCCATGCCTCGCAGTTCAAGGATTAGAAAACCCTGGGTGGAGTCACAAAAAAAAAAAAAAAAGCCCTTTCTAACTTATTTCGGAAAATAAGGCTGCCTGTATGGTTTACCGACTGTATGAATCAATGGAAAAGGATACATTTCTGTCGTTCTTTTTCTTCCCACGACCAACTTCTTCCTCATCTCCAGGTTTTACGGCTTTTTGATAAACTTTTTTGCTGAAATTATGCTAGATTTGGGCCGGATGCTAAATGCTAAAGACATACAAATTATGCTAGACCTAGCATCATTATGCTAGATCTGGCAACGCTGGTACCACTTTGCCTCACGTGTGATGCATCGGAAGAATTCGGCACAATTCGTAGAGCTGCCTTCCGAAGACATTCGTGAGAACGTGAAACAACAGAAATACGCCAACGATGTTGCCAAACTTAGAAAACATGACGAACGAACAAAACAAACAAAAAAAAACCTTAAAGAACAATAACACAAACAATCGCATAAACAGTAACAATAATAATAGCAAAAATATCAAACAACAATAACAACAAAAATAAACAAAACAAAATTTAGTGGCAATTCGACAACACTGTACCCTAAGGTGATATTCTCCATCTAGCGCTAGAGACGACACTGTCAAAATTTAATGGATGGGGGTGATGACTAGGACGCCCTCGCTTTCTATTGGGTGCTAAAATTGGTAGATCTAGCTTCACCACTCCTTGCGATCACTACAGGAAACTGAGAACTGAATAAGCACTCGCATCAAACGATGTATGGCCCATGCTATATATATCTGTCCCGAGGAAAACGACATTTATAGCCATAATGTTTGTGCACCACTAAAATAAATGTAATCTTAATAAAGTAAGACCGCTTGTCAAAGACGACTACTTAAAGTATAAGAAACATATTTATTCCCAGAAACTCCGCGCTTTCAATACTTTCCTTATGGCACATCTAAAGTAAACCTGCACGAAGTTTGCTTTTAAACCAAGTGATGTGTTTCCAGCGGAAAAAAAAACTTGTTGGTTTATCTGTGTATATGCTCATGTTCGTAGAATTGTAGAGCAAATACAAAGAAAGGGACAAAAGATTACAAGAGAAATATCCTCCCTTCTTCCTTAGATTTAGGAACATTCTTCGGAAAAGCTGAATACTCAAAGTTCTTCCTACACAAAAGATTCAACACAATTCATCTCCCAGCAGCGTTCTTCTTCCTTTTCTAACAAAGTATTTCAGATATGGCAAGAAACATCCGCCATATTCAACCCTTCCTTGTACCAGTCATTGCACGAGAGATGGGAATTTAGCAGTTCAAAAGGATTCATAAAGAAAGGCCAAAGAGTTTTTTCGTGCTTTTGCTGACAATAGTTTCCCAAACAGAAATTCACACTTTGAAGTCCTCTTACTAGACACTGAGAGAACAAATGTATCTACTACAAAGAAATTTAAAGAGTCTTTATGAACGCTACCAATATGTCTTTCTCCCCATTTTGAAATATCTTTTTTCCTTGTTTCCAAAACAAAACCAAAGTTCTAAATAGATTTTAAATTACAACAGAAACCGGTCGCAAAGAACGCAATATAAAAAGATAGAAATTATGAAAAGGATTATATAGTCCTATTACAGGAAAGTTTTTCGATCATTCATATAAAACCTTCCCTAATTCAATCACAAAATCTGTCTATATACGTGAAAGAATCGTTAGGATTTTCTTTTTCTTTTTTTTCTTTCTTTTTTTTTTAAAGCAAAGGTTTTATACAATTAAAAGCAAAGGTTTTATACGATTAAGTTGGTCATTGCACCAACTGCTCGCTGCGACTCCAGCGCCATCTCGAGGGATTAACGTCACAGACCGAGAACCACAAATCTTGTTAAGTGTTTCAGTGTTACACAAAATGTCTTTTGAAAAGTTGAAAACAATGACAGGTAAAACAAACATCACTAAAAAAATTTTTTTTCCAAATTAACGCTGTAAGTATTGAACCTAACAGCTGTAAAAATTTATGGCCATTTCAGTGTTTGTTATGAAGTAACTTTTATTTTACAATTACGAGCAGTTAAATGCTTTTTGATAGCAAACACTTGGCAATAACATCGTAAAGCATCAGTATTGTTTGCTGCCGTACAAGACGAATCAAGAAACAAGTGAACACAATTCAACGGTTCAGATGTTTCCTTACATAAATGTCAATATTGTTATGTGAGTTTTTTTTTTTTTTTTAATGCACCATTGAGATAATATAAAGAATTAGAGATGCCCTGATGCGAGATCTTTGATGGTATCGAACTCGCATATACCGAATCGATCCGCCATATTGGAGAGGATAAAGAGGTGCACTTAACGTAAAGCTCCATAGTAATTAATGTCTGTTTTATTGTTGACAGTCAGTGCTCCTAGGAAAAATTGTACAGACCAAAACAATTAATGTTTTTTCTTTTAATTTTATAATATGTGAAAGGTACGTCATTTTTCTTTCTTCTTTTACCCTGTAACAGTCAATAATATAATGTGGTTGTGTCTTTGTAATAACATTGGGTGAATAGGCATATGCGTTGTATTTACACTGTCAAAAGGCTCGTAAAGACTACTACCTGGAGAATTCTCAAACTATTATTAAGTTTATATGATCTTGAAGCTTTGCTGGCGTCTACTATTAATCCAATGTTCTCGGGACTGCTGCCAGAGTGAGTGTTGTTGTGCTGAGCTTTCGTTACCATACAGCGGCAACATCTTCAGAGCTATGTGTTGGAGTGTCAAGTCCAGTCAAGTTAAATCAAGTCAGTTTTTCCCCCGAAGGGGTAGAAGGGACGTCTAGCCAACGGCTACTTTGTCCAAAGTGTTACCATTTTTTTTTTATTTTTTTTGTGAGTTCTGTCGCGATGTCAGAGTGGTAGTGGTTTTGGTTTAGTTTGATTTGATTGGGTGGAGTGTATATTGTGATTATTGTCTTTTGGTGTGTGAGTGTGTGTTAGCGTGCATCCGTGAGAAACTAGCTCTGTGAAAAGAGGTTTTGCCATTTAGTTCAAAAACTTTTTTCTTCTTTCTTTTTTAGCTCATTGCAAGGTTGTAGAGTGTTCCCACTACAGTATTTGGGGTATTCGTGGGGTTGATGTTGTTGTAGTGGTCTCTGAAGAAGTTAGAGTTGATCATCCTCTTAGCGAAGTTCTTGTTGAGACCGTTGATGAAGTCTGAGAGTGGCTCGAGTTTGTGCATCCTGTATAGTTGCTCTGACGGTGCTGCTTCGGTGTTGGAGATTCTAAGCCAGAATCTTTCCGTCCTTTGTAGTTCTTCTATGTGTTCTGGGTTGAAAAGTGGGGATCCGTATACCAGGTTGGCCCTCACAATAGCTTTATACAGTTTTGTTTTGATGTATGTTCCTGTATGTTGATTTTTCGTGATAAGTTTGAGGCAGTTGATGGTCCTGATAGCTTTCTTTTTGAGTTCTCTGATGTGTTGTTTCAGGTTTATACGGTGGTCAAGTGTGACACCAAGATATGTGGCCAGCCTCTTAGGTTTTATCTGTGTGCCTCCTATATTTAGGGTTCTCTGTAGGCTACTTCTTGTATATTTGTTGGGTGAATGAGGAGGAGTTGTGTTTTGGCAGTGTTCATCTCCAGGTGCCATTCTTTACACCATTCAGCAAATTTTCTGGCATGTACCTCCAGTTGTGTTGGAGTGTGCTTGTCGTACAATTTATATTGTACTCTTTAGGAATTGCTGTAATTCTATTGGAGTGTGCTTGTCGTACAATTTATATTGTATTCTTTAGGAATTGCTGTAATTCTATTGGTTGTTTTTGTTGGCCAATGGCGTGCTTTGATTTTGCTGGTGGAAACTGTTCTCTGATTGGCTGATGGTTCTTTTCGTACTGAGAAGCTGGATCCAGATGTCAGGTAGATGATAACCTTCGTCTCTGTTGACGCATGGCTTGTATGTACGGATGAATAGAGATTCATGTATTTTCCTGTCCCAGAACAGTTTGCTTTTCTTTAGTACTTCAATTTGGTCCCACATGGCCGTATGATTGTATTGTACGCAGTGTTCGGCTATTGCAGACTTTTCAGGTTGTTTAAGTCTGTTGTGTCGCTGGTGTTCTTTCATTCTGTCTTCAATGTTCCTTCCCGTTTCACCTATGTAAGTGGCGTTACATTCACAGGTGATCCTATATATGTCCGGTGTCTTTAATTCCAATGGGTCTTTTGCAGTTGGTAGTAAACTCCTGATCTTCGGTGGAGGGCAGTGTACAATCTTGATTTGAATTTCTTCAATAGTCTTGCTAGTTGGTTCGAGGTTTTTCCCATATATGAAATAACTGCAATATTTTCCTTTTCTGCCGTGTTGTCCTCTTTTGTGGTGCGATTTCTGCTACTGTATTTTCTCATGGCTGTCTTGATCTGTTTCGACGAATATCCGTTGAATTTGAATACCGTTTCCAGGTGAGACAGTTCTGTGCTTATATTATCTGGATCTGCTATTTGGTATGCTCTGTGTATTAGAGTATTTAACACCCCCATCTTCTGTGCAGGATGATGAAAACTGGTCGCATCGAGGTAGAGATCAGTGTGCGTGGGTTTCCTGTATATTGAATGGTCCCATGGCAGACAGAAACTCGACGAATTCCTGCAGCATCTGAATTCTATACACAGCAACATCCAGTTCACAATGGAAACAGAAAAAGACGGAAAACTCCCGTAACTGGACGTACTCGTATACAAGAAACCAGATGGAAGTCTAGGCCATTCAATCTACAAGAAACCCACGCACACTGATCTCTACCTCGATGCGACCAGTTTTCATGAGGGACGTGCTAAAGGGTATGGTGGCAGGAAAGAGAGGGAGAGGGCGAAGGAGGCTACAATTGATGAACGATATCAGAACAGAAAAATCGTACGTGAAGACGAAGAGCTTCCCGGCGAAATTAAAATACCGCTAATTTTACAGTAATTATGTGATATCTTCAAATAGATAAAATATAATTGAAATATGGAACAAGAGCGCCCTAGACAATATTTTTTTGTGTAAGGTACCGTTATCTAGTGTTGTAAATAGAAAAAAAACGGTTCGTATTTTTTCAGAAATGTACGTTTTTTTTAGAAAAAAAACATTGCCTCTCGTTTTTTTTCTAAATTTCGTTTTTTTTCAAATAGTCATTTGTAATGCATCTTACGTCTATTTAAGTATGAAATATTTTTATGTAGGTGTAATCACCGTAAAATGCAACATAAATTAAACGCTAGATACTGATACGCTACAAATATTTTACAATTTACATGAATACCATACCTATTAACAATTCGGGTTTCAGCAGTTTTCATCAATATCAACTAAGAAATAAAAGTAGAAATGAAATTTTGTTTTTTCGTGAAAGCAGGCCTTTAATAAGTACGAAAATAATGTCACGAACAGTATAAAATTCTAATAACTTGTCTAAAGGTAAAAACTAATACTAATTTGCCTAATAGTATTTTTCTAAATGTCATATATAAATAATTTGTCGACTAGATATATATGATATGCAGAGCCGGCTCTACCATATATGCAGTGGCGTATTTACGATTTTGTTTCGGGAGGGGCTTTGCTAACTTTCGAGTGGGGGAGGCTTTGCCTGAAAATGTGAAAATTCTGCAAGATATTTCATATACTTTACTATAGTAAGTACGATTTCGGGGAGGGGGCTTAAGCCCGGAAGCCCTCCTAAATACGCCACTGTATATATGCAACACGTGCATTTGCGTGGAACGGCAAGCTTGGATGATCCGGCAAAATCTGTCATAAGTATATTATTTAAATTCAATATTTCTTGTTGGAAACAGACTTCATGATGATGGTAGTTACATTTACTAAGCTGACCTTCTATTTGAATACTACATTCATAAATTATGTTTAGGTTGCATTAGTTTAAGACCACATGGACAATGCTAAAGCAAATGGTCGAATAAGTCCGAGCACAAATTGCTTGATTGTTGTCAAATGCAAGAATTCAATTCTCGAATAATAGTGAATATCTGTTCCATTTAGTAAGTTATCACAGTTTTGATATGAAAGTAGTCTTGTTTTTGTCAGAAGCAAGTTCCTTATCATTGAAGATAGAAATAAGTTTTTTAAAAAAAATGTTAGAAGATGTAGAAGAAAAATCAAGAAATAAAGATAAAAGAGCTAGTTGCACTGGAATTGCAAACTGATACATTGAGATTGAAGCTTGATATTGAATTCTATAAAAAGGATTACCATCTTTCCTCATCAGGTGTGTTTGCTTTATCTTTCATTATCATAATAGATTAACATTTCAAGAAAAAAAAAACAGACAACGGAATTGCATTTTTAGTAAGTATTTAAGCCTTTCTGAGTGCGTCTGTACTTACCCTCACCTTTGTTGTTCATGCTGGAGTAGCATACTTAAAATCATGACTACAGGACTAAAACCTACAGACTACGGTTTACGTGCCAATTTCGCAAGTGAAATATTCCTGTATAACAATGAAGATTTTCTGGATCGTGTCGTCTACAATGATAAATCGACTTTTCACCTAAGAGCTAATGTGAACACTCATAATGTTTGCATCTGGCCGTCAGCAAATCCTCAGGAGATGGTACAATTGAAACGAAACTCCCCTAAATTGAATGTGTTTTGTGCCATATGGCGGAAAGTTTATGAGCCTTTCTCGCCTATCGGCTAGATGTGTGCCGTGTGATGAATGAATCTCACATTGAACACTTGTAGCAAAGACTGTTTGAGGTGCTCTTTTACTTCATGCATTGCTTATAATTGTACGTAAAATGTAATAAGTACTACGAAGACTTAAAACCCCAAACTTTATTTTGAAACACCCTACATTTCTTACCAACAATGTTGGAACTAAGATGTAAAAAGGAGAGAAAATTTTCCTTATAAAGTTATTGTTTACAACGATATTATTATTAGTCCAGACTATAACTACAACAACAACACGAGTTAGTAGTCAAAAAAATGTAATCAAATGTGTACTCGGTGGCCCAGGTGGCCAAAGTGGCACACACAGGTGTGTCACTTGTTTAGGACACTAATTAAGATATCGGGATATTATTCTTGCAAAATGTGGTTGGACTATAGTTTATCATATTAATTTCTTTTTCTTCTGGTGTCGAATTTTCTTCTCAAATTTCACCCCAGTAAAAAATTCGAGAATTTTCTAATTTCGAATTTCCTTTACTTTTTTCCCCTGTAGCTTCCTTCGTTGTAGAAAGACATCCTTAAGACTTGCCAGGTAGATACCTCGGATAGATACCTAACTGTTGGCCTGCGCGCAGTGTTGCCAATTAGGGAAATTAAAATTCTCCTATATTTGGGCAAAGAATTAGAAATTTTTGTTTATAAATCCGTAGCTATACGTCCGAGTGCAAGTCAACTTACGCCAATCGAACATTTGTCCTTACTTAACAAACGAAAGTACAGATCGCTACAATGGGGTAATTAGGGGACGCACGTAAAATTCGTATTTATGTTCTAGCCCTTGATTTTTCTAGTTTTTCCTTATTTTTCTGTTTACCGTAATATATTTTTGGTAATTAGAAGCTTTGTTCCTTAAATATCGCCACAATACTTGTAAGATATATTAGTGGTGTACCAATGTTTAATTTAAGATAGTTTGCGTCTGTCTGGTTGCAGTGTTGCCAGCTACAGAATATTTTAATTCCAGATTTTAGGGGGAAATTTTGGAAAAATTATCTGTTTTGTCTCTATTATTTCCCTCTTGTTGGCTATATCGGAACAAACGTACCAGTATCTGGAAGTCTCGCCTTTGCTCTACACAACACACTATAGAAAGTTTCAATAGGATAATTAGGGGAAGTACAGTTGAGGTTTACAGTGGACCTTGTTTTCTAATTGGAAAGATAACTGTAATTTTTTTTAAAGGTAGAATGAGATATTTTTTATTGACATGCTTACTTTATTAGATATCGTCACAAAACTTGTGGATATATTAGAGGGATACCAAAGCTTATTTTAAGATAGTTTGTGTATGTCTGATAGCAGTGTTGCTAGCTACAAAAAATTTTAATTCCAGATTTTAGGGGCAAATTTTGGGGAAAATTCCCTTTTTTATTTCTATTATTTCCTTCTTGTTGGCTACATTCGAACAAATGTACCAGTGTCTGACAGCCTCATCCTTAGCCTACACAGTGCACCACAAAAAGTTTCACTAGAATAATTAGGGGAAGTACAGTTGAGGTTTATAATAAACCATGTTCTGGAAATGGTAAGGAAATGGTGAATTTCTGAGGTAGAATGAGATTTTTTTTAATTTCATGCTTACTTTGTTATATATCGCCATGATACTTGTAGGATATATTCTTCGAGTACTACTGTTTATTTTTAAGTAGCTTTCGTCTGTCTGATGGCAGCGTTTCCAGCCAAAACAATTAATTCCCGCTATTAGGTGAAAAATTCGGAAAATTTCCCTTTTCCCTTCTATTATTGCCCTCTTACTGGATACATTGAGACGAACGTACCACTACCTGAAAGATTCTTCTTTGCCCTACAGAACGCACTATAAAAAGTTTCAATAGGATAATTAGAGAAGCTGTATCCGGCATATTTGATTTTTGCCTCTGAGGCGTAAAAAGTGTCAAAATTTCATGTGTATGACAGAATTTTTTTCTTTCCCTCTTTGAATGGAAGCCAGCGACTTCAGGATTTCACTGTACCTTGTCAACACACCAAAGATTTGTTTAGGTGACTTGAACCCATATAACAGCAGTGGTGCTAGATACAAAAAAATTATGAAATTCGGTTAGGGAATTTTTTAAAAATTTTCACCCCTACATTTCCCTCAATAATTTCCCACTCGTTGGTAACACTGCAATGCAACTTACACCAAAAAATAGCCACATCCATTTTCTTTAAAAAAAAAGGCCTTAACCATATCAATCGAATGAATAGTTTTTGAGCAATAAGTCACTAACTGGAAATGTAGAAAAACGCCAAAAATGACCTGGGACCGAAAGGAATAATCACACAATTTTGCTCGTATAGGTTCAAAGAAACAAACGATTTATAAGTTACGAGGGCTTCGACTCAAGTTCTGTTGATTATTTCAATAATCTGCAACATAAATCAATAAATAATAGTTGCCAGAAAAAAAAAACAGACTTTTGAAAAAAAACATGAAAAAGAACGATGTTTTTTATTGAAAAAAAACTTCACAGAAAAAAAACCGTTTTTTTACAACACTACCGTTATCACAAGTCACCTAGTGGCTCTCCGTTTTCAGCTGTTTAGAAACGCGAAAATAAATGCCGATTTTCAAAATGGCTCGAAATCGAAAGCAGATAAGTGAGTCGTGATAACGGTTTCTCATGTAAAATGATATTGTCTAGGGCGCTCTTGTTCCACATTTCGATTATCTTTTATCTATTTGAAGATATCACACAATTACTGTAAAATTAGCGGTATTTTAATTTCGCCGCGATGAAGACTCTTAACGCAAGACTGTGCAGCACAGAGAACTTCTCGGTTGCGGAAAGTGCCCTGCCAATAATGGCAGAATACCTATAATGATGGTGGTATTTTAAAGTAGAAACAACCACGAAACACAGCAATCAATATGCAAAGATGTTTCTTTCAGAAAGAAACAAAAGATAGAATAAAGAAGACAGTGAAAAAAGTACGCGAATAAAACAGCGTGAACGGAACTTCTTTTGCTGAAGGCAAACAAATAACGATTTCCCGCCTGAAAAGGCAACGGGAAGCTCTCTAACGGTGCGATACTTCCATTTCGAGGAATTCACAACGCATTTTCCCTGTCGCCTCTTCTCGAAATCTTCCTGTCCCGTGCCTCAGGAGCTGTAAGAAATGCAGTATGTGGCTCGTTTCTAGTTGGACGAATCAACACACTGCTATAAACTTGTAAAATAAAAAAAGGCGAGTGCTTAAGGCTTCCTTGAAGAGCATCACATTAGTACTTGAAATATCGTGAGAAAGGATATACATGTAGTAGTGTCTCGAATTAAGTAATCTGAATTCATATTATTCAGAATATTCAGTACCTGAGCATCACAGCTGATAATAAAACAGAAATTTAGCTTTCACTTCGCTGAGAGAGAATTTGTTATAAAGGTAAACAGTGAAAGTGCTCCGACGTGAAGAATTAGGAACACAAATAGATAGAAAAAAAAACTCTCTACTTATACAAACTGGTTATATGGACAGAATGAGATAGCTGGGGAATAATATAGCGCAGCGTTTCTCAAACTATGGTCCTCGAGGTTTATCATTGTTGCTCACTTACATTGAATATTAATCCACACACACACACAAATTACACTGAAATGTTGTGTTGCACAAGAGACAAAAATATATTTTTAAAATCTGAGACGAGACGAAAAACATTACAATCCTCGTCTCATTTTCGAGAGAAAACTACGGACGAGATGTGAAATTTCACGACTAGCTCGCAAAGTCTTATCAGATCTCGAACACTATTTTAATATTCTATGATTCATTATATAAGTAACTAAATCTACGGCCTAAGGAACCCGGAGGTTCAATGCCGCATTCACAAAAGCTCTCCACTGACTTCTATCCTTAGCCAACTGGATCCAATTTCTACTTTGTATTCCTATTTCTGTAAGATCCATCTTAATATTGTCCTCTCATCTTCAAGTAGGTCTTCCTAATGGTCGTTTTCCGATTGGATTTTCAGTTAAAACTTTGAAAGCGTTCCTATTTTCTTCCATTCTGGCTAGATGACCCGTCCACCTGAGCCTCCTAGACGGTATAAATTATGCAGTTCCTCGTAACGAAGTTTCCGTCGTTCGCCATTCCCGTTCCTCTTGAATCCGAATATTCGTCTCACGATCTTGTTGTTAAATAAATACTATTAATTGAGAAAATAATTGTACGAACAAAATTGAAGGGTACTTATTTAACGTTTAAAGATACACAAGTTATTACATAGTATTCTCCGATAACAAAAATGGTTTAGATGTTTTACATAGTATTCTCCGATAACAAAATTGGTTTAAATGTTTTACATAGTATTCTCCGATAACAAAAATGGTTTAAATGTTACATCAGACCACTCATGACGCGAAAAAAATCCTAATAACTCCTAGATGACATTACAAAAATCAAGCAAAAATCTAAGGAAAGTTTCGATAGTCCACACCACACAATCTTGATTTGAAACTTCTCACTTGAAGTTCCAGAAGCAGATTTTAGAGTGAGTGAGTGAGTGAGTGAGTGAGAGAGAGAGAGAGAGAGAGAGAGAGAGAACCAGGTCGTTGCCCGGGACCTCGCGCCAAGCGGGGCTACGCACATAAACTTTAAATGTACTGGTATATTTATTAATCAAATTGCTCATTTATGTAAAAACTGAAATATAAAAGTGGATACTAGACGTGTAAAAAAAATGATAATTATCAATTACTGATGTAATTTAAATGCATATAGGAGTAATTCAGAAAGTAAGGGAACAAAAAGTCTCATATGCACACTTTACAGGAATACATACTCTTACACATTAAAGGCATAATTTAACAAAACTCCTTTATATAAACTGGCGGAAAAAATGCAACAACCTGTTATACATTAGGGAAATTGATATGCTTCTACTGTTAGGTTCTATAATGGTAGTGGAGTAAGTGAATAACTTTGTAACTGTTGCGGCCAACAGATGGCAGTGCCACAGAGCGACATTGCCGCCATCTGTGTCGATTCAATGTTGTGAATGAGCAGAGGCAGAAGGTAAAAAGATGAGTTACTGTGACTCAAACAGTAAACACAAGCAAGGCAACATGCCACGACGACGCAATCGTGCTCCATTCAGTCAAATGAGCGAGTTCGAACAAGGTCGAATTGTGGGACTTCGAGAGGCTGGTTGGTCCTTTCGTCGAGTCATCACGACAGTGGCAGTGATGCATCTATTATGCACCAGTGGATATTAATCCATTCCCATTTCCGCAGAGAAGGTTCTGGAAGTCCTCGTAACACAGACGTGCGCGAAGAGCGACGTATTTGGAGGGAAGTATTGGCAGACCGCACAGCTACCACTTCCAACATCCGAGCAAATGTGACCCCCTGGAATGTCCACACGCACTATTGGGAACCGATTACTAGTAGCAGGACTTTGGTCATCCACACCAATTGTCCGTCTGCCACTGAAGCCACCTCATCACCGTACATGGCGGGCTGGTGCCAGAAAAGGAGCACTTGCAGGGGAATGACATTCTGTTGTATTCAGCGATGGAAGCCGATTTTGTTTGAATGCAAGTGATGGCAGACTGCGGGTGCGACGTAGACTTGGAGAGCGTCTTCTCCTACACTGCGTTCGTGAAAGACACACTGGTCTCACCACAGGTGTTATGATGTAGGATGCAATCAGCTATAGCTCGCGTTCGCCGTTAGTGTTTGTGCATGCGACATTGACAAGCACCTCTTATGTGCAACATGTGGTAGAACATGTTGTACTGGTATTCTTGAGACAGGAGAGTCATGTACTGTTTCAGCAAGATAATGCCCGGCCATATCCTGCTCATGGAACAGAACGTGCTCTGTAAGGAGACTGACCAGTTCGTTGCTGATCTTTCAAATGTTTCCTGCCGCTATTGAAATCAATACAACACACTCACACTTAGTTCCGTTAGCATCGCACACCTCAACAAGTTGCTGATGAATTTCTAGGGTGAGATTACCTTTAGACCCAAAAATCAGATGATTCTTCAAGTCGTTTCCAACTTGCCAGTGTATGACGTAGGAGTGGGCTTCTATAATCAGTGCCAGGGGAGAGAGGAAAGGCTGAGCAAAAAAAGGGAGGGAATGAGATACGTAAAAGAGAATAAAAAAAGGTTGGAAGTGTTGGATTACCCATGAATCCACGAGTAGTGCATTTACAAAACCAGCAACTTCACGTTGTCTGTCTGTCACCACTGTCTTCTGTCAACGCTAGTGTTGCTGTCTTCTCTGTGCTCTGAGTGTTTAGTATGCTAAGAAACCGATCAGCATACTATGACGTCACGCAGCATCCAGTTAGAAGTAAATGCTCTATACACTCTCTCTCATTTGGAGTGTTTGCAAGCGTAGCCGTTCTTAAAATCTGACGCAACGTATGTGCAGAGGTGTAACTTGAAGCTTCATCGCCCTCGCAAACCCTTGGTTACGTGCCCCTACTATCTATATATTTGGCACCCCTGGAGCCCGTGTGCCCCCGCGCCTCGGGGGTTGCGAGGATGCTATTTACGCCCATGCGTATGTGGCATCTAATGACCATGTGACACAGCAATAGTCACCTGCTACGGGTTAGTGGGAATTTCGAACGGGTTTACCATATAAATTTTGAGTTGAGTTAATTTTGAATTTAACGTTCCCTTCAGCAACGAGGTTATATGAGACAGGACCTGTGGAACCGGAACCACATGAACTCCCGTCGGGAATCGAAGCTGGATCTCCCACGCCAAACGCTAACCGCTTAGCCACGAATGAGCTCATATAAGTTTTTGAATCCCCCTCGTATGAACAGAAAGAGGAAGAGAAAGAAACGAAGGTTATTTTGTTGGTGGTAACTTTATAAGTTTGAAGCTCGACCTGCCAATACGATTGAGCGTTACTTATGATAAAAATAGAAGTAGAAAAAGAGGGCAATTGGATTGAAGGTGGACAACCATCAGCTAAATTGGACTACAACATCTAGGCTTTTATCTTAAAACAAAACAAAACAGAACAAAAGATCTTTAGATGCTAAAAAAAAAAAAAAAGCTCTTTCATCCACCAAATATTCAATAACCATTTCTTCTTATCCACGGTTTGTTTCTTCCTTTTCTTGCAGGTCGCCACAATGGGAGCACTACAAGGGCAAATATTTTAGCCTTTTTTATTATTAGAATTTGAGAGGTTATGTTTGTGTGTACGTGTGTATATGTGTGTGTTGTTTGCGAATTCTCACAGCAGTGCATTGTCCATTGCATAACCTATGTTTGTTTTTATTTTTATTTCTTTAACTGCCAACACTAATACAAATCCATTTTCAATCACAGAAAAACTTTCACGGAAGCACTTCAGTAAAACGTTCTATTTTTTTTCTTTTGTGAAGAAAACATGAAAACAATAACTTTTTTTATTATTATTTTTACAAATTTCCGAATTGAAAAGATGGAGAAATCATGGTGAAACATTTTATCTAAGACGGCAAGTGTATAATAAATCTGAACTAATGCCTATCGAGGCAAATGGGAGGAAATACATTAACACACTAAGAATTTGCATGAACATTAACTACTAAATGGAAGATACGAGGGTGGATTGGAAAGTTGGTGATCTGACTAGAAAGGAAGCAATTACTTTATGTCCATATACATTAGCTGCGTAGCTATATCCGTTGCTAGTCACTGTGTAAAATTTCATTTCTCTGTTGTCTCAGGTGAGGAGCTTATAAGGCGCTATAGTAAGGCCAGTGAGAGATGGTCTCTGTCGTTTCTTATTACATGCAGAGGGACAATGCAGCCCCTACTTTGGTACTACTGTTAACAACTATAGTCACTTTGTCTTACACCATTGATTAAATTGCCACTATAGGTGCACCGAAAAAAAAAGTTGACACGTAAGCTGTCAGAGACCTTTTTTTTTTTTGCTGGTCCTGCTATAAGTTGGCGGAAGTGTCAGAGATTTGTGACATGGAAAAAATCACCAGAACAATGAGTGCGCTCGTACTTCCCTTGTATCCATGGCAGGAACTCATTTCTGTGGGTTCGAACTGTTGTCACACCCGCCCTATTAGCCTGATCTGGCCCCCTAGGACTTTAACTTGTTTAGAAACCTGAAAAGTTTTTTTTTTTTTTTTTTTTTTAGATCAGCGATTTTCTTTGGATGCAGAGCTGAAAAGTGCTGTACTGTGATATTTTGCAGTGCTCGAGAAATCATTTTTTAAAAGTGGTATAGAAGTGTTACTTGAGAGGTGTAAATGCATCTCGATCGAGTGTGATTACGTGAAAAAATAAAACATAACTTATTCAAATACGTCCCAATTTTGTAGGTCAAGCCATGAACCTTCCAATCCATCCTCGTAGAAATGTTAATCGGATAACAATCAATATGTAGTCCTACGAGGCAAAAAGCAAACAATATATACGAAATGTAATGAAGTTTCTTGTTTTATGTGCGATGCTTATTCATCTTAGAGTAAGTGAGAAGAATAATTAACGAAAGTAAACATTTATGAAATCATTGGTGGAATGAGAATGTGGGAGGGAACGGTAGTACCCTGTGGGAGACCCATCGACACGATATTGGCCATCACAAACTGAGTTACCCGGGGATAGAACGACGGACCCCACGCATAAGAGGAAACGGTCTACCACTGAGTCACCCTCTCTCCCCATTAATGAGATATGGTCTAAATTTATCATTAATTTTCTTTATTTTGTTTTAAATATAAAACATATCAGTCAATAGATTACATGTAGTTAAACAAAATATCATAAATTCTGATGCGTAAATTTCGAGAAAATCGAAAAAAACTATCTCTTGTGACACTAAAAAGTGTGTAATTCATGACCAATAATTAATAGATACATTTTATATATTTTACTGGAATAAATTTTATTTATTTGTGTAGTGTGGAGTATAGATATGTAACGAAACCACGGCTGGATTAACCCATCTGTAGGTCCGGAGCTAGAAAAAATATGTGGTCCCTGCTCACTTCGCCTAATACATTTTTGTGAAAGTACAGTAAGAGTGTTAAAGGAATATGAATATGTTTCATATTTTTGATCATATTTTGTCCTGTGATGATAATTGTATCTTGTATGATTCTTTATAGACAGCCAGCTGAGTTTTTGATGAGAATGGAGGTCCCTTTCCACCTGGAAGCCGGGGCTACACCCCCGTAAGCCCCTCCCTTAATCCGGCCCTAAACAAAACACACTATTAACTAGGAGATTGACCTCTGTTTTTCCCTACTGGCGACCCACAAACTACTTGGAACTCAATTAATAGAACACGGAAGTTCCGCAATTTGAACCTGACTCAACTTCTTTGTATGTAACCAAAGGTCCTACTCACGAAAGCAAATACTAACTTTTCCATTGTGTAATTGTTTTCTGTAGGCGTTGGACCTACGTGTATGGTCGCTATGCGTGTAGTATTAAACAGTCCATATAAAAAAGTAGGATGGATAGGTAGACATACACAGAGAGAGGGAGGGGAGAGAGAGAGAGAGAGAGAGAGAGAGAGAGAGAGAGATCTTAGCTGCAACTCATTTGCAAACATCTTACATAATCGTCACCAGATGGAAAAGAAGATTTTTTTTAGTCTAATGTGGGAAAGTTCATGCTCTACTTCTTTCGAATCATAACGCAATAGATGCTAAAACAAAGAATTAAATGAAAAAAAAAAAAATTACAGTGTTTTCTCGCCTCATATTGACAAGATCTGCATACATTGCAACATTTCCATTTCCAGCATAAATTAATTAAGAGTTGTTTATTGTTTCAGTGCAACCCAATCAACGAAGATCCTTCGGGTAACCAACTTTCGTGTATTTCCATAACGCTGTGATAAATTCTAGAGGGCAGAAGTTGACGAACTTAAAAAGTTCGTTACTGAATTCTGTCTGTATGTATGTATGTGCTGTGTCTGTTATTTGCGAATTTTTCCATTTTGAACCTTCCATTCGATAGAGTATCAAAAACTATCTCAAAGAAATGAAAGAATATTTCGCGTCACTCTTACCGTTCCCGAGATATTGGCCAAAATAGTTCGGATTTCGGGAGATCTGAAGAGCCATATTTTGGGAACCATGTCATAGAGAGTTAATATTGATTTAATGAATACCAATATTTGGTTCAATTCGAATAACAGTTATTGATTCAATCGCGTCAAAATTATTTTTTTAGAGTTCGTTTTGCCATTGCTCTTGGAGCATTCCCAAATAGTTTTTCTCTGATATCGCGGACACGATGCCCATCAAATACATATAATATTACATTTCGTTTTGAAACAAAAAAGAGTAATTTTAAAGTTTTTTTTTTTTTTTTGTTTCTCAGCAATTCTCAGCTTTTACGTGATTTTTTCCTATTTTAGGTCATTTTTCCTCAGTTTCCGTGATTTTTTTGACATTTTTAGTATGTTTCGTTAATTTTTGTAAAACATATTTATTTATTTGTCATTCCTTTGATTTTTGGAAATATCGGCGAGATTTTACACCGAGATAAATATATTTTCTACATAAAGTGACAATTTACAAGCCAAAAAGCAAGAGGATCTGAACTACAGATATTAATCTTTGTTTTCATGTTGTCAAAACAAGGGTGGTGTATTGTAGTCATATGTAAAGTAAGTGTAAAAACTTGGGAGTTTTCATTTTTATAAAATATTTCCAAAATTAATTTGTGTGACTGTAATGTTTTAAAAATAATTTCTGTCGTTTAAATTTTTGTCACTTTTTCTACGGTGTGTATCTTGGCGGAAAGAGGCAGTGTGCCTAGAATGTGTCTCTGATCTTCACTTTCCGATTTTTCATATACAATTTGTTTAATTCTAAACAATATTTACGCGAAAGCGTTATTTCTTTATTTTGTAGTAAGACACAGAACATGGAAACATACCATGCTACATAATAGGTCGAGATGATGGGGAGTAAACCTTCAACAATTTGCTGTAATGGTCTTACTCGTTGAACTGTATAAATTTATATTTTATTTTTTGGTCATTTCCATTTAAACTCAAACGTTCATATTTCAATTGAAGAAGCTACGTGATTTTTTTCTGCTATCATGGACACGATACCCATTATTTGGTATGTTTGTTGCATTTTTTCTTTCAGACACAATGTTCCCAGTGGACACACTTAGTATTCCGGGAGAGGGAGCACTGTTGGTACTATTCTATTTATTATTATATTATAAACGTATTATTTTGATCGCCTCTGAGGGAGGCACTCTCAGAACTCCGGGAAGCAGTGTTCCCTCCCCCAAAAAAAATTCTGGAAGAAATACTGGTTTGTTGTATGCATTTAAATGTACAATTATAAATTTAGTCGTCATTTTCATAATTTTTAGGTCATTTTCCCATATTTTAAGGACATTTTATAGGTCATATATCCAGTGGCGGATCCAGGGGTGTGTGATTGCCTCCCCAGAAGAGGAAACTTTCTTATTTTATATATATAAAAATAAAGCCCATCCTAGAGTTTGTAGCTCTTAGAAGTAGCTCCAAGTAGCAGTATTACAACCCACCGCTCCCCCCCCAGAAGTCCGTCCTGGATCCGCCCCTGCATATATCTAGGTCATGAATTCTGCCCCCTGGTTATAAAAAAATGTCCGAAATTGGGACATATTTTTCTAAACGAAACCAATAGATCTCTTTAAACAGAATATAATTATAAGGAGTTTCAAGAAAAATATATTTTTTTTTGTAAATTTAAAAATTAATGCTGTTCGATAACTCCATAAATTAAAAAAAAAACTGATCCTGAAGAATACTCTTTTCAGGATCTTCATTTTGACATCAGCAACACGAGAGTACCCTGTATGTTGAATGAGATATTGTAACCCAAAATTACCATTTCTCTTACACTTTAACATGCGTTCAGCTAAAATATTGTCCAAACATAATAGATAAGTATTACCAAGCAATATATCACATAGAATGATAGATTTGAGAATATATTGTCATGCGTAGTTTTCGAGAAAATCTAAATTTTTATCCTTCCAAAATCTGTCATTTGTTGCCAACAATAAGATGATATTGCTTATTCATTTGTGTATTTATGAAAGAAAAAAGTAAGTTGCAGCCCTTCCTGCTGGTTTATAGTGATCGCAACGAATCGTGAAGCTTGACCTAGATCTACCAATTTCAGCATCCAATAGAACGCGAGCATGTGTCCCGATCGTCAACCCGTATCCATGAAATTTTGCCTTTTTTGTTTCTCGTGCTTTACAGAGAACAACTCATGAGTTGGATTGTCACTAAGTTTCGTTTTGTTTATTTTTGTTGTTGTTATTTCATATTTTTACTATTATTATTGTTCCATTTAATTCAAATAAATGTGTGTTCGCTTATAGTCTTTTTAAGTGCTACTTTTTTGTCACTCGTTCGTTAAATCTTTTAATTTTGGCAACATTATTGGAGGGTGCACTTCTGCCGTTTCACGTTTTCCCAAATGTGCGTTCGGAAGGCAGCTCCACGAATCGTACTGAATTCTTCCGATGCATCTGTAGAGCCCAGGCTTCACGATTCGTCGCGGTCACTATAATGGCTAACACTTTGGAACACGGGAACCTGGGTTTGATTCCCGATTGTAGAGGATTAAAATTTCAACGCATAACTGTGGTTCGAATTTTACTGCTGAAAAGGGAGGCTGAAACTTCCATAAATAACAAGAATAGTTAAGTAGCAGATTCTAACTTGTCCTAACGCTGACCAAACAGTAACGCACATACTACAAAGGGCGTTCAATAAATTTTTGCTCAGATAGCTATAATCAGTGGCGTAATTTGGGGGCTATCGGGCTCAAGGACCCCCCGAAATAAATTTGTTAGTCTCTCGCATTCCACGTACGACAATGATCCTTCTTACAATTTCTAAGAATTTCATTTACTTTCCATTTTCTTATGCTCTTTGTTCAGAAACAATACTGTATTTGTCAAATCTCATTCCCTGCAAGAACTGTGTTATTTTTTTCTTTCTTTCGTCCATTCTACCATTCTACTTTTCTGTTTCTTTTTGTTAGTTGTTATTTTCTTTCGTTTCTCCTATCGTATTTTCGATTGTTGTTAATTGTGATTCAAGTTGGCCGTCGTCAGTAACACCAAAACTAAGAGGTGCTGATAAGCGAAACTGGTGTTCCACACCAATTTACACGGATATCAACATAACGGGACTTTAGTTGTAATAATAAAGGAATATTTACATCGTTTATTCATAAAGAAAGGTAAATGTTTGAATTAAAGAAAATCAAGAGGGGGGGGGGGGAATAAGTAGCCTGGGAAATTAGGTAGGCCAAAAGAATCCTTCCTTTTTCTTCTATGAATAGAATAAAAGGTTAGATTCACTGCTAAATTTGTGTGTGTATCATATCACATAAGATTTACCAGTCTGAAATTCTTGCCATTGAAATTGCAATCAGTATATTTCAGCTTCAACATTTTCTTTCAGGTAAAAACGTACATAGATAAAACTGAATATTTCCATATTTTTTTTCTAAAATGAAATCAGATAACTTGAAATGAGATTACAAATATTCAACGTGTGTTTGCAGGAGTGTCATTTTAGATTTGCCTGTGTGGTGTGTATGGGGGGGGGGGGTAGGAGGAGGAGATCCTCCACCGACATAAGAGTTTCACTTTTTTCCTAGTATATTAATAGACAGTAGATTAAAATACATTTAAATCTCAATTTCAAGTGGACAATTGCTCCTGCTTTCCCGTGTTGTGCATAGCACCCGCCGTAACAAAATCCTAAGTACGCCACTGGCTGTAATATTTTTATTAGTTGCAATATGATGATGAAATTTTAGGTGAACATACTTTGATCGTTTGGCTTGAAAATGCTAATAATTGTTGGTTCTTACTGCTCACAAGTAAACCACAACGGACATTGAAGTAGACATCCGGACCCGACAAAGGTCCGCAATAGAATTCCTGTTCAAAACCAGAGATGAATCAGCCACATCACTTCATAGGAGGTTGCTTCCAGTTTATGGCGATCACACATTAGACCGCACCAGTACCCAACGTTTAATCTTTAGACGCCCGCCAGGGATTTTAACAAAATCGTACACTCTCACATTGGGGGCTTTGGTGACCCCCTTAATTATCACAGAGTCGTGATTCATACACCGTTGGAAAGCTTATAGACCACAGAATCCAACGAAATAATATTCGTGCAATTCTCGCCATATTGGTAGAAGGAAAAACAAAAAACAAAAAATCATAAACTAATATATAAAAAAAGACTTTTCGGTGCCCTGGCAACCCTTGCAGTCACTCTATGCTGACAAAATTATGTTAATGTGTGGGCCAGACACTTGTGACTATTTCATTGCTTCAAATACCAATTGTTATGTGTGTTCCAAAAAGAGGGGAGGAAGGTTCCCCAAAACCTGATGAAAAAAAAATGAAAAAATATAAAAATGAACTTCACCCCCTCTCAGCCGTGGTACCCCCCACATACATAAAAATGCATACTGCGGAAAGCTTCATCCCTTAGGAATACATTAGTATCAAAATCATCTTCCTATCTTAATTAGGGGCTGAGTTGCTGAGGTTTAAAATCCTGACGCAGCCCTTGCATCAATGAGCGTTTAAAGGACATGGACTCTTTACGAGACATAAAGGAATCACCCTATTAGCTATGGCAGGAATGACAGAAGGAAAAATAGCTAGAGGAAGGCTATGATTGAAAAGTGTGGACCAAATAACACAAGACGTAAGAAAGAAAAAAAGTACAGAAAAAGGAAGTCTGGCTCAGGACAGGGAAGAGTGGAAAGGTGTGTCAAACCAATGAAGAGATTGTTGACCCGAACAGAAGTACAGTTTCTACCAGAAAATTTCAGATACTTTAATAGCAAAGGAAGAAACATTTTTCTTTCAAAATTAAGAATATTAACTACTGCTGTACATTCCCATTAAACAAAATTGGTTTTGGACCATTAACAGAAAGAAGAAAAAAACTACTTCCCTCTAATGACGTCACTAAGAGGATAAAAAAACACTAAAAGTCACAGGCACCCTAGATAAGATAATAATCAAAAAGAAACAAAACACCGTTAGCATCAGTAACTGTTAACATGGGTATAAAACGGACAACACTGTTTTAATTACACCAAGACAGAACAACGCGCGCTGAATAAGGCGAGAATTTGTCTTCGCATTATTCGCATGCACAAGTACACACAAATAAAATGAGGTGGTGTGGTAAATAATAGTTTCTTAAATTTCCTCCATAAAGCATATTTTATACGTGGGTACATCTTTCGTTTCACTACACTGGGAAACTACGGAGATTTCCAAATTTTAGAGGTTCCATATCCTAACCAGAAGAAACCAGTTTCGGTTACAACAGACTCATAGACATGTAGGGAACATGGAACTTACTGTTGGTATGTTGTCTATACGTAAAAGTAATGATAATAATTATTATTCTCGCGGACCACGGAGGGTAAGTGGTGTAGAACTTACCTTTGGTGCATGGGGTCCCTGGTTCAATTCCCGGCCAACCAATTTTGTGGTGGACATCATCATGTCCGTAGGTTTTGTCAGGGTACTCCGTTTCCTCCCACATTTTTACTGCACCGAATTTTCCATCGTCATTCTCTTGCCTTAATCACCTGTCTCCATTAGTCTCCAGAGCATTAATCATGGACCATTAAATTGAAAGATTTTATTTCATTTCAGAACGGGCGTAAAACAAAAATTTGTAGGCAGGCATTTTTTTCGCGGAATATTTTGGTCGAGGAAGGAGGAATCAAACTTTAAGGTTGGAGCACTAGCTCAGAGGCGGATCTAGATGATAAAAAGTGGAAGCGGGGCGGGGGCGCCAGAATCCAGACTATGATAGGTAAACCATGAGTTTATTATACACTTTCAAAAAAATATAAATGAATAGCTTAAATTGTTTTTTTGACTCTAAAAACTGAGGGGCCTAGGGTCCCCAACCCCGGACTAGATCCGTTACTGCATTGGCTGAAAAAGGTCTGTCCTACACAAAAAGGACATACAGGATGTAGGAAAAATGAAATGAAATATTTCAGTTTAACGTTTCACGATTATGACCTTTTAGGATAAAGACACGATGATTGAGGGAAGTGAATCCTAATGGAAGAATTGGTGGAATGAGAAAGTGGGAGGAAACAGGAGCACCCCGAGAAAACCCACGGACCCCACGCACCAGAGGTAAGCGCTCAACGACTGAGGCACCGTGACTCCCTGTAGGATGTAGGAATTACATTTCTGGGCCCTTGGGATCTATGGCCATTTTAGCCCGTGGTGCATGTGGAATGATGTCCCCCGGTGATCACATTAACCAGGGAAGCGAAGGAAATTGCCTAGAACCTATATGTTAGGTACCATCCCAACATTTACCTGTAAGTGAGGGAAACCTAGAAAAAAAAACAGTCAGGATAATTGCTAAAAAGTTTTACACCTTTCCGATCAAGTATCCCCACCGGGAATCGAACTTCGGACTGCTCCCACTAGAAGGAAAAGGGTGAGCGACTATACTATGCGGGGCCACAACAGTGACATGTGACAGTTGTTCCTGTAAGATTTGCCCCCACAAAAGTATGCTTGGAAGAAACACTCTTGGGGAAATTCGGAGATCGTATTGGACAACTTGACAATTAGTGTTGCTCCCGAGACGAGAAAACATTTTTGAATTCGAGACGAGACAATGACAATTCTCGCCCCATTTTCCAGACATGACACATTTAATGAGTCTGCTTACAACACCACTTATCTTTACATTTCATATATACGTTGAAAATCAATTACAAATAGTTCAATGCTGTGAACGACCCGTATGTTCGTGTGGGTATGAACACTGATTAAGGAATCAGGGTGAAATATATCTTTTTAAATTAATACTTACTAGCTGAAGCTGCGCTATTTACACAGTGCACAGTTCTAATATGAGCGTGAATCTCCTTCCCACTTCTGACTATATCTGTGCCAGTCCCACACAAGTAAAGTACAGGAAGACTCTCAAAGGGAGTGAATCGCTATAGACAAACATATAAATGTAGTACTTTAATACGTAGAATGTGGAGGTGAGTTTGTGGAAAACTTGGATAAGCGATAGATGATACCAAATGCAAATATTTTTTCTTGTAATTCCATATTCGAATACGCCTCATTGTGGATCCAAAAGCCTTCGAAGTTGCTAGCTTGTAATAGATGTTGTCATTCAGATTAAAGCAAAACGCCTGAAATGTCCATCAACCCGCTATACGTCGCTCCTCTACTGGTTGCCTTTCACAAGGGTAGATGCAATAGTTGCAATATTAAACTAATAGGGCCTAAGTCTAAAATGTGGAATACAAAAATAAAGACAAGTTATTTTCAAAATTTGAATGAGAATTGGCAAATTTACACAAAATTTGGAATCGACCAGCGAAAAAGGCGCTATCCTAGCACTGGTTTACGACATATCACTGTCGAAAGGTCTGGCCACAAATATATACTTTTTCTAGCGTTTTAATAGCTATAACATTTGAAGTTTCTAATATTAAGTGTAGAATTCTACAAATAGCACTTTCAAAAACCAAGTACACTCATGTCCAAAATTATTGTCGCATGTCTATTGATAACGAATTCGCCCGGTATTTCTTACAATGGTAGTACGTATATAATCGGCAAAGACATCTATGTGGCAAAAGTTCATGTTAAAAGAGCAGTAAATAAGAACAATAAAACGAAAATAAAATTTTCTTGTCCATTTAGTAACATTTTGTTTTAATCATTCTAAATTTTGTATTTATAATTCTTTTCCTATGAAATTTACCACAAATATATATTTCCCGATTATACACATAATATCAGTATTAAAAGTACCCTGCAAAATCATTATCAATCGTTCCTGCCTCTATCCCCGACTTAGTAAGCTTGTGACAAACAACATAGTGTCTGTGTACTCCCGCTACCTCGCGCATTCTTATTCCACTAATTCTTTCATCGTCATTCACTTACCTTAAGCATCCGTTTTCCTCAGCTTAAAGGATATAATCGTGGAACGTTAAACTGGAAGATTTTTTTTTCGAGAATCGAAACGTGTCATCTACACAATTTACGAGACAAGATGAGAAAACTCTTGTCACCTCCAGGGGCGGCTTGAGAATTTTAATTTTGGGTAGACCCGCTCCCTCGCTTATGGATACATACACACATTTGATTGATTAATGACACTAGAAATTACTTTTACAGTAGTGGTTGATGCTGTTTGTTAAATAACTATCTACCATTATTATAAATAGTGGAAAATATATTTACTCTATTGTATCTTTTAGCCTTTATATATTTTTTAAAATTTTTTGGGCCTACCCGCTAAAGCCGCCACTGGTCACCTCGGCTCGTAAGTAACACTATTGACCAATGTTGCTGGGGAATTTCAATACACATGGGGGAGGGGGGAGGAGTATTACGACAATATTGTGAATTATATTGAGCACAATACAGGCCCGTATCCAGGGGGGTCTAGCGGGCCGCCCCCCCTAAATTTTTGCTAGCCCCCTAACATTTTATCGGTAGGCTTGCAAATCAACTATAACACGATTATAAACTATAGTATAGTTGGATCGCCCCCCCCCCTAACTTCAGCCGGGCTCCCCCTACATTTTTGGGCTGGTTACCGGCCTGGCATAATATAATATGTTTCCGGGAATAATTTCGTAGCTACGGCTGTCGAAGGGGGAATTCCGCCTATGCTACCCCCTGAAAATATCTCTGCTATTGACAATGTGAGGTAACAATAAACTATTTTCAAAAGAAATTATATTAAAAAAAAACTTCATTTGAGGAAATTTTTTAAGTTTTTATTTTCAAAATTGCAAGACAAATATTAGAAGGTAAGACCTCCTATATAACCTAGACAACTATGGATATTAGGACTTACACTATGCAGGGTCATTGGACGGACAGCGTGGACCCAACATGTGTAAATATATATCGCACGAAAGAAAGAACGAAAAAAAAAAAAAAAAACAGAACACATAATTTTCGGGGGGGAAATTGGGATCCCCTCGGTCACCTCACACCTGAATTTATTACTGATGGTAAGGTAACCTTAGAGATGAAACCTTTGTAAACTTCAGTGACGGTATACACAAAACAAACAAAACTTCGGAAGAAACTAGATTTGTATTACATAACGGGAATATCTACACGAATCAAGAACCGTTATTGTAACAGAATTCGTGTTATTGTTTCGAATGCTGTCTATGCTTCTTAAAAAATGTAAGGCAAAACAATTCAACAGGCCCAGAAAATATTGTTCTACGGAATCTAAGTAATAAATTATTGTTTTTTAAAAATATGGTAGACTCCTTTAGTGGATAATACCTTGAGGAATACAATTTTTATATATAGGCTTTGTAAAGCTTGAGGGACATGCGCGTACAATCATAAACGAACAACAGGTGTTTCGCGTCGCATCACAGGTTGAAAGCGACGAACTGTCAAGTGAAAACGTACCTGAAGTCTGATCTCCATTCAGCAAAATGTTGTTTCAAACAAAATCGAACGTCTTCTTCTTGGAATGTTTTGAATTTGTGTGATCCGTTTTTCTCACATGATCTTCAAACGCACAAATACGCACCAACACGAACAACGCACTGCGTTCACACAAGACAACATTGTTGTCAAACAGAAAACAGAAGAACATCACAACTCATCACGCATAATTCAGGCTAAACAGAAACACAAGCCAACAAACACTACGTGCCAAAGCGATTCGCCTTTCTTTTGTTTCTTTTTCTGTTCCCAAGTGTCTGCTAATAACAGTGAAACTCTCCGTGGAAAAAGAGCGTATGTTTCCTTGTGCGAAACATGTTAAAAGGACTTCTTGCATTCAATGTGGTGAGCAAAGCGTAGCGAAGGCACCGGTTCGTTTCTTCTCATAGGTAGAGCAAATGGGAGACTTTCGTCTTTCTCTTCTTCTTCTTCTTCACCGTTCTTTTTTAGCCTCGTACCCAGGTGCACGATAAACAGCCAAAGGAATCTCTAAAAGTAGGAGGGGAGAACTTTTCAGCGTTGCCAGAGGTTGGAGTTAATATAAGTTTTACTTTTTCGTTTCCTTTACTTATGAGGGAAACAATAATAACGCAGCAATGCTTCACTGCGTTTATTGCACTTTTTTTTTTAATATAATTATTTTCAGACAGAGCAGAATGGAAAGTGCGCTTGTCTTAGAGAAGAACAATAAAAGGTGTAGAGGAAACCAGACAGTTGAAAATATTCGTTGCTTTTTTTAATGTAACATATACGAATGGATGCAGCTGTGAACGGAAATCGAACTCACAACCGTGTATAGCAAAAATAAATTAACCAATTATGCCTAATAGGTTAACGGAAACATGCTGTTGAGCATGAAAATGGTAAGCAAGCACGTGTGGTCATGGGTAGCGGCGTTGACTTCTGTGTGGAGGCCTCTTCAGGCATGTGTTTCCCTGCCAGATATTCAAGTAAAAATATTCACATCCTAAGGGAATATACGAACATGGAAAGCAAGAATGGGAGAAGCGAAAGGAATACTTAAAAAAAAATAATAATAATAACGTCCCACGACTATGTAACGAAAGTAGGGGTGATGGTAATCAGGGGCGGATCCAGGACCGACTTCTGGGGGGGGCGGTGGGTTGTCATACTGCTAATTTTAAGGGCTCCAAACTTTGGGATGGGTTTTATTTATATATATAAAAATAAGAAAGTTTCCTCTTCTGGGGGGGGATCGCCCCGGGAAAAAGTGGTAGAAAACGGGAGAACCGGAAAAACTAGGAATGGGCCGATTCCAGAATTTCTCGATTTCGATTCCGATTCTGAAATTTTACTCACGATTCTCGATTCCGGGCTCGATACCAATTCTGGATAAAACAATAAAAACACATTTGAATCCAAGAACATTTTATTAGCCTATTGCAAATGAATAAAAACTCTTTCAAAACAATGAAAAATTGAAACTGAAATGTTCAAAACCTGCAAATATCGAATTAGAATGAAAAGAAAAGTTCCGGTATTATGTCTTGAAAAGTCTTCAAAACTAAAAGTTTGGATTGTATTTCAAATTTCTGTTAAGAAAAGCAAGCATTTGAACCCTCTCTACTATCTAAATAACCAATTATGAATATTTGTCGTCCAAACAAAACAATGCTGACCGTTCGATTTAGGTTAAGTGGTTTGAACCGATTAGTCGTCGGTGATTTTTGTCGTCTGTCCGAAATAATTTATGTAGCTTTTCATTGCAGAAGGTAGTCATTTATAGTTTGTTTAATACTTTAAACAGATCATCTGTACATTTCTTAGTTTTCGTAATAAACCATCATAAAAATACATGGTTTTGAGAGTTTTCACTATTTTTTTCGTCGGAATCGGTATCGAACCCGGTAGCGCAAAGAATCGAGAATCGACGATTCCTCGATACCACCGGTATCGAAGAGTCGAGAATCGGAATCGGCCCATTCCTAGAAAGAAAAAAAAACAATGCACACGGAACTTGTTCATCATAAAGCCCACTTGAAGCGATCTGGGCCAGGGGCGGATCCAGGACCGACTTCTGGGAGGGCGGTGGGTTGTCATAATGCTATAACTTTTAAGGGCTCCAAACTCTGGGAGATGGATTTTATTTATATATATAAAATAAGAAAGTTTCCTCTTCTGGGGAAGGGGGCGATCGCCCCTGCTGGGATCGAACCAGAAGCCCCACGCACCAAAGGATAGCGTTCTACTACTATCACTTAGCCACCGTAGCCTCCGAGAAAATTATATAATATTAGTGTTACGAGACATGATGAGACAAATAAATAAATAAATTGTATTTTTTAGGTCTTTTAATAAAGAGTTAATGAAAATATTGATCAAATTGTATTTGCGCACACAGTATTGTATTCTATGGCGCAGTCTGATGGAAGCTACACAAAAGCGAAGTCAATTTTCTGAAGGTTGAAGGAAAAGGATTTTTCCGAGAACAGACACTTCACACCACAGATACCTAAAGGCATTTTAAAAATTTAAATTTAATTCAAATATACTGGTAGTTATTGGTGCACCCCCCGTCAGAAAATCCTGTATCCGGCCTTGGTACTGTATATCAAAAAAATTGTCTATTCCGGTTTAATCGAAGCACTATTAGTCCCATTAAATTCGGTTAAACTGGTCTCTCATGTATTGAAATTATGAACAATGTTTTCAGAAGCCAAGATTGGGACCTGAATTTATATTATGTATCATCCATCACTCTAGAAAAATTAATCCATAGGATAGATTTAAAATGTAGTTAGAGGTCATACAAATCCCAGGCAGTACTTCCAGGGTTAAAATGAATAATTCCTGCGTCAAGACAAGAACTTGAGCGCATTATTATAAGTTTCAATTTGCTGCAAAAGATGTCTGTAGTAAGTAGAATACTTAAAATGATAATGGGTAACAAAGTGCACGAGTTTGAGATACAGCAAAAATTCTAAAATTTATGTGATATAGGTTTGTTAATTCCAGAATACACTCGAAAACATAGGGTCTTACTTTTAAAAAAATAAAATAAAATTACAATGTTCTTGATATTTTTTCTCAAGTATCGTGGCAACCCTGGGCAACGTAATCTGCAACCCTTCGGAGACTTGTAGGTATTTGTTGTTCAGGTGAGGTGAGAGCGTGCACTACTACATTACATATACTGCTAAGCTAACCATTTACACAGACGTTCCCTCCCCTTTCCCTTCGTTTCTCGACACCGCTGATTCCAGCAGATTGAACATACATACACACACCTCACAGCGTCGCACGCAAACGCATTCTTGCTGAAGACTGATGCACGCACGTTCGTTAATAGACAAAACTACTGTTTTGTGAGATGTCCCCGTCCCCCGCTCAACGTTGCCAGATATCCATAACAACAAGATGTTGCGAAGGTCAACCACCTGCCTCCGTGTGACTATAGAGAAACTCTCTTACAATGGATGAATTGGAAGCAAGGTGAAACAGCAGAGATATAGGTTATTCCGACAGCGGAGAAACTGGGTCGCTTGGTGATATTGTGTGTGTGTGAATGCGTACGTACTATGAATGAAGAAGGCTATGCTGCGTGGAAATAATCAAAAGAAAGTAAAGAAAAGAAATCTTTGATAAAAATCTCGGAAGAGAAACCAAAAGCTTGTCTGCGAAGTCGTGACTTCACATGAAATTGGTGGATGTTCCGAGGATTCAGACGTGCATTTAACACAACGAACAACTGCCGCGCACCTGTAATTCCAAGAACTTTGTCTCTACGATCACCCCCACTTTTCTTTATTTTTCATTAAAAAAAAGAAAAAAAAAAGCTACTACGTTATTAAAGTCTACAATATTATTGGTGTACTGTGGCGCATCTAGCGCGAGGCTGGGGGAACCTAGACCTCCACCAGTTTTCTGAAGGACAAAAGTAATTTAAGCTATCTACAAAATGCTAGGTTTATATGTTTGTCTGCAATCCTTTTGACAATGGGATTTCGAAAACCACAAGTGCTAGAAACGTGACATTTTCGCTGCTTGATTCCAAATTTTGTGTAGATTTGCCAGTTCTTATTCAAATCCCCCCCCCCAAAAAACTCCACATTTTAGACGCCGGTTTGGCCCTATTAGGTTAATATTGCCACTAGGTTATTATCCTTGTGAAAGGCAACCAGTAAAGGAACTACGTACAGCGGGCTGATGGACATTTCAGGCGCTTTGCTTTAATGTGAATTACAAAATCTATTGCAAGCTGGCAACTTTTAAAGCTTGTGAACCCACAATGAGACGTACTCGGATACGGAATTGTAAGAAAAAATATTTGCATTTCATATCATCTATCACTTACCCTAATTTGCCACAAACTCCCCCCAAGATTCTATATATTAAAATACTACATTTACATGTCTGTCTATAGCAAGACCCTATGAAAGTCTTGCTGTTCTTCATACGCGCCGACTACGTGGGCGCTCCGGGGCTCGAGCACCCACACAAATAATCCTGTGGGTGCGGCGCACTCACAAGGTTTTTAGTTTGATAGAAACAAAATAAAATAAATATTTCTCGTTTGCCATTATCAAAAAATAATAAGCAATTGAAACATTGAGATGGAAGTTAAAATTTCTAACCTCTAAAACATAATTGATTGTTTCAAAGAATTAGTCCTAAAAGCGACAGTCCTATTAGCGACAGGAACTGTTATGTCATATGAGCGACCGATTAATTACAATGAGATTATGGAAGATGATAAGATTTCCTCTTGTAAAATATGTTTGCCTCTGGCGTTATTAGCGTCCGAACAACCTTGCTATGAAAATGTACGTGTCAGTGATACTGTTCGCCAAATATATTTACCCTCAACTGTAAGTGCAAATAAAAATTATCTTAATTTTGAGTTAGATTTGACATAAAACGTATCAAATAACTTAACGAGACAACAGAGTTATTTCCATGAAAAGTGCATTCGTATGTAATTAAATATTAAAATCCAATTGTAATATCCCCTTTCGTCGAAAGCTCTGCTTTCTGTACTTAATTTAATTCAAATCTAATTACTCACTAAGCAAAGCAATATATTTCATTTTGGAAAAGTTAAACGTGTAAGAGTTTCGCAAACTATCTACTTGTTAGACTTCCTAAGACTCTATGAATAAAATGCGAAAAACATTTCAATAATAAAATACAGCTTTTGAGATCCCTTACATCTGATTAGCTATTCCCAACCAACGCCATTCTTAATATGAACGAATCGGTGACTCATAGTCCAGTTAACAGATTGAATCGGTCGCTCATAGGACAGTTAACAGTTCCTGTCGCATCTAGGCTGACACAGGGGCGGATCCAGGATAGACTTCTGGGGGGGCGGTGGGTTGTCATACTGCTATATTTAAGGGCTCCAAACTTTTGGATGGGTTGTATTTATATACATAAAATAAGAAAGTTTCCTCTTCTGGGGGGGGCGATCGCCCCGATCGCCCCCCCCCCCTGGATCCGCCCCTGACACCGTTTCAAATGTGTTTGTGCAAAGGCAACAAAGCAATACACTTAAGTTAGTTACTTTAGAGTTTATGTTCACAACAAAATTCTTGCAAGATCTTTCCGCAAGAACATTAAAATTATTTGCTTTTATGATTTTTTTTCCATTTTAATTTGTATGAATGAAGTATTTTCTTTAAGTAACGTGTTGATAATATAATTGCCTCTTGCAATCATATTGCATCATGTGAGTTGTTTAACGTATACATATAATGTTACGATTACATATGTTGAGAATATTCATTACAGCAACTTATCTTTAACCTTGGACTCGGGTTTGAACCCGTTTCTCTTGCGTTTCAGTCAGCCGTGTACCGACTGAGCTAGGGCAGCCCCAACTTATTGTATTGTTATAGTTTACCACAGCAGAGCTCTTTATGGCAATGTTCATGAAAGATTTTAACTAAAAGGAAATCAATCAAAAAATATCCAGACTCCCCAGAAAAAAATATAACACTTCCCACCATTCATATGCACCCCAGGGCCGGGAAATGAGTTCTCCCCATTTTCCTCCTACTTTCTCATTCCGCCTGTTCTTCCATCATCATTCACTTACTTTAATGATCGTGTCTCCCTTAGCCTAAAGGGCACAATCGTGGGACGTTAAACTGAAAGATTTCATTTTTTGGTTAAGGTATTCATCGACATATTTAGATGTCTAATAGAATAAATTAACAAAGGAAATGACATGGAATAGACTTACAGTTAGTCTTTTCCACAAATCATTTACACATTTTGTAACAAAACAAAAAGTCTATGACTGATTTATTTTTATTTATTTATTTAATAATCACCAGATATAGCTCCGAGGCCATTTTACACTGGAATCCAACAACAATAATAGTAATGGAAAGGATTTGGGAAGGTATCGGCCAGGACCTGGAAAACCTCAATCAGGATGGTCGGCAGCGGGATTCGAACCAACGACCTCCCGAATGCGAAGCCAACGCTCTACCACTTGAGCTATGTCGCTCGGTAAAGACCGAACATATTTTTATGGGACGCCCTGTACACCCCCATATATATATATATATATATATATATATATATATATATATATATATATATATATATATATATATATATATATATATGACTTGCATGAATACAAAACATTCTAGAATATAGACAAAAGCGAATTTTTATGGTCGAGTCAAAAAGAATGTCATTAATAACCTATAATAATTGATAGTTAACTATAGATGTGGAACATTGACTTGACACCTAGTCTTCAGATCCAGCGCTGTTATCGGCTGGAGAAACTCCACTCCCATTCGTCATCCGCTCTTTCACTTAGCAACAGCTGAATGTTTATTGGTTCAACGCGTGGGTGTGACCTTTAGTTCGCATTTTTGTCACGGATCAAGACATTTTGGCAGCACTATAGTATTGCTTCTGAGACAAGACGAGACGAGAAATAACGTTTTCTGGTCTCGCGGTCTCGTAATTTTTGTACAACCTCTGTCGCGTCTCATTTCTCAAAGAATTCTTTCTCACGTTGTCTCGATTCTCGGAAAGACTTTTTTGGTATCCCCTCCAAATTTATCTCGTCACGTTTTGTGAACTTCTGTACAAATTTAAATGTCCTGATTTTCCTCCTTAAATGTAGAAGTTATCAGAATCCCTCTGCGTCACAAATCCACGAAGAGTAGTAAATATAACAACATTGAAACCATATTTATTATTGGAGAGTATTATTTAATGATTTGCACATCTTTTAACGTCGAAAAATATATTCTTCATTATCTTCGTAGAATTAGTTTATCAATTTATAGTTTCTTATATTATAAATTATGTTAACACTAAAACAGTGTTACAGATCTAAGACTTGGGTGAACCACCATTGCCTACAAACCTCACGAAATACCGTCTCCCTCTAAAAAGATACGAGAATTATCATGTCTTGTTTCAAATTTGAAAAAAAGTACTCTTGGAGCAACTATAGATCCCGAATTGCGCACAAATATCTGTTGACCTTTTTGAATACAGATTTTTGTCCAACCTTGCCACAATGGTAGATATAAAATCTGTGCGCAAACAAGGTTTTCCTTCAGACTAGGATAGAAACTGAAATTAGAAATAAAATTCATATTATATTGAGGATTAACTAAATATAATTTGATCAGTAGATACATGAAGTCATGATACCTCAATTTACAATCTAAATGTTAAAATTTTCTGGTCTCATCCTCTGAACATGTATCACCTTTAAGCATTTCATATTGCTTTAATACAGTGGCGTAGCAGCTGCCCCCGCAACCCCCGCAGTGCGGGGGGGCCGAGGTATAGGGGGCCCTGAAGTCTTGCGATGAATAAAGTTTTAAAGAAGTAGAACTTCAACCTTACTTCTGTCGGCTTTACAAGTGGGGCCCCTTCTCTATACTTTGCGGGGGGGGGGGGCGCAAAAGTGTGCTACGCCACTGCTTAATATGAAGTTATGTTTCTTTATATTTTCCTTTCTTTGTGTATTGTTATCTCCTTTCGCAATTGATCTTAATTTCAATTTTGTTTCTGATTATATCATCAACAAAGATGAGATCACTTGATAAATATCTGGACCCAATGAATAGAATTATTCATTATAACGTTTATGAAATGCTTCCGCCCTATTTGTCGTTCGAGGAGCTACTGAGGGTTCTGAAGCCCATAGTCTAGGTGGAAACCTAAATAAAACGAAGCAAACAACTATGATGACATTCTCAATGTTTATAACAATAATAGTAATATAGTATACATACTTCCCATTACTAGCCAAGTTTTATGGAAAAATTGACAGTTGAAAATCAAAGTGGATAATTTCCTCCATTGTCGTAAAGCTTCGCTTTGGTAAATTTATTAAGATATGTCATTAAAGTCTGTTTTCCCCGCTCATATAATAGGATACTTGTTACAATAATATGTGCGATACAATAAACTTAAATTACAATATTATTAGTATAATACAACGATGTGAGTAAACTACTTCCTTACACTAATTACACTGCATTCCAATATAATCCTTGCAAAATTAGACGATTTACTTATTAATAATATGGCATCTGTCAATATATATCTTAAATCACCTTCCTAAATCTAGTTAGAATATATAATTACAAACAGTATTATGTAGCTATCTATAAGTTTTATTACATACACTACGACTATGCACAGTAAATGCTATCATTGTTCGTACCTAATGTTACTCGCACAAGTTAGGACGATAATCTTACTTTCTTTATTTATAAATAGAAACTTTTCTACATCATAACTGAACTCAACTTCTCTTTCAACCATTCACTGAAGCAGCCTCTAATATTTCTCGGAAGAACTGGTGTTTTTTTTTTTTTTTTCGAATATAGTACACAGTTTCTCTATCCTTATGTGTTAATTCCTCTGTATTTTCTAAATTAGCTTCGTCCTAGTAATTTTAGTCTGCTCTTTTTCTTACAGATTTACATACCCGAAGAGAAAATATTTTCCATCTGACAAACATTGCTTAATTTTTCTCTGCGCAATCCTGCACATTCTGACAGCTTGTTATTGGCTTATCAGGTAAAAACTGATAAAACCGGAAAAGTGTGCGGAATTTCATTGCAGCCAGTACTCTTACCTCGACTTCCGCCTTGTTTCCGAGAGAAGAAATTTCTCGTATTGTGGGCTACTCTGTAGTTGGCTTGGAGATTGTAGCTATCGTTGGTGCCATTGGCGCAAATCCCGGGAGGATGAGGCGGACATCTCTCCTTCAATCTTGGAACTTGCGGGGACTGCCCTCCAATAATCCGATTTGAAATGTGTTTTTTGGGAGAGAAATGTGATGATTTGTGGCTGACTGGCACAAAGAAACTTGAGATGAAGTTGATGTCCCTTGCTGTATAATATACAACAGGTTCACCTCAGAAATCAGATTCATCTACTGTACTATAAGTCTCATCTCTCCCTCCCCCAGACTAAGCTTCAAATCTGCCCGTCTCCAAATGTTGAAGACAACTCTACCCCCCTATTTGTCCACTTCCACAGTATTGTTTTTTCAACTTCATAAATATTTTGAATATCGCTTAACCAAAAAAAAAAAAAAAAAAAAAGGTCTTACCCATCACCCCCAATGTTGAAGACAGATTTGGCCTATGGTTGGTGCGTGAGTAACAAGATACCGTTGCTCGCCTTGTAATCTCATGGCGATAGTTGTACATTGAATTTGGCTCAATATAACTGAATCAACCTGCATACAAGTCAAAAGGAATAAAACTTAACTAATACACTAATTGCTGTACAGAGCTTTCTGAAGCTTTCCTTCCGAACTTTGTTGCGTAAAATTTATTATTATTATTATTATTATTATTATTATTATTATTATTATTATTATTATTATTATTATTATTATTATTATTATTATTATTATTATTATTATTATTATTATTATTATTAAAGTGATCTTTGTTCCCTTTTGAGCCGCCACTGGTAAGGTATAGAATTTGGATCTGAACTTTTGAAAGGTGTTTTCGTGAAATGTCTACACATAAGAACGGACGGAAAAATTGAGTTGAATGTTGAATTCGATTTTTCTTTTGACTGTTACATTTTTTTTATTTTACAGTGCTATACGGCCACCCGAAAGCAAATATATTAAAAAAAAAAAAAAAAAAAACTGTTCAAATACGACGCAGTCTATACTCATAAATGATGGAATACCTCGGTTGGTTTACTTCCGAATGCATTATATCCAAATTGAGTCAGTGAGGCGTGTCAAAAGCTTCAAAGAAAGAAATGGTACACCGGAAGAAGAAGAAAAAATTGTGTGTGTATGGATTTCACATTAATAACTAAGGAGAAGTGGGAGAAGGAAAGAAGTGGGGGAACAAATTGACAATCTCCTTAAGCGCTGTCTGCCACACTAAACTACTCAATACGTCAAGTGCACGACACAAGCGATATATCAACCTCTTCTTTCCTCTCTTCTCTATTTTTCATACGGTACACAAGAGAAGCTGTCGAAAAAAGAGGATTACATCTTTTGTTTCCTTCTTTTCGGAACAGTTTATGACAAATTTCTATATATAGCCAGAGACAGTGAATTTATGACATGAAACCTGAGACATTTTTCTTTACAAGACCTGCCCCTATTGTTATCTCTAGAGTTTGGCAATTTTACACTTTGTGAGCCTCGTTTATAGATATCGTAAGAGAGAAAAAAAATGAAATGAAATCTTTGAGTTTTACGTCACACGGTTAACCCGGTTAGGCTAAAGGAGACGGTGATGATGAATAATGAATGAAATTGTGAAATGAAGAAAGTGGGAGGAAACGGGAGAACCCCTAGAAAACCCACGAGCACGGTGTTTGTCCACCACAAAGTCCACACGGCGCGAGCGGGGATCGAACTAGGGAACCCAACCACCGGATATCGCACACGGGATATCGTAAGAGAGTCATTTACTACTGAACCTCGATACTCTGAGGATTTTTCGTTTCTGAATAATGAAAAAGTAGGAGAAAAGAAGTCTTCATTTCCTTTCTATTTCTGTTGATTAGTGATTAGTGCTGCCCACAAGGTGAAACGAAACGAGAGGGGAACACAGTGGCATAGTGGTAGGGAGATTATTTCTGGTGCGCGAGGTCCCTGGTTCAATATTCGGCCAAGTTAGTTTGCAGTGGACAACATCGTGTCCGTGAATTTTTTCGGGGTACTTCTGTTTCCTTCCACATTATCATTTCACCAAGACTTCCATAATCGTTCACTTGCCTTAATCATCCGTCTCCCTTAGCCTAACGGCCGAAATAATGGAACGTTAAACTGAAAGAAAAAGAGACGAGACGGATGATTAAGGCAAGTGAATGATTATGGAAGCCATGGTGAAATGATAATGTGGGAGGAAACAGCCGTCTTGTGTTGTAAACTTTTGTAGGACTTCCGTCTCGTCTCGATTCTCGAAGACTATTTTCAGGTCTCGTCTCAATTCTCGGAAGTTTTTCCTCGTCTCGTTTCGTAAATTGTACAAACTTTATGCCGTATTTTTTTAAAATTTTATCTAGAAATTACGAGAATCCCTCCGTATCACGAGAGGTACACGAAGGGTGTGATATAACAATATGAGAACAACATTTATTATTGTAGTATATTGTAGAATGACTTGCATATCATAAAATCATGAGGGCACAGTAGCTTAATGGTGGGGCGCTTACCTTACAAAATATCCCGTAAAATATATTCACATTTTCACTTAGCTATTACACATATATTTAAATTTGATTAAGGTGGGGTGAGGCACGGTGGCTCAGTGGTAGAGCGCTTGCCTCTGGTGTGTGGGGTCCCTGGTTAGATCCCCGGCCAAGTAAGTTTACGGTGAACAACATCGTGTCCGTGGGTTTTCCCGGAGTTCTCCCGTTTGCTTGCACATTCTCATTCTACCAAATTTTCCCTTATAATTCATTTGCCTTAATCATTGTCTCCCTTAACCTAAAGGACATCATCGTGGGACGTTAAACTGGAAGATTCAATTTTCTTTAAAACGTTCAGTGGCGTATATAGGGGGAGGCTTCCGGGCTTAATCCCTCCCCGAAATTTTACTTACTATAGTAAAGTATATAAGATATCTTGCAGAATTTTCACATTTTCAGGCAAAGCACCCCCCCTGAAACAAAATCGTAAATACGCCATTGAAAACATTGATAAATGTTCTTCAATATGTTCATTCAATCACGTTAGGAATTTAAAGTTTTTGTACAATGAATTATGTAACAAAACAGCGGGTGAGATCTAAACCTTGGGTGAACTAATGTTGGCCACTAGACTGGAGAAATTTCTCTCTCGATTCTGATATTTTTTCTGAGACGAGAATTGTAATGTTTCTGGTCTTGGGCAAGACTTTTATTGATTACTTGGTAGTGTGGAGTGATGTGTGAGTTTTGTTTCACAGTGTCAAACCATTGTAGACTTCTAAACTACCCAAATTGAATACTGAAATACGAGTGGTAGATCCATTACATCCGATTGCAATAAAGGGATAATCTCAGATACGGACGCAGAATCCGTCCATATTGACAACACTTTCTATTCCTTACAATTATTACTATGTAAGTAGATACCAATATGAAGTGTGTTCAAAAAGAAACCGAACTTCTGAAATAGCGCTCCTACCGGCAGAGGGTGCGCACTGTGACTACTGAGCGCACTTACCGGCAGGTTTAGACAACAATCTGTCATTTTTCGCGTTTCCCTATGGCCGTTAGTTAGTAAATTACAGCTGCGGAAGAAGTAAGTTCGTGCACAAGCTGCTCGACGGATTAATGTTATATTGACAATTAAAAAACTTAAAAAACAACGTATACATTATGTGTGAAATTTTGCTACAAACTCGGCAAGACATTTTGAGAAACATTTCAATTGGTTTTTCATTTCCTTCAAAATCTTCTCGTAAAAAAAAAAAAAAAAAACGCATCAGTCGGCCAAAGATCAAGATGATGTTAGTTATGCTTTCTGATTGGAAAGATATTGTCCATCATGAATTTATATCACGTGGTCAAATGGTAAACAAGCAGTTTTACCAGAACATTTTAGCTCGGTTAAGGGATATTGTGAGAAAACCACACTTGAATGGTTCGCCGTGCCAGTAATGTGCCTATTCACAACTTCCTTCGTCATCCGCAGTCATCTGGCAAAACTTCAGATTCTCGTTCTGTCCCATCCACCCTGTTCTCCAGATCTAGCTCCAGCAGACTTTTTCCTGTTTACCAAACTTAAAATCACTTTGAAAGGACGTAATTCCCAAACCATTGATGAGACTCAGAACAATGGGACAAGAGGCCTGCGCACCATCCCAGAAATTGCGTTTTGGTAGACTTTTCAAAAACGACAGAAGCCTTGAGGGTGGTGTAGTGTGGTGCTTAAAATATTGTACAATGAATAATAAAGATGATATAGTAGAAGTTCGGTTTTCTTTAAAAATACACCTCGTATTAAAACAAAAGCCTGTACTAAATTTTACTACTTAAGGCTTCAATGGAAAAATAATTTAAGAACTGCTCTATAACAGTCCACATCAAAACCGGAAATGTTCTATTTCTACCACTTCTGGTTTGAATAGATAGTTCAGCGAGAGCATAAAACCCACCGTTAGGTTGGTAAATCAATTCCAAAAACTACTTCTTCCTACTTTTAATCGTTTTTGCTCTGATATTTTGTCAACAAAAAGACAGATATAACTGTTCTATAAGACAACGTACGTTAAACCTCTCTCTCTTTTTTTTTTAAGGGGAAGGACATTGGCGGATCTAGAAGGTAAAAACTGGGGGTCAGCCTAAACCCAGGTTATGTTAGGTATATCATGAGTTTACTATAAACTTTTAAAAATATATAAATAATAGCTTAAGCAGAGGAGGATCTAGAAGGTAAAAACTGGGGGTCAGCCAGAACCCAGGTTATGTTAGGTATATCATGAGTTTACTATAAACTTTTAAAAATATATAAATAATAGCTTAAGCAGAGGAGGATCTAGAAGGTAAAAACTGGGGGTCAGCCAGAACCCAGGTTATGTTAGGTATATCATGAGTTTACTATAAACTTCTAAAAATATATAAATAATAGCTTAAGCAGAGGAGGATCTAGAAGGTAAAAACTGGGGGTCAGCCAGAACCCAGGTTATGTTAGGTATATCATGAGTTTACTATAAACTTCTAAAAATATATAAATAATAGCTTAAGCAGAGGAGGATCTAGAAGGTAAAAACTGGGGGTCAGCCAGAACCCAGGTTATGTTAGGTATATCATGAGTTTACTATAAACTTCTAAAAATATATAAATAATAGCTTAAGCAGAGGAGGATCTAGAAGGTAAAAACTGGGGGTCAGCCAGAACCAACGTTATGTTAGGTATATCATGAGTTTACTATAAACTTCTAAAAATATATAAATAATAGCTTAAGCAGAGGAGGATCTAGAAGGTAAAAACTGGGGGTCAGCCAGAACCCAGGTTATGTTAGGTATATCATGAGTTTACTATAAACTTCTAAAAATATATAAATAATAGCTTAAGCAGAGGAGGATCTAGAAGGTAAAAACTGGGGGTCAGCCAGAACCCAGGTTATGTTAGGTATATCATGAGTTTACTATAAACTTCTAAAAATATATAAATAATAGCTTAAGCAGAGGAGGATCTAGAAGGTAAAAACTGGGGGTCAGCCAGAACCCAGGTTATGTTAGGTATATCATGAGTTTACTATAAACTTCTAAAAATATATAAATAATAGCTTAAGCAGAGGAGGATCTAGAAGGTAAAAACTGGGGGTCAGCCAGAACCAAGGTTATGTTAGGTATATCATGAGTTTACTATAAACTTCTAAAAATATATAAATAATAGCTTAAGCAGAGGAGGATCTAGAAGGTAAAAACTGAGAGACAGCCAGAACCCAAACTATGTTAGGTATATCATGAGTTTACTATAAACTTCTAAAAATATATAAATAATAGCTTAATCAGTGGAGGATCTAGAAGGTAAAAACTGAGAGACTTCCAGAACCCAGACTATGATAGGTATATCATGAGTTTACTATAAACTTTTAAAAATATATAAATAATAGCTTAATCAGTGGAGGATCTAGAAGGTAAAAACTGAGAGACTTCCAGAACCCAGACTATGATAGGTATATCATGAGTTTACTATAAACTTTTAAAAATATATAAATAATAGCTTAAGCAGAGGAGGATCTAGAAGGTAAAAACTGGGGGTCAGCCAGAACCCAGGTTATGTTAGGTATATCATGAGTTTACTATAAACTTCTAAAAATATATAAATAATAGCTTAAGCAGAGGAGGATCTAGAAGGTAAAAACTGGGGGTCAGCCAGAACCAAGGTTATGTTAGGTATATCATGAGTTTACTATAAACTTCTAAAAATATATAAATAATAGCTTAAGCAGAGGAGGATCTAGAAGGTAAAAACTGGGGGTCAGCCAGAACCCAGGTTATGTTAGGTATATCATGAGTTTACTATAAACTTCTAAAAATATATAAATAATAGCTTAAGCAGAGGAGGATCTAGAAGGTAAAAACTGGGGGTCAGCCAGAACCCAGGTTATGTTAGGTATATCATGAGTTTACTATAAACTTTTAAAAATATATAAATAATAGCTTAAGCAGTGGAGGATCTAGAAGGTAGAAACTGAGAGACAGCCAGAACCCAGACTATGATAGGTATATCATGAGTTTACTATAAACTTTCAAAAATATATAAATAATAGCTTAAGCAGTGGAGGATCTAGAAGGTAGAAACTGAGAGACAGCCAGAACCCAAACTATGATAGGTATATCATGAGTTTACTATAAACTTTTAAAAATATATAAATAATAGCTTAAGCAGTGGAGGATCTAGAAGGTAAAAACTGAGAGACTTCCAGAACCCAGACTATGATAGGTATATCATGAGTTTACTATAAACTTTTAAAAATATATAAATAATAGCTTAAGCAGTGGAGGATCTAGAAGGTAAAAACTGAGAGACTTCCAGAACCCAGACTATGATAGGTATATCATGAGTTTACTATAAACTTTTAAAAATATATAAATAATAGCTTAAGCAGTGGAGGATCTAGAAGGTAAAAACTGAGAGACTTCCAGAACCCAGACTATGATAGGTATATCATGAGTTTACTATAAACTTTTAAAAATATATAAATAATAGCTTAAGCAGTGGAGGATCTAGAAGGTAAAAACTGAGAGACTTCCAGAACCCAGACTATGATAGGTATATCATGAGTTTACTATAAACTTTTAAAAATATATAAATAATAGCTTAAGCAGTGGAGGATCTAGAAGGTAAAAACTGAGAGACTTCCAGAACCCAGACTATGATAGGTATATCATGAGTTTACTATAAACTTTTAAAAATATATAAATAATAGCTTAAGCAGTGGAGGATCTAGAAGGTAAAAACTGAGAGACTTCCAGAACCCAGACTATGATAGGTATATCATGAGTTTACTATAAACTTTTAAAAATATATAAATAATAGCTTAAGCAGTGGAGGATCTAGAAGGTAAAAACTGAGAGACTTCCAGAACCCAGACTATGATAGGTATATCATGAGTTTACTATAAACTTTTAAAAATATATAAATAATAGCTTAAGCAGTGGAGGATCTAGAAGGTAAAAACTGAGAGACTTCCAGAACCCAGACTATGATAGGTATATCATGAGTTTACTATAAACTTTTAAAAATATATAAATAATAGCTTAAGCAGTGGAGGATCTAGAAGGTAAAAACTGAGAGACTTCCAGAACCCAGACTATGATAGGTATATCATGAGTTTACTATAAACTTTTAAAAATATATAAATAATAGCTTAAGCAGTGGAGGATCTAGAAGGTAAAAACTGAGAGACTTCCAGAACCCAGACTATGATAGGTATATCATGAGTTTACTATAAACTTTTAAAAATATATAAATAATAGCTTAAGCAGTGGAGGATCTAGAAGGTAAAAACTGAGAGACTTCCAGAACCCAGACTATGATAGGTATATCATGAGTTTACTATAAACTTTTAAAAATATATAAATAATAGCTTAAGCAGTGGAGGATCTAGAAGGTAAAAACTGAGAGACTTCCAGAACCCAGACTATGATAGGTATATCATGAGTTTACTATAAACTTTTAAAAATATATAAATAATAGCTTAAGCAGTGGAGGATCTAGAAGGTAAAAACTGAGAGACTTCCAGAACCCAGACTATGATAGGTATATCATGAGTTTACTATAAACTTTTAAAAATATATAAATAATAGCTTAAGCAGTGGAGGATCTAGAAGGTAAAAACTGAGAGACTTCCAGAACCCAGACTATGATAGGTATATCATGAGTTTACTATAAACTTTTAAAAATATATAAATAATAGCTTAAGCAGTGGAGGATCTAGAAGGTAAAAACTGAGAGACTTCCAGAACCCAGACTATGATAGGTATATCATGAGTTTACTATAAACTTTTAAAAATATATAAATAATAGCTTAAGCAGTGGAGGATCTAGAAGGTAAAAACTGAGAGACTTCCAGAACCCAGACTATGATAGGTATATCATGAGTTTACTATAAACTTTTAAAAATATATAAATAATAGCTTAAGCAGTGGAGGATCTAGAAGGTAAAAACTGAGAGACTTCCAGAACCCAGACTATGATAGGTATATCATGAGTTTACTATAAACTTTTAAAAATATATAAATAATAGCTTAAGCAGTGGAGGATCTAGAAGGTAAAAACTGAGAGACTTCCAGAACCCAGACTATGATAGGTATATCATGAGTTTACTATAAACTTTTAAAAATATATAAATAATAGCTTAAGCAGTGGAGGATCTAGAAGGTAAAAACTGAGAGACTTCCAGAACCCAGACTATGATAGGTATATCATGAGTTTACTATAAACTTTTAAAAATATATAAATAATAGCTTAAGCAGTGGAGGATCTAGAAGGTAAAAACTGAGAGACTTCCAGAACCCAGACTATGATAGGTATATCATGAGTTTACTATAAACTTTTAAAAATATATAAATAATAGCTTAAGCAGTGGAGGATCTAGAAGGTAAAAACTGAGAGACTTCCAGAACCCAGACTATGATAGGTATATCATGAGTTTACTATAAACTTTTAAAAATATATAAATAATAGCTTAAGCAGTGGAGGATCTAGAAGGTAAAAACTGAGAGACTTCCAGAACCCAGACTATGATAGGTATATCATGAGTTTACTATAAACTTTTAAAAATATATAAATAATAGCTTAAGCAGTGGAGGATCTAGAAGGTAAAAACTGAGAGACTTCCAGAACCCAGACTATGATAGGTATATCATGAGTTTACTATAAACTTTTAAAAATATATAAATAATAGCTTAAGCAGTGGAGGATCTAGAAGGTAAAAACTGAGAGACTTCCAGAACCCAGACTATGATAGGTATATCATGAGTTTACTATAAACTTTTAAAAATATATAAATAATAGCTTAAGCAGTGGAGGATCTAGAAGGTAAAAACTGAGAGACTTCCAGAACCCAGACTATGATAGGTATATCATGAGTTTACTATAAACTTTTAAAAATATATAAATAATAGCTTAAGCAGTGGAGGATCTAGAAGGTAAAAACTGAGAGACTTCCAGAACCCAGACTATGATAGGTATATCATGAGTTTACTATAAACTTTTAAAAATATATAAATAATAGCTTAAGCAGTGGAGGATCTAGAAGGTAAAAACTGAGAGACTTCCAGAACCCAGACTATGATAGGTATATCATGAGTTTACTATAAACTTTTAAAAATATATAAATAATAGCTTAAGCAGAGGAGGATCTAGAAGGTAAAAACTGGGGGTCAGCCAGAACCCAGGTTATGTTAGGTATATCATGAGTTTACTATAAACTTTTAAAAATATATAAATAATAGCTTAAGCAGAGGAGGATCTAGAAGGTAAAAACTGGGGGTCAGCCAGAACCCAGGTTATGTTAGGTATATCATGAGTTTACTGTAAACTTTCAAACCAGTATATATATATATATATATATATACTGGTCAAAAAAATTACGGGGTCAGATGAAAACTCATGTAAAACTTCTTACGAATAATGTGATAACACTGTATCTGGTCCAGTTTGGATTAAAATCGACTAGCATGAAGACATAACGTGCAAACGAACCGTTTGAGACACCTGTGCACGTGATCGGTGACGTGGCGCTACTAGAGATCATTTTGTAATGTGGCGCTGCCAACACATTCCAGCTCCATGACACCTCTGTTCTCATTGTGAGTGTTTAGTGCGACACAAATCCACGTAGTGAAATGGCGCAACAACGTGATTTGCCAGAATCGCTGGTATGGCGAGCTGTCGGCAGGTTGGAAGCTGGTCAGTCACAGCGGGAGGTGGCAAAAGCCATAGAAGTGGCACAAAGTGTGATTTCCCGATCGTGGAATCGATTTCAAACAACTGGAAATGTTCGAAGAAGACCAGGACAAGGGCCGTCCACGCGCAACCACAGCCAGTGTGGAGTCTCGATTCAGTGTGGAGCCTGATAATCGACGTGTTTTCATCTGGAGAGAGTGTGTATCGCTTGGATGAAGTGTCTAGCATGATTTCCGGATCTCAATCCAATTAAACATGTCTGGGATATGCTTGGCAGACGAATTGCCGCTAGGCCAGTACCACCAACAACCATTCCAGAGCTGGAAGTCGCTCTTCTGGATGAATGGCACAACATCCCCCAAGAACTCTCGATAATCTAATTGAATCCATGCCACACAGGTGCGAGGTTGTGTTGGCTGTTCCAGGTGATCATACGCCATATTAAGGAACAATCAGTGTTGTTGCCTTGCCTGTTTGTGAGCAGTTCGAGAGGTGCACACATAGCCGTCTTGTGTCATGAGCCATGTGAACAAGGTTTTCCTTGGCCCAACACCAGTATTTGCCCCATTTTTCTAGTGTATCTTAAAGCATTCCTTCTTGTATGATATATATCAGTCAAACACAAGCTTATCCATACACTATCTTAAGATCTTGTGTGATATTTCAGCTGATCCCCTAATTTTTTGAGCAGTATATATATTAGCTTTAATTATTTTTGTTAAATCCAAAAACTGGGGGGTCTAGGCCACCGTCTCCGGGCTAGATTCCCCACTGGGGAGGAGGAGGAGAGGGTTTGAAATTCGTCAAGAATAAGGAGACAAAAGATATTTTAAAAATCAACCATAATTTCAAATTTTTCACATTTACATAAAAATAAAACAATTTTACAGCGTAATTTTCGCAAAACTATTCGATTATAATGCAATATCGCTTATATTTATCAATTACATCATGTGAACGCCGATGTGGTACATTCAAATGTAGGCTTTGGTCGGTTATCTTCACAACTGTTCTTGGTTTTGATCAACTTGGCTCCGCAAACTGTAGCTACAAGATTTTAAAAAAATAATAATAGAAAAACTGCTGGTGATGGAAGAATATAGGCTAAATAGAGGGGGGGGGGGGAGTAGGCTCCTCTCGAACATTGTTAAACCCCCTAGAATATCATTGGACCACAAGTAACATTCTTTCAATTTTCAGAAGTAAGCCCCCCCCCCTAGCAAAATATCCTAGTTATACCAATGAGCAGGCGTGCACCCAGAAATTTTTGTTGAAAGAGGTCCAAGCTTTGGAGGGATCCCATACTAATAGCCACGCATATATACAGTATATAGTATTGAACACGTATTATTCTGCAACCGAAAGGACGACAAGTAATTGTAAAATACTTCCACCTATATTTTCAGACAAAAAATGATAGAACTAGACTGTTTTTATAAGAAGAGAAAGAGTACAGATGAAGTGTAAAATCAAAACACATGCTACAGCAATCATTCCCCTGTTAAAGAATCGTACTTTTATTGAGAGTTAGAAATGTGTTTTTTTTTTTTGTTGTTGGTTGGGGGTTCAATACCCCGTGGACCCTCCGTGATGGCGCCCCTACCAATGAGGAATCATACCCTTGCCCTTTTTTAATACTCCCTTTCACAAAATTGTTAATTACATGACTATGCTTTATAGTTTGATGGAAGTTTATCTTCTTTTTTTTTTTTTTTTTTTTTTTTTTTAAACAACGAAACACATGCTTCTATAATTTAACCTAGAATACGAACTACTCTACTCTCACTGGGAATCGCACCTGGATCTTTCACATCCAAGGCAAGATCACTAAACGCGGCTATAGAGAATCTAAAACGTGTAGAATGTTGTTTGACTCCATGATAATTTTGCTCAGTATAGGTTGGCAACTCCAACTGAACAAGAATTAATGGCTCGCCTGACATCTTGAAGCATCACAGCGAGAGAATATGCTTCCAACCGGAAATACACATGGTGAACGAGCATTGGTGCGGAAATTTTGCAAACAAAAAGGAATTGTGTGTCCTCCAATGCCATGAAGCGGATCGGAATTAATCGCGTACACAGCAATACATTTAGGGGAGAAGAATTAAATTAAATCTCTTTCGTAAATGTATTTAGATCTCGTGAATTATAAAAATTAAAATATCTTCAAATTAATGAGGTTACTACAGCACTTGTCAAGCTTTAAGATATAATACTGATATACAGTCATTCACAAAATATCTGTCCATTCGTGAAATCAATTGTCGGTGATTCTTTATAAAGCTATAATAGAACTGATAGATCAGCAATGCGTATACAGACGGTAGTTTCAGATTTGTGCTAACGAATTCGATCGCTACGTAGCAGCACATGTGAAACAGCCTGAAAAATTGGTGTTCGAAAGTGCTGTATGTTAACTCGAAAAAAGATAGCTGGCGTGTGTGCAAGTGCAAATATGGAACCGAAAAGTATAGCCTTTTACGAAAGCTACAGTTGTTGCCTTTCTGACAGTGGTTATAGTTCTAATCAAATAAATAAACAGTGTATGACAAAAAGTTTTCGTGTGTCAAAGAAAGGGATCAAAACTGGGATGAACAGGATTAAAACGGACATCTCTGCTGTTGATGCGTCCTCCAATATTAAGCATCGTAAATAGGGGCTTGTAGGAGGCCCAGTCATCCCCTTGATCTGGTGCAAAAAACGCGTTCCTTAGTGCGATGTCAGAGCCCAACTTCTCAAAGAACAATGAGAAAGGCAGTACAACTTTTACTCGCGACAGTAAATCATATAACTGCGCAGAACTTAAATCTAGTAAAGAAGTATAAAACTAGAGTTAATGTACTCCGTCCCTCACATACCATGGAGAGGGAGACGAACAGTTGAAAGTTATTCGAACACCATCTTTCAGAGTCAGGAGTAAGTTTGTAGTCATTCTGTACGAGGTATATCTGTCGGAATGTGATAAAAAGCGGACAATATTCTATCTACTACCTGGGTTTTCTTATTTATTTATTTATTTATTTTTACGAACTACAGTATTAGATCAGATTTTACGTATTTTCTAACTTTTTAAATATACAAGGCAAGTCCCGAAAGTCATAAAATATGTATTCTTTGCCCCTCCCCGACAGGTCGCAGGATGTTCGGGTGTGTTGAGTTAGTCTGCACGTCAAGACCATTGATTAATACACCCCTGTTTTCAGACCATGTCATGGTGGCTACTTTCGAACAACGTTGGGCGATGATGTTTTGCACAAAACCGCTGTAGAAACTCATGAACTGCTTCAACAAGCCTACAGGGAGTCTGCTTTTTCTTGTGTGTAAGTTAAGATGTGGATAAAGAAGTTTTAGGGGGCCAGGAAGTGATAGACGATGACCCCCGCTTTGAACCGCCATCAAAAGCCAAATTGATGAAAATGTGATTCGTTTGCGTGAGTTCTTGAATGTTGGCCGTCAAATGAGTGTTGAACTGTTAGCTGACACTCTGAATGTTCCCAGAAAACTGTTGTACATTACGAAAAAATTAAAAATGCGAAAAGTGTGCTCTAAGCTGGCCCTAAATTGTTAACAGATGAGCAAAAGGCCAATTGAGTGTTGATCGCGAGTGAACTGAAGGAACGTGCGGAAATTGAACTGTATTATTTGAACAATGTTTTTACTTGTGATGAAACGTGGACAGTGCAATACGATCCAGAGACGAGGCGCCAGAGTGCCAAACATCCCGGCGTCCCCGAAACAGAATAGGCGAGGATGAGCAAATCCAAATTGAAGACAATGTTGATTGTCTTTTTTTAATGCTAAAGGTGTGATCCACAAAGAGTTTGTATCTCAAGGACAGATCGTTACCGCTGTCAACTACATGGTTGTTCTAGAAAGATTGTCGAAAAGGGTCATTCGCGTGCGAAGAGACATCACCGTCACCTGGCTGCTGTATCACGACAATACGCTCAGCCACATGTCTCTGCGCGTCCGTGAGTTCCTGAGGAAGTATAACTTGAAACTCTGCCGCAGCCACCCTACAGTCCCGAGCTTGCTCCAGTCGACTTCTTTTTGTTCCCCAAGATTAAGAAAGTACTCAAAGGCTGCCGTTTTGAGGCTATCTAAGATGCTGTGACAACAGCTTCAAAGGAGATTCCAGTCGAGGTCTTAGAGGGAGCTTTCAGGGCATGGGAGAATCGGTGGAACAAATGTGTAAATAGTTCATTGGCTTCTGTATAGATCTTGTTAATATATATATATATATATATATATATATATATATATATATATATATATATATATATATATATATTCATTACTTTGTTATACACCCTGTATAATTAAATATGAAAATTACTCTTTTCTTTCTTCCTTCCTTTCTTTATTTCTGAGGCTGGTACAATAGTTCTCTTATGACTATTTGGCTCACTAATATTCTGAGTTTTAACGCCGATCACTATAGAATAAAAACGGTAATAGATAGCGAGAAGCGATTTCCTGCAATTAATTAAGTATCCTTAGAATACATTTCATGTCTGTCCTAAACTCTCTATTAAAACCGGAAGTGATATAAATCCACTACTTCCGGTTTCAATATTAAATATTTTGAGAAAATATCACGGCATAGAAACCAAACTTCTTGATGTGATGTACACACTTGATACAGCTACTTGTTTGTCTCCGAATTACTACCAGGCACCAATTATAATAGTGAGAATTGATAAGCATTAGATCTGAGAGAGAGAGAGACGGAATGACAACGAGTCATGCAACGTACTTTAGTAATCGCAAGTAATCGAGAAGCTTGACTTGGATTTATCAACCTTAGCACCCAATAGAACGCTAGGATGTGTCCCGATCGTCAACCTCCAAGCATGAAATTTTGCCAGTGCTGTCAAATTGCTGCTAAGTTGGGGGCCGCGGTGGCTCAGTGATAGAGCGTTCACCTCCGGTGCTTGGGGTCCCTGGTTCGATCCCAGCTCGCGCCGTGTGGGCTTTGTGGTGGTTTTCTCGGGTTCTTCCGTTTCCTTCATTCCACCATTTCACTCATCTCTCATCATCACCGTCTCTTTTAGCCTAACCGGCATAACCGTGGGATGTAAAACTTCAATATTTCATTTCATTTTTCATTTTTTGCTGCTAAGTTCCATTTTATTTATTTGTTGTTACCGTAGTATTTTTATTTTTGCTATTATTATTACCATTTAATTTCAATGTTGTTAAGTGTTTGTGTTATAGTTCTCCGAGTGCAGTTTTTTGTCGCTCGTTCGGCATACCTTCTAAATTTGGCAACATTGTTGGTGAACTTCTGTTCTTTTACGTTGTCTCAAGTCTGCGTTCGGAAGGCAGCTCCACAAATCGTACCGAATTCTTCCGATGTATCACACGTGAGGCAAAGCAGTTTTATGATGAGTGTACAGCCTAGACTTGACGATCGCCACGGTCACTAGAGTACAGAGGATCGAATCTGTGCCTCTATACACCTAGGTATATAAAAGAAGTTATGACTGACTAATCAACACCTAGGTCAAACTCCTTAAGCTAAAAACTTCAAATTTGGACAATACATAGCATTTGTGGCGTAAGCTATAATCAAGAAAGGGTTTTTCGAAATTTGATGTTGAGTGACAAGATACAAATGGTGGCTGCAATTATTGTAATAAGAAATTTATATCTCGTAAGCTCTTCACGTTAGAGACATAAAGCTTGGTATTTAGACTTTTTGTTTGAAGTAATTAAAAATGTGTTTAGGCATTATTTGATATTTCAGCTAGAACGGAAGAAAAGTCGTGGATATTACAATTATTATAATAACATATACATATCTAGAAATATCTGTTAGAAACATAAAATTTGGTATTTGTTCATTCCTTCCAAAACAGCGATTTTCAACCTGGGGATGAATCCCTGAGTGAGGGGAGGTGAAGAACGAGCAAAGATAACGAAAACTGTGACAGAAATAAACTGTAAAATTGTGAATTAAGTATCACTTGTAATCACCATTTACAGTTTAGCTGTGGCTATTATAACTTCACAGCAGCTACGTCTTTGAGAGGCTGTATTTCCTATTCTAGTTCAAGATGTCTACGTTATTGAAAAGTAAAGAATTATGCGAGTTAAATCTCTTTACAAAATTATCATAAATGAGCACAAATTACTATTTCAGTGTAGAACACGGACTTCAAAAACTTAATCAAGTAAGACCAAATTGTTATTGTTATTGATTTGAGAATAGAATGCTGCATTTGAAATCGCAGAAGGGGTCAGGCAAAAGCAGGTATCCCTAACGAAAGAAGAAAGGAAGGGGTTTGAAGTATACAGGGTTCACAAAGAGAAGCACCAGGTAACAAGCTTAGGAAAGGTCTTAACAAGCCTAGAATGTTATTTGTCAGTTCACTTTGTTGGAGCAACGTAGGGAAGAAGAGGAAGGGGGAAATATACAAAAATCAATATAAATAAAAATAAAAGTGACTAAGTTTGTGACTTAATAACTCTTGAACCACCCAACCGATCTTAAATTTTTAACATGTATGAGGTTCGCGACTGGAAAGTTTTTTTAGAGTTTTACTTTGATGGTAGAACCTAGGGGAGGAGGAGGGAAGGGGCGTATATATATATATATATATATATATATATATATATATATATATATGGATTGCACTTTGTTTGGTAGATTCGACCGCTCAGATTTTGCAAACAAAAGCAAACAGTGCAATTAACTCTACGAATGAAAAGCATTTGGGGAACAGTCTGTACAAACATTTACTTTTGCAGGTGATGCTAAGACTTCTGATTTCACTACACGTACCCGTAACAAGTTGTTGGTGCATGAAAAGGCCAAATTAAACAAGTACACACACCACACCTTTCATGCTCCTTCGACAAGACAGCTGTTCTCTGGGGTCAGATGTCTCCGTGGTAAATGTCGAGGAGCTTCCCCTGCAGCAGACGGTTAATTACAAAGTTAAACTGAGAAGGTGGTCTCATTAATCATCAGGGAATGAACGATCCAACAAGATGGAGATGAAGACACAACAACTTTGTCGAAAACCTTGATTACGACGGTAGGGGAGAGAAGTGTCCCTCCGAGTCAAACCTTTACCTTTTAAACATGAACAGAAAGTGACTTGTCACATGTAAATATCAGATATTTACGTCGTCCAACATCTAAGCGGAAGATTTCCTTCTTTTACACCCTCCATCTCTCCTTGTAATCTACCTCCTGAGTTAATTACAGAAGGAGGAGATAAACAGGAGTTACGTCAAGCAGTGCTGGCGGGGAGGAATGATTACGCCATTTCTTCTTGTTCCTAAAAAAACGTTGCTTCAGGTCTCTGTTATAGTTAACCTCCTGGAACAAGGTTCTAGTATATAATATATGTAACCAGCGGTAAACATACACACAAAATATCTGTTCAAACCTAGTCTCCAAGGCAACTAATGAAATGAAATTACTGATTTTACGTCCTACGGATATGCGTATATGCGTTTAGGCTAAAGAGGATGGATTATCAATGAACATGAATGCTTTTGAAAGACTTTGTGGAATAGCAATGTGAGAGGAAAAGGGTAAACCCCGAGAAAACCCATAATGTTGTTCACCACAAACCCACTTGGACAGGTATCGAACCAAAGACCCCTATAGAGGGATCTTCAAGAGATGGGTTTCTGAAGTTTCTTCCCACGTGAGGAGGGAAAATGCAGTTCCTACTTTGGTGCTTGTGTAACTAACAAACTGTTTCACACCATTAAGAAAACTGCCATTATAAATGCACCGAAAAAGCCTTGATAAGTAAGTAGTGGCAACGTCGCTGTATGTTGTCAGGACCTTCTCTTGCCGGCTCCTCTATAGCACCAAAGGTAAGCACCTTACCACTAAGCCACCATGTGCTTTTCTCCCCCACAAGACAACTGAAGAAACAGAAAAATATATTAATTTTGGATACAAATTCTACAGCACACTGTTAGCATTTAACGAGAAAATAACGTCGAAAGATGAGAAATATAGCGATCAATATATTTCATCGAGATGAAAATATAGGGTGGACCAGGTTCAGTTTTCCTATTTCATGTTGAAATAAAACACATTCTTCCACAAGTAAATCAATATAATTACATTTGATAATTACAATACTCACTTGGATTTTCAGTTGAGCGGTTATTTTTTGGATCATAAGACAATACATTTCAATAAAAAATTTTCTTGTAGGCCTTATATTTGAAGAACTACACATACTGTAGCAAAACCCAAACTATCACTTAAGAAGCCTCATCCCGGCGAAATTAAAATACCGCTTATTTTACAGTAATTATAGGATATCTTCAAATAGATAAGAGATAATTGAAATGTGGAACAAGAGCTCCCTAGACAATATTATATTGCGTGAGGTACCGCTATCACAAGTCACCTAGTGGCTTTCCGTTTTCAGCTGTTTAGAAACGCGAAAATAAATGCCGATTTTCAAAATGGCTCGAAATCGAAAGCAGATGAGTGAGTCGTGATAACGGTATCTCATGTAAAATAATATTGTCTAGGGCGCTCTTGTTCCACATTTTGATTATCTTTTATCTGTTTGAAGATATCACATACTTACTGTAAAATTAGCGGTATTTTAATTTCGCCGGGACGAGGCCTCTTAACTCACGAACAAGTGTGACACGAAACTGTGGACGAGTTTATGCGCAAACGAAGTTGTGTGTTTGTTTGTTTGTGTGTGTGTGTGTGTGTGTGTGTGTGTGTGTGTGTGTGTGTGTGTGTGTGTGTGTATAATTAAACCTATTAGAGAAAAAGAAACGATCTGAACCGTTCCGGAGATATAAAGGAATAAGAGGAAGGCTGGTGCTCCGATATTTGCCAATCTTTGAATATGTAGCGATAGTGCAAGTAAAAGAGACTTTTAAAAATGAAGAATTCCTTCACCCACGAAACTGTAGTAATACGTCGCCTTAGATATGAGGGTTACAAAACCAAAGAGTCCATAAAAAATTCTAAGGGAAGAATGTTTTGGAGGGGGAAGGTGAAAATGACGGAGTTCCATTGTTGACTGAAATAGGCATGTAAGATGTCTATGTATAGGTTTCTCGAAACGTTGAATCGACTAAAAGCATCACTAGGTCAATCAAATAGGATTAAAAATGTACATAAATAAAGTGGCTGTCCGAATTTTCCAAACATTTATAATTTCTACAATTAATAACCGATTAGAACGAAAAATGGTCCAAAAGTGCGTTTTACTATATAATAGTCGAGGGTGAAGATCGAAAAAAAAATTGAAAATGACAACCGTTAAGCTTTCCAAATAATCGTAACTTCCCTGCAATTATCAACGATACGAATCAAAGTTGGAAGAAAATGGGTGTTCGCAAAACTTTATGTGATTAGGAATATCAGCATAATGCAACAATAAAGCTTCAAACTGTCGCCGTTTGTAATTAAAAAGATCTATTTGTCTCTTGCAACCCTGTGCCAAAATGTGAAATAGGATTTATAATTTTCTGTGTGTCTGGCTATGCTCATTTAAATGAAAGCATTGATGATCATTAAAACGAATACTAATATAGTATTGTAATATGACTAAAGCATTTTGGTGAAGGGCGATTAACATTTCATTGGTTTTGGCTTAATATTTTGTAAACCTTGTTATATTAAATGCAAATAAAATTCAATCCCCAGTCTGGTGCTGTAGGTCATTCACACATGCAAATAAATCAAGGAAGTCTCATAATAATTTACAACTATGTCTAGTTAAAACATTCTTCTAAATAGGAAATATAAAAATATGTTATGCAGCAATGTATCAAGGAAATAATGAGACTTCCTACTTCACGTTATGAAGTAACTCTAAAAATGTAATGGTAAGCGGAAGAAATGTCGCTACCAGAACGAGTGCCACAAACCGTTCTCTGGCACTATTGTGCTGCCAAAATGTCTTGAGCCGTGGCAAAAATGCGAACTAAAGCTCACACCTTGACACACCCACGCGTTGAGCCAATAATGGTTCAGCAGCTGCTAAGCGAGAGAGCCTTAGCGAAAGAGAGTGAAATTCCTTCAGCCGATAGCAGCGCCTGAAACGGAAGACTAGGTGTCAAGTCAATGTGGTATATTTATAGTTGATTTTGTTGTGACAATTACTACGGCAACCAACTGCTATTCAGATATTGGTTTTAAAGAAATGTTTCAGGAAGGAACGTCGGAAAAACGCTTGAATGACCAAACAGATACAGCACATAATCGGTCGTAGTGTAGAAAAAAAAGGGTGGTAATTAGTTGATGCTTTTTTTGGGTACAAATACAGTTTTCTCGTTTTCTACGAACTAAAGACATGTTATATTAGCAAGTAATATCATATAATTTTGTTCTTTTTGTCAAGCCCCTTCTTTTTCCGGCCCCTGGTAAAAGCTACCCCCTTCGTCTCAACATTCTGGTGCATCTTTCTTAACGTCTAAATGTAATTTTCAAACATATTCACTCACAACATAGCCGAATATCCACAAAATATCAGAACATCAGTTTTCTCCTTACCCCTCTATATCTCCGGAACAGTTGAGATCGAGTGTTTTCCCCTCTAATGGAATTCATTGTTCACAAAAACACTTCAATTGCGCATCAACTCGTCCCAGGGGTGGATCCAGGGGAGGGGGCGATCGCCCCCCAGCAGAGGAAGCTTTCTTATTTTATATATATAAATAAAACCCATCCCAAAGTTTGGAGCCCTTAAAAGTAGCAGTATGACAACCCACCGCCCCCCCAAAAGTCGGTCCTGGATCCGTCCCTGACTCGTCCACAATTTCGTGTCACACTTAAATCGCTTTCCTTGTCAATAGACTATGATGTGCTTATCCCGCAGAAAATACGAAAACTCGATTTAGGGGCCGTTCAAAAATTTTGTGGCCCCTGACCCAATTGGCCTAAAAGATTCAATATATTTGATTAAAAAAGTTTTCGTGTAGGTCTTATATCTGGAGAACTACATACAGTGTAGCCAAATCCAAATTACCAGTCAACTCAGTATGATGTGCTTATTCCGTAGAAAGTACGACAACTCGATTTAGGGGCCTTTCAAAAATTTTGTGGCCCTTGATCCAAAAACTAATTACTGGCCAAGATTACTATCTTTTGATTTATTTTTAGGTTTTCTAAAACTGTTGTTTTAATATAACATCACCTAAGTGTCCATAGGACGACCTTAAATAGTGTGGCTGTAGCAAATGTTCGTGATGACTCCAATTCCATGCATACTTTTGTTCCATGTTGTTATCATACAACTACAGAGACGTGCGCTATCGGAAATCGAATACAACGACGTGATATCAATTCGGTTATACGAGAACACTACAACAGAATAACGTCCCACGATTATGTTGTCCACCACAAACTTACTTCGCCGGGTATTGAACCATTGACCCCACTCACCACAGGTAAGTGCTCTACTACGGAGCAACTTTCTCTTTCCTTCTTTCTCTCTTTCTTTCTTCTCTCTCTCTCTCTCTCTCTCTCTTTCTTTCTTTCTTTCTTTCTTTCTTTCTTTCTTTCTTTCTTTCTTTCTTTCTTTCTTTCTTTCTTTCTTTCTTTCTTTCTTTCTTTCTTTCTTTCTTTTTTTCTTTCTTTCTTTCCTTTTCTCTTCCTTCCTTCATTTCTTTCTCTCTTTTTCTTTCTTTCGTTCTTTCTTTTTCTTTTCCTTTCTTCTCTCTTGTTCTTTCTTCTTTCTTTCTTTTTCTCTTCCTTCCTTCATTTCTTTCTATCTTCCTTTCTTTCTGTCTTCCTTTCTTTTTCTCTTTCTTTTACTCTTTCTTTCTTACTTTTCTCTTTCTTTTTTTCTTTTCTCTTTCTCTCTTTCTTTGCCTTTCAATTCTTTGTTTCCTTTTATTTTCTCTCTTCTTTCGTTCCCTTCTTTTTCTTTCACTTGCTTTCTTTTTTTATCTTCCTTTATTCTTTTCTTTTAGTTTCATTTCTCCTTTGTTTTCTTTAATATTCTTTCTTCTCTTCATATTTTTCTTTTCTTTGATTTTCTTTCTTTACTTTTCATTTTCTCTGTATTTTTTCCTTTTATTCTCTTTCTTTCATTTTTTCCTTTTTTCTTTCTCTCTTTATCTTTTTACAAATCAGCAAAATGTTTCATTCAAATGCTTGAATTTAAATCCCACTGCTGTAAGCCAATATCTCTGCTAATCTCTGTCTTTCTCTATTCTAAAGATTTTTCCTACATTCAAAAGAACTTATTTTAATAATAGAGAAAAAGGAAAAGAGTAATTTGGCTTCTTGCTGTCAGAGAATCAATGAGAATCCTCTCCACAAGGCGTGTTTCTTTACATTAGTTCATTTCTCAATCTTCAACGGAGGCCAGGAAGAAAAAAAAACATACAAGAGACAGAGGGGGGAGGGGGAGGTGAATTGGATAAACTTGTTGTAGAGTGAAACTTTTACAAACTTCAGAGCAGACAGAAGTTTCTTTCATCAGCTCACAATCAGAGATGTAGTAAATAAATAAATAAGAACTGATAAAATATATAAAGAAAGAAAAAGTTACAGAAGTTTTAGATTCCGACTCGGAACTTTAACGTCTAACGAATGAAAGAAATAAAACCTGAGATATTGAGATACCGAAAAATAAAACCTCTTGAGAACTCTCAATGTAACAGCCACAATAATGATAAAAAAAAAAAAAAAACCCTCATGAATTTACTATTTACTTCTGTGAAAGAAATCACACACAAAAAAACTTACTTAGCAAAACTTGCAGAACTTTATTTTATTTTATTTTTCGAATTTGAGGATTTATCTTTACGTTCCTTGTTCAACATTGAGGTTATGAGAGACAGATTGGTTTGAGCTATGGAGAACTTATTAGAAGGCATCTTAAGGGAAAGGCCAAGTATTTGAGGCAACATTGACCAGCGAACTTTAATTTTGTTGTATTTGTGAAACTTGAAAAGGGACAGTAGTCTAGAGGTAAGAGCGTTGGCTTTATGTGCACGTCTTCCCGGGTTCAATTCCCGGTTTTCCCAATTTCGGTGTTTTCCGAAATTTTCGGTATCCACCCAGAAGGGTGCCGATCCTTGGGGGTCGGGGGGCCCGGGCCCCCAAAGCTCATGTGGGCCCCCATGTATTTTTATGAATATGTATTTTTTATTGTTATACAGTAGAGCGTCGATTATCCGAAGTAATTGGGGGACATGGGTGTTCGGAAAACTGGTTTGTTCGGATAATCGAACTTTACTGTACTGTACTGTACTTCTACAGCCAGTCCCAAACCGACAGAAGTGTGCTGATCGTTGAAACACAGCGACTGGCGGCTTGGCCGGTCAGCAGCGCCTTATGAAGGCCCCATTAGAAGCAATGTTCCGCCAGCGGTGGCTCAGTGCGGCGACTACTGTGGGGAACTTGGTTTGGGAGTGAGGGGGATGATGGACGGTAGGGTGGGAGAGTAACAGGTGCGAGCGAGTACACAGTTCGGTTGACCGACGTTCGGATAATCGACGCTCTACTGTATGTATTGTTGTATGTATTTTTAATGAATGGGCCCCCCAAAGTTACAAAGAAATCGGCGCCGTTGTCCACCCAGCGTCGTCAGGCAAACTGGGGAGTCACGTGAATAAAAGACGTCACGTGACGAACACTAGGTCTAGAAAGCTCCTGATTGGGCAGTTAGCGGTAAGGCGCGCTGAACACGTGCTCGTCGCTAGGTTGGACGTAGTTCTACCAATCGCTAACAGATGGCGTGGAGGTGCTCTGGCCCACAAATCCGACCGTTACGCTAAGTGCTTTGGTTTGGTTTCATGAAACGGGAAAACGATCGTTCTGTCATGACGGAAGGACAATGATATACCGCTTTCTGTCGCCAAAAATAGTTTGCTTCGGTATTATGACCGTAGATGCGTCACATTTCTTTGATTTTGTGGTGCGGTCCAGGGTTCGATTCCCGGCGGGGACACTCGGTCGAGGAAGTGTAAAAGCTTTTTCAGACCAGCCATCCTGCGTGAATTTTATCCGCATCAATACCAAGCAAATGCCGGGATGGTACCTAACACATAGGTCCCAGTCCGTTTACTAAATTGCCCAATCATTTCTCTTTCATCGGATAGCGTGATTGCCGAGGTACGTCATTCCTCATACGTGACGGGCTAACATGGCCATAGATGCCGAAAACACACAAATCTAATTCCTAATCCAAATTTCTTTGATTTTGTGAATTTTCTATTAAGTTCGAAAGTTTTCAGTGGCACGTTCGTATTGTTAACCACGGGACGTGACGAGAAAAGAAATAAGGTGTTCTCTTCTTGTCTCGTAAATATTCTAGAAGTTTCGTCTTATCTAGATTCTCGAAAAATTATTTCTATCTCGTCTCGATATTGATAGGTTTTTCGTCTCGTCCCGCTTTCACAAATTTATGTCCAAAACTTATCTCCTAATTTCATCTAGGAGTTATTAGAATTCTTACGTACAATAAGAAGTTCAGAAGTTCACGGAGGGTGTGGTATAACAATACTAAGTCCATATTTATTATTGAAGTATATACTGTAATGACTTGATTATGTTTAAAGGTTGATGACAAATGGCGTTCACTGTGTTCGTGCGATTATTTGATCAATTTGTAGTTTTTAAAGTCAGGTTATAGTAAAAACAGTACTGGAGACCTAAGACTTAGATCAAGTAGTGGTCTCCACGAGCCTCGTAATTTTTCTCGTCTTGTTTCAGAAACTATATGAGAATTGGAATGTTTCTCGTCTTGTTTCAGAAACGATACGACAATTTGAATGTTTCTCGTCTCAGAAACGATGTGAGAATTGGAATGTTTCTCGTCTCAGAAACGATGCGAGAATTGAAATATTTCTCGTCTTGTTTCAGAAACGATACGAGAATTGGAATGTTTCTCGTTTTGTCTCAGAAACGATACGAGAATTGGAATGTTTCCTGTCTTGTCTCAGAAACGATATGAGAATTGGAATGTTTCTCGTCTCAGAAACGATGCGAGAATTGGAATGTTTCTCGTTTTGTCTCAGAAACGATATGAGAATTGGAATATTTCTCGTGTTGTCTCAGAAACGATATGAGAATTGGAATATTTCCCATCTTGTCTCAGAAACGATATGAGAATTGGAATGTTTCCCATATTGTCTCAGAAACGATATGAGAATTGGAATGTTTTTCATATTGTCTCAGAAACGATGTGAGAATTGGAATGTTTCTCGTTTTGTCTAAGAAACGATATGAGAATTGGAATGTTTCCCATATTGTCTCAGAAACGATGTGAGAATTGGAATGTTTCTCGTTTTGTCTAAGAAACGATATGAGAATTGGAATGTTTCCCATATTGTCTCAGAAACAATATGAGAATTGGAATGTTTCCCATATTGTCTCAGAAACAATATGAGAATTGGAATGTTTCTCGTTTTGTCTAAGAAACGATATGAGAATTGGAATGTTTCTCGTTTTGTCTAAGAAACGATATGAGAATTGGAATGTTTCCCATATTGTCTCAGAAACGATGTGAGAATTGGAATGTTTCTCGTTTTGTCTAAGAAACGATATGAGAATTGGAATGTTTCCCATATTGTCTCAGAAACAATATGAGAATTGGAATGTTTCCCATATTGTCTCAGAAACAATATGAGAATTGGAATGTTTCTCGTTTTGTCTAAGAAACGATATGAGAATTGGAATGTTTCTCGTCTCAGAAACGATGCGAGAATTGGAATGTTTCTCGTTTTGTCTCAGAAACGATACGAGAATTGGAATGTTTCTCGTTTTGTCTCAGAAACGATACAAGAATTGGAATGTTTCTCGTTTTGTCTCAGAAACGATATGAGAATTGGAATATTTCTCGTGTTGTCTCAGAAACGATATGAGAATTGGAATATTTCCCATCTTGTCTCAGAAACGATATGAGAATTGGAATGTTTCCCATATTGTCTCAGAAACGATATGAGAATTGGAATGTTTCCCATATTGTCTCAGAAACGATGTGAGAATTGGAATGTTTCTCGTCTCAGAAACGATGCGAGAATTGGAATATTTCTCGTCTTGTTTCAGAAACGATATGAGAATTGGAATGTTTCTCGTCTTGTCTCGAAAACGATACGAGAATTGGAATGTTTCTCTTCTCGTCTCGACTTCAAAAACGTACTTCTTGTCTTGTTCGAGACAAGATTCGAGAGAAGACGAGAAATTTGTCATTTCGTTTCGAACATTAGTGGAACAGACAGTAGATGACATAGAAGGTTGCACTGAACCTAGGTATTAGGCCAATTCTGAGAGATATTAGACCCTACGAATAACAAACTGGATTTCTTGGCAGCGGATAAAGTTCGGTAGAAAGTTTTGGTTGCTTCAGAAATGAATTTGAAATTTTTCTAAGACAAAAAAGTTAGTTGGTTAGTCATTACATGTTTTTTTTCCTTCTTGTCTGATTATAATTCCTGGATGGATACTTTTTTTTTCAAGGAAGGCTCTAGGAAGCGTATGATCTTAACAGGAAAGTGACCACCGCTGGCGTCTTCTGCTTCCGAGAGAAAACGGAAGAAGTTTTGCTGTCAGGGCATCGAAGCAGAAACCGAGAGATGATGGCGGAAGGAGACTTGATTGAATTGCAAAATAATGACGTCAATTTCTTCTTCCTTTTCTTCTTTTTTCTATAGCTTTCTTTTCTGTTCTTTATGTATGAGAAGAGAACTTCAGCAACTGGGAAACTTTCCCACCACCCAAGCCATCAAACGAACGCGAATAGAGAATGAATCATCGCTTCATCTTTTATACTTAAGTACTTTCAAAGCTATTTCCTATTCAATAGATGATTAAATATGCCACGTGATTGCGGTCTTCTCATAAGTTATATTAAAGGAGCGCTATGTGGCCAAGTGGCTAATGCATGTGATTTCTGTGTATGTAGCCTTGAGTTTGATCTCAGGATAGGGCGGCTCTATAATGTAGCCACAAAGTCACGTGCCTTCCAAAGAAATACGAAGAAATCTGAGTAGCAGAAACAACTTGCAAATCGCTTGCTGTAAGCTTGAATTGCAAGTTGTGCAAGCTTGCATCCAGCTCGATTGGAAAACGTGCGAGCATGTCGCAAGCTGGATTTCAGTAACGAAATTATATGGTGGCAACCTTGTATTCAGTGTTCCATTCAAGCTTGATGCAAGCGTTTTACAAGCCAAGTCAAGTCAATATCCCATGAAGAGCCAGTGACACTGCGAAGGGTCGAAAGCATCGCTTGCAAGTACAACAAAAGGCAGATTGTATGATAGCATGCGTTTCAAGTGCAAGCGTAGAAAGCCAAAAGCCAACCACGCGCCAACTGGCCGAAAGCTTTCTTGGTACTACGAAATATATACTTTTTTTTCCTAATAATACGGACATTTAATCTTGTATGCGATTGAAGAACGACCGAACAACTAATTTTTGTTTAACATGTAGTCTGCAGCTCTGATCCTTGTCTAAAAAAGCTGGACTACAGGACCAGGGAGGCTTCTGAGATGGGACATATTGTTTGATCATGTTTATAGCCAGGCAAGTAAACCCATATCTAGGATCGAACCTCAGACCACGTTAAAGGAAGCACACACGTAAACCATTTAATCATGAAGGGACAATCCCATATATTTGTATTTTATAATTAATTTTGCCTAGGTTTGCCTAAAATAGTGCCTAATTGCACTTACTGTTGAATTTCCCTCTTGTTTTGTCAGAAGGTTAGAAATTTCAGGAACGACAACTGTAAGATGCCACCTTCTCAGTAGTATGACCTGACAAGAGACCTTCATTCAAAATAATATTGCAGGACACGGTAGCTCAGTACTAAAGTCATTACCTCTGATAAGAGTGGTTCCTGGTTCAACCCCAGAACATGTAAGTTTGTCGTGGAAACATAGGATCTGTGGGTTTTCGCGCGGTATTCTCCCGTTTCCTCCCACATCCTCATTCTCATTCCTTTTAATTATGCGTCTCTCTCCTATAGTATACAGGGTGTAACCGAAGAATCAGTGGCGGATCTAGAAAGTAAAAATTGGGGGTCGTCAGAACCCAGACTATGATAGGCATATCACGAGTTTATTCAAAAAATATATAAATAATAGCTTTAATTGATTTTGTCACTCAAAAAACTGGGGGTCCTAGATCCCCTCGGTTCCGGGCTAGATGTGCCTCTGCGTAAGATGTAAAATAAGAAATTTCGTTTCCAAAAAAAAAAAAAAAAAAAGTTTTCACTTTCTCAGAAAAGGAAACGTTAACGCAACAGAGAGAGGAAGGAACTATCTCCATATTCAAGAACAGGCTACAATACACTGTATTGAAAGTTGAGAAACTTATAGCTATAACCACATACCACACATGAACTAAATAGCTTACATTACAATAAATATGTAACCAAAGAACTTGCTGTTTACCTTTTCGAATTGTAGAGAAAATTTCGGTCATGGTAACCGGAAGTTTTACCTTCGGCAACCGGAAGCCTCCCACAGAGGGCGTTGCAGACATGTGCTCGTCCATCCATTACACTCTCAAAACATACAACAACCACTAACAACTACAACTCAAAAGAAACAGGAAAAACATTTTGCAACATCGTAACGAACGATGGAATTAACTCCCACACTTCATATTCTTTCCCTTTTTTTCTTCTGATGTTTCTTTTTTGATAATGGCTGGGTTTTTGTTTTAAGATAGGAAAACCTTGACCAACTCACACGACCAAGAGTGACGTCAGCATGTCAATTTTCAAGTTCATATTGTCTAGATACGTAACACTTTTTCTCTTCTCTCTATGTTCTGTTCAGCTTTTCCGTATTGTGTTACGCAATCTTCTAATGGCCGGAAGGTCACGGTGGCCTGAGGGCTAAAGAATTATCTCTGTTAACGATGATACACCAGTTTGGTTCTACAATATGTAAATCTTACATTAAAAATACATATTTATTTATTTATTTATTTAACAATCGCCAGATACAGATCAGAGGCCATTTTACACTGGATATCCAACAACAACAACAATGGAAAGGATTTGGGAAGGTATTGGCCAGGGCCTGTTTAGTAGGTACCATTCCGGCATTTGCCTGGTAGGACTGAGGGAAACCCTGGAAAACTTCAGTCAGAATGGTCGGCAGCGGGATTCGAACTCACGACCTCCCGAATGCGAAGCCAACGCTCGACCACTTGAGCTACTTCGCTCGGTAAATAAATAAATAAATCACACTCTAGTGAAGGAGATTGATTGAATCTTGCTGTAGTGTTCCTCAAGACGATCCATTGAATGAAACTTCTTGAGTTTCCTCGTGGCTAGGAGATCAGAGTTCGGTTCCAGGTAGGTGCTCATGTGGTTCGGATCCCACGTTAAGCTGTAGGTTTACGTCTCATATAGTCTTGTTGCTGAAAGGGTCGCTAAACTCAAGTCAAATTAAATGAAATTTCTTTGATTATCATCCTCCCCACCTAGTGTAATGGCTAGCGCGAGCATTTGGTAAATGTGGTCCTGGGTTCGATTCCTGGTAGGAGGACATTTAACGCATCACAGTATTTCGGATTCTATTATAACTGTAGGTTCACGTCTCATACGGTGCCGAAAAGAGACGCTAAGCTTCACCAAGCAACAACAACTCATGTGCCATCTGTCGTAGGAACGTAGACCCCAACCGCACAATTACATAGCAAGCATATGCCTATCATGTTCCCTCAGGTACATGGAAATGTGTCTAGTATGTGCCTTATATACTTCTGAGAAAGAAATCACATGGATGACAAGTGATAGTCACAGTCTATGTCCGCCCCTAGGCACATGTCTGACATGTACCTAGGGAACATGCCTAGTATGTTGTAGATATGTTCCCCATGCCGTAACCGTCAATGAACCACAAAATTATTCCCCCAAAATATGTTAAATCGCCTATATGCGTAATGTGTTTACATTAAGGTGAGTCTAAACAACATTTCAAACAAGTAAAACAAAAATGTAGGGCTACCCTAGGGTGGGTGCGGACCACCAACCATTGGATTACTAGCCGCGTGCTCTTCCGACTTGGCTACAAAGGCGATGAAGAGTACGTAGCTTGTAGAGCGATAAATTCTTGAGGTATTTTGCATTGGCCTAATCAGAGTGCTTCTTTAACCGTATATATTCGACTATAACCATTTGGGATCAGATAAAATCTGCTCGCCAAGTACAAATTGACGAGTGTCTACTTTATTTTATGGTTCTTCCATATTCACTTTCAAATGATCGGCGACAGTTGCCATCTAATAAAGTTGATGCGTTTTTGCTTCCAATACACAATCGCTTAGAAAAAGAAGTAACCAATACATCAAATGTGGGAGATGAATTTAGAACACCTAAATGGCACATGCCTAGCACACCTTGTGCTGTTAGGGTATCTGAAACAATATGTACCTAAAGGACGTACCTAGAACATGACAAATATATGTCCGAACTGACGATATAAAACAAATGAATGTTAGAGTGCGAAACTGAGCCAAGTATATAAATGCTATATTTGAGTACATAGTTGCAAATATCAATTAGGTGTAACAAGTACCTAAAAGCGTAGGTAGCTGAATTACATACTTAGCACATGAATATCATATGTGCCAAGTGTCGGGTACCTAAAAAGTAGCTGGGACACCTAAATGGCACATCTTGTGCTGTTAGGGGAAGCGTTGAAGTTAAAGAAGGTTTCCTCTGTCCGAATGGTTAGAATTTCAAACTTTGCTTTGCCAGAGGTTCAGTTCGAATCTCAAGCAGTGTTCGTAGTTTGAGGAAAATTTACCTAATATAGGAAAATTTCGTATGTAAATTGAGCAAAAATGAAAAAAGAGAAATTTTCCATAAAACGTGAAAATCTAGGAAATTTTTCGCTGTGACCAATTGACCAATATAAATGGTTAAATTTTCCTTTATTCTTCAAACATAAATCAATACAATAGCACCAGTTTCTGCACTGGCGTCGTAAGCTTTTTAAATCTGGGGGGTCGGATGAATCAAAATCAAATTCCTCTTTCCGACAAAAGTTATATATACACAAGGTAGTATAGCTTATTTAAATATATTTGACTAAAATCTGGGGGGATGCGTCCGCCTGACCCCCTTGCTAATGACGCCCATGGTTTGTGTATATTCAAAGTGGCACAACACCGTGTGCGTGGGTTTTCTCTGGAGTCTTTCTCCCGTTTGCTCCCACTTTATTCTATCCACAATTGCATACATTTCTCATCATCACCGTCTCGTTTAGCCTGCCGACACAACTGTGGGACGTAAAACTCAAATATTTCATTTCATTTTTGAAGTGGCATAATTCGCACTCATTGTTGGCTGCCTGTATTTGTGTATATTTTTTGTAAAAAAAAAAAAAAGTAGAAGAAGAAGAAATGAAGGAAAAGTAAGAAAAATAGAAGCAAAAAGCAAATGAATAAAACAAATATGGTTGATACTTCCTTTAATATAGCTAAATTAATCTTATTATCACATAACTGTGTGTGTGTGTGTATGTATGATTGGGAGTGTTTTATATACTTTATACAGATTTCATTATTATTATTGTACTACTAATCATGATACTATTGTATTGCATGGTCAAGTGGGAGACAAGGCATGATTAGCCTTAACTTCGTCATTTAAAATGACTAAATAAATAAATAAATAAATAACTTCTTTCATAGAAATTGGAAACTCAAGAAACTAGGGAAAATTTGATTAAAAAAGGGGAAAATATTGTGCAAGTCGAGGGAAATTTTCTTAAGAAAACCTACGACCACTGTTTTAACATTGAGTGTTATGGAGAATTGAAGAGAATGTGAAACAATTCGAGTTATCGAGGTCCAACTGTATTTAGAAACAAAGAAACAGAGACGATAGGAGCAAGTATGCAAACCACGCATCATTCAGTTAAAAGCCGTCCAGCTTGTCTTACAACTCGTATTATAAGTTATTAGTGGCTTTACACTTTTACTAGGGACACTTTTACAAGGGAATTGATGTAGGGCCGCGGTGGCTCAGTAGTAGAGCGTTCACCTCTGGTGCATGGGGTCGCTGGTTCGATCCCAACTCGCGCCAAGTGAACTTTGTAGTGCACAAACACCGTGTGCGTGGGTTTTCTCGGGGTTCTACCGTTTTCTTCCACTTTTTTCATTCCACCATTTCAACCACTTCTCATTAGCATCGTCTCCTTTAGCCTAGTCGACATAACCGTGGGACGTTTCATTTCATTTCAAGGGAACTGATTTCATTACCCACTGAGGAATGTTGAAGCCAGAGTGATTGAGCAGATGCAGGTAAATAACATTTTTTAAAAATTACTTTTACGTTTCACGATTATGCTCCAATTATAAGGTAGGTGATAATGAAGGAAACGATGGAGTGAAAAAAGTGGGAGGCAATGGGTGTACATTAGAAAAAACACATGCATCGGTATGTCTTCACCGCAAAAGTCACTTGGCACAAGCTGGGATCGAATCAAGTATCGCATCGACAAGAAATGAGCACTCTACCACCGAGCCGCCGTGGCCCAATAGCACTCGGTCTACTAAAAGATAGGACGTTTGTAAAAGATGACTTCTTAGACTGACTATAGTGACCGCGAGGAGTCGTGAAGCTTGGTCTAGATTTACCAGTTTTACCAGCCAATAAAACATGAGGGTGTGTGCCGATTGTCAATTTCCTATGAAATTTTGCCAGTGTTGTCTCTCGTGCTAAACGGAGAAGATCTCCTGAGAGTGCAGTATTGTCGGGTTGCCGCTAAGTTTCGTTTGTTAGGGCTCATATTATTGTTCTTTAAATGTTTTTAATTTTTGTTGCTTGCTCTCCTTGTTTTCTAAGTTTGGCAACATTGTTGGTGCACTTGGAGGGCGCGGTGGCTCAGTGGTAGAGCGTTCACTTTCTGTGCTTAGCATCCCTAGTTCGATTCCAGCTCGCGCCGTGTGGAATTTGCGGTGGACAAACATTGTGCTCGTGGGTTTTCTCGGGTTCTCCCGTTTCCTCCCACTTTCTTCATTCCACCATTTCACTCATCTCTCATCCTCACTATTTCCTTTAGCCTAACCGGCATAACCGTGGGACATCAAACTTAAGGATTTCATTTCATTGTTGGTGTATTTCTGCTGTTTGCATTTTCTCAAGTGTGCGTTCGGAAAACAGCTCCACAAATCGTACCGAATTCTTCTAATGCATCAAATGAGGCAAAGCAGTTTTATGATTGATGTAGAGCAGTGGTTGCCAAGCTTATGAAGCTTCTAAGCCGTTTCTAAATAACTACTGTAAACTGCCAACCAAAACAACTACCAACTTCTGTTTTAGAAAAATCTTATAATTGCTTATGGAGAAATCAAGGTTAGTCAACCAGTCGTTAACGCGATCTACCGAAATTGTCTCCACGAGCTACTAGTAACTCGCGATGGGCGGTTTAGCGATCACTGGTGTAGAGCGTAGGCTTCACAAGACGTCGTGGTTACTATAATCATGCTAAAAATACGTTTGTAGTCTAAAATTCTTAATCTGCACCACACGTTTATCTGAAATAAGATTTGATCCAACGATAGCTTAGGTTTTTCCGACCGCTCAGCTACTTTTCTGCTACAACGTATCGAAGCGTAAAATATTCAATTGTAGAAAGAAATGAATACAATCCATTGCCATTTTACAGTTATTTAACTCTTCGCACTGAAGCTCAAAGAGCCCCTTTTTACATATGGCTTTTAAGCACATTGATATATGTGTAGTGCGAGGTCATGGATATGTATATATCGTCGTGTATTATTAATACGAGCTATCATTGAATGAATCCGTTCGCAAGTGGTTATTATGTGGAGAGAGCTGGAACAGCGCCAAGACACTGAGAGCAGCTGTGTAGAATTCCAGCCCAGAAGGAGAATTGTAGCTGTGCCAATAGACAAGGGGATAAAATGCAATTATATCCGTTGTTCCAGCCACCCGAGCGCTCCCACAATTAAATGCAAGACTTAAGTACATCGTCTCTCGGAACAACTACAAGACAGTTAGAGTCATTGTATGTGTCAATTGAAGTACGCATCAGGGCAATGAGGTACTTGAAAAACCCTATTCTTTTTCATTTGGCAGTTAATAAGAGGTTTCTTTTGACATCTGAAATTATGTTTAACGAAGGACTTTTTAATAGAATGTTCCTGTTTAGCCGTAACCGTTTATTATTACTTATTAAAAGATAAGCAAAACACTCTGAACAGAAACACAGTACTATTTTAGCAAATATATAATCAATGGTTACAAAGATAATTATTTTATTATCTTGTTTGGTCACGAATGCTACAAATTTTCTAGTAGCAGCTGAAAAAGAACAAGGAAAGAAACATTATTACAAGTCGTATGTGCGTAAAGGAGTAAGCCCAGGCACGCGCCCAGGATTTTCTGTTAAGAGTCTTCATCCCAGCGAAATTAAAATACCGCTAATTTTACAGTAATTATGTGATATCTTCAAATAGATAAAAGATAATCGAAATGTGGAACAAGAGCGCCTTAGACAATATTATTTTACATAAGACAAAGTTATCACGACTCACTTATCTGCTTTCGATTTCGAGACATTTTGAAAATCGGCATTTATTTTCGCGTTTCTAAACAGCTGAAAACGGAAAGCTACTAGGTGACTTGTGATAACGGTACCTGACGCAAAATAATATTGTCTAGGGCGCTCTTGTTCCATATTTCAATTGTCTTTTATCTATTTAAAGATATCACATAATTACTGTAAAATTAGCGGTATTTTAATTTCGCCGGGATGAAGACTCTTAAGAGGAGTGCAAGCTTCTGGGGAGGGGGGGGGAGTCCAATACTACAAGCCACTACGTCTATGTAGTATTGAATGGGTATTATTCTTCACTCTGAAAGACAATAAGTAATTGTTAAATACTTCCACCTATATTTTCAGGAAAGAATGATAGATTATATTTTTAGAAGAGAAAGAAAATGAAATAAAATGCCAGTTTAACGTCCTACGAATATGCCAGTCACAGTAAAGAAGACGGATGATTAAGACAAGTGAATGATGATGGAAGAGTTCGTGGAATGAGAATCTGGGAGGAAACTGAAGTGCCCAGAGAAAACTCACGGACATGATGTCGTCCATCACAAATGTATTTGGCGGGGAATTGAACTAGAGACCTCACTCACTAGGTGTAAGCGCTCTACCGCAGAGTCACCATGCCCCCCTTTTCAGCCCGTAAAAAAAAAATGAAGTTAGACCCCTACTACATTTGAAAATTTTCCCCCGCTCTAAAATTTTAAATTTTAATAAACATTTTTATTACTTCCGGAATTGGCATTTTACTGACGTAGGGCCGAGATTATATTTATGCTTCATCTTAGGAATTTATGTCTTGTTCGGTTGATGGGACAGGAGTAGCAGCAGCTTAAACTATTCCAGTTGTTTTCAAAATACAAGGGAACAGTGGCGCAGTGGTAGAGCGCTTACCTCTGGTCCATGGGATCCATAGTTCAATCCCTGGCCAAGTAATTTTGTGGTGGACAACATCGTGTTGGTGGGTTTTTCCGGGGTATTCCTTCTACTTTCTCATTCCACCAATTCTTCCATCATCAATCACTTGCTTTAATCATCGTCTGCTTTAACCTAAAGGGCGTTAAACTTTATGTGGGGCGTTAAACTGAAAGATTTCATTTTATTTTGGAAATAGTACGGTGGACTCATTCCATGTTTAATAAGTTTAGCTTAGGGGATAATATTTGCCAAAAAGCCTTAACAAGTATATTTTATTTATTAAACAATCACCAGTTACAGCTCAGAGGCCATTTTACACTGGATATCAAACAACAATAATTACAATGGAGATTATTTGGGAAGGTATTGGCCAGGGCTTGTTTAGTAGGTACCATCCCGGCATTTGCCTGGTAGGACTGAGGAAAACCCCAGTCAGGATGGTTGGCAGCGGGAATCAAGCCCACGACCTTCCAACTGCGAAGGCAGAGCTCTAACATTTCAGCTACTTCTGGGGCCCTAAATAGTAGACACTTTACTGAAATGAGCGCTGATCACAGTTGCGTTGCATTTAACTAACTCTATGGCTTATGGAACACGGAGATTCAATGCCGCGTTCACAAAAGCTCTCCACTGACTTCTGTCCTTAGCCAAGTGAACCCAGAAATTCTTATTTTTGCGAGATCTATCTTTATATTGTTCTTCCATCTACGCCTAGATCTTCCTAATGGACATTTTCCGATTTTATTTCCACTTACAACTTTGAAAGCGCTCCTAATTTCTTCCATTTTTGCTACATGACCTACCCATCTGAGCCTACTACACTTGATGACCCTTACAATGATTGGTAAACGTATAAATTATACAGTTTCTCGTTATGAAGTTTCTACCATTCCCCATTCCCGTTTCTCTTGGGCTTAAATATTCGTCTCAGAATTTTATTCTCAAATACTTTTGGTATGTGTTCTTCTCTCAGAGTAAGCGATCATGTTTTGCAACCATACAGAACAATAGACATGATTATCGTTTTATATATTTTAAGTTTCAAATTCCTCGACAGAATTCGCGACGACAAGAGATTTTGAACTGAATAATAATAGGAATTCCTTGCTTTAAGTCGACATTTAATTTCTTCGTGCATATCATTTTGTTACGTGAATATTGATCCTAAATATTTGAAAGTATCCACTTTGTAAAAGTATTATTAGATATTTTGATGCATCCGTAATTTCCAGTATTATGATCCCAGCGAAATCCCATGTATTTAGTTTTTTTTTTCTGCATTTACTTCTACAACCATGTCACTGCAAGCGTTAAATAAGACCTCTGCATTTCTTTCTATTGTTCATCTAATCCTCTATTCAATTTACATTATCAGTCTACGCCATAACCTAGTGAATACCATTCAGCTCTAGGCCTTGGTTGCTGTCTTTCAGTTTCCTTATAGCGTACTACAGAATCAAGTTGAATAATAATGGCGACAACGTATCTCCTTGTTTCAGGCCATTCTCGAAGTGGAAGCTCGTGGACAAGAATTTTCCCTACTCGGACTTTACTTTGGGATTTATCAAGAACGTTTTATTTTGATTTGAGCACCCCTCGAATTTTGGAGAGCTTAAAAGGAGGGGGGAAATTTATCCTTTTGCACCCTAAACAAGTTAGGTCCCTAGTTCCTATTGCAATAGAGGTATAAGGTCAGAAATAGAATCTGATCTTCGGATCCATAATTATCAAAAACAATTTCTTGCTTTATCTTACAAGTGTTGCTATACTGTAATCAATATTTAAATCGGAAGTGGTACTAGTTTTTCCTACTTCCGGTTTCTGTAGAACAATTTCATCTGAGTCTATTCTTAGAATCCTGAATATTTTTTTAAAAAAATTTTTTCCCCTATTACTGTTCTCGCTCTATGACAATTAATATTGGAATCAGAAGTGTACTAATTTCTACCATTACCAGAACCGGAAGTAGTACTAATTTATATCATTACCAGAAACTGAAATGGTAATAATTTCTACCATTACCAGAACCAGTTGTGGTAGTAATTTTTACCATTACCAGAACCAGATGTGATAGTAATTTCTACCATTACCAGAACCGGAAGTGATTATAACTACTACCGGAAGTGGTAGTAATTTATACCATTACGAGCTACAATAGAGGAATAAAATCGAAAATAGTACCTACTGTTTCGTCACTGAATTCATATTTAAAAATGCTTTCTCGCTATCTATTACCAGTTTTTTTTACTTTGGCGGTCAATATTCAAACCGGAAACAACATATTTTTACCACTTCCGGTCTAAATAAAGCGATAAAGATTGAGATAAAACTTGTCCTTGATACACACAATCCGTATCAGGAAGTCACTTCAGTTTATCTGTTAACAATTTTGCTCTATGGAGACCAATATTGAAACCGGAAATTACACTGGATTTCTACCATTTCCGGTTTTAGTACAGAGATAACAGAACGGTAAATTCTGTTCTTAAAACGCTAAATCGATTCTAAATATCATTTCCCGCTCTCTTTCATAGTTTTTGCTCTGATACCGATGTACAGACTGACAGACGGACGAACAGACGAAGTTGTTTGGAATCGTAAAACAAATAAAAAGATTATATTTTTAATGGCAGCACAGTGTCTTAGTGACAGAGGGTTCACTTCTGGGCTCAGGGTTCGACCTCATGCCATGTGACTTTGTGGTGGACGGTATCGTATTCCATCTCCTTTAGCCTAACCGGCATAATCGAGGGACGTAAAACTTAAAGGTATCGTATTCCTTGGTTTTCTGGGGGGTGTCCACAGTGCCGACTGAACAGCATTATGAGCTTCTGGGTAAAAAATTTGATGGAACCCATATGACTAAATTTGTATGTAATTTCTGCTTGTAGGACTCATGGGCAAATGATCATCGGAGCAATGCACAACGCATCCTATACGGTGTATTGATAATACTGTACCAAGAACACAAAATTTATGGAATAACTTATGTCTTGAATCCGAAATTCCTTAATATTTTTCATCTTTTGGTATGTTTATTACTACAAAACCTTTCCCTCTACGCACTGGCAGTGCCCTTCCTTATTCTCCCCTCCCCAACCCACTAAAAGCATATGATGAAAGATTCATTTCTGTGGATGTGAAAATACGCTGTCATCTTCTGCTTTAGTCTTCGTCTCTGGAAACAGAATTTCCAATTGCACAGGCACAGACAACTACGGAAACCTACTTTCTCCCATTGACAAGAGAAGAGAGAGAAAGAAAGAGAGAAAAGCAACCGTTGCGCCATCTGGTAAGAAAATACACAACTACAACATTCTGCTGACGAATACGTATCTATGGCTTTACCGTTGCCAATGTGTATGCGACTTGTTTATTGCCATGATACTTTAGAATCATCTTATTGCGGAATCTGAACAGAAAATTAGTGCGATGTTAACAAGAGAATGAGGAGAAGCCACAAAAGATTACGAAAAAATTTCTACAATATTTTAAAGTTGAACAGGTGGGAAGGTGGCAGGCACAAATATGAGACGTATATCAATCAATAGATCTTATTGAGCTGAACAGAATTATGTGTGTGAGCGTAAAATCTCATGCGTGGTTTTTGAAAAAAAATGAGGAAAAACAACTAATTTGTAAATCTAAAACTTGACGATGTACGAGAACCATTCTCCTTAATGAGATGAAACTGATCCTGAACTGTACTCTCATTAAGTCCCTCGAGATGCCACAAGCAAGATGAATATAAGTACGTTCGCTATCCTTCCTTATATACAGTTGCTGTCCGATGTCGACACACCGTGGGTAATGGAGGATGTCGCCAAACTCAGTATGGGGACTTATTCATGGCTAGTCGAAGGAAAGTCAGTGAGCGTGACAGTTTTGTTGTTGCCAAATTTTTCTTTTTTTGTTATTTCTTGAGTTTTTTTTTTTAAATCACTGCATTAAAACTTAATGCCTCAAGGGAAACATTTATGCTTGTTGTGTTACATTGCTCTAGTTTCGCGGCAAATACGTTTACTTAAAAAAAAAAAAAAAAAAACTATATTTGAGTGACGGGAAGAAAAACAAAAGTGTTGTGGAAAGGATTTTAAAAAGAATTGACAAAAAAATGTCACTGATCATCAGATCCCTTTCTTGACAATTTGGAAAGACAGGCAACGTCGTACAAGCATTGACGGATGGGTTTTGCCAGCGGGAGGGTTGTTCGTTGTCGTTATTTGGGCGCAGTTTGGTGTTTTTTTTGGGGGGGAGGGACCGGGCCTTTGAGATTCTGAAACTTTATACACAGCATGTTTAATGATATATTACCTAAAATTATAATGAACTCTTTCTAAAATTTTTAATTCTATTTAATTAAAATGTTGCCGAACTATAAACTTAAAGGGTGTCCCGTAAAGAACGTAGCTTTTAAAATGCTCCTTCTCTTTCTGTTCTAGTAAGTTGGCAGCACTGAACGTTACATCATTTTCATCTGTTGCCTTTGTGCTTAGTAGTAACGGAGCGCCAAATAGCGCATGATCGTCATCTGTTTTCTGTACAGGCAGGAATGGATTGCTTATCACATTAGTTTTTGCTATGACAACACGCTGTTCTGTCGTGAAGCGATCCATTCCTACTCGTACAGAAAACAGATGACGATCATGGATCGCTTCATGACAGAACAGCGTGATGTCATAGCAAAAACTAATGTGATAAGCAATCCATTCCTGCCTGTACAGAAAACAGATGACGATCATGCGCTATTTGGCGCTCCGTTACTACTAAGCACAAAGGCAACAGATGAAAATGATGTAACGTTCAGTGCTGCCAACTTACTAGATTAAAAATGGCGAGCATTTCAAAAGTTACGTTTCTTTTATGTGACATCTTTTATATTATTCGATACACAGCACCAAGCGGGACAACATAACGTGCCTGTGGCTAAATTCATATACTAACTACCGGTACTTTTTGAGAAAATCGACGACAAGGAATCTTTATGACGCAAAAATGTGTTTCCTTTCTTCCCAATAATGATGGATAATTTTGATTCTGTTAGAAGAATTTCTTATTTATTTATGTAGCAAAATGAACTGTTAACTAGTAGATTGCATATTCATCTTTTTCTATAGTTTTTTCTCGTCGTCTGTCTTATCATAACAGGAAAACGGCCGAATTTTTTTGCAACAATGAACTTTCGAAATTAGTTAGTAATTGGCTTATAGTTTTCTGATGTTTCCTTTAAAATTCTTATCCTAAGGGTGAGGAGAAATTAAACGTGTACGCCAGAAAAGGAATATTTTACAAGCCTCTCATTTTAGGAATATCAAATTCGGTTACACATACTCTTTATTAACTAATTATATATAACCTATGGAACTCGGAAGTTCAATGGCGCATTCATAGAAGCTCTCCCCTGACTGTCCTTAGCTAACTGCATCCAGTTTCTACTTTGTATTCCTATTTCTGCAAGATCCATCTTAATATTATCCTCCCATCTGCGCCTAGGTCTTCCTAATGAACTCCAATTAGATTTCTAGTTAAAACTTTAAAAGCGTTCCTACTTTCTTCCATTGTGGCTACATGACTTGCTCACCTGAGCCTTCTAGGTTTGATGACTCTAACAACGTTCGATAAACGTTATAAGAATGGTGGACTGAGAATGTGTGAGGAAACAGGATTACCCTGAGAAAGTCCGTGGGCATAATATTGTCCACTACAAATCTACTTGGCCGCGGATTGAACCAGAGACCCGACGCACAACAGGTAAGGGCTTTACCATTGAGCCACCGAACCCCTCTACACCCTGGCCAAAATTGATGGTAATCCACCAGGTACTTCTTGAGATTTTTTTGCGTCTCGGACGGACGGACGCACTGACTGACAAGGCAGGTATTAGACTGAGTGTGCTTAAATTAGAACAATGATAGTTAAAGAACCAACGGTAAAATAAAGATAAATGTAACACAAGCAGGTAAAAAAGCATTAGCATTTATGAGTACACAACATACAGGAGAGAAACTGTTAAAATAATAATAATAATAATAATAATAATAATAATAATAATAATAATAATAATAATAATAATAATAATAATAATAATAATAATAATAATAATAATAATAAAAGAAGAAAGAAAAGGATAGAAAAGGCTCACAAGGAGGAAACAAGAATAGCTTAACAGGTGATTAAACCAAATCAATATCATATATTTTAAAATTTAATTTATAACTAGTGTTTTATAATATAATTCCTATACTTAGACAATTTTAATATCAAGTTACAAGTTGTAACTTTTTGTGATAAGTCTCTGTGTAATTGTATTGTATTATGTGTATATGTGTTGTGTAAATAATACAAATTTTATTTCAGTGTTAAAATCAAAAATTAAAGAAGAATAGGACTATAAAGCCTGATTTAATTATAAGGTATCAGGCAAAAAAAAAAAATCTAGCCCCCCACCCCTGCATGGGTGCGTTAGTACGAAAGGAGAGAGAAGATAATGAACCAAAGAGAGAAATTATAAAGAAAAGAGTCAGGGGCAGTTGAGTCTGCCAGTAAGACCATAAGGAAATGGCTATGGCAGGGGTAGTGGAGGAATTAAAAAAAAAAGTACTAAGTAAAGCAAAACTCCTTGAAAAACATCGGATAAAGTCGCACACCGCCCACGCTCAAGCCAGTGAACGAAAAATACTCTGACAAGTATCGCGGACTAGCGGCAACCTTGGAAACTATAACTCACCGCTTGCTGTATCACCCATTCGGCGACAGTATTCGAGCAGCAACGAGCAAAGTGAAAAACTTTGAAATGTCCGTCGGAGAGCTTTTGAAAATGAAGAAGTTAAAGGCCCAAAATGTGTGTGTGTGTGTGGAATTTGGTCCAAATTGGGGAAAACTAATACTAAAACATACTAAAATCTTAAATAAATCTTTGGGAAGAGTAAATCGCGACCATATAGTTGCTCTTTCGTCGTTCCTCGTTAGCAATTTTCTGTCAAAAAATGTGGTTCGGATCCCACATTAAGCTGTAGATCCATGTCTCGTACAGCATCGTTGCTGAAAAGGGGTTGCTAAACTGAAAAATCAAATGAAATCTGGGGAAACAATGAAAGCGACTACTGTACCCTTTCCACTCTATTCTGCAAAGTTTCTACGAACTTGTTTCCAAGTAGACTTTTTTCTATATCTCAAGCTGAAGTTACCTTGAAATGGCGCTGTTTCATCGCATTTAACATGATCGAGAAAAATTGATTTACTTAAATTGGAAATTATTTTGAAAGTAACGTTTGAATAAGTTGTCTTTGGAAATGAAATCGTTATTTCAAACGTCCGGGCTTTTTTCTATTACCTCTTGTAAGTCTATACGAATGCTGTCTAAAAGGTATCGGACACTGAATTTTCCCGCGCACAATAGTGATGCTTGAGCAGTCCCACTGTACACAGTGGAAGGAGACTGTTTAATGTGCATGCTTGAATGTTTTCTTCACGTTCGACCATGCCAGTCGCTTCCTGCTGGACGCCGAATTACTGTTATACGTGTTCGTCGGTTTTTTTTATTATTATTATCTCTCTCAATGAAGAACGAATTGAACAAAGATACTGCATAAAATTTTGTCCAAAGCGTGGTGATTCTCAAAGCGAAAGAATTCATAAGATTCAACAGGCATATGGACATGATGCTATATAAGGTATTCTCGTGTTGTGTCATCTCGACTTAAAAAATATCTCGACTCTTGATTCGTAAGTTTATGCATTTGACTTTTGGAGGTAACCTTGATAGAATTTTACACTTTGTAATGGGAAATTCTAATGCTACGTAGAGATAACTATTGGGTAATTAGCATTAACTTAAAAAAAAACATACATATTAGGATGTTAATCAATCAATGTTCATACCCCAAACAAATATAAAAAGTTCACAGAATAGAAACACTGGTAACTGACTTTAACAAAGCAAATCTTCGGACTCTGTATTGTAAAGCTCTGCTTATGTAGGTATAGGTAGAGTAAATTATAGTTCGGAATTATTTTCTCGCGTCACCAAGTTCTATTACAAAATCCCTTCTATAAAAAGTATGTTACAAAAGTCACTATTATGTAAAAATCCTCTAATACTTGGGTAAAATATGGTCTCTCAAGGCATGAGTAGCGTAGGGAAGGATCTCTATAGAGCTTTGTGCAAGCTAAGTGAAATGGATTTATTATCCCCAATGCTCCATACAAGCAGAGGTTAAAGACCACAAAGATCCACGGAAGCTGGGTAGCTGAGGTTATGAGTCCCACAGAGTTCCGAGCAAACTAAGTGGGTAGGAAGGGGGCCTAAAGCTCCAAGTAAGCTGAAGGCTTTGGATTAAGTAGTTCCTAGAGCTCCAAGCAAGCTACAGGCCTTGGGTTAGGTAGCTCCTAGAGCTCCAAGCAAGCTACAGGCTTTGGATTAGGTAGCTTTTAGAGCTCCAAGCAAGCTACAGGCTTTGGGTTAGGTAGCTCCTAGAGCTCCAAGCAAGCCACAGGCTTTGGGTTAGGTAGCCCCTAGAGCTCCAAGCAAGCTACAGGCTTTGGGTTAGGTAGCTCCTAGAGCTCCAAGTAAGCTACAGGCTTTGGGTTAGGTAGCTCCTAGAGCTCCAAGCAAGCTGCAGGCTTTGGGTTATGTAGCTTCTAGAGCTCCAAGCAAGCTACAGGCTTTGGGTTAGGTAGCTCCTAGAGCTCCAAGCAAGGTACAGGCTTTGGGTTAGGTAGCTCCTAGAGCTCCAAGCAAGCTACAGGCTTTGGGTTAGGTAGCTCCTAGAGCTCCAAGCAAGCTACAGGCTTTGGGTTAGGTAGCTCCTAGAGCTCCAAGCAAGCCACAGGCTTTGGGTTAGGTAGCCCCTAGAGCTCCAAGCAAGCTAAAGGCTTTGGGTTAAGTAGCTCCTAGAGCTCCAAGCAAGCTACAGGCTTTGGGTTAGGTAGCTCCTAGAGCTCCAAGCAAGCTACAGGCTTTGAGTTAGGTAGCTCCTAGAGCTCCAAGCAAGCTACAGGCTTTGGGTTAAGTAGCTTCTAGAGCTCCAAGCAAGCTAAATACTTTGGGTTATGTAACTCCTAGAGCTCCAAGCAAGCTACAGGCTTTGGGTTATGTAGCTTCTAGAGCTCCAAGCAAGCTAAAGGGATGAATGTGACCAGTCAAAGACTGATAATAGTTGCTGAAGTCCTCCTGACTTTACAGGCGCCAGTGTTCCTTTGTCCTCAAAAGAAAGTAAGAAAAAAGTGGAACGTAGATAAATTTGAAACAAAAGAGAACATACAAGCATATGAAAAAGAAATAAACAAAATAGTGCAAAATTGGGAAACAAACGAGAGAACAACAATAGAAGAAAAATGGGAAAGGGTAGAGTCGGCGCTGAAAGAAGCAGCAGATAATACAATCGGACAGAAACACAAGGAAGAGACTAGAGACTGGTACGACGAAGAATGTGAGGATATAATAGACAGAAAGAATAAAGCAAGACAAAAACTGCTACAGAGAGAAACACGAGGCAACTATGAAAGGTACAGAGAGCTAAGAAAAGAAGCTAATAAAATGTGCAGAAGAAAGAAGAGGGAAAAAATGAAACGTGAAATACAAGAAATAGAAGCATTGAGCACACAAAATGAAGCAAGAAAGTGTTATGCAGCAATAAAGAGGATAAACAAAGACTACTTACCAAGAAACATAGGATTCAGGGATAAAAGTGGAGAACTGATAGGAGATGAACAGAAGATACTACAGAGATGGGTAGAATATTTCCAAACACAATATGGTGAAATTGAACAGAACAACTCCAATGAAGAAGGAACTCAGCAAGAGACAGATAATACAGACAGTGATGACAATGAGAATAAACCTACAAAAGAAGAAGTGGATAAAGCCATCAGAAAACTACGAAACAACAGATCACCAGGTGAAGACGAAATAGTAGCGGAAATGCTAAAACACTCCGGAACCCGAATGAAAGAAGAAATACATAGGCTGATAGAACAAATATGGGAAGAAGAAAGGATACCAGAAAAATGGAAAACAGGAATAATCATACCATTACACAAAAAAGGAGATAAAACTGAATGCTCCAATTACAGAGGAATCATGTTGTTAAACACAACTTATAAAGTTCTGACAGGGATAATCAATGAAAGAATAAAGAAACACACTGAGAAGATACTAGGAGAATATCAATGCGGGTTTAGACCTAATAAAAGCACAACAGACCAATTATTCACATTGCAGCAGATCATTGAAAAACACTATGAACACGGAGTAAAATTGCATATCCTATTTGTAGATTATGAGAAAGCATTTGACAGCGTGAACAGAAAGCAACTAATAAAAGCCATGAAGGAATTCAAGATACCTGGGAAACTGATAAAACTCCACACATGACATTAGAGGAAACCTCAGCAAAAGTAAAAATAGAAGACTGTCTAAGCGAAGAATTCAAGTACTATAAAGGAGTGAAACAGGGTGACGGCTTATCCACAACATTGTTCATAATAGCACTGCACGCCGCGATCTGCAATATATATAAAGGAGGAACAATATTCACGAAAACCACACAAATATGCGCCTATGCCGATGATATAGCCATAGTAACACGCACAGAGAGAGACATGAGGAAAACATACACACAGCTAGAGAAAGAGGTTAACAAAATAGGACTGCGAACTAATATAAAGAAAACAAAGTACATGGTAATAACAGCGTACGTAACAGAAAGAAATCAAAAATCAATCATAATAGAACGTAAAGAATTTGAAAAAGTAGACAAGTTTAAATATTTAGGCCTAACAATCACAGATAAAAACTCCATAAAAGATACAGTAAAGGAAAGAATAGAACTAGGCAACAAAGCATATTGCGCAAACATGAAGTTACTAAAAAGTAAAAACACAAGTAGGGGAACAAAAATGAGAATATACAAAACGTTAATAAGACCAGTAGTAACATACGGCTCCGAAACATGGCCACTGACAAAAGAAATCGAGAAAAAACTCAGAACTTTCGAAAGGAGAATAGTAAGGCAAATTTACGGACCAATTAAAGAACAAGAAACCTGGCGAATCAGAACTAACGAAGAGATCAACGACATAATAGAGAATCAGGATATAGTCAGGTTCATAAAATCGAATCGGCTAAGATGGCTAGGACATGTAATAAGAATGGACAACGACAGGATACCATACAAAATCATGAAAGAAAGACTCTACTCCAGCAAAAGGAAAGGAAGGCCAAAAACCAGGTGGCTGGACGGGGTGGAAAGTGATTTGGAAAAATTGAAGGTTCGAGGATGGAAGGAAAAATGCAAAGATCGGGAAGAGTGGAGGCAAATAGTGGAAGAGGCCAAAGCCCACCCAGGGCTGTAGCGCCAACTGGTAAGGTAAGTAAGTGTTCCTTTGTCGTCACATGACCAGTGATGTCACTGGTGTCCCTGTAGTAATTCATAGTGGGACGTACATGGTTGATATTTAAAAATATGAGCAAGTGTTGGTTGTTAGTAAACAGAGCCATGTACGGGATAGTACAACATGAAATGCAAAAATATTGACTAAACGTGTGACCTCTTACAAGTGTAAGTAATGTAACGGGAATAAATAATATACAATTAATCAAATACAAGACAAAAGCGTTCCATTATAAATTCATGTAAAAAAACAATAAAGGCTGCCTTACTTTTTAACATCGAAATAATTTTCTTAATAAAAATGACAAATTTAACATAAATAATTGTTAAAGTGTATTGCATAAATAGTTTAATCCTGAATCATTAAACCATGTAATGACATATGAAGAGGATTTAACTTCCAACCTTCATTATTTCTAATCTAATCTAATTACAACAAGAAATTAAATATTCAGAACAGACTACGTGTTCAGATGATATTAAATCTAAAAATTGCAAATTCTGCATTTAAACTTATTTATAATTGGAGCATATTGTGTAACAACTTGAGTATCTTTAAGCGTTGATAGTCTTTCATTCTATCTACAACTACTTTATCAATTTCTAGTATATATGTAACCTTAAAACAGTGTTGCCCATAAGACTCAAGCCACTTCTCATCTCGTTTCCAACTTACAAATATACTTCTTGAAAAATGAAATCTTTCAGTTTTACGTTCCACGCTTGTCCCGTGTAGGCTAAAGAAGACGCTCACGATGAAAAATGAATAGAATGAAGAAACTGGGAGGAACCCGGAGGAAAGCCATGAACATGGTGTTTGCCCACCACAAAGTTTCCTTGGCCCGAGCTGGAATCGAACCAGAGACCCCACGCACCAGAGGTGAACGCTCTACCACTGAGCCATCGCAGCCACCCAATATACTTCTTGACTCGTGGGGAAAACTGTTGACTGGTGGATCGTTGTTTCTGAGGTGGTGAACTATCAGACTTCTCAAGCCACAAGGTTGCTTAATTAACCTTTTTCTTTACTTTCCAACGTAACAAAGCCTTATTTCAAGTAATTCTTTGGCATAGAGACACTATTCTCTTTGACCTCTTGAAAATTCATTGTGAAGAATATTATCTTCATTAACTTTGTTATTTTTTTTATTCTTCTGGTCTTAAGTATTACTCTCTTTGTTCATTTTCACTGCTTCATTTTCTCTCACACACAGACATTCACAGAAAGAAAGAAACGGGAAAAAATAGAATATTGCTTTTTTTTTAAAACAAAAAAATGTAGAAACAACAACAAAAAAAGTGCTCAGAAAGCGGAAAATTGAAAATTATTTACTATCGATTTTTTGAAGTTTTCATTAGTTATTATGATTTGCAAGATATCTGAAATAATTTTCAAGCACGGCTGAATTCCTAAGAAGACTTCTGTAATTTCATTCACCGTGGAAACGCAAATCTTTTATTATTCACAACTTTTTTTCTCTCTCACTCTCTCTCTCTTGAAGCTGGTTGCTAAGTTTCCAAGTGCCTATTTTTCTGCATCAAACCTTTTCTTTACGACGCAATGTTTTCTCTTACTTATAAACGGCAATAACACAACTATGTGTATTTTTCTATGCATATCACTGATAATTTCACGTGGATTCTTGTCACCATGGCATGGCGCGCCCTCAGGTTGCGGATCGAGGGGAAGGCTTTTAGATATGGAGATTAGCTATGAATATATTGAAGACAGACGACAAGGGGTGATCCTCTAACTTGGGAGTTCGACGTCAGACTAACAACCACACTCTGTAGGAAAAAAAAAAAGATACTTGTTCAGAAGCATTCACAGAAACCTCACACAGAGCCCGAAGCATGTTGATATGGCATAAAAATATATATTAAACCTGTTCGTAATAGGGCACACACACGTGTCGTAATGATACTGAACACACTGCCAGCAACGTGAATAATATTGTCACTAAACACACTGTAAGAAGACGCTACAAACATTAATTTTAGTGGAAATAGTGCTAGTTTAGTCACTAGACAACATTTAAAAGGTGCTAAATTTCTATTCTAACAATGATAAATGAACCAATTGTTTTTGATAAGAATATCCTTACAAATTTATAGATCAAGCGACAAAGTGCTACATTGATAACACTGATAACAAGAGACAAACGACAACCGCCTCACGTTTCCGCGCATGTGTATAAATTTTTGACGTATAAGTATATCGTCTCGAACATTGCCCCAATGATCAAAACATAAGATACTAATCCGACAAAACTAATGAAAACAAGGCAGTAGATCATTTTGACATGCTATAGTTGCTCACATTTTTTTATGTTCATGGCGGACATATCCGTAATGTCAAAAAAATCGACATATTTCCTTATGTCCACCATTAGAAGGCAATTCATTTGTACACATTAAAGTATGTCCAAATTTGAAGACATGCATTTTTCAGTCGTTTTGATTCGTTTCGGGCTCTGTGTGCTCGAACCAGAACTGATAACTTGGGACGATCTCAGCAAAGTAAAATGGACATGAGATTTGTAAAATGGCATATAAGAAGTCTTTATATGATAGGCGTGTTAAAACCTGTAACGAGTGAGTTAGAGATTTTTGGACTGATGTTGTTCATTTGGACATAGGAAAGTCTCATTCACTTGAACCCTGGGAAATATGTGGAGTCATAGCTGCCCTCACATCGTCATTATGCGATTGGTATAACAAGCAAAAAGCTGTCGAAAGACGAGAGAGATATGTGGGACGATATGTTCAAAGTGCGAAAGTTGCTGTGATCAAGGCCGTAACTTCTGGGGAGCAGGGGGAGGGGCAACTGCCTCCCCCCAAGGGAAGCTTCTGGCCGTTCGAGGGAGGCCCATTTTAAGACAAAATTTTCTTATTCCATATACGATACGAAGAGGGCCGGATTTAGAGGGGGTGCAAAGGTGCATGTGCACCCCCCTTCATTGTAAATATACATTACCTAAAGTGAGAAGCTAGCAGTGAGTTTTGCAAAAGCAATTAGTTTAAGGGGCCGCGGTGGCTCAGTGGTAGAGTGTTCACTTCTGGTGCTTGGGGTCCCGGGTTCAATCCCAGTCCCAGCCAAGTGAACTTTGTGGGTTTCCTCGGGGTTCTCCCGTTTCCTCCCACTTTCTTCATTCCACCATTTTCATTCATTACTCATCATCACCGTCTCCTTTAGCCTAACCGGCATAACCGTGGGACGTAAAACTCAAATATTTCATTTCATTTCCAATTAGTTTAAGTCAATTTTCTGAAGGTTGTAGGAAAAGAACTCATGGAGAGCAGACACTTAGCATTTCCAAAGGAATTCCTCATTCATATCATAAATACCTAAAGGCATTTTTTAAAAAAACTCAAATTTAATTCAAATATATTGGTAGTTATTAGTGCACCCCCTCCCTCAGAGAATCCTGGATCCGGCCCTGGATACGAACACGAAATCATAAATAAAGCATCAAACAGATTCACTACATTACATAAACAAAACAGCACACAAAACGTAAATAAAACAAAAAAAAAATGAATCGTGGGCCCATTTCGATATATATTAGGGGCCCAAGAAATAATATTTATTCGTATGGCTTTGAGATTTGTCAATATTGTTCCTTTAATTAATTTGTTATGTATGGAACGGTCCCAGGAGAGTAACTAAAGGCCTCGCAAACCTTGCCGTGTGAAAGGGCCCACAGGCTCCGAGGGACCCATAAAGAGTAAGAGGAAGATGGAAAGAGGGGGCTCAAGAGTTAGGAAAATCTTTTTCTAGGGGTCCAAATACGCGTATTAATGCTTGCCCCCCCCTAAAATTCTAAGTTACGGGGCTGGCTGTGATAGACTAATATATTCATTATGAATACCGACAGTATTTTTTAAAAGAAAGTTCTGGTGATCAGTCATAATATTACAACCAATCAGCATTCTATCACACATGTATTCCACGCGTTACAGTTCGTTGTATTTTTAATAACAATTTGTTGCCATCGATTTGTCATAGATTCATTGTAACTTTTGCTGAAGAATTTTGCGGAAAATGAGAGTCACTGTAATAAATATTTCACAACAAAAATTCAATGCACTTGTTTACATTTTCTTGTATATGCAACTTCAGTATTTATTAATATCTGAAATTCATGCAGATGCAGCTCTGAAAACATTAATTCAAGTGATATTTTAAATATCGTAAAAGAGTTAATGATAATTTTAGATTAATTTATCTCATTAAACACAAAGTGCTCTTTTTGCTTGTTAGTATCATAATGAAAGTCTTTATGTCAGTATATTTCACTATAAGCTTTACTTTAATAGGTAGTGTGTCATTGAGCCTGTTATATAGGCGACATTTTTTTAACATTATAAAAATGTTTTTCAATTTTCTCAAAAACTACGCATGAGTATTCATAATCACATAAGTCATTTTGTTCAACATCATGAGATCTATTAATTCATAAATGTCTCATTTTTGGATAATTTTTTTAGCATTAAATATTACTACATTTTAAAGGATTATTTTCAATTTATTACTTTAACAGAAGTAAAGGATGAAGGAAAAAAGAAAGGAAAGTAGGAGGGAAAATGAAGTAAGAATGAAGGAAAAATAAAGGAATAAAGAAAGGAAGATAAAGAAAATAAGGAATGAAAGAAACAAAGAGTAAGAAAGCTGGAAAGAAAAATAATAAAAAGAAATAAAGAAAAAGAAAGAAAATTATGAAGCAAGCACGGAATGGAAGAAAGAAAGGAGAAACTAAGGACACGAAGAAACGAATAAAAATAAAGGAAGACAATAATAATGAGAGAGAGGAAGAAAGGAAGAAATAAAAATGACCAAAGAAAGGAATAACCAAGAAAGAAGGAAGAAAGGAAATACGAAAGAAAGAAAAATGGGGAGGGAGAAAGAAAAATAAAGGAAGAAAGAATAAATGGCAGAAAGAGGAAGAAATGAGGAAAGAAAGAAAAGAAAAATAAAAGAAAAAATAAAACGAAAGAAGGAAAGAAAGAAATAATGAAAGAAAGAAAGAAAAAGAGGGAGAAATGAAGGAAGAAAGAAATAAAAGAAAAAGAGTTGAGTTGAGTTGATTTTGAGTTTAACGTCTCGTTTAGCAGCGAGGCTATATGAGACGTGGACCTACTGATTAACGTGGAATCCGAGCCACATGAGCTCCCGCCTAAAAAAAAGAAAAAGAAAGGAAAGATTAATACAAGAGAGAACGAAATGAACAAAAAGGAAGAAAGAGTAAGACGATAGACAGAAAGAAGAATAAAGAAAGAGAAGAGCAATAAAAGAAAAAAATAATGAAGAAAGTAAGGAAGAGAGAAATAGGGAGAATAGAGGAAGAAGGAAACGAAGGATGAGAGAAAGACAAAGAAAGAAAGAGAATAATAAAGAGATGCATAAAGGAAAGCATAAAAGAATGAGGAAAGAATGACGGAAAAAGAGATAGAAATGATAAAATACAAAAGAGGAAGAAATAAAAATAAAGGAAGAAGAAAAACAAGCAAGAAAGAAAGATAAAGGAAGAGACGAAGAATAAAAGAAAGAAAGGAAGAAATAAAAGAAGGAAGAGAGGATTGACAAAAAGGAAAGAAAGAAAGAGACTATAGATCTAATCACAAAATTTATAACGGAAAAAGAACAAAAATGGGAAATGAAACATTTCTGAAACTTCTACTGATCAGTGTATGCCATTACTGCAACTGAACACGAGAAAGAGGATTCTGTGCGGAGTTTAAATTTTCACAATCTACTGTTCATCTCCTGTCTTCCAACTTTTCTTCTCCTCCCACTACATACATATAAATATTCTATCAAAATGCATAGGAATTCCAACTTCCTAAATTTGTTTCAGCCACCAGTGTTTTACTTCGTAGAAGTTTTTTTGTCAGTTTGTCCGCGAAAATATTCGCTCTGCTATTTTTTTTTTTTTTTTTTTGAAGCTTTACAATTCCAACAGCACAACTTTCTGTTATAACAGTAATACATGTTTCATGTAATTGGTACACAATATGGAATTTTGAAGTGGGTACAGTTTGTTACATATGAAAAAGTGCAACTTAGCAGCTTAATATGGTGTAGGATTACTATTAGCCTGCAGCAGCTCTGATTCGATGTGGAATGGAGGGTCATAAGCAGGGCCGTGCTGTGTGTGTGTGGGGGGGGGCGAGCGGGGCGACGGCCGAAGTAAGGGGGCGAAAAATTCGGGAGAAAAAAGGAAAAATATAGGAAAAATTGCTTGAAATATATGTGTGGGGTCACCGTCATATACTGTCGCCCCGGGCGCTGATTTTCCACGGCACGGTCCTGGTCATACGAGGAATGATAAAGATTATAAAGCCTATTATGGATTATATGTGAGACATAGCTTGAAGTTGAACACACCTGATGATAGAGGGCACTTAACACTAGCTCGCAATGCACGCCCGTAGCCAGCCCAAAAATGTACGGGGGAGGGGCTGAAGTTAGGGGGGCCCGATCCAACCATATGATAGTTCATCACTATATTATAGTTCTTTTGCAAGCCTGCTGTAAAAAATTTAGGGGGGAAGCAAAAATTTAGGGGCGGGGCCGGCCCCTCTAGACCCCCTCCTTGATACGGGCCTCTCGCGATGTAATCAGAGTTTTTATTCAACAGCTTACCACAACAGCAGAAATAGTTTTCTATACCATTTGCATAAAAATCTGCGTTGAGTTCTCGTAACCACGTTGAGGCAGCAGTTTGGACATAAGTAACATGCTAGATAATGATGACCAGCCATTTTTGCTTTAGAACAGGGAAAAGGTTAAATCAGGGCTAGGTCAGGGCTGTAAAAGGGGTGCTCTAGTTGTTCCAAGCGTAACGCCAGTGGTTGAAGTACTGAGTCTACCGCTGTGTCCAGGGCTGTCATTAACAATATTGCTCCGTCTTTCTTTGAAGGCACGACACCACTTCCCTACATGTTGTTTTGTAATTTAGCCCTGCCCATATTCCTTTACAATGAGTCTGCAAACGTCAGCAGGTGTAGTGTTTTTGGCCCACACGAACCGCAGTACTGACCTAACTTCTAATCTTGGCCAATTTTCCAGACGAGTCATCATTTTTAATGTCCGCTTCCAGGGTAATACATAATCAGATTCCGAAATCTCAAACCTTCACCAAGACAGACATGTTATTAATCTACAAATAATTTTTGTAAGTTACAGCGAATAACATAAAGATTTATGCTTTGTAACCTTTTCTTCGATCATCCCTCATAAATCATGGTTTCAGTAGACATAGTGTACCCCTACTTTTTGCAGCGCAACGCCCAATTCTGTCAAAGTATGGATGGAAAATAATTGTTGTAGAGTCTTAGCCAGCTCGTAGCCAGCCCATAAATTTATGGGGGCGGTCGAAGTTTGGGAAGGGGGTCGAACCAACTACATTATATTTCATCACCATATTATAGTTCACTTTTAAGCTTACCGTGAACATTTTAGGAGGGGCTAGTAAAAATTTAGTGGGGCCCGGACCCCCTAGACGCCCCTGGATACGGGCCTGGTCTGAGCTCCAGAACTAACCACAACTGTTCAATAATATTGAGCTCTGGGGACAGGCGGGCTCAAGGAGGTGTAGTTATTTAGGACGTTCACGAAATCACGCCGCAACAGATCAACGTCTTCCACTTCAAGACATACTATAAACGTTACCATCTCACATAACTTATGTCTAGCAATCATAGGATGTCTCCATTATTTTGATAACCATGTGTGTAATATATCATAGGAATAATGCAATCAGACAGGTTTAAGATGTAACGATCACAGATAAAAAAAAATTAAAAAAAACTGAAAAATGAAATTGAATTCTTAACTTAATTTGTATTGAGCCCCCACGTTGGCCCCACAAAATAGTAAAGCTAGGCGGACAACATTTAAACTTTTATTTTTAAGAGTATTTCTACAAGAGAATAAACTTTTGTCGGGGGAAGAGTCCTTCGCTAACCCACTGTTACTGAAAGTAGTTTCCGTTTTTTTTTTTTTTTTTTTTTTTTTTTTTTTTTTTTTTTTTTAAGAAATGCATATGCACATATGGAAATTTATAATTTGAAGGTTAGTACATATTCAAAGGGTATGCGCAGATGTATGTACATATTTAAAATTAGAAATTATTTTAATATCCGTAACATTCTGTATCGGTAGTTTCCCGTATTAGGAAGACCTAGGCGCAGATGGGAGGACAATATTAAGATGGATCTTGCAGAGATAGGAATACAAAGTAGAAACTGGATGCAGTTAGCTAAGGATAGAAGTCAGTGGAGAGCTTTTGTGAACGCGGCATTGAACCTCCGGGTTCCATAGGCCATAGAGTTAGTAATAGTTAGTTAGTTAGTTTCCCGTGTATTTGTCACCCATTTTAATACCCTTCCTAGAAATGAGAATGTTTCTTTTCTAGCATGGATTCGGAACAAAAGAAACCTTTTTACTGTACCATTTTGTGACAATTGTTCAAACAATTAAGCGTCTGGAAACTGAAGATGCATTCCTCTACGAATGATTTGATTTTGTTAAGAAAACAAGTTCTTCTTTAAGCTCTGCTCAAACGAAATTGAAAAAAAAAAAAACAGTTTAAAAAAAGAAAAAAATAAATTAGATAAGCTGCTTCGCTCAAATCCAGGATTAGGAAGGATCGAGTCAATTAACCAGTAGATGTATGGAATCAGTAAATCCTTGTCAGAGAGATGTTCTGAATTTTGTGTGCTCGTCAAAAGGCCATTTTCGGAATATTGATTTAGTTTAGCAGACAATAGATAAAATTTGACACTAGAAAACCTTGAAAAACACATACAGAAAATGACAGGAACAAGTGAAATTTGTAAGATTAAGCTGTTCCTTAGTGTCATATTTGTAGTGTATATATTCGCATCCATATATTAAGGGTTTTATAAATGCATATAAACCCGAGTCTAACCACGAGGGCGATTCAGAAAGTAATGATACCTTTATTTGTGTTTGACAGATAACATTAGATATGAGTGAAAAGCTTATAATGTCAGCTACAAATCGTGCCAACATTTTTCAACATAATCTTCATCATGGGCAATACATTTGCACCAACGCGAAACAAGGGTTTTCATACCGTCGGCGAATTGCGGTAGTGCGACACCATTGCCCAACTGTTGCTTCTACCTCCGCGTCACAACTGTAGCGTTGGCCCTGAACGTGATTCTTAAGTTTGAGGAAGAACCAAAAGTCACAGTGCGCAAGATCCGGACTATAGGTAGGATGACGCAGAATGTCAACCAACACTTTGCCAGCAAATGGGGCAAGTTTAAAGTTTTTAGCAGAGCAGAGGACATGTGGCGGTAATATGTCGACTGACGCTTCGTTTCGAGGTCATAATGATGTATCCACGACTTGTCCCTGGCGATGAATGTTCCTGGGCGTACAATCGTCCGCAGTCAGAAATTAAGTGACAGCTCGCTGTTTCAACCGGACATCACCACTGTATGCCATGCATTGCTCCATTACTCTGGAACGAGAAGAGATACGAAGGTAAAACAAATGAAATTATATAGCTTAAATATCAATGCATTAATGATAAACAGTTCAGAATCTTTGTAGTGCTATTGGCCAAGTAGTGAGCTTGTAGGCATTACTTTCTGAATCACCCTCGTAACAAGAATCTGTGATTTCCAATACAATGAATTCACCTCTGGTTCACCGGACGTTCAGATCGAAGAGATGCTGGTGCATTGAGAGGCGAAATTCCTTGAAACTCTGTTCACATGTAACAAAGCGCCAACGGAAGTACAAATATCTGCAGAAAACGCTCGTAAATCCGTTTGTTTTTTGTTAGGAAAAAAAATCGAGGGAACATTTTGCGCAAACAGTTGAAAATTGGACGCTCAGAATCAATATGAGAGCTGTGGGATTCTTTTGTCTTTATCGTTTTTATTCAATTTTTTGTCTGATCAATCAAGATAGGAAAGAAAGTTAGTGAAAGAGTCCTTGCTTCGTTCCAATTCAAACAGAACAGAAAGAACGTGAAGTAAATTCATTATACCTATCATAGAAATCCCAAAGTTTCAGTAAAATTGCAACGAAAAACTGACAACTTTGCTACTAATATATCGGTTTAAAATTTGATAACATCAATAAAATAATAATAATAACAGAAACGATGACTAGTATTTTGATATAAACCAGCATTGGTTTAATATAAACAATAATATTTGTATAATGCGTAACACATTGATTTTGGCAAAAGGAGTGACAAAGGACGTGTATCCTCCGTATCCAAAATTGTAAAAGTTTTTCTCCATAAAAAAAATTGAAACGGTCAATCGCCCTGGGGTTTCGAAATTAGGATTCTGAGCAACAAAATACATCGAATTCATACCTTGGGCCTGGGGTCCGATGCACAGAACTCTTTTTGTGTGTGTGGCTGTGTTATTATTTAAAGAAAAAAACAGACACTACGAGATTGTAATTGTAGTGGTTTAGCCTTTCTGAGTTCGAGTGCTCTTTCCATCCCCTTTCTTGTTCTGATAGGGTAGAATACTTAAAATCGTGGCTTTTAAAATTTGTTCTTTCAGGAGACAGGGGGTGGCGGCATATAATGCCATTACATGGGGTAGCAAATTGCCCAGGGCCGGCCCTGTATAACCTGTTCTTCACCACAGTAGCTCGAGTTCTTTCGTGGCTAAGCGGTTAGCGTACGCACCTATGGCGCGGGACATCCGGGTTCGATTTTCGGCGGGAGCTTATATGGTTCGGATCCTACGTTAAGCTGTTGGTTCACTCTTATATAGCCTCGCTGTTGAAAGAGACGCTAAATTCAAAATCAAATCAATCACACTATCTAGATTTTAAAAAAAATGGATTGCAGGATTAGGCAACCGATCCCAGCTTAATATAACATTTTTTTTATTAAATTGTAGCAGAAATATAAATTTATAAAATATACAACAGTGTAGTGCAGTTGAACAATCTACCGAGCAAAATTTGAAAAATCTATTACTTCGAAAAGGAAGGCAAATGTCAAACGAACTAATTTATGCAAGCGTTTCCATTTCTAACTAAATTAAAAAGCGAATAAGTTGTAACATAAATAATGTAATTCTCATTATCTTCAATAGTCCATACGAGAAACGTTGCACACAGTATACTGACTGCAATATCTTATATTAATTACCCGGCATATATTTAGTTTTGGGAGATAGCTTTTTTTTTTTTTTTTTTGAGAAAAATGTTAAAATTACGCTAATTTTAGATTGCCTTCGGATTAGGTTAGATTAAGTTAGTTTTGTTTAACCAGATTTTCCACTTACCTTCACGTACGCTTTCGCCAACTAACAATAGTCCCTACAGCCTTTCGCATATTTCACTTCCATACAGTGTATTTTTATTCCACACTGTATTTGTATTCCATGTGTGTAATTCCTCTGTAATTTCCTTATATAACATCAACTCATTTTTCATGTAAATCTTCTGGTTTTTACTTACTTTTGGCCTTCCACATCAAAACTTAAACCAATATGCCCAATGCATATGGATGAACAGTGACAGTAAATGGCAAATTCTGTGCTGCTTCCTTGCCTCCTATTGCTATCGCTCTCTGCGGCTGCTGTATTTCCCAGTGCACTAATAAGTAAATGCCTTCGTGCATGCATACCTAACAAAAATCAAACGTGACTAATGAAACAAGTTTTTTATGGTATGAGAAGACAATTTGTTGGAAGAAACGGGAAGTCATCGTTAAATTGTGACACCCACATTGTTTAGCTGTGCCAGTACTATGTGTGTAAAAAATGAACAAGTCTTTCTAAAGCAGTAGACTATTCCTACAAAGAAATAAAACGTTTGCATTCATCTTGTTATGATCATTGAACTACACTAAAAATTGATCTATTAAAAAAAAAAAAGAAAAGAAAAAAGATGGAAAGTTTACAAATTTCAATTTGTCCTTTCAGAGGAAACATAAAAAAGTTTCTTTATTCTGTGCTTTTATTGAGTAAAGTGTTCCACAGAATATATCATCTCCTTCACTAACTTATTTTATAACAGCGATGCAATGTATCTTTATTGCTCCCAAGAGTTTAATTAATCATTTTAGCTTCTAAAATTCCTTAAATATATATTTTCATTTCTATCCTTTGTTAAAGTTGAAAATAAATTAGCAATTTTGAGTAGTAGAAGAAACTAATTAAGTCGGTTCGCTGTTAGATTTATTATAGTGATTAGGAACTTCTATATTTTAAAGAGCGTTCAACTTTCTATTGCATAAGAACTCTTTAGGAAACGAATACGTAAGAGAATGCTGTGTGTTTAGGCACTAAACCAAGCTCCCTCCTCTATTCTTTACTTTTGTGTGTTCTGCGTCCGTATACGTATAAGAATGGAAGACTGATATTTAGTATCTTCCCCAATCTACGCATTAGGAGTAGTATAAGTCGTAGTAGGAGTAGGAGTAGTAGTAGGAACGGGTTAGAAGCCCTGCAGAGGTTGGTTGGGTTCTGTTCTCGACATAAAAAGGCAAATTAAAGAGTTGGGGAAGATACTAAATGCCATCCCAATGGGATTATGAAGGACAGTGTAGAGAAATATTTATGTAGTTGGATTTCGATAACTCGAACCTTAATAACGAATTCCTCGATAACTCGATTTTTTTTCACATTCCCTTGAACTCTTCATAACGCAATGTTAAAATAACCTCTGTAAGTCGAATGTTTAAAAATTATCCTCGATAAGTCGAATTTAACGGCTTCATATCTAAAAACCTTGTTAACTCGAACTTTCGTATCTGCGAACCTCTGTGAGTCGAAGTTTACCTCGATAATTCGAATTTTCTTGATATGACCTCGATAACTCGAAATTATAGCTGTATGCTTTTACGTAATTTCATTGTTGGTAGTCCTGTCATTGTTGCTAATGTGTCCTGTAATTGTGTTTTACTCGCGTCTAGTATTTCATTTTTAGTAGTCATTTTACTTAATTTAAGGCATTTTCACAACTTCGAGTTATAGGAGTGAATGAATAAAACTGAGTTACAGAGATTACAAGATCACTTTCCATGAGGAGCACAGAACCTTGGTATCTAGAATTTTTGTTTTGGCCATCTTGATAGTTCGAACCTTGATTACTAGAAAAACTCGATAACTCGAATTTTTATCTATTCCCTTCAGCATTAAGTTATCGAGTATTATGTTTAGTTTAGTTGCCATGCAATACCTAGAGTTATATGCTATGTAGTTAGTTGATAATGTGGAAAGGAGAAGGTTTATTTGTCACGTTCGATAATACAGCTCACAGATGACGAGAAGAACCCTAGCAGAAGTAGTGTGACGTAGGTATGGGCTCGCCCACTTTTCGCACGGGGGTTTCAAATGGCACCACGGAATAGCACACATATAACTTCACCCGGAGTAGCAGACGACATCTAAGTATAGACCACACCTCAAAAACCGAAAATAGACTTGACCATGTCGTTGACCTTTCCCAGCTACCCCTGTTTTAGGGTTCTTCTCGTCATCTGTGAGCTGTACAAGAGAGGGCTCGAGATTACAAGATGATACGGAGGGTCTTGTGGGCGATATGTACGTGATTTTTTTTTTTTTTTGCAAAGTTGCCATAATTTTTTTCATTCAATCTTATCATGAGTTATGTATTTAATCAACGACTTAATCTTACAGGTTCCCAAATGTTTCAAATATACACAAAAGCACATAAAACATTAAAAAAAAATTGTGCATGCGGGAACGGTAGGTCAATGCTACAGCGCTTACCTTTGGTGCGTGGAGTCGGCTGGTTCGATCCCTGGCGAAGTGAGTTTGTGCTGGACAAAATCGTGCCCGTGGGTTTTCTTCGGGTAGTCCCGTTTTCTCTCACTTTCTCATTCCATCAATTCTTCCATCATCCACTTGCTTTTCGTCTTCCTTAGCCTCACAGCCATAATCGTGGGTCATTAATTCATCAATGCGGAATAGCAGTCAGTCGTTTTGCCTGTCACCCCTTGAAAACAAATGGACCCTTCTGCCTGTCCTTATCCATATTTATTGTTTGATATATTTCCTTTCGATTTGTGTAGTTTTGAGTAGACATGAATAGTATAATAAAGCAGCTGGAGAGGAAACACAACGCTGTGCATCAAAAGGCGATAAAATGGCTTCGACTACATCAAAGAAAACGTAAGTAGCAGTACGTTTCTTATTCTTATTACGATGTAATGCATAAATAATGTTTAAAATATTTGGTCTAGGAATTAATTCGTGCGGTTTTACAAAAGATGGCGTAACTAGCTTATTGTCCCATAGTTTCGTTGATCCAAACATGCGTTGAAAACTACTGTCATTGAGCATCTTGTTTAGTATATGTCAGTTGCTTGAAGCGGAAACAACAACATCTTTTCTTCAACTGAAAATGGCGCATTTTGTGCCTGATAAAGTGTTTTTGCGGGGAGTTATTCTTCATTGCTTTAACATGAAGAAAAGTGCTACCGCAAGTCATCATATTTTAGTGGAAGTGTTTGGTGACCATGCTCTAGCTGAGCGAACGTGTCAGAAGTTGTTTGCACGGTTTAAAGGTGGTGATTTTAGCTTGGAAGACCAAAAGCAATTTGGACAGCCAAAAGAATTTGAAGATGAAGAATTGAGAGCATTGCTTGATCAGGATTCGTGTCAAACGCAGGACCAACTTGCAGAAGCATTTGGAGTTTACAAACAACAGTTTCCAAACGTCTCAAAGCCATAGGAATGATTCAAAAGATGTCTTATTGGGTTTCACATGAATTGAAAAGAAAGACGTTGAAAGAAGAAAAACCGTTTGCGAATTGCTGCTTCAAAGACAGAAAAGGAAGGGATTTTTGCATCGAATTGTAACTGGTGATGAGAAGTGGATTCATTACGAGAATTCTAAACGAAAAAAGGCCTGGGTGAAGCAAGGTGAACCAGGTCCTTCACAACCGAAACGAGATATTCATTGTGCAAAGGTTATGCTGTATATATGGTGGGATTTGAAACGTGTGGTGTATTATGAACTTCTGAAACTTGGTGAAACTATTAATGGACACCGCTATCGACAACAATTAATGCGTTTGAAGCAAGCTCTGGCCTGAAAACGACCAGAATGGAATAACAGGCATAATAAACTTATTTATCAAGATGATAACGCTCGACCACATGTCGCAAAACCGGTCAAAACCTATTTGGAAAATGTCGGATGGAAAGTGTTACTCCACCCGCGATATTCACCAGACACTGCTCCGTCTGACTACTACTTGATCGATTGCATGAATAACGATTTGATTGGACAGCGGTTCACTTCTTCAGAAAATATCGAAAAATGGATCTTTGATTAGATTGCGTCAAAAGATGAGGAATTCTTTCGACACGGAATCCGTAAATTGCCTGAAAGATGGGAGAAAGTAGTGGCTAGCGATGGACAATATTTTTGTTAACGTATTCATTTACTTTGTTTTTGAAATAAAGCTTCAATTTTTATTAAAAACCGCACGAATTAATTCCTAGACCAAATAGATTAAAGAAGGTGTGCAAGTTGAAAAAGTGTGAATATAAATAAAGGTTTATCTAAATACAATATTTAAAATAGCATGGCAGGAAATCGTCAGTCCACAATTATGAGAATGAATTTTAAAGTTTTCTTCTTCAAATTTCGTGCTTTTTTTTTCTGATTTCATACTCTTCTTCAAATGGTTATCTCTTGTTTTTCAAGAAAATAAAGAAAAAATCAATCGTCAGCATTACACTGGCTATGAAATCATTACTCAGTAGTTCTCAAAATGGGGTCCGCGACATTGGAGAGGCCTGCGGACATTCAATCCGTGAAACTTATTCTGAGGTTCACGGACATTCTGCTCTCGAAATATGTTAAGACTAAGTTTGGACAAGTTTTCAAATGTTCATCTGTTAATTTTCCTACCAGTATAGGAATTTTTGTAGGATTGGCGAAAATTTCTCTGAGGAATACTGATTCTCTTCTGAAATGCAAATAGTTATTCAAGAAAGATATGCTTTGATCTTGAAGATGACCTTGAAATAACTGATGTATGGAAAGGTTAGGCGCATAGCTAATAAACTTGAGAACAAAAAAACAGTATTTTAATTTAGGAAGACTTATTTAGTGCTAGATTACAATTTCGAAGTTACAAACGTTAGTCATTTCGTATTTTTAAAATTACTATTTACCGACAAGAGAAACATTCCGCCAATTGTTACATAGTTTATTACATTCTCGCTAGAAGAATTATGAACCAAATTTTCAATTATTTGCTTTCCGAAGAAGTACCCTAGCTTGGTCTAGTGGTCAGCACGCTTGTCTTCCTGGAGCGTGGTCCCGGACACGATTCCCGGTGGGGTTACAATTGAACGAAAAACGTGGTTTGGATTCCACTATAATCAGTGGGTCCATGTCTCCTTTAGCTACAACCCTGGCATAACCGTGGCACGGTAAACTCAAACAAACAAACACTTTTCGAAGGAGAGGAATTAGTTTCACATCATCATTATTTTGTTAGTGTATCATTTCTAAAAAAAAAAAAAGTCATTTTTTAAAAAAATGAAGTACTGTAACCTTCAAATGACAAGATATTCCATGTTTTAAAGTAGCTTGATATTGATTTAAATTTTCATTCTTTCCAGACTCTCTCTCAACGATATCTGTGATATTTTGATGAAAAATTCTGATAATGAGAACACGCAGTGCAGCGTAGCTATCTTATACCACCTGCAGTGGGCCCTGAAGGCGACACAGAATGAAGATAGACAAAACAGATGAAGAATGAAGAATTACCCGAACATCTACCAAGGCGTGTTCTAGAAACAGAAGGAATGGAAAGAACGAAACAATGACTGTCGCTAGTAACAAAATAAAGACAAACTCATTGGCTAAAGCGTCCAGAAAGGGTAAGAAGAAAATAGAATTCCCTATTCCACAGCAAGTAGCAATATATAATAAACATATGGGAGGAGTGGATTGCAATGACCAATATCAGACATACTACAGAGTTAGAATTCGATGAAAGAAATGATGGTGGCAGTTGTTTGCATGGGGCGTTAACGTCTCATCTGTTAATGCATGGAGAATATACAGTAGAAGAGAAAACATTCCACTTTTCGATTTTGTTATGGAAGTAGCCCAGCAATTTGCTTTGCAATGTGGAAAGCTAAGAACAATCTGCAGCCCCCTGGGATCGACTAAGAAAGTACACAGTTCTATGAGATACAATGGTCTTCTTCACTGGATTATCAAATCCAATCTAAAAAAATTCAACCTTCAAAATTTATTGTGGACGAACAAATTACAAGTGTAAAAAATGTGTTGTTGCCCTCCACCTTGAATGCTTTAAGAGCAACTATATTGTGCGAAATGTAAACAAGAATTCAAGATGTGTGAACTTAAGTGTAAGGAAGAAAATAATGTGTTAAAAAAAAAACTTTTAAAAGCGTTCTATAGGGCGGAAAAATAACTATAAAACCGTGATGGTTCAAGTAGAAAAGAAATAATATTCACATATTTGCCGGGTGGCAGACAATCCTGCCAGATCTGTTCAAAGTATTTTAGACATACTATAAATTCGCTTTTAATATAATTATTGTAGCATAAAATCAAAGAAATAAAGTAAAGGTCACCGTACAAAAAGCATTGCATTTCCTCGTCTGTCCGATTTGGGTGATTGTTGGATATGTTGTAGCTGAGGACCCCCTGGTCAATTGTTTGTATGGGGCCAACCCCTTATGAACAACCCTGTGACCTGCAGAGGCCACCAAGTCATACCATTACGTGGACTATCCTCATTTGCCGTAGCCCAGTATAACACACAACTATTTTTTGTATGCCAAGTTTGAACCAGTTCTACCAACACCCGTTGTGTGACTTTGGTGACCTCTGGAGGGCATAGAGTTGGTCATAGGGAGTTGACCCCATATAAACAATTCACCAGGGGGTCCTCAGCTACAACATATCCAAAAATCATCCAAATCGGACAGACGAGGAAATGCAATGCTTTTTGTACGGTGTTCTTTGGATATACAAAACATTAGCTTTTATTGTTTCGGCATTTCATTCCATCTTTTTCGTTTAGCCGTTTTAACTTTTATAGTTTTCTTTATTTTAATCTCTTATTTTATAAAACTTATTTGAACTGTTTTTTTTTTAACAAGTTCTATTTTGAATTATTAATGTCAACCATTGATCTTATCATGACAGAGACATATAGTATGGCTGCTGAGGTCTCCATTTAACCATAAATAAATAAATAAGTGTATATTTTACTGCGTTAACTCAGTAAAGACTAGTGATACCATTACTTGCACTGGTTGCATGCTTATTGACGCTTGCGTTGTACTTCGTTGTGGTTACGCAACGGAGATTTTACTGGGAAGTTAATATCTTTTCTCCAACATTTTTTCACTTTTTATATTATCCTCTGTTGAGAATATGAAAAGTTATTGGATGGATTTTCAAGAAGAAAAGTTGGAGCAAAGCCACTAAAATTTTTCTTCAAGAGTTTTCGTTTGCTCGCGGTCGGCTCCGGGAATGTTGATTACGTATTTAATTACATCGATGTGCGTAGGTTGCTAAATATACTAACAAAACCGCGAATCTTATGGAAGTTCCTGTTACGCTATACAATACCAACAACCGGATATGTATAAACAGTTGCGTAAGTTTAGGAGTTACGTAGCTTCATTCATTTCTATAGGAAAAGTAATTCTTCGCTGATTGCTCCCTTCCACATGCTACTCGAGATTTTCTCCTTTTGCATACGTGGCCACTGATAGTCTTGATGCACATTCAAACTCTGAGACTACTCCAACCCTTTCGAAAAAGAAAGATGAAAAACCGAAATGTTCTTTGCAATTGAAGTTAAAATATAGGGTCTTTCACAATGATATCGGGGTTTTAAGGCCTTGAAGTATTTATTGCAATTATAAACAATATATTTAACTTACAATTATAAATAGTATCAAATGAAAGGCCAACTCAAACAGTTTTGTACGCACGTATGCGCATTCACTGTTTCCTCTGTCTGCCGTTAGAAAGCGCTAGGTAGCAAAGATGGCGACTACTGAGCAAAAAGCTTTTTGTGTTTTACGTTTTGCAGAAACTGAATCTGTAGTTCCAATTCAACCGCCTGTGTGAAGAATTTTAAGGAGAGCTTATAACTACGTTCTTATCGTTTGCAGTTGCTACAAGCTCCAAAGCCTACAGATTGCAGTTTACGTGTCTACATACTACAAGCTCTAAAGCCTACAAACTACGATTTACGTGCAAACTTTGCAAATGAAATGTTGCTGCATGACGATGAAAATTTTCTAGATCGTGTCGTCTTCAGTGATGAATGGACATTTCACCTAAGTTGTGATGTAAACACTCATAATGTTCACATCTGGGGTCAGCAAATCCCCACAAACTGGTACAGTTGCAACGAGACTCCTCCGAATTGACTGCGTTTTCTGGTATATCCCGACGGAAAGTTTATGGGCCTTTCTCGCCTATCAACTCGATGTGTGCCGTGTGACGAATGATGCTCACATTGAACACGTTTAGCATAAAACTGTTTAATTTGCTCTTTCATTTGATGTATTATATTTAGTTGTACGTTAAATGTAGTAAATACCACAAACCCTTAAAACTCCGTTATTCATTTAGAAACACCCTGTATACATATATTGGAAATTAAGGTCACGAAGGCTCAGTGGTAGAGTCCTCACCTCTGATGTTTGGTGTTCCTACTTCAATCTCAGCTACCACTAAGTGGATTTTCGGGTGGAAAACACAGTATGCATGTTTTTTTTTAAGTGGGGTAGTTTTTCCGTATCCTACCACTTTATTTATTCCCCCATTAATTTCAAAATAATTTGTGTGCTTTAGCCTGAAGGCCATAATCGTTCGACTTTAAATGAATGATTTTGTTTCATTTGAGAAATTGCGGTCTGTTATTCGTTTCTAAGTATTGAGTTGGAGAATAATTCATAAACATTTTTATTTTTTTATTTTTTCAAATTAAAAACAATCACAAAGAAATAAAATGCATTGACAAAATGTTCTATGTTATTTAAAAGAGAATTTGTTGCTCTAGAACAGCGTTTCCCAACCGGTGTGCCGCGGCACACTGGTGTGCCGTGAATGGGCCGCTGGTGTGCCGCGAGAAAATCGAAACAAATTATTAATTCTATAGGAATCAAATTGCAAGACAAAGGAAAAATGTATATTTGTATTTCACATTACTATGAACCTCTACTATGAATCTAATACTTTAACTTACATACCGTGTTACTTTTCTGTACATTTTCAATGTTGAAAAAAGTATTTGTTATCATTGTTACGACTATTATTGCTTCTTTATTGCTGCAGACTATTTCGTAACTTGAAATTTTAAAATATCATTCAATCCTTTCGACAAAGCAAACATGCATACAAATTACCTACATTTGTGTTTTAAAACTAAAAGAGATTTGTTTGTTCGTTCGTTATTTAGTGATCTCTCTTCTTAGTGAAAAGTTGGATACAGTTTTCGAAAAAGAAAGCTTAGTTTTAAAAATCTGAGTCCAATATTTCATTGGAATTGTTTTCTATTTTTGAATTAGAATGAAAAATAAGCATAATGATTTACCACGGGGGAAAACCAGTGATCGAGTTTTCTTCTCTGTGATAAGGAGATCAGTAATCACAGAAAAAAATACCACGGTATTTTATATTTACAAATAATAATATCTATGAGTGTGCCGCAAGGTGAAAAAGGTTGGGAAACGCTGCTCTAGAAGATAGCGTGTTTTTTTTTAATTCTTTATTGATATTTGTGTCTTTTCAGAGAATTGAAACAGAATGTCAAGTGGACAAAAATTAGCATTTCCGACACCATTTGCTTTTTTTTTTTTTTTGCATTTAATCGAGTTGCTAAGACCACCGAAGCTGATAGTAATATTTGTACTGTGTATAGAGAAGGTACACTCACGTCCAAAATTATTGTCGCATGTCTATAAATATGTTGTAAGAATATAATTTGATAAATTCACCCGGTATTTGTTACAATGTTAGTATGTGTATAATCGGCAAAGAGATTATATGTGGCAAATTTCATGTCAAAAGAACAGTAAACCAGAACAATAAAACGAAAATAAAACTTTCTTATCCATTTAGCTACATTTTGTTTTACTTATTCTAATTTTCGTATTTATAATTCTTTTCCTATGAAATTTATCACAAATATACATTTCCCAATTACACACATAGTATCAGTATTAAAAGTACCCTGCAAAATCATTATCAAATTACATTCTTACAAGAAGACAGTTATAGATATGCGACAATCATTTTGGACATGAGTGTACAATGCCTCGCAGTACTGCCCACCGTTGGTTCTCACGCTTCAAAAATGAAAATTTTGATCTTTAAGATAGATCTCACATCGATCAATCAATTAGGTTGGATGAAGAGTGATTGAATCATCTTTTTCAGGAAATTCCACATCAAACGAGCAGAGAATTGGCGGAGTAGTAGAAATGTAATTAAAAACGTGATTAAAGGAAAAAGAACTGTGGTGAACGAATTACACTCAATAGAAAAAGATTCAGAAACTCAGCGCTTGGGTGTCAGATATTATGAGGAAAAGTAACAGAAATTTACACTCCACAAGTACTGCCGATTTGTTCAATCGATATCACTGAAAACAAGTCACAAACAGCGTTTTCCTTATCACATTATCACTGATGAAAAATTATGGCTTTATGTCAACATAAAGCCGCGAAAATAATGGTTCAGTCCCGATAAATAAGGGACTCTACGAGCAAAACAAGACCCTTATCCACGAACGACCATGTGTGTGTACCGTGGGACTGAATACGAACTTCTTAAGCACAAGCAAACACTCAACATGGAGCTCTATGTTCAAGAGTTACACGGATTCAAAGAAGCAATGAAAAAAAATAAAACGCGAAATAACGTTCTTTTGAAACACGACAGCGCCCGTCCCCATACGTCGCCAATGTGACCAAAGCCGCGGTTGAACTCAAGTGGAAACTGTAGTTTAGTTCTTCATACTCTCCGGACTTGGCGTTATCACATTTTCATCTCTATCCAACACTTTGTGCGGTATATCATTCAATAATAACACGGAATTCACGGCTTTGTTGAAGAAATTATCTGAGTCAAGGCCCTGAGATTTTTCTACTTCCGAGGCAACGAAAATTTATTGAACAATGTGAGAAGTCGTAAACAACAGCGAAGGGTATATTATTGATTAATTTGTTTGTTTAAAATAAATCAATAAATAAGCACTCATTAATTACTCTTGAACCTAATAACTAATTCTATGACGTATGAAAACCGGAGGTTTAATACCGCGGTCACTAAAACTCTCCATAGACTTCTGTTCTTATCCACTAGGACCCAGTTTCTACTTTCTATTCCTATCTCTGCGAGATTCCTCTTAATATTGTCCTCCCATCTGCAACAAGGTCTTCCTAATGGTCCATTTTTGATGAGGTTTTCAGTTGAAACTTTGAAAGCATTCCTTCTTTCTTCCATTCTGGCTACATGAGCTGCTTACTTGAGCCTCTTAGACTTGATGACCCTAACAATGTTTGGTAAACCGTATAAATTATGCAGTTTCGTTACGAAGTTTCCGCCATTCACCATTTCCGTTCCTGTTCGATCCCAATATTCGTCTCAGGATTTTATCCTCAAATAGTTTCAGTTCTCAACCCAATAGGAAGGAAAATTTATCAGACTAATAGAAATTCACGGTAGAATTAAAGAAAAAAATACAACATGAGAATTCATGCCTATTATCCGAGCCAATTCACATGTTTACACTAGAGAATTTGGAAACTGTATCACTATTGATCAGCTTTGAAACATGCTGTTAGTTGTGTCTTTATATTTCTACTACTGCTATGCGCTGGCGAATCTAGCCCATGGCCGGGGGGGGGGGGGGGGGGGCTAGGCCCTCAGTTGTTCGAGTAACAAAAATAATTCAAACTATTTTTTAAAATATATTTTTTAAAGTTTATAGTAAACTCATGGTATACCTGCCATAGTATGGGTTCTGGTTCGCCCGTCCCGTTTTTACCTTCTAGATCCGCCACTGCTGCTATGTCTTCATTTAACGTTCGAAATTTTCCTTCCACCTGTTTTTCGACCTTCAAATCACATCTATCAGTGTCGCAAACTGTCAGAACAATTGCACAGTTTATAAATACAGTTGTACCTCGATAACTCAAATTCTTTGATAACACGAAGTTTTTCAGATTTCCATGAATTTTCCATAACAATCAATGTTAAAAATAACCCCTGTAAATCTAGCGTTTCCAAATTACTACCTCGACAAGTCGAATTTTAAGGGTTTTATAATCACGTTTAAAACTTCGTAACTCCAACTTTCGTATCTGTAAACCTCTACGAGTCGATTTTACCACTATAAGTCGAATTTCTGTTGATATGACTTTCATAACTCGAAAGCAGTAGCTCTATGCTTTTACGTAAATGTCATTGCTGCTAGTCCTGTCATTGTTGCTAAGTGTATCGTGATTGTTTTCTACTCATGTCTATTATTTTATTTTTATTGGCCATCTTATTTCATTTAAGGAACTTTCACAACTTTGAGTAATAGAGGTTGAATCCCACAATTAGTCTAATGGAGAAGATAATTAAAGCAAGTGAATTATAATGGAAGAATTGATGGAATGAGAAAGTGAGATGAAACGGGAGAACTCCGAGAAAACCCACGAGCACGATGTTGTCCACCACAAACTTAGGTGGCCGGGGATCGAACCAGGGACCCTACACGCCAGAGGTAAATGCTCTACCACTGAGGTTGAATGAATAAAACTTCGAGTTATAGAAGTTATGAAGTCACTTTCCATGAGGAAAGCGGAACCTCGATATCTCGAATTTTTTTGTTGTGGCCACCTTGATAGCTCGAATGTTGATTACTCGAAAAACTCGATAACTCGAATTTTTATCTATTCTACTGAGCTTCGAGTTATCGTTGTCGAGGGGGGCGCGGTGGCTCAGTGGTAGAGCGTTCACCTCCGGTGCTTGGGGTCCCTGGTTCGATCCCAGCTCGCGCCGTGTGGACTTTGTGGTGGACAAACACCGTGCTCGTGGGTTTTCTCGGGGTGCTCCCGTTTCCTCCCACTTTCTTCATTCCACCATTTCATTCATTTCTCATAATCACCGTCTCCTTTAGCCTAACCGGCATAACCGTGGGACGTAAAACTCAAAGATTTAATTTCATTTTTATTGTTGTCGAACTGTATTAGTGCATTTTTAGCCTTCACGTGCATTGAATTAAAATACACAAAAGACAAAATAACTACGATATCCTCTTAGAAAAGTCTAGTAAATAAGACAATAAACTTTTTTTTTTTTAAAAATAAAACATTATGTTTCCCTTTATTTTGCTACAACATCCATTTCGTTTATCTTATACAGAAATCGCTTTCTTAAAATGTAGGTCAGTAAGCCAAAAGAAGGACCGATATCAATATGATTTCTATTTTTCTTATTTTCCTAGGGCTTCATTTTCTCAAGATGTCCTCTTATACTTTTTAATATCGCTTCTGTTGCCGTTTGGGCTCCTATTCTTCGCCATGTTTTCATCCATGTTGTTTCCACAAATATTTTCCAATGAGTCGAATCAATAAATCGAAGTGAAGGCTGCTCTAGTCTGTGTTTTTATTGAAAACTTTTTCGTTATTGCCTGTTCTCTAGAATGCCATTTTTAGCATTTAATGTTCTCGCTTTTTATTTTATTCTATTTCTCTTTCAGGATTTTTTTCTGTTGTTAAAAAATGGATCTAACGATTGGCTTCGTTCCAACGAGATTCCATATTCACTGCTTCTTATTAAAAAAAAAAGCCATATGCCGTATTCCCTATGAGACAACCAAATTGTTCCGCCTGGGATTTTGTTTGTGATACGTAGTCCATACAAAGGAGAATGTAGATTTCATTTTAGGGAAAGTAATACGAGAAATTAAAATTGAATTATATTATTAAGCACACAGAACATAAAGTACATTTTTATTATATAAAAAAAGCTAATTCGAAAATAAAAGTTTAGAGTAGACACACACACACACACACAAAAAATGCTTTTTTAAAATTTGTCGTCTCACGATTGTGCACCGAAGTTAATGGAAACGGTGATGATAAGCAGACATGGCGTGGATCAATGAAAACTTGAGTCATAACGCATTGGCTCACTACCCATTGTGATCCACGACCTACTGAACTCCCAACCCACCGTTATCCGCTCTGATCCAAGATCCATCAAAGCCCATTGTCATGAACTCTGGCCCATGATCCACGACCTCCTCTCCACTGACTAAAGAGTACACTTATGATAAAACAAGGCTGTAAAATTATAACTAATCAGAGTTCGAATTTCTATAGACAATTGCACAAGTACCGCTCTGTTACAATACCGGTGGATCTGACCTTTACGATATAAAATGGTAAAGTGTTTGTCATGGGCCAAATTACGATTAATTTCAATTTAATTTTCATATATAATTATTTCCTTGTTGATTACAGATACTTTTTACTGGAAAATAGGATCCACGTCCTATTGACCCACGACCCACTGACCTACTCCGTCTCTGATGAGATAGAGATGGATAAGTGGTGGAATGACGAAAGTGGGAAAACCCCGAGAAAACTTACGCACTATAAAGCTCTCTTGGTATAGTCGAGACGTTCTATTGGTCTCCAACCGGCTTCCTTTGTACTCAAGCAGAAAATTTACCCTAACCGCCCTCATAAATAACACTCCAAATAAGCCATAAACGGCACGTGTTCGGTGTCGAAGTAATACGTTGTTGCCATCGTTAAACTTTTATTATCGATGGATAAATTATATAATAATAATAATAATAATAATAATAATAATAATAATAATAATAATAATAATAATAATAATAATAATAATAATAATAAAACAATCATTAAAGGAATTCAGTATAATAGTATGGACAGGGGCGGTCAAGGACGGATTTCTGGGAGCGGCAAAGAAAGATTGTATTTTTTTCTTATCAGGTACTGCCTTGTGGAAGGGGGAGGACAGGGGCAAACCACTTAACATGTTTGGTTCGTACAAGCGTTATCGTTATGGAAGTTACATAATATTAACAATATGCTATATTTAAGAGTAATATAAGCACACATCATGAAACTAATGATTGATTTCTTTTTTCTCTTCATTACAACGAATTCAAATTAAATGAAATATTTCAGTTTAACGTCCCAGAATTATGCCCTTCAAACTAAAGGAGACGGAAGGAGGAGGATGCAATGAAAACAAAAGTAACGAAAAAAACTAGATAAATCTGTCTTTCTGCGAAGACTACTGAAGAATCAGTAAGCAAGAGGGTGAAAATTCCAACATCGCTTTCTTTTTCAGCAGGTCAACTGGCAGGCCACCCTCAACTGGAAGGACATGTTCAATTATCCCTCCCATGTAAAAAAGAAACACGCGGTTTCCTTCAATTGTGTTCCTCTTCCTTTGTAGCCGCCTGGGGATGATTCGAGCGATTTTACTATATGAGCTGGCATTGAACCAGGGACCCCACGAGGCAGAGGAGAGTTCTTTACCACTATGTAAGAGAGGCCTGAAAAGGCAGAAAGGTCCACAGTTTTTCCCACTGGTTTCGTGCTGTCGAGTGGTCTCTGGTGTTCGGTTTTGGATCAAGAGACGGAATCGATATCCATCATGGCTACATGGTTAGTGTACACGCCTTCGACTCGACAGATCTGGTTCGGTCCTAAGTACAAGATCATGTGGTTCGGATTCCACGTTAAACTGTAGATTCACGTCTTATATAACCTCTATAGGACACTAAACTCCAATGAACATGGGACACAGACAGGAAGCTTCCATGTTGCTGTCTTAGTTCCGTTTGATTAAGTAAAAAAATGAATAGAATTCACCAGAAAAAAACATGGAGATAAGTGTTCCAGTTGGGGCGAATTAAAAAATATAGATAGAATGGATGGATTTTGGTTTGATTATCGGTGGAAAAACATTATGGTAGTTTGGATTCTACCTTAAAATCTGAATCCACCTGCCATATATTCTCGGTGCTGAAAAGGGATGGTACACTTCAGCAAACAAACAAACAAACAAAAACTTCACAAACATACTGTTATACTACCATTAATAGAACGAATATCTAAATTCGCCCTTTCTTGGAGAATTTCACATCGTACATGGAGAAGAATCATACTCTGTTATGAAAATAATGGTATTCCACACACCGACGCTGTGGAATAAATAGTAAAGAATACTCACAGTATCTCAAAATTGTTCTCTGTCAGATTCCACATTTAATAGAAGGAGACCATTTATGAATATGTAGACACGCGGTATGGAGTAATGGGATTTTGTGATCACTTTGTACTTCTATCACTTTTTTTTTGAGAATATAGATGGCAGCAAACTAATGGTATGCGCGAACAAATGTCTATGTCGCATATGCACATATGCGTCACATAGACATTTGCTCGCGCATACAAGTCAATTAACAATTACTTATCGCCTTTTCGGGTCCAAAATAACACAAGTTAAATACTACATAGACACATAAGACCCCCCCCCAAAAAACTTTGGACCCCTCTCAACAGAAATTTCTAGGTGCGCACCCGAGTTAAGTTATTACCTAGAATTAAGAAAATAGAGGAGGGTTTTGTGAAAAGCTTAACGTTCCATAAATTGCTATCCATTCATTACACTGTAAAAAATGAGATGTTGAAACAACACAAAATGACAACCACTTTAGCGTGTTATTTCTGTGTTAATTGAGCGCCAATGGTCACGGTCACGGTCACGGTAATGTTGAAGTTTTGTGAAGAGTATTGGGCCGAAGCCCCTGACTCCATGAGTAAGATGGCATAAAGAATATATATAGATGTGCTGGTGGCTAGTTGGGTATTACTATTGTTTTCTTATGTCTGGAAGTCTACATCTGCAACTGTCGCAGAGTAGCTGATGTTGTTATTACGAGCTATGGAAAGATATTAAATGCGTGGCGTGCGATGAACATTCCGTAGAGCGCATTCGGTGCCGATGGTGGCTATAGCTGGATTAACATGTCTTGGTAAAGTATGCCAGAACTTATGATGGAGATGCCGTAGAACTTCTTTAACAGGAGGCAGCTCTAAATCTTCCAGAATTTGTCTGTTGCGTGTATATCTGTCGTGACCAGTGATGATGCGACCGGCCCTCGTTTGCACACTTTCGAGTGTTTGTAGATGGCTATTAGAAGCATGTTGCCAGGCAGGACATGCATAAGAAAGAGTTGATAGAACTATCATCTTAAATATGTGCACGCGAACCTCATGAGAGTTTGAACTGCAGCGAAAAATGGGGTACAATGCCGAGATTTTCCGTAATGCTCGTTGCTTTATATCTTTGATGTGTGGGGCGAACGTGAGCCCATGATCTAATGTCACACCCAAATATTTCGCATGCGTGGCGCGAGGAATGTGTGCGTTCTCATATATTAGATTTCGAGGGGCGCGGATGCGTCTTCTGCTGTGGATGACAGCGCAACTTTTGTCGGCATTTACTTTAATTCTCCAGCGCCTTGCCCATTCCTGAAAACTGTCTAGTTGACGTTGCATATAGATGTAGCACTGTGCAAGTGAACTACTTGTTGTGAAAAAGGCGGTATCATCGGCATACGTTGCGAAAAAGCAGTTTGGTAAAGTCGGAAGATCTGCTGTATAGAGATTATATAAGAGCGGTGAAAGTACAGCGCCTTGTGGGACACCTGCTTTAATTGGCCTAGACGAGGATTTGACACCATCAACCGACACATGAAATGATCTGCCAATGAGATAAGAGCGAAGTAAATGCAGAAAACGATCCGGAAAACCTTGAGTGTATAGCTTATATAATAATCCAGCTAACCATACTGTATCAAATGCTTTTGACACATCCAGGTATACTCCAAGGGTGTGGTGTTTTCTATTGAAAGCCACGGTTAAGTGATCAACTACTCGTACGAGTTGGGTAGTAGTGCTATGTTGAGCACGAAACCCAAACTGATGGAAGGGTAGAAGATCACTGTTGGCGACATGTTGTTTTAACCTCCAGAGGAACACACGTTCAAATAATTTACTTAAGTGTGACAGAAGACTTATCGGCCTATAGTTTTCCGGAAGTAGCGGATTCTTTCCGGGTTTAGGGATTGTGATGATACGAGCTTCCTTCCAGGTCTTTGGGAAGTAGCATATTTGAAAGATGGCATTAAATAAATATGCCAAAAAGACCAGTAATTTTCGAGTTGGATGTTTCAGTATCTCAGGTCGAATCCCATCAGGCCCAGATGCTGTCTTTGTCGGTAGACATTTGATGTGTTTTTCTATTTCCCGAGGTGTAACAGGGTTGATGCCATGTGTAGGGTTTTGAGTTCGTATACTATATAAGGTAGTTCTAATGTGCTGGTGGAAATAAGGATCAAGTTGGCCTCTATTGGGCTGGAACTGTGCTTGCAGAGAGTCAGCGAAAGTAGCTGCTTGCAACTGCGGGTCTTGAGTCAGTCCTTGTGGTCCTTGGAGGACTCTAGCTCTGGAAGCATTAGTAGCCCGTTGGAAGGATTTAGAGTATGTCCAAATTTTACGATCATTTACTGTGAGGTTGCGAAAAGTATCTTCCCAGTACTGTTGGTTTTGTCGCTGAGTCAGCATCTTGATCTTTGCACACAGTTTATTCCACAGTGTCTTGTAGGCTGGATGAAGTGTGTGCTGCCAGCGACGTCTAGCCCAACGTTTTAAATGAATATAGAGTTGCAGATGTAGACTGTCGTATTGACCTGTTTGCGTTGGAGAGATGGTAGTAGTGGAGCTTGCTGCCTCTGCTGTACGAAGTGCTACAGTGATATGAGAAACTGCCTGATCGATGTCCTGAATGGTGGCGGGCCGATCTCTTAGGTCGATCAGTGTGTTTAATTCTTGTTTAAACAAATCCCAATCAGTTTCTATGTGTTTAAGAATAGGAGCAGTGTGGGCGATGCTGCGGTGGGAGACATGAAAAATGACTGGATCGTGATCTGAGTCTAGGTCCGAGAGAACATATGGATGAATACTAAAGGATACGTTTTTGCAAAGAGCAACGTCAAGCACGTCAGGTTGGCCGCCGAATTTTGGATAATGAGTTGGATCTGGTGGAGCACTGATGATAAAGTTGGACGTGAGGAGATATTCGTGCAAAGCGTCTCCAGCAGTGTTTGGAGTAATGGAGTTCCATTCTCCATGCTTTGCGTTAAGGTCACCAGCTAAGATAACTTTGGGCCCTAAATTTGCGATGATGTCGAAGTCAGTCGGTTCTAAGTGTGTGGCCGGAGACCTATACCCAGTGACCAGTACTAATGGAGCTCCTGGAGTTATTAGCTCAACAGCAAGTGCCTCTAAAGTAAGTAGTGGTGGTATTGTAAGCGACCTTACTGGTAATGACTTTTTGATTATGAGCAGCAATCCTCCTTTCTGTCTACCCACTCTGTCCTGTCTGTATACAATGTAATTAGATAGGCGCCAAGAAGTGATGCGAGCAGTAAAATGTGTTTCTTGGATGAACATGACATCAACTCTATGCTTTATTAGAAAGCAAAGAAGCGTTTGTTTCTGCCCCTCAAGACCATCTGCATTCCACGTGGCAAGTATAAGTGTGTGGTGTAGGACGCCGGATTTAGAAACAGCCATCGTCAACCATTTCCGCTATTGTTTCGATTACTGCTGCAGCCTTGGAAGCTGAGTCAGCAGCTTGTCGAAAACGTGTGATACCACGTTTAATGTGTGTAAGTATTTTACGGAAATGTAAGCCCTTGAGAAATGAAAGAACTGATTTTAAGTCAACATCGTCGGTAGAGTTCTCGTGTTGGACGGCAGTAGCTGGTTGGGTGTGAGAAGAAGTGGGAGCTTCAACATCATTGTTATCCTTAGTCACGGGTTGTATATTATCAGAAGTGGGAATGGAAATTTTCTCTGAGGATGATGTGTGGAAATTTTTCTTAGGTATACCTGGGTGTTTGTTCGGTTATTGCACCGGCAATTTGAGAGCTTCTGAGTAAGATTTAAATACCGGACAGCCTCGGTAATTTGCTGGGTGATCTCCCTGACAGTTTGCGCAGGTGGCGGGTGTGGATGTGTCTGGTTTAGTGCATGACTGTGTAAGATGTGATTGCCCACATTTGAGACACCTCGGGTGGGCTTGGCAGGTGTCTTGCGAATGCCCCAACCGTTGACATCTGTAACATTGCAAGACTGAGGGAGGCTTGTAAGGTTCAATTTGAACCCGGTAGTGAAGCAAGTTGTTTATAGCGTATATTTCTTTGACTGCTGCAGTACGTTCTAAAGCAACCAAGAACAGTGGCATCATTATTTTCTTGTCATCCGTCTTGCTTTTACGAGACATTTGGTGGACGTTTATTGGTTTGTAACCGAGACGCAATAGTTCTTCCTTCAGATCGTCTATGTCGGTGTCTATAGGTAGTTTTCGGATAACTACCTTAATAGGCCTTTCATTTTTCGCCACGCCTGTAGCATACTCAGTTTTTGTTTGTTCGCAATAAGCCTTGATAGAATTGTAGTCATCTTTGTTTTTCGCTTGAATACGAATGCGCTCCTTATTGGGCTGAGCTAGATGGGGCTCCTTCAATGCTCGTGACAAGGTCTTGATAAAGGTATAGGTGTTTGTAATTCCATATATGAAAATTGGAGGGGGCTTGAAACTGGAGGGCTTGTTATTCGGCGCAGTGTTGCTACTGGCACTCTTATTGTCTGTTTGTTCGGATGATAAAACAGCGAACTTATTACTAGTGGGAAGAGGTGGATATTCTTGAGTGCTATTAAATAGTTTTTCAGCGTTGTTGAGATTTTCCAAGGAAGACCTACGCCGCTTAAGTGTTCCCACTACTGTGAAATCCATGTCTTCTGTGTTATTCGACGTTGATGGCTGCGAATTACTTGTCTGTTTAACTGTAGGAGTTTTCAATTGAGACTTCGCTGGAGCGGTCGTTTGCTTGTTTTTACCTAAAGGCACAAGGAAGTCTTCTGGTTTATATGTTGATCTTATTATTTTGCCCCTGGTATTAGGAATCTTAGATGATTGGGCCTTTTTCTCAGATTTCACTGGTGTCTTCTGAGAGACCATCTTTATACTTAAAGTAGGAGATGGCGCCAGCTTACCACAAAAGGGTTAGTGACGGTCCCTGTGGATATTCTTGACTTAGAGCAAAGCTCTAAGTCTAGAGTTTGTTAAGGTGATTTTTCCTCCAAAGAGGAAGCACTAACGTAATCGTTCGCCGGTATAAGTGCCAAAGTCGTCAACTATTTTCTTCCTTCAGTTATCTCTGCCTCCGAAGAGGAGAGTATCAAAATAAATCGTAAGCCTAGAGAATAGCAAGGTTGTCAACAATTAAGATCAAATCAAGGTGTCAACCTCCGTGGAGGTTCGAAAGTACAATTCGACGGTTGTTTCCTAAACCCCAAAGAGGTAAGTAATCCAACCGTATATACGAAGATCGCGAATAAAATCAACAAATTGGGATGGAAAAACTAAATGACTTGGTTATTTTTCTCCGCCAGCTACGGATACCCTATTTTTTTACCTGGTTAGAGATTCCAGGTGGCCAGTTCAGCGCCAAGCACATCGCCTTCCGAGTATATTAGAAATAACTCAATATTACCTGAGAGAATTTGCATTGGTATGGATCGTTTAATATGAACAAAGCTTTGTGAAATATATTTGGCACTTATGGGAAGTATCGAATAATGTTCTATGTTTTCTGTAATCGACCACAATAATATTGTTGTAAACCTGTGAATCGTCTGACAACAGTTACATAGACAACAGTACTGTCATCTTCTGTTCATACGTGCTAAGACACAAGAATAACATAAAGAAAATAGATGGAAGGACTCCTACCTGTGTAACTGTTGTCAGATGATTCATAAGTTTACAACAATATTATTGCGACCGATTACAGAAAACATAGAATGTTATTAGTTACTTGCCACAAGTGCGAAATATATTTTGCAAAGCTTTGGTCATAACAAACAATATAAAGCAATGCAAATATTCACAGCCGGTACTGAGGTATTTCTGATATGCTCTGAAGGCGATCTGCTTGGTGTTGAATTGACACACAAGTAACACGCTAAAGTGGTAGTCATTTTGTGTTGTTTCAACACCTCATTTTTTGCTGTGTAAGAAAGAAAAATAATATATTTGAGCATTATTTTCTGCTTGGATGGACTGCACACAATCAATCTGGTATGCCACTTTAAAATAATTAAAGTTTTAATGAAATATCCTGCTAAAATTATCCTAATTTCTATCTTGCCGTCTTTTAAATTTTATGTTTACAAAACCAGTCTTTTGTTTTCTGTTTTAATTTTAATTTGAGATTTGTTAAGCGTACCTGTCTCGTACTAAATTACACCGACAGAATGAATGGGTGCTTAATAGCGGCTTAATTTGCTGTCTGTTAATATTCATTAGATTGCGTTGGATTATGGCAGACCTCGTCAACACATTACAACAGGCAATTTCCCATTAATTACAACTACTTCTCGTTTAATTTGCGAGAATTCAAACTCATCAGAGTTTTTGAATTATAATTTTATTAAAAGAGATTTTTTTATTAAAAAAATATTAAATTAAAACCAGTTCTTGCCGGTACATATCTATGGATACTTCATGAATAACGACTGTTGGGTTTTAACAACCTGAAAACTTTTAAGGATTCCGTTTCCGTCTCTTAAAAGAAATGATTGAGGATACAGTTTCCAAAGCCTTAAAAGGACGTAATAATCTTCTAATATTAACCATTTAAACGGCGATCAAATACAAGTTAAATTTGTTTGATACTATAAAACCACGGTTGATTAGGAATTTATTGGAATCTAATCTCGAAGACGTACTTGACAGATCTGTTTCAATAGAGAGAGATAAGGTGGTGGAAATAGAGCAAATTTTTGGGACGTTGAACCCGCGTCAAAAAGCTGTTTTTCAAAAATTGAATTTAATTCATGTATTCCTCTTATACAATCCTGTAGTAGACCTATCATTAAGAAATTACTGTTACAAGTAATATTTTTTTCTATTGTTGTGAGGAATGGTGTACGCAGAAGTTCGTGGAGGATGGGAAGGGTCCAACTTCTTACGTTCATTTAATTTCAGGTGTTTGTATAGTATAATATAATAAATGTTTATTTTTGCAAAATATCTTGCTCAGGGGAGTTAAAACTTCGAAACTCCACCTTGCGTACGCCAGTGGTTGTGAGTCTTCGCGGCTGGTTGTGTTAATTAATTTTCAACATTGCATTGCATTTGCCCCCTGCAAAAGAAAGTTATGCAACCCAACTTATCATTGGTTACGTTTTGGTTGCCTAACTGCCTTATTTCAAAGTTATTTGTATTATTTGAACTGCTTTGCAGATAAGAAACTTGAACCCAAACAAAGAAACAAGACGTCTAAAGCCACGTTTTTGTTTTGATACAAAATCACGCTCGCATCACGTTCCTAGTTCTGTCTCTGTGGGGCTTCTTTTCATTATTCTTGCTCAAAAATATTTGAAAGGGCGCCATTTTGAATGTTATCCAGGAGTGTGTAACCGACAAGCTTAAAGATTTTCCAAAGCAGAAGCCTCCTAGCACAACTACGAGGAATGGAAACAACGCCTCCATCACTGTATAGCTGCCCAAAGGGATTATTTTATAGAGAACAATGTTGATTTGTAAAGATAATAGAGTTTATCATTAAGAGTCTGCCATACTAAACATAACACAAAATTTATCGTTCTTCTTTTGCTTGTTTATTCATAAGTGAAATGAGATAATGAAATGCAACTTACCACAGTAATAGATAACGTTATTTTACAGTAGAAAATATGAATCTGAAGAATTTTCAGCGTTGACATTCATAGAAATCGCAGTGTTGCCAGAATAATATTTCCGCCAAAATCTAAGTTAAAGCAGAGATTAGAGAAACGAACTCAACTGCATTTGAGAGCTCTTTCGTGGCTAAGTGCTTAGCGTACGCTCCTTTGGCGTGACAGACCCGGGTTCGATTCCCGGCGGAAGCTCATATGGTCCCGTTTTCCCGTTAATCAGTAGGTCTACGTCTCATGTAGCCTCGCTGCTGAACGGGACGTTAAACTCAAAATCAACTCAACTGCATTTGATTACGTATCATGCTGTTTTGGTATCCAGTGAACTAACTACTTTTTAAATAACATTATTATTTAATTTTAATAACAGTATATGAAAACTAATTTGTTTATTAGAAACTAAATACAACTCTTATTTAAAAACTAGTTCACAGGATTCTAAGACAACATGATAAGTAATCAAATGCAGTTGAGTTCGTTCCTCTAGTCTCTGCTTTAACTAAGATTTGAGGAGAAATGTTATTCTGGGAACACTGTAATTTCTATGGATGGCAACACTGAAAATTGTTCAGGTTTATATTTTCTATTGTAGAATAATATTATCTATGATTGTGGTAAGTTGTATTTCATTGTCTTCTTTCACTTATGAAAAACAAGCAAAGGAAAAATGGTAAATTTTGTATTATTTTTAGTATGGCAGGCTCTAAACAGTCTCATTACTTTTCTAGTACACCTCATACAAATGTGTCTACTATACACGTAAAATACAAATACTCTATAGACGTAACACAAAAACGTTGTCATAACGTTATTTTGTTATGTCACTCAAATGTCTTCCCACAAGTTTGGTGCGGGTACACTTTAAAATTATAATACTAAAAAGTAAGTTCCCCCCCCAAAAAAGATTTCTCATATCTTATCAATTTGGTATCGATAGATATTGTGTTACTTCACAAAACTTAGTTAAATTGCAAATACTAATTTGGTGATATAAAATCTAATAATTTCATTTTCAATACGGTTATTGCTAACAGAACTTATGTTTATAGATGAACATTTTTGTCTTGGAATATTACTCTAATCGCTATGATTCGTTAGAGCTGAACCCACTGCGTTCATATATTTACTCCTTATTCTTTTCTATCGGATCACGGATTTTCTTTGGTTATTGAAATTTGTCATTTTTTTCTCTTTTATTTTGAGTATTCAACTTCTTTGTGTGTGTTACAATATGAAAAGAGAGATGGAATGAGTTGTTATGAAATTTCTTCAATAAAATCGACCTTTAAAAATCCAAGACCAACATTCTTTTTTCGAAAAGAAATGTTCTTTCTTTCCTGAGTCCTTATATCTCGACATATTGTTTATTTTCCTACGTATGTATGACCGCTTCTTCCTATATTACTTTCTTCTATTACCATTAAATTTGAGCGATTTCGTTGGTTAAGACATAATCGATAAAAGTGTCTCCAAAATATACAAAGAATGTCCGGAAAGTAAGTTTCCCTAGAGCGGTAAACAGAAAGAAGATACAGCAAGCTTGAAACATTAATTGTCACAGATACAGCACACGTGACACCACCTTTCACCATATTCAGTGAAAGTACTGCAGAAGATAGGGTTGTCGCCCGACGTATAGCACAGATCTCGCTCCGAGGGATTTTCATGCCTTCTTACATCTGCTGAAATGCCTGTTCCATAAGCATTTTGATAGAGTGAAGAACAATAGCAGACGGCTGTCTCGCACTGGCTCCACTGCCAAAAAACTGACCTTTACAAATCAGAATACGAAAGTTGGTCTTAGGGTATGGAAAGTGTCTGAATTCTGGCTATGCCATGGAACGATCCACAGATAAGTAAGCTTGTGGTGGACAACACCGTGTCCGTGGATTTTCTTGGAATACTCTCGTTTCCTCCCACATTCTCATTCCACCAATTGTTCCGTCATCATTCACTTCCCTTAATCATTCTTTTTCTCCCTTAGCCTAAAGGGGCATAATCATGCGACGTTAAGCTGAAAAATTAACTTTTTGTACCTAGGTAGTTATCGAGAATCTTTTTATAAAAACCGGTTTTACCCATCCCTAGTAGCAATACAGAGCGTCTTTGGAAGAATATTTTCTTTTTAATAATTAAAACCCTTCAGTTTAACGTCGCACGATTACGCTCTTTAGGCTAAAGGAGACAATGATTAAAGCAAGTGAACAATGAAGGAAGAGTTAGTAGAATGGGAAAGTAAGAGGAAACGGGAGAACCCCGAGAAAACTCACGGATACGATACAGTGGCCGGGAATCGAACCAGGAGCCCAACGCACAAAAGATAAGCGCTCTATTAGTGAGCCACCGTGCTACCTTCTTGTTCGTCCTATTACTGTACTAACCAGTTAACCCCGCCGTGGCCGGTCCCAAGCCCGTGCTGAGAAAGGGGGAGGGACCCCCTGTTGTATGGCCGGGTCACATGCCTTGTGGTGGCTCGGTTACCCTCAGGGGGAGATAGGTTGGCAGCTGTGCCCGGACCCATCTACCGGTACTTTGACTGCCACATGGTAGTGGGTTAGCACGTGGTGTCGACAACCTACCGGCAGAGGTGAGCCTTCGGGGGGCATCCTCTGAAATGGGCGACTAACTCGTGCCATTGGATCTGGGAGAGTACGTGTGACCCCATCACGTCCTCAGTGGGGTAGGTAGCCTAGCTGCCGCACCTACCGGCGGGGGTGAGCCCTTGGGTATCCCCCGAAATGGGCAACTAAGCCGTGCCCTTGGGTCCGGGAGATAAGGCTGCGTGGTACCCCAACACGCTAAAAAGAGTGGGTAGTTGGTGTGCCCTGGGTGGGCGGATCCAACGCCCTACCGGGAGGATGATGTAGGTACTGCCCTCAAAGAGAGTGTAATGCGTTCTCTTGGGTCCGGGATGGGATACTTAGTATCCTAACGCATACTCGTACCTCAGGAGCGCTGAGGAAGTGGGTCCCTCCTTCGTCCCAGTTGTGTGAGCTGGGTGCAGGAGCCACGACCCTACCAGGGGAGCCGCCGCTCCCAAATGGCCTTTGTCTTTAAAGGTAGACAGTCTACATCAGCCATTGGGTCTGGTAATGTACGGTTCACCTCTCTCGTAAGAAGAGGTAGTCCCGTATTGTTTGGACGACCCTACCGAAGGAAGGGTGTGGGTGTCCCTTCTAATGGTGGCTTACACGTACCATTGGGATTCGGACAGGTAGCCTTGCTACAACGTGTACGTGGTACCTAAACACGTTAAAGATAGGTAGCCCCGTATTGTTTGGGCGAGCCTACCAGGGGAGACACGGCTCCCTCGGGAGACACGGCTCCCAAATGACAATGTCTGCCTTGAGCAAACGGTCTACATCAGTCATTGGCTCTGGTAATGTACGGTGTACCTCTACCGTAACTAGAGGAAGTCCCGTATTGTTTGGACGACCCTACCGGGGGGGGAGTGTCGGATTCCAGCCTGCGGGAGGACCAACCGGAAGTAGGGGAGGGGCCAATCCCAGGAATCTGGGTAACGGTTCTGATCCTGCTAAAGGGGGGAAGCACCGTGGGACATGGGCCGGCACCAAACTCAAATGGTGACTTAACACGTACCATTGGGTCCGGGATGAGATACGGGAGTATCTCGACGTGTGCATGGTACCTCTACATGACAAGGCGGTTGCCAGTTGAACGATAGAGGTAGGCAGGGCCGGGATTGAACAAGCCCCCTCGGGCATTTTGCCTGGGGCCCCGGATTGGGTTGGACTCTGCCGGGCTGTGGTCAAACCGTGGGATTCGGTAGCTTGTGGGAGCCAATCCCAGGAATCTGGGTAACGGTGAACACGGGCGGGAGGTGAGCTTGCCTTATAACGCTCGGGCGCCATGCCTGCAGAGCATGGTAGGACTGACTCGCTAGCAGTCTGCCTCAACCAGTAGGTCTACTGGTAGGCACTCAGGACTTCGGTCTGGCCGCGCAGTGGGCGTATCCCACTCCCTCAGAGAATGGGGGTGACACACTAAGGTGTCAAGGTTAGGGGGCAAATCTTGACGGTGCACTTCGTGCACGTGCAATATAGCGTATATTGAGCAACTACGGGCGGGGTGCATTGTAGGCGGAACCCGTCCATTAAATAGACCGAACGGTCGCGGGCATGCTCCCCATGCATGCAACTAAGCGTGGCAAAGTAGACCACTAGCTAAACAATGTACTAACCAGTTATTATCTTAGACATATTTTCCATTTAAGATTTCGCTAATTAACATCTTTGCAGTTAATTGAATTAAGAGTCTGTCTACTCTATGCATTAGCGTATATCGGATTCTGTATTTCACAACTATTTTCTTCTTTTGTGAAATACTTTAGAATCTTTTTTTGGGGGTAAAAAAAGCCAACCTAATGATTGACCGAGGACAATGGGCGTCGAAACCAATTTCCGTTGCAGCTTTAAGTCCTGTCATCCTCGGAACTCTAAGAGACAAGGAAGGGAAACTCAATTCTGTCGGAAAACGTTACTTAGTTAAAGGAAACACACTTAACGAAGTCATTTATAATCTTTTCAGGAACAAAGCACACACAGAATAAAAGAAAAGTGCATTCGATTTAGTTGTCAGTGCAGTATGTGGTAAGCTATTTATGTTCAGTCTTAATTTTTTCCGAATTATTTCCTTATATAGTAATAATTAGGGGGCGGAAGTTCATTATATATGAGTAATAAAATGCCCATATAAAATGGGAAAATGATCTAAAATTGTGAAAAATGACGATTAAATTTGTAACTGTAACTTTAAAAGAATACAACAAACATGCTAAATGATGGGCATCGTGTCTGTGATACTAGAAAAAAATAAGGTAGCGTCTTTAGTTGAAATATGTAAGTTTGATTTTAAATGAAAATATCCAAATAATATCTATTTATCTATCTATCTATCTATCTATCTATCTATCTATCTATCTATCTATCTATCTATCTATCTATCTATCTATCTATCTATCTATCTATCTATCTATCTATCTCTATGTATCTATATCTATATATCTATATCTATCTATCTATCTATCTATCTATCTATCTATCTATCTATCTATCTATGTATCTATATCTATCTATCTATCTATCTATCTATCTATCTATCTATCTATATCTATCTATCTATGTATCTATATCTATCTATCTATCTATATCTATCTATCTATCTATCTATCTATATCTATCTATCTATCTATCTATCTATCTATCTATCTATCTATCTACAACAAAAATATATACAAAATATATATAAAGATATACAAAAATCCTACAGACTGCCCACATTAGTGTTGTCAATGGCTTGAGCGGCTCGGCTCACGGTTAAGTCACCACCGAGCCGAGCCAGCAGCTCACCAAACCGAGCCGGCTCGAGCCTTCGGCTCATTTGGGCCGAACCGAGCAGAGCCAATGGCTCACCCCAACCTAGCCGGTTCGAGCCATTGGCTCACCTGAGCTAAGCCGAACCGAGCTGATGGCTCACCCGAGCCGAGCCAAACCGAGCCGATGGCTCACCTGAACCTAGCCTAACCGAGCCGATGGCTCAGTTGAACCGAGCCGAGCGGTTAACATCACTAGCCCACATCAAATAATTATGATGAGACAAGCTCAAAATAATTATAGGTAAACTTTCTTCCAAGGCAATTAAGGACAACTGGATTCAAAAGTTTCGAGAAAAAAAGAGTTTACTAGCGTCAGAAGTCAAACCTGAGTTCCCGAACAATCGAGTTTTTGTTAATGAACAATTAATACCAAACAATCGAAAAGTGCTATACGAAACAAAACAATTCGCCAGGAACAACGGTTTCCGATTTGTTTGGGTGCGTGGTGGAAAAGTGCTTCTACGAAAAGACGAAACATCCCGAGTGAAATATATTAAAAAGCTAGATCTACAAAACATGCAAAATTAAGCGGTTCAACAGGACTGTCAACTTAACTCAAGATAGAGCAGGTAATTAATGAAATTTTCTTGTATCAAAATATAGACACTAACATCTGTAATGATATACTCTTTTAATGAATTATTTAGTGATAAAACAGGGATTACGATTATTCAATTGAATATTAGAAGTGTTAGGAAAAAATTAGATGAATAATCGATGATCGATGCGGGACGAGTGGATAATCGATGCGGGCGAGTATTTAATATCACACCGAAGGTAAGCAAATGATTTCTATTGTGGGATGTGGGCTAGGAGCTTTTTTGTTAGGCTAGTAAAATTTTGTTGCTTATTTGCATCCCTGCGTTAACAGAAACATGGAAAAATGAAGCAACTTGTAACATTAACATAAATGGATATCGCTGTTATACAAATAGGTCTTTAACACGTACAGATGGAGTCATGATATTTGTAAATGAGCAAATTGACATTGACAAGGTAACGGAACTGAATCCTGCGGACGCCACTGGAATGTGCTTACATTTAAACAATGCAGAAGGTTGTAATATAATAGCTATATATCGCACTCCAAGTGGTGGTGTGATGATAAAGCATTTCTACAATCACTAAATGATGAGCTTAAAAATTCAACAACTTGCTCTTTGATTTTAGGTGATGTCAATCTAGATATACTAAGTGACAAATACTGTGAAAATATAGATGCGTATTTAAAGTTACTACAAAGTCATGGTTGTGTTTCATGCATAAATAAACACACTAGAGTTACAGAATATAGTTAGACTTGTATAGATCATATATTTTGAAAGTACCAAAGTCCACTGAATGTCACATTAGCTATGTTGCAAACAAGTATAACTGACCACTTTCTCACTAGTATAAATGTTCCCATTAAAATGCAAAAGAGGGAAAAAATATCATATGAAACAGCAATTATAGATTATACTTTATTAAATGAAGAACTGACAAAATGTAGCTGGAATCTGGTAATACAGAGTAATTCTGTTAATACTGCAACTTCTAATTTCATCCAAATGAGGAAAAATTGTATAAGTAATTCACGTATTAACAATAAAAATAAGAAAGCATGTAGTAAATATCGCAAAATAAAACCATGCATAACAAAAGGATTAATTAACTCTATAAGAGAAAGAGAGATTAAGTCGTTTAGTAATAAAAATTCAAAATGATTTAGAATTTAAGGAATATTACAGAAGGTATAGAAAGAAACCAAGAGGTCGATCGCGATGGTGAATTAGGATAAAGACATGCCAAAAATGCCTCGCGGTCGAGGTTTAAGTCCTACCTCGATGTCTACGTCGCGATGGGTGAAGGGCGCACATTTCAAGGAGGTCGTGTCCTCGCTGTAAGTTCTGTTTGAGGAGAAATATACAGGACCACAAGTAGGGCAGAGCCAGCGGGGCGCCTATAACGGATAAGATGCTCTGTACTTAATATTTTTCGCCTAAAATTCCACTATTTCAAGTCGATATATATATATAAAAAAATTAATTTAACGTAGAATCTAATGTCATGCATTAAAAATATAATATGCATCTTGATAGAAAATCATTCTACAAACACGCTTTCGCAGGCTTTCTTCTCTCTTCCCTGATAATCTTGTTCCTTATCCCGTCCAAGAAGCTTTAGTGCTTTGCAAAACATTCTTAAAACGTTGTGAAGTAAATTAGAGCAATAGTTCACAATCTTGTTTGCGTCAGGCTCCCTCAAAAACTCTGCATTCTTCACTTCCCCTCCCCGCTCGTTGGACGTGCGTGCTTTTTCGTCTCACTCTTTCTGTGATTTCAGATACAGTATCTTTGACATCCGCGAGGCATCTTCGGCATATCTTTCCCTTAGTGATACTCAAAGATTTTCTGAACAGTTTTTGAGATTACCATATTGGCGGCTGCATAATCTTGAAACCTAATATGGCAACCACCGGATCAAATGCAAGGTCTTATGAACTTCCAAGGCATGTTTTCCACATACAACTTCAAACTTTCTGAATATTGCTGTACTCAATGGAATCAAATACATATAGTGTTTCTTCCAGACATGTTTTTTGGGGGCACTGCCCCCCCCGGAGTTCTGGGATGGGCCCCGGAGAAGACCAAAATAATACGTCTATAATATATTAATAAATAGAATAGTATCAGCAGTGCCCCCGGAACACTAAGTGTGCCCCCCGGAACATTTTTTCTGAAAGAACGACTGAATACATACATCACAATTTAATTGCTTCTAATGGGACTAATAATCTTCAATCAATATGTAAACACATTAATAGAATTCTCCAGAACACAACTCGTTCATCTTTTGTCACGTAACTATACGAGTGTATTCCAACAGTTTCCAGGTAATAATAATAATAATAATAATAATAATAATAATAATAATAATAATAATAATAATAATAATAATAATAATAATAATAAAAAATAAACATCGTCGTAGATAATAAATTTGGTATTATTGGTTAAAGGTAAGTTTAATTACTATAAAAAATATGTGAATATCATAAAAATAATGTTCTTGCATGAATGAAATACGTAAAAATGTAAACAGCTCTAATCTCATTTGTAAGAGAATATTAAAAGGTGACCAAATAACAGAAAAAATTACGTAAGACAACAAAATATTTGTACTCACCAGCGACGACTTTTTCGCTTTTAATCCTCCTGGTGGCGGACGGGGAAACCAAGGCGCTGCTTCTGTGGTGGAGCATGGGAGAGGGTAATCTCCTGGGGGCAGACGGGGCTGTCTCCCCTCCATGCCATGATACCTCCACCACACTGTCAATCGAAGAGGAACGGGGAAGCCGATTCGATTCTCCATCGCGTCTGTAGAAGAAAGAATATAAATGTAACATGATATACTGTACAATGTATATATATTGTTTCTGAATAAACATTGTGAATACGAAATATTTAATTTTACTGGGAAGACTTACATGGGAAAATGCTTTCATAATATTACTCTATTTTTGAAAGGAATTTGTTCCTCGCTTAAATTTGGTCGTGTTTCAGAAGATTAGGTCTCTTCCGAAATTAGCGACGTTTATATATCAGAATGTTTTTTATTCATATTCTCGGATTGGGGTTGTGAAGGATAGAGCAGGTTTCTATATTTTTGGCGAAACTTTACTGTTTCTTGTTGTTCTGAAAATTCTTTAAAGTTAACAAGTCAACCGTATACTTTTTAATTATACCATCGAAGTAACTTTTAAAATGGTTTTGCCTATCACCTGTTCGCTCGTCTGACTATCGATAGGTAAAAGAGCCAAAGCCGAAAGATACAGCGAGAAGCATTTTTCTGACATTAGCTTCGCAGAATGTACTTAATTTCTGTCTCTAAACTTTTATGTTAATCGCAATTAAGCACACAGTAACAACTAGTGGTGGGTACAAAAACCGGTTTTTCAAAAATTTTCAATTTTATCAAAAACCGGTTTCGGTTTTTTTTACCGAAACTGATTATCGGTTTTCTCCAAAACCGGTTCGGTTTTTCACCGGATCCGGTTTCGGTTTCCTTCAAAACCAGTTTCGTTTTTTTTTTAATTTGTTCTATTTCTGACCAGAGTAGTGTTTCGTTGTTCTCCGGAGACCGACTCCGTTTCCACAGAAATAGTTTTATTGTGTTTTCCAAAAGTTTTCAGCGAAACCGGTTTTGGAGAAAACCGAAATGTCGGTTTCTGGATTTCGGTTTTTAGAAACCGGTTTCCGGTTTTTATAAAAACCGGTTTTGCACATCTCTAATAAGAACACAGTAGTCTAGCGGTTAGGGCGTTGGATTCATGTCCGCGTAGTCCCGGTTCGATTCCCGACCGTTGCTCCTGATTCTCGGCGTCCACGCAGAACCGTAAGGGAAACTGAAGAGCCGTGTGAATAAAAGATGTGACAACCAATAGATCTAGAAAGTTCCTGATTGTTAGAGACAAAGCGATGCAGAGCGCAGATTACATGTTCGTCGTTAAGCAGGACTTAGTTTATCCAGTCGCTAACAGATAGCGCTGGAGCGGGTCAGGGCCCATAAGGGCTGTCATGCCACTGATTAGGTTAAGAGAACCAGATTCCAGCTTATTCAGCAATGATTCGTTAGTCAATTTGCTCACCCAACTTGTCATGAGGAGGTAGGCATTCTAAGAGCAGTGTTGCCAATTCGTAACTTGTGACACCACATAGAGTAGTTCGAACAGTGTGGAATGTTTCAGCGAATGTTCGTAAGAGAGGCGTAAAACATGTAACAATACAATAATTAGGGTAAAACTGATAGGATTATGACATTAAAACGGAAGCCATCAAATCCGACTGCATTCAGGGCTTTCATTTCAGAAATTAGTGGTGGTGTTTACTAGCCTGCTATAAAGGGATACATTAAATAATACCAATACTCATATATACAGTATGATGCAGGCCCCGCAGGCCAGGCCTGTAGCCAGCCCAAAAATGTAGGGGGCCCGGTAGAAGTTATGGGGGGTGATCCAACCATATTATACTTCAACCATATTATGGTTCATTTGCAAGCCTACCGTGAAAATTTTAGGGGGTAAGTAAAACTTTAGGGGGCGACCCCCTTGACACCCCTGGATACGGGCCTGCCGAGGGCTACATGTCTTGATTTGCTGGTCCACACATTGATCACTTCTGCTGTAAAGCCTTTCTGAACGTTATATATCTGGTTTACTAAAAATATATGACATATACTAAAAATCAAAAGCAATATATGGTTTTCTTTACGGCTGCTCGTCGGGTTTACTAAAATTATAAGGAAATAGAACTATGACGTCACAGAGGACAGCATTAGAAAAAAAAAAGACTGTTCTAGTCAACCGACTAACGAATAAAATCTAAGCAATTTGCAGTGATGGAAATCTATCATTAGGATAACACCCTGTTTGTTATGCAACCGGATCCGCAGCTAGGTTAATTGAGTTGCATACCACATGCATTGTGATATTCATACAGAGAACTTGAGCAGCATCCAGAAATCCAGAATACAAGTATAACAGAGAAAGTTAAATCCCGAATGGAATGACTAGAATGTTTTAGTCAAAAGAGGCTACTATTGATTTTTAAAAAGCTGTTTGATGCTAATATTTACTCCGCTAATATGAGATCTCTTTATCTTTAGTTGTAAATGTGGGATTCTTAATTCGTTCATTTAGAATAAAACTAATGTGAATTATCCGCTTCGCTGGGTTAACATAAGAAAAATATTAGTAATGTGTTCTGTTAACTATTATTGAAGAGCTTTCAAATCGATAGAAACAAAAACAAACATAATGAAAAACCAGAAATTGATAAATAAAAATCAAATATTACTACTGTGGGCTGAATTTGGATTTAAATGGCATCGGAAGTGTCACTGTTCATCTCAGCGACCCCGAAAACTACAGATTCGACACTAATATCGGCGACTTTCGATTATATATAAAATTCGCATAGCCTTGTTAGTAAACATATTGACTCCCAAATTGGGGGTACAGTGGCTCAATTGTAAGGCGCTCAGTTCTGGTGAGAGGGTCCCTGATTCCATCTCAGGCCATGTGAGTCTGTAGTAGACATACATGATCGTGTACGTGGATTTTCCCGGTACTCTCCCATTTCTTTCATTTTTAAATTGACCTTTTATGATGAATTACAGGATGAATTACAGAGAAAACGGTTTAGCATATAAAATGGGCGACAATACTATTGTTGTATATCCGAGTTGTAAATGGATATCCAAATCTGCAGCTACATTCCTTCCAATTCTAGCTACATGACCCGCCCACCTAAGCCTCCTAGACTTGACGACCCTAACAATGTTGGGTAAACCGTATAAATTATGTAGTTCCTCGTTATGAAGTTTCCGCCATTCCCAATTCCCGTTCCTCTTGGGTCCGAATATTCGTCTCAGGATCTTGTTCTCAAATACTTTCAGTCTATGTTTTTCCCTCAGAGTAAGCGACCATGTTTCGCAACCATACAGAACAACAGGCATGATTATCGTTTTGTATATTTTAAGCTTCAGATTCCTCGACAGAATTCGCGACGACAAGAGATTTTAAACCGAATAGTAACAGAAATTCTCTGCTTTTAGTCATTTAATTTCTTCGTGAATATGATTTTCCTCTGTTAATACTGATCCTAGATATTTGAAACTATCTACTTCATCAAAAGTATTATTTAATATTTTAACGCATCCATAATGTGCCGTATTACGGTCTCGACGCACTTCCATGTATTTAGTTTTCTCTGCATTTACCTCTAAACCCATGTCCCTGCAAGCGTTTAATAAGATCTTTGCATTTCTTTCTATTGTTCTCCTATCATCCCCTATTAAATTTACATCATCAGCATATGCCATAACCTGGTGAATACCGTTCAAATCTAGGCCCTGGTTCCTATCTTTAATTTTGCTTATAGCGTATTCCAGAACAAAGTTAAATAATAATGGAGACAAAGCATCTCCTTATTTCAGGCCATTTTCGACGTGAAAGCTCGTGGACAAAGCCCGGACTTTACTTTGGGATTCATTTAAACATATCTTAATTAATCTAATTAGCTTTCTCGGTATTCCAAGTTCTGTAAGAACGTTGTATAATGTTTCTCTCCTAACCGAGTCGTACGCCTTTCTAAAATCAATAAATAGTTGATGTACCGGGGTATTGTATTCCCACTTTTTTTTCGAGTATTTGGCAAATGGTAAATATTTGGTCGATAGTTGATCGATTTCGTCTAAATCTGTACTGATAATCTCCAATAATTTCATCTGCATATGGGGTCAATCTTGCTAATAGAATATTTGAAAGGAGTTTATAGGATGTTGACACAAGAGAAATGCCTCGATAATTATTATTTTCATTAACACAAATATAATAAATCATTAAAGTACGTATATTAATTCTAACCAACAGAACCTGAAATGGAAAAATGAAAGACTTCTCAAAAACCTAACCTACTTTATTAATAGTAACTAAAATGTAAGTTATATGATGTAAACACAATTCTTTCCGTCGGAGATTTTAGCAATTCCCGACTCGGAAATTTTTAGCCAGCTCCAAAAACTGTCAAATATGGACATTTTCCTATTTCGTTTGTACGATACGGACACGGACACGGACCCAAAAATACAAGAGTCCGTACAAAATATGGAAATATGGCAATCCTACCGAAATATGTTTTAGTATATAGACCCGAGCCCGGCCCGAGTTCGCGTAATAATCAAATGAGCCCGAAATTAGCCCGATTTACAGAAATTTAATAATTAACGCAAAATTGTATTTTTATTTACAGCAATTAGAGGTTTAATTTTGCAACTCTGCCTTAAAAGTTCTCTAGAAAAAAGGGTCCAATAAACATTTTTTGCACAGTATATTTACAAAGTTAGGCTCGTGAACACCCAAGAAATATGGTCTTATAGTTCAAAATTAACGACACGAGCCTGGCCCGGGCCCGAAGTGATAGATGTTTTGTAGGCCCAAGTCTGGTCCGCAGGCCGGGTCGGGCTTAAGCCCACGGGCTCTGCCCGATCCCGTGCAGACCTCTACTTCGAGGACACGAAGCTCAAGAGATCTATTATTCAACATATTCATCGATGAGATCACAAGAGAAAGGGCCTCAAATTTGTGACATTTATATTTATACCTCAGCTTTTAAGTAGTCGGGATCCCTTAAACCGATATGTTTAAACATGATTCCATCGGATTCCACGCCTTCAAATTCATATTCATGGTAAGTAAATGTAAAGCGTATCTAATTCATGTTAATTAGTAGGTCTATGTCTCATAAGCCTCGTTGCTGAAATAGGGTTGCCATATTTTAAAATTAGAAAAGCGAGGTATTCTAAACCATAAGTGCTTATGTGAACTTATGTATTACAAATACTGACCTGGGATTCTTCTGATCATTCTTTTAGTGATTTCTTTGTTAAGTGACACTTCCAATGTACTTTTCTAAAGAAAATAAGTAAATCAAACTTACTTTTTGCCTTTAATGTTTTATTAAGTTTAATAAATGTGTCTCGAATTGTAAACTAAGTATTAAGTCTATATTAAGTATTAAGTCTATATTAAGTATTAAGTATTAAGTCTATATTAAGTATTAAGTCTATATTAAGTATTAAGTATTAAGTCTATATTAAGTATTAAGTCTATATTAAGTATTAAGTATTAAGTCTATATTACAGTAAGGTATCTATAATTGTAAGGATATCTATAAGACAAGTTTTACAAAAAAGAAAAAGAAAAGAAAAAGAAAAAAGAAAAGAAAAGAGAAAGAAAGAAAGAAAAGAAACAAAGAAAAAAGAAAGAAAAAAGCAATCGATATATGGCAGATATTATTCATACGGTTTTCTAATTTCTGAATTTTTATCATAGGTTGAATATAACACTTTATCAACAAAATCATCTTAGATTTTTCTTCAATCCAAAAAAGAGAGTGGAATTTGGTGATTAAGAGATAATTAAGCGGGGAACGAATATGGGACCTGAAAATCGGGTAGTACCCGCTAAAATTGGGTAATATGGCAACTGCTGAACCCTATGCTGAAAGGGATGCTACACTCAAAATCCAATCGAAAGCTTTCAGTACAAGCAACTACTGACAAAAATCCTCGATAAACTACAAAGGCAATAATAATAATAATAATACAAGGGATAGAAGTGAATATTAAAACACGACTTAATTGTTCATATTCACATATTATTATTATTTTAATACTAATCATTATAATTTTCAAAAGAAACGTATTCTTGGAATTACATAACTGAAATTTAAAAGCAATGTAGTGCCGATACTTTGGTCAGTCATTTCTCGTAATTTTTATTTTTACAATACACGTAAATTAAAAGCAGGTGATAAATCAAATCTGGGATTTCCTCCAGAAATTGTTTTATTATTGTTACTTTTAACACATATTTTTTCGGACATGTTTTAACATGTTTTGTAGAAAGTCTTCATCCAATAATTAGAAATGAGCATTGACACACAAATGATACGACTCCCAAGACATCAATTTATTCTTTGGGAGTTAACTGGCGGAGCTAATCAAGTTTTCAAATGATTAATTACTTGAGTCGAGTAATGATCATTAGCTGAATCGGAAATTGTTACAGATAAATCAACAAATGGGAAAACAAAACTACTCAACAACAAAGAAATATCTCATTTGTAATCCCTGAAAATGGACATGAAAACGTGTAAGGGAAACAGTAGAGGCCAGTAATCGTTCCCTGTTATTTTTGGCATTTTTAACTTTTTATTTATAAAATAACTATCAGAATGCCCGTTCCTCGCGTGTGAAAAATAAGTTTTATGGAAAATATTCGAAAGATAAGTTCAAATTTTGTGTTGTTTTCAGACTGCTTTTTCATGAAAGTTTACTTTTATTTGAGTTGCGTAAATGCTTACTTCTGTTTCTCCGTTAGAAATCACAATTTGTAAAACTCTGTCTTATTTACACCCTAGTGTACGTGGGAAATATTTATACAAAATCTCAAGCCTCTACGCATAATAATGTTAGAAATATAGACAAATTTATGGGTTCCTTTTCATCTCTTACATGTCATATCTTAACAAAAAAATGCCGTCTTAATATGCACCTTAGGTTGCAAGGACATTATTTACACAAAATTTTAAGATTGAACGCCTAATAGTTTTAGAGATCCTGTGATGAAAAAATAAAATAAAATAAATCAAGTATCCCTTTACTACCTTAGATCCTATCTTATCTAAAGCATAGGGTACAAGGACAACATTTACACAAAATTTTAAGGATCTACAGAAGGTTGTCCACTTTATATCTCGGACACTCGCCTTAAGAGATACCACGCCGATACTACCGATCATGTTCTATTGGACCCCCAGCATTGTGGGCGATCACACTGCATTGCAGTTTCCATTGCAGTAAGCTCCGTCTCAGAACAGGCATGGGAATTCTCACTCCTCTCTGCAATCTTTCCGTAGACCATCCATGGTGCGCGGGCGACGATGTTGAAGACGTCGTTTCAACAGTCCAAATGCACAAAAATCCATTGGACTGGCATACGGGCTTTTCACAGGAATGTCTTCAAACGGAATGACACGAATTCCTAATTGTTCTGCCATTTACTGATAAAAACATAGTGATGTTCTGGCAGTGTGACTCGAAGCCTTGTCCATATGGATCATTACCTGAATTGCGTCCATTCCATACAAGTGTGGGATGTCTCTCCGATAGATAGATGTCAGAATGGATTCTTGGAAGTATTTTGCATTCACTTACACATTTTTGTCCACCTTCGGTATCATTAGCTTACCCTCATATCCGGATCCCATGACAATCATACAGCCACGAAGGAAACTTTTCCTAAACTGAAGAACAAAATTGCTGCGTCCATTGCCGTCAATGTCACGGTATGTGATCTCATGAATGTGACCACCAGCAGTGAAATGGACATATCATTTATCCATTGTGAAAACTGTCTTCCATTTGGAACCTGCAAGACACTTTTCATACAGTTTCCTGCAGTTCGTCTTACGTTCGGCAATGTGACGCGGTAGCAGATGGTGTACATGGGACTTCTGCACATATTTCAACTTGAAGTGCTGGCGAATTGTTTTGTTTACAGTTGAGAGATGGAATCTGTGGCCCATATTACGTTGTGAGGCAGCGGATTTTCTTGACACGCCAATCGACGGATTCACCCTTGGCACTACGGATGTCACTTTGATTGCAGCCCTTCTCCTCGTGGTTTTCGTGGGCAAATGTTTTGCAAGAGGAGCCTGTTGTGTGTAACGGGCCACAATAGCTTTCGTATTCGTCACTCCCAGTGTTAACCTATTTTCCCGATACTGTTTCACAATGCGTACGTATGAAAACTTAGCATGAAAAAGGACCATTACGTAATCCTTCTAATACCGATTGGTTTTCGGCACAATTTGATAGCACTCACGTACCTATAAGGTCAGACAACACTGCTCCCGCCAGCAAATCCATAGTTCCAGCGTGATACGCCAGGTGGCAGCACCGAATAGCAAATAACTGAATATATAACGAACAATCTTCTGTACGCCTAATAGCTTTTTAAATCCGGTAACAAGCAAATGAACCATAAAGTATGTGGCTTTACTCTTTTATACAGAAGGGCCGCTGTGGCTCAGTGGTAGAGGGTACACCTCTGGTGCATGGGGTCCATGGTTCCATCCCAGCTTGCGCCAAGTGAACTTTGTGGTGGACAAAGTTTTCATGTTTTCTGAGGGTTCTCCCACTTTCTTCATTCCACGATTTTCATTCATTTCTCATCACCACCGTCTGTTTTAGCCTACCCAGCATAATCGCGGGACGTAAAAGTTAAAGATTTCGTTTCTTCTTTTATACACAGTAACTGACGCAGACTTCAGTTGCAATTTTGTAGACTCAATTATTGTAGAACCTTGATTGTTCGTATTAAAAGTATAATAAAATGAAATAAAATAGAATTTTTAGTTTTTCGTCCCTCAGCAATAAAGGATAGAGCAGACGGATGATTACAGAAACTGAATGATTGCGAAAGAACCGGTAAAATGAAAATGTAAGAGGAGAAACGGGAAAAACCCACGGACACGATGTTGTCCACCACAAACTCACATGACTTATGATATATACCCACATGTCCATCGCACCAGAAGTGAGCACTGTACTTCTGAGCCCTCTGTTTACAATACAATGCAATAAAATCAGGTGAGTGTCTGTAAGGTTCATAGCTCTGTAAATCAGTTGCTTGAATGTGTGCTACAAGTTTTTGATTATTATTATTATTATTATTATTATTATTATTATTATTAAGTATTCTGCCTTTCGGCCGGTCCTGGGATTAACGTGTTTCTTTCTCTTTTTTTGATTTTAATTTTGAGTCTAGAAATGTTTCTTCTACGTTTCTCGATTTTCAGCTTCCTCTTTAACTTCTATTTTCTTCTATTTCTCAAATCATCGATCACTTCTGTTCTTCTTCTTCCTGTTCCTCGCTTCTCTTCCATCTTTCCTTCTATGTCGATATGAAGAAGACACTTTTTTTTTCGCAAGATGTGTCCAATCCAATTGGCCTTTCTACGAAGGATGGTGGCTAAAAGCGTCCTCTTCTCTCTTATCCATTTCAAAACCTCTTCGTTTGTTGCTCTCTCTCTGTCCATTTAATCTTCTCCATCTTCCTCCAACACCATATTTTAAAGCTCTCTAAATATTTCTTCTCTAACTCTCGTAATGTCTAAGTCTCTAAACCATATAGTCCAATGCTCCATATATAGCACTTGACCAACTTCTTCTTAAGTCCAATATTGAGCCTGCTAGTTAAGGGTGGTCTTTTCTTGTTGATTGCTTCTTTAGCTATGGCAATTGTTGACCTGATCTCTCTGGTGCAGTACGCGTCTTTCGTCAAAATACTTCCGAAATACTTGAAATTATCTACCTTTTCAAGTACTCTTTGTAATTCTCTGACCTGTGAGGGCGCGTTTTAACGGGATATTCTCATAACTTTCGATTTTTCAACGTTGATTTCTATTCCATATAGTTTTCGAGTATCAGCTATTTCGTCAATCATTTCCTGCAGTCTTTCTTCCAATTAGAAGTTATATATAGATTTCGCTGCAGCATTTATTCATAGACTTATTACATAAGACGTTAGTTTCCATTTAATTACGCCATGTTTTTTGAAACACCCTATATATAAAGGAACAAAGTACGTCTTGACTTTAGTTGCTATCACGGCTTGTTTGTTCTTTCTCGTTCTTCTCTCAAATTCAGTCAATAACTTTCTTTTATTTCTATTTTCAATTTCTCCCACTCAATTTCGTTTCAGTTTTTTCTTGTAGAGTTTCCTTTGCTTTCATTTGACTTTTTTTTTTTTTTTTGAGTTTAGACTTTTCTCGCCATTGCACCGTGAGGAGCACTCGAACGGTTTCTTGGAAGGTTTCGTCGAGCGAAAAAAAGGAAAAAAACTAAAAAAAGGAAAAGTCGAAAAGAAAACAAAAGGGAAGCAGATGATTGTGACGAAGACAGTCGCCGAATAAAAGGACGGAGCAAAATTCGATTTATGTGTTTCTGTGTCAAGAGAGACTTCTTTATTCTTAGAAGAAAGAAGAAAAAAAAATTAAATCAAAATCATGAAGACGCACAGCCAGGATATAGAACACTGTTAAATTCATTGACAGAATCCACTGTTACAATTTGAAGAGAGAATGCGAAGAGTGTTGCAAATTTATATTTTGATATCGCTATGGCATCCCATGATTTATCAGTAAAGCTCAAACAGTGTCGTACCGTGAAAAATCAGCGCCCGGGGCGAGAGTATACGACGGCGCCCCCATACATATATTGCAAGAAATTTTTCCTCTCTTTTTTGCTTTTTCTCACAAATTTTGCTACCCCTTACTTCGGCACAAGGGGCCGTTGCTCCGCCCTCCTCCCTAGGCACGATACTGAGCTGAGATAGCCTGAAAATGGCAAAATATACCTAAAATATGAGAGATTGACTTTCAAAAAATGGCGAAAATACTTTTGAGTAGCAATTCATTAAGAAGTTCATGAAGTTATTTGGTCCTGAATTAATTTCTTAAAGTTTTGGAGCATCCATCACAGCACCATCCTGACCTTATAAAGGAAAGACATGAACAACAATTTAAGCAAAGATCCAAAAAATGGATCAAAAGATTGCGATCTTGGTCAAAAATTTTAGGAATGATGAAAATGCATCAAAAGATTATGATCTTGGTCAATAATTAGTTTTTGAATCATGGTCAACAAAATTTTTGAAGGGGCCCTAAATCGAGTTTTCATATTTTCTACGGAATAAGACATCATACTGAGCTAAGTGATAGTTTGGGTTTGACTATGCTATATGTAGTTCTACAGATATAAGGCGTACAAGAAAATTCTTGATTGAAATATATTGGATTTTTGATTTAAAAAAAAAATCTTTGAGTTTTACGTCTCTCGATTATGCCGGTTAGGCTAAAGGAGACGGCGATGATGAGAAATGAATGAAATGGTGGAATGATTAAAGTGGGAGGAAACAGAAGAACCCCGAGAAAATCCACGAAGACGGTATTTATCTATCACAAAGTTTACTTGGCGGGAGCTGAGATTGAAGCAGGGACCCCATGCATCAGAGGTGAACGCTCTACCACTGAGCCACCGTGCCCCTACAAAAGACATGAATGAAAGTAGTGATTATTTAACGTAAAAAGTAAGGTAAAGTGTGCTAATAGTTACACGTAAAAACTTTATTGGATACAGTACTGGAATTAATACAGTACGGAACAAAATAGAATAAAAAGCTAGACTTCAGGTACTGGCGGAACTACAAGGTAAAAACTAGGTAGCCAGAAACCATACTATGATACGTATATCATGAGTTTACTATAAACTTCCAAAACTATATTAAATAATAGCTTAAATTATTTTTGTCACTCAAAAAACTGGGGGGCCTAGATCTCCCCGTCCCCGGGTTAGATCCGCCTCTGATTTCAGGTATCAGTGCTGGAGAGGAGACAAAGTAAGACAAGGGCTGACGATTGCTATTTTTAAAGTGCTGATGATATATATAGAATCTCTCACAGTGTACAATACTCCTTCAAATCGTGTTACACAAGGCCAAATATTTCTAAGAAGTTCGAAACAACCTTATTTTGTCAATACTTCCAAATATGGTATATTTGTGACAAATAAGTGAAACATTACTACAATTTGATCGAAAATACGTATGTTTCTATATTACTTCGAGCCCAAATATGTCCTAAACCTAAATTTGTTTTAAATATATAGGATGTTACAAATATGTTTAACAATATTTTGGAAACAGATTCTTCACAACAAAATAAGAAGAAAAGATCATATGGACCTCTGCTCAAAAGTGAATAGTTTCGGAGTTGTAAGGTGCCGAAAGCGTGAAACAAGTGAAATAGTTTATGTCTCCAGTACTATGGGACCTATCGTAGTCGGGTCAAGACATCACTGAGGAACTGGTATGTGGACTATCCAAATATCCATGTTTAACAATGCTCCAGTACTTACACCCAATTTTTCGAGAGGTAGGTGGAGAGTGATCAAGTACCCCCAAAAACCTCTCTAAAAATGATTGTGCAAGAACCGGAGGTTCTGAAAGACGGATATTTGGATAGTTTACATACTAGTGCCTCAGTGATGTCTTGATTCGACTGCGATCGGTCCTATAGTAGCGGAACTATGGACCTTTAAAGTTAATTTTTTCACGTTTTTCGGCATCCTATAACTACGACGCACTTCCGACCACAGGGCCATATGAACTTTTTATTATCTTAAAATATTATAACAAATTTTTGTACCACCCTGTATAATTTTATGACCAATAAAAAAAAACTGGATTTTCGTGTTCCAAAGAGTCAAAAAAATGTGTTTATATATAATTTGATTTGTAAAATGGGGCTGAATAGAAATACTCCTATCTTATACAAGTCTGACCCTTACGAGAGTCAGTTGATAAGTCGCGGCATAAGACATTAAATACAACAAAAGTTAATCAAATAAAAATCAAAATAACCTCTTTTGAGTGGAACGCATTTCTTACATCAGGCATACAGTGTTTTAATACCGCCGGAAAATATGTTGTTTTTTTTTATTTGCTTTCAAAATAGCTTTCTACAGCCACCTTGAATTCGTTCTCATCTTCAAATCTCCGGCTTCGTAACTCCCTTTTCAGATTAGAACACATAAAATAACCGCTCGGATCCAGGTCTGTGCTGTAAGGGAGGTGGTCTATATTTGTAAAACCTCTATCTTTTAAAGCTTGCCGTGAAACTCGCGCTATACGTACCGGGGCGCTATCCTGCAAAAACAACACTCTGTGCCTTAGTATAATACGTTGCTTCTGTATGACTGTCTTACGAACCTGATTTATGTCCCGAAACATAGTCTTGCAATGATCCAAAGGTCGCTCATGTCCAAAGGTTTTATACTGAAATTCAACAGACTTCCGTCTTCTACAGAAACTTTTAATTCTGAAAGAATTTTGCGATCTACATTGTGCAAAATTAAGTTGTAAATACTTTTCAATAAATATTTGTTAACTTTTTATTGATATTCCTTTGTTTTTATAATTAGTACTGTAATTACATTTTTCTAGTTGACATTCCATTATATTTTGTTAAACTGTTCTTACATGTTTCAGTGTAAAATAGCCAACATGCACTGATAAAATCCGTTATCCAGACAGCGGTATAGTGTAGAAATATACGGAATCGATATATTTACTACGAAAATCTGTACGGAGCATATGTTATCCATATGCTATACGTACTGCCTTAGATATTATATCACCACTGCAGGATGTCTGACATCTAACAGTCTTCCGTATATTACATACGTATACATATATTACATACGTCAACTATATGTTACATACGTCCATCTGCATCTGAGCTTCTTACAGCCTATACACACTTCTTTCTTTCGTACGTTAAGTCTCAAAACTACAGGATTTACGCATGTAACTTACATTTTTGACATACGCCACATTCATTTGTGTTTCTCTGATTGTATTTGGAACAATACTTATATGATAAACTAATAAATTTCTATACCCAGGTTGTTCTATAATAGACACCTATCTTATAATATGCATAACAGGAAGTACATCAAATTTCACAGAACTGAGGAATTAATCTATTACTTGGTGATGATAAACCAAAAAAAAATTAAATCAAACAATAAAATCATGAAAAAAGACAACAAACTTTTACTAAAAACAATTTCTATGGAAATGACATCTAAAGAATTGAATTTAACAGCAGAAACTTCCTCTCACCTACCTACTTTTTGTTTTTAAATAAAATCACGAAACAACTTCCATCTAGAAAATAAAACGAATTCTAAATGAACTTTTCCAAAGAAGTTTCAAAAGAACCGAGAGATAAGGACATTCTTCTTCCATCTGCACGGAAATCTTAATTTCATTTCTCAAAAGCAATATGGAATTATTCTCTTAGTCTTCAAATGAAAGAAAAAAAACAACACTCAACAGATAAAAATATAGAAAAAAGATGAAATTGAAAAACAGAATGCAAATCGTTTGAGAATTATTAAAAATCAACGAGAAAATTATTTTTTTCATTCAGTTGTCAGTAGAAGATAATAACGTGCCTTGGTGGTGAGAAATATAACTAACTTTTACCTTGCTGCATTATCTAGTTTAACGTGTAGATTTGCTTTGTTTTTGTTCCTCCATGGAGTATTTACTTTTTATTTAAAACTCTTTCTTTCTTCCTTTCGGAATAATCAAGCATTCATTATTTTTAAACAACTTAAATAAAACGCAGTTTCAAAGTCTGTTGAACTTAATTAATCATGACAAAAGGAAATGAAGCATTTGAATTAAGTTTTCTATTCAGACGAAAAGGAAAACTTCATTTATAAAGGCTCAAAAGATATGAAGGGAAAACAGTACTTTTGCGAATCATTGGTCTCAACTACAAATGCCATTCAACCGTGAACAATGAAGCTGTTTTAGTAAACATTTAAGCAAAAGACGATAATCACTTTATTCGTAAATTGTATTTTTAACCACATAAATAGACTCGAATTCTTAGCTGAAACAAATTTCAAGCATATTACTACAGAAATATTATTTATTTGTCTCTAGTCTTTTCCTCATATTTAACGCTGTATTATTTAACTGAAATACGTGGTTTTACTTTCAGCTAATGAGGTTAATTATGACGAAAAAGGCAGGAATAAATACTCCACGAAGTCACCGTACTTGGTAAACACCAACTCGTAAGTAATGACCTGACTAAACACTGTTTTTATTAAGTTTTAATGATATTTATTCACAAGGCACCTAAATTAATTGATATTATTCTACATTAAATCTACAATACATAGTTTAACGTAGTTTTTTAGTTGTGTATTTTTTAAATAGCCATAATCTGCTTTTAAGGTCATATTCTTGGAATCATACAACGGAAATTTAAATAATTTGGCTAGAAGACAACTTTCACGTCAGCAAGGTTGGCCCTAGGCAATTTGCCGCCTCATGCAATGGCATCTTTGCCACCCCCTTTCTCCAGAAAGAACAAATATTACAAGCCACCATTTTAAGTATGTTACCTCATCATAAAGACGAAGGGATGATAAAAAAAATGCTCGCATTCAGAAAGGCCTAAATACTACAAATACAATCCCGTTGTGTGTGTGTTTTTTCTTTAAATAGTAATCTCTTATGTTAGTGAAAGGGTATATGACGTTTAGGGGAGGTAAGGGCACAAGAGATGCAATTGGATTATTAAGGTCGATCGGTGAAAGAGTTATAGAAAAAGGGAAAGAGGTGTATGTTGTATTTATTGATCTAGAAAAGGCTTTTGACTGTGTGAATTGGAAATTATTGTTGGAAGTTTTACAGAAGATTGGATTGGAATGGAAAAATCGAAAACTCATAAGATACTTATATATGAAGCAAGAAGTATGTGTTAGGGTAGGAGAAGAACTGACGGAGCAGAGTGCAATTGCAAGGGGAGTTCGACAAGGATGCTGTCTCCTGCCAACATTATTTCATATCTATTTAGAAGAGATAGTAAAAAAGAGCCTATAAAATGAAGACGGCATTTCAGTAGGAGGTACAATGATTAAATGTATTCAGTTTGCAGATGATATAGCGCTTGTTGCAGAATCTGAAGAGAAAATCAATCATATGTTAGAAAACTTGAGGAAGGGTTGTGAAGAATATGAGATGAAGATAAATGTTGGAAAGACAAAAGCCATGGTAATCGGAATGAAGCGGTTTGTGTCAAATATAGAAGTAGGGGAGGAGCAAATGGAACAGTGTGCCGTGTCGTCTTCGGAATGAGGCCGACTGAGGAATGAGGCCGACGAGTGTGGACACGACACAAGAAGAATCAATCCAAAGAAGGATAAAAACAATGTAAAATTAGATTGAATTAATCAAAAGTCATTGTAAGAGTCACTATGGGTTGTGTTAAATTCATTGGTTTTGACATATTTACGTTTTTTTTAAAAAAAGAAAAAGGTAAAGTAAAGATGTTGGAAGGAAGGAAGAAAAATATTGAAACTGTTAAAAGTGTAAGGAGAGTTGGTAAGTCTGTTAGAGGAAAGATTGCAGTCGCGAATAGTGGGCGTGGTCTTAAAAATCCGAATCTACAAGCTAAAGTGGGTTCGGTGCCTACTTTACTTGTGTTCGTAATTACTTAGCCGGAAGGTTACTCTGTCGTAATTACTTAACCGGAAGGTTACTCTTCTGTTTCGTAGTGGTATTGCCGTATGATTACTCTGTTCTTATTGTATAACTGGAATAGTGTTAAAACCGAGTATTGGTTTAACAAGAGGATTGTGCAGTCAATGGAGTTTTGTTTCGTTTCGTCAGGATTTCTCTTTTGAGAATTTGTTCACCGTTTTTATTCCTGTTTTGTGTGATGAGAGTATTATCGTCGACTGTCGATGAAATCACATTGGTGTTAAGTCAGTTAAATAACGAAGTGATCAGTAAAAAAAAGGAATGTTTTATTCCTCGTCTATTCTATTCTCGCAAGCAAACTTAGTGGCAAGTCAAACGGGCTTTTTTTGTTTCCTCGTTTTGTGGTCGCTAAGTAATGAAAGTGAATAGTAGAGTGAAAGTTTTCTTTCATAGTGAATTATATGCTTGTGAAATAGTAGCACAGAGTGTTATTTGCTTTATAAGCTTATTCTTGCTTTTTTTGTTACTTCTGTGCAGAGGAATAGTGAAGTTTAAAGGGCAGTGCTTGTGGGGCCTATTGTGCCGAGTGAAAGCCCGCTTAGATCACCTTATTAGTAATTCCTATCGGGCACTAGCTGGTGTGGGTAGCTTAAACACCAGAAATATTTCTTTCTTGCTTTTCTTTTTCGTTCGGAAACTAAGGCATAGAAAGTTTATTGCAAGGAATTACTTTACTTTAGAAAAAAGATGTCTTTACCACCAATCTGATTTCAATCGAACATCAGAAAGCTCAGACGGAAGCCTGACTATCGAAAGAGAGCGAGCGTTACACATAGAAGGTAATCCATACTATAAACAAGTCAAGGTGAGTGTAATTTTTGAATTATTACAAGTAGTGACTGTGACTTGTCTTATTCTGTGTTTTGTGAGGTTGTACGCTTTGAAATCCACTTCAGGTTGTATTGCTAAGGCAATTCCATCATTTTTTCCACCCTTACGAAAATTTCTAGAATTTTATGGAATTTTCCATCTTTTCGGAGTTAAGTAGTACGGGCGACAAAAGTGACCAATTATTAAAAATCCTTAAGAATTCCAATATTTCCAGTTTAATTTGGTTTCTTTTCCAGTATTTGGTTAAGATTCATTTTATATGAGAAGTTCCGAGTATTTTGCCGTTAGAAAACTAGAATGCAAATATCTTTTCCTCTAACATTCTCATTCCACTTGATTGAAAAGAGTAATGAAAGAAATTAAAAAAGTATTGATTAAGAATTGTGTGAAATGTTGACTAATATATGTTTAAATTAAGAATTGAGATTCAACATTTTCATTCCACTTTTATAATATTTTGAGACTGAGAGTTCATATAATAGATGCATTGTTTAATACATCATATGGTCATATTGTATAGACTTGTTTGCTTGAAATTGAATATTTCAGTAATAAAATATTATTAGAATTCTTAAAGAAAGAGAAATTTAGATGCGCGCTTGTAAATTTTTAGTTTGATTATCTTTATGAATTCAGGTAAAAAGTAACGTTTATAGAATAATTGAGAACCATTGATATTTAGAGGAATTTAATTTAACGTATTGCATTTTGTATTTTCTTGCATAATAGAAGATACATTTAATTATTTTTTGGATATTTACTATTTAGTTTTCAAGTTTATTAAAGAAATTTTTGCTTATAGATTCACTCAGGTTTTTTGATAGTATTTTTTATATAAATTTTTTTGATTGTATTTTTTTTCAGTAGTATATTTACACTATTCTAACGCAATAGTGCAAATATACAACCCAATATTGTTAATAAAATTGTTATTGAAAATTGAATTGTTGTTGTCGTCATTTATTTAATATATAATAATTTGTTTCCTAATTATTTTGAATTTAATTTTGTGTGGAAATATTGGAATGATAATTCTCTTTCACACTGACTAGATGTACGATGGAGAACTAAATCTTCTGGTTCAAAGTCCCATCGACTAGGCGTTAATCGGTTTGCATTCGGTCTGACGATTATTATTATTATTATTATTATTATTATTATTATTATTATTATTATTATTATTATTATTATATCTTTGAATAATAATAGTTGTTGGACTGGGAGCTTTCTGTGTATGCTAGGTGGAAGGGGCGTTACAACAGGTGAATAGTTTTCGGTGTCAGTATGACTCTCAATTGAAGCGTAGCATAGCAGCTAACCGTGGAAATGTGTACGAGCCAAAATACTGTCTGCTACACCGTAATAGATGTAGAATAATATATTACAATTACAGTAATTTTTTTCCATGGTAGAAATTCATAGTAATGTGAAATATAAAAATATACATTTTTTCCCTATGTCTTACAATTTGGTTGCTATAGAATTAATAATTTTGTTTCGATTTCCTCGCGGCACACCGGTTGGGAAACGCTGGTGTAGAGTGTTGTAATGTATGGGGCGGAAACATGGACACTACGTAAAAGTGATGAAAAACGAGTGAAAGCCTTCGAAATGTGGGTGCGGAGAAGAATGGAAAGAATTAGTTGGGTCCAGCGGAAAACCAATGTGAGCGTTAGAAATGGTGAAGAAAAGAACACTTTTAGATATTATTAAGAAGAGGAAGGCAAACTGGTTGGAACATTGCCTAGAAGAAATTGTATCATGAGGGACTTCCTAGAGGGTATGGTGACGGGAAAGAGAGGGAGGGGGCGAAGGAGACTACAATTAATGGATGATATAAAAACAGAAATATCATACGTGAAAACGAAGAGGTTAGCGGAGGACCGTGGAGCATGGAAGCTTCTCAGCTGCGGTAAGTGACCTGCCAATAACGGCAGAATACCTATGATGATGATGATGATGTTAGTGAAAGAAAAAGAAAACACACCTAGAGAGGAAAGATGGTAATATTTTTTATAGAATTCAATTTTGAGCTTCAATCTCAATATATCAGTACATACATAATATGTACATACATAATCAGTACATAGCAATAACATATCAAACAAATGTATCAAATACATTTTGCATTTGAAAAACATTTTTTAAGGGCAGAACTTTTCATGCAAATTGCGGCCGTTACAACATTAAATACATTAGCAAGAAGCTACAAAATATATGAATTCAATTGTAACTTATAGCTACTCTGTAATTAAGTACAATTAATAATAATAGTATTTCACTATTGTTGTCATGAACATACTTTCATTTTTATAATATACTAGCAGCGTTCACCCCGCTTCGCTGCGGTCACCCCGGAACGCAATAAACTTTGTTACTTAGATAATTTTTACTTTTTCGCTTTCAAGTGATATGATAAAAACCATAGAAGATTGCAGTAAATGTTAACATTATATCGCCTGTCATTTATGTTAACCCGCCCCGCTTCGCTGCGGTCACCCCCGAACGCAATAAACTTTGTTACTTAGATAATTTTTACTTTTTCGCTTTCAAGTGATATGATAAAAACCATTATAACGCCTGTCATTTATGTTAACCCGCCGAGTGACACGGTCATGCGGGTTGCATATAAATACGTTTATTTTTATACCTATGATGAACTAACAAAGGATTTGTACGTAATGGACACCTGAATGGTCAATTATCTCAAGACACTGGTAATTGAAAATTAAAGTGATATGATAAAAACCATCTAGGGTCCAAATCCTAATAACCCCCCAAAAATAAAAGAAATTGGTTCAGCCGTATTAGCGTGATGAGCGGACAAAGGATTTGTACGTTCTCTTTTATATATATAGATAGATAGATTGTCAAACAATTGAAACATTTGTCTCTTTACGTGTATATCTAATCCGCATTTGTAGCTCACAGGAACCTGTTGTCTGGTGCACCTATTGTATAAAACCGTTAATGGTGAATGAAATGAAATCTTTGAGTTTTACGTCCCACGGTTATGCCGGTTAGGCTAAAGGAGACGGTGATGATGAATAATGAATGAAATGGTGGAATGAAGAAAGTGGGAGGAAACGGGAGAATCCCGAGAAAACCCACGCACACGGTGTTTGTCCACCACAAAGTTCACTTGGCGGGGGCAGGGATCGAACCCGGGACCCCAAAAATGCTCTCACTGGAGATGAGTAATTTGTTGCAATTAAATTTAACATTTAGGACAGTGTTTCCAATGTATCGATTTTATTACCAAATTATTTGAAATAAAATTAAAATTTTAAGTTTTACCTTCTATTGTAGAAATTTGGATGAGTCTCACATTTTTATTCTTTTACAAATAATGTTAAGATTTTAAGTTTTACGTCCCTCGGTTATGCCGGGGAGGGTAGAAAGATTTCTAAATGTACGACTGTAGACAGATTTTACAATGAAATACCGTCAAAGATTATAGTCACATACTACAAGCCTAAAACGGGAGACAGTGATTAAGGTATGTGACAGGTATGTTGATATTACCAAATTCGGACAAGGAACAATGTATCAATATTATGAAAAGCAATAAACATGTTCATGGATGAAAATTGCAGTGAAAATTGAAAATTTACAGTTATCTTTTCTATAAGTTGTTTTCTTACATACAATAGCACCATAATAAGTCAATTACCTCATGCAGTTTCTCTGTTGATACATGACTTAACTGTTACATCTATGTTGATAACGTAAATAATTTTAATGAATTTTACACTTCCTTGTGAATTAACTGCTCAAAAAGTTGCTCCTACATTTTTAATCTTCGTCATAAGTTTGACTAATTATAAGTCAACACAAACCTGCAGAATCTTTCACTGTTTTTAAATTTTAACCCACTTTTATAGCTTTTCAAAAGATTCCGTCGCATAAATCCGAGAATATACTAGAAATAATAAAGGAAGCTATTGTAAAAGAAAAAGAAGAAGAAGAAAAAAGTTTTTCTAGTTTGCATGTAGCAACTGAATGATATATTCGCTAACTTTTCTACTGTTTTATCCTCGTTGCTGTCATTAAATAACTGAGAGAACAGATTGTCCTTCCTGGCTTCGATCCTCTTTCAACATCTCTGCCTGAGTTTTTCATTAAAATGGCATGTCTGTATACAGCAACGGACAATCAATCAAAAATATTTTTTTTAAGTTAAACGGAGCCGTTGTCTATAGCAAAGAAGTTAATTAGATTTTACTATAAACTTTGTTAATTTATACCCAGACGACACTGATATTCATTAATTTTATTAGGTTTACTCTCAGTGCTATCGCAAACTCTGCAAACTTTAATTTACAAACTTGTGAGCTGATTTACTTAACATATGTTGTCTTTCTATCACAATCTGCGCGCTATGCATTAGAACACTTTCAATGCTATTGTAATTTAATGATAATCTAATGTGCACGTCCTTCCTGACTTTTTTCTTTTGTTTTTGTAAAAGAGTTTGGTTTACCCAAACTCCTTTTAATATGGTTACTCCATCTCAAGAACTACTTGATGGATTACCATCAACTTTGGTCAGGTTGTAAAGAATCAAGATTAGGAAACGAGTTCATTCAGGAAAGCGATCCATCCAGCGGAAGTGGTAAAAATAATCCACTTCCGGTTTTAAGATTAATCATTATAGAGCGAAAGAGATAGCGAAAATTCGTTACCTGTATAATCGATTAAGTGTCCCAAGAATACATTTCATTTCCACCCTTAATTCTCTACCGAAACCGGAAGTGATACAAACCCTTATAATTTCCGGTTTCAACCTTGATCCACATTTAGCAAAAAAAAAAACTATACGAATTAGCAAGGGGCGGGATTTTGGAATTGATTTAGCGTTCTTAGAACAAGTTCAATCTTCTATCTTAACTTCTCTTTTTAACCTTTTATCCAAACCAGATGTGGTAGAAATCAACCACTTCCTGTTTTAATATTCATTAACATGGATTGTAAACTGTACTATTTATAGGGAAGTGGTTTTCTGCAATCAACTAAGCGTCACAAGAACATATTGCCTTTCCACTCTATCTCTCTACCACAACGGGAAGTATTAGAAATCTACTACCATTTCCGTTTTCAATGTTAATTGAGAAAATATACCATGTGAAGGAAACTTTCACGTGGTGTATACACGACACATTTGGTTGTTAAATTAATCAAAGGATAATATGTATCGCACCAGATCTACAGAACTAATCAGATTTGAAACGTTATCTTCACCAAACTTAGCGTGACTTGCTTAGTATCCACGTGAAATATTTAATTTTCTTTACAGATGTCTGAATTTTGAATTCCGAGTTATAGACCATCAAACTCGAGGTTTGGACATAGATTTTGTTCTTCAAGTATAGCGTTCCTTTCGAAGGTAGGTATATATATATATATCAGACGTAAACATACAGTTCAAGGATTAACATGAACCACCGTAATTCATTCAATAATCCTACCCGAGAATCGAACTCGGTACTACGTGAATCAAATATGTGCGTGCTAGCCACTAGACCAGCGAGGAAGGCTGTTTGGGATTCTTCCCAGGAGACACGGTGGCTCAGTAATAGAGCGCGTACCTGGTTCGATCTCCGGCTAAGTAAGTTTATGGTGGACAACTTCATGTTCATGGGTTTCCTCGAACCCATTGCACCAATTTTTCCACCATCATTCACTTGCATCATTCATCCGTCTCTCTTAGCCTAACGGGCATAATCATAAAAGTTTTTATTTTGAAAACTGAAAGATTTTATTTTGGACATTCTTCCCATCTTGTACTGAAGTCTATAACATAAACTGCGATATGATTATGGTTCAAATTAGAGTTCTCCTTGACATAAGATGAGACCATGTTTGGAGTATATACCCAGTAGAAATCAATTATTACGTGGTTGCTGCGAAACATGATTTTCACTTACCGCGATATACTTAAACTTAATATTATATATTAGTTAAAAGAATATTTTTCTCAATTTTATTAACATAACTATACTATGATTGCAATTCAGCATACTATAGTTCCTTCACCGAAAGATCACTGAATTTAGACGAACTTAACAAAAGCGTTTCTTTAAGACTGTGCGTACTGGAGGGAAGAGGCAACAAATGAACCTGTTCATAGTCTAACTGTGTTCCATCTATGTTATTACGTCACTTATTTTCTGCACAAGTTCGGTAACTTTTACCCCCGGGCGCGGAAAGTCTGGTTTATCAGTGTTAGGGATGCGCACGAGTCGAGTCGAGTTGAAATTGAAGGCTGTATTGACTCGTCTCGAGAAAATGATGTCCGACTCGAAAATATGTTTCTGTCTCGACTCGTTTCTCGACTTGACTTGAATTCTAGACGAGACGTCTGGAAATTCGAGTCTAGACAAAATGTACAAATTAAAATATACGCACACATCAGCCAGAACATTATGACTACCTACCTAATTGTCAATATGTCCACCTTTGACACGGTAACAATGGCGACGCGTCTTGGTATGGACGCAATGATCCTTGGTAGATCGCTGGAGAGAGTTGGCACCACATGTGCACACACAGGTCACCTAATTCCCGTAAATTCCGGGGAGCAGGGCAATGCGCCCTGACGTCACGTTCAATCACATCCCAGATGTGTTCGATTGGGTTCAGATCCAGCGAGTTGGGGGGACAGCACATTACTTGGAACTCGCTCCTATATTCCTCGAACCACTCCATCACACTCCTGGCCTTGTGACGGTGTATTATCTTGTCGAAAAATGCCACTACCGTTGGGAAGCATGGTCGTCATGAATGAGGTGTACGTAGTCTGCAAGCAGTGTGCGATATGCCTCGACCGTCATGGTGCCTTGCTCGAGCTCCACTAGACACATGGATGCTCACGTGAATGTTCCCCAGAGCATAATTAAGCCGCTGCCAGCTTGTCTCCGTCCCGCAGTACAGATGTCAAATAGCTGTTCCCTGGAACACGACGGATTAGCACCCTCCTATCGTCATGATGAAGGTATTGGGATTCATCAGACAATGCAATGCTCTGCAACTACACCAAGATCCACTAGCGACGGTCGCGTGTTCATTTCAGTGGTAGTTGCCGATGTCGTGGTGTTAACATTTGCACATGGATAGGTCGTCGGATTCGGAGGTCCACCGTTAGGAGTGTTCGCTGCACTGATATTAGTTCAGACATACTTGTACTTTGCCGAGCATTAAAGTCTGATATTAGTTGCGTCACAGTTCGCTACCTGTTCTGTTTTACCAGTCTGCCCAGTTTACGACCTTCGACATCTGTAATGAGGTGGGGGCGCCCAACTCCTCGACGTTTGGACGTCGTTTCCCTTTGGTTTCACCACTTGTTGAAGACACTCACCACAAAACTCCTCGAACACCCGACAAGTCCTACACTTTCCGAAATTCTCGTGCCGAGTTTTTCTGAGCGACTACCTTCTTCAAAATAATATTAAAAATTATAGAAAGTTTTCGATACATTCAAGTCGAATCGAGATTTTTGCAAACCGTCACGACTCGACTTGTATCTCGACTCGAAAATTCGAGTAGAGAAATAAGTTTGTCCCGACTCGTCTCGAATTTTACAAACTGTGTGTCGACTCGAACCTCGACTAGAATTCGAGCCTAGTCGAGTGGAGATTCGAGACATGTCTCGACTCGTGTACATCCCTATTTAGTGTCATCTTCACAGCGGAATTTAAACTTTTACTCTATCATATGCATTTTTCTGTTAATTCTTGAAGCCATTGTTATCTCAACGAATACTTAGATGAGAATAATTACTACTACTACATCTGGAAACTACAGAACAACTGGGTTTCAAGATGACACTGGATCCTTAATACATACGTGCAACAATTTTTGGTGCTAAAGATATGGGAAATTCGAACTAGATTATATGCGTAAGAGAAGCTACTAGACTTCGGGGGACATGTCTGTACCATCAATGTGACCAATTCCGCGAGGTTTTGAGGCGCGATATAACGGATTTCTACTGTATATATATCGTTTGCGATCTACGTACTAACTTATCTTTGGTCAAACTGAGCATGGAGGTAAAGCTTGACTGCCTTAGTATGCGTATAAAACATTTTCGTACATAGAACTTTAGTTTCCGAGTTCTGGGGCATAAAAAATCGGATATGAACTGTCAAATTTACAAAGAAAGTAATACTTGTTATTTAGAACGAAAATTCGAGCAAGGTACATGGATCAATCCTATGAAACGTTAATTTGAGATAAAGCAATAATTTGTTGAACGTTATGCATATACAGTATGCATTTCTTATAATAATAGTGATTTACTAAAATCAATGAAACTGATATAGGTGGAATGACTCAGTAGTCTAGCTCTCTTGAAGGCGAGATATTATTGTGGGAAACAGTCCATACTGTGAAAATTGATCTTTCATTATAGTCCTTGCACTGTGGAGATGCTGTGGCACAATGGTAGAGCCCTCGCCTCACATGTGGAGGGGTTCCTGTTCGGTCGCCATCCACGTGTTTGTTGTAGACAACATCTAGTTCGTGGGTTTTTCGAGGTTTTCCGTTCCCTCTTACATTCACATTTATAATCATTCACGTTCATTAATCATCCGTCTCCTTTCCGTGTTACTTTTCTGCAATCTATAACATAACGTCCTTTTTTTGTTCTTTTCAATTTGACGTTCCTTTCAGCAAGAAGGCGCTATGAGACGTGAATCCACAGCTTAATCTTAAAATACCAGGCGAGACGGAGAGTTCAACATAAATACATATCTTTCCGAGACGAGATACGAGTTTTAAGATATATTTTTAAAATACGACAGTCACAAGTTTTGTCTCGTAGGAAACTGTAGAAACTTGCATAATAATGGCAAATATACATCCAATGGACATCCATTACTTCTACCGACGAGATGTCCTTTTCGTAATTCAAACATAGTATGTACATACTGGACGGTCGATGTTGTTAAGAGGATAACTTTTACGCTTTCCAAGATAAAACACTGTGTAGAATCTCCCTCGTGGCGTACACGCCTTTGGCGCGGAAGATTCGGATTGAATTTCAGGTAGGAGTTGGTGTTTCGGATCCCATGTTAAGCTATAGATCCATGTCTCATATAGCCTCGCACAAACTCCAAATTGACCAATCAAACAACCAAAACACTGTGCAAGCTGCAACACCTTGAAAACATAAATTATCCTGAGCATTGGTGCCCAGATTCATGAGGTCGGTGCTCATGAATCTGGACTCATGATCACGCGACATCATACTTACTGTGTGAGGTCAAGTGAGGGTGATGTCAAAAGAATATTGTGAGTGGGAGGTCAAGTGGGCGTGATGTCGAAAGAATGTTGTGAGCAAGAGATTGCGTGAGTGTGATGTCGAAAGAAAGTTTGTGAGCGTGAGATTGAGTGAGCACAATGTGAGATTGATAGCGTGAACGTAATGTTGAGTGAAATAAATTCAAAGTAGGTACCTTTAGTAATGCTGACTGTCGTAGATTTAAACTCTATTAGGCGATCGCCTTTAAGTAAAGCTACTTGTTTGTTAAGCCTGTCACATGTCCTCTGGCTTCTAAGAATTGTTCACGACACGTCCAAAGCAGAGTCTACAGCATCTCAACGAGCGCTTCGATCTCATTCCCGCCTTTTCTATCTTCTTTTTACACAAAAAAAGCAAAAACAGAGAGAAAGAGAAAGAGAGAGAAAGCAAACCCCTCCGTTCCTTGTGATCTGCGGCAAAAGTCGCCTTGCCTTAACGAAGCAATTTGTTCCTTCCATTTCGTCCCCTGTAATCTTGAACCCAGCTCATCCGAGCGTCAACCTCTCGGCTCCAGGGGTAATTCATCTATATCCGTAGTGCAATGTATGCAAGCCATGACATTCTCCAATGACACAATAGCTGACAAAGGCGGATAAGAAAATGTCTCGATAAAAATTTTCAATTCATTCAGAATTAGATCTTTTTTCCTTCAGAAAATATTCTACAATGAATTAGTTTTGTGCTTCTAATACCCACCCAGAAGTTCAATATAAGAGAACGCTTTTTTCCCTTTTATTAAAAAATGGGAATATATGTTTCAGTTAGCTTTTTCTACGAAACGTAGGTAATGCCTACTATAAGTATTATTACATACGAACAACCAGTGTTTATATGAAGATTTCCAAGTCAATCAAATACTTAATTCAAATTACGTTTTTTCGGTCAAACTTTTGCATTCCTCTGCATAATGAATAAGATGTCATCATTACATAAAATTTATACCAAAACATACAACATACAATTACAATTGCTCTAGCGATAATATATCTTTATGCTTTCAAAATACGTTATTCTTTATTGCATACTACCAGAAGTACTTATTCCACAAGACTGAACTGTACACTACAAATGATACAGTATAATACTTTGTGTTGCATAACTTTAGGTGTTTATGACATATATTACACCCAGTGGCGTATTTAGGAGGGGGCTTCCGGGCTTAAGCCCTCCCGAAATCTTACTTACTATAGTAAAGTATATGAAATATCTTGCAGAATTTTCACATCTTCAGGCAAATCCCCCCGAAAGTTAGCAAAGCCCCCCGAAACAAAATCGTAAATGCGCCACTGATTATATCCTATAGTTTTTGAATCTTCTGAACATGTGACTATATTTTGACTTATGTTGAAAATGACTGAGATTAAAAATGATAAAGCGTTCGTCGTCAAAATGCTTAAGGAGACGATCACCTCACTCTCATATTTCATATGGAAGTGCTCAGAGAGCGATGAAGACGTCCACGTTCATGCACATGCAGTGTTCAGGAATTGAAGGAGCCGGATAAAGTTAAGCGCGTAGTGTAATTACTGTACCAGGTTTCTCTCACTTCTTGACAAGCACAGACTTGCAGAGTTTGACCTATTTTCTTCACTCACGAGGGCTTTCACCTTAGTGGGTGCATGAACAGTCAAATCACTCGGATTTGGTCAACTGAAATTCCACATATGTTACACGAAATCCCCTTACACTCTCAGAAAATTGGAGTTCGGTACACCATATTACGTTTTCATATAGTGGGCCCCATTTTCTTTGAAGCTACAGTGAACAATGTTGTGTACCAAGATATCATTACACAGTTCATTGTGCTTCTCGACGACGTGATTACTGGTTCCAGCAGGAGAGAGCTATATGTCACACATTTAATGACACCATGCATTTCTTGCGAGCGTATCATCTTTAAAGAAATATGTACCCAACGTTTACCCGATTTTGAGTCGCCTGCTTTCTTCCTGTGGGGTTACCTTAAAGGTAGGGTCTATAACAACAGGCCACATACACTGGAAGAACTAAAGACGAACATAACAAATTACATTAACAATATCAATGTGTATCTGCTCCACAAAGTGGCCACAAACATGGTAAAAGGAGTTCGTATTTGCATTACTGAGCGGGACAGCCATGTTGAGCATAATTTGGAGAATATAAAAATTCTTCAACTTTAAAGGGTAGATAGAGCTTGGTTGAGTAAATCAGAGTCCGGAATCGATTCCAGCTACTGGCTTTTATTATAAATATTCTCTAATAATACAACAGTATTTACAGAAATAATACAATATAACTGTCTCTAATGCGAGGTAGAAAAAAAGTAGCCTAAGACGTACAGCCTTAGGACAGGATCTCCACAGAGCCCCGGGAAAGCTAAGTAGAATAGTGTAGGAAATCCCAATGCTCCGAAGGAAGCGGTGAGGAGGTTAAGAGCCACGGAGCCCTGAAGCAGGCTAATCAACTGAGGTTGGAATCCCGACAAAGCTCCGTGCAAGCTAAGGTTTGAGGAAGAGAAGCCTAGAGATCCGCAGCAAACTAGAGGCTTTTAGGTTGGGTTTCTTCTAGAACTCCAGGTAATCTAAGTAGAATAGTGTAGGAAACCCTAATGCTCCGAAGCAAGCGGTGAGGAGGTTAAGAGTCACAGAGCCCTGAAGCAGGCTAATCAACTGAGGTTGGAATCCCGACAAAGCTCCATGCAAGCTAAGGTTTGAGGAAGAGAAGCCTAGAGATCCGCAGCAAACTAGAGGCTTTTAGGTTGGGTTTCTTCTAGAGCTCCAGGTAAACTAAGTAGAATAGTGTAGGAAACCCTAATGCTCCGAAGCAAGCGGTGAGGAGGTTAAGAGTCACAGAGCCCTGAAGCAGGCTAATCAACTGAGGTTGGAATCCCGACAAAGCTCCGTGCAAGCTAAGGTTTGAGGAAGAGAAGCCTAGAGATCCGCAGCAAACTAGAGGCTTTTAGGTTGGGTTTCTTCTAGAGCTCCAGGTAATCTAAGTAGAATAGTGTAGGAAACCCTAATGCTCCGAAGCAAGCGGTGAGGAGGTTAAGAGTCACAGAGCCCTGAAGCAGGCTAATCAACTGAGGTTGGAATCCCGACAAAGCTCCATGCAAGCTAAGGTTTGAGGAAGAGAAGCCTAGAGATCCGCAGCAAACTAGAGGCTTTTAGGTTGGGTTTCTTCTAGAGCTCCAGGTAAACTAAGTAGAATAGTGTAGGAAACCCTAATGCTCCGAAGCAAGCAGTGAGGGACTTAAGAGTCACAGAGCTCCGAAGCAGACTAAGCAATTGAGGTTGGAATCCCGACAGAGTTCCGAGCAAGGTGGAAGGGAAGCCTAGAGTCCCGCAGCAGAATAGAGCTTTGATGTTGAGTTTCTTCTAGAGCTCTAGGCAAACTAGAGGAGGGGAGACCAATCGAAGACTGGTGACTATCCGCTGAATGCTCTCCAATATATAGACGCTCGTCATGTGACTTGTAGGTGGTGCTAGTGGTTCATCTGCTTCTTGTTGTAATCCCACATCAAATGTAGTACTCCAACGTACATATATGTGGTTGTTGTTTACAAACAGAAGACGTAGTACATTATAATATATATTAACAAGAGTTCATATGTTCTGAAGATATATTTTATTGAACAATTTCCCAGATACAGCATAACTTTGCCATTTTACACAGGGACATGCTAACAAAAGAAAGAAAAAAAACATGACAACAATAACAACAACATAGAAAAAAAGAGTGTAAAAGTAAAACTATTCCGTCAAAGCTCGTTTAATTGCTCTTTCAAACACTGGGTAGCTCGAAAAAATGTCCACATCAGTTGTTACTTGATTATAACTGTTTGGTATTCTATAAAAAAGAGACCTCTGTATAACAGCCAACCTAGGACGGGCAAGATGGAATAGGTGGGTATTCCGAGTGATGCGGGAAGGGACACGTAAGGATAGTTCCTGAAGTAATATTTCCGATCTTAAGGTTCCATTAACTATTTTATGTAGATATTTCAGGTCAGAGATATTTCTGCGTACTTCAGGAGTCTGAATATTAAGATGTCGCAAGAGCTCCTTCTTAGATAATATTCGAAGTGCAGGAACACGAAATCGGACTATAGCAATGAAGAAATTGAGAACAGAATCAAGTCTGGAGAGATGTGTAGGTGCTGCCATGGCCCATATGGGAGAGCAGTATTCGATCTTGGGCGCTATTAAAGTCTTATAAAAAGTTGCTAATGAAGAAACAGTGCGTAGTTCGGTGAATCGATAAAGAAGTCCCAACATGCGCATTGAATTCTTTAGTATTGAGGAGATGTGGTCAGAGAAGGTGAGTTTTGAATCAAAGATGACACCAAGATCGTTATGACTAGCAGAATGTGTCATAGGGGAATCGTTGATATGGTATGTGGAGGGAACAGGAGACTTTTTCAAAGTAATAGTAATACTGTCACATTTCTTACTGTTGAGTTTCAAGTGCCACATTTCACACCAGCCTGTAAGGTAATTTATGTCTTCCTGTAGAGCAATTGTGTCATGGAGACACGATATTTCTCTGTATAACTTACAATCGTCAGCAAAAAGCAGAAGGCCACTAGGTTGAGCTGATAAGTGCGTGTAGAGATCATCCATATACAGGACAAACAGTAGAGGCCCAAGTACACTCCCCTGAGGCACCCCTGAGATCACGGGTTGGGGGTTAGAAGTCGCCCCTGAAAGAACAACTCTCTGTTTACGGTCCTTCAAGTAGCTTGTGATTAGAGAGAGAAAATTGCCATGTACATTAAATTTTTTGGAGAGTTTATGAAGAAGATGAATGTGACTGACAGAATCAAAGGCCTTCGAGAGATCAAAGTAGATAACATCTAATTGAGTATTGTTATTCATACATTTGACTGCACAGGAAAGAAGAGTACTTAAGTTTGAGAGACTTGAGCTTTTCGGTAGAAAGCCGTGCTGAGAACTATGGATGTAAGGTGAGGTGAATTTAAGTAGCCTGTCTTTAGTTATTTTTTCGCAGATAATTGATATTACAGAAAGAAGAGATATTGGCCTATAGGAGGATACATGATCTTTAAGTCCTGATTTATATATTGGGGTCACGTGAGCCAGTTTCCAACTGGTGGGATAATACCCTTCCTTGAAGCATCTATTGAATAAGATAGATAGAGGAACCGCAATAACTGAAGCAGTTTTGTTGAGAAAGAGAGGACTAATTTTATCAGGTCCAAGTGATCTATGTGGAGATAACGATAGCAAGAGAGCCAGAACTTCGCCCGGGGTGGTAGAGAGAATGGATAAGGTGTCCGAACAGATGGGGTGGAGAGGGGGGAGATGGGTTGTAGAGGAAAGGGAAGTAAATGTTTTGCAGAAGTAGTTATTGAAGAGGTCTGGTCTTTGATCATCACTCGCTTCAGTATTTTCATCTTGAATTGTTGCCGGTATGCCCGGAGATTTTGTTCTAGATTTAATTACAGACCAAAAGACTTTAGGGTTACTAACAGTAAAATCACCAATTGAGTCCATGTATTCAAAATATTTACGTCGCTGTACCTTCTTGGCAAGACTTCTAATTCTAGCAAAGTTTTTATATGTGTAGTCACTCGGATGTGATTTCCATAGAGTCCAGGCAAGCTTTTTGTTTTTAAGAAGGTCACGAAGTTCATTGTCGTACCAGACCGGAAACCTGTTCGATTTTGATGCTTTCACCGGCACAAAGTCCTTTATGGCTGAGTGGACAACGGATGTAAATAAGTCCACAGCGTCGTCAACAGTTCCTACCTCTAACAAACACCAAGGAAACAGTTCAATAGCCCAACAGATGTCACCCCAGGGGGCTTTCTTCCATAGAAGTTGTGACCTACTTTTGAGGGCCTGGTTTGTAGTAGTGGAGGGGAGGAAATCGAAAGAAACATCCAAGGAATCGTGATCCGAAGGAAAAAGATTTCTGCATGGGACAACACAACGAGGTTCTAAGTTAGAAAGAATGTAGTCAAGATTGCTATTATTGCGGGTATTATGCATATTATGTTGACCTAGACCAAGTCCATGAATAAAATTGTCCATGAAATAACTGTCGTTTCCATCTTTAGCGACTCCATGCTTGCTGTCCTGCCACGTGATGGAAAGGTTGAAATCACCCAATAGGATGACGTCACCGTGTGACAACGCATGTAACAGTGAGTCATGGCAAGCTTCTAAGATGTGCTGGGGGGTGTTCTTGTGCGGCCTATAGAAGCATCCAATAAACACAGAACGACGCTTTGGAATAAATACTTCCACCCATATAAGTTCACAATCCCGTTCGAGATCCAGTCTTCTCTTGCTCTTCCACTTATTATTTACACAAATCATCACTCCACCTCCACGAGTTATGCGGTCTTTACGATAAATGGTGAAATTATTAGAAAAGCTAATTTCACTGTCGTTCACTGATTCATTCAACCACGATTCGGTCACTGCGAAACAATCCAGTTCCCTTATCTCACCTAGGTTCAATGAGCACTCAAGTAATTTGTTTTTAATGCTACGAACATTTTGATAATATATATTGAAAGCATTAGTGTAATGTGGACAGGGTGGGCCAGGGTTTACGTGAATATCACCACAAAGAAGGAGAAAACAAACGAGAATGAGGCACTGTTTTTTGCTTTTGACTCATACCTTGTCACAAAATCACTGGTAGTTCCTCCGTCACTGTTAGCAGTACCAGAGAGAGCACATGGCGGTCCTCTTGGTATGAAGGCAGCAGCAATAAAATGAAATGATCTTCCACTACACTTCAGTCCATGTTTCATTGGCAATGCTTCATTTGGGAAAGTCACAGCACCGTTACTACATGAAGACAGTAGAGCACGCACATAAACACTACACATAACCACGAGAAAAAGATAAACAATAAGAGCACCACTTTGCATCGACTTCGAGCTTGACGCCATCTTGAATCTATACTTATATAATAGTATATAAAGTAGTATTAAGCAGTATTATTTAATGTCGTTTCGTTTCATTAGTATTTCTGGTTTATTATGTCATTTGGTTTCATGTACACGACTTTTGGATCTTTCGTTATCATGTCAACTTTTTACGAGTCCTTTGTACTGGAAATAAAACCCTCAATCACAGAAGAACATTCACTTTTATTGGTTTTGTTCTGTCTATGGATAAAAATACAATGAGTTTCTAAGAAAGATGTGTGGTAATTTCTCTTAATATTGTTTCCTGTCTAACTTAGACACTTAATTAAGTAATTTAAAAAAATATTGCAACACTTTATTTGTTTGTAATGGTTTTAATTTTGATCTGAAGTGCTCCGTAAAGCATTGAGCGACGACTTTGTTAAGATGTAGTTCTTGCTCAACAAAATACTATCAAGAAATATTGTTTCTATTTTCCATCCTATTCTATTTTTCTATTGTAACACACTTATACAATTAAATATTGGGGTCCCAGTTCGTTTAAAATTATTTTAGTATCCATCAAAATTTACCACGATAATTATTTCAATAAATAAAAGCTATTTTTATTCTTTTTAAACTTTGTATTTCCTTAATACTTATTTATTTTGCAGAAATAAAGAATCCACTTCAATCAACTATGGCTTCCTTACTTATTATATCTTTAACAACATAACGTTTAAAATAAGTCTGGCCACGAGATCTATTATCATAAGGTACGGACTATTGGCCTCGTTGCTCTATAACTAAATATATATAAATGTTATCATTGCACGATATATTTTTACTATAAACTTAGTTTTTTTTTATAAAAGGAAGAAGAGCAGTAGATACAACAGGGTATGTGTATGTATGCTTTGGTAAAATATGATTAAATAATGTATACAATTTGTTAATTTGTTTCGAGATGTCTACGAGCTTCTGAAGTAGCTGCAATAACACTTCGTGTAATAGGGCAACGAAGGCTGCCGGAGCCAAAACAAAGGAAAACTCAAATTGGCGGGAATAAGGTTAATACACGAAAAAAATATCACCGAAGAAGGGCAGGAGGAATAACATCTAGATGCAAGCAGATCGTTTAGCTTTCATTTGAAGGTTCACTGTATCTTAGGTTACCCATAAGTAGGTACACACTCCTGCAGTAAACAAGTATAGCGTTTTAATTTATGGATTTATTTGCTTCCACTGCTCCGGGCTTTTGGAATAAGAAAAAAATAAGAACAAATAATAAAGAAACTACACAATAAAAATGGTTGTGTTAATTCAACTCAATTTTAACACAGAGCAATGGTTTCAGCATGACTACTACTATGGGGTGTTAATTCAATACAGACCCCGCGGTGTTGCTAACACAGGGGATGTGTTACGTTTTTAACACACAACCGGTGTTGAGCGGTGTTAAATTCGGATCTGTGTTAGTATTTTCCGTGTTGATTCGAAACCATGTCAGGGTCGGTAGTGTGGGAAAAGTTTTGAGTGTCACTTGTGGCGGTGTTGCACCAAAACGAACAAAGTAACACAGTACGTAGTGTGTTTATTTTGTGTTGATATTACACCATGTCAAGTATCAATATAACACAGTCGCTATATTATTTTAACATCATTTTCTTATTATTTCAACACACAATCCATGCCATAATTCAAGGTCAAAGCCGTGTAAGTAACACTCTGTTTTGGTGTTAATTCAACACCCTGTGTATTATAATTCAAGGTCAACCGTTTTTGGTGTTAGTTCCACTCCACTTCTATGTTACTACGACACCTACTTCGGTGTTGCAATAATTCCGTGTATGGTGTTGATGTAACCATTTTTCGGTATTGGAAAAGCTTGAGGTGTGCATGCTAACGCTTACCGAAGATTATAATTTTAAAATAAGAATAGTAAACTACAGAACACTTCATTTACAAAATCTTTATAATTTTTTTTTTTTTTTTTTTGTCGTCCTCCCCAAAACTTATTGTGATGTACAGTATTTCTTGATAGTGCGAAACACAACCTTCATCAACATTTTGTTCAGGAATGATAGAAAACTCTTATTATAGGGAGCTAGCTTGTTTACCAGCGGGGGCTGAGGTAAAGGGGGAAAAATTTCAACAATTTTTCTGCCTGACTCTTGCAATACTCCCTTACCCTCCTTCTATATGTCAGCGTTGCCAGGGTTAAAAATTCTGAAGAGTTAGTGTAAGTTGGTTATTTGTTGTGTGCTGTTGTGGTTGCGGTTTTGTTGCTTATTATTCATTTGACAATGGCTTCACAGCGTAAGAGAGGGCAAACTATACACAGCGAAGCTAGAGAAGTAATAAGGAAGGCCATAGTGCAGTGCGACGAAGAAGCGAGGGAGAAAAAACTGAAGCATTTGTTATCACAGCTTAATTTGCGTGTGCCCATGTATACAGCGATCTTCAATAGGGAATGCATAATTGCATAAACTCTTTAAATTAAGTGAGTATTAGCTGAATTTTTTTGACAACGCACTGGCAACCTTGCCCAGGACCGTCGAGTGACCGTTTCTTGGCGACGGGGTGGGGAACCTGCCAATCAACTCTGAATTCCTCAGCCTCGCATTAAAGCTAGCTCCCTATAATACCTATATCCTTATAATATGTTTGCCTCTTAAATGTGCTTCTACTTGTTTTCCGCCATTTTTGAAACACAGTTCTCGATGTAGACTGGTGAGCTCTAGTGCAGTGTAGAAGTGACACACTAATACGTTGTTGTTTCTAGCTGTTGATATATTTCTTCAGAAACATTATGTAAAACAACTGAGAACATATCGCGCGGTTTGCATGTTGAAACCGTTTGCAAATACCTGGATTTGTTTAAGTATTTCTTTCTACTGTGTTTGTCTGTAGCTTCAGTACATAAGCCTTTATAATTAGATGCCCAACATATTTGGCAATCACGCAGAAAACAACACCAAAGATTCTACACTTGTGTCGATTTAACACACGGGCTGTGTGTCATTTCAACTACTGATATTTGACACACAACTCCAAATGGAGAGTGATTTATTCTAACCACCTGTTTGCGTTATATTTCAACACAATCGTGGTAACACATAGGGATGTCGCTGAAATAACACAACGATTTCTTTTTGATAACAATAAGAAATGATCTAAAGTATAGTGAGTTAATCAGTATGAGACTGTAAACCTACTCTCGACCACCATGTATATTTATTATAACACGTGAATGGTAGAATTACCACTAATATTTAAATAGACAAAAATAGATGTTGTTAGCTTCCGGTACTTACCTCTCCCAGCTGAGCCTTCTGTGGACAGGCTTATCGCCACCTGCAGTAGCATTACCACTTCCTGTTTTTTGATTGAGAAGTTTCGCCAGGCGGTAGAGGGCAGTCGTTGAGCCTAAACTTGGCGTGGATAACCGAAAGGCTCTTGCAGGGACAACTTGAGGTGACGGAAGGCGGAGTACTCCGGGCTCCGGGGAACTTAGACGAGGTTTGCACCCTGCAGAAAAGAAAATTAAAAACAAGTTTGTATTAATAAGTTTGTAATTTGTAAATAACAAGTATAAAATAAAAACATTAAATTTAATCTATTTATGGATTAGTTGCAGTGGAATTATTTCAAATTTTGCCGGGAAGGAGGACAAGACTGTCCAAGAGTTTCAGTTTTTTAGAAGTATATTAACATAAAATTTATTAAAAATCATGTTTCTCAAATTCACGGCAGGGCAATTTCTCCCTTCTCTCCCCAAATGACGCCCCTGACTAATCGCTAGCACCTCTGTTCGTGAGCCTAGCAATATAGAAATTCAAAAGAATTGGATTGTCATTTATTCTGATTTATGTCTTGCATACATGAACCAACAAGTAAGTGTTAGAATAGGGAACGAAATGACAGACAGGAGTGGAAGTGGGAGGGGAGTTTGACAGAGAAGATGTCTCTCGCCAACATTATTTAGAAGAGATAGTAAAAAAAAAAGAAAAAAAAACAAAATGAAGACAACATTTCAGTAGAAGATTGAATGATTAAGTCTTTAGATTTGCAGATGATATGACGCTCGTTGCAGAATCTGATTTAGAATTTAGGATTTAGATTTCTTGGCTTTCAGCATTTAGCCCTTCACGTTTTGAGGAATGACGTCCCTCGGCGAGCACACTATCCAGGGAAAGGGAAGGAAGAAAGGATGGGGGACGGAAGGAAGCGGCCTGGGACCTATAAGTTAGGTACCACCCTGGCATTTGCCTGGTGTGAATGAGGAAAACCCAGGAAATCCTCATTAACGTGGCTGGCCTGAAAAAGCGTGGTACTCTTTCGACCGAGTGGCCCTACCGGGAATCGAACCCGGGACCGCTCGCACCGAAAGCGAGAGCGTTAGCGACTACGCTACGCGGGGCCACTGCAGAACCTGAAGAGAAAAATCAATAAGATGTTAGAAAACTTCAGGAATGGATGTAAAGAATATGAGATGAAAATAAATGTTTAAAAAACAAAAGCCATGGTAACTGGAACGAAGCTGTGTCAAATATAGAAGTAAAAGGGGAGAAAATGAAACAAGTGACTAGTTTTCAATACCTGGGTAGTATTATTAGTAAAGATATGAAGTGTAAACGTAAAATAAAAGCAAGGATAGGAATGGCCAAAGAAATCTTTAGGAGGAAGAAAACACTATTTTGTGGAACCTTGAACAGACTTGAGAAAAAAAACTCATAAAATGCTTCGTGCGGGCATTACGCAAAAATGATGTAAAACAGTTGGAAGCTTTCAAAATGTGGATGTAGAGAAGAATGGAAAGAATTAGTTGGATTGAGTGGAAAACAAATGAGACGGTGTTAGAAATGGTGGGGTAGAAAAGATACTATAATAATATTATTAAGATAATAAGAAGAGGAAAAGAAACTGATTGGTGGGGTGCTGAGTAAGATCAGCTAAGAAGAAACTGAACACGAAAGGCATGCTATAGAGTATGGTGGTGGCAAAAAAGAGAGGGAAGGAGACCACAATTAATGAACTATATCAAAACAGAAAAATCGTAAATGAAGACAAAGAGGATAGCAGAAGACCGTTGAGCAGAAAGGCTTCTCAGCTGCAGCAAGTGACCTGCCAATAACGGCAGAATACCTATGATGATGACGTCTTACATTAGCGTTTTCGTAGTTACATTAGAAGAAACAAAAAAAATATGGTTCATAAATCGGAAATACCTCCTATATGCATACTGTTAAAATGTAAATGAAGTATGAAATGTTTAGTTACATACTGCGTTTACTTTCTGATCAGAAGTGAAATGAATAATTCTGCACGTGAATCAGAACTCAATAATTCTACATATTCCTAGCGTTTAACAGTCTTCATCCTGGCGAAATTAAAATACCGCTAATTGTACACTAATTATGTGATATCTTCAAATAGATAAAAGATAATTGAAATATGGAACAAGAGCGCCCTAGACAATATTATTTTGCGTGAGGTACCGTTATCACAAGTCACCTAGTGGCTTTATGTTTACAGCTGTTTAGAAACGCGAAAATAAATGCCGATTTTCAAAATGGCTCGAAATCGAAAGCAGACAAGTGAGTCGTGATAACGGTTTCTCATGTAAAATGATATTGTCTAGGGCGATCTTGTTCCACATTTCGATTATCTTTTATCTATTTGAAGATATCACATAATTACTGTAAAATTAGCGGTATTTTAATTTCGCCGGGATGAAGACTCTTAACAGGAAAAAAAGAAAAAAATCGAAACATCAGACATATAACATTCGATAAATCGTATTGCACTGAAGAAACTGATATCATGAATGTAAATGCTGATGCATAAGTCTCGAGGAAGTTAAAAAAAAAAAAAAAAAAAAACGAATTAATTTGAAAACCTAAAAATTGATACTGCACAAAATCTTGTCACTTATTAAAATGAAACTGATACTCAAATACAAGCTCACTAAGCTCTTCATTATAACGCTAGCAAGATGACAGTACATAACAGAGGCGGCGCTCACCCACGGAAGGGGGGTCCATAAGCCCGGGCCCTTCCAAAACTTCGTAACTCGACTAGCATTTATACTCTTTTCTAAAATAACTATATTTGTTTAACAGGGAAATGATTGATATAGCCTAAAGATCTTTCTTTCCTCATAAAAATAATTTACTTCTATCAGATTTTCTGACAATGCAGGTGGCAGCAATTAAGAGAGCAGACTACTAAATATTTTTCAAAAGCTAGATCTAACAATTTTTCTTTTGCCAGTTTTTCGTAAGTGAAAAGAGATAATGAAATGTTACTTACCTCAGCAATAGATAATGTTATTCTACAAATACGAAAATACGAATCGTAAGAATTTTCAGTTTTGCCATCCATAGAAATTACAGTGTGACCCGAATTTGAATTACCCAAAAATCTAGGTTAGGGCAGCGACTAGAAAAATGAACTCAACGGCAATTGATGACTTATCATACTGTGTTCCTTGTTAATTACTTTTAAAAATAATATTTGTATTTTAATTCTACTGATAATTAAAAATTATTTATTTTGTACTCTTTATTACAAAATAGATACAAATATTATTTAAAAAGTAGTTAACAAGGAACACAGACAGTATGATAAGTCATCAATTGCCGTTGAGTTCATTTTTCTAGTCGCTGCCATAACTTAGATTTTTGGGTAATTCAAATTCTGGTCACACTGTAATTTCTATGGATGACAACACTGAAAATTCTTCCGATTCGTATTTTCGGGTGTAGAATAACATTATCTATTACTAAGGTAAGTAACATTCCATTATCTCTTTTCACTTACGAAAAACTGTCAAAAGAAAAATTATTAGCTTTTGAAAAATACTTAGTAGTCTGCCCTCTTAATATTAATTTCATCATTTTAGGTGCAGAATAACAGAGGTTTCATACTACATAAACGTATTGGACCCCTCAGAAAGAAAGGTTTTGGATCCCACCCAACAAAAAATTCTAGGTGCTCGCCTGGTATAGTCAGGGACCAAAGTTCTCTCCGTTTGGTAAAATTTATTTAGGCAATAACGGTAGTATGTCTGGAACGTATATAATGAATGTCCTTCTGTTCTGTAGTTATTTACAAAACTAATTTCATCAAGCGGAAAGTTTTGTCGCTGACTGTACTTAATATAGTTAATGAGATATAGCATAAATTTATCATTAACCCTTTAATTTTAACTGTGTTTCACTAAAATACTGTCCAAATATGATGTATGTCGTTCGATAAACCATGCCAAACTGAACAAGATTACAAGTTCGCGATTAAATTCTCATTCATAGTTTTTGAGAAAAAATGAACTGCCGTGGGGCTAAAAAATATACATTTTTCGTTGTCAATAGTAACTGACAGTTTATATTTTGCTGCAACTAATTGATATTTATGTGTAGGGTGCACACTGTTAACTAACAGATTGTAACTATTGTGGTTTATATTTTCATAAAGACTGCACGCATACTGTTTACGCAAATACTACTTATACATCTGGAATAAAATGTGGGATACGAAAATAGTGTTAGATTGCGACGTTAATAACATATTTTGTGGTAGTCCAGCGTAGCGTAGTCGGTAACTCTCTTGTCTTTGGTGCGAGTGGCGCTGGGCTCGACTCCTTGGTAGATAAAGTGTGAAAGTTTTTTTTTTTTTTAGACCGCAGTCATAAGTGAGATTTTCCTCATTTTCATCGGCCAAATGCCGGGATGGTACCTAATATACAGGTCCCAGGCCGCTTCTTTCCTTCTACAATCCTTTCTTCCTTTCCTTTCCCCTAATAGCGTTATCACCGAGGGACATCATCCCTCACACGTGACGGGTTAAATGGCAATAGATGCCGACAGCCCAGAAATCTAATTCCTAATCCTAATTGTAAAATATTTTGTGAAATGTATTCAGTTACTATGAACATAGAAAATCCCTAAAACATAAGCTTAATCGCGAATACATTAGACGCAGACTATACATTCTTTACATGTTCAGTGCCTTCTCATAGTCAAGTAGTTCAAATACCCTTTTGGTCCTGAGCTCCATTTTGGGTGGGGGTACTCGCGTCAGGTACAATTTTGAGTAGTGACCCGGATCCCACTTTAAACAAGAGACGTCGTTTATATAACCTCAGAACTGACAAGGATCTTAAACTCGACTCGAAACAATTATATTTAAGAAAGTTGAAGCTTTCTATTGATATGATCCTTTATCTTAGAGGAATTGTATTTTCAATATAAGAAGATTTTTATAATCAAATTCTATAAAATACCCACAAAAATTCCGAGTTTGACCTAGCTCGTGAATGAAAAAAAAATGGAAGGAGCGTATTTACCTTATTCTTCTTGCAGAATGAAGCAAGAATCCAACATGTTCTGCAAATAAATTAAAAATCCATGTACACATACCGTGGTTTTCACGACTTAATTCTAAAACGTGTCTGAACTTTTTTCTAGAAGTTTGGAACACTTCGAGACCTGTCGCAAAAGTATCTTTCCATGGCCCCGGAAAACCGATGAATTCACCTGAAGTTTCCTTCGTCTCAGGGCCGTGCCGTGGAAAATCAGCACTCGGGCGCCTCCATGCATATATTGCAAACACTTTTTCCTATCTTTTTTCCTTTTTCTCCCGAATTTTTCGCCCCTTACTTCGGCGCCCGGGGCCGTCGCCCCACTAGCCGCCCCCCACGGCACGGCCCTGCTTCGTGGTAATCTCATTCAAACTAGTTCCCTCCTGCTTCCACACACAGAGTTTGGTAGTTTTTCTACTGCTGGAAACAGGCCTGGAACCCCTCATTGGGAAGTGTTAGGAGAGTAGCCATTGCGTTGCACTAGATCTCCTCTCGCATCGAAAGTGAGCATCGTTTTGATATCATTTGATTTTTGGGAAGAGATAAAAGTTTCATAAAGCTATACTCGGAGAGTAGGGAGCTTCTGCACGAATGGAATCATTATCTTGATTCAGTCTTCGGCACTTTGAAGGCCACAGATCTGCTCATTTCGTACAAGCAGCGTCATGTAAAAGACGGAAAATGTCTGAAGAAAAGTCCTGCTGTACGTCCTTCCTGTACATACTACGGATGGCCGGAACCGGCTCCTGGTGGAACCGGTTTTCGGCTCTGAACGGGTCCGGTTCTAGAAGATCCGGTTCCGGAACCAGCTTTTTGGATCCAGGCCTGGAACTCTATCCCCAAGAGCCGATTCCTCACGGAACCGGTTCCGCCGGAACCAGAACTTCGTGGCCATCCCTAGTACGTACTTACTTGGCAATCGAAGAACAAATCAACATTGGTCTGATTTTACTGCGCACCTGGAGCGATCTTCTGTTTGTCTTTGCGAGCTTTGTTAGGTCTTGGGGAGGTCCCATGTGTCTACAGAATCCATTGTAACTTCGATCTCGCGTCCTATCCGTACATCCATGTCTCTACCATTTTAGCCGCGCCGAGGCCACGGAAGACCACCCAACGTAACCATTCCTCTACAACAGAAGATACAAATGAAAGTAACGCTATCTCTAAGCTAAAGATATCATAGACCCCTGTTTCACGACGCAAAATTTAGTCAAACTACGCAATGTGGTGTTCATAAAAACAAAGAAGGAAAGTGTTCCTACTTTTCCGACAGGCCTTCTAAATTTTCTTTAGACAAACAATTTGAACTCGTAGGAAAGGCTGGAAGAGGTATTTAACAAAAACAGGGAAATATTTCATGCTTGTACAGTATATACCTATAAAGTACAACCTCTTGTGAAAAGAGCTATCGGATTCAAAACTGAGATTCAATTTAGTTTATTTCTAGGAATATTTAAATAAAATGCCTTCCATGTTAATTTAGTTTGAAAGCATTAAGTCTCTCATCTGTACAGTGTTATAACATTCAGTAAACCTGAATGAGCTTAACGGCTTTTTAAGCAAGGACAGCCCTATTACAAGAAAACTACATCAGAACTTTAATCTCTTTAAGTACCCTTTTGTTACCTTATGATTTCACAATTATCAAGAGAAGAAGTTAAAAAACCATCGACAACTCTTACTTCTCGAGAACTTAACTTTTTGACAACTCTAGTTTTATATTTTATTTTACCAGACAACAATACTTGTGATTAAAAATAACTTTGAATAAGATGAAAGGTAATAATAAAGTAGTTAAAAATACAGTGGACCTCTGATATTTTAATTACCTCAACTCTCAATATCTCGACTTGTCTTTATCAAAGGATTTGAGCACACTACTTTCTTTCTTTTCTTCTCCGATTTATTTGATGAAGAAGGTTTTCACAAAAAGAAAACCTGGGGGGAAAGAAGTCTGTTCTGTTCGATTAATTACCGCTGTAAGAAGGGCGAATGCAATTAAGCACACTTTTCGTTTGTTCCCTTTTTACAAATTACAAGGGAAAGACGACTTCCAACTTAATTCAACTTTTTTTTTTTAATTTCTTTTCTCTGCCTTTAATTTTGCTTTTAAGAACAGTCAAATGAGATTCAGGTTACAGACAAGAGATATCTGCTTTGCAATTGTTTGCAGTTGAACAATTATTTGTATCTTCAAATATATACTGTATGTAGGAAACACAAGCCTTGTTAGATAGATATTGTCTTCTCAACAAAAAAAAAAAAAAAAAAAAAAAAAGATAAATATTCTTTGGAGTATCTATCTATCTATCTATCTATCTATCTATCTATCTAGCTAGCTAGCTAGCTATATATATATATATATATATATATATATATATATATATATATATATATATATATATATAGATATAGATATAGATAGATAGATAGATAGATAGATAGATAGATAGATAGATAGATAGATATTGCCAGGAAACCGTATATCTTTGTTTCAGACAAATGAAAGTACATTTGGTTATCTCACAAATCCTATGCAAATATATGGCGTCTGATTCAGAGTGGAAAAAAATGGACGTCATGAAAACTTAAGCTGTTATGAACCATAGGGAGCGGGGCTAGGGAAGAGAGAGCTTTGAATGTTGCCGAAATGAGGGAAAGGCAGTAATGGTGGTGAAACTGAATATCTTGCAAAAAATGAAATTAAGCAAACCAAACGTAACATACCAGTCATAAGAAAGACAACAAGGACTATAAACGACCATAAACAGAATTATCATCTGGATCGTAGTGTTGTCAACAAGCAAAAAAATGTCAGAAATAAGACAATAAAATAGCAATTCGGAGACCGGGAAAATGCAAAATGCGTAAGTAACAAAAGATAATAGGAAAGACTGATTACACATGTGTGAAAAGGGTGGATGATATTCGTGCGTGAACATCGCACGCGAGCGGAGACAAATGGAGGAAAAGAACAGAGAACTAATACTCGCCTATCATGAGTGAGTTAAACTCATCCACAACGACCTCATCCTCACACGGCTGCGTTTTAACCTGTTCTGCAACGAGACGTTGTAGTTTCTTGCAAGACATCGAACACACGCGCTTTCAACTTCCCAACTTCAGCTTGTCGCACTTTGTACACATACTATGCATATTTATCTGCTTCAATTGACACTATCTAATCTTAAATATTCGCTTGCAATTACTCCTACCAGCAGTGGTTCCGACTTGCGCTTTTACAGAACGAAGTTAGAAGAAGAAAAGAAACAACAGGAGAAGGTGTAATTGAAAGATGACTTCGATTGGTGTGTTTGTTTTCACCAACACTGTCTAATATGAATTTAGAGTGAAAAGCGCATGTTCACGTGATCGTTTGAATGTCCCACAGGTCCGGTGCCTATCCCGGGACATTCAGACAAGCAGGAGATAGTTTAAAGATAATGCAAATATTTGTGAGACTTCCCTTGGATTTCAGTGGGATGAGACTATCACGGGACAATGTTAATTGCATGTCCAAAATGTCATCATGTGATTATCCTGAAAAAAAAAAAGCCAAGATGTCCTACAGGATATCCCGTTTCCAGACACAAAGGCACATCAGGATTTCCTCGCCCATTGGGACATCCTGCATAAGGAAGACAGTATATCGTTAGAAGGTAAAGGAGTTAAATCGCAGAGAATATGATTCTTCTAACGTATTCTGAAATGAAAATTATGAAGATATAACAAACTTAAGAAAAAGTTGTAAGGAATGTGAAATGAAAACAAATGAAGAGAGGAAAGCATTTGGTGATTGTAGTTAAGTTGCCGTCTCGACTATAAAAGTTTACGAGGCAGAGGACATAGAGCAAGTTTTAGTGTAGGACTCGTTGTTGCGCCTAAGTATTAGGCCTGTACTACACTGAAGGCTAAAATTGGGTTCAGTTAAAACCACGAAGGGCGGTATTGAGAGAGAATTCGTTAATCGAAGCTTAGTCACAGACTAGTTAGTAAGCATACTAACTCTTTACTAAGGAAGGTGCACTTTTTGGTATTCAAAGCCTACTTTGAGTACAACTAAAATGATGATTTGGGAATAATTAACTTATATAACCCCAATGCATCGGGTGAGAAAAATAAATGTGGCAACTACGGAAAAGTAGATGAGCGCATGCGTAGTCTGTAAAAATGAAAATAAATGAAATACGAAATGTGTCGCACGCTAAACCGTGGGTAAAAGATTGGTCTGTGCTCTAGAGTAATTAGTCACATGTGATTAGCTTCGTCCAATACTACGTCCTAATCAGAGTCTCTGAATACAATTTTGATAACCATCCGTTAGTCAATCCCGTACTATGGTGTTAATCAGACATCAAAACGACTCTGCATAAGGCCCGAATTGTTTATACGCGTATTTAATGTTTTATTTACGTAGTTTGTCTGCAATTACTCCAAACTTCCATACCATATTTTAAAGTCATTCAAGGAATACGTTCCGCAAGTATCGACATGCATTAACGTTAGGCTGGCAATTGATAGTGCATGTAGCGACAGAATGCGACGCAGACATTTGTAGTGCCACCTGTCTTCCTGCAACCAACATTACACATATCTTGAGCAAGGTTTCATAACATTGCAGGATATCCTTTCTTTTTATAATCAGGATTGTGGGATTGGAAAGCTAAAATCATTACTAGTTAAAACGAAAAAAAAAGTATGGAAGAAAGTAGGACTTTAATTTACAGTTCTTTCCTGGTATCTTATTCGTGAAAAAAATGGGGCACTGTGGGGCAGGGGGCTTACCTCTGATACATCGGATCCTTAGTTCCATCCCTATCCAACTAAGTTTGTGGTGGACAACATCGTGTTCTCGGGGTACTCTCATTTCCTTCTATACGTTCTTCCATCATAATTCACTTACTTTAATCATCAGTCTCCCTTAGCGTAAAGGGAATAATCGCGGGACGTTAAACCGAAATACTTCATTTCATTTTATTCTTAAAAATGTGAAACGTGGAACGGAAATAAAAACAAGAATAGGAAGGGAGAAATTTAGTTGCCTTTCAAGGAAGGAAAAATCTTTCTGTGTAGACTTCAAAAAGAACCACGGGGCTGTGGTTCCTCAGCTGTTCCTCAGCTGCACACGGGATTCCCCGAAGGAACGGAGGGATTCCCGGACATGCTGTAAAGGAAAGAAGTGTCACACGTTGTTAATCCCATGCGCACACGTAGCTGCGTTTTCAAACATGCGTCTTTCAATAGAGTAGGTATGACTTTCTAAGTGACGTTTTTAACCGCACTCTCCACGATGTATCGTTTTCAAGCTGTTGGCCTCTGAAGTTCATGTTCCCACGCTTTCGACACTCTGTCACTCCTAAATGTGATGGAGTTTCCCCCATGTTCAGTAGGATTATTTTTTTTGCTTCTTTTTAGATGTACTATCACCCGTTCAAGTTTGTCCACGTAGTTACCGTTCACCCTGTATAGTTCAGAAAATGAATGTGGTCTTTGTTACTCACTAAAATCTTCTCACCGCAAAACAACGTTTCACATATATGTATTGGTGAACGATGAAAGACTCTTTTGTTCGAATTCGTAAGAGAGAAATTGAGTTATTAGCAGTTCCCACCGAAGAAAGAAATTATTTGCATCGCAAAAATAAAGGATAAATCGAAGGATGGTTTCGGTCTTTCCAAAATATACAGAGCGTCCACAAAATTTACTTATATAACCTGCTAACGGTTATATCGCTATTCCCTGTTGTTATAACTATGAAAAATAATATTGGAAACTAAATTTCTACTAGCTTTTACTACTTCCGGTGTGAGGAGATGAAGATCTGAGATGTTATGTATTCTTGGTATTCTGAATTCATATGTCAAAAAAGGTTTTACGGCTTCTACCACCGCCTTTGGTCTAACGGACTCAACATTGTAAGCGGAAGTAGTAGAATATACTTCCGGTAGCAATAGAGAAATAAAATCGAATAGATTTTTGTTCTAGTGGTACTGAATCCATACCAAGAAACTGTTTCTCGCTGTTTATTGCCTTTTCTTCACTATGATGAAACCAGAAGCTGTAGATTTTAACCTTTTCCATTGGATAGAGGTGTAAAGGTCAGGCTGAATTTTTTTTAGGGTGTTGAATGCAAATTAAAAGTGACCTTCTCACAATTCAAATATTTCAGCTTAAGAGTCTTCATCCCGGCGAAATTAAAATACCGCTAATTTTACAGTAATGATGTGATATCTTCAAATAGATAAAAGATAATCGAAATGTGGAACAAGAGCTCCCTAGACAATATTATTTTACGTGAAGTACCGTTATCACAAGTCACCTAGTGGCTTTCCGTTTTCAGCTGTTTAGAAACGCGAAAATAAATGCCGATTTTCAAAATGGCTCGAAATCGAAAGCAGATAAGTCAGTCGTGATAACGGTTTCTCATGTAAAATTATATTGTCTAGGGCGCTCTTGTTCCACATTTCGATTATCTTTTATCTATTTGAAGATATCACATAATAAATGAAAAATTAGCTGTATTTTAATTTCGCCGGGATGAAGACTCTTAACGTCTCATTATTATACTCTTAAGTTAAGGGAAACGGATAATTAAGGCAAGTCAATGATGATGGAAGAATTGGTGGAATGAGAATGTGGAAGAGAAACCCATGGACATGGACCCTCATAAACTTACTTGGTCGGGAATCGAACCAGGGGCCGCATACCCAGAGGTAAACGCTCTACCACTGAGCTACCGTGCCCTCTTTCTCACTGTATCGTACCGCACTTGTTCTGTTGGAGATCAATATTGAGCCGGAAATTGGAAGTGAATTTCTACCATTTCCGGTTTTAGTAGATATAAGGTTGGAGATAGAAAGTATTCTTCGGATCTTGAACGGATTTCGGGAAATCTTTTCATGTACAGATTTTGTTTCACGGTGGTCAACGTTAAAACCAGAAATTGTTGATTCGTACTATTTTCTGACTAAATAAAGGCTCATAGAAGGAGATGAAACATGCAACTCTAGTGTCTGATGAAGACAACGTTACGTTGCCGAAACCGTTACCCTGTAATTAAGTTTTTAATAAACAAGTGTATATACTCTGGTCAGAAGTGTTTGTTATTTCTTTAGATGAAACATGTTACTGTGGCACTGAATCGAATCTAAAAGCCGCTTCTGTGTATCTCTGAACGTTTTTTTGCTTAAATACTTGTCTCGACAGACAAACGGATACAGCCGTAGCATAGTTTGGAAGCGTAAAAGGAAAATAACTGATTAATACAGTGGGACATCGATAACTCGAAGCTGAAGGAAATGGACAAAAATTCGAGTTATCGAGTTTCTCGAGTAATCAAGGTGTCCACAACAAACATTCGAGATAGAGGTTCCGTGTTCCTCATTGAAAGTGTCTATATAATCTCTATAATTCAAAGTTTTATTCTTTCAACCTCTAGAACTCGAAGTTGTGAACGTTTAAGAAGACTAGTAAAAATAAAATGCTATACACATATTATTTTGGAGGGGGACTTTCATGTCTAGATATGACTAAAACACAAATACAGTACACATTAGCAACAATGACAGTACTAGCAACAACGATAATTATATAAAAGCATAGAGCTATACTTTCGACTTATCGAGGTCACATTACGAGAAATTCGACTTGAAGCTGTTCACAGATACGAAAGTTCGAGCTACCGAGGATTTTAAATATATGATTATGAAACCCTTGAAGTTCGACTTATCGATAGGGTTGCCATATTTCAGAATTAGAAAAGCGGGGGATTCTATACCGTAAGTAGTGAAGTGAACTTGTGTATTACAAATACTGATTGACCTGGGATCTTTCGGATCATTTGTATGTGTGTGTGATTTCTTTGTTAAGTGACACTTCCAATATACTTTTCTAACGAAACTAAAGTAAAACAAATTAATTTTTGCCTTTAATGTTTTATTAAGTTCAACAAATGTGTCTCGAATTCTAAAATAAGTATTACAGTAATATACAGGATGTTTAAAAAACGCCGACAAAGTTTGGGAGGTGATTCCTGACACCAAGATAAGACAAAAAAGGTAGACCTACCTTGGTGCACAAATGCTTTCTTTCGGAGTTAGAGGCTGCCGAAAGACGAAAAAATGAACTTTAATGGCCCAAAGCTCCAGAACTATGAGACCTATCATAGTCGGGTCAAGATTTTACTTAAGAACTAATATGTGCCCTATCCAAATATCCAAGTTCCAAAATCCTGTGGTACTCCCACAACAATTTTTATAGAGGCAGCTGGTGAGTACTTCAAATTATATTTCTGTAACCAAACTCCCTCTATAAAAATTGTTGCATGAGTACCTTAGGATTCTGATACGTTTTTTTTTTTGGGGGGGGGGATAGGGCACATATTAGTTCCTAAGTAAAGTCTTGGCCCGACTACGGCAGGTCCCATAGTTTTGGAGCTATGGGCTTTTAAAGTTTTCGGCAGCCTACAACTCCGAAAGGAAGCATTTGTGCACCAAAGTTGCTCTACACTTTTTGTCTTATCTTGGTGTCAGGAATCACCTCCCAAACTTTGTCGGCGTTTTTTAAATATCCTGTATATCTGTAAGGCAATTACCCCCATCCCCCAAAGAAAGCAAGCGATATATGGTAGATATTGTTCATTTTCTTTTCTGTCTAAGAAACACAAAATAATTTCTAAATTTTTATCATAAGAAAGGTAAAACATACTTAGGAGTCTTGATCCATCTATTATAAAATTTCTAATCATTTTTAAAGATTGAAAAGTTTACTACTTGAAATTGTACTAGCACAGAAAATTACCATGGTTTCACAACATGTGAAATACAGCATAAACATTTTAAAATAAGGCAAAAAGTCATTTTAGTTTACAGTCATGAATAATTGAAGTATGTTTATCACAACATCCACAAACGAATATTCATTCGTATAGAACCTCCAGTACATTACATTAAAAACACATGAACTACACAAAGAAAACCACTGTGCATTAGAGCAAATATCTTATTAAGAAACGGCTCTGCTTATTAGCAAATGGCTCACAGCCTGAGCATGAGCGCGAGTCCAAATTTAACTCAGTCGCGATTGAGATTGACACAGAGATGTAGCGGTTTACGTTGAATATAACAACCCTTTATCAATAAAGTCATCTTAGATTGTTCTTCAATCCCAAAAAGCGGATGGTTTTTGGTGATTAAGAGATAATTAAGCGGGGAACGAATATAGGACCTGAAAATCGGGTACTATCCGCTAAAATCGGGTAGTATGGCAACCCTACTTATCGAGCTTGTAATTTTCAAACATTCGACTTATAGAGTTTATTTTAGTGTTTAGAGTTAAAAGTTCAAAGGAATGTGAAAAAATCGAGATTCAACTTTACATAAATACTAAGTGAACATGGATGCTGCTGAAGGTAAAAGAGGGAATAAAAGAATATTAATAGAGTTGGAAAGGACCACGGTGGCTCAGTGGAAGAGGGTTCACCTCTGGTGAGTGGGATTCATAGTTCGATACCAGTCCATGCCAGGTGGGCTTTGTGGTGGACAAACATCGTACGCGTGGGTTTTCTCGGGGTTCTCCTATTTCCTCCCACTCTCATCATACCATCATCTCATTCATTTCTCATTATCACTATCTCCTTTGGCGTAGCCGGCATAAGCCTTGGAAGTAAAACCGAAATATTTTAATTTCATTTTCATTTTTGATTGTTGGTATTATAATGACGATAGACCTTAATATCAAAATAAAGAAATGAATGAATGACTGTCTACAATGTACGTTTTTGAGTTTCCTGCAATTAACTTAATTAGGACAGCTAAATTCTTAAAATAAAGTTGTTACTTACAATTGCTTAAAACGTTTTCTGCCTCAATTCACTCTAACATAAGCTGGCTTTTAATTATTAAAAGAACAGCGAAGTTAAAGAAAAGCTAACAGGAGAGTTTCTGTTTGAGTTATGTTGCAAAACTGTCTTGCACTCGTAGAGATTTTAGATTTTTGATTCTATGAATCTAAACCGCTGAACCAGGGATTTTCTGAATGAAAGGTCAAACAAATAAGGGCCAACAGAGAGAGAGAGAGAGTGAGTAGGATAAATGAACATCGAAATGAGATAAAACAGTTGAATCTCGATAATCCTTGGGAAGTAAATGGCGTGTCAGCTGTTTCTCCCTGGCCATTTCGTTCCCCGGGAAAGAGCAAATCAGGGGAAGAGTTATCGTAGTGTGTAGCTTAGTCAAGGCTGGATTATCCGATTCGTCTTTGGTTCACAGCTTTCTCTGCTCACAGAGAGACGATTTTTACTTGGTTCGAAATCCAAGTAGGAAACTCGACTTTGGGATGGAAGACGAGAGAGGTCGTCCACGTGGAGGCATGGACAATTTCCGAATCTCAACTCAAAAGTGGCATCACGTAGCAAAATTCAATCTCTTGCCCCTCTCTTTGTGTCTTTCTCTCTGTGCGTATGTGTGTGGGCTCAGCATGTGGTGGATGTGATGGATGGTCCTCCAACAAAACAATCTAACGGATTTCTTCCCACGCCATTTTCTCTGTTTGCTTCAATCATTTTCCTTTGGGGGATGGACGGATGGGCTTCCACCTTCTTATCCACCCGTTGGTCCCTGAAGTTTTAACGACGTATATTGCATTGTGACTAGATATGAAGAATGATTCCTTTGTATTTGATGTGTTTTCTCTTACTAAGGCTTCGCTCTGAGAAACTGTTATTTGTAGCACTTAGACCACAAAGACATCAAACAAAGATTAAAATTAATGTTGTACTGCACATGTGATTCAACGCTGCCCTGCATGGCTCAGGGCATCTTTTCTTTTCTTTTCTTTTTTGCAAGGTTTCTTCTTCTCCTTAAGAAACGACTTCATTTTAAAATATTATAGGATTTATTAGCTCTTCGAAAGCGGATATTGGTTTTCAACAAATATAAGTGAATTTCTTCAAAGATTAACTTGTAAGATGGGTGACTGCAGATAAAATAATACGATCTTGATTGTCTATAGTAGACAATTCAAATTAGATAAGTACTCGCCTGGTTATGTAGAATACTTATTACAAGAGCGAGATTCTTCCCTACCTGTGCTGCCTCTTAGATTATACCAAAGGATGTCGCTAGGATGCAGGAAATTTGGAGATGAATCGAATGCTTGAAGAGAAACAATACTAATCATTATAACTAAAGGTATTTTTTTAGAACGTTCTATCTCAATTTGTAGAAAGAACAACCCACTCATATCAAGCAATAATTTGAAACAAGTGTTTATGCTTGGTAAGTTTCTAATTGTGGTAGGGATGGTACCGAGACCGAGACTAGTCTCGGTCTCGTCTCGGTATCGTCTCGAATTATCGAGACGAGACCGAGACCGAGACGGCCTTTTATATACCGAGACGAGACCGAGACCGAGACGGCCTTTTATTTACCGAGACGAGACCGAGACCGAGACGGAGCTCTATAATTGAGACGAGACCGAGACGAGACTTAGGTCAGTCTCGAAAGTCTCGGTCTCGTCTCGAATATTGATATAGACAACTATTTAGATTGACCTTTACTCAAAATTTCTTTCGTTGCTGTATTAGGTAATATGGGAACAATTGACTAATGTTCAGTGGCGTATTTAGGGGATGGCTATCGGACTGAAGCCCCTCCCGAAATAGATTTGTGATAATTTTTTTCGAATTGCACGTACAACACAAATATTTCTTACTCGTTCTCAAGCCTCTCCCGAAACAAAATCCACTGTTGATGTGTATAGTCATCTCTGTATATACCAGCGGATCCAGGATATGATCGAGGGAGGGGCTAAGCCATAGTTTGACATTTTATCTAGTGTAAAGAAAGAAGTAGGATTGAAGCCCGTTTTATACAGTGTATAGCTGAGCATCAAGGGGAGGTATAACCCCTTTAACACTCCCCTTGGATCCTCGCCGTATATCATATCTAATATAAGTAAAAGAAAGAGTTTGTTTGTGTGTGTGTCTGCGTGCCTGTCTTTCTGATTGCCTGTGTGCGGCCTGGGGACCAGACGAGAGTCCAAAATTTACAAAATTTGGGTGACAAGTATCATGTCCCAGACCTCAGACCAAGAAGAAGCGTTTTTTTTTTTAATTTTGAATCAGGAGGGGCGTTTACCGGGAGATGTAAAAGTAGTAGAAAATGACCGATGTTAGTGTCGAATACATAGTTATCGCAGTCGCTGAGATCAATGATAATACTTCCATTAGCGATGACCTTCAAAGTCAGCTAGCTACCAGTGCATGCGGGCCGTGGTTCACTTACGGGGGAGGGGAGTACCGAGACGTAAAAATAATACAAAATGACCGATATTAGTGTCAAATAGTTTTCGCGTTTTCTGAGATCAATGGTGAAACTACGATCTCATTAACCTCCAAATTCACCCCATTCAGCTGCGGGCCGGAGTTCACAGGAGGGATACCGAGACATGTAAAAGTAATCCAAAATGGCCGATATTAGTGTCAAATGTATAGTTTTTGCGGTCGCTGAGATCAATGGTGACACTTCCATTAGCGATGACTTTCAAATTCAGCTACCAATGCATGCGGGCCGGGGTTCACCTGCTGGGGAGGGGGTACCGAGACATGTAAAAATAATACAAAATGACCGATATTAGTGTCAAATACATAGTTTTCGCTTTTGCTGAGATAGTGATACTCCCACAGGCCTTGACTTCCAAATACTGGTCCCATGCGAAAAATGGGTATTTCATCAAGTTATATATAATAGTCATATATATTAAAAATGCTGAATTTTTTTAACATGCTGTGTGAAATATAGAAGGGGAAATTCTTCTAGATACTCTGCAATACCACTAGATAAACAAGCAATGTTGCCAACGCAACATAAAGTTGTAATTTCTCAAATTGCACTACGTTTGATATTACATATTTCTGTTCAGTTAACTTAGTTTAGTGCGTGGGTTTTCTCGGGGCTCTCCCGTTCCCTCCCACTTTCTTCATTCCACCATTTCATTCATCTCTCATCATCACAGTCTCCTTTAGCCTAACTGGCATACCGTGGGACGTAAAATTTAAAAATTTCTTTTCATTTTTTAATTGAGTTTAACGCCTCTTTCAGCAGCGAGGTTATATGAGACTGAACCTACTGATTAACGTTGAATCTAAACCACATGAGCTCCCGCCGGGAATCTAACGAATTGGCTAACTGCTTAGCCACGAATGAGCTCTACATATTTCTAATTTAGATATTAAATAAAACCATAATACCACATACATTATTCAGTGTAACAAAGGACAATACATATCACTAACATAAACATTTTGGAGATCTCTAATAACTCAAATGGCAGGAACATTATAACATTAGTGTTCAGTAGTTTTAATTACAACAAGTCTCAGTTACATTATTTTAAGCAGTGTTGCGAACTTAAATAAATTGCTAAATATTATTATAAATATAGTGCAAATAACGTAGCTAAAGTGCAAAATGTTTTAAAATTACTCGTAATTTGTTTTATGGTGCAAGAATGTTTTCAAAACACGATGTTTTTCATAGTCTTTGGGCTACTTATAATGTTAATGTCAAAGTTTTCGTTCCAGCAATACATGTAAAAGCAAATTGTATTTGAGATTAAATGCAATTGATAACTTTTCAGTAACACTAGTTGTTCTCCGTAAGCCTTAAGCCTGGTGTATTTTTTTTTTAGATTAAAACACTGCTTTATTAAAATTTGAATTACACCCTAACTGCATTTCATTTGTTATAGTTTGACCACCGACTACCTCAAACTCGATCCATACCATATAGCTATATGCAATTATTCAAAGACTTACAGTTAGTAATACACATTGTGTTGATTTTTGGTTTGTTTTGTTTTAGTTTAACGTCTCACGATTATGCTAAGGCGGCTAAAGGAGACGTGGAGTTACTAATCATAGTGGAATCCGACAAACTTCGGTCGTTGAACATCATCGCCACCGGGAATCGAACTCGGGACCATGCGAACCAAAATCAAGCGTACTAGCCAGCAAATGGGGGTTCTTACATTGTGTTGGTTTAAATAATTGAGTCAGTGTTGCAAGATCCGAAGATCAAAAAGTAGCGTTTCTGTGCTCTAAAATTAGAGGATATGAACTATTTGTAGCCCAAATATATAGAAATGAATTATTTGGCAACTAATGACTGGTACTAATGAAATAATGTTTAAAACAGACCGAAAAATGTGATGGACATATTGCAAGACGAAATTATGATCGATAGACGAAAACAATTTTAGATTCGATACTACGTGACAAAATCAGGAACCACTGGGGGGTAACCTGGAAAAGAATTACCCAAGATAGATAGTTGTAGAGAAAACTTGGGAAGACTTCATCCAGCAGTGGATTGATAATGCTTGATTATGATGATGGTGATGATTTTATATCGAGATCTCAGAGGTAAACTAAATCAAGTCATAATTTCGTAATTTTACAGGAGAAGTGAAAAACCGGTTCCTTAACTAAGATCTATAATACTGTTTTTCAAACTATACTAAGTAGTTACAAAGTAGTAAGATGGCTTTAGACTTACATTATTACACCACTCGTCTCGTCTCGATACCATCCCTAAATTGTGCTTTTTACACTAATTTGAGGGTATCGAATCTAAGAAACTGTTAAACATATCTGTTAACGCGGTAACGGGAAAAGTGACCTCACAGTTGGAATAATTATATCTAATTATATAGGGTCTCGCATAAAGAACGTAACTTTTAAATTGTCTCTTCTCTTTCTGTTCAAGTAAGTTGGCAGCACTGAACGTTACACGATTTTCATCTGTTGACTTTGTGATTAGTAGTCACGGAGCGCCGAATAGCGCGTGATCGTCACCTATTGTCTATGTGATTAGTAGTCACGGAGCGCCGAATAGCGCGTGATCGTCACCTATTGTCTATGTGATTAGTAGTCACGGAGCGCCGAATACCGCGTGATCGTCACCTATTGTCTTTGTGATTAGTAGTCACGGAGCGCCGAATAGCGCATGATCTTCATCTATTGTCTTTGTGATTAGTAGTCACGGGGCGCCGAATAGCGCATGATCTTCATCTATTGTCTATGTGATTAGTAGTCACGGGGCGCCGAATAGCGCATGATCTTCATCTATTGTGCTTGTGACTAGTAGTCACGGAGCGCCGAATAGCGCATGATCTTCATCTATTGTCTATGTGATTAGTAGTCACGGAGCGCCGAATAGCGCATGATCTTCATCTATTGTCTTCCTGATTAGTAGTCACGGAGAGCCGAACAGCGCGTGATCGTCACCTATTGTCTATGTGATTAGTAGTCACGGAGCGCCGAATAGCGCATGATCTTAATCTATTGTCTTTGTGATTAGTAGTCACGGAGCGCCGAATAGCGCGTGATCGCCACCTATTGTCTTTGTGATTAGTAGTCACGGAGCGCCGAATAGCGCGTGATCGTCACCTATTGTCTTTGTGATTAGTAGTCACGGGGCGCCGAATAGCGCGTGATCTTCATCTATTGTCTTTGTGATTAGTAGTCACGGAGCGCCGAATAGCGCGTGATCGTCACCTATTGTCTTTGTGATTAGTAGTCACGGGGCGCCGAATAGCGCGTGATCTTCATCTATTGTCTTTGTGATTAGTAGTCACGGAGCGCCGAATAGCGCATGATCTTCATCTATTGTCTTTGTGATTAGTAGTCACGGGGCGCCGAATAGCGCATGATCTTCATCTATTGTCTTTGTGATTAGTAGTCACGGAGCGCCGAATAGCGCGTGATCGTCACCTATTGTCTTTGTGATTAGTAGTCACGGGGCGCCGAATAGCGCATGATCTTCATCTATTGTCTTTGTGATTAGTAGTCACGGAGCGCCGAATAGCGCATGATCTTCATCTATTGTCTTTGTGATTACTAGTCACGGAGCGCCGAATAGCGCATGATCTTCATCTATTGTCTTTGTGATTAGTAGTCACGGGGCGCCGAATAGCGCATGATCTTCATCTATTGTCTTTGTGATTAGTAGTCACGGAGCGCCGAATGACGCGTGATCGTCACTTTTTGACACGGGTAGGAATGGAACGCTTCACGACGGAATAGCGTGTTGTCATAGTATAAACTTATTACAAATATGGTGAATATTGTGGAAAGATTGTTCGCAATCTCCATGGAATGTTTTTTGAACATCATCACAGTAGAGGTCTGCACGGACTCGGGCCGAGCACGCGAGTTTAGGCCCGTGGGCCGGGTTCGGGTCTACAAAGCGTAGATCAGTTCGTGCTCGAGGCGCATTTGGGTCGTAAATATTTAAATACACAACCATATTTCTCGGGCTTTTTCGGGCCTAACTTTGTAAATATACTGTACAACGATATTTATCGGACCGTTCTTTCTGGAGAACTTTGAAAGCACATCTAAATTTGTGACTTGAGACGACCACACTAAAAATCCGATTATCAATGTTGAGCTTTATTATCAATTGAGAATAAAGCTGTGTAGTAGAGAGAAAATCTAAAAGTAACAGAAATAAATATGCTTAGCTTATTTGATAGTGAAAGTTTGAGCAGCAGAGTAAGGATTCCATTCTTTTTCCTGACAGCAATTGACAGTGACTGCTTTGAGGACTATCTAAGTAAGCACAAGAATTTACACACATTAACATTTTGTTTTAAATATTTCAAGCACTCATGTTTCCATTTCTTGACAATTTATATAAATGAAATGAAATGAAATATTTAGCTTAACGTACCACAATTATGCACCAAGGCTAAGGGAAGACGGAATTTATATAAATGACAATTTTCTTGAGAGAATTCATATAGTTAGTAAATGTAAACGATAAGCTTTATTTCGACATTCTCTCTGAATCATGTAAGCTTTTAAAATGCATAATTAAACTTCTAATTGCTGTAAATAAAAATACAATTTTGCTTTAATTATCAAAAAGGTTTCTGAAATTCGGGCTCATTTGATTATCACATGAGCTCGGACCAGCCTCGGACCTAAAGGCTAAAACATATTTCGGACTCAGGTCGTGCTTCACATTATAAATTCACGGGCCGTGCCGGACCCGGGCTAAAAATTTCGGGCCGTGGAGACCTCTACGTCACAGTCGACTTATTCGGTACATTGTATTGACCATTATGTTCGTCCAAACCGTTCTTATATGGAAGAGAATTAAATGAACAAGAAATGAATTAGATTCGAGCATTAATTCACAAAAATAGAATCTAAATTAATGATGTTCTTCTCGTTGATTTTTGGCAATGAACCACGGCAGGAAACAAAACAACAGGAGAAAGAAAGAAAAAAAAAAAAAACAGGAAGCTGTGTTCGGTTTCTGTAGGATACTAATAGGATAGTATTTTCTTGGTTGTTACAATTTGAAGTTTCTAATACCACATATTCTGTCTGTAAAAAAAAAAAAAAATAAATAAATAAAAATAAAAATAAAACAAGAAAAGGTTTGGTTTTGTTACAATAAAACAATAGCTGACGCGAATTGAATGATCCGAGGCAGAGTGGGAAGCTGGGACCAAGCAATCAAAAGATTGTTGACCCAAGAAGTAGAATATAGCATAATAGGCTAAAAATGCTTCTAAATTTACAATTCCAGTTGATTCGATATGAATTATATTTCGAACTAAGTGCACTCACCGTTTCGATGTGAAAAAACTAATGTTATACTATAATTGATACTACTTGTCACTTCTGACAGCTCGCTGCGCGCACGTGGTACTCAATGCTGTGTTGCCGGCTTTTGTATCCGGTGTTGAAAGACAAAATTATTCATTGCAAGTAAATCTTAGTTTTATAAAATTAAATGTCACAAAAGAGAACTAAAAAGAATTCTCTCAATATCCAGCAGGTCCACTACTCAAGTTGACATTCGACTAAAACAATGTGCATTTATTTATATACAAATAGGCAACGTGCGGAAAGGGTAGAAATGTTTACCATTAGAGAGCGAGAGAAATGAGCCATTACAATTGGCTAAATGTGCTGTTGCCATAGAAACAGTCTTACCTGATTGTTGTGGCCACGTGCAGGGAGGATAAAAACAGGAAAACAACTGTCAGAAGGGATAGATTGTATCAAATAGACTTGTAGTTATACATTTAAATAGTTTTTATCCGTCGGCCATTTCTGATGTTTACATTTGCGCCTTGTTTATGATGTTCACACTTGTAAATGTCATATTACGTACGAAGACCTAACAGGAAAGTCTCGCTTAAAAGGGATGGCAGCAACGATGCAACTAGGGTAGTTGTCACCCGGATCAAGATCTCGCTTTCACGCCTCCCTAACCTATCAAACCAAATCGCTCCCCGACTAAACCTGATATTGGCATCACCCATTAATTCTCCTATTCCATTTTTTCTTCAAGTGGTAAAGCTTGATTTCAAAATTGAAAAACATAATTTAATTTTTAGTACAAGATAAAACAGCAAACTAATTAGTATTTGATTGCCAAATAATCTGAGGGTAGCATGCTTGACGTATTCTTATAGTCTTATCATAATAACTGCAAATCACAATGGTTTTGGAATTATATCGGGATGTGTATATGTGTAGAATGAATCAACAGTCTATCGTTTTAGAATTAATTATGACAAACAGTCAAGCTGTTGTCTCGAGTATTATACTGGGACATTTTACAAATCTTTTAAATCGATGTAAGTTAAATGAAAACATAAAATACTGAAACTAAAATTTAACTTTGCTGGCTCTTTTGGCTGCAGAGGGTTTTACAATGTCCTCCGAAGACAACTTTGAAGCTAACTTACACTCTATAGACATGATCCTAAGATTAGTGAGTCGTTGTTGTCTTAAGTTTCTGAGCTATTTTTTAATGATCTTTAGTTTACTAAAACTCCTTCCCTTGCCTTATAGCGAAAATAAATATTTATCCAATTTTCGCCTCAATTCGCCACCCGGAGTACAAGCCCCGTTTGCCTTCTCCTAGCTACCTCACTAGATGGCAGACTCTAGTCGAAAAAGTAGTATTCTTGCCAAAGTAGTATTCTCTCAACCTGAACATTTTCTGTCGTGGTAATATATATTTTAGAAGAAAGAATTTCAAACAAGATCCAATCAAGATTTTATTGCATCAATTAGAAGCACATACAACAATATCCGCTGGAGTTGATATGGATACATAGTGGTTATTACAATTAGTATTGGCTCACTGTTAGCAAATATGTGTGTTACCAACAGGGTGTTGGTGTTACTCTTAGCAACAGACAAACAGCAATAGATACAACACTTTACATATATAGTAAATAAATAAATAAATAATCTGTTCCACCTAAATGACAATTATTATTATTATTATTATTATTATTATTATTGTTGTTGTTGTTGTTGTTGTTGTTGTTGTTGTTGTTGTTGTTAACGAACGACATCTTTTAAATAATAAAATTATTTAAATTATTTAATTATTAATAGAATTATTAATAATAGCATCATAATAAAATTCATTTTTATCGATTTTCTCGGAAACTACACATGAGAATTTACCTACTCTTCGATAATTCGTATACATTGCAATATTCTGCAGGTAGAGTCTAAGTAATGTACAGAGAATTTAACCCTTCACCCTTTTATTATAAAATGTCTTATAAAATGTTACAATTTTTTATTTTTTATTTTTGTAAATTTCTAAGTTTCTTTAAATATTTTCAGTGTACAGTATGAATGAAGCCCCTAGGCCACAGGAGATAAAGGATATTTGTTTTAGCCCAGAGCGGCCTCAGATAGGATCGGTTATACTCCGTAGCTCATAGCAGTCCCGGGAGCATTTAAAGGATATCTTCGTGTCTCATAGCAGGCTCGGGAGAAGGTATTACAGAATATCTCCGTAGCCCATGGCGGCCTTGAAAGAAGGGTTTTGTAGGTGAATGATCAGCATTGGTAATGATAACTTCTTGAATCCATCATCCTCTTTTATAGCCATCTTCTTGGAGGGAGGACCTATGGAGGAGTAGTCGGGTTTCTTCGTAGTTTTCCGAATCCTCTTCGTTACTACCTGGAGGTACAGTCTCTTTCCGTCGTCTGGCACAATTTGTTTATAATTGTAAAAGCACGTGTTTGTAGTGGGAACAGTAGGTTTGCAATACGTGTGGGTATACAGATCCTTACTATAAATATCATTTTTACATAATATTTCAGTTAAACAGTAATTAAAATTAAAAAAATAATTATAAATTCATCTTATGCATTGTCATCTTGCCAGTGTGATAATAAAGAACTTGATGAAGGTTTACAATTAGTTTCGTCTTAACAGGTAGCAGTGTTCTCGCACAGCATCACTTTTTTTTAGGTTTACAAACAAATTCGTTTTTTTCTTCATTTTCCTAAATACTAATCGTGAGGTTTTACATTCAGTTCTATTATCTTGTTTAGCTTGATTAATTATATCGATTTATCCATACCTGATGTTGGGACATTTTTTCCCATTAAATGTCAATCATATTATAGAATTTCAGGTAATGATAATTCGGTCACCAAAGCAACAAGATGAAAACAGCATCTACGGCCTGTGGTAAGTGTGTCTATCCTTCCCAACGCACATGACACGTTTTCCTAACTTCTCCCGACGTATGACTTTCTAAAACCAATATCTACTTTTTAACTTTCCCAGTGGTTCTGATGTTCAATATCAAGCTTCTCCATATACATGGTATAGCTTTCATTAGAGGTATTGTTCTTGCACAAATTACATGCTTTTTATACGAATTTTAAGAAGTTGCCGGCTGCTTTAAATACCTTATTTTTAAATACAAACTAATTATTTGCTGAGCGAAACTATATATTTTCATTAAAATTCAACACCTGTCACAGTTTCACCAACTAACTCTTTGGCTTCATGAGACACTAGGTGATACAGGATAACTGTACAATTGTATATACATACAACAGCTAAGATATCTTTCTTCTGATTGGCTACTGGCTTATTTTTATTAGACACTATAATGTTTCTATTATGCACTTTCTGCCATGACCCCTGCCTTGTAGTCACGTTTCTCTCGAGGTATGTCAGTCACACAGTAGTGTAAAGCTATGCAGAATTTCCTGAAGGGGAGTTCAAACATCCAATTCCCTTCCCTTTCAGGACAAGTGTAGTTTTTAATGCAAATTTCAATATAATAAATAATTATTTTTCCGTACTACCGAGCTCAAGGAGAATTTCTTTCAGTTTAACGTCACACGATTATGCCCTTTAGGTTAAGGGAGACGATGATTAAAGCAAGTGAATGATGATGGAAGAATTGGTACAATGTGAATGTGGCATAAAACGGGAGTATCCCGATAAAACCCACGGACACAATATTGTCCACCAGAAACTTACCTGGCCGGGAATCAAATTAGGGACACCACGTAGCACAGGTAAGCACTCTACCACTGAACCACCGTCCTCCCTCAAGGAAAATTTAATCCCCTTGCGTACTTCACTGTTGTCACAAATTCTAATTCCTTCAATTTTATTCACGTAATTTCAGATAAGCTTGTCACACTCTAATGGTATTGCGAAGACTGTAAAGCACACTAACTGAACGCTTTCCTGGGGAGGATTCAGTGGTAAAACCTACATCTCTGGTGTGAGAGGTCCTCAGCTCGGTCCTCGGCCACACGAGCTCGTGGTGGACATCGTGGTTGTATTTTTTTCTTGAAGCTCTCCCGTTTCCTCCCATATTTTCATTCTACCAATTCTTTCATCATCGCTCACTCTCTTTAATCATCCATTTTCTTTAGCCTCAAAGGGTAATCGTGGGACGTTACACTAGAAATTTCATTTCATGAATGATTTCCTTGTTAACACAAGGGGAAAACGAGAAGAGTATGTTGTAAAGAAAAGCAACATTTTGTGTTGGCATTTTCTTGTTAGAAAAAAGTATGGAGCGGAGAAATTGCAAATGTGATATTTATTTTGCAAATTAATTTTCCACTTGCAATCATGCATTTACTTAGTACCTAGACGCGGTAATTTTGTTTCAAGGTAGAAAACAAAATACAAACTAGTATAGGTACAACTATACACTTTAATTAATAGATTCATAGTAAATATGGATCGAATGCAACGCTTGTATATCATGTTTTCATGCATTCTGTGTTGGTAGTGTAAATTGACTCTGGAGGGTAGAGAAAAGACCAATATTGACAGGCATAAGCTAAACTAAACAAAACTACTGTCGAACAAGTTGTTACATCAGCGACATTTTTTTTTTATTTTCTTACCGAAGATGAACAGTGCCCTGAGGTCCTCAACGGCTGAGGATGAATTATCCAGGGAGGTATATACAACAGAAACTGTTTGCAAAGTGTTGTAAAATCTTTTTTGGTTGTGAAAAGAGGGAGAGAATACAGATTGGACCACGCAGGCAACACTAGTAGTAGAACGAGGAGGAAACATCGCCGTAGGCCTTTAAAATCCTCTTGACAAGGCAGCGCCGCCATGTTGGTTAGTTTGAAGCCCAGTGAAAGAGTAAAAGGTCACGCCCAGGGTAAATTCAGGTTACAAGAAAGGGGAGGGAAAGGGAAGAGATCGTAAAATCAAGGCCACGATTATTGAAGCGTTCATTCACTTTTGACTTTCTATCTCCATCGTCTCTGGTGGATCAAAACTTCTGAGAAGAAGGAAGTCAGATAAGGATTCACTGTTGGGTGCATGCACGTTGATTGAAAGTACCCCCAACCTTACCCCCACCTTCTTGTTCCACCCATTTTTGGTTTCCATGGGAGAAGAGTATCAAAGTTAGAAATCCTTTTACATACGAAAAGTAAATCTCTCTCGACGACGCGAGGATTTTTGTTGAGACGAAAAACCTCCCACTCCTTTCGCCCATGAATATCTCAGAATTTTCTGCCATAGAATTCAGCAGATAACCAAGGTTTATTCCGATAAGTATTTATTTTATGTTGTACCAAGTCAGGTGGTTTGTGATCAAACATAAGAATATATATATATATATAAAGTCTTGTTCAACAGAACATCTACCATCTATCTTTCTTCAACAGTACATACTCTCAAAACTATACAAAAGATAATCTTGAATTTTGCCTTGAAGTAAAGATCTTAAACAACCAAAGAACATTCTCGTTTATTTGGTAAAACTACGAGTTTGTTTCAGAAGGTGGGTGGCTAGTTTTCTTAAGCAAATGTATATGTATCTTCGAAAGAAAGTAAGTGTATGTATATGTATCTTCGAAAGAAAGTGTATGTATATGTATATGTATCTTAAGCAAATGTATATGTATCTTCGAAAGAAAGTAAGTGTATGTATATGTATCTTCGAAAGAAAGTGTATGTATATGTATATGTATCTTAAGCAAATGTATATGTATCTTCGAAAGAAAGTAAGTGTATGTATATGTATCTTCGAAAGAAAGTGTATGTATATGTATATGTATCTTAAGCAAATGTATATGTATCTTCGAAAGAAAGTAAGTGTATGTATATGTATCTTCGAAAGAAAGTGTATGTATATGTATCTTAAGCAAATGTATATGTATCTTCGAAAGAAAGTAAATAAATCAAGATTACGGGGGGAAAATTAGTTGTTCAATTCATGTGTAAAAAAAGAGAAAACCCACGAAGAGTTTTCATTTAATATTATAGAGGGTGATTGAAGAGTAAGCACAGCGATAAAGAGTTAGTGTCGTATGGACTGAAGCAGCTGTTTATGTGCGCCGAAAGTGCAGGTTTGATACACCGATCAAGGGGAACGCGAATATCTTCTGATGTAAGTAAATCAGTTAATAATGAAGGTACAGAGTATATTACAAGTGCCTATTTGCATTCTTTATGGTCACATCAAGGGGAACCTTCTTTTAAGACCAGCTTTACACTTATAGCCGGTCCGTTATTGCTCAACAAACTTTAAAAGAAGTCTTCTGCACTACCATCTTTCACCCCTTTCGGTCAATCGTCCCCGTAACGAGTAGTAGCCTGTTCCCATATGCATTGCTGGCACCGGGAGTATGTAAGCCAAGCTCACTTCGCTCTTGGAGAACATAGTCCGAAGGTACTGAATCTCACCGTATGATCGCAGACTGACAAAGTCCAACCCAACCCAGAATTACCCGGAGGGGAGCTCGGATCCTAACCCTACCTACCTCCATGCCATTTAACCAGCACCAGAAGGTATCGCTAAAGCACCCAACCAGCCACCTCCTAGACCCAAAAGCATGCCTTAGTCGCCCATTTGGAAGATATCTCTTCCCCAGTAGGCTTGACAGGGTCCCGGGTTCATTTTACAGAAGAGGTACAACGTCCATTATCGATACCAATTGGTGACGTAGTTCAACTGGACCAGACAGATACTCCCATTTAGAGGCCACCAATCGCTTCCTTGCGGTAGGTGTGGCTACAATAGCCTTCCTCAACAATATATTCATGGTGAGGTACCACACACACTCTTGGGCCCAATGGTTCGTATTTTGATTGGCCCGTTTGGGAAGCTAGCAGTCTCTCATGACCTCTTGCTTTCTCCACTAAGGGATCTCATCACTACCTCCACCGATGTCCATTGCTATACGACATCACCTTACAAGGATGGGGTGATGTTAAGTAATGTATTACTTCTCCCCAATGGGGCCCCTTGTTTTCATTTATTAATAAGTAGCAAAGCACGTTCTTGTTACGCATCATCATTATAGATTTTCAAATAAAGTCAAACAGACAACGAACGTAGTGAAGCTGCGACTGTTAACTATTTGGAATTAGCGTTACTCACAGACTGATACATTTCCCTTTTTTTAAATAAAGGTATGATTTGTTTCAGATTTGTCGGTAGCTTTTATATAGCCTCGCTGCTGTTAAATTAAGTAAACACTAATGAATCAATGGAGACGCAAAAATCTGAGATTCATTGTCGTTCCAATAAGGAGAGCTGAAGACACTGATCCCCTTTGTTTTTGCTTTATTTATTTATTTTTTTTTAAATTAAGGTGAAAGAAATTATGCATTTTATATTTTGGGCTCCACATCTCATGCCTATACCCTTTTCTATGACACAAGGATAAAATATTAATTTGTAGTTCAAATTGTATCAGTCATCGTAACTTCTTTCCTACAACTATTCGTGCAAAGGATCAATCATATACATTGCACGACCGAATTAACAAATTAGAAACTGAAGTATACACAGTTCAAATGATATGCCTGCGTATGATTGGGCTCTTCCAGCCTTGATGTTACACAGTCTTGACAGCCGAGAAAAATAATGTTTTTGTATTTCGTAACGAATTAATACTGAAAAAGAAACTTTGTGCGGAAGAAGTCGCCCTCTCTGCCTCAAGTATATCCGCCACTGATATCAACAAATACAACAAAAGAAAGAAAACAAGCAAGTATGAGTACATATATGTAATGAAATTGAATTTCGTGCATTCGTAGAATTCGTATGTTGTTTTTCCAGCAAAGTTTAATTTTGCTCAAGCAGACGAAGAAAAAACATTATGTAATTTGATTTTTATGCCAATCCAAGTGGTATTAAAAGGTAACATAGCTCAAGTGAACGTTTGTATTTGTGCCACAGACACAGTGTTTTCTGCGAAGTAGTTGACACTTTGAATAACATTTTAGAACTAATTTATTTCAAGCAGATATAGGGATCAGTATTAAATATTTGATTTTAACGTGAATTTTACTTCAAAAACGTTTAATTATATAATTTGTAACATTGTAGAAGTCTTTAACCAATCCAAATGAAGGTTGTGCTATAGCTAATTCTACTGACCTTCATTTAATATAAAAAATATTTATAAGAGTCTGTGGCCTGATTTGCAAATGTTTCCACCAATATTGATGTTATCTGCAATGCATAGGCAATTAATTGAGTTCCGGTCATTTATATGCATTGAGTTTAATCGCTTGATCGTTCCACGAAAGCATATGGTTGTTCATTCGCCTGCCCTTCGTATGTGGGAGGAACTGTTTCAGCTTGTAACATTCTCCATTCCAAGTATGTCACAGGAGATAACAGTATGTCCTCTTAGCAATTTACAAACTAATGAAAAATATAATTTATGTGGGGATAGAACAATTGTAATCTTATTTTTTTTTTTACATCAAATTTGTTTTGCCGTGTGCTGAAGACAATTTGTGGTACAACGATGATTAATTTACGGTATATATTAATTCATCTCTCTGTATAATAGAAGTGCTGATAGACTGAACGAGATCTAGGCCAAACTGCTACAATTATTAAGCTGGAAAATAAAATTTAGACAGTATATAAAAATCGTATTTGTGACACAAGGTATTACTAAGGAACGACTTTTGGATAAACGAGTATGGCACGAAAGGGAGAGGGGAATAAGAATGACACTCGGAATCTCTTAAAGTTCGATTCATAAAATTTGGATTTTTTATTTAAAATAATTACAAGCGTATTTTAACGTTTTTACCATATTTATTCAAGAAGAGAAGAAAAGAGTATTAGGGGTTACAATTTCTAAACAGGGTGTTTCAGGGTGATTCTTGACACCAAGATAAGACAAAAAGTATAGACCAACCTGGGTGCACATGAAAAAATGAACTTTATAGGTCCATATATGCTCCAAATATATGGGACCAACCGTAGTCGGATCAACACTTCACTTAGGAACTAATATGTGCTCTATGCAAATATCCAAGTTTTGGAATCCTGCAGTACTTCCGCAACAATTTTTATAGAGGTAGTTGGTGAGTACTTCAGATTATATGTCTGTAGCCAAACTCCCTCTATAAAAATTGTTGCGTGAGTACCTTAGGATTCTGAAACATGTGTTTTTGGATAGCGCACATATTAGATCCTAAGTAAAGTCTTGACCCGACTACGGTATGTCCCATAGTTTGGGAGCTATGGACCTTTAAAGTTGATTTTCCCTGTTTTCGGCAATCTATAACTCCGAAAGGAAGCATTTGTACACCCAGATTGGTCTATACTTTTTGTCTTATGTTGGTGTCAGGAATCACCTCCCAAACGTTGCCGCTGTTGTTTTGAAACACCCTGTATATTGTGAAATCACCTTAATAAAGTAATAGGTAGAGAATTTAGCACATTAGATTTGTTTTTCCCCATCTTTTATTATAAAATTCTTGTTATATACAAATGTAATACAAGAATTCACTATAATTGTGAATTGAAGATCTTTACAACTAGGGATACGCACGAGACAAGATTTGAGGTTGTACCGCGAAAGTTATGTCTCGTCTCGAGAACACTATTTCTATTGGAAGATCATTGTCTCGTCTCGAATTTCGTAACGAGAATTCTGTCTCGTCTCGTCTTGCGTGCGTCCCTAAATACAACGTTCTCTATACAGTACATCTGAATAAACAGGTGTCCCAAGACCCAGGAAGCAAAGGGGCGGATACCACAAAACTTCATGCTAGTTAAGTGGTAGTGATTTAAAAACAGTGCTCCAGGAAAACAGAGAGAGAGAGAGAGAGATTGAGGTCTCGCAGAACTCCAAGCAAACTAAGTGGGAAAGAAAAGCACAGAGTTGCAGGCAAGCTAAGTGTTTGTGGTTTAGGAGTTCCCAGAGCTCCAGGAAAGCTAAGAGAGGGGGATGACGAGCCAAAGTTCATGGCGATGAAAGCCTTACAGCTTGTTTCAATCCCTCTTCTGGATAGCACAGTGCTAGCTTTCCTTTTCTGTCACATGAGCTGATGATGATGAGAATGCCTGTCGTCTGATTGCTTGTAGTAGTTGTAGTAAGAAAGCACGTGCATTTGTTCATAAATATCAAGCATATGTTGCTTTCAAATACAGACCACGTATAGGATATTACAATATAAATGAAAATTCTTGACTGATCGATCAAGGCCCAGGCCAAACTACTTCAGCTTGAAATTTGAACAGGAAGTATAAGACGCTAAGAACCATTAAGGAGAGATTTTTGGAAATTCAACAGAGAAGGGGGAACAGGAATGGAAATTATTACAATTAGACGTATATACAGGGAACGGAAAAAGTCCCGGAACGGTCCAATATCTCGCGAAGTATAAAGATAAGCAAAACAAAAATAACACGTGTAAACTGTTTTGTAAAAGCTATCCAATGATACCAAACGCAACCCCCTATTACCACTCCTTTCGGGGGTACGGGGAACTCTCCAATTTTAAATGGAAATCCCTATTTCTTATTGCACATATGGATTCTCCAGAAAAAGTGACAGTGATTTGACCCTAACTGAAAATAGTGTCTTTCCAGATGGCGGTTGAATGGACACACAAAAAAGGCGGTGCCCTAAACCTGGAATCCGAACTACATGAGTTCCCGCCGGGAATCAAACCCGGGCCTCCCGCGCCAAAAGCATGTTTCAATTTATTTATGTAAGTTCTTAATTATCGATTATCGATTCATAGTGAAAGCAGAAGAAACATTCGAAGATGCTTCGGCAATCTTTTTTTTTTTTTTTTTTTTTTTTTTAATCCTTGCGACCAAACCTCAAACTTAGAGAATACTTCATAAACCACATGTTCGTACTAGAACGATACGCAAAACGAAGGTGTTTCATTCACACGTTTATCTACCTACTGCACTAACTCAGAGCATTAACATTACTTAGCTACTGTTTATTACAACTATATCATTTTATAAAACAATGTCTATAAAAGGCTAGATTCCAAGTATACCTGGCACTTGTTCATTAGTAGAACATTTAGATTAATCAACTATATTATAACGATATATTATTCGAACCAGAATTCGGTTCCCAATTAGGCAAACAAGGCAAACTTGCTATGGCGGCAGAACTCAGAGAAGCATCAGAAGAAGAAAAAAATCTTTTGGAACAATTTCATTTAGGGGACAGCTTATCAGAGGGTGGTGTAGTAGCAGGCGAAAGGACTCCAGCCATAAATTGCCTAGGGACTTGAGATTCCTAAATCCGCCACTGATTCCAACAATAGGAGAAGACGTATTATGACATTTTAGAATTTATTAAAACACTATATTAAAATTCTTTAGAGTTCTTTTACGAAACTATTAATAAAAAACATATTGTCACTGTATATGAATTGATAGAGAAAGAGAAAAGCTCACCTAACGTTGGGATGGAATCGTCTGTGAAAGCGATTCGTGGAGTTTGTAATTTCGATTGGCTTTTGGACTTTCCTGATGTCTCCTTCCCACTGCCGTCTGGAAATAAAACAATTCCAATGAGAATTTAGAGTTTCATCGCTTCCTCTTCTTTTATTTTAAAGATATATTTATCAGTAAAAGTGACGTTCCATATATGTATCATGTTCAAATGATACAAAGCTCTAAGTGAAGTCGTTCTTATAGGGATGCGCACGAGACGAGCCGAGACAGAATTTTCCTGACAAAAGTCAAGTCGAGACACAGCTCTTCCAGTAGAGAAATAGACGTTTTTCGACTCGAGACATCGCTTTTACAGCATATTTTTGAGACGGGACAGCCTCAAATCTTGTCTCGTGCGCATCCCTACGTTCTTAGCGTTATTTTAAGAGTTTGACTATACGCATTTAGAAACACATGAGTGAAGTTAGCGACTATTTATATCGTAAAGGGTAAGCGATCACTTTTCCGCAAGGTTGTTTAAACACATGAGGAGAAATCAAGAGAAAATAGAATAGCCTATTCTTACTTTAATATCTAGAAATGTGTCTGGACAACCCTGCCAAAAAGTCGTGACTGGCCTTTTTTTTTCGATATAAATTGTGAATAACTTCACCAGTGTGTCCATAACTTTTATAAGATTACTCATTTCCCTGTATACTCTTTGTGTTCTGTATCCAGGAAGGAAAAGAATACAGATATGGAAGCAGGAAAGAATATTAATTAATAATCGTTAAGAAAGCTTTCATAAATGCAGAAAAGAAGATAACACAACGCATTAAAAATGAGAATTAATACTTAAAGCATTGGACACACTTTCTAATGTTGAGAGACCAAGCCCAATGCTTTTAGCTTTAGTTCTCCTTTTTCAGTGCATTTTACTAGATAGTATTTTCTGCTTTAGAATATATAATAATAACTGTTAAGTAAGCTTTTATAAATTCAGAAAAGGAGAAGGTAATATAATGCACTAAAAGAAGAACTAAATCTAAAAGAATTGGTCGCTTTTCCTAATGTCAAGGGACAACACCCAATGCCTTTAGCTTTAATTCTCCTTTTTAGTGCATTTTATTATCTTCTCCTTTAGGATATTTAATAACAACTGTTAAGAAAGCTTTTATAAATTCAGAAAAGAAAATAATATAATGCACTAAAAGAAGAACTAAATCTAAAAGAATTGGTCGCTTTTCCTAATGTCAAGGGACCACACCCAATGCCTTTAGCTTTAATTCTCCTTTTTAGTGCATTTTATTATCTTCTCCTTTAGGATATTTAATAACAACTGTTAAGAAAGCTTTTATAAATTCAGAAAAGAAAATAATATAATGCACTAAAAGAAGAACTAAATCTAAAAGAATTGGTCGCTTTTCCTAATGTCCGGGGACCACACCCAATGCCTTTAGCTTTAATTCTCCTTTTTAATGCATTTCATTATCTTCTCCTTTAGAGTATTTAATAATAACTGTTAAGAAAGCTTTTATAAATTCAGAAAAGGAGAAGATAATATAATGCACTAAAAGAAGAACTAAATCTAAAAGAATTGGTCGCTTTTCCTAATGTCGAGGGACCACACCCAATGCCTTTAGCTTTAATTCTCCTTTTTAATGCATTTCATTATCTTCTCCTTTAGAGTATTTAATAATAACTGTTAAGAAAGCTTTTATAAATTCAGAAAAGGAGAAGATAATATAATGCACTAAAAGAAGAACTAAATCTAAAAGAATTGGTCGCTTTTCCTAATGTCGAGGGACCACACCCAATGCCTTTAGCTTTAATTCTCCTTTTTAATGCATTTCATTATCTTCTCCTTTAGAGTATTTAATAATAACTGTTAAGAAAGCTTTTATAAATTCAGAAAAGGAGAAGATAATATAATGCACTAAAAGAAGAACTAAATCTAAAAGAATTGGTCGCTTTTCCTAATGTCGAGGGACCACACCCAATGCCTTTAGCTTTAATTCTCCTTTTTAATGCATTTCATTATCTTCTCCTTTAGAGTATTTAATAATAACTGTTAAGAAAGCTTTTATAAATTCAGAAAAGGAGAAGATAATATAATGCACTAAAAGAAGAACTAAATCTAAAAGAATTGGTCGCTTTTCCTAATGTCGAGGGACCACACCCAATGCCTTTAGCTTTAATTCTCCTTTTTAATGCATTTCATTATCTTCTCCTTTAGAGTATTTAATAATAACTGTTAAGAAAGCTTTTATAAATTCAGAAAAGGAGAAGATAATATAATGCACTAAAAGAAGAACTAAATCTAAAAGAATTGGTCGCTTTTCCTAATGTCGAGGGACCACGCGCCCAATGCTTTTATTATATTTTTGAATTTTATTATCTTCTCCTTTTTGTGTATTCTAAAAGCTTTGTTTTTAACAGTTTCTCATGGTTATTATGTACCTTTTAGTCTTTATTAAATATCCTGCAATGAATTGTAGTACGTAGCTGTATCATTTCAACGTGTGAGCTTACATATTTAATTCCCTAACAACATTTTACAAGACTTACAATAGGTCATTCAAAGTTTTGATCTCAAGAGAATGTCTACTAATCTACAACCAATCGTACTTCTGTGCCTTTTGGGTTTTCTGAGCAGTAGGCGCTTCATAAGTAATTTTATAGTAAAAGATCAACTCCAGCAAAAGTTGTGTGGAAAAGAGAAAAAGAAATGAAATATTTCAGTTTTACGTCCCTTGGTTATGTCATGTAAGTTAAAGAAGACAGTGACGATGAAAATAAATAGAATGATGTAATGAAGAAAATGGGAGGAGACGAGAGAACCGCGAAAAAAAAAAACTTGTACATGGTGACTGTCCACCAGAAAACTCAGTTAATGTAAAAAATAAAGGATCGTTATCTTGTTTACGCATCTACAATTTTTCAGTTTTAGTTAATAAGAAAGAAAGAAAAAAAAAGAAATGAAATCTTTCAGTTTAACATTCCATGATTTTGCCCTTTAGGCTAAGAGATGCGATGATTAAGGCAAGTAAATGATGATGGAAAAATTGGTGGAACGAGAAAATGGGAGGAAATGGGATTACCCCGAGAAAACCCACGGACACCATTTTGTCCACTGCAAGCTTACTTTTCCGGGGATCGAACCAAGGATTCCACGCACCAGAGCTAAGCGCTCTACCACTGAGCCACTGTGCCCCTATCTAGTTAATATGGAAGTGGGTGAAGCATAGCAATATATATATATATATATATATATATATATATATATATATATATATATATATAGATAGATAGATAGATAGATAGATAGATAGATATATGGTGTATCTTTAATGATGGGTTAAACTTCAAGGAATGATGGAGAATGACAAAAGAAGTGATTTAAGATAAGAAGTTGTTATCCAAAAATGTGTCAGTACTGAGCTATAGCCCACCGAAAATGTACCAAAATAGAACAAAAATGAATAGAACTAGAGAACGAATTGTCGAGAAGGGTCGGGTCAAAAGAAATAGTGCACTATTTGACCTGGAGATTCGATTCATGTACAAATCGATTAGGAACAGTGGCGACGTAAGGGTATGTTCACACGAAATGGACATACTCTTCGTGCCGGAGGCAAATATCCGACGTGGAAGCTGAGTTGTAATTCTCGTACGTAGAACCGTTTGAAACATCATGAACGAACAACATAAATACATGATGTACACAGTGGTATTTGTTTGGAAAAGACATGGCTGCAACTAGCATAGAAGTAGGTTGCACTAGCTACCGATAGTGCAAATGGAGATGAGTTATCAGCATCATCATCTACTAGACTTGGCGACTACTAGCCATAAGAGCTCCTATATACCCCACAGCTCGAACATTGTTGAAATGTAAACATTACCTTTTAATATATCATCCTTGATGCATCGTGGTTGCATGATAAAGCACTCAGATCTGAATCCAGGAGTCCTGGAGTCGATCCCAAATCATGTAATTCGTGTTCGATGACATCATTGTACTGGTGTCTCCGGGTTTCTCCTTGTTCCATATTCTACCAATTATTGTAAATATCAGCAGACCTGACTTTCAATAGTCTCAAGTTGCGTTTCATTCCTCTTTCGTGACGCTGTGGCAAGTACAACGGTCCACACACAATCTTGCATAAATCTTTTCTTAAAAGCCCTATTTAGTAACCCACAAAAAAACACGTTTCATCTTGTTAAAAGCATCATTCGACACCTATCCTTGCTGGAATATCATACGTTACCTACGTTGTTTGTTGCACACCAACAGAGGAAACAACTAGGGATGCGCTCGAGTCGAGTCGAGTCGAGATTTAAGCCTGTCTCGACTCGTCTCGAGAAAATGTTGTCTCGACTCGAAAATATGCTGCTGTCTCGACTCGTGTCTCGACTCGACAGTCTCTGTCTCGACTCGACTCGAATTCGAGTCGAGACAAAATATACGAGTTAAAATATACACACACATCTGACAGACCGTTATGACTACCTAGCTAATTGTTAGTATGTCCACCCTTTGACACGAATAACAACGGCAAAGCGTCTTGGTATGGTCGCAATGTTCTGCAATGTTCTGTTCAGATGTGATCGATTGGGGTCAGATCCGGAGAGTTTGGGGGCCAACACATCACTTCGAACTCGCTCCTGCGTTAATCGAACCACAGCATCACACTCCTGGCCTTGTGACCTGGTGCATTATCTTGTCGAAAAATGCCACTACCGATGGGAAACATAGCCGTCATGAAGGGGTGTACGTAGTCTGCAAGCAGCGTGCGACACCTCGGCCATCATGGTGCCTTGCTCGAGCTCCACTAGACATATGGATGCTCACCTGAATGTTTCCCAGATAATAATTAAGCCGCAGCCAGTTTGTCTCCGTCCCGCAGTACAGATGTCAAGGAGCTGTTCCCTTTGAACACGACGGATTCGCACCCTCACATCGTCATGATGAAGAAGATATCAGGATTCATCAGGCAATGCAACGCTTTGGCATTGTGCCAAGGTCTAGTGGCGATGGTCACGTGTTCATTTCAGTTATAGTTGCTGATGTCGTGGTGTTAACATTCGCCATCGTTAGGAGTGTTCGGTGCACTGTATGTTCAGACTAGTATTGTGAAGGCCTGTGAAAAAAACGGAAATTTTGGGTAAAAAAGTTTTTTTACTGCTTTCCCGAGCTGGGGAAAAAACGGAAAATTTGGGTGTTATCAGAATCATCACTTTTGTTAATCACAGAATCATTTTAGATAATATGTTAAATCAAACATATATTTCATAGAGATATCTTCATTGTTCTATGTAAAATTCCGGAAATTTTGAAACCATTAGGAAAAAATAATTTGTTACGGAAATATTGGCAAAAACAGGAAAATGTAGTTTAAAAACTATTTGTTGGCCTGATGTTAGTAACCTTACTTGCTGTAACATGTCTGCAACATATACAGTGGGAAGTCGAAAATCCGAACTAATTGGGACCACAGGTATTCGGATTTTCAAATTGTTCGGATTTTCGAAAATGACCAAGAAAATGCCATTTAGGCTTACATATACTGTACGGTATGTTCTTCTATCAATACAGTGGTTATTCAGTACATACAGTAATTACAATACCGTACGTAAGGCTACTTACATTTAATGTTTCTGAAGAACTTGCTTGTACTCTAAATAACACTGTTCTTGTAAGTCACACTTAAAACTTATAGGCCCAAGAAAAAAATAAAAATAAAAATACATGACAAACAATCTATATATATAAAAGAGAACGTACAATTCTTTGTCCGCTCATCACGCTAATACGGCTGAACCAATTTCTTTCATTTTTGTTGGGTTATTAGGATTTGGACCCTAGATGGTTTTTATCATATCACTTTAATTTTTAATTACCAGTGTCTTGAGATAATTGACCATTCAGGTGTCCACAAATCCTTTGTTAGTTCATCATAGGTAAAAATAAACGTATTTATATGCAACCCGCATGACCGTGTCACTCGGCGGGTTAACATAAATGACAGGCGATATACAGCGGAAAATAGCTTGAATCTTCTGTTTAAAATTTTTTAAAAGATTTGCTTATTTTTACAGACACTTTTACAATATGCCAGCACCGGGATGACCGCAGCGAAGCGGGGCGGGTTAACATAAATGACAGGCGATATAATGTTAAGATTTACTGCAATCTTCTATGGTTTTTATCATATCACTTGAAAGCGAAAAAGTAAAAATTATCTAAGTAACAAAGTTTATTGCGTTCCGGGGTGACCGCAGCGAAGCGGGGTGAACGCTGCTAGTTACATATAAATGAACTTCTGTAAAAACACTGACTTCACATAACGTCGATGGACACGCTATTGTTTGTTTATCGCTAGCGTTAAGACAAAATGTAAAAAACTTCTAGGGACCGCGTTCGGATTTTTGACGTTAGGATTATCGACGTCCTACTGTATATACAATGTACAGTATTTCGCTAACGGAAAAATACTTAAAGCATCAGGTTTTAATTCTACTTTACACGCACATACCGCACAAGTGAGTAAATTTGTGCAGTGGGAAATATATTAAGTGAAACTTCCGTTAGTTATTATTACAGACTAGCAGAATATCCGTTCTTCGCACTGGGAGAATACGTTTCATTTTGGACACAAAGGGCACCGAAACTGTCACCAATGAACTCGTGGAGCCCCAAAACTATGAATTTGACATTAATATCGATAATTTTCAATTATCTTTACATGTCACCATCCTCCTTAGAGTGCTAATGGGGCTGAATTTGTGGATTTAAACGGCATATTCTGTTAATCTCAGCGAGTATATATATATATATATATATATATATATATATATATATATATATATATATATATATATATATATATATATATATATATATATATATATATATATATATATATATAGAGAGAGAGAGAGAGAGAGAGAGAGAGAGGCGCATCCAAGGGGGCTATAGCCCCCCTTCACACTCAAGTATACACTGCATAAAATGGGCTTCAATCCTGCTTTACACTGGATAAAACTGCAAACTATGGTTTAGCCCCTCCCTTGATCATATCCTGGATCTGCCACTATATATATGCTCAAAAAAATTAGGGGTTCAGCTGAAATATCACACAAGACCTTAAGATAGTGTATGAATAAGCTTGTGTTTGACTCATATATATCATACAAGAAGGAATGCTTTAAGATACACTAGAAAAATGGGGCATCTACTGGTGTTGGGGCACGGAAAACCTTGTTCACATGGCTCATGACACAAGACGGTTATGTGTGCACCTCTCGAACTGCTCACAAACAGGCAAGGCAACAACACTGATTGTTCCTTAATATGTCATATGATCACTTCGAATAGCCAACAGAGCCTCGCACCTGCGTGGCATGGATTCAATCAGATTATCGATGAGTTCTTGGGGGATGTTGTGCCACTCATCCAGAAGAGCTACTTCCAGCTCTGGAGTGGTTGTTGGATTTACTGGCCTAGCGGCAATTCGTCTGCCAAGCATATCCCAGACATGCTCAACTGGAATGAGATTTGGAGAGCATGCTGACCACTTCATCCGAGCGATACCCTCAGCATCCAGCATCTCATCCACTAACCGAGCTCTGTGAGGACGAGTATTGTCATCCATAAATAGGAACGAATCACCAATGGCACCAGCATAAGGGAGAACAAGAGTTTTCAAGATCTCATCCCTATATCTGAGAGTCGTCAAAGAGCCATTTCGGATGATGTGGAGCTCAGTACGCCCACCAATGCTGATTCCTGCCTACACCATCAGTCCACCAACATGATACTGGCATCTTTCTCGCACAAACATGGGATTGTGTCGTGTTCCACACTCTCTCCAGATGAAAACACGTCAATTATCAGGCTCTACACTGAATCGAGACTCGTCAGAGAACAAAACATTGCCCCATTCATTGCGTCCCCACCCACGATGTTCCTCCGCCTAAGCTCTTCGATCAACACGGTGTCGTGCAGTTGATGGGACACACACCATAGGCCTCGTGCGTAGAGACCACTTTCTCGAAGGCGATTGCGGACCGTTCGGGTAGATATTGTGCGTCCTGTTGTTGTTCGGAAGGCTCGCGGGAGCAGAGTTGTATTCTGACGCCGGTTTCGACGGGCTGTTAACAAGAGATAACGATCGTCTCTGGCTTTGCTTGTTAGTGGACGGCCCTGTCCTTGTCTTCTTCGAACACTTCCAGTTGTTTGAAATCGATTCCACAGTCGGGAAATCACACTTTGTGCCACTCCTATGGCATGTGCCACCTTCCGCCATGACTGACCAGCTTCCAACCTGCCGACAGCTCGCCATGCCAACGATTCTGGCAAATCAGGTTGTTGCGCAATTTCACTACGTAGATTTGTGACGCACTAAACACAATGAGAACAAAGGTATCCTGGAGCTGGAATCTGCTGGCAGCGCCACACTACAAAATGATATCTGGTAGCGCCACGTCACTGATCACGTGCACAGATGTTCCAAACGGTTCGTTTGCATATTGGGCCTTCATGATTTTAATCTGAACTGGACAAAATACAGTGTTCTCACATTATTCGGAAGAAGTGTTACATGTGTTTTCATCTGATTCCATAATTTTCTGATCAGTATATATATATATATATATATATATATATATATATATATATATACCCATTCTTCGCATGGAAGTCAAGTCCTGTGGAAGTATTACCCTCATTTCCGCGACCGCGAAAACTATGGATCTGACACTAATATCGGTCATTTTGTATTACTTTTACATGTTTCGGTATCCCCCGCCCCTCGCTGACTCATGGCCCGCATACAATGGTAGCTGAATTTGCAAGTCATTACTAATGAAAGTGTCACCATTGATCTCAGCGACCGCGAAAACTATGGATTTGACACTAGTATCGGTCATTTTGCATTAGTTTTACTTGTCTCACCCCCCCCCCCCCCCCACGCTGACTTCCGGCCCACAATCATTGTAGCTGAATTTGCAAATCATCGCTAATGGAAGTGCCACTAGTGATCTCATCGACAGCGAAAACTATGGATTTGACACTAATATCGGTCATTCTGGATTGCTTTTATATGTCTCGATATCTCAACTCCCGCTCCCATCCCGGTGCTGCATAGCATGAATTTGGAAGTTAATGCGATCGGAGTTTCACCATTGATTTCAGTGACCGCGAAAACTATTAATTCAACACTAATATCGGTTATTTTCTACTACTTTTACATGTCCCAGTAAACGACCCCTGAGACCCCCCTGGTTCGAATTTTGACAAAATCGTTTAACTCTGGTCTTGAGCCTGGACCAAGGTATTCGTGACTAAAATTAGGTAACTCTCGGTCAATTTGTCTGGTTCCCAAACCGGTTCCGGTAAACGCCCCCTGAGACTCCACTGGTTCGAAATTTGAAAACAACTTTTCGTCTTGATTGGGGCCTAGGCCAAGGTACCCCTGAGCAAAATTTGGTAACTCTTGGTCCACTCGTCTGGTCCCCAGGCCGCACACAGACAGACAAACACACAAACAAATTCTTTTATTTTATTTATATTAGACAGCTGAATATACCCATTCTTCGCATGGGGGCAGTATTTGGAAGACAACGCCTGTTAAAGTATTACCATTCATTTCTGCGACCGCAAAAACTATGAATCTGACACTAATATCGATCATTTTGGATTACTTTTACATGTCTCGGAATCCAACCAGGGGGTCTCAGGGGGCGTTTACAGGGACATGTAAAAGTGGTAGGAAATGGCCGATATTACTGTCGAATTCATAGTTTTCACGGTCGCTGAAATCAATGGTGAAACTGTCATCGCATTAACTCCCAAATTCACCCTATTCGGGCCGGGGGTCACCGGGGGTGGATACCGTCCCCCTCAGACCCCGTTAACTCTCGGCCCGCATGCAATTGTAGCTGGATTTGCAAGTCCTCACTAATGAAAGTGTCACCAGGATCCCTTTCTCAAAAAAATTGCTGGGGAAACACTTGTAGAAACTTCAGTTTTCGTGCCGGACGATTACCGAGATCTGGTGAACAAAAAAAAAAAAAAAAAAAAAAAAAAAAAAAAAAAAAAAAAAAAAAAAATAGCGATCGAATTAAAAAAATAGTTCTCCTCAGGTTAGTATTCACTGAGAATATTGTTATAAAATTTAAATTTTATAGGTAAATCAGTAGACTGAATACATCCACATCGTATCCACTGAGTTGCGAAATTGTGTGCCTCCAGAGATGGGCGGCCGAAGAAAATTTTCTAGGGGGGCATCTTCAATGTTTGCTATATTAGTCTGGCATTTAATGTGCATGGTTTGTTATATTACGTATACATTTTCGTGAGCTAGGGAGGTTCATTCTTATCAAACACGGAGATTATGAAGGAGCAGATCTACTGTACAAAATATAATAGAAACAACTCTTTCGGATTTCTATCATCCCGCAGTCCAACCCCGAGACGGAAACATAAGAGATAGGCTTTTTGTTTTTAAACAAGATAACGTGTCTAGCGAATGCTTTACATTGTGAAGATTATATTAGTGAAAATTAAACGAATATAATTTTACAACTTAATATACATATCACTAAATGTTGAGCTCCCCGTTGCTATGTGGTTAGCGTATGCGCTTTTCTCGAACGAGGTTTGATTCATGGTAGGAGCTCATGTGTTTCAAATCCGACGTTAAACTGTACTTTCACGTCTTGTAGAGCTTTGCTCCTGAAAACGACGCTAAACTATAATCTAATTTAATATTACTAAATATTAGAAAATAATGACTTACCAAGGTGACGTCAATTTGGCAGTCATCAAATCCATTTTATACTTTCACTTAATCCAGTGGATATTAATATAACAATTACAAGACACACGCGCATATAAATACTCAGAAACAAGCACATACACACGTACACATACAAAAATATGAACACTTCAAATCTATTTACATGTGGTGGACTGCGCTGCATCAAGCACTGTTATTTTCATCATCTTCTCATGTATCTGCATTATTTGATTCATCCACAGATTTGTTATTTTTGTACGCATCATTCATTTTTGCATTTTCGGGAGGGTTCAGGGTTCTTTCTTCATTTAAAGAGTCGGTTCTCTGTATTGGAAAGAGAATCAGGGGAGGAAGGGGGAAATTATACTTTATAAATGGATAGCATTTCAAAGAAATATATGCAAAACATGCCGCGCTTCCGACGCAGCACTGAAGCATTTCTTTTAGCGGTCATACCCCCTCCCCTCTCAAGTTGTAAAGTGAGAAGGGATAGAAACATCCCAGACACTCAGGGTTCAGTTGACAATAATAAAACTATGGGTAAGTAAACATCTTGTACAGAGTCACGTTTTGGTTATTTTTGAACATTTCTGTGAATTCAACAATACAACAGCGGAAATACTAACTGGTTTTATTACTCCAACCATCGCTTCAACTAAGGGATAATTCCCAACGATCAGTAGGCCATCTAAATTTTCGTTCTTTTTCTGTTCTCCAGAGGAAAGAATGAGATTTTGAAAGAAGCTAAACTCGTAGGGTATGATGCTTTCTTTACTTTTTCAAAAATTTCATTACTTCTAGTGAAATGAAATCTTTAGTTTTACGTTTCACGGTTATGCCGGTTAGGCTAAAGGAGACGGTGATGATGAGAAATGAATGAAATGGTGGAATGAAGAAAGTGGGAGGAAACGGGAGAACCCCGAGAAAACCCACGAGCATGGTGTTTGTCCACCACAAAGTCCACACGGCGCGATCTGGGATCGAACCAGGGACCCCAAGCACCGGAGGTGAACGCCCTACCACTGAGCCACCGCGCCCAAACAGTACTTCTGGTGTACCCCTATAAATGTAATAAAGAACTAATGGTCATTTTTTAAAATAAAAATATTCAATTAGAACTGGACAATTTACATAAAATTTGGAATCGACAAATGAAAACGGCACGTTTCTAGCACTTGTGGATTCGAGACCTCATTGTTGAAAGGATTGGAGACAAACATATAAACTTTTCTGTGAGGAGAAACATTTACGCGTAAATCTAGTATTTTAATATATAGATAATAATTGGAATAGTTTTATTTTCGAGTGCTATTGTTTAATATTCGCAATATTGAAATTTTTGAACTTACATTTTTCGCGTGTTTGAAAAAAAAGAGAGATATCATTACTAGTAAAATTAACCCAATACAAACATATTAATTTTTTTCAATTTTTCCGGAAAATCGAAAAAAACGTTTTATTAAAAAAAAGAAACAGGTTCAAAATTTCCGGAAATTTGACAACACTAGTTCAGACACACTTGTACTTTGCCTAGCATTAAACTCTGATCTTAGTTCCGACGCAGTTCGACGCCTGTTCTGTTTTACCAGTCTGCCCAGCCTACGACATTCGACATCTGTAATGAGGTGGGGGCACCCAACCCCTCAACATTTGGACGTCTTTTCCCCTTGGTTTCGCCATTTGCTGAAGACAATCACCACAGCACTCCTCGAACACCTGACAAGTCCTGCAGTTTCCGAAATTCTCGTGCCGAGTGTTTCTGAGTGAGCACTTTCTTCAAAGTAATATTAAAAATTATAGAAAAAATTTCGAGACATTCGAGTCGAGTCGAGATTTTTACCAGCTGTCTCGACTCGACTCGAGTCTCGACTCGAAAATTCGAGTCGAGAAATACGTTTGTCTCGACTCGTCTCGAATTTTACAAAGTGTGTCTCGACTCGTGCGCATCCCTAGAAACAACAAGAGTCTCTGCAGTCGTACGCCCACTGTATTACAATACTCGGAGGTCATTTACTCCATCGTTTGGCAGGCGAGTGTTTCGTTCACTTAACTGAAGAAGGCGTGTTTTTATTCCGTAGGTAGTCTCTCAGTATCTGTACCTGTGCGTTGTCTGTGCTGTTGGTTGGTAGTGAGATAAGTGCGGGAGTGAAATGGAGTTCATGTTAAAAGAACTTGCAGATATGGTGATTTTTTTATGAGCTAGCTAATGGAAACAGTCATGCAGCTACAAGTTGTATCAAAACAGGTATCCAGACAGGCGACATTCAAAGTACTCCATGTTTCCGAGGCTATTTCGGCGTTTACGGGAAACGGGACACTTGCGTCCATTACGTCAAGACCGCGGATGGAGACGAACAATCAGGACTCTAGACCTTAAAGAAGAGGTTCTTGATCGTGTGACAGAAAAACCTTCGACAAGCAATAGAGCATTAGCACATGAATTGGGGTTTGATCACAGTATTGTTTAGAGAGTACTCCATGAATAACAACTACACCCCTATCATTCACAGGAAGTTCAAGACCTGCATCCTACAGATTTCGCACCCCGTGTGGTGTTTAGTAAATGGCTAGCGCAGCGTTGTTTGCACGACCCGCAGTTTTATGCCGCGATACTCTTCACAGATAAAGCCTGTTTTACGAGAGGGGGTGTATTCAATAGCCGGAATAGTCATGTGTGGGCCGACGAAAATCCCCATAGTACCATTGAGCGTGGACATAAACAGAGTTTTGGGTAAATATCTGGATAGGCACCGTCGGTAACAAGCTTATAAGATCATATCTCTTACCACTTCGCTTAACTGCACCGAATACGCATTGATCGGGCAAGAAACACTCCCTGAAATATTAGAAGATGTGCCTCTTGATGTTCGTCAACGTATGTGGGTTCAGCATGACGAGGCCCCAGCACACTTTGGAGTAGCTGCTCGCCAGTGCCTTGACTATTCCTTCCCGCATAGGTGGATCGGAAGGGGCGGTCCTATTTCTTGGCCGGCACGATTCCCTGATCTCAACCCAATTTATTTCTTCTTGTGGGGTTATGTAAAATCTCTCTACTACGACACACCTGTACAGAACGAAGAAACCGTCCTCACACAAATCCTCGCTGCCTGTGATATCATTAGCACGAAACCAGGCACCTTCGAGAAGATGAGACAAAACTTATTACGGCGATGTCATGTCTGCATCGAAACCAGGGGATGCCATTTTGAGCATTTGCTGTGATTGTAAGTACATTTGCTATTTTTACCAGTATAATTTTCAGTCTTGTCTAGCCTTAGTTTGTGTCGTCCTCCATTACCATATACGAAATGCACGATTGTTGCACCCGACCTCCTACGTCACTCCGTTGTCGTTTATTCCGTACATATTTCTTGCTCCAAGGATCCTGCTTTCTAGGATCGTTCTCAACCTTCGGTGATATCCGGGCTTTAAGATCCCATATTTTGTCACAATTTATACTGCTTTCGTGACGCCGACCAATCGCCTCCTCTTTTGCTATTTCCTCTTGAATCACTGCCAATTCTCCCTGGCCCTTTTTCCAACGCTCCGATAGTAATACCGTACATTTCTATAATTCTTCTCTTGTGCCGCCACTGTTCCTCATCGATTTGTACATGAATCGAATCTCCAGGTCCAATAATGTACTATTTCCTTTCACCCGATCTTTCTCCGACAATTCGTTCTCTCGTTCTCGCTCGTTTGTATTAGTCAATCGTAGTTTCGGCGGACTATAGCTCAGATGAATGCATTTCCAAAATAGGGATCCGTCTCTCGAATTGTTTTGTGTGTCCTTTTCCATCATCCCGGTATGTTTTACCCAATCTTCCCGATCCCAACCACTGTTGTCATATGAACCCCCTACTTGTGCTGCCACTGTTCCTCATCGATTTGTACATGAATCAAATCTCCAGATCAAATAATGCATTATTTCCTTTAACCCGCCCCTTCTCCGACAATTCATTCTCTAGTTCTATTCATTTTTATTTTCTCTTCATACATTTTCGGCGCGCTATAGCTCAGTACTGATGCATTTTCGGATAACAACTTCTTATCTTAAATCACTTCTTTTGTCATTCTCCATCATTCCTTGAAGTTTGACCCATCATTAAAGATACACCCTATATATATATATATATATATATATATATATATATATAGATAGATAGATAGATAGATAGATAGATAGATAGATAGATAAATAGATATAGATATATAGGGATATAAGGTGTCCGAAAAGTAATGGAGAAAAATAATACTACAGATTTCTGGCAGCAAAACAAGGAAAATTGTTTATATGACATATAGTCGTCAAATAGACAGGTGCGGAGCTAGATACCTTCGAATGTGAGTGAAAAGGAACTTAACTCCTGCCAGCGGAAAAGTGCTAGGAACTAGGAAAGAGGTTAAGAAAGACAAAAAAAAAAAAAAAAAAATCATATCGCTTGACATGTTAAACGCACGTTACATAACAGCTCCATAGATACTCCATACGTCATTTAGGGATTCGCCGAATGTCTGTACAGCAGGGGTAATGAAACGGTGCAGTAAAGATAGAAACCATACAGAAAAAAGTTATCAATGGCATGATTGCAAGCATACGTACAATAGGTGTCAAAGCTAAGATCATTTATCATGGTTGCATAATGTCATAGGATAATGGAAAGTGGTATACCAGATAGAAACTTACAGAAAGAGGGTAGAAAGAACAAGTGTAACTACTGTACTCGCGTAATGTAATGAAAAAAAACAGGCAGAATCCATAGCGACCTACTGTGTTTATAACGTAGTATCTTACACAGTGTAGCACTACCAACTACTAGGTCATACGTGCTAACAATAAACGTAACTTAAGAAGATGTTCAAAGTGCTGTTCTTCCACATCTATGCAACGTGTTAATATAGTTTCGAATGCATTCCATCACTCCCGATGGGCTGCGTCTTTCACACGCATCTTCAATGCGGTTTTGTAAATCGGCAAGTTCCTTTTCCCCCATATTCGAAGCTGTCTATCTCCGCCTCTGTCCACTCCCGGGCTATATGCCATATAAACTTTTTTTCTTCTTTCGGTGCCAGGAATCTATGGTTTCATTTTTCGCTATTACTTTTGGGACACTCTGTATATATATATATATATATATATATATATATATATATATATATATATATATATATATATATATATATATATATATATATATATATATATATGTGTGTGTGTGTGTGTGTGTGTGTGTGTGTGTTTTCATGAAAAGCTCGTAGGCTAGCAACGTCATGGAGAGACAGATGCTCTTTCTAGGAAGAGAGATTTAGGGAAAAAGCGAAGCGAAAGATGAGTGGATGTTCTAAGAGTTTTACTTTGTTTTAAGCTCTTATGTAGGCAAATGAGATGAGAGGAACCCTATTACTTAAGGAGGAAGTCACTTTGTAGTGTACGACTAAGATATACGAAGTACAAAAAATAATAAAAAAAAAAGTTAACCTACAGTATCTCTTACGAAACAGGGGTGCTTTTTATTTGTTTATTTTTAAAATTGAAGCTACTGACAACCTCGTTACCGTACATTATAAAAGGTCTTCCATGGATTGTAAAGAAGTCTTTTAGGTAGAGTTGTGTATACATGTGAACATGTATATATGTGAACAAGAAAACATTTAAACCTGTCGAAACTGACATTTCTATAAGTTGCAACATATTGTGCTCTCTACATTTATTTTTCATTTTACAGCATTTTTCTCACTAGTCAGTAATACATATTTGGTCCTCTAGGAACTAATTGATATTAACAATATGTTTATTATTATTATTATTATTATTATTATTATTATTATTATTATTATTATTATTATTATTATTATTATTATTATTATTATTATTATTATTATTATTTGTCGTTGTACCTTCGAATTACAAGTCACAAGGAAGGGTGTAACCATGGGAAAGAAAAGAAAAGGCTTGAATAGCAGAATAGAGTTAAACTGCGATCCAATAAGCTTTAGGAAAGAAAAAAAAATAAAACTTTTGACACAGAAGATGAATAACAAAATTAAAGTTGTATAATTTCAGATTTATTAGTATTTTTAAATTCATGTCACTACTTTGCAGACGAAGAAATAGGCCACATAGCTAGTTCAACTGAGTGGCGCCCGACTTTTGTCCCAATAAATGTTTCGTCCCAGTTAGTCCTAAAAATAAGAATGAATCCACAAATAGGTTTTTCCAATGTATCACGCATTTCAAAATGTTTGAATGTTATGTAGTACAAAGAGGATTACCAGATGATTAATTGAAACCTTATTTAAATACAACAGAAGCCCTCAATATGAGTTCAACCAATATCTCACTTTCAGATATTCACACAAATTTAATTAGTGCTAAACTACCACCATTGTGGTATGAAGCACTAGTCTAGCGGTTTTGATTTCCAACAATGGCTCGCATGCACTTTGGAAAACCGCATTTAGCAACCCATTCTCACAAATCCTCTTCCCAATTATCCTAGTTTTCTTTTTAATTAGCTGGGAGAGAGAAAAAAAATACTAGGCCAACATTTAATGGCCGCATTTAATCTATTTGAATGTAATGTATTGTTATGGCCGATCAGTTCATTAACACTGAGTGTTTACGACTATTATCACTCAGCAATCGGAACCAATTTCCACAGAAAACACATCTGCACAGTCATACATTTATTCATTAATAGGACCCACGAATGTGTTTTATTTGTAAAACGAATGCACTGGGCATTTTCACCTTCACTTTTCCCCCACAAATTCCTCTTAAGGTTGGTTTAAAGGAACAAGTTTAGCCGATAGATGTCACTACAGTCTTCATATCTCTCATGTATTTTTCTACCTTTCACAAAAATTCACGATTTCTCTTACAAATTTCAACCTAGAGACTTCAAATTTTTAGAGAAGGAACTTCATAACCTATCGAAGGCAACAATCCGTGCCGATTTTTTATTTAGAATTTTCTTCATTATTGAAATTGCTTGTTTGTTGAAATGGATATCGAAACCTTTAACAACATAACTGTTTCAACAATGAAGAAAATTAAAAATATGAAATCGGCACGGATTGTTGCCTTCGATAGGTTATGAAGTTCCTTCTCCAAAAATTTGAAGTCTCTAAGTTGAAATTTATAAGAGAAATCGTGAATTCTCGTGAAAGGTTAAAAAAAATACATGAGATATGAAGATTGTAGTGACATCTATCGGCAAAGCTTGTCCCTTTACACCAACCTTAAATACTCGAGCTCCTTCTTCGCTAAGTGGTTAGCGTACGCGCCTTTGGAGTGGGAGAACTGGGTTCAAGTCCCGATGGCAGCTCATGTGGTTTGGATTCCACGTTAATCAGTAGGTTCACGTCTCATATAGCCTCGCTGCTGAACGGGACGTTAAACTCAAATTCAACTCAACTCCTCTTAAGTACTTCTCTAAAATTTGGAGTTAATACAAGCGAAGTTTTTTAACAATATAATTTCCTTCGTTGTTTTTTTCTATCTATTCTAATTATTATTCTCTTATTCCTTGATTCGTACACAAGTTTCTTATGAGTCTTTAATCCTTTCATTTCATCTCTTCGTTCTTTAGTGCAATGCCGTGGAAAATCAACGCCTGAGGTGAGAGAATACGACAGCGCCCCCGCACATATGAGTAAGGCCCACAGACTAGCCGCGAAGCGCCAGTATAGTTGCCATGAAGCGTTTAAGAGTCTTCATCCCGGCGAAATTAAAATACCGCTAATTTTCCAGTAATTATGTGATATCTTCAAATAGATAAAAGATAATAGAAATGTGGAACAAGAGCGCCCTAGACAATATTATTTTACATAAGAAACCGTTATCACGACTCACTTATCTACTTTTAATTTCGAGCCATTTTGGAAATCGGCATTTATTTTCGCGTTTCTAAAAAGCTGAAAACGGAAAGCCACTAGGTGACTTGTGATAACGGTACCTCACGCAAAATAATATTGTCTAGGGCGCTCTTGTTCCACATTTCAATTATCTTTTATCTATTTGAAGATATCACATAATTACTGGAAAATTAGCGGTATTTTAATTTCGCCGGGATGAAGACTCTTAAGAAAATAATCAAAAATAAACTCCATTTTTCCTTGATTTTGAGTATTTTTATTACTATCTCCTTCCATTTTAATATGTGCGCATGCATTTTCCTAACATGAGTAACATTAAGATTTGTATATGTACCGAGAATATAATCTGCAATAAATCTTAGACTTACATATGGGAAATTATTGCGTACAGTAAATGCCTCTGCTGTAGTAGAAGTGATTAAATTGCCAGGAATCAAAATCTTTCTCAAGAATAGCAATGAAGTAAGTTCCCCCTCCCAAGTGATTCGGGTGTAAATAGATGAGTGGGGCACTTTTAGCAAGTGTCTAGGGACGCAAAAAGTATACATCTGACCCTCGACAATTAGATTGAAAAATTCTGATGTTGATCTAAATTATACCAAGTAATTTTCCTAATTTTCTTCTCCCTTTTTGTTTCCTTCTTTTCTTTTCTTTTTCCTCCCGAATTTTGCGCCACCTTACTTCTTCGCCCGGCGCCGTTGCCTCCTCCCGCGGCACGGTACTGCTTTAGCATTTCTATTGAAATTCACAGTTCAATTGGGAAGGGTAACTGAATTTGAGAAAATGGTCCAAAAATAACTAATCCCCAAAAGTAAACTACCCATTTCAACTTCCCCAACTTGATTTAAGAATTTATTTGTGGTGAACAACATCGTGGCCTTGGGTTTTTTCCAAGGTACTCCAGTTTCCTCCCACATTTTCATTCCACCAATTCATCCATTATCATTCATTTGTTGTAATCATTGTCTCCCTTAGCCTAAAGGACATCATCATGGGACGTTAAACTGAAAGAAAAAATTTAGTATGATCATGCAGTACAAGTATAAATTTCGTCCGGTAGATGTCAGTCAGTGGAAGATAGTTTCTGCCTTCTAACGGAGAGGTAAGTAACTACTACTACAACCTTTGATTCCATAATAGAAAATTTGATATGGATAGGTACCGTTAAAGTCAACTTTACCAGTGATTTCATTAACGACCAGGGCAGTGTCGTTATATATAACTATAACTATAATAATAATAATAATAATAATAATAATAATAATAATAATAATAATAATAATAATAATAATAATAATAATAATAATAATAATAATAATAAATAATTCAAAAGTTCACTTTCATTCAAGAATTATAATGTGAAGAAACGGACGATCGTAAGTCACCGTTATTCGTTAAGATATTAATGAATTGACTTCACTAACAAATTCAGCAGAGATAAATGCCTTAGCTATCTATTGCGAAAAAATAAAAACAATTGAAAAATTCGTTTTCGTTGAAGAGTTATGGTGTGGGATAACGGACGGACGTAACTCACCGTTATCCGTTAAGGCGTTAATGGATTAACTGCATTAACGAAATCGGCAAAGATAGTCGTTCTACCTATGTATTGCGCCAAAATAATTTTTAAAAAATCACTGACATTCGAGAGCTGTCGTGTGGAGTAACGGACGGACGTATTAACATTAAAATATTTTAAGTCCGACTTGTGTGATGCTAATAATATTGATCCTAAGGGAGATCAATGGTAGAGCGCTCACTTCGGGTACGAGGGGTTCTTGACTCGACCTCAATTCATGTGAGATAGTTGTGTATAACATTGTGTCCATTTCCTCCTACTTTCTCACTCCACCATTTATATCCTAATCATCCGTCTAATATAGCTTAAACTGCACAAGCGTGGGACGTAATACTACAATTTTCATTTCAAAAACCCTATGGTTAAGAGAACTTTAGGTAACCAAGATTTGAGGATAATATTAACCAGGAATTTCAGGAAGTAGTTGGTATCAATTGTGGGAGAATTGGTAGAAGAAAGTAGTGATTTTTGTATCTGTGGTGATAAACCTTATTTCATAATTTATTTCTTATGTACTAGCAGACTGCCCGTTCTTCGCACGGGGAGGATACGTTTCATTTTGGACATAAAGGACTCAAAACTGTAACTAATCAAACTTAGGGATACCAAAAACTATGAATTCAACACTAATATCGGTCATTTTCGATCATTATATATATATATATATATATATATATATATATATATATATATATATATATATATCCTTCCCTTCTCCAAGTTGCACCATCAAAGTGAAATGATAAAAACCATTCTAGGTGCGAACTTCATCTATGTTGAAAATTTGATTAGTATCGGTCAGGTGGTTGAAGAGTTATTAAGTCACAAACGTAGTGGCTGTCATTGTTATTTATATACATTTAATTTCATGCCTTCCATAAAAATTGAAGAAAAAGTCTTCTGTTAGTTCATACAGTGTTCAGTCGTCCATATATATCGTAAGAATACATTGAATTTAAGCCGATTTGGCTTTGTTCTTCAAAGCTGATAGAAAGTTACTGGGGAAAACTTTCTATTTGAAGAGCTTTGTAGACACGTTATGACGAAAGGAGAAACAATGATATCAGAAGTATATTGTTCTCCGTTAACTGAAGCGAACTTAAAGGAAAGTTGTGTAACTACAACACTGATATCAACTAGTACAGATACTTAAAAACTTCTCAAAACTTTATAATGGTTCAGAAGGAACACGTTCCAAATGGGTACTACATTGATCCAACTTCCCACTCTTCCAAGTTTTCACTCATTTTCAACTCCATACACTTGTCCTGCTAACATTGCTTTTCTGGGAACGAACAGAAGGAGTTTGAATCTTCTCGTAGCAACTGGTTCCAGATTCAGTGGGCGATGGAAGATATACAACACATCGTTTGATCCATTAAATTGTTGATATTAAAAAAACGAACTAATTTAATGTTTAGACCAATTTGAGCAACAGAATAGAACAGAGATCCGCAATAGAGAGTTTCATTGTCGTTTGATTCAATGATAAAACAAATTTTCACTTTGTCTAATATAATGGTGTTAATTTCTTCCTAAATCAACCGTACTCACTTTTGAGAAATTAGAATATAGTACAGATTGAAAATTCAAGCTCAAATTTATGTATCAATCAAACTCTTATTTCTTGAAGAGAAAAAGATTGTAATGTTTTCTACACTCGTTTTGTGGGTAGGAGGCACGGTGGCTCAGTGGTAGAGCGCTTTTCTCTGGTGCGTCGGATCCCTGATTCGATCCGCGGCTAAGTAAGTTTGTGATGAAGAACATCGTGTTTTCTTGGGGTACCCGTTTCCTCCCATTCGACCGATTTTTTCATCATCATTCACTTGCCTTAATAAACCATCTTGCTTAGCCTTAAGGCAGTGGTGCCCAACCCCCTTATGTCCATGACGCACCCCTCCCCCCAATTGTCTATCCGTAGGTGTTCTTCCATGAAAAAAAAAATCTTTTCGATTAATTTTTACACCCCCTCAAACATATTTATATAGATTTTTAACCCCCCCAAATATTTCAATGACGCAGTTTGCGTCATAGCTCCCCTTTGTGGGCACCCCTGCTTAAGGGCAGAATCATGGGATGTTAAACGGAAAGAGTTCCTTTTGTGGGTGTACTGTGTACAAATTTGCGTACAACATAGGATCGAGCTTTAAATGACTGAAACACTTGTGCTCCAAAACAAGTGTTGAGATCTGCTATAAACACACACACACACACACACACACACACACACACACACACACACACACACACACACACACACACAGACGTATATATCGTACTACACACTACTGGTGCAAATCCCGGGGGGGATGAGGGACATGTCTCCTCCAATTTTGGAACTGGGGGGACTGTCCCCCCAATAATCCAATTTGAAATGTGTTTTTTTCAGGAGAAATGTGATGATTTATATCCGATTGCCACAAAGGAAAGTGAGATGAAATTGATGTGCCCCAGAATAAGCCTCAAATCTGCCCGCCTCCCAATATTGAAGACAAATCTGCTCCCTAACCCTCCACAGGATTGTTTTTCAATTAGTTTGAACATCGCTTTAAGCAAAAAAAGAAATAAAGAAACGGTCTTACTTGTCACCCCGAATGTTGAAGACAGATTTGCGTCGCTATACACAACAGACACTGCAAGTCGTAATAGATAGATATCTACCACTTCCGGTTTTAGTAGAGAGATTAAAGTGGAGACGTAAGCCATACTTGAGATGCTCAATTGATTACAGAAAACCGCTCATTGCTTCCTAATACCGCTTTTAGTTTATAACGATCAACGTTAAAAACGGAAGTGATTCCTATTTTAATAGAGGGTTAAGAGACAACATTGTATTTATTCTTAGAACACAAAATCGATTCCAAGAAATCCACTTCTCAATATCTGTTATCGTTTTTGCTTTATGTAGATCAATATTGAAACCGGAAGTTGTAGTGGAATTCTATCACTTCCGGTTTTAGCATAGAGTTATGGATGGAGACTAAATGTATTACTGGGATATTTAATCAACTGCTGGATGTCGCATTTCGTTATCTGCTACCTTTCTGTTTTACAGTGATCAAGATGAACACCGGAAATGATTGATTTCTACCACTTTCAGCTTGAATATTGCAATATTCTGTGCGTAGAGTCAATAAAGTGTACGGGAATTTATCCTTTCATATTTTTATTATAAAAATGTATATAATTATGATACAAAGTCTTAATAAAATCTTGTAAGTTTCTTATACACGTTTTCAGCGATGGATAAAAAGGGCTGCCTCGGCGTATAATGTTGCCTCGGGTTGATAGGAAAGTATTTTTAGCCCAAAGCAAACTCAGACGGGATTCGTGACTCCGTAGCCCACAGCGGCCTCACGAATAGGTATTGTAAGAGAATGACAAGTACAAGACACTGATGACTTCTTAAGCTGGATGTCCTCTTTTATAGCCATCCTTCGGAAGGAGAACCTGTGGAGGGGTTGTCGGATTTCTTCGTGGTTCTCCGTGTTCTCTTCGGCTCTTCCTGAAAGTTTAGTTTCCTTTTGTCGTTTACCACTATTTATTCTCAAGTCATGAAAATACGTGTTTGTAGTTAAAACACGTGGCTTACAGTACGTGTAGGTCTACGGATTGTTGAAATATGATCTCTATCAACAAATTTGCTTCTTAATTTTTGATCCTTCATTCTGGACGAAATTGATGGCAATCGAACAAGTAATTCTTAATATTTTGTCTTTTGGACTGACAGACACGCGGACAGACAGAGTAAACATATAGAGGAGTTTTGGTAAGCCAAACCCCTTTAAAAACTTATGCAGCATCAAATGCCAAACGGCTATATTTAGCACAAATGTAGTTTGCCATTGGAAACACTCCAAAGTTGTAGTTACGTTAAGGCAAATGCCTAAACGATCCTCACTTTCTTCATTTCTCCAGTTCATTCATTATCATTCCTTATTCTCAACGCAAAATCGTGGAACGTTAAACTCAATAATAATAATAATAATAATAATAATAATAATAATAATAATAATAATAATAATAATAATAATAATAATAATAATAATAATAATAATAATAGTCATCAATATTGTAAAGGATACATAAATCGATCATTAATAATCAATCCATAGTTGATCAACAAAAATATACAAGGTTTTCTGGAAAGTTCGGTATTTCTTTTAGTGTAATCATAAAGATCAGAAGACAAAGACAAAACATGTAGACTATTCAAATTAAATTGTCACATTTGCGCATGTGCTCAGATAATATATGATACTTCCACATTTTATCATGTTTTTGTTTTACTGTTTTGCCAATTTCTCCCTTGTCTGAGACAACACAAAGTTCTTTCTAAATAATAACAAACAAGATAGACAACTTCTTAATGCCAAAATTATCTACTTTCGTGTAACCAACGCATGTCCAAATTAAACTCATATATAAGACTATCACGCGTGGTACTGGAAATGAGATGTGTCAATGAAGGACCATAATTCTCTTTACATTGCTCCAATTTTGGAAGCTTTTGGCCACGAGCAGTTCTCGGAGAGTTCCCTGACAGCTCATAGCAGCTTTCATTCAAGTGACTGCCAAAGACCAGTTGTGGCCTATTCTACAAGAAACTCAACCCTAGGCGACAGTCCTTGTCAAACTAGACCGAACACCGAAGGTGGACTTCATTCATCGGAAGGATATTTTAGCCAAGGTACGTATATACAAACAATCCACTGAAACCTCCCTTTTCGGAAAACTTTATCCAAACTCCGTCTCTTGTTCTTTTTCTAGAAGTGTTTGTTTCTTTTTCTGTATTTAGTCCTCTCTATCGTAGTTTACGACTACTTTTTTTTTTTTTTTTCAACAGGCGTCGTTTCGATTTCCAGTACAAACCAACCTAACACCTCTGTTCTGGCGACCCAACCTCTAATCACTCATTAAAGTACCATTAAAATGTATGCATGAATTGGTCAGTTAATCTATATTATAAAAATGAAAGTGACCACGTGACTTAATAACTCTTGAACCATCTGACAGATCTCAATGAAATTTTCAACATGGATGAGACTCGGGCATAGAATGGTTTCTATCATTTCACTTTGACGGTGCAGCTTACGGGAGGGGAAGGGCTATATATATATATATATATATATATATATATATATATATATATATATACGTATAAAACTGATCGAAAATGATCGATATTAGTGTCGAATCCATAGTTTTCGAGGTCGTTGAGTTGAACAGTGACACATACGATGCTGTTGAAATTCAAATTCAACCCCGCAACTTGAGGTAGAAGGAAGGTGAATATATTGCAAGGATCCCCACATCACGACAGATGCACGTGTCAACTCAACACGTGCTATTGGTTATAAACAACTTAGCAGACAAGAAGCCGACACGAATGACACCAAGGAATGCCGAAAGAAGACGGGACCTCACGGAAGGACCCGAAGAGGACAAATAAAAGGAGGACCACCAAGGTATCCAGCATCAGTCGTCCAACTGATCGAATCACCTACACCGCCCTGAGGTCGCACCGGACTAGGGATTCTTTCTACAACCAAGCCTCGCGAAGCTACCTTGAGCTGAGGGGACTATCCTTCAAGACTCACCAGAATCGGCAAGTGCCTTGGAGACTGCCTTGAGAGAAGGGCGCCGTGCAAACACCTATTTTCCTCTTATTTGGACATTAACAAGATAGACACTATTTTACTCTTTGTAATCAAAGACGTTTTGTATTTAACAAATTTTATAATGGATTGGTGAAGGGGATAAATCTCGGTCCATTATTGACTCTACCAAAATCATTACATTAAATGTTCGAAAATGACCGATATTAGTGTCGAATACATAGTTTTCGGGGTCGCTGAGATGAACAGTGACATTTCAGATGCGTTTAAATCCAAATTTAACCCTTTGTGTTCAAAATAAAGCGTATTCTCCCCTTGCGAAGAACGGATATTCCGCTAGTACCCCATAATCATATTATTTGCTTGCTGTTAATTACTTAATATCGGCCAATTCTACAGATGCAATCTTTTACCTTTTGACGGAGGTGTGATGCTATTTTAATTCGTCAAGGTGAAACCACCGTTGCCGCTGACTCCAGTGCTAAAGTCCATGAAGTGCACCAGAAACCTGTTCACAAGTATCCAGCAATGATCAGTAGATGTGTGTCCCCAAGTAGTGCGCTAAAGCATAACCACATGAACAGTAAAGGATAATACAGACCTTTCGTCAGTTACAGCACGAAATCCTTTATCACCCTCTGTATTCTCCTGACGTTTTCCCCATCAATTACCACCTCATGCGGCATCTAGATTACTGCTTGATAGGGAAGAACTTTTCTGATGACGTAGCTGACTCGCATCGTATCGCAGACTCAATACTCGTTTCGACATGAAACTCAATGATTGGCTAAGCGATGGCAAGAGTGTGTTATCATTGGCTGAAATCAGAGACTGCCTTCAGTAACCACGTATTGTAGTTTTCTTTTTGGATCAAAAGATCCAATATATTTCAATCAAAAATTTTCTTGTACGCCTTATCTCTGGAGAATTACATATAGTGTAGCCAAACCCAAACTATCACTTAAGTCAGTATGATGTGTCTATTGCGTAGAAAATACTAAAACTCGATTTAAGGGCTGTTCAATAATGTTGTGGTCTCTAATCCAAAATCCAATTATTGGCCAATATTGCAATCTTTGATCCATTTTTAGGTTTCCTAAAATTCTTGTTTCTTTTTGCCCTTGGAAAGTGAGAAGTCAATCGGAGATTTCAGTAGCATTTACACCGCACTACAACACTTGGAAACTAAAACACCATACTGATGAAGCCGGTTTCATGGTTCTAGCTTAAGTATACAGAGGACGGCTGCGTTGCCAAATCTGTTGAATAACAACTGATGATTCTTCTGTAATAGTAGAAAAAAATATAGCTGATATGGCTACACTGTTTTCGATCTTTTGATGGAGAAAAGTAGCGAGAGAGAGAGAGAGAGAGAGAGAGAGAGAGAGAGAGAGAGAGAGAGAGAGAGGGAGAGAGAGAGAGGAAAACTCAGGAGAGTATATCAATTGCTCGGAAGGTAAAAGCTATTAAATTACTTCATAACGGATGAATGTTCATTTTCCCCGCTTGGGTAATAATTTTCTCAGATTCTTGTTTTCCTTTCCGTTCTTTTTTTTTTTTTTTAAAGAAAAAAGACTAACGCTAAGCAATCTACACGACAGATAGACAAGGAAAAATGCCTTCGACAAACACCTTCATCGCTCCTTCGTTCAATTAGGGAATTGCCTTTACGAGAGACGGAGAACGAAGACCCACAGAAACGTAGATCAAAGTCTTCTCTGAGAGGTATGATATCTGCAGAAGGACAGGGGTTAGAGTTGGGATGCGATGGAAGTTCGCTGCAGAGTAATTTTCTTTCGTAAATGTCACCGCAGAGAGAGAGACCTTATCGACTGAAGATATTTCAACATACATCGTATACACGACGTTTAATTCGAGAATAATACTACAGTAGTGTTGAACGAAAAATAATAATACAGAGTTAAAACAAAGCCAATCGAGCCATCTCATTAAGCTGATCAAAATTACCTTGGTAAGCATAAATTTTTATGCGTAGTTTTCGAGAAAAATGAATTTTAACTTATCCTAAAAATTAGTGCTCTGCCGGATTTACGTAACAACCTGTAGTTTACGTAACCTGTTAGAGAGCGTCCCATTCTCTTGACGGCCCCAAAAAATTTACAGAAAAAAGTGAATGTACATTTTTAAACTATAAGGGATAAAAAAGCGATGACACCTACATATATCAACAGTATTTTGTACTTTGTAGACCAGGCCCGAAACCAGCCACAGAGTTTTGGAGGGGCCATGAATATGTTAGGTGGGGGGGGGGGGCAAGTCATCAAAAATTCTCTTACAAATATCTAAATTGTGTTTTTGTGTTGGGGTCTGGAGGGCCCACGAAAAGTTTAGGGGGCAGGCCCCCTCTAGTTGCGGGCGTGGTGTAGGCTCCTATGATATAAATAATTGGGACCCTGCTGCTAGTCTGCTCCGAAAAATATCATTTGTTTCCTCATTTCTGCACATACGGTGCCTACGTTTTTCATGGACTGGTTGTATGGAAACATGTGGCATGCAGCTGCATGCTGAGTACAAACAAATTTGTCATTGACGAAGGATAGCTGGACATATAAAGGGCCTCATTACGTTCAATAGCTTTGGGCCTCTTCAAAGCTAAATCCGACTCTGGCTGTAGAATAATTACACGACATATTAACTTGAAACTAACATTTGAAGAATACACTAATCAAGCATTTCATTGTGGCACTACAGTGACCGCAAAGACTCGTGAAGTCTGGGCTCTACACCAATCATAGAACGTCTTTGCCTCACGTATGATATGTCGGAAGAATTCGGCACGATTCATGGAGCTGCCTTCCAAACAAATCCGAACTATATTCGGCAAGGCACACATATTCCATAATTTCACGTCACGTCATCTTTTCTCTTCACTTATTTGTCCGTTTTCATTGCGATTATTTCTTCAACATTTTGTTTCTGAAAACACTCAGCGTGTGTTCATCCCTGCAACTTAACGAGCAACCTTCACATCCGTGTATGGAGAGCTGTATGTTACGGATTATCCCCAAAGATAGGAAAAAATTACATGGATCAGAGAAATGGTAGAAGTGACTGATATTTTCATGAAAATAAAGTCATTGCAATGGCAGTAGGCTGGATACATTGCAAAAACAAACGATACTTAGTGAACAAATTTTGACTGTAAATCTTGACTGGATACTAAGATACGAGGAAATGAAATGAAATATTTGAGTTTTACGTCCCACGGTTATGCCAACTGGGATAAAGGAGACGGTGATAATGAAATAATGAAGGAAATGGTGGAATGAATAAAGTGGGAGGAAACGGAAACCCATGTGCACGGTGTTTGTCCAACACAAAGTGCAATTGGCGCGAGCTGGGATCGAACCAGGGACCACAAGCACTAAAGGTGAACATTCTACCACTGAGCCACCGCGGCTTCAAGATACAAGGAAACGTCCTCGTACAAGGTGATATGACAAAATCAAAAAGCACTGCAGAGTACTCTGGAAAAGAATTGCGCATGACATGTGGAAGTGGAGAAGAGTTGGAAAGACGTTCATTCAGTAGTGGATTGACAATGGTTGACTATTTTACTGATGAAGATATGGTAGTGCAAAAAGTTTTCTTGTATACTACTACTACTACTACTACTACTACTACTACGAGGCATAGTGTGTAATTAGAAATGGAAAGATTCTACCTTATTCCTCAAATCCAAGAATTAGACTGAAGAAATACGTCATGGCAATATTTCCTTCTTTTGGCATTTTTACCGATACTAATCTCTATTATTCTATTTCGAAAGAAGCTGAATGTGATGGGGAAACACAATATTTGCTCTCGGCTGCTTTTTCTTGTTGTCCACTTTCAACGGAGACAAATATTTGAGTCTGTCTGTTGTTGAAGTCACCGCAGCGGCGGGAAAGTGTATTTAGGACAGGTCTAATGACAATGGACACATTACAAACAGAGTGAGGGCGAAATGATCTCATAAATAACTCTTAGTACTTTAATTTCTTTCTCATTTCTCTGTTTTCCACAAATTGTTATAGCAGAGGCGTCATCATTACTACACAAGATTTCAACACAAGTTCTTTGCTCTTTCCCATAGATCTCATAAAAATTGCAAAAACGCTCAGCAAACGTATTATAATTCATTCTGCATATAGTGATGCCAAGGCGTATCAAAAAATAAACTGCCAAAGTAAAGAATAGTAGGACACGGTGGTTCAGTGGTAGAGCGCCCATCTCTGGTGCAATGAGCCTCTGGTTCGATTGCAAGCTATTTGAGTTTGTGGTGGACAATGTCACATTTGCGAATTTTCTCTGGGGTTTTGCTTCCTTCCACATTCTCATTTCACTAATCGTAGTTAAGTGTTTAGTATATGCGCCTTTGGCGTGGGATACTCGGATTTGATTCCCGGCGGGAGCTCATGTGGTTCGGATTCTACATTAATCTGTAAGTCCTGTCTCATATAGCCTCGCCGCTGAAAGGGACGTTAAACTCAAAATCAACTCAACTCATTTCAATAACTTATTATAATCATTCACTTTCAATATTTATGCGTCTCCTTTCCCCTAACCAAGAGACATAAAAACTGGAAACTACACTTCAGATCATTTTGTCAAAACTATAGTCAGTACTTATTGTCTGTGCAACGAAAGCTGGCATCTGACAGATAGGTGCATGTATTGTAAACAAAATGACAGGGATGATTGTTAGCATTCTTTCACGCTGTTTCTAGGTAACGACAGCGCTGTTGCCCGTACTTGAGGGTTGAATCTTCGGTAAAATACTTGTTTTAGTGTGCGGTAGTGTGTGCTGTGTTAAGTGTTCTTTTCAAATTAATAATCACTGTTAGTTGTGAATAGTTAGTGTGTGTTCTGTATTTACAAAAATATGATGACTGAAAATTCTGGAAGAACGATAAAAAAAAAAAAAAAAAAAAAGTGGTTCAACATATAGAAGTCAGTCACGGGGAATGATATATAATCCTCGGTGCTATTTCAAAGACGAGAAAAAGTATAAATGATGTCTTTTATCCCACTTCAAATCAGTAGCGTCATTTCAGATTTGGTTTTGGGGGCAAGACCCCTTGATATAAGTAAAATTTCGCGCTTTTCACTGACTTACTACTATTCTATTGACAAAATTTATATAAATCTCAAACTCGGGGGGGGGGGGGGGAATGCTCCTCCCTAAATGATGCTCCTGCTTCAAATTTTCTCCTTGATTCGTTATGGAAAGATAGTTTATTTACAGGTACGAAGTAACTCTGTGGAAAGTAGGGGCTACTTAAAAGGTAGAGTTTCATTTCCAGGAAGGACTATTTTATTAGAGAGAGAGAGAGGATACAGTTGTTATGAGATGTCGTTTTTTGAGGGAAATGACAAATATCAAGCCCGAGAAAGTTGTATGGCTTGACGAAACATAGGTCAACACTAACCACTCAAATACCAAATGAAGTGACTCGACACCTGAAAGTGTAATGCCTGTCTCAGTCGGTAAAGGAGCAGGGGCGGATCCAGGACCGACCTCTGGGGGGGGGGCAGTGGGTTGTCATACTGCTACTTTTAAGAGCTCCAAACTTTGGGATGGGTTTTATTTATATATATAAAATAAAAAAGTTTCATCTTCTGGGGGGGGAGATCGCCCTGATCGCGCCCCCTGGATCCGCCCCTGAAAGAGGGAGATTGATTTTGTTGCATGTAGGCACGTGTGAGAGCTTCTCACTGAACTGTCTTCTGTTTAGACGTAAGACAGCAGACAACGTATATTTACAGGACGACAAAACCTTATTTATCATTTCGTCTTGTGGGCAACACTATTGCCCTTCAAACTTCAAAGATTTTGGCTGGATATAGGCCTGTACACGAAAGATAAACTATAACGAAAATGATTAAATAAAACAGTTATGTAAATTCTTGAAAGTATAATAAGAAACCAAGCCTTGTAAATCATTTGCTGTTTATGTTTGTCTTTCACTTACTCTAAAGAAAATGAAAACATCTTAGTTGCCTGTCAGCACAAGAATTTCTATTCGAAGTACGTATATGGAAGCAGTAACTTACTATATTTTGGGAAAGCCATTGAGTTATTAGCCTTTCGAAACGTTTAATGAAAATTTAATGAAAATACCTTTTGCTACTCGATTCAATATTAGAAGATTGCCAAGTCTCTCTATTAGGTGAATAAAAATATTGAAGCTGCTTAAGTTCCGACGTTGATGTAAACTCAATATAAAAACAATTTATTAACATATTCTTTACTTTACTTGCAGAATGTCAATATTCCAAGTACTATTATTATTGTTATTTGGAAATCATACATTTCTGTTACATTTTTATGATTATAAAATTAGGACTTGTTAAATGTCCTAATTTGTCGCCAGAGCTGCTGTGTCTATTGCAGTACCTTTGGAAACAACGCCTTCAATACACCATGCGCTCTACCCAACCGTCAGAAGCCAGCTTTTGTTGCGCAGAGAATAGAGCTGAATGGTATTTTACCAGGTTACGGCATATCTTGACTATATAAATCTGGTAGCTGTGGGAATAATATGAAGACAGTAGAAACAAATGCAGAGATTCTGTTGAAGGGCTGCAGGGATATGGGTTTGCCGTGACTGTAGAAACACCTTAGAATATCAAGTAATACTTTCGACAAAGTGAACATTTTCAAGTATTTAGGATCAACTCTAACAGGCCAAAAGCAATCCACAAGAAAACTAATTGTCGATCGAAAGCTGAGAATTTGTTTTATTATTCATTCGAAACTCATTTTGTGTTTTCGAATTTTGTGGGAAAATATTGAAGCGTGGAAAATATAAAACTATAATTATGCTGTTGTACTATATGGTTCCTGAACACGGTTGTTTACTTTGAGGGGAAAACTCAGTCTGAAACTATTTGCAAATAAAATCCTGAGGCGAATATTCGGACCCAAAAAAGGGCGGAAATGTGAACGGTGGAAACTTCATAACGAGAAACTACATAATTTATACTGTTTACCTAATATTGTTAGGGTCATTAAGTCTAGGAGGCTTAGATGGGCACATCATCTAGGCAAAATGGAAGAAAGTAGGAACATTTTTAAAAATTTGACTGCAAACTAAATCAAAAAATGAACATTATGAAGACTTGCAAATGGGAGGACAATATTAAAGTAGATCTCGTAGAAATGGGAATATATACTAGAAATTGGACCCAGTTGAATAAGGGCAGAAGTGAATGAAGATATTTGTGAATGCAGCGTTGAACCTCTGGATAACATAGGTTATGTAGTTAGCTAGTAAGTCAGTTATTTTTTAAAAATCAAAATTATAATACCTGGCGAAGCATCGTTTTCTATTTAGGGAAACTAGTAAACTTTCGGTCGTCAGATAATTTTACTAGTAATAGTAAAATTAACGTGAAAGTGGTTCTTTTGTTTTACTGAATAATTGTAAATACAGACTAAACATACTCCGCCTTATGCAGAGTCCTTTTGAGGAGTGATTAGTGTCATACTAAAGGCCTGACTATTGCAGGAAGCATATGTTGGTCGAACTCTTTAGTATGGTACTAATCACGCGTCAGAACGACTCTGCATAAGGCCCACTCTGTCTAGGGTTTGGAGCAAAAATGCCATTAATATCATATTCACATATTTGAAAGAAAATATTAATTTCAATTTAATATTATGCTCTTTAGGCGACGTACAGAATGTTATGACAACAGGAAATGAAAACTAAACTTATTTTATGCAAAACTTTGTTTTCCGGTTTTTGTATAAATGTTAAGGAATTTTTTATTTTGAACCTGCTGCAGAGAACAATATGGACTACTACTGAGCTGGATTTAGGTTCGGTGGGGCCCTACGCTACTGAAGGTAATGGGGCCCTTTATGGGTTCAGATGAACGTAGGCACCCTATATACAGAAATGAAAAAACTAGTGATATTTTAGGAAGCTTGCTAGCAGAAGGGGCGTTATTATTTATACTATACCAGTCTACACAACACGAAACACTTTCGCTATATGTAGAATTTATTTTTTGTTTTTCTTAAAATTTGGAAATGTACATCCAATTTTTCTCTTAATTTTTGGGGCCCTCAAGAGACGGGACCCTAAGCTATATCTTGTTTAGCTTTTACGTTAATCCTTCACTGGACTAGTGCGAGAATAAAATAAATTGGTTTTGAAGCAAGTGAAAGATGATGGAAGAATTGGTGGAATGAGAATGTGGTAGGAAAGGGAGAACCCCGCGAAAATCCAAGGACATGATATTGGCAACCACAAACTAAGTTGGCCGAGGATCGAATAAGAGATCCTATTCAGACCATCCGACTTTACCACTCCAGGACGCAGCGAGCCTCACTAGCTATATACCATAAACATTTCCAAACTATGATTACAAAATATTAGAAAACGAAATATACTTTATTTAAAACACATTTACACTGAGAAAAAGGTTTGGGTTGAAACGTGACCACGCGGTGTGGTTAAAACTTTTAAAACCAAATTTGGTTGTTTGGGAACGATGGATGGTCACTTGCAACCCAACTGCATTAACCGTTAGGTCACCAAAATGACTATATGTCACTGTAGAATATTTTTAACCAACACTTGGGTCACACCTGGTTAACAGAAAGTGTCATGATGCATGAAACATATAGTCTAAAGGAAGCTGATTTACGTGGACAATTTAGTACTACAAAAATTACAACACATGTTTGTTATTTACTGTCTATTTAGTCGAAACTATACAGAGTTATATCTTGACAGAGCACGATTACTATAGCAACATTAGCTCCGGCAGAAGCGGAAGGATACAGAGGAAGAAAATAGCACCAGAAAGAAAAAAAAATCGACATTCAAGCCACAATGCATGAATAGCAGTTATTCTTAATTGAATAGCAGCAATCTGTTATTTTTCCTTATCTGTTATTCTTTTCTCTTAGTACATAAGAACAACAGATGGTGCAACTGTTACTCGTGTAACTGTTGTTAGACTATTCACAAGTTTTAAAAAAACGATTATTATGACCAATTACAGAAAACATAGAACGTTATTTGTTGCTTGGTATAAGTGTCAAATATACTGCGAAAACCTTTTAAATAACTACCTACTGGCTGTGAGCAATGCAAATATTCACAGTCAATAAGGAGTTATTTCTGATATGCTCGGGAAGCGATATCCTTGGTATTGAATAAAAGCCCAAGTAACACGCTAAAGTGGTAGTCATTTTATGTTATGTAGTGTTGGGTCACCTTTGTACCCAACTGACGTTTTAATATTACCTACATGTAGTGTTAAATCTCGTAACAGTTAATGTAATCTTTACTCTTTTAACCCATTATTTCTTCATGTTTTAAATTTACTGTGGTCAATTTTACCTTTATTGGGTTATTTGAACTCCCTCCTTTCTCTAAGCGACCCTATAATGTGGTCATTTCTTACCCCACACTTGTTCACTTTTAACTAAACGTTTGGTCAAACGCATAACCGGGTTTATACTCTGTTGGGTCATATTGTACACCGATTTGAGTTAAATGTATTAATTGGTTATGCGATTTTATATGAATTGGGTCGTTGGGTTGGACTCCTACATTTAACTACACGTTAGGTTGAATTTATTTCAACCCAATTTAACTAACCGCTTTGATCCTATTGGGGTCGGAGCAGTTTTGGCCACGTGGTTGGGTTAAAATATACATCAATAGAGTCAATTTCAACCCAATCATTTTCTCAGTGTACTAAGAACTCAGAATTTGGGTTTTCAGACCAATAAGGGATTATGGCAAGCCACACTGCTTTTATGTGTGTTATATTTAGTCATTATATTGATCCCTTCACTGTTATTTGTGGCTTCCTTGAACGGATTTTTCTCCTTCTAAATTCAACTAACTACCAATTACTTCATCGTGATGGGTATGAACGATGAAAATTCAGTATCACTACGGTTATTCGAACCTAAAACGAAACGCACGCGAGAAGTAAGGCTTTGATTATTATTAACAAGTTCGAAGTCGTAATTGACTAAACAACAAAGCTATTCATTGGGAAGGAATAATATGAAATACGCTTTAACGTACCAGGGGTAGGCTTTATATGATAGGTTAACAGCACTGAGAAGCTATGTATTTCTTAGCGCAACGATTTTGATGCAGAACAATAAATATGATTCCAGTTTTTTTTTCTCTTAAGCGAATTCGATTTCTAAATGTGTTTTATTAATTTCTTATTCAAATGGACTTAAAAGTCCCTAGCTTTATCAAATTATGTTTGTGGTATGTATACACATTAACTATTACTCAAATTTTATTTCTACATATTAAAATTATTTGTGTATTACAAAATGTAATTTCTACAAAATAATTTATATTTAAACAGATTAAATTAAATCAATAAATACATTAATAAATTAAATTGAGCTCTGTTGTGGCTAAGCGCTTAGCGTACGTTTCTTTGGCGTGGAAGACCCGGGTTCGATTCCCGGCGGAAGCTCATGTGTTTCGTATCCCAAGTTAAGCTGTAGGTACACGTCTCATATAGCCTTGCTACTGAAAGGGACGCAAAATCAAATCAACTCAGAGCTCCTTCGTGGTTAAGCGGTTAGCGTACACGCCTTTGGCGTTCAATTCCCAGCGGGAGCTCATGTGGTTCGGATTCCATGTTAATCAGTAGGTCCTGTCTCAAATACCCTCGCTGCTGAAAGGGACGTTAAACTCAAAAACTCAACTCAAATCAATAAATTAAATTAAACCTTTAAAATTCCAATTTATTTTTAAAGAAATAGAAAGATAATTTACCATGTAAAATCAATGAACTGAAAAAACAAACAAACAAACGAAGATACCACATATTAAACACCGTTAAAGGAGAGAGGAGATGATAAATGATGGAAGAGTTTGTGGAATAAAAGAAAAAAGCAGAGAGAAGTGGGAGAACTCCGAAAACAACCACGGATGCACAGTAGAGAATTCTGACAATGTTCACCATGCAAAAATATGGACCTTTCAGGATGAAGTAGGAGAGGAGAGATTTCTTTGCCTCTGAAAATTCTTGCTTTCAACATATTTAATGAACCCTGAGTTAAAAAAAAAGCCCTGGAAGAGATCAATTTTCGAGCTTCCTCAGTAATTAATCTCTTCCGTATGTGTCCATCATAAGTTCGTAACACCTGGGGTTAAACCACTCACTTTTCGTATAAGAGATAAGCGCTTTACCTTATATTTGTTTTATGACCTTATTAATTTGGTTTGTTAGTCCAGGTCAAATGCTCTTAACAATTTGTTGTACTTCCGACTGTTCTGTCGAATTAACACTACGTACGTGTGTGTGTACGTACCTGATGATAATATAGAAACTAATAAATTTAAACTTTACGATGTTCAGGGCGATTCCAAAGTTTGAAAACAACCAAATAAAATTGAAATGCAGTGAGTGAGTGAGAGAGTAATGGAAGCGAATACAGAAATATTAAGGCTACGATTCCAAATAGATGTGTAGCAAAATTTTAAAAATTTGAAAATAAATGTTATACCATACACTAGACCTAAAAGTCTGGAGACTGTATACGACACATTTTATTGTTACTGTGAACCCTGTAATAATAATTTAAAAACAACTTTGAGCCTTTTGAGTTCCACAGTATAAATCAATAGTATATACTATGATGTGAGCGGTTCCGGCTTCGATTTCGAGTGGGGACATTCGGTCAAAAGGTGTAACAGCTTTTTCAGGCCAGTCATTCTGAGTGAGGTTTTCCGGGGTTTTCCTTATCACACCAGGCAAATACCGGGATGGTTCCCAACATACATGCTCAAGGCCGCTTCTTTCCTTCTCCAATTCTTCCTTCCTTCTCTTTCTCCTAATAGTGTGATCGTCGAAGGACGTCATTCCTTATACGTGACGGGCTAAATGGCCATAGATCCACAAGACCCAGAAATCTAATTCCTAATCTTAATCAAGACTACACTAACCTAAATGTTTCGCGATTTTGTGAGCGGTGTGTTGCCCCTCACAAGCTGCACGTCATTGTTTCAAGGAACAAAGGGGAAAACCTTATAACGAATACATCACCCTGTAACAGCTGCAATGCATAATATTGGCAGAATCTTTCCAAACAGCCCCCGTTGTCCACTGTTTCCGTGTGAAAAATCTTATCTTCTCTTGTCGTAGACCATTACCGGTCAAATAGGGAGGTGCACCAGCTCGCAAGACATGAGTGCTACGAATGCAAAATTGTCAAATCTGTACCTCACGCGGAGGATTTAGGATTCAGAAACAAAATTGAACAAAATTCAGGACACAATTGGGAAGAAAGGACACAACCAGGAAAAGGGCAAAGTCAGGAAAAGGTCAAAATCGGGAAAGAAGTTCAGACAGTGAAAAAGGGCTGAAAGTCAAGTTGAACAGGGCAAAATGTTAGAGGAAAGTGGGAAGTGTAAAATGAAAAAAGAACAAAGAGTAGAAAAAAGAAGGGTTGTATGTATGTGTAAATGTAGAGAAATGTGTAAGTGTAGCGTAGGTGTATAGGAGATCCTACTCAACTCTCTTCCTCACAGAGCACCACCACACACGAGACACTCGCCGTAACAGCCACTGTCGAACTCTGAAAGATCTTGGAGGCACAGCAAATGGAACTTGTACAAGCAAATGACAATCGAAAATGGAACAGTGTTTGTAGGTTTCTTTACGAAAATTTCCCTCGACTGGCACAAAATTTCTCTAGTGTTCGATTCCCATGACAAATTTTGTGGTAAGATTAATTTGGCTATATTAAAGGAAGTGCCAACCACATTTGTTTTGTTTATTTGATTTTTTTTACTTTTCTTTCTCCTTTCCTTCTTTTTACAAAAAAATGAGTTGACTTTGACTTTGACTTTAAGGTCCCTTTCAGCAGCGAGGATATATGACACACGACCTACTAATTAACGTAGAATCCGAACCACATGAGCTCTTACTGGGAATCGAACTCGTGTCTCTCACGCCAAAGGTGCGTAAGCTAACCGCTTGACCACGAAGGAGCTTCTTTTTAACCCCCAAAAAAAACCAACATTGGGTGTGCTACTTTAAAGACACACAAACTATTGCTAATATATTGGTTTATTTCCGAAGAACAAAGGAAAATTTAAAAATTTATATTCGTCACTCAGTTAGAGTAAGAATTTTCCTGGATTTTCACATTTTATCGAAATTTCCCTTTTTTGCTAAATTAAAACACGAAATTTCCGTAGATTAGGGAAATTTCCCACAAGTTACGAACACTGCAACGGAATGAACAATCAAGAAGGTTGAACCAGACGATTAGCCAATCAAGATGTCTTACATTCGCGTCCAATAGCCTATTTTAAATGTTCTTGTTCTTTACTGGAGGAAAGAAAGGTTTGTCACTCTCCAACTGTAATATGAGTTGAGTTGATTTTGAGTTTAACGTCCCTTTCAGCAGCGAGGCTATATGAGTCTCCAACTGTAATATAAGACATGCTATTGAAAATACTACAGAATACTTGTAAATTGCTATAAAATTTCAGTTTGTTTAGCTGCATATATGCAAAACCATACACGAAGAAAATCATACATTTATGCGCCTAAACCAAAGGCAAAAACAAAGTATTACTGTCGAACAGTTGCCAGTGGCGTAGACGCAAGGGCGCCGATCCTGGGGTGGCAAGGAGTCCCGAACCTCCCCAAGCTTATGTGGATCCCCATCGTTGTATTTCTAAATTTACAATATTTAGCATAATTTGAATGCAATTTGTCTTAAAATCCTCATATATGCTTTCTGCATCTGAATGTGCCCCTCAAATTTACAGAGAAATAGGTGTCCTTGCGCACAGGTCATAACGGTCAACAGATATGGTGGCAATCAAAATGTTTAAATCATATTTATTATAGGAGTCAGACAAGGATGTAGTATGTCGCCCCAATTATTCAACATTTACAGTGAATGTTTAATGAAGGAAGCATTAATGAAAATTGGAGATTTCAAGACTGGAGGTCAGATCCTTAACAAGATCAGGTATGCAGATGATACGTTATTATAGCTAGATCCGAAGAAGGACTACAGGAGATGATTGACAAAGTAGTTGACACTGGGAAAACAATATGGAATGGAAATAAACATCGAAAAATGGAAAGTCCTGAGAATATCACATGGAAATTCGCCCTTATTGGTCAGAGTAGAACAAAGAATGCTTGAAAAGGTCGACCATTTCAAATATGTGGGAAGTATTTTGACGAAAAACACGTACTGTACCAGAGAGATCAGGTCAAGAATTGCCATAGCCAATGAAGCATTCAACAAGAAAAGGTCACTCTTAACTAGCAGCCTTAATATTGGACTAAGGAAGAAATTGGTCAACTGCTATATATGGAGCATTGGACTTTATGGTTTAGAGTAGGGATTCAAATAAGCGCTCGCCCACTCTCCCGGGGCGAGTGGTTCATCGGTGGGGGTGAGCATTTAATATCATACCGAAGGTAGGTAAATGAGTTATATTGTGGGATGTGGATTAGTAGCTTTTTTCTTGGGCGAGTAAAATTTTGTTGCTTATTTGCAATCCTGGTTTAGAGACTTGGGCATTACGGAAGTTAGAGAAGAAATATTTAGGGAGCTTCGAAATGTGATGTTGGAGGAAGATGGAGAAGATAAAATAGACAGAGTAATAAACGAAGGTGTTTTAAAACGGATAGGAAAGAAGAGGACACTTCTAGTCACCATTCTTCGTAGGAAGGCCAATTGGATTGGACACAGCTTGCGAAAAAAAAGTGTCTTCTTCATATCGACATAGAAGGAAAGATGGAAGGAAAGCGAGGAATAGGAAGAAGAAGAACAAAACTGATCGATGATTTGAAAAATAGAAGAAAATATTGGGAGTTGAAATAGGAAGTTGAAAATCGAGAAACATGGAAGAAATATTTCCAGGCCCAAACTGAAAATTAAAAAGAAAAAAAAAAACTCATTAGTCTCAGGACTGCCAAAAGGCAGAATACTTAATAATAATAATAATAATAATAATAATAATAATAATAATAATAATAATAATAATAATAATAATAATAATAATTGTGTAATTACTTGAGTATCTGTAAATGTTAATAAATTGTCTTCATTGTGTTCGTACGATCATTTTATGAATATATAGTTTTTGTACTTTGAGTCACGTAACAATAAAGCAGTGTTTGAGCTCGAAAGACTTGAGTGAATTATGTTGCGCACAGAACTCATAAAATTTCTCTTCTCGTCTAGTGTGCATCAATCAATGCATTTTGGAAAATCAATTCCGTAACTGTAACTTGCATTCACGTGATTTGCGTGTTCGATAAGCTTCACTCAACTTGCAATTCTTTTGCTTCTTTATCCGTTCCCTTTTTGTAAAATAGAATCATTTTGGATTACTCTGGATACACGCGTCTTCGGACATTTTGACATTACTTTCGCTACTACATCAAATTCAATTTCACCAATTCTAAAAGTAACTTTTGTTCTCCTCTTTCATTCGAGATAATGGAAGCAACATAAAGTAGGGGTCATTGGCATTATGGGACACAGACAGGAGCTAATGGTAAAATATTTGCTTTATCAAGATGCGAACAACTTTCGGTTTGTAGATTTTGTTTCTACTACTATGGAAAGGAAATATTAACACGAGTGTAATTGAAGGGCGTCACCAAACAACCTGAACGCACGCAATCCGTTGTTTCATCTCTTTGATCATTCATTTCCTTCTTTCATCACTGACAACTTGAACAACCAAAGCTTTTTGTTGGTCTATATTCAATGATGGTTCTTTGGTTTATTAAGTTGATACCATGAAGTGTGTAATACAACCAAAAATTATTATTATTATTGTTATTTGTTAAATACCAGGTCCCGATAGTATGATCCAAGCGCTTAGCTACTTAGCTTATTTGAAATCAGAACTCCTTTACAGTGGGAATACGAGGTGTGCTCAAAAAGTATTGAATCTTTGGTTGGCAAAAGTACATTAATTGATTTGGAAATCCGAAACACTAAACACCTTCAAAGTAGTCTCTTTGGTAATGTACCCTCATGTCGAAAATGATTGTCGCATATCTATAACTGTCTTCTTGTAAGAATATAATTTGATAATGATTTTGCAGGGTACTTTTAATACTGTTACTATGTGTATAATCGGGAAATGTATATTTGTGGTAAATTTCATAGGAAAAGAATTATAAATACAAAAATTAGAATGAGTAAAGCAAAATGCTAAATGGACAAGAAAGTTTTATTTTCGTTTTATTGTTCTTATTTACTGCTCTTTTGACGTGAAATTGGCCACATACATGTCTTTGCCGATTATATACATACTAACGTTATAAGAAATACCGGGCGAATTCGTTATCAAGTTATATTCCTAGAACAACACATTTATAGACATGCGACAATAATTTTGGACATGAGTGTACATACTTCTTTCAGCGCTCCCACTATTGTTGGGAACGCTTCTGGAACGCCGTTTTTGGAATAGTGAGCAACTGTGCTATTGCCTTCCGCACAATGTATTTTCTTGACTCGAATTTTGGTCCCTTTTAGTGGCACTTCTAGCTTGGGAAATAACCAAAAGTCTCACGGAGCCAAGTCGGGTTAAGTAGTCAGCCTGACGACACATAACCATGTTGTGTTTGGTGATCAATGCCTGAATCAAATTTCGCGGACACTCCCCTCATGCCCAAATTCTCGTTCAAAATTGAATGTACCGATTTGATTGAATGGTTTTCTCTTGGGTATCGTCAGGCTTTCGGCAAAATTTGAAGCAATATTGCTGTTCAAGTTTTTCTGTCATTTTACAAAAACTAAAATCCAACGATCGCTTACTACACGTCTTCACTCGTTGGTCGACTGCCAGAGACTGATATTTTCTGAGGGCGGGAAAAAAAATCACGACTGCGCATGAGTGTCCCCTCTACATCTACACTGAAGCAAGTCTTAGCGCTTCATTTGTTTACGCGGGAAAAAATAATGTTGGATACTTTGTGAGTATACCTCGCACACTCGGCCAACCAAAATCTTTCTTTAACGCTCTTCCCTGTTTCTACGTGTAAATAAAAAATAGCAGTGCTACGCGTACATCACTTGAAAAAGTTTCTTTTATTCACTTGTATTGAAACCGGAAGTGGTTTTAAAAGTCTACTACTTCCGGTTTTAGTAGAGAGATTAGAGTAGAGATAGACTATATTCTTGGAAACCTTAATTGATTAAAGAAAACTGCTTCTCGCTATTACAGTTCTTACTATATCTCGATCAACAATGAAAGCGGAAGTGATTGCTGCTACTTCCGGTTTGAATAGACCATTAACACAGATAGTCGAACGTATTCTTAGAATAATAAATCGATTATTTTAAAACAAAGTTTCTCGAAATCTCTTTTCGTTTTTGCTTTATGTAGATCAATGTAAAAACCGGAAGTTGTAGTGGATTTTCATCACTTCCGGTTTTAATAAAGAGTTAAGGATGAAGGTGAGGTATATTTTTGGGGTGCTTAATCCATTCAAAGAAACTGCTTCCCGCTTTCTATTACCATTTTTCCTCTATAGTGATCAGCGTTAAAAGTGAAAATGCTTGATTTCTACCACTTCTGATTTGAAGCTAACGTCTATTAACGAAGTCTATAATTCCTAATTTCTGACCTTCTACAAGCTGACCAAAATTGATGGTAATCTCTCAAGTAGTTATTAAAGCTTTTGTCTCTTAACCCTTTCCGGATTGTGTGTTTTTGGGGTATTTTTTAGACTTTCAGTCAAGCAGCTATTGCATCGTCACTATTTATTCTAGGATCATAGTTCATACCTCATTCTCTTCAGAATGAAGCTGTCTTTCAAATGATACCACTTGCATGCCCATATCGTATACCAGAAGAGGGAAAATTAATGTCAAAGAGAAAATTTCGGAGGGATTTTTTTCACACTTTGGGCCTCTCTGGAGCGGCCCTGTGTGAATGTAGAGATCTCAAAAAAATCTGATAAATAGTACTTGATAGACTGAATGTGTGTGCCAAATTTCAAGTTTCTATCTTGAATACTAAGGGCGGGAGAAATTTTTATCAAGAATCCCCACAATGCCCCAAATTACCGGAAAACACCATGATCTCAGGTAAAAAATTTCCTGAGACATCTCTATTTACCCTAGGACTATAATCCGCCAATCATTCTCTTCAGAATAGAACTGCCTTTCAAGCGGTACCATCACCATCCACATGTCTCCATCATGTATCTAAGGCGGGAAAATTCCGAAAAACGGATTTTTTTTTGTCTAAATATCCCTTTTTTCAACTTTTAGCCTCTCTGGACCCCCCTGTTTTCATGCAGAAATCTGAAAAAAAATCTGGTAAATACTACTAGATGGACTGAATGTTTGTGCAAAATTTCAATCTTCTAGGTGCAAAAGTAAGCCCGCCAAAATTATATATATACCGACAATGTACCATATTCCCGTATACAGAAGGATATTTTGTAAAAATTCCCTGAGACATCCCTAATTACCCTAGGATCATGGTTTGCACATCATTCTCTTCAGAATAGAACTGCCTTTCAAGCGGTACCATCACCATCCACATGTCTCCATCATGTATCTAAGGCGGGAAAATCACAAGAAAAGGATTTTGGGGGTAAAATATCCCTTTTTTCAACCCTTTGCCCCTCTGGATCCCCGCTGTTTTAACGCAGAAATCTGAAAAAAAATCTGGTAAATACTACTTGGTGAACTGAATGTTTATACAAAATTTCAATCTTCTACGTGCAAAAATAAGCCCGTCAAAAAATAATGAACATAGGCTTCATAAGAAAAAATATATATTTTAAAATTATGACGTCATCACCTCCTATGTCTGGACGCAGGAAGGTGTGAAACCATATGTAACGTCTTCTACAATGCCTCTGGACTTGAAAAACAAACAAACAAACAAACAAACAAAAAAAAAAAACGGACGAAAAAGCTCAAATAGAAGAGTTATAACGCAATGTACCATGAAACACCCGTATGGTACAAATTGTACCATAGAATCTCCAAAGGGTCGAAGTCTATAATTCCTAATTTTTTACCTTCTACAACTTAACCAAAATTGATGGTAATCTATCAACTAGTTATTGAAGCTTTTGTCTCATAAACGTATCGGTACACAGATTGATAAGTGAAAAGTATGGACGACGTTTGGTAAACTTACCAAACCCCTTAAAGCGGATAAATACATCACAATTTTCATCTCGTTTTTGAGACGAGAATACAAACAAAACGAGATATTTCACATATTTCGTGTGTGAAACTAGTTTACACAAATCGAATATCTCAAACATTCTTTTAGTGTTACATAATTGATAGTGTAACTAACTGGGCTATGGAACACTAACTAACTAACTGACTACCTAACTCTAAGGCCTATGTTGGGAGTCACGGTGGCTCAGTGTAGAGCGTTCACCTCGGGTGCATGAGGTCCCCGGTTCGACCCCAGCTTACACCAAGTGAACTTTGTGGTGGACAAATGCCGTGTGCATGGGTTTCCTCGGGGTTCCCCCGTTTCTCCCACTTTCTTCGTTCCACTATTTCACTCATCTCTCATCATCACTGTCTCCTTTAGCCTAACCGTACAACCGTGAGACGTAAAGCTTGAAGATTTCATTTCATTTTTCTAGAGCGTATGGAACACTAACTAACTAACTCTATGGCCTATGGAACACTAACTAACCAACTAACTCTATGACCTATCGACCACTAACTCACTCACTATCTAACTCTATGGCCTATGAAGCACTAACTCACCACCTAATTAACTCTGGCCTACGGAACCTGACTTGTGGGTACCTAACTCTATACCCTATGTATACTAACTCACTATCTAGCTCTATGGCCTATGGAACACTAACTAAGTAACTCTATGGTCAATGAAACACTAACTAATTGAATATCTAACTGTAGGGCCTTTGGAACACTACCTAACTCAATGACCTATGGCACACTAAGTGAGTACCTAACTCTAGAGCCTATGGAACACTAACTAACTTTATGGCATATGGAACCGGGAGGTTCAATAACGCGTTCACCAAAGCTCTCCATTGACTTCTGTCTTTAGCTAACTGGATTCCCAGTTTCTACTTTGTATTCCTACTTCTGCTAAATTTATCTTACTATTGTCCTCCTGTCTGCACCTAGGTCTTCCCAATGGTCTCTTTCTGGTTGGATTTCTAGTTAAAATTTTGAAAGCGTTTCTACTTTCTTCCATAATGGCTACAAGACCTGTCTACTTGAATCTCCCATGATTCATTGTATAAAAACTATACATAAATAAAGCGAGTGTATAACAAACACAATAAATGGCGTTTAAAGATACACAAGTCATTACATAATATACTCAAATAATGAAAATGGTTGAAATGTTATTGTATCACATCTTTCGTAGACCTTTTGTGACGATGAAGGATTCTGATAAGTACTATATGAAATTAAAAGAAAAATCATTGCATATATTTGATACATAAATTTACAAACTGAGACGAGACGAGAAAGTATTTTTCGACAGTGCTGAAAAGACGAGACTTGTGTAATATTTAAGAGACTAGCCGATAAAACCTTATTTCTCAACTCGATTCGTCTCGTCTCGTCTCGCAGGCAACAATAGGTGATAACCTTCGACGTCCGGCGCGTCATATGTATTCTATAAGACTTCTCATAGTTATGGCAACCATGGTTTCGGCATATTACAATTGCACAGTGGGAGTTTAGGGTTAATGTCTAAAAACAGCATTTTTAAAAATGTGAAAAAAATATGTTATTCGGGACTGATACGATCACCAATAGAGGGATGTTTCACTTTTGTTCTTTGCTATAGTTACGTGTCCCTGGGTGTAGTCTATTATGATCTACGGTGATTTGGCTCCCCGTTGAGTTTTGAAAAGATTTTTCGAAGACAGGTTGATAAGAAAATTAGCTATCCAAAAGAAGGACACCCCTTCCAGCACTTAGAAAAGTTTTAACACGTTAAAGAAAAACGAAAACAAAAAAAATGGATAAGGTTTTAACTTTCACAACAACTATAAACCTAGTTTGAATCTTTTAGATGGTTCTTGGAAGTATCTGCAACGAAGTTTCTCTTTTCCCGTACTTTTTATTCCCCCTTTTCTTCTTTCTCTTGTTGAGGGGTTTTGTAACTAAAGCAGCGACACAGATACGCAGTGGGATCCCTGCAGGGTTATTAACTTACACGAAGTTCGGCAGCAAACTTCTCCTCTGGATGTGACCAAGGAATCTCTCCAGGTGGATGTTAGTTTGTTCGTATGTGTGTATGTGTGTGAGAGTATAGGAACCAATGAAATAAACAGAAAAAGTAGAACAGTGAACGTGCAAAGAACGAAAATCCATCTTCGAAATAAGATAAGAAGGCAAGGATATAATAAGGAATCGCGTAAAATGATCGATAATTAAATAATCGAATCGCAACCATATACGAGGATACATCAAAAAGTTTCCGGCCTAACACTGAAATATGGCGCCACTGGTAATAAGAAGTTCACGACATATAGTGCCATCTGTTGGTGGTATAATGTACCAGTTTCAACTGTCCAGATGCATCAGTTTCACTGTTGCCACACTTGGTACAATTGTACCAAATTCAGCCCTTTTTGTCATTCATCGGCCCGTTGGTACCACGCCAGCATTTTCAGCCCCTTTTGTGAAAGAGTTTGGTACAATTCTTCCCAATTCAGCACTATTTGACAAATACAAATACTCAATTTTAAAAGTGTCAGTAGGACTTTTCCTACATCTCACGTTACTCATACTGTGTGTTGGACTCTAAATAAATGATGTTGAACATTTATTCTCTGACGTTGCATCACATAACGCCATGAACTTTGTGTGCAAAATTCGTAATTCGAACTATACCGGAAAACAAGTGATGCTAAATGGGCGCATCCTGATAATTTATATTTTAATATTTTATTATAATGTACTGTTTACACGCGAACTGGGAGATGATTGATTTGTTAGTCGTTTTATGTATTTTTTTCATATATAGCCATAATACCGTTTAGGTTTATTGGTCATTTTGAAATAGAGGCGCGTTTGGTTTCCTTACAATACATACGGAAGATGATAACTGTTTTCCGATTTAATTTGCGGCCCTTGTTATACTTCCTAGGTATGAAAAAATTTTCATATACTTCCATGGTTGTTCGGGATCCTTCTATTTGGGTGTTTTTATTAAAGTGATTTTTAGAAAGAGCATTTTCTTTATTTAGACTCTTGGAAGAGGGGAGGAGTAGAACTTTACTCTTTTAGAGCCATGTATTACAATTGGTATAACGAAATGAATTCAGCCCTTTTTGTTTCAATTTGGTACTATTTTCAGCCCACTCCAGGGCTAGGACTGTGGCAACACTGATCAGTTTGTTCGAGGCAGCCACTTGAAGCAGTTGCTGTGGGTTAAACATGCTTACTGCATGATAATGGTTCAGTTCACATGGCTGATGTAGCCAAGACTGTAGTGCTAAACTTCGGCTGTAGAATGGATGTTAAATCTTCTCGAAGCTAGTGTTTCACTGCCCAAGATAACTCTTAAATGGAATTGAATCTTTCAGTCCCGTTTTTTCTCAATAGACAGTTAGAAAGATTGTCGCGGGTCAGTTTGTTAATGAAGACCATTCGTTAACACCTTCATGACCAACGGCGATTTTGATTTTAGCAGTGGCTATCCATATCCTGTTTCCTGTTATTGAATCATAGATAATAGAAATTACGCATCTCACCGTTAGATGGCAGCAAACATCCTGTAGCCATTGAAATCTGTCAGACGAAATTGAAACTTCTGGTGTGTATTCCGTTTTCACTGTCTACTAGACTTAACTTCTGTATATAGATTTTTCTGAGAATCCTAATCCTAAATATATATAAAACTACAAGTACATGAGTTGACATAAATTATGGAGCACTTCCTGTAGGGCTACATTGATTAAATTTCACTTGGTTGTAGCTTTTTGGGACAAACCCACATGAAAATTGCCAAAAGTGAATATTTTTTAATTTTTAGGGTGTCTAAAGAGGAGATAAAGAATTTCCCCATGTTATTTAAATGAAACTTTTTTGGACCTATAATCTCATGTTTTAGGTACTTAGAATGGGAATAAAAACTTGAAATTCGATATGCTTGTATGTTTTCGTTAGCGTTACCGTTCCAACTGTAGAGTGGTTTTATGGGGAACTGGAAAATCTTTCCAATGTTATTTTGTATGGGACGTCTTCTACACCCCAAAATGTTTAGGCACTTCTGGCAGGATTAGAATGATGAAATTTGGCATGATTGTAGGACTAACCGACAGGAAATTGCCAAAAGCGAATATTTTGAATTTTTTAGGAGTCTTAGGGAGATGAAAAAATTCCTATGCTATTTAGATGGGCGTTTTCTTGAGCTACAAAATCTTATCTTTTAGATAGTTGAAATAGGAAAAGGAACGATAGAATTGTGGGTTCAAGAGGTGTGAGGCAGTAGGCCGAGCAAGAGCAGTGTGTGGGGGCGAAGCCCCCCCGGATGGACAAATTCAGGAAATATGAAGAGAAAGCTCACAAAATTCACTGTTGATGCAAAAGCCGATAGATAAGAAATGCGAGGCCGTAGGCCGAACAGACTCGGGGGTCTGAGGGCGGAGCTCCCAGCTAGCCAAAGGCTAGTTATGATATAAATCTGTAGTACCGATTTTGAGTGGCAAGGTTACTCACATGAGGATGGGAGACGGAGTTTTCGTGACAAAATACCATATGAGACAAATAGATAACACAAATAGATACGAGAAGAGACAGAACTTTACTAATAGAAATGGATAGTAGAAGAGACAGAAATCTTCTAATAGAAACAGATACGAGAAGAGAGAAATCGCGTTTAATAGAAATATATACGAAAGAAGACAGATCTTGTCCAACAGAAATATATAGGATAGGTGATAGAGCTCGTCTAATAAAAATGTATACGAAAGGAGACAGAGATTGTCTAATAGAAAAATATACCAAAGCAGACATAATTTTCACTACACTTTTTTAAAACATCCTAAACTTTATTGCACTACTTATTCGATAAATTACTGCATTTGGTTGGTGCACTCACTGCTGTTTTGTTTACGGTTTACGTGAAATTATTGGTTGTATGAAGAGTTGGAAGGGAAGACATGAATGGTTTCCTGCATTACTTTACAGGATTGCCAGAATATAAGAGCAATAGAAGACAGTAGAAAAACTACATTTCTTGTTATGTTTTGTTATTGTATACGATTGTTAGTTCTGTTGTTTTGATTGTTTTATTCTGTTATGAAGATGAATGGGTCAGAATAATGCCACACAATGTATTTCGGTCAAATCCAGAAAAAAACTACTTATAAAGTATTGAAATTCTATAAAGGAGAAAAATCCTTCACTCTAAATATATATATTAATGTTAATTTTGTTTTTGAATTGAGTTTGAGTTTAAAGTTTCGTTCAGCAGCGAGGTTATATGAAACGTGGACCTACTGATTAACGTCGAATCCGAAACCACATGAGTTCCCGCCGGGAATCAAACCCGGGTCTCTCACGCCAAAGGCGCGTACGCTAACCGCTTAGCCACGAACGAGCTCCTTTTGTTTTTATAAAAATATTATTTAGTGTTAAACGTTTTCTTTTTTCTTTTTTTGGTACAGTACAGTTAAGATACGAATACCAGCCATCTAGATAGCTGAATGTTTCTATTTGAAGTATGTCCGTATATGGAATCTTTCACATACATTCAGTTAGGTTTTGTTTTCTTGAAAAATCCTGTTCTTGTGTAAGAATTATTGTCTAAAAGCCGTACCTCTGGCAACACTGGCGTACATATGATTTCACTTGTAAACAACGAAATTAGTTCGCAGTCTTTTCGTCTGCTGAAGTATATGAGATGCGTAAGTCGTATTAGAAAATTAGGATTAGAATAATTCTTTGTTTTCTGAAACATTGGAAATGTAAACAAAGGTATGGGCCACCACACAAATCTTTGTCGCTCCCATTTCTTAAACTAAATCAAATCATGCTGCACTTATTACTAAAATAATTATTTATAAAATATGAACAAAATTACAATAGATATTTTCAAAAAACTTTTAAAAAGCCCTACCCCGAAAAATAAACTACCCTTTTATGAATCTTTTCAACAGAAATGACTTATACCGTGTCATAGGGCTGTTATTACAGTGTTTATTTATGAAATACTAGCAGCGTTCACCCCGCTTCGCTGCGGTCACCCCGGAACGCAATAAACCTTGTTAATTAGATAATTTTTACTTTTTCGCTTTCAAGTGATATGATAAAAACCATAGTAGATTGCAGTAAATGTTAACATTATATCGCCTGTCATTTATGTTAACCCGCCGAGTGACACGGTCATGCGGGTTGCATATAAATACGTTTATTTTTACCTATGATGAACTAACAAAGGATTTGTACGTTATGGACACTTGAATGGTCAATTATCTCAAGACACTGGTAATTGAAAATTAAAGTGATATGATAAAAACCATCTAGGGTCCAAATCCTAATAACCCCCCAAAAATGAAAGAAATTGGTTCAGCCGTATTAGCGTGATGAGGGAACAAAGGATTTGTGCGTTCTCTTTTATATATAAGACTAGCAGCGTTCACCCCGCTTCGCTGCGGTCACCCCGGAACGCAATAAACGTTGTTACTTAGATAATTTTTACTTTTTCGCTTTCAAGTGATATGATAAAAACCATAGAAGATTGCAGTAAATGTTAACATTATATCGCCTGTCATTTATGTTAACCCGCCCCGCTTCGCTGCGGTCACCCCGGAACGCAATAAACTTTGTTACTTAGATAATTTTTACTTTTTCGCTTTCAAGTGATATGATAAAAACCATAGTAGATTGCAGTAAATGTTAACATTATATCGCCTGTCATTTATGTTAACCCGCCGAGTGACACGGTCATGCGGGTTGCATATAAATACGTTTATTTTTATACCTATGATGAACTAACAAAGGATTTGTACGTTATGGACACTTGAATGGTCAATTATCTCAAGACACTGGTAATTAAAAATTAAAGTGATATGATAAAAACCATCTAGGGTCCAAATCCTAATAACCCCCCAAAAATGAAAGAAATTGGTTCAGCCGTATTAGCGTGATGAGGGAACAAAGGATTTGTGCGTTCTCTTTTATATCTTCTATATATATAAAAGAGAACGTACAAATTCCTTTGTCCGCTCATCACGCTAATACGGCTGAACCAATTTCTTTTATTTTTGGGGGGTTATTAGGATTTGGACCCTAGATGGTTTTTATCATATCACTTTAATTTTCAATTACCAGTGTCTTGAGATAATTGACCATTCAGGTGTCCACAAATCCTTTGTTAGTTCATCATAGGTAAAAATAAACGTATTTATATGCAACCCGCATGACCGTGTCACTCGGCGGGTTAACATAAATGACAGGCGCTATAATGTTAACATTTACTGCAATTTGAAAGCGAAAAAGTAAAAATTATCTAAGTAACAAAGTTTATTGCGTTCCGGGGTGACCGCAGCGAAGCGGGGTGAACGCTGCTAGTATATAGATAGATGAAGAAATTGCTTGAACAGTTCGTGAGAAAATTGTTGGAGCAAAACTCTTCCTGAAGAATGAACTACCCCTTTCGACTTCCGCAGGAGATACCAGTTCCGCCACGTTGAACAAAATCGCTTGAGAAAATTTGGAAACATTGATATGAAATGAAATGAAATATTTGAGTTTTACGTCCCATGGTTATGGCGTGTGGGCTAAAGGAGACGCTGATGATGAGAAATGAATAAAATGGTAGAATGAAGAAAGTGGGAGGAAACGGAAGAACCCCGAGAAAACCCACGAGCACGGTGTTTGTCAACCACAAAGTTCACTTGGTGCGAGCTGGGAAGAAACCAGGAACCCCACGCACCAAAGGTGAATGCTTTGGAAAAAATGTCCGAAAAGAATAAAAATAAACTACGTATTTTTTAAAGGAGAAAGTACATATGCCATATTATAAAGGTTGTTAGTGACATATTTAATTATGGAATATGAATAAAAATCCCTTGCGCCATATTGAAATAATTGTAAATTATTCATTGTAGCTTTGGAAAATTCAAAATTACTAATAAAACTCCAACTGACCAAAGCAGTATATATATTTTAAGATTATATATTTATGTTACAGTTTCAGCTATGTAACACAAATATATTATTTTAAAATATATATATAGCTTTGGTCAGTTGGAGTTTTATTAGTAATCTTGAAATAATTGTCCAAAAAATCCCACTTCCGAGGGAAAAGTACGCCAACTTTCCCAAATTTCCCAGTATATATTATGTTTTCAGATATGTTATCGATTCGAAAATTAACAAATAATAGCAGGGCAGATAAGTCCATTCTAACATTAACAGACACTACTTTTTTCTTTCTTAGAGAAACTTAATATTTTGTTTTGAAGAACAGACGGCGATTGGTCCTAATTTCGACGTAGTCTTTCCTTATTTCGCAATAGACCTGCCTAATTTCCAGCATTATCTTCTTGTTACTAATTTTGAAATATCATATCTACATGAATAAAAATTAAAAAGCCTATGTTTGTGACTTAATAACTGAAGCACTAGACCGATCTCGATCAAATTTTCAACACAGATGAAGTTCGGATGGTTTTTATCACTGGTATCATTTTTATCACTGAGAGGTGCGATGGCGCAGTGGTAGAGCGTTCACCTCCGGTGCTTGGGGTCCCTAGTTCGATCCCAGCTCGCGCCGTGTAGACCATGTGGTGGACAAACACCGTGCTAGTGGGATTTCTCGGGGTTCTTCCGTTTTCTTCAATCCACAATTTCATTCATTTCTCATCACCGTCTCCTTTGGCTTAACCGAGGGACGTAAAACTTCAAGATTCCATTTTTTTTTGTTGTTTTTATCATATCACTTTGACGGTGCAACTTAGGGTAGAGGATTGGAAGATATTTATAACTGATCTAAAATTATCGATATTAGTGTCGAATCTATAATTTTAGGTATCGCTGAGATGAACAATAACACTTCCGATGTGGTTTAGATCCGACTCCCGCCCACAAAAGTAATATTTAATTTTTATTTATATAGATTACTTATTATTAGAGCAACCCACATTATGCTTTATTTTTCGTTTAATTATGCTTTATGTTTTTCCAAATTATCCTTTATTGTTAATTTGAATCATTGTTTTACGTTAATCTTGTATAATGTATAATATTTACTATACATTAAATATTCTAAATATTTTGATCTATTTATTAATATTTTATGCAACCAGTTTCTTTCATATTTCATGAACTTACTACTTAATGCACTGTAAAGAGATATGTTTTACTCATGTCAGCTTTCTTTTATAACTTGTGTGCACCTAGGATTGCATATAGCCTATACAAAAATGTAAAGCAAAAGATGCCACCAAAAAGTACAGAAAGTGCTCACGTTCAAGAGGTACACATAACAATATAGTGTGGAGTTCTTGTACACTATTCATTGTTGGCAGAAAGTGTTCTTTTTCTTTTCTTTTTCATTTCTGCACATCAAGGGATTACAACGAAATAAAAAAATAAGCTTTTCATTGTTGCATTGTTATGTTCTCAATTATTTTGCATTGTAAATATTGGTTTAAAAAATGTTAATACAGTATGTTAAACTTGCAGTTCAACAGAATTTTCCAAGAATTGTTCTAATAGAATTTGCCAAGAATTGTGCTATATATTTTAAACTAGTTGAATATACCCATGCTTTGCACGGGAGCTGTATTTGGAAGTTAACACCTGTGAGAGTATCACCATTGATCTCAGCGACCGCGAAAACTATGGATTTGATACTAATATCGGTCATTTTGGATTACTTTTATATGTCTCGGTATCTCAGCCTTCCTCCCCGGTGACCCCCAGCCCGGAGCCCAATAGCGTGAATTTGGAAGTTAATGCGATCGGAGTTTCACCATTGATTTCAGCCACCACGAAAACTATTAATTCGACACTAATATCGGTCATTTTCTACTACTTTTGCATGTCCCGGTAAACGTCCCCCCCTGAGACCCATCTGGTTCGAATTTTGACAAAAACGTTTAACTCTGGTCTGGAGTCTGGACCAAGGTATTCGTGACTAAAATTTGGTAACTCTCGGTCAATTTGTCTGGTTCCCAAACCGGTTCCGGTAAACGCCCTCCCCTGAGACCCCCATGGTTCGAAATTAAAAAAAGGCTTCGTCTTGATCTGGGGCCTAGGCCAAGGTACCCTTGATCAAAATTTGGTAACTCTCGGTCCACTCGTCTGGTCCCCAGGCCGCACACGGACAGACAGACAAACACACAAACAAACTCTTTATTTTATTTATATTAGATTATGCTTTATGCTTTATTTTCTAAAATTATGCTTTTAAAATTAGTTTCTCCTGGACCCTTAGATAATCACAACCATGTTCTAGGTACCAACCATATGTGTAAATTGCTGTTATGCTTTTTATGCTTTTGGGTTGCCCTAATTATTATTTTTCAGAGTTTTTATTATATTTTCTTTCTTTCTATCAATTTGAAAGCGTTTCAGGAATAGTAAAAAGTGACTGACTAACGGAACGTATTACTAATTTTTCTTATTTTAAATCCAGGGAAGCGAGTAATTGACTCTAGTATTTTATAAATCTAATACAATTAGTAATGAATTTATTACATGCATAAGGAATCCAAACGTCCTGCTTAGCCAGGACAATCTCGAATTTACGAAGGTTATTTCACTCGAACTGGTAACACTGCTGCGATTGGAGTGTTGTGTGAGCAGGAGAGAAATGACGAACGTAATGTGTTCCGTGGATGTGTATGAGTCAGTTCAACGCTGGTGCGGTCCCATATTACGGTGTGGTTGGCAAGTAGACATTGTTAAAAGTGATTGTTTTTTTGTGTGAAATACCGCCTTAACGTAATGTTCACGCGTGCAAAACAGTGTGTGTTTATGAAATTCCGGATGGCACGAGGGCGAAATGCTAGGACGATTCACAGAGGATTAGTAGAGGCATGTGGTGAAACTGTTCTACCGTATCGGACAGTGGCGAGATGAGTTGCAGCATTTCAGGCGAGACGACAGTCAACAGATAAATTGCACGGTGGAGGGCATATCCGAACGGCTACGGACCAAATTCATCGTGCAAGACTACAGACACTGCTTGACGGTGATTGGCGCTGGATAGTGAATTGGCGCAGGAGCTGAACATTTCTTCCGTATCAGTGTTCCGCATGCTAACACAAGATCTTGGCATGAGGAAAATTGCAGCCAGATGGGTACCCCATGCTCTGAAGGAGGTTCAAATGTGGTATAGGTGGGAATGTGCGCGCCTACACCTTCAACGTTACAATGATTAAGGTAATAACTTCTTGCACCGTATTATTGTAAGTGACGAAACATGGGGAAGATCCTACGAGCGTGAATTGAGACGTCAGTCGAGTGGATGGTGCCACCCAGAATATCCACGACCGAAAAATCTTAGGAAAAGCCAGCAAACGTGAATGTAATGATTATAATGTCTTACAACTACGAAGGCATTATCCTGTCACATCAAGTTCCACCGGGCGTTACCGTCAATGCTGCATACTATGCTTTATACCTCAGTCACCATTTACGACCAGCATCGCGGCGTGAACCTCCAAGAGTCTGGACCAATTCTCCCACGCGACAATGCTAGATACCATACAACCAATCCAGTACAGACTCTGTTACGACGATGGGGTTGGGAGGTACTGGAACACCCGCCATACTACCCGGATATGAGCCCTTGCGATTAGGGATGCGTTCGAGTCGAGTCGAGACAGAATTTTCCTGACAAAATTCGAGTCGAGACACAGCTCTTCCAATAGAAAAATATATATTTTTCGAGTCGAGACGTCACTTTTACAGCACATTTTCGAGTCGAGACAGTCTCAAATCTTGTCTCGTGCGCATCCCTACTTGCGATTTTGGTCTTTTACCAAAAATGAAAGAACCTCTCAGGGGCAAACGTTTCAGAGATATTCCCAACATTGTTCGTGTCTAAGGGCGTACTGTCAACTCTCTCTCACAAAGTGGGGCTTTGACAGGTATTCAACGGTTACCAGACATCTAGCGAAGGGTTCAACAGGCTGGCGGAGACTACATCGAAGGACTGTAAGCTTCTTGAGGTGAGTGATTCACTATATTCCATTTCACAACTATGTTGCCACTTCAAGTTAAATGACCCTCGTATATCTTATGTCTTCCCTAAAAATTGTTAGAAACTCCAAATATCTCTGTTTTCTACACGTACAACACATAAGTTAACATCATTCTTGTGATTTTCTTTTTTTAAAAATATCTTTTATTAGTTATCGATACTGAACTGATAGTAATGATCTACATTCTGCTACTCAGTTTTCATTAATGTTGAATTTAAAATTCGATCTCGATATGTTGAACGGTATAGCTTCTAGGTTTTTGTACATATTTACGTCGGGACAGAACGGACCGACGAATAGATGGCAAAACAAACAAACAAAAAGAAAGAAAGAAAGAAAGAAAAGAAAAACAAAGAAAGAAACAAGAAGTTTTCAGCACATTTGGCCATGAAACGTACAAAACCGTATAATCTCGAATTCGATTATTTTCACTCCCCGCGCCTCGTATCAAAATAAAAAAGTACGGACGTAGCTGATGATTACCTGACAAAATAGTCTTCGAAGTGGACGTAGAAAGATTAATGCATATAAAGAAAGGTAAAACAGGAAAATTTGTAGTGGGTCATGTTGAGAGCTCCATGTTCTTGTCTTCAATCTCGGAAAATAAAAGGAAAGAAAAAGTAGGAAGGGAATTGGATAAAATTCCTGATCAGAATATGGAGGCGGAGGTGCCCTTGAAACACTAACCGTGAAAGCAACGGCGTAGAAGATGAATAGATGGAAAATGCAAATGCAGGGAACCTCATTTCACTTCTGCTTTTTCACTCACCACACCAAACAGCCTTTCATTTCGTAAAGTGATGCAGCGTTCGGAAGAAGCGAATATCAAAAGAATCAGCCAGAAACAAGGGAGATCAACTTAGATCTTTTTTACATACCAAAGGAGACGCATCGCTAAGGATGGTACAGGAACAGGTAGAATGATCAATGCGTGTGACAACTTTAACGTTATTTAGGTTTCAGCTGAAATTGATTACAAGCAGAGGTTCGGGCGAAACACTTGTTGAAATTCTTTCTCTATTTCTGGATCCAGTACTCATGAGAAATATTTAATTCTCTCGTATTACGTTTGAGAATTGTTCAACTTCCAAAACTAGCCAGGACCTCTACACGAACACTTACCGCCCCGCCTAGTGGCTTCCTGTTCAGTATCAGTAGTACCCATGTTCCTACCAACTAATATATTGAAAAAATGCATTCTTTCTGTTTTACGTCCCACGATTATGCCGGCTAGGCTAAGGGACACGGTGATGATGAGAAATGAATACAATGTTGTAAGAAAGTGGGAGGAAATGGGAAAATCCCGAGAAAATCCACGAACACTGCGTTTGTCCACCACGAAGTTCACACGAGCTAGAATCGAACCACGAACTCCACGCACCAGAGGTGAAGGCTCTATCACTGAACCACCGCGTCCCTGAACTAATACATTAAAAATCACAGTACTAGTCCACAATTATTTTGTGCTATCCAGGCGCGCACCCAGAACATTTTTTGGGGGGGAGGTGTCCGAGCTTGAGGGGAGACAATAACTAACTAACTAACTCTATGGCCTATGGAACCCGGAGGTTCAATGCCGCGTTCACAAAAGCTCTCCACTGACTTCTATCCTTAGCTAATTGGATCCAGTTTCTACTTTGTATTCCTATCTCTGCGAGATCCATCTTAATATTATCCTCCCATCTGCGCCTAGGTCTTCCTAATGGTCGTTTTCCTATGGGTCTTCCAGTCAAGGCTTTGAAAGCGTTTCTACTTTCTTCCATTCTAGCTACATGACCTGCCCACCTAAGCCTCCTAGACTTGACGACCCTAACAATGTTGGGTAAACCGTATAAACTATGTAGTTCCTCGTTATGAAGCTTCCGCCATTCCCCATTCTCGTTCCTCTTGGGTCCGAATATTCTTCTCAGGATCCTGTTCTCAAATACTTTCAGTCTATGTTCTTCCCTCAGAGTAACCGACCATGTTTCGCAACCATACAGAACAACAGGCATGATTATCGTTTTATATATTTTAACCTTCAAATTCCTCGACAGAACTCGCGACGACAAGAGATTTTGAACCGAATAGTAACACGAATTCCCTGCTTTTAGTCGACATTTAATTTCTTCGTGAATATGATTTTCGTCTGTTAATATTGATCCTAAATATTTGAAAGTATCCACTTTATCAAAAGTATTATTTAATATTTTAACGCCTCCACAATTTGCCGTATTACGGTCCCGACGCACTTCCATGTATTTAGTTTTCTCTGCATTTACTTCTAGACCCATGTCCCTGCAAGCGTTTAAAAATATCTCTGCATTTATTTCTACTGTTCTCCTATCATCCCCTATTAAATTTACATCATCAGCATATGCCATAACCTGGTGAATGCCGTTCAACTCTAGGCCCTGGTTGCTATCTTTGATTTTCCTTATGGCGTATTCCAGCACAAAGTTAAATAATAATGGCGACAACGCATCTCCTTGTTTCAGGCCATTTCCGACGTGGAAGCTCGCGGACAAAAATTTTCCTACCCGGACTTTACTTTGGGATTCACTTAAACATATCTTAATTAATCTAATTAGCTTTCTCGGTATTCCAAGCTCTGTAAGAACGTTGTATAATGTTTCTCTCCTAACCGAGTCGTAAGCCTTTCTAAAATCAATAAATAGTTGATGTACCGGGGTATTGTATTCCCACTTCTTTTCGAGTATTTGGCGAATGGTAAATATTTGGTCGATAGTTGATCGATTTCGTCTAAATCCGCACTGATAATCTCCAATAATTTCATCTGCGTATTGGGTCAATCTTGCTAACAAAATATTTGAAAGGATTTTATAGGATGTTGACAGAAGAGAAATGCCTCGATAATTATTACAGTCAGTTTTGTCGCCTTTCTTGTGAATTGGAACAATGATTGACTCTTTCCACTCTTGTGGCAATTCTTCCTTGTTCCAGATAAGGAGAATGAGTTTGTGTATCTTGTTCCACAATTTTTCGCCTCCAGCTAAAATTAACTCAGCCGGAATTTCATCTACACCCGGAGATTTGTGTTTCTTTAATTTCTTTGAGGGGAGACAATACTACAAAAAACTATGTCTATGTAGTATTGAACGGGTATTATTCTGCACCCCAAAAGACGATAAGTAATTGTAAAATACTTCCACTTATATTTTCAGAAAAAAATGATAGAACTAGACTGTTTTATAAAAGAAAGAGTACAGATGAAGAGTAAGTTCAAATTTTCATGCTACATCAATCATTTCCCTGTTAAACGTATTGTTTTATTGAGAAAGTGTACAAATGTACAGTCTCGGGAAGGGGGATATAGGGCCCATCAGGAACCTCACTTAGAGGGCCCCATGTCCCCTTCCCTCCGAATCTTCTGATGGATACCGGCTTCTTCTTCTTCTTCTTCTTCTTCTTCTTATTATTATTATTATTATTATTATTATTATTATTATTATTATTATTATTATTAGTAGTAGTAGTAGTAGTAGTAGTAGTAGTAGTAGTTGTTGTTGTTGTTGTTGTAGTAGTAGTACAGTGAAACCTCTCAATAGCGGACACCAATGGGTCATGAAGTTTTGTCCGTTACTGAGAGGTGTCTGTTATAGAGAGGTTACAGAAGTTAAATTTCTCATAACGGTAATTGTATGCTGTAATATATAGTAAATACATTTTGTATTACCGTAAATACGTAAAATTCAATATAAAAATACTCTTATTTAGTACGCATTTGAATTACTGGGAGGGACGAAGGAGAAATTCATTTCTGTTAAATCATATCATTGTTGGGCAATGTTTAACGAAAAAGGCATGCTTTTTCCTCTACAACGGTAATAAAACTCATTAGCAAGTGTCCTCTAAAAATCCTCAGTACGACTCCAGAAAAAAATCATGTGTGTGTGTGTGTGTGTGTGTGTTTGTGTACTGGCGCACCATCTTCGTTGACAGAATGGATGAAAAGGCAAGCTATTGGGGGTGCATATGTTTATTGACCCAGGCCCAATCACAAATAATATCCTTTTAGAGAAAATGAAAAAGGAAGCCGGGAAAACTCCAACCCACACTTGTTCCAGTATCATGAGTAAAAGAAAAATGTTTCTTTTCCGAAAAAGTAAGAGAGGAAACATTGCTCATTGAAAATGTTATTGTAAAAGAAACAATGTTTATTTTGTTATCTATGAAACTGTCGGTAAAGATGCAAAGTCCAGACGAAAAGGATTAAATTTGTTAGGGAAGGGAAGATCTTTCTCATAGAATCCCTGGCCTTAGGCCTACGACTAACCCTGCATGAGTGTTATTGCTTATTCAAAATTTTCTAGGATTTCCGCCAGAAAGCAGTTTATTGTGGAGGAAAAAAATGCAAGTTCGGCTGTTCTGTTTGATGGTTCATTCATGAGAGATACACTTATGGAGAAAAGACTGTAATATATCACAGAACCGAGAACAATTACTGTCCGTTATGAAGAGGTTATTGAAACGTTTGGGGAAAAAAGGACTGTCCGCCTCCGTATCTGAGAGTGTCCGTAAAACGGAGGGTTTTGCTCCGTAAGAGAACATATATTTTTGCCGGGACAAAAAAGTCTGTCCGTATTATAGAGGTGTCCGTTATTGAGAGGTGTCCGTTAAGGGAGGTTTCACTGTACAAGTTTAACAGACTCTTGTAAAACCTTTGCGATGGGGTGGATTTTCTTCATAAAGCTGTCGTCTTCATTTACGCGTGTTATAACCCCAGGGTGGGGCCTGTTCTGTTTCTTTATGGTGTTGCAATAACTTGTCAAACGACTAACAGAAGGCCCCAGCAGGAATTTATAAGTGTCAATCTCATTTGGACATTCATGGGACCCCATACATATTTAGACAATATGATGCTGGGGCCCCATTCTTCTTATTGTTGAAATATATTGTTGGAACAAAGGGGCACCTTATAATACTGTTAGTTTCATTCCAATAATGAGACTCGAAGACTATATTTAGTGCTTGGGGACATCGAACTCATGGGTACGGAACAAACTACAACGAGTAACTATCTTCGAACATAGCAGATATCTTGCACCTTATTTTCCATGTTATTCAATATTCATTATATATATTTAGAGAGGGCCCCGGCAGGGATCCTTGCCCTCCTGCCCTGGTCAGGCCAGTCCGAGCCTGCAAATGTATATTGTTAGGAAGTTGGAGGAAGGAGTCCGAACCCGATGAACTACCGTGAGTGCGCCTGTGTTACTATCAAACATTCAAACGAAAAGCATTCGCAATTACGGCTAATCCTAAAAATACCATCTTTTGAGTTTTCCTTTACAGCACTGGATCCATTTTCAGCATAAAAACAAAAAAGTCGAGTATTTTCCTTCCACTCTAATATTCTATCACTCCCACCATAGATCACACCATAGATCATATACCACCAACACCTTCTGTGGATGAGTTTAGGAAATCATCCTGCACGTTGATCACGATCTAATCATTGCTCTGATCGTTCACAATTTTCATAGGAGACTCATTTTTATTTGATATGACAATCCTATGCACGAATCTTTTTCTATTTATTCGTTACACTCAGAGAACTTCTTCACACTTCCAGACGGCGAGTGTTGTTGGCCGCTATCAAATTATGTAGAACGTTTTCACCTTACTGATTGTACGCGGTAGAGGTATGCACGGGCCGCAATTTTTAGCCCGGGCCCGGCCCAGCCCCTGAATTTATAATGTGAGGTCTGACCCGAGTCCGAAATATGTTTTAGCATTTAGGCTCGAGTCCGACCCGAGCTCATGTGATAATCAAATGAGCCCGAAATAAACCCGAACTACAGAAACTTAATAATTAAGTCAAAATGGTATTTTTACTCACAGCACTTAGAGGTTTAATTTGGCAGTTGCGCTTTAAAAGTTCTCCAGAAAGAACGGTGCAATAAATATCGTTGTACAGTTAGGCCCGAAAAGACCCGAGAAGTATGGTTGTACATTTGAAAATTTACGGCCCGAGCCCGGGCCGGGCTGAAGTGATATATATTTTGTAGGCCCGAGTCCGGCCCGCGGGCTTGGCCCGAGCCCGCGCAGACCTCTAGTACGCGGGCACCGAACGACTTGGTATGGTATATTTCTAACTCATCTTCGGTTTCCTAAGTTCCGCTTTCACGATTTTCCTGAGAAGGTCACCTGAACACGATGTTGGTCGCTACCCACGGAGTTCATTTTGCAATGCTGTGTCACCAGAACGAAATTTGGACCGGAATTTCGTCTACACCCGGAGATTTTGTTTCTTTAATTTGTTTTTTAGCAATTTCTCTTTGTGTTCGGTTAGGCTCTGGAACATGCGGTTGTGCTGTGTGAATTTTACTTTCTCCACGAATATTAGTTTTTGGCTGCGTCTTAAGAAAATCATCAAAGAAATCTTACCATTTATTCAAGATGTTATGTGTATCAGTGAGAAATGTTTCTACTTTCCTTAATATATAAGCACGGTTGATAGTCTTTCTTAAATTCGTTGATGCCCTTACACACGTCCAGAATATTTTTGTTTTTACTATTATCTTCAAGTTCATTAATTTTAGCTTTCAAAAATCACGTTTCTTTGTTCTAAAAGTTCAGGAAGTTTTCCGCCTGATGTCAATGACATTTTATGTAGTTATTTTTTTTGTTCGAATTTTGTAGCCAATGCAATTTTGCCTCTCTTCTCTTCTATGCTAGTTTAATGCATTGATGGTATAACCATGGTTTGTTCCTATATATTTCCGCGTGCCTCAATTTTTCTTTTGCTGAAATTTTAATGCTACTCCTAATTTCAACACAAGTATCCTCAACACTATTGCATTTCGAATTTTCTAAAACCGGGAATCTGTTAGACACTTCAATCTGGTATTCCTCTCTCGCCTGGCTCTTTTCTAATTTCTTTAAATTAAACCTTAAGTGTTTTGCACTATAGTATCCATTTGTCTTTTAAAGTCGCGTTTCGTGTAGCGTGATTCAGAAGTGCCGAACACTATCGAACAGAGCCGAAGAAACGTGTATTCGCTAGATTCGGAGATTACTTGGGCCACTTAGGAGGAATCAAGTTAAATATGAAACGTAAAACCTGAGAGCAGTATACGAAACATGGCAATGAATTTTAAAATTTTCATTTCGATGCGCTGAATTTAAGCGATTCCTTGTATATTCTTAGCTGTTCCTTTGAGACTCTTGGGTAATTTCGGACAAATATGCATACGTTATGATTCATCTTTTAGTTTTTATCTAAAATTATTTAAGACAAATAAATTTTCTTCTTCTTCTTCTTTTCTTTGTCATTACCGCATCTCCTGGTGGTCGGAGACTTCCTCTACTGTTCATGACTTAGATTATTCGAAGTTATAAGTATTTAAGTTTTTCAATATACATATTAAGCAAAAATTTATGTTTTTTAAGCTCAATGAACGGTAATTAGAACTTCCAGGGATTCCAATGCTGCATGCAACCTTTCTTTCCTCACAGATTTCTTTCCAGCTATCGCAGAAGCAATTAAAAATATGCTAGTTTTTCCTCAATTAACAGGTACATAGCAGAAGTTTCGTTCAGCACTTGGAGAGAAGATTTTATTGTGGACCAAACACGGTTATTTGGTTTTGTATATCGAGCGTTAACAGAAAAGGCGTCAATCAAGAAATACGTACATTGATTGAGCTGGTAACGTCCACATTGCTCTGCTAAATCCGCAAAAATTGCAGTCTGCTTTGGACTTAGGTTTCGAGATGCATGGGGTGAGGGGGCACGGTGGTTCAGTGGTAGAGCGCTTACCTCTGGTGCGTGGGGTCCCTGGTTCGATCCCTGATCAAGTAAGTTTGTGGTGGACAACATCATGTTCGTCGGTTTTCTCGGGGTTCTCCCGTTTCCTCCTTCTTTCTCATTCCACCAATTCTTCAATCACCATTCACTTGCATTAATGACCCGTCTCCCTTAGCCTAAAGGGCATAAACGTAGGATTTCAATTCATTTCATTGAAGATCGTTGCCGATATTACCAGGAAACTTGTATATACACACAGACCCTTAATATAATAGAAACAATGGTTAGAATAAAATAAATAAACATGACTTTTTTTAAAAAAAATGTAACGCCGAGGACAACTGTGAGAATCTCTCGATATTTTATAAGTAATTCAAAATAGTCGATCCCTATAATAACACGCTTGTTCAACCTTAACAAGTAGTTTCTGAAGCAGCCCTTCAAGCTCTCTGGAAACACACTCTCCATTTATGCGCTTAAACCTTGTAACGTGTCCTTGTCACCGTTAAACTTGGTCTTTCTTTAAACCTTGGAAACAGAAAGTAGTTGCATAGTGCCAAGAATGGAAAGGATGCGGCCATACTCTTGCTGTAATTTCCACTAAGAACCGAAGAAGCCGCTTGTGAGTTGCAATACGGTTCTACAAAGTCTTATCTTAGATCGTCGTCTGCGCCATTTCTCGCGAAAACTTTGGGAAGACAAACTGTTCCGTGCTAAACTTCAGTCACTGTCTTTTGTTTTCAGCAGAAAAATACTTTCACCAGATCTTGTCTTCAGAGACAGACAAAGAAAGAAAAGGAAGCATCTTGTTTCCCGCAATCTGTGGACATCCCTTCATAGACTAAGGGTGTTGATTGGCGCCTGTCTTCAAGAGCAAACTATTACATATACATTTTGTTATATGCGACTACTTCAAACGGTAGTTTTGATTTTCTGCTATAAATTAGTCCCCCACGAACTTCGACAATCAAACCTTGCTTGTTCTGTGTTTCTGTTTATCTCGGATTCTCTCAGATCCTGAGCTTTGACAATCAATCCTTGCTTGTTCTGTGTTTCTGTTTAGCTTGGATTATCTCAGATCGTGAGCTTTGACAATCAATCCTTGCTTGTTCTGTGTTTCTGTTTAGCTTGGATTCTCTCAGATCCTGAGCTTTGACAATCAATCCTTACTTGTTCTGCGTTTCTGTTTAGCTTGGATTCTCTCAGATCCTGAGCTTTGGCAATCAATCCTTGCTTGTTCTGTGTTTCTGTTTAGCTTGGATTCTCTCAGATCCTGAGCTTTGACAATCAATGCTTGCTTGTTCTGTGTTTCTGTTTAGCTTGGATTCTCTCAGATCCTGAGCTTTGACAATCAATGCTTGCTTGTTCTGTGTTTCTGTTTAGCTTGGATTCTCTCAGATCCTGAGCTTAGACAATCAATCCTTGCTTGTTCTGTGTTTCTGTTAAGCTTGGGATATCTCAGATTCTGAGCTTTGACAATCAATGCTTGCTTGCTCTGTGTTTCTGTTTAGCTTGGAGTCTCTCAGATACTGAGCTTTGGTTCTCATACAGTGCTTTCTTGATTCAGTGCAACTGAATACAGCCCATTTCCTGGTTTATCAGATATATCTCATTTAGAGCTTATCTAAGGTAACCCGCGAAATCAATTGTTAGACTTCCAAACTATGTTAAACAAGTGCTGGAAATCTTATAGAACGGCTTTGTCCGTCCATCCGTCTGTCTGTCCACATGTATAAGAGCAAAAAGAGGTAAGAGATATGGAGATGTGGTTTTCTGCAATCGATTCAACGCCCCAAGACTAAGTTCTATCACCTTCGTTAACTCTCTACTGAAATCGGAGTGGTTCAAATTAGTCATTTCCGGTTTCAACATTTGCCGCCATGTAACGAAATGATAAAAGATAACGAGAACCAGTTTTCTGCAATTGATTCAGTGTCTTGAGGCACCGTACTATGACTATCCCAAACACTACCCAAACTGGAAGTGGTTCATATTTAATATACTTCCGGTTTCAATAGTGATTTTCACAGAACAAAAAACGATCAAAGGTATCGAAATACGGTTTCCTGTAACCGATTCATTGTCCCAATAATAAGCTCCATGTTCTTTATTAACCCTTTATTCCAACCGGAAGTGTATCAATGTAGCCATTTCCGGTTTGAACACTTATCGACATAGAACAAAAATGGTAATAAATAGTGGTAACTTGTTTTCCGCAATCGATTCAGTGTCTCAAAAGAGCGTATCGTTACAGTTCAAAACACTTTACTGAAACTGGAAGTGGTTGAAATTTTCTACTTTTTCCAATTTCAACAGTCTACTGATTTGTGTACAGTAAAAAGGTAAGAGATATCGAGATGTGGTTGTTTGCAATCGATTCAGCTTCCCAAGAGTAGGTTCCATCTCCTGCCTTAACCATCCATTCAAACCGGAAGTTGTTCGTACTAACGATACCAATTTCAACCTTTATCGCTATAGAACAAAAACAGCAAGGGATAGCGAGTAATGACTTTCTAATATAGATTCAACGTCCGATGAACATTTTCTATATTTGATCTTATTAATTTCTTGCAAACCAGTAGTTATACGAGGTGGTATCAAAAAGTTTCGGGATTAGTTCTGTAACAGAACAACAGATGGCAGCGCAATGGTTCATGCGCAGGCACAGAGAGCACCGACCTGCATCATAAGTCAGTGTGCCTAGAGACATCGTCCTGTGTATATTGTGAGCTGTGCAGCTGGTGCTATTCTGACCACATACGGTACCACGTCTTTGATTTTATCAAGGACAGTAAGTTAGAATAACGAACGAATATGAAATACTGTGTGAAACTGGGCAGATCCGCCACAGAGATGTTTGACATGATTCACCGAATGTACGGCGGTGCTCCAATGAGTCGTACGAATTGTTTTGAGAGGTACATGTTCTTCAAGACTGGAAGAATATCACTGCAAGACAAGAAGAGGTTGAGACGACCTTCAACGATCACAACATCCGAAAACGTTCAAATTATTCGGTAACTTGTGCATGAGGATCGTCGGAGAACAATCCACAACATTGCTGCAATTGTCTGTATGTCATATGAAACAAAGCAGGTAATCCTCAAGTGTTTTACTCTATGAAACTAAACTCACTTGTTAATAATTATTTTTGAAGATACCAAATTTCTAAACGGCTGACGTAAATGTTGAAAACAACCACTGGCTTCTAGACACACTTAAAAATCACCGAAAACTTTTGTACGAAACTGCTCTGTAATTTGCCTATTTCGATGGTCACTACGCAAAAGGCGACCTAAAAATGTAATATAATTTGTCTTTTCTTAGAGTCATTATTACCATTTTGTCTTTTCTTAGAGTCATTATTACAAGGTTTTTACGGTGTAGGATTCAGAAACGACAATCACGAGAGACACCATTTTTCGCAGCATGTCATCGCGTCCAACATCATGTATGGGCCACAGAAAATCTTGACTTGGTACTGATGAATGAAAGAAAATAGCCTAGAGTGATGAGGCTCGATTCTGACTGCATCACGCTGATGGTATGTTACAGATATGGCGTCAGCCTTAGAGAACCATAGATCCATAGAGCCATGGAATTATACAAAATCATGACAACCTCGTGATGCCAATGTTTTGGACCTTTCATACATATACCACACACCATTATTGCATCGAAGTACATAGATCTGCCGGGTGATCACTGATCAGTACATCTCTTCATGCTTTTCTGCCATCCAGATGGAAATGGAGTGTACCTACAGGACAACTGTTTCCCTAACAGATCTCAGTTGACTACCACCTGGTTGGAGAGGCATTACACTTTCTTCTTCCTGAAGTTTCAACAAGAATCCCGGACTTAAACTACATTGAATACTTCGGGGAACTCTGTAAAATAGCATGCAAGTAAATCATCCATGGTCAGTGTTCTTAAGTGATTTATGGAAAATTCTGGAAACGATTGGTAGCCAACCTCCAGACTACTTTCTCAAACTTGTTGAGTCCAAGTCTCGTCGTGTAACAACTGTTATCAAGGCCAAAGGAGCATTAACTAATTACTTTTGGTTTAATTTGATTTTATTATAAGTTTAGCGTCCCTTTCAGCAGCGAGGCTATATGAGACGTAATATGGAATCCGAACGACATGAGCTCCTGCTTGGAATCGAGCTCGGGTCTCCCACGCCAAAGACACGTATTCTAACATAATTCAGTGGAACTTCAGTGTACATTTACAACGATACATTATGAAGATTAGGCGTTTTCTTTTTAGATAGAAGGAAACAATTTTATTATAGTTTTCTAGCCAAATTTGTAAGGAAACAGTGAAGGGATAATAGGCCAGATAGCCTCTACACTCAATACTACAGGGTGACAATTCATGAAGTCTAAGGGAACTATAGCAACTGCAACAGGGACAGGTGTGCATTTATTTGAGCTATTACTATCCTTTTTCTAAAGTTCAAGATTGGGGAGTGTTTTAAAGGGTAAAGCTTCCATTTGTAGAAGGTATCTACAACAAAACTACGTTCCTTTTTCATTCTTTCTTGGACGGAATATTTGAGTTATAAAAGGGAATTAATGCTCCTTCCTATTACAGTAAAATTTCCACCACTCTTCAATTAGCGCGTTAGATATGTACAGTTATCCGAAAAAGTTGATCTATTTGCCCATTCTTTCACGCATTGTTCTCTTTTGTATGTTTTGTTTTCTTTACAAATTTATTGCCTTCCTCTAATCTTCTCCGACTGCATTTTGAAGGGATTACTATTTACGAGTAAATTGCTATTGTGAAAGAACAAAGTATAATGGTTACCAGAAATTGAATGCAATTATCGGTACTGAAACTTTGAATTGGTTAATGTTGGAGATTGGTTATATCAAAATAGATTCGTGATTGATTTGAGGTTTTTTTTTTTCAGATCTCACAGCAACATCAAGGTTAAAAAGGATAGAGTCTACTGTTATAATAAGATCCAAGAAACTATTAGAATTTTTCTGTATTAGGAGGGTACATAAGTAAACGTTAAGGGCACCCTCACTCAGAACTTAGGGAGGTACGGTAGCACAGTGGTAAAACTCTCACATATGCTACTAGGGGTCCCTGGTTGCAAGCCCGCAACTAGAGGGGGCTAGGGGGCCCTGGCAGCCCCTAAAATTTTCGTGGCCCCTCCAGACCTCAACACAAAAACACAATTTAGATATGTGCAACAGAATTTTTAATGATTTGCCCCCTAACATATCCATGGCCCTCCCAAGCCTGTGTGGCTGGTCGCGGGCCTGCCTGGTTGTATTCAAAGACAGATCAAGTGAATTTGTGGCGGTGTATGGCGTGTCTGTGAGTTTGTTCAGGGTTCTCTCATTTTCTCCCAAACCCTCATTCCACCAATTCTCTTTGTCGTTCATTTTCAACCCGGTCGCTTGTGTTTCCATATTTCCCCAAATACTCATTTTCCAGAGGTAGGGTCAGGGCCGTAACTTGTGGGTGCCAGAGGGGCAACTGCCCCCGGGAAGCTCCATGCCTTTCGAAGGGGGCCCACTTTAAGACAAATTTTCTTACTCCATATGCGATACGAACATGAAATTATAAATGAAGCATCAAACAGGTTCACTACATTACGTAAACAAAACAGTACACAAGAGGTAAATAAAACAAAAATGAGTCGTGGGCCCATTTCAGTAAAAATTGTCTACTATTAGGAGTCCTAGAAACAATACTTATTCGTATGGCTTTCAGATTTGTCAATATTGTCCCTTTAATTAATTTGTAATGTATGGAACGGGCTCAGAGGCATAACTAACGGCCCCGCAGACTTTGCCATGCGGGAAGGCCCACAAGCTCCAGGGGCTCATGAAGAGTAAGAGAAAGGTGGAAAGAGGGGGCCCAAGAATTAGAAAAGCAACTTTTTCTAGGGGGCAAATTTTCTAGGGGGAGCTCATAAATTGGAGCGAGGGTAAAACGAGAAAATATCCCTTAGTCTGAGTATCGAACTCGGATCATCGAGTGGTAAACGCTTTATTGGTTCTACCACCGTGGCTCTAAGATGTAGCGTAGAGTTGTCTACGTAACAAGAGTTGAGGCTATCTCGTCTTGGATAGTGTATCTGTTTCTACTGGAATAACTCTGGTAGAGACAAAGGTTAGTGGTACTAGCATTACTACTACTTAATGCATGTTATTTCAACATTAAAGGCGTGGAATTGCGGTTAACACAGGCCTGATATAGGGGTTAACACAGGTCTAGTGTTACCGGTTTGACACAACGTCGGTATGAACGGTTTGAAAACAACACCATGGCGATGATAAAGAATTTGGTGAATTAACGAGGGAACGCGGAAACTGTATCAGCGCCACAGTGCTCTTTCAATATATGCACGCCACTGAATAACTAACATGAATAACCATGTTACATATGTTCTACAGCAGGCTGGGCGCGAAATCATATTAATCGAAGTTGCTGTGAGAGAGGAGTGAAAAATAAAAATTCTTGGAATGCTTCGACATACAGAGATTACATATTTTAATGTCCATAGTTATTAAGCGATCTAAAATTAGAGAAACAGCTAACCATAAGTTCACCCATAAATTACATATGGAAAGTTGTTAATTACTTATGAGTTACTATAATTAATTCCTAAACTTTTGTCAATAGTTTCGCCCAGTCATGTATCCAGCAAATTATTAGTGGGAGGACTTTCTTCCAAAAATATTAAGTAGGGAGTATTCCCCTAAACTCCTAGAAAATTTTGCAACATGAATTTTGATGTAAGTTTAAAATTGCATGGATTTTTAAAACTCAGGGATTTTTTAAGTTGAGTTGAGTTGATTTGGAGTTTAACGTCCCTTTCAACAGCGAGGCTATATGAGAGGTGGATCTACTGATTAAGGTGGAATCCGAACCACATGAGCTCCCGCCGGGAATTGAACCAGGGTCTTTCACGCCAAAGGTGAGTGCGCTAATCGCTTAGCTATGAAGGAGCTCTCTCAGGAACTTTTGTAGTTGGTATCCTGATAATTAACATTGCATACAATTTAACAAAAGCAGCTGCATTATTTAAAACAGCTCTAAAAAGCGATAGATTCCGATTTCTTCTCGTTTCATGTAATTTCAGGAACGTGGTGGGACGCCGTCCCTTCACCTCCAGAAAATATGTACGGCGTCCCCCAGTTCCTAAAAAAATTACAATGGGAAAAGATAGGCAGGGAGAAGGCATGACGCCCTGCCGCTACCTACCTACCGTTCCCCTACCTTTTCAGACCCACTTTTACCCGCTATAATGTTCATCTTTTCACAGAAATAACTTTCGCGTAATGCATTGAATTCAAGATCAACTTTTATGGATAACTGATTCAGTTAGTTCTGCTTCAAGCATCAGCAAGCACTAAATAAAAAACTATAAGATGCAGGCGAATGAAAATTCAATTCCATAAACTATTTCTCACCTTGTGTCATTACAAATAAATATTATAACTACATTTTTTTGCACTAAATTATGGAAAAATCACAAACAAATATTACTGCTAAATGCAAACAAAATCTACCAAGAACTAAATCAATTATAACAGAAAGTAGTATGCAGCAAGACAATGCAATTTATTTAACCAAACGCTAAATGTGAATTCTCTGTTTGAATTGATTTCTACTTTTCCATGGAAAGAAATTAAAAATTCAGTTACATGCACTTCTAAACTAATATTACTAGCTAGCTACTCTACAGTTTTACAAGAACGATATATTCTTTTCTTTCGTATTTTCTGTTTTCAATAATAATACAGGTCGATCATGAAGTTCTTTGTTACTTTTTAAAAAAAGCATAGAACCCACAACTTCTGTGTTATTTTGTTTTCCACAACTAATATCGCATCTCGCCTCAATAAAATAATAATAATTCTAGCTTGTAGGTCTGGGACGTAATTAATAGCGTACTACAGCAATTGAGTGACGCATTCCGCATCAACAGAGATTATCCTGATTTCATTAGTAAAAACAGAAATCTTCAACGAACTCATATGATTTTGTGATGCCCGTTGGAGTACATAAATTATGTAAATTGAATATTGCAATCAGTATATATATAAATTTTCAAAAGTGTCATCATTATATGTATTCTGGCATTATTGGCAGGTCACTTGCTGCATCTGAGAGCCTTCCATGCTCCAGGTATTCCGCTAAACTCTTTGTCTTCACGTACGATTTCTCAATTTTGAAATCGTCCATTAATGGTAGTCTCCTTCTCTCCTTCCCTCTCTTTCCTTCCACCATACCCTCTAGCACGTCCCTCATGATACAGTTCCTTCTTATCCAATGTCTCAACCAGTTTCTCTTGTTCTTCTTAATAATATCTAAAAGTGTTCTTTTCTCCCCCACCATTTCTAACACCCTCTCATTCGTTTCCCGTTCGACCCAGCTAATTCTATACATTCTTCTCCACAACGACATTTTGAAAGCTTCCAGGCATTTTAAATCATTTTTGCGTAATGCCTATGTTTCTGACCCATACAGCACAATATTCCACTCGAAAGCATAAATGAAACGCTTCATTGCTCCTGTTCACGTGCTTATCAAAGTGACACCCAGCTTGCGCCACTGATTACAGATAAACGGTTTCCTAATTTGTGCTTCTCTCAGGCATGAACATTCATAATTACTGAATTCAATACCATCTTATAGTTTAACTGAGGCTTTAAAGTTGAGCTAACAAAGATGTAATCACTTCAGAAGATCATTATTTCAGGCATTTGAATGCTTCTGTGTTTAAGTAACAGCATGACTTTGTCTTCTGATGTGGAATGAGTCTCTCAGTTGGTTTATGCCTATATTAATGACGTCATGACGAAATTAGTTTTTATTGCGGCGAGACATTCTTGATGTAGTAAGTCTAATTTATTTTAGCATAATTTTACCAGATCTCAACACATATGCTTCCGTTTTATACATCACATACAACCAAATGCTGAGGCCGCGGTGGCTCAGTGGTACAGCGTTCACGTCTGGTGCATGGGGTCCTAGGTTCGATCCCAGCTCGCGTCAAATGAACTTTGTAGTTTACAAACACCGTGTGAGTGGTTTTTTTCGGGGTTCTCCCGTTTCCCCCAATTTCTTCATTCCGTCATTTCACTAATTTCTCATCATCACCGTCTCGTTTAGCCTAGCCTGCATAAGCGTGGGACGTAAAACTTAAAGATTTCACTTCATTTTCCAACCAAACGCTAAACCTTGGTGATCCTAGTTTGCAGTTAAGACACTGGCAAGTCTTTTGGACAATGAGCATCATATGAATTTGTTTCTCTTATGAAATACTTATTAATATTTCTGGAAAATTTAACAAACATGTATCTAAATTTGTGGTTCCGCATGAATGTTGTGAAATGATACGGAACAGTAAAAATATAAAATCGTGTTATTTTATTTTGTTTATTCGTGGTTCACTTTCTTCGTGAATGAACGAACCATTACTGTGAGAGATGAAAATGAATTCACTAATATGCTTTTATGATACCATAGTTGACAAATCTGCAGGCTAGAATTATCTTCCAGCAAAATGGCGCGTCTCCATACTGAGCGTACTTTCCTCGGTGAAACGTTTTGCAGCCGTTTCATTCGTCAAAGTTATTCCTTGACCCCATTACTCATCAGCCATTATTTGCACTTTTGTTTCTAGATAGTTACGGATTGCTCTATCGTACTAAAGTATGACACATTGTGGACCTGAAGAAAGCAATTTGGGAAGCTATTATTACCATTACTGAGGATCAGTTACACCACACATGAATAGAATAATTGAATGTCGCTGTATGTGCTGAGCCCAACTAATGGTTGGTACGTTGAGACCTCATGAAGTATTCATAAAAGAGACTCACTACCTTAAATATAGCTACAAAATAACTTTATCATTCGAAAGTATGGTAACTATGCTAGTAGAAAACTAACACAAAACTTCATGATCACCCTGTCTTTCAAGACAAAAGCCTCGTAGTTCCGTCAAAATGTAATTATATTAAGTATTATTTCTGTTAAACGAAAACCTAAGCTTATTATAATATTCAAATATTCAAAAAATAATATTCGAGAACATCATATGTGAAAAGGAAAAGTATTTAAAAAGAGTTGAAAAATTACGTGGAAAAATAAGTTGTAAAACGAATTTTGTAAATTGAAATAAATGAGGAATAAAAACGAACATTTGAATTCCAGAACGAATGAAATAATAAAAATAATTGTTTAAGAAGTTTCTTTCTTTCTTTCTTTTTCTTTTTCTTTTTCTTTTTTTTTTGTGTGTGTGTCTTTTTTCTCTAACCTTTACATACGCATTTTCCAGATACTCAAATTATTTTGAAGATGTTGAAAGAAAAATTCCTAAATTTTATATGAGTATTTCGTATGAATTCAAATTTTCAATATTTTTTCAAGTATTATTACAAATCTCTGTTAATTTAACTTTGGTTCAATTGTGAGTATATAAAATTGTTATTTCAAAAAGAGTCAGGCACACTGAAAGCAGAAACATGTACCCTACTAATCACAAATCAAAAACTACTTTTCCATAGTTATATCCTGACGAAAGTACGAAAAAATAGTTTTGAACCGATTTAACGGGAAAATTATACAACCTGATGGGCATAGAAGGTGCTAGAATGTGTTATAAGAAGGGTGCTTCCATAATTATAGCATGCTGTTTAAAGAGGTTACATGTGTTAATGTCCACAAGTTAGTTTTCAGAAGTTTTGTTAGTTACATATCATGAGCTCACGAAACTTTGTTGCCAGTTGTAAGGAGTATGGCTAGTTAGATGTTTTTAATGTACCTTATAGAAATTAGTTAACACAGATTTGGTTACTTAGATGTTTAGAGGTCACAAGAAATAAGCCTGGTTAGTTATATTGTTTAAATATAGAGAGGCAAGTTTCTAGGAGTCTAGCTAATCAGATGTTTTTTGAATATACAGTAAGTAGCTGTCAGAAGTCTGGTTAATGAAAAGTTTTAGGAGTACTTGAAGATTAGTTATTGAAGTCTGGCTACTTATTTGTTCTAAGCTTAAACAGAAAGCTATCAGAGATCAAATTATTATGATGTTTTGAATCATGATCATTAGTTGTTAGAAATTTTGCTAGTTAAATGCTTTTGAATGTATGAGGTTTAGTTGTCAAAAACATGTTTATTAGATATGTTAATATATGAAAGTCTGATGTCAAAAATCTCTTTAATTAGATGCTTTGAATATATAAAGCTTAGATTTAAGAAATCTAATTAATTAAGTGATTTTTAATATATGGAGGGGTTTAGTTGTCAAAAACATGTTTATTAGATATTTTAATATATAAAAGTCTGATGTCAAAATTTTTTTCAATTAGATGCTTTGAATATATAAAGCTTAGATTTAAGAAATCTAATTAGTTAAGTGATTTTCAATATATGGAGATAAGAAATTTGGAAAGTCAGATATTTTTGAACGTACGGAGATTGACACAAGTGTGGTTAATTAGATTTTTCTGAATACGCAGTTTAATTGTTGGAAGTCTTGTTAATTAAATGTTTTAATACAGAGAGGTTAGTTGCTAGAAGTCTGGTTAGTTAGACATATTTGAATATAGCGAAGTAGTTTGATTATTAGATGTTCTGAATATGTGAAGGTTAAATGTTAGAATGTTAGGTACACTCATGTCCAAAATTATTGTCGCATATCTATAAATATGTTGTTGTAGGAATATAATTTGATAAGGAATTAGTCCGGTATTTCTTATAATGTTAGTATGTGTATAATCGGCAAAGACATGTTTGTGGCAAATTTCACGTCAAAAGAGCAGTAAATAAGAATAATAAAACGAAAATAAAACTTTCTTGTCCATTTAGCAACATTTTGTTTTACTCATTCTAATTTTCGTATTTATAATTCTTTCCTATGAAATTTAAATTTTCCGATTATACACATAGTATCAGTATTAAAAGTACCCTGCAAAATCATTATCAAACTATATTCTTGCAAGAAGACAGTAATAGATATGCGACAATCATTTTGGACATGAGTGTACATAGATATAAGTATTTTCAACATATAGAAATTAGTTGTCAAAAATCTAGTTAGTTACATATTTTGAACCGACAGAGGCCATAGCTAGAAATACTATTAATTAGATTGTTTTAATATCTGGGAATTAGTTACCAGAATTCCAGTTAGTACGTTATTCCAGAATATGTAGAACCTAGTTATTAGAACTCTATATTTTCAGCAGTGCTCAATATTACAAAAAAACATTTAAATAATTGAATATAAATTTAAAAGTTAGGAACTTTGGTACCTGATATTTTCAAACGACTTATGTATACACTAAATTAAAAAAAAAAATACTCGCCATTGTATTCAATAGATTTTTTTTGAACGTAGAGGCTAATGTCTTGATATCAATCAAATGCTTTATTTTTTCACTTCTTGTAGCTACGTTTGTACAAACCTTTTGATACTTTATAACAAAACACACTACAACCTACTTCAATTACAAAATAAAAGCAATCTCCAAGCCTTTCACTCATTCCTTCCAAATACGTAACCAAACCATTCGCAAGTCGTTTTGTGCGATCATCATCATTCCTTTTTTTTCTAGTTTTAAAAGAATATAATGTATACTTTGCTTTTATATTTTATTTGTTGGTGTATGTGTGTGAGAGTGTTGTTTTACTCACAGCTTGCTGAGAATCGAATTCTGGCCGCCAGAAGGCTTGGCTTCAAGGCTGACAGTAAATCCACGTCATCTGCAAAACAAAAAAATTTCCGCCCTTTCCTGTAAGTAGCTGCCACATATAAAGCAATTGGTCTCGAGATTATATGCAGTCACACAGACACACACACACATTGCGCATGCGCTCTCGCAATCAAATTGTTTGTATTCGGCAAGGACGGTAATTGCAGTTGTACAACGCTCAACGGCGCCATTTTTGATATTTAGTCCACCTCTTTAAATGAGGGAAATAGGATTTCCCTTTTTTGTTGAATTTTAAAGTTCGAACATCCATTATAATTTTATAATATTCCCTTCTAATATTTTATAATATTCCCACTTAATTAAGAAGTTTTTTTAAAAGTTTTTATATAAGAAGTAAATGTCAAAACTACAGGATGCCCGTGTAATTTTAGTTCTGGTATCGGTAACACTGTTTTCGTAATCACAGATAGCACTGCGTTATTATTTACTCTGTGTGTGGTTATTTGTGCACTCATTTTACATGCTCCTAGCTGTTTCTCAACTTCGTAACTGGCCATTTACGTCAGCCATGACTTCACAACTGAAATACTTAAGGTGACCTTGAATGCAGAGAAACCAGACAGTGCTCTCTGGACCACGAAAGCAATGTTGCCAACACCACAACGAAAATTGCACTGATGTTCTCTCGGACATTCAAATCTAGGGGTACGGGGACTTCTCGGACACCCTGTAGAATATGAAAAATCTTCTAATACTTCAGTTTGTAAAGCAAAACATCTCCTGAAGTAAATAGATGAGCTGAACATTAAATAAAGCTCCATGACAGGTGTCAGAAGAAGTTTTTGCTGTTCGAGTATTGTTCTTGCCAAATACAACAATTTTGCATCCACACTTCTTGCACAAACTATATTAAAATGTCAGCACAGTAGAAGTATAAACTTAATTTAACTAAATAATTTTAACAAAGATACTCCTTTTTAACATAATATACTTTTTTTTAAAACATAGTACAATTAGAAATAGTAACTTGCAATTTATTTATAAGTAATATATTATTGTAAAAGTTATTCAGACGATTAAATTCAATAATAATTTATTCAATTCAATTTAAATCAAAATATTTAAAAACTCAAAATCAAATTACATAAATTTATAAGTAGTGTGTGTGTCACGGTTAAGAGTATTGTGACACAGTTAGGAGTAATTGTGTCACTGTTGGAAGAAACCAACTGCCACATATACAATGTGCCACATATACAATGCGTAACAATGTAGTATATAATTAGTTTCTTTTCTCAGAAACTACGCATTAGAATTTATCTTGAAGCGTGTCATTTTGTTTAATTTGGTGTAATGCATCGCTTGATGTATATCTCAATTGTATCTACATTTGCAATTAAAAGAAAATTAATGTTGAAGAGTTAATCATAATATTAGGCTTACGTCATTAGCCATACGTGTACAGCAGAGCAGATCACGAACGTCTCTACTCACGAACAAAATTTAAAAACAAATTTTGACTCGACCACGAACAATGTCTCGGCGCAGCAACGTACACACGTGGCTTTGGCACCATGATTTCGGCACCGCAACAGTTGTATTCAGGTTAGCGCATAGTGAACTTCGTTGCCGTGGCGTTGTTCTTAATACTTTTTTCTTTTGTTTTTACATTACATTAACTTTCATTATGATTCGTCGTCCTAGTGTACTATCTTCCTGTGCCAGCAACTATCCAGCCAGAAAGGTAAAGTTATACCATGTAAATTTTATATTACTATACACCAACAGGGCTAAGTCAATAAACAAGTCCAAAAAAACGTTTCTGGGACAAATGAACGGATTAATTGAATCTGCATTAACCTTAATGGTAAAATATTGAACATTTCGGTTTATAAGCAACGTTGCGGAAAGAGTTAAGTTCATAACCCGAAGTACCACTGCATTATCGCCTTGCTAGCGTCACAATGAGAAGTTTGATAAAGGTCTATATTAAAAGGTGTCCCATAAAGAAGACAACTTTTGAAATGCTCGCTATTTCTGTTCTAGTAAGTTGGCAGCACTGAACGTTACATGATTTTCATCTGCTGCCTTTGTGCTTAGTAGTAACGGAGCGCCAAATAGCACATGATCTTCATCTGTTTTCTGTACGGGTAGGAATGGATCTCTTATCACATTAGTTTTTGCTATGACAACACACTGTTCTGTCGTGAAGCGACCCATTCCTACCCGTACAGAAAACAGAGGAAGACCATGTGCTATTTGGCGCTCCGTTACTACTAAGCACAAAAGCAACAGATGAAAATCGTGTAACGTTCAGTGCTGCCAACTTACTAAACTGTAAAAAATGAGGTGTTGAAACAACACAAAATGACTACCATTTTAGCGTGTTACTTGGGTGTTAATTTAGCACCAAGCACATCGCCTTCCGAGCATATCAGAAATAACTCGTTACTACCTGAGAGACTTTGCATTGGTATTTATCGTTTAATACAAGCAAAGCTTTGCGAAATATATTTGGCACTTTTGCCAAGTAACGAATAATGTTTCCTGTAATCGGTCACAATAATATTGTAAACCTGTGAATCGTCCGACAACAGTTACATAGGCAATAATTCTGCCATCTTCTGTTCATACGTGCTAAGACACAAGAATAACAGATAAAGAAAATAGATGGAAGCACCGCTATCTGTGTAATTGTTGTCAAATGATTCACAGGTTTACAACAATATTACTTTGACCGATTACAGAAAACACAGAATGTTATGAGCTACTTGACATAATGCAACATATGTTTTGCAAAGCTTTGCTCATACCAAACAACAAAAACAATGAAAATACTCCCAGTCAGTAACAAGGTATTTGTGATATGCTCTGAAGGCGATGTGCTTGGTGTTGAATTGACACACAAGTAACACGCTAAAGTGGTAGTCATTTTGTGTTATTTCAACACCTCATTTTTTACTGTGTAGAACTGAAATGGGGGTGCATTTCACAAGTCGCATTCTTTATGGGACATACGGTATTATTTGTGGAGAAAAAAAAATCGTTATACACTAATATAATTTACAAATATGGAAAAAAGTTAGGTTTGGAATAAGATATCTTCTTAATAGAACTTTCTGGAACAAATTGTACTCGTTAATAGTGGCAATACTGTAATTACTATTCACGACTTTTATTTAAAGACCGCAAAACGTAATGATTAGAAATGCCTCTTTCTGTTAACATATGAATTGCTCAACCCATTACACATTCTAAGTTTTTTTTAAAAAAATTCATTAGGGGAAAACAAAGCGCATTTCTTCTTTTTTTTAAAGAGTTATTGTATATTTGCTTTTCTGTTCTGTGCACTTAATTAAAAAGTATAAAACGCTCGCCTAAAAATAATACTTGTATTGTAAATAAAACAGTTTTGTTTGCTTTATTAGAATACTGTTTACTTAACTGCAGTTCATAATGTCACACTCCCAGAAGTAAAATTCTACTAAATACACGAGAACATAAACAATTATCAAGCTGTTTCCTGGTTACAGCTTGATAATCCGGATACATTCCTACATTCATTGCATATATACTTCTTTTCCAGTGAATTCACTCTCTACATTTTAAACAATAATTTTTCCGGTGTGGACTTGGATTCTTTGGTGCAGATTCACTTTAAGAGGGGTTCCGTTTCTGTATACCATAACACTTTTGTGTAAAAAATCAGTGACCAATTTGTGTTAGTTTGCCACTAAAAACCAGGAATGCTATCTTACCGAGTCAGGGCAGAAGGGGAGCTCGTTTGGTAGCGCGTAGGGCGCTTCCATGGAAAGAAAGCCCGTCAGCGACGGTGGGTACAAACGAGATTGGCAGAAAAATCTATATATGGCATAAAAACACTCATTTTACATATTAGACTGTGTATTTGTCCGTTGTTATGGTCGTTAGAGATAACATCCCAATATGTTTTCATTGCTTCCAGATTGCTGTTCTAAAACAACATACATTGCTTACGTAAACTTCACAAATATGGAGATCCCTTCACTCTCAGACACTTCTATAGTTGCGCGTCATGAGTTAGCACCAATGTATATAAAGTAAGTTACAGGGAGTAAATGAAATTACACGTTTGTTAGGACTTTACCAATTAATTGCAATGATTCATACGCAATTAATATTTATTACATGTAATTAACGGGAAATAGTGGTTAGCAACAGTGTTGATTTTAGATTTCTCTTATAGAAAGGGAAATCACAATAAACGGTGGGGTGTGTGAAATTAGTACTGTGAGAACATTAGTAAACCATGTTGCACACGATCGAAGATATGTCCCTGGAATGCAGGATTTTGTAGTGTTTTGGACGGGGAATTTGTCTCCCGGGTCAACTCCTGAAATCACCACAGGTTAGTGGTATTCGTAATTACACATAGTTTAATAATTCCCGGCGGGAGCACTCGGTCGAAAAAGTGTAAAAAAATTTCAAGCCAGTCATCCTGAATGAGGGTTTCCTGGGCATTCATACCATGTAAATGCCGGGGTGGTACCTAAATTATAGGTTCCAGGCCGCTTTCTTTCTTCCCTTTCCCCGGGTAATGTGCTCGCCGAAGGACGTCATCCCTCATACTGACGGGTTAAATGGCCATAGATGTCGAAAGCCCAGAAATCTAATTCCTAAGTTTAATAATTACATAGGTGTTCAATTATATGAACTTATTTCGAAATATTTCTGTGTGAAAAGTTCTCTTTTTGTACAATGCTGTCTCTCCTGCACCCTTCGATTGTAATGATTTCGACTCCTGGCGTCAATACTATAAAGAGCAGGCTCGCACCCAGAAATTTTTGTTGGGAGGGATACCATGTTTGTATGGAGTCTCATAATGCGAGACACTATTATAGGGAGCTAGCTTATTTACCAGCGGGGGCTGAGGTAAAGGGGAAAGAATTTCAACAATTTTTCTGCTTGACTCTTGCAACACTCTCTTTCCTCCTTCTATATGTCAGCGTTGCCAGGGTTAAAAATTTGTCACATGAATGTCATTCCGAAGAGTTAGTGTGAGTTGGTTATTTGTTGTGTGCTGTTGTGGTTGCGGTTTTGTTGCTTATTATTCATTTGACAATGGCTTCACAGCGTAAGAGATGGCAAACTATACACAGCGAAGCTAGAGAAGTAATAAGGAAGACTATAGTGCAGTGCGACGAAGAAGCGAAGGAGAAAAAACTGAAGCATTTATCACAGCCTAATTTGCGTGTGTCCACGTATACAGAGATCTTCGATAGGGATTGCATAATTGCATAAACTCTTTGAATTAAGTGAGTATTAGCTGAATTGTTTGACAACGCACTGGCAACCCTGCCCAGGACCGTCGAATGACCGTTTCTTAGCGACGGGGTGGGGAACCTGCCAATCAACTCGGAATTCCTCAGCCTCGCATTAAAGCTAGCTCCCTATAATACTTTATATAGCATTAAGCCAAAGGCCCGTATTCAAGGTGGGCACGGGAAGCCGGGACCACCTAAATTTTTACCGGTCTCTCCTAAAATTTTCACGGTAGGCTCGCAAATAAACTATAATATGGTTGGATCGGCCCTCCTAACTTCTACCGGCCTCCCCTACATTTTTGGGCTGGCTACGGGCCTGTTAAGCCAGTGTTATTGTAAACTTGTAAAGATGATAAGTAATTTTTTGGTACTATCACCCATATTTTCGGATTAAAAAAATGTGTAGCTGGATGATTTTTGTAAGAAATGCGATAATACAGATGAAGTGCATGATCAAATCTTTAGGATACATCAATCAAACCTTTGCTAAACAAGTATAATTTTATTAAGAAAATGTACAAATTATTTTGAGTTATGGATTTTGGGGGTGTCCAGTCTCGCTGGATACCCCTCGTGGATGCGCCTTTGATTGAAAAATTGCAAATCCAAGCATAAAAAAGTAGAAGAAACTAAATGTTAGTAACCAAGAAGAGACATAAAAGAAAAAGTCATGAATATCCGAAAACAATTGACACGACAGTTGAAATATTCCCACAGTGCCAGTGAAATACCTACTCTTACGGCATTTGCAGGTAGAAATGGCTGCCACCAGAGAAAGACGACATTGTTTTGGATTACTGTTTAGCGTGATATACTCTTGAATCGAGTTGCACAAAGAGACCACGCCCTCTACTCTCAAAATTAATTAAAATATGAATTTTCCACAGAAGAGAAAGAGAGAGAGAAAGAGGAAGACAGATCACACATAACTCTCCACATATCGAATACGAAGATTATATAATGTTTCAGGAATATATGTCGAATTAATTTTTTCCCTCCAAAGTAGAACTATATTTAGTTCTTTAATTAAATAAAAGAATGGTAGAAACATATACATATATATATATATATATATATATATATATATATATATATATATATATATATATATATATCAAAGATAGAATCGCATCTCATTTGTAATATTATAGGGGTTCCTTTAATTATGCTCTGGCTTTTGCAAGTTCCCGAAATTTAATAACTAGAAATGTGGCTAATATACATGGTTAATTTTTTTCCCCTTATCGTGATAGAAAAATTTAATATGGAAAAATCTTTGAGTTTAACGTCCCAGGATTCTGTCCTTTAGCCTAAGGAAGATAGATGATTAAGGCAAGTGAATGCTGATGGAATGAGAATCTGCGAGGAGACGGGGGTACCCCGAGAAAACTGCGGACATGATGTTGTATATTAGAAACTTACCTGTTCAAGGATCGAACCAAGGACCTTATGCACCAGAGATAAGCGCTCTACCATTGAGACACCATGCCCCCAAATTTTAATATGAAATTAGGTGCTATTATTTTCCGTTGTTAATATAGTATATGGTAATATTTTCTGTTTTCCCCATAGATACAGAGTTAGCACACGATACCTTTAATGGGAATATAAAGCTGTTGATTGGTTCGTTTGAGTTTTATGCTTTACGTCTGTATACAATACCGAGGTTATGAATGATAGTGGTTAGGGTAGTAATGTCAGCAGGCAAGATCAGAACACAACGTTCCTCACCACAATATCTAAATCTCCAAGAGAATTGGATTACACGACCAGCTCACGATCCCCAACAGATTGCTTTGTTATTTTGGGATTTAACATCTTTTCGCAGCACCTAGGGCTATACACATTAAACTTTACTTGTTAGTGGAGTTCAAACTCCACGAGCTTCTATTGGGAATCGAAACTGGGTTTCACAGGCAGTCAAAAAAATGACTTTGTGAGCACCCACTTTATCATCAGTGGACTTCTTCGTTTGGAGTTATAGCAAAGGTCATGTATGTCATCAGGCTAAAAGTAAAGTACACATCTGAAGCGGAGTTTTACAGGAGATATTACTTCAATATATCAATCAAATCCTGTGCTTTTACGAATGGGGATGGCTCAGTGGTTTACTTTTGGAGCGAAAGGTCTCTGGTTCGATCGCAGGCTATGTCTTAGTGTTGGAGAACATCGTACCCGTAAGTTTCTTTTGGGTTTCTACATTTCCTCCCACATTCTGATCCTACCAATTACCTCGTAATCATTCATTTTGAATAACTCTCGTTTCCATTAATCTACAGGTTATCATCATAGAACGTAAAGGTCATATTTCATTCTATTTGTTCACCCGTATGCATGATGGCACACAGTATGGCTAACAGGGCTTGTACATGCCTGGAAGTTGAGGGTGGGCAATTTGCACACCTGTCATAAAACAGTTGCGTGATTTATTGCATGTATCTTTTTTTTCTGTCAAACATAATGTCCACACCTTACTCGTTTTCTGTGCAGTGTTCTTAAAACATGACAAATGTGATGTTACGTGATACAATTATAGGAAACTATTCTACAGTTAATTAATACCCTTTTCTTTATTACGGGATGCTCATTTCCCTCAAGGTCTATGTCGTATATCCGTAAACTCTCCTGACATGTCCCCAGGAGACGTACAGGAATGTAGATACATCAAAAAATGTATAAACAAATTAGTAGATGGTATCTGGGTAATGTTTACCAAGCTGAATAAGTATTTCAGTTTGTAATAGAGTGAAACATCTGAATAAGATATACCGAAGGAATATGATTATTTTTGCCCATAAATGAGAGGTGTCCTTTCCAGAAAATTAACCCAAATTTAGGGTTTTCATAGCCCCTCCGTGACAGTCATCATCTTGTGACTTGTTTATATGTAAATATACAATAAATGGTAGTTACAACTGTAAATATGGGCCTAATGTCGAAATACTGCACTCGAAATATGTTTTACTGCAATTTAAGCTATGAAGGTTATTTGAATACACCTTCTGCTTTAAGGTTATTTTTAACGTCAAAATAGTTTGTGTCTAACACGGTAGATGGCGCCACCGTCACTAATGTTAACATATACAACTAATAAAATTAAAACAATCAAAAATAAAATGAATAATTCAAAAATTGAGCAAAAACGGATATAATCTGGTTAATGGACGTTATAAAATCTAGGGAATGGAACGTGTCGATTTCACATATTGTTGTTAGTTTCATTGTTAGAGGCCACTATTGTTAAGTAAACAATCAACTTTATCTGCCGAACTTTCTACCAGAAACTGACCAAACCTTGCACAACCATTTAAGATTGCATCCTCAGAATAGTCACAGGGGGACTTATCCGGAGAACGAGGGGACCATAACGCGTTGCTTACTGTGCGCTGTTTTGCAGACAGTTCATGCACCAACGCCAGCAATTCGTTCGACATGTGAGATAAAGCTCCATCTTGTTGAAAATAAAAGTATAGTCTTTGTTGTGGTGCCAATTCGTCTTAAAAACTTTTGCAAGAAGCCTTGATAAAATTCACTATTTTCTGTTAATTCAAAGAACACTGGACTCACTACACGTGTCCCTAAAAATACGCACCAACAAATATTTTGCTCATGGAGGAGTGTATTGTGCAGGATAAGTCGATTCTCAGCACACCAGTGTCGCATGTATTGCGCATTCATGTAACTTGATAACTTAAAGAAAGCTTGGTCGTATATAAAATATAGCAAAAGGATAGTAAACACTGTCAATAATCAATTGACACATGGATGGTTTCAGTTACAGAGACTTCAGGATACGCTGACATGTTCGTGACACAACGACATGCTGGGATAGTTTCTGGACAGACTTATGCGGGCTTCGTGTTATTCACAGCTGAATATCGCAGACGATCTCCGGTGTTGAGACAACAAGTGATTTTCACCTACTTACATTCGCCACAGTCCAGGTTTGACGCCAATTTTACACTAGATTCTGACACACATTGTTTCACAGGCGGTTTTATTCCTGTATACCTGACAGATAAGGTTTATTGTGTGTTCTTAATTCTTCCACTACCACAATTCGCTGCTACGTGGAAAAGACCATCTTCTAGACGCCACTTGTTTACCACAACCGAACAGGTACCGGGCAGCGCACCGGAAACAGGTAATTACACTCAATTATTTAGTACGTCTAGGAATGAAGACGTACTAAAGGAAGCTAGTTAAGGACGATAGATTATGAAGATAATAGGAAAAAAGAAGAAAAAGCATGCTTGGTCATGTTATTTAGCACTCCGAGTGGATCAACGTATTGATAGAGGGAAAGGCAGAAGGAAAACCAGGAAGAGGAAGACCCAGGATAGAATATTTAGATGCAGTTATGAAGAAGAGATCTTATCAAAGTATAAGACAGTTCTCTCAAGGAAGAGAAAAGTTTCAAAATTTCCATGTTGCCCACCAACCTATGGTTGAAGAGAGGAAAAAGATTTGCTAGTCTCTGATATTACCGGTACCAGCCAGGGCTACTTTTGTTTGGGCTACTCTGTACCACTTGCCTATGCCCTTGTTTTGACTAATACTGTTCACTAAAGCTGCAGCTAAGAATAATGTTGATTTAACTGGTTTTCTGCTGTGATTCTGCATACTGCATTTTCTTCTTATGGGAATAAATGCTAAACTTAAAGAAAAAAGATTTAACATTAAATGGAAATAAAGTTTTATGTATAGAAATAAATCGTGCTTATTGCCATTTAAATATACACGTGCAACATGGGAATGCATTACCACTTTTTTTTTTTTTTTTTTCGCAAACAGTAGCAAGCAGCAACATTAGTGGCATCTAGCAATAGAACCCTTTTACTTTCATTTTTACTACATAGATCGCCATTAAAACGGAAATGGTTGAAGGAAATGTAAATTTATCTACTGATTAGCACACGTCAAACGCCTTTAATGTTCTGTTATAGGCGGTGACGTACAAATGGGAATAGACGGAAAGAAGGTGGGGGAACTATATCACGCAATCGTAATGGTTCAGTTTATATCTGGAAAACCCAGGTGGCACCACCAGTCAAAAGGTAGTAAATCTGATAGTATTGTATCGTTTCAAGAAAAAAAAAGTTTATAAGATCAAAAATAACTTCATTTATGGTTGCATAGAAAACGAAAAGTACGGAACTGCCTAGATAATTATAGAATATTTGGAACTACTATGTTTATACTATTAAACAATTCTGATGGATGTACGAGGGCTAGTCGAAAAAGACAGATTACTCATGGAATACACTATACTAAACGCAATGTTAACTTGAGAGCCGCATCACAAGCGCATTAATACATGTCGGCGCGCGAACCTTTTCACAGGGAAGCCTTTGTATGTGTGTGTGTGTGTGTTTTGGTTTGGCTCTCAATCGCCAGGGTTTCAACTGGCGCTGTTCTGAGTTTCAGCTGATATGCGCGGAGCGATGATTTCTCGTCCTTTTCCTGCCGCTTACGAAAAATATGTTTCTTGGTCTATTTGTTTTAATAATTCATGAAGATACGACAATAGTAATAAATGTATTGGAAATTCGCACGTCATGTATTTGCAATCCTCACAATTAAAACCCGAGAGCATGAAAACTATTTTGCTTATTCATTTCAATTGATTAAGGTAAGAAAGGATAAGAAATGAAGCTATTCTCATATATCTACCTGGAAAAGGTCAATCATAAACAGAAACATACGAGCAGCCACCCTCCCACACAATAAATTAAAAATACGATTTTTTTTCTAAAAGCACAGCAACTCTACATTGACACTAAGTAAACCACAGCAAACCGGCAACAATCATATTAACAATTTCTTCAATAGTTGTGTCTGCATATTTTTCTCTTAATCGAGCGTACAAATTGTTGGCAATTTACTTTGCTTGACTTTAAAGAGGTTTCCCTTCCTCGTGTTTGCGATAATACTGAGAAGATGATAATTCGGATTCATCCATATTTTCAACTTCGCGCTTAACACTCTTCATGGTTTCAATTTCAGTACACCCACGTACCCACTCTAACGCACGCGCGAAGACGATATTTGGCAGAGCAGTGTTACTCTCTGCACAAAAATTGCAGAAGTTACATGTGAGTTCCGTTATTTCTTTTGTTTCATTTATCAGCAGGCAATGAAGTTTCTTACGGGGTAGTTACTCTATTTAATTTATATATCATATAAAAATATTAAGCCATTTCCTATCCATCGTGGACGGTTTCTAACATTGACCAATTAAGTAATTTTACTGGTCCTCTGCTTTTGTTATAAGATTTTTCAAGTTTATAGTCTTGCAACACTTGCAAGAGACTCGCATCTTAGCTGCCGGCTTTTCACTCCTTTCTTTCCTTCTCTCTTTCCGATTCTGAGTCGTGACGTCATTTTCATAACCCTTTACTAATAAATGTAGTATCATTTATTTTAAATATTGTTTCTGTATTGACATTTTTATATACTTGAACTCAATTAACTCTTTGAATTGATCTCCTAAGTAATGTTTTACTTGTGTAACGCGAGGAACTATGTAATGTGCGCGGAGTCGCCTGAATTCAAGCTGCATGTCTCGGCTATCAGGATAAGGTCGCGGCAAGTATAGGCTGAGTTCAGATTCGTGTGGGCTTTTTCAAAGTGGTTTCCGTTCAGTTGAACACGCTTTCCCTCACAAGTCTGCCAGACATGGAACACGTACTAAAAACCGTTCTTTGTCATCATCTTCAAAACAGCCTTAGTCTTCCTCACGACGGTCTCCGAAGAACCAGAAATTCTCCAGTACCTTTTTCAGAAAGAGCAAGAGAAAAAAGTCAAGGGAGCTAAGCCTGAGGAGTATGGAGGACGGGTACAGATTCAATGTTTTTGTGGGAGAATCGTTGGGTAACAACTTTGCACATGTGAGGACGACAATGCGTTGTCGTGGTGGACGCATTAACCAGAAGGATGTAGTTCCGATCGTTTATGTTGGATGTGTTAGAAAAAAAACCCTAAACAGACATGTAATACTCGTCTCATCGTCCAATCGTGGTACATCAATCCACAGCAGTAGAAGAACGAAATGATTATCCTTTTCTTGCTGAACTCCATCTTTTTTGGCTTCAGTGAATCAGGCAATTTTCATACTGAGCTGCCCTATTTGTTTTACGGATCGTGATGGTGAAGCAAAGTCTCATCACCAAAAGGTTGGAATTCATGTATGTATCCCAATTCTTTAATGCCAGACGTAACAGTTCCCTACATATTTTCGGTCGCACCACCTTGTATTCAGGAGTATTTTGGGATCTACTTCGCACAAATAAGTCTTATATTCAAGTCATCATGTAAAATCGAAAACACTGTCATAGAAAATGTGTAACATGTATGCAAGACTGTCCATTGTTATTCGTCGGTCTTCACGAACAATGATAGCAGCTTTGTTTATCATGGTTTCGTATATTGCTGTTGCTGGAGCAACCGGGCCAACTTATGCTTTGTTGTTAAAACTAGGGATAGCCAGAACCGGTCCCTAGTGGAACCGGTTTTCGGGTCTGAACGGATCCGGTTCTAGAAGATTCTGTTCCGGAACCTTTTTTCCGGATCCAGGTCTGGAACCGTTTTTTCGGATCCCGGTCTGAAACCGGTTCCCAAGATCCGGTTCTGGAACCGTGTTTTCGGATCCAGGTCCGAAACCGGTTCTGAAACCGGATCTCCGAGAACCAGTTCCGGAGAAACCGGAACTTTGTGGCCATCCCTAGTTAAAACACGACTTCCCTTAAATTACTTGAATCGTCGAAGTGGTGTGGATTATGGCAGAATATCATCGTTATACATCTGCTGCAATGATCTATACGTTTCCATGCTGGATTTCTGCTAACGAAGCAAAACTTCAAAGTATCATGTTACTCTTTCCAAGTCGCCTTCATTTCGTATGTAGGCGAGTGGCGGACTGGAATGGTTTCCTCATATCCTGTGCACAAATGAATGCGCAAGTGAACTTCTATTTCACCATGCATCATTATTTCAAGAATGTTTCTTCGCTATATGCGATGAAAGAAACTCAGTCTTTTTAGACTGGCCCTCGTAAATAAAACATATATAGGGAACAAAGAAGCGTTATTAATTTTCACTGTATAATTCGTTACAACTATTATTAAACCCTTGAGAGTCATTTTTTGGTCAATTTTGTATTATCGGCTGTTTGCACGTACAGTTACATTCATTCTGACTTCCCAATACCAGCATAGTTTGTATTTATCATTTACAATTATAGTATTTGGCCGGTATTTGCAGTATGTTTTGCTTTCGTTGATTACTTCAATGTTATGTCAGAAAATAGTGAATGGCTTTACCAACATTGTTGTATCTTTTCAGATGGTCAGTGGAAGAAATCATGCGGCATGAACCTGCTATATTTTATGCTCAATTGTTTCTGATGTGTCTCTACATTTTTGTTTTCGTTTCTTCATTCATAATTTCTTGCTTTTAATAAGTACTTACAGTAATTTCGGCTTGATATCACTTGTCCTGGTCAGGGCCGGATCCAGGATTCTCTGAGGGGCGGGGATGCACTAATAACTATCAATACATTTGAATTAAATTTGAGTTTTTTAAATGCCTTTAGGCATCTGTGATGTGAATGAGGAATTCCTTTGGAAATGCTAAGTGCCTATTCTCGATGAATTGTTTTCCTTCAACCTTCAGAAAATTGACTAAAACTATTGATTTTGCAAAACTGACTGTTAGCTTCTCACTTTAGATAGTGTATATTTACAACGAAGGGGAGGGGGTGCACGTGCACCTTTGCACCCCCCTAAATCGGGCCCTGGTCCTGGTCATAAATCCTACTGATTCAGGAAAGGTTCCAGTTTCCTTGAACCACATTTTTTATTATTATTATTTGTATTGTTGACTAAGTGATTATTAATGATTACACGTTCAGGCACTTATTCTTCCAGTAGGACAATGCTATAGTCTTGATAATAGGAGAACGTTGTTGATGTGTGATTGTCCTACTGGTAGGATACAAACGTTCTTCCAGTAAGAAGGAAGTATGGACTCAATTACATCCTACTGGCAGGCCCGTATCCACGGGGGGAAAAGGGGGCGGACACCCTTTAAATTTTTGCTGGCCCCCATAAAATTTCACGGTAGGCTTGCAAATGAACTATAATATGGTGATGAAGTATAAATGATTGGGTCGTTCCCCCCTAACTTCTACCGGCCCCCCTTAATTTTTGGGCTGGCTACGGGCCTGCCTACTGGTACTGTGAGAAACCATTTTCATAGTTTCCGAGCGTACAACTCATAGAATGCTGTGTTCTTCTTGTAAGACATTTGGACATTCTACCAATGAAAGTTCCGTCGAGTTCCTAAGTTTTATTAGTATTATAAATTTTGTGATTATTTTCATTGTAAACCACCTTCATAAACTTTAAACCAAGAACGACCAATTTCTTTATGAGCTGCTGTCAATCAAAGAACATGCGACGAAGAAAAAAAAAATCTTTGTTCATAATGAGCAAAGCAGAACACGCTCGGAACACAGTTTTGTTTGTCATTAAAACGTTCGAATATCACGAAAATTTCAAGATAGAAAGACAATCCAGAGAAAGAACATGAAAACTGATATACAGACAGAAAACAGCAACTGGTTTTTCATAATTAACATTTTTTTAGAACTTCTGCCTGATCGATAAGAAATGGTACTAAGAAATCGTGATTATCAGAGGATTACAAATACATTATGAAAAAAGTGTTTGTTAAAAGGAAACCTGATGATTCCTAATTATCTTTGTATTTCTTAAGATTGAGTAGCCAATTTATTAACACGGCTGATGTATTGGTCCCCGTGGTGTTTTGCATCTTTATACACAACAAGCAAGTTATAAAGCATGTATCCTGCTATTAACGCAATCTTGAATCAGATGAAGTTCGAGGAGAGCGCATACCATCATTCAAGATCAACAAAATATGATATATGCCGTTTCCCACTACATAATATGGCCTCCAAGAGAATAAGATTACACAAGGGATGGCCAAAAGATTTTGGATCCAGGTTTTGCGGTTTCAAAAATATCTGGTTCGAGATCCAGTGAGAATTGTGTAGTTTGTTGCATAACCGAGAACCAGCTACCTGGTTTCAAAACTGAGAATCGTGTACTCAGTACGAAAAGTGAGAATCGAGTATCCATCCGGATTCACTAATACCTGGGACCCGGATATTTCAGGATTTGGTTCATCCCTACACTATAGGCCCACACAACTGGTCCAACTCTGTGAGGGTACTGAATTTGAACATTGTGGAGTCTAATCCCATTAAGGCTCAGTGGTAGAGCGTTCACCTCTGATGCATAGGGTCACTGGTTCAAACCCTGCTCCCGCCAAGTGAACTTTGTGGTAGACAAACACCGTGTGCGTGGGTTTTCTCGGGGTTCTCCCGTTTCCTCCCACTTTCTTCATTCCACCATTTCATTCATTTCTCATAATCACCGTCTCCTTTAGCCTAACCGGCATAAATGTGGGACGTAAAACTCAAAGATTTAATTTCATGTTTTCTAATCCCATTAGGAATAATTAGATTGTATAGGCAACATGGCATTCATCCAGCGTTCTGAAGATAATCGCGGACTTCCTGAATGGAAGGAATGGACTCAACTCAGGCCTGTAGCCAGCCCAAAAATGTAGGGGGGGGGGCGGCGGCTGGTTAGGGGGGCCGATGCAACCATATTATAGTTTATTTGCCAGTCTACCGTGCAAAGTTTAGGGGGGACAGCTAAAATTTAGGGGGGCCGGCTCCCCCTAGACCCCCCTGGATACGGGCCTGACTCAACTCGAGTAACAGAAAAAGAAACATGTTAGAATTTGCCGCACAAAATTATCTTGGGTAGAAATCCCATTTTACATTTGGAAAGCATTTCTGGTTAGATTAGGTAGAGTGAGAGATATAGCCATGTTGTGCCCATAGGGATTTTATCGCCAGAGGCTCATTGCCCGCAATTATTCACCGCTGGCTGTACGTAGACGTTGGATTAACAGTTGATATCAGATGATGTCACACAATGCTTACTGAGCAGTTTTGGGTGTGAACTATGAAGTCGTTTTGACAAAAACGTACGTGCGTTTTTATATTAACTAGCAGCGTTCACCCCGCTTCGCTGCGGTCACCCCGGAACGCAATAAACTTTGTTACTTAGATAATTTTTACTTTTTCGCTTTCAAGTGATATGATAAAAACCATAGAAGATTGCAGTAAATGTTAACATTATATCGCCTGTCATTTATGTTAACCCGCCCCGCTTCGCTGCGGTCACCCCCGAACGCAATAAACTTTGTTACTTAGATAATTTTTACTTTTTCGCTTTCAAGTGATATGATAAAAACCATTATAACGCCTGTCATGTATGTTAACCCGCCGAGTGACACGGTCATGCGGGTTGCATATAAATACGTTTATTTTTATACCTATGATGAACTAACAAAGGATTTGTACGTAATGGACACCTGAATGGTCAATTATCTCAAGACACTGGTAATTGAAAATTAAAGTGATATGATAAAAACCATCTAGGGTCCAAATCCTAATAACCCCCCAAAAATAAAAGAAATTGGTTCAGCCGTATTAGCGTGATGAGCGGACAAAGGATTTGTACGTTCTCTTTTATATATATAGATAATGAAATATACGGAGCAAAACAAAAAGAATGATTAAAAAATTTGATTCTTTTTTCTTTTGCAGCTCTTCTACGTTTTGCACCACTAGGCAGTTTGCTTTGTTTCCTTAGTCGGAAATCCAATGCTGATATAATATATCACTAATGATAATATATCGCATGCAATCCACAGAGTTGGACAGATATTGACCAAACTTACCATAGCGATAGATCTTGACGTGCTATCCATAGAATTGGTCCGATAACTTCCAAATTTAGCATAACGGTAGATCTTGACTTTCAGTCTACATAAATAGTCCGATATTTGACTTAACATAACATAGCGATAGATCTTGACTTCCTGTCTACAGAATTGGTCCGATAATGGCCAAATTTAGCATAACGGTAGATTTGTCTTCCTATCTACAGAATAGGTCTAATATTGACCAAACTTAGCATAGTAGTAGATCTTGACTTTCAGTCTACATAAATAGTCCGATATTTGACTAAACTAAGCACAGCGATATATCTTGACTTGCTATCTACAGAATTCGTTCGATATTTGACCAAACTTAGCATAGCGATAGATATTGACTTGCTATCTACAAATTTGATGCGACATTGACCAAACTTAGTATAGCTACATATCTTGAATTGCTGTCTACAGAAGTGATTTGATATGGACCAAACTTCACTTAGGGGTAGATCTTTACTTGCTATCTATAGAAATGGTGTGATAATGACTAAACTTAGCATAGCGGTAGATTTTGGCTTGCAAAGTAAGTGAGTGAAATATTTTCTTGTGAAGACTTTTGGTTCTAGAGTGGAAGACGCGGAGTTTGTACTTGGTAAAAGTTTATTTAAAAATCTTCTTTGGTGTTGTACATTTGTATAAAGATTTATTAAAATCAATGAAGGTCAAATTTACTTGTAATAAAGATTTTCAAAAAAAAATCAGTGAAGGTCAAATTTATTCGTCATAAAGATTTACTGAAGTCAATGGAGGTCAAATTTGCTTGTGATAAAGATTTACCAAAATCAATGAAGTTCAGATTTACATGTAATAAAGATTTATTGAAGCCAATAAATGTCAAAATTACTTGTGATAAAAAATTATCAAAATCAATGAAGGTCAGATTTACTTGTAATAAAGATTTACTGAAGTCAATGAAGGTGAAACTTATTTGTAATAAAGATTTACTAAATTCAATGAATGACTAATTTTTGCGCAATCTGGAAACAAAATTTCCTCCACAATTTTGTTCGCGATTTCAGAAGTATGGATAGAAAAGAGAAAGAGAAAAAAAATCTTTCTGGAAAACTAAAACAAGACAATTCTTTTTCGACTTCTGTTAATTCTATAGCATTTTTGGTCCAAACACTTTCCTTTTTTCTTTCGCTAAACTGTAAAGCACCCGGCAGCCGGCCGTGGCCCAATTTCTTGACTCATTGGTCAAAGCACTCGAACATTGATTTCTCCTACGAGTGCATTCGTCTAGAGTCATGTCAAGGTTGAAAGCAAAAGACTTTAAGCAGAAAGAGAGAAGGAAAGAATAATAGAAAAACAATATCAAGCAGAAGAGAAAAAATAAAAAGAAACATTAGCTTTCCATTAGATGAATTCAATTGCCTTGCACGTCATGTCCATTCAGGGAGAAAAACACTTTTGTTTGTTTGTGCAAAATTGTCAGGTTTCTGCTTTCTCCTCTAATTTCGTTTTTCGTGGATGTTGTTGTTTTAGCCTAAAGCCGACCTCATATTGATCATAGGAGAGGCAGCCAAATTGAGGCATAGGGAAGTAAGAGAGGATACGAAGGAATGGCTTTTGTCTAGCACTACAGATTAAATATGCAATACGAGATTCAGAATACTGAACCTCGAATTTTCTTTCTTGTTCTCTGGTCGATGTAAGGTCGATCTAATAAGTTGACAGTATTTACAGTAAGATAATTGACTAAACGCTTCAGTTCAGTTGCAGAAATACGGCTTCAAGCGGGACTTAGTTCACTTTATAAACTATCCCAGCTGAAGTAACGCTCAAAGTGAGAAACACACATTGCTGTTTATAAAAATTGCAACATCGTGAAAGACCTATGATAGAACAATTAAATTTAATCCAGAGATTAGGTACATGACAATATATAAATGATTAGAATTACAGAACCGTGGACCTTGAAAATTCAGTATCGGGTGAATCCACCACGTGCTGAGATCAGCGCCACTATACGTCCTGGCAAGGATTCAAGAAGGTGCTGGATATCTTCCTGGGGGATATTCTGCCACGCGGTTTGTACACGAGTCCACAACGCATTCACATTTGCCGGTAGCGGAACGTGACGAAGAAGTTTGGAACCAACCATATCCCAGACATGTTTGATGGGTGACATATCAGGCAACCGGGGAGGCCAGGGAAGTAATGATACCTGGCGTTGGGCGAAGAAAGGTATCACATTCATTACTACTTGTGGCTTGGTATTGTCCTGCTGAAATATAGTCTGGAGTGGCCTGTAGGTAGGGGACAACCGCGGGTTCTAAATCCTCACCAATTTGCCGGTTGCTATTCAGACTGACCTGGATACGAATGAGTTGCTTTCGCATGTTGTGACCAACGTGCCTACTTGTTTCCAGTTTGATTGACCACTATCTACTACCCCCTGCTACATGCACTGAGCTTGTCTGGTATCACTCAAGAGAGAGAGGGCGCTACCGGCTATACGTATACGCCATCACTTCCTCCTACAACATCCTTACACATATTCGCAAAGTTTGGATTCATTCGGGCTATTCGTTCTTGGTGTTGCAATTTTCATAAACGGAAGTGTAGCTAAATTCAGGTATCCAACTCACAATTTGAGAAGAAACTGATGTCAATTAGTGGTGCACACAAGAGGAGGGTTTCGGAGTTTAAACTTTACATTGAGCAAAGTGTTATGCAAAGTAAACATTTGCTATACTAAGAAATATAGATATACTAAAATCATGATTATCTTGAAAGTATATGAGATTAAGTGCTTGAACCTCATCTTAATCAACTTCCGCGTACGCCACTGATGTCAACTGAGGACAAAGCGAGAAAATTAAGTAAGCTGGTGTCCTAATTTACAACTTGAAAGTAACTGAGTACAGTACAATTCATACTTAAGAGGGCTCTTCACGCCGAAATTAAATTGTCCGCAAATTTTAAACTTTTTCGTAAATATCTCAGAAACGTATAAAGGAAAGAAAAATTGCAAGTTGTTTTAACAATATGATTTTACAAATGATAGCGTAGTTACAACTTCTCTGAATATTGTCCGTTGTTTGAAAGTTAGGAAATCAACTTTTTAACGCGAAAAAACAATTCGTTCCTAGCTTTTTACATAACCAAAACATTCAGAGGAATTGTAACTACGCTATCATTTGTAAAATGATATTGTTAAAACAACAACTTGAAATTTTTCTCCTCTTTATAAGTTTATGAAATATTTAGGGAAACGTTTAAAATTTGCGGCAATTTAATTTCGGCGTCGAGAACCTTCTTAAACCAAGAAATAATTCCTACAGGACAAAAGCTGTAAGAGAGAACTATAACTTGTTTTTGATAATCTCCGGCTTTGACCCTCTATTGCAACGGGAAGTTATTCTTCTACTATTTCTGGTTTTAATACTGAATCCCACTCGCTATCTCGCAAAGTGAAACAAAATTCGTTTGTTATATTTTATGCATGTAGCCTATAATATCGTATACTCTTGTACACTCTCTCCCCCAGAACGTAGAAAGCATGGTACTAAACGAAACTTTTATCTTTTGGAGCTACAGATCACGAAGGAGATCAAAATGTGGTCGGCACATAGGCTCCCAACTCACTTGTTTCTGGACTGAAGTATGCTACTTCTTAATACAGAGATACAAACACCAAAATCACAGAGACGATGAATTAAAACCATTAGCAGTATGACATGTATAGTCCCGTAAAGGAGTTTCGTTTATATAGTCTGATATTTTCTACGTTAATATTAAAACCGGAAGTTGTAATGGATGTCTACGTTTTCCTCTTTTATTAAATACTTCTAAGGTAGAGATGAAATGCATTCTGGGAACGCTTAATCGATTGCAGAAAACCACGTCTAGCTATCTATTACTATTTTAACTGTGTGGTGATGAACATTAAAATTGAAAATGGGTGATTTCTACTTCAGAGTCTTCATCCCGGCGAAATTAAAATACCGCTAATTTTACAGTAATTATGTGATATCTTCAAATAGATAAAAGATAATCGAAATGTGGAACAAGAGCGCCCTAGACAATATCATTTTACATGAGAAACCGTTATCACGACTCACTTATCTGCTTTTGATTTCGAGCCATTTTGAAAATCGGCATTTATTTTCGCGTTTCTAAACAGCTGAAAACATAAAGCCACTAGGTGACTTGTGATAACGGTACCTCACGCAAAATAATATTGTCTAGGGCGCTCTTGTTCCATATTTCAATTATCTTTTATCTATTTAAAGATATCACATTATTACTGTAAAATTAGCGGTATTTTAATTTCGCCGGGATGAAGACTCTTCAGGCGCTTACATTATCTTCATCAACGAACTCGGTTTCTAAGCTTTCACCTTCTACGTCCTGCCTAAAATTGTTGGCAATCCATTAAACAGTTCCTGAGATTCTGTATCTCCTGGACTGACGGACACACAGACAGACAGTCAGATTAGTATTAGGATTAGGAAATAGATTTCTGGGTTTTCCGCATGTATGACTACAGCTCACAGATGACGAGAAAAACCCTAGCAGAAGTAGTGTGACGTAGGTATGGGCTCGCCCACTTTTCGCACGGGAGTTTCAAATGACACCACATAATAGCACATAGATAACTACCCGGAGTAGCAGACGACATCTAAGTATAGACCACACCTCAAAAACCGAAAATGGACTTGACCATGTCGTTGACCTTTCCCCGCTACCCCTGTTTTAGGGTTCTTCTCGTCATCTGTGAGCTGTATGTTAGCCCGTCACATATATGACGGATAACATTCCTCGATTATCACACTGCTTCAGGAAATGGAGAAGAACATGTGAATGGGGAAAGGAAGGAAGAGACCTCTGGGCTATTATGTTAGGTACAGTCCCGGCATTTACTTGGTGTGAATGAGGAAAATACAAGAAAAACCTCATTCAGGATGACTGGACTGAAAAAGATACACCTTTTCGACCCGGTTTCTCACTGGGAATCGAACCCAGAGCCGTTACGAAGAGACAGAGTACATATATTTTTAACACGTTTTGGTAAACCAATTTCTTATAAAAAGACACAAAAATGATTAAGATTAGAATCAGGCTCAATAGAACTATCAATGAGACATTGAGACAGCATATAGGTGGAGGAGTAAAGAAGGGTTTCTAGAAAGTCTATTCCAGGATTGATTAGATTCCTAGTTGCCGCACAATGCTACATAATGCGGTTTAATATCGAAGATTGTCTGCTCCCATCGGGAAATCACATTCGGCAGTATCATACACACCAACCATTCGAGAACATGGAAGGAATTCGTGCTTACAAATATTTCAAGTAGAAATATTCGATATTGAGAAATACATCTACATTACACTGTTTCAGTTTACTATTATTATTATGAAAGTTGGAAATTATGTTATGCAAAATATGGGGAGTCTTACCTACACTTCTTTTCTCGTATGCAACAACAAACAGCAAGACATAACGAGATTTCTTCTTTGACATGGATTTAGTCAAAGCTTGGGTTTAGGCTTTGTTCTTATTCATCTACGAAAACAGGAGGTGATAGAGACTTAGTACAGCCGCTTTCAATATTGGATGTTCTTGGAGCAGTAACGACAAGAGATGGGAAAATGCTTTCAAAAGGGATTTAGCGTCTTACGAGTACGTTACAACTCCGTCTTTAACTCTTTTGAAGCACGAAGGACTACAGACCTACAGCTTCCGATTTCAATAGTACTAACATACAGCAAATTACGATTCTTCTTTCTTTTGTATGGAGTCAACGTCTCAAGAACAGTTGTTCGCTTGTTCAAGTTTCTCGTTCTTTTTGAGCACCAAGGCTATATGCGTCAAAGACCTACAATTTAAGGTGTAATCCAAGTCACTAATAGGTATACGCACCCACAGAGGGCCTACCGGATCCAGATCTGTCCTCCATAATTTCCTAAGTCAATATACATTTGTACACTTGAGCAATAGAAGTATACTCTTTTAACGGGGGCGAGCTCGTCCGTGGCTAAGCGGTTAGCGTACGCGACTTTGGCGTGGGAGGCCCGGGTTCGATTCCCGGCGGGAGCTCATATGGTTCGGATTCCACGTTAATCAATAGGTCCACGTCTCATATAACTTCGCTGCTGAACGGAACGTTAAACTCCAAATCAACTCAACTCTTTTAACAGGGAGAAATTTATGCATTATGAAAATTTGATCTTACACTTCATCTGCACTGTTTCTCTTATAAAAATAATCTAGTATTTCACAATTACTTATCGTCTTTTCCTGTGCAAAAAAGAAACGTTTTTCTACTTAGACATAGTGGCGTCTACTATTTCACCCCCCCCCAATCTTGGACCTCTCGTAACAAAAAAGGAATCTGAGTGTGCGTCTGATCATCAACATGGATTTAATGCTCTTCCGCCGACAACCGAATCCGGAACTAGTTTATCAAATGTTCGTCGCGATATGTTAATTGAATAATGGGGAGGCCGTCTCAAAAATTGGCTCAATCTCCATTACAGTCCGTCAATTCAATCCTAAGGGAGTACAAATCAACCACTTCCGGTTTCAATAACCAATTACCACAGAGCCAAAAGGAAAGAGTCAGTGAGAAATGGTTTCATTATGCGAAGAATAGGTTTCTTCTTCTCCCCTTATTAAAACCAGAAAGTGGAAGGTCGATTAACTTTTGTTTCAATATCAGATTCTTGTGTTTTGTAAGTCTACCATATCTTCATAATTTGATACATAACAAAATTCGCTTTTATTAGAACCATGCTAGTGGGGATTGTAAGATTGTACTCAATTACTACGACCATCCGTTACTCCGCACGATATAACTCGTGAACGATAGCAAATTTTTGGCTTAGCTATGTAGTTTAAACAACAGACAACTAGAATGAATATTTCGACCGAGTTAGCTAATGGAGCTAGTCCGTTAACATTTTAACGGGTAACGGTGACTTTAACAGTAGCTATCCATATCCCATTTAAAATATATAACATTCCCTAGCTTCTAGCAACCTGAACAACAGCAAAGCATTGCCAGTTACCTATAATATAAGGATATGTAGCTTTTCTCAGTATAACTATCTCGACTGAGTTCATTAATGGAGTCAATCCGTTAACATCTTAACGGGTAACGGTAACTTAAACGGTGGCTATGCATATCCCATTTAAAATCTATAAATCTGCCTTGCTTGTATGCAACCTGAACAGCAAGAAAGCATTACCGGTTACCTATAATATAAGGATATGTAGCTTTTCTCACTATAACTATCTCGGCTGAGTTCGTCAATGGAGTCAATCCGTTAATATCTTCAATGGTCACGGTGACTTAAACGGTGGCTCTCCGTTATCCCATCTCCCATACATGGAAATGTGTGATGAAGTTAGAACTTTTTGAAGTCAGAAGTATTTTTGAGGTTTAAGGATTTTTTGGTTAATCGTCTAAAAATATTAGCGAGATTAAAACCTCAGTTACGTGAGTATGAGAGGCATATACGACGGGCATTCATAAAGTAATGCGTAAACTGTTTATCATTAATGCACTGATGTTTAAGCTATAGAAAGTCACTTGTTTCACCTTCCTATTTCTTCTCGCTCCAGAGTAATGGAGCAATCTACAGCATCCAGTGTTGATGTCTGGTTGAAACAGCGGGCTGTCATTGAATTTCTGACTGCGGAAAGTTGTGCGCCAACGAATATTCACTGTAGTATGACTGCAGTTTACGGGGATGTCTGTGTTGATGTCAGCGCTGTCAGTCGATGGAGTACCGCCACACGTCCTCTCCGCCCCCCAAAAATTCAAACTTGCCCCATCTGCTGGCAAAATTGACCCTCTTCTGGGATTGGGATGATGTCGTGCATACTGAATTTCTGCGAAGCAGTCAGACAATAAACTTGCATCACTACGTTGACACCCTAAAGCGACTGAGGGCCATTATTGCAATGCACTCGCAATGATAAACAGGTAATTATGCACCACGGCAATGCTCGTCCGCACACAAACCACAGAACTTAGGAAGCACTGCAGCGACTGAGGTTCATAAACATTCTTCTCCATCTTGCCTATAATCCGGATCTTGCGCCCGGCAACTTTTGGCTCTTCCCCAAACGTAAGGATCACCTTAAGGGCCAACGCTACAGTTGTGACGCGGAGGTAGAAGCAGCAGCTGGACAATGGTGTCGTCGGTACCCACCATAACTTTTCGCCGATGGCATGGAAAATCTTGTTTCGCGTTGGCGCAAGTGTATTACCCGTAATGAGGACTATGTTGAAAAATGATGCCACCATTTGTAGCTGACATTGCAAGCTTTCCACTGATACCTGTATCGGTGCTTTATGTAAAAAAATAAATAAGTAAAAAATAAAAATAAAAAAATAAAGCTATTACCTTGAAGCATTACTTTTTGAACCACCCTCGTAATACTGACCGCTTGAAGTACAAGCGTAGATTAATTCATAATTGTAAGTTTCGTGTGATTCTCTTTATTGTCACTACCAAAGTCTATTTATTATTATTATTATTATTATTATTATTATTATTATTATTATTATTATTATTATTATTATTATTATTATTATTATTATTATTATTATTATTATACATAGAATAATTAGACTACGTTTGGTGATGTTTCAGGTCTGAGTTGTCATATGCGGGTTGTCAAAGAAAATGTACGACATCTCTGTCGCTGACGCTTGATAACTTGCTCTCCGACATAAACAACTACGATGCTCAAAGTGACACATGCAGATGGTATTACCATCCAACATTCACGACAAGCGAAACGAAACTCTCTTACACAGATTGAGAGACAAAAAGACAATTGAAAAATGTCACTTCATTAAAAAAATACAACAACAAAAAACAAATGTCTGACAAATTCATTGTGTTGAAGCAATTCTGATTTAAATCTATTATTTTAAAGAATGAAAGAACTAGTTTTTTTTAGCTTTCCTCGAATCTCAAATATTGGATCGATATACAGAGCTTTCCATTATGAACGACTTGTTCACTCACCTATGACGATCGCCTCTTGACGATTCCCTACAGCACATTTTCCACTCGAGAAAACATATTTGCTGATGTACAAGGAATATTTTATTGCACTGTTATTGGAATAAGAATTGAAGTGTTTTAGAAGTCCAAATGTACTGTAGTTTGCCAGTTGCCTTGGTACTGAAACTCTTTAGTGAAGAGAATAACATGAATTCTTGTAGGGATGTGCACGAGTCGAGACATGTCTTGAATCTCGACTCGACTCAACTCGAATTCGAGTTGAGATTCGAAGCAAGACACACTTTATAAAATTTGAGACGAGTCGAGTCGAGACTGCTCATAAAAATCTCTACTCGATTCGAATGTCTCGAAAATCTTTCTATAATTTTTAATATTATGTTGAAGAAAGTATTCAGTCAGAAACAGCCTTGAAATTCCAGCATTTATTACTTTGAAAAGGTACAGAACGCTTAAACTTAATAGTTAATCTTTCGAGATCAAGATTTAATTTTCAGCACTATTCAGTTACTAAAACTAATAATTAATGTCGTGATATTTGATTGTACCTCAAATATAATAATAATAATAATAATAATAATAATAATAATAATAATAATAATAATAATAATAATAATAATAATAATAATAATAATAATAATTGATTATCTAGTCTGTATAAAACTATTGCGATGAAGTGAACTTCATAAATTCTCTGAATGAGCAATTGGCAGTCTATAGTAATTAAACATAGTTATAATTATTGTGTTTTCGCTCCCATGAACGCAATAGGGCTACATAACTTCTGGATTATTTGCTTCCAGACATACCTACTATCGATATAAACAAGTCCAGGTGATAGCAGTGTCACCTGCCGGAGAGTGCTGGTATCAGACACACGTACACTGCATGTAATATCAGTGAGAGTGCTGGCCGTGTGTAGAATGGGGAAGGCGCGCGATCTATCTGAGTTTGACCGAGGGCAGGTTAATGGCCCGGAGACTCGGCATGAGAATTTCGGAAACTGGATGACTAGTCGGTTGTTCGAGGAGTGCTGTGGTGAGTATCTTGAACAAGTGATGAAATCAAGGGGAAACGACGTCCAAACGTTGAGGGGTTGGGCGCCCCCACCTCATTACAGATATCGGATGTCATAGGCTGGGCAGATTGGTAAAACAGGACAGGCAGCGAACTGTGGCTGAACTAACATCAGACTTTAATGCTGGGCAAAGTTACAAGTGTGTCTGAACACGCAGTGCACCGAACACTCCCAACGATGGACCTCTGCAGCCGACGACTCATCCATGTGCGAATGTTAACACCAGACATCGCCCGAATGTTAACACAGGAGTGAGTTCCAAGTGATGTGCTGGCCTTCCAACTCGTCAGATCTGAACCCAATTGAACACATCTGGGATATAATTGAACGTGACGTCAGAGCGCATCGAACCCCTCCCCGGAATTTACGCAAAATTAGGTGACCTGTGTGTGCACATGTGGTGCCAACTCTTTCCAGTGACCTACCAAGGATCATTGCGTCCATGCCAAGACGCGTCGCCGTTGTTATCCGTGCCAAAGGTGGACATACTGACAATTAGGTAGGTAGTCATAATGTTCTGGCTGATGGGTGCGTATATTTTGCCTCGACTCGAATTTCGAGATGCCTCGTCTTAAATTCGAGCCGAGTCGAGACGGAAACATATTTTCGAGTCGAGACAGGCTTAAATCTCGACTCGACTCTACTCGTGCGTATCTCTAAATTCTTGTCCTGCCTTGCTTGTGTCTGTAGAATACCAGCGATGACTTGGCTCCGTGACTGGGGGGCTCATCCTGTATCAGTTTCACTGACTTGGTTGAGTTGATTTGATTTTGAATTTAACGTTCCTTTGAGCAGCGAGGCCATATAACACTGATTAACGTGGAATCCGAACCACATGAATCGAACCCGGGTCTCCCACGCCAATGGCGTGTACGCTAACGGTTGACACAGTTGGTGTCCGCTCTATACAATGTGGAATCTTATTGTTGTTGTAAATATCCACCTAAACATGTTCCTGGTAATAAACAGGTTTGATTTTCACATTGCTGGTAACACGACGTAGCTTTAATGTCCCCAAGCCAGCCATAACCACGAAATCCCACGCATAACTTTCTGTGCATTGACAAACAAGAATTGTACGTCCTTTTGCAACGACATTTCTGAGTGTAATTCTTCGAATCTTCTCATAATCTATTAGATAATTATATTTTTTTAAAAAAATTTAATTGAATTTACACACGTAACTCATGTTTAAAATATTGCAAACAGGAGACAGTACGTATAATATACTATGAAGGTGATTCGAAACTTTGAAGAACTCTTGTGGTGGTATGCAACCATAATGGCACTAAAGAATGTATGGTTGCCTATAAGCATGGTACTTTGTCGTAATTGACCCAATAGCCATTGAGTTACTTTAAAGCCTAGCTTCAAAGGTGATTATCAGATTGTACCGAAATTTATATGAGACCACTGGGAAGGTATACTCTTTCCAAAAAAAAAAAAAAAAAAAAAAAATCGATCGACCTGTATTGAAGTTATACTTGGACATACCCAGGGCGTATATATTAAATTTATATTAAGAACCTGATCCTGTTTTTGAATTCGGTTAATACACTACATTCAGGCCTCGTTCACAGTGTCTAAAATTTCCCGCCAGGTGGCGCTCGTACAGTGTTTTGTAGTTGATTTTTCAATGTGCGACATTTCTGCCTTTCAACTCATGAGCATTCGCTTTATGGAATATCTTGAGACGTAGTCCTATAATTTTAAATGAAAGAAGAGGAGTGTTCATTATGTATATATTTTGATTGGTTGATTAAGATTAACGTCCCTTTCCAACATTGTAATTTGAGACTTGAAGCACGTCAAGAATGACTTGAGTGGAATTATAGCTAAATACACTGCTCCACAAAACTTAAGCAACTCGAAGAAAGTGGCAGAAAATAAAACGACACTATCACTGCACCAAGTATAATGAACAAACAGACGGTCCAGATGCACAATGCAACACAAGTGAAGACGAACAATACAGTTAGGATGTACAGGGTGACCAAAAAGTTCAGCACTACGATACCTCAACAGGTGAAGCTGGGTTGTGCAAGGGCATAGGCAGTCAATATGGCATGTAACCACCACGAACAGCTATACAGGCACGACATCTGGCCTCCATGCTGCAAATCAGAGTGTTGATCAAGTCTTGCGCCAGATGGTGCCACTCCTCGAGGAGAGCTGTTTGCAGGTCAGGGAGAGTGTGTGCTGGTGAACTGCGCTGCGCTATTCGCCGCCCAAGAGCACCCCACACATGCTCGATGAGATTCAAGTCCGGCGAATATGCAGGCCATGCAATACGCGTAATGCCTTCGCTCTCCAGATACTCGGACTCACGATGTGCACGGTGTGGGTGGGCATTGTCATCCATGAACAGAAAGTCTGGGCCAAATGCTCCGCGGAAATTGCACACATGTGTATTGAGAATTTCATCCAGGTACCGTTGTGCTGTCAAAATGCCATGTTGCATAATATAGAGATCCGTTTTCCCGTCCAGCATAATTCCACCCCACACCATAATGGAACCACCGCCATAGGAGGGCCGTTTAGCAATGAAGTTTGGATGATAGCGTGCTCCTGGCTCTCTCCACACTAAAGTCCGATCAGAATCTGACGACATGCTGAATCTCGACTCATTGGAGAACATGACACGCGCCCACTGGTGTTCCCCCCATACAACATGTTCCTTACACCATGTGTAACGCGCACGTTTGTGCTCCAGTTTCATGGCACACACAGCGCAGGCCTTTTTGCATACAGTCCTGCTCTATTGAGTCGCTGACGAACAGTTTCACGACTCACGCGTTGTCCTGTAGCCTGAAACAACTCATTGGCCAGGTGAGAGCACGAAGCTTGACGGTTACGTTTGACAGAAATTGTGAGAAATCGGTCCTCGACGGCCGACGTCTTCTTCGGACGGCCTCCTCCATGACGTCTACTGACTTCTCCTCCATTTTGAAAGCGATTGCACAGCCTCGACACAACACTTTTGTTCACGTTAAATTCCTGCGCCACTTCCACTTGCGATCGGCCGAATTCCAACGCCCAATTGTTTGCCCGCGGTCAATGTCACTCAAATGTCGTCTACCAGCCATTGCAAGGTGTTTACCCCACACAAGAACCATTAACTCAATGCTTGGAGCCTCGGACACTACTGGGCTGTGGTGTACGGCTCATGGCATAAGTTGTTCACCGCGCTTCCAACGATGCTGCTTATGCGATAGAGTGGGTGCTCGACTTGCCTGTGTGTCTCTGTGTATGTGCATGCCACTAACCAGTGTTGAATGGGCCCCACACGTCACTTATACCACGTTCTCTCGGGTTGCTTAAGTTTTGTGGAGCAGTGTAAATCATAACAAACCGCAACATAGTCAAACATAAATGTGAATACAGTTTTATAAGTTGCTGCAAATTTTAGCGTTCTAGACACGAAATCATTGGTGTCGAGCAGTGTTGCCAACGAGATACGGCGAGAAACATGACAATACATGTCTCATTTTCGAGACAAAAATAGGTACTAGACCAAGAAATTTTACTAGTAACACGGGCAACACTAGTTCACCCAAATCTTAAATCTCACACACCGTGTTCCGCTTTGTGATGGACAACATCGTAGGTTTTCTCAGGGGTAGTCCCGTTTCCTCACACATTTCCATTTCACCGATTCTTCCATTATCATTCACTTCCTTTAATCATCGTCTCCCTTAGCCTAAAGAGCACAATCGTGGGACGTTAAACTGAAATATTTCATTTTCACTTTTTTCAAACTTGGTTTAAAGTTACATGATACAAACTATAAATTGATAGAGTGATTGCACGAACACAATGAAGAGGGTTTATTAACGTTTAAAGATACGCAAAGCATTACAAAAGATAACTCCAATAATAAATATGGTTTAAATGTTATATTATATCTTTCGTGGACGGATGATTCTAGTAACTTCTAGATGAAACCAAGAAAGCAATCAGGGCATAAATTTGGTGCAGGAGTTTGCAAAATGATAAGAGAGAAAAATTTCCGAGAAGCAAAACAAGACAAAAAAAGAATTCTTCGAGCATCGAGACGAGACAACACTTCTTCGAAACTACATGAGACGGGAAAACTTTATTCTTCGTCTCATTTCGTTTCGTGAGCGACATTACTGTTTCGCTATAGAATCTGATTAAAATGGGTTCCATTTGAGAGTTCAGACATCGACACCGGGACCATCTTCACTCGAAACAAGTCTTTGAGCTAGTTGATCGCAAATGGGACCACTATGTAGACCACGAACTGCAATTGAACCCATAACCCTTCACAAATGAAGTCCAACATACTTGCGCAATGTTGTATCGACCAGTGATGGTCATTTTCCCTAACCGTCACTCAAACTCACCTTCAATCAATCTCCTCAAACTCACCCTCAAATATTATTCAATCCCTCACCCTCACTCAAACTCACCTTCAATTAATCTCCTCAAACTCACCCTCAAATATTATTCAATCTCTCACCCCCACTCAAACTCACCTTCAATTAATCTCCTCAAACTCACCCTCAAATATTATTCAATCCCTCACCCTCACTCAAACTCACCTTCAATTAATCTCCTCAAACTCACCCTCAAATATTATTCAATCTCTCACCCCCACTCAAACTCACCTTCAATTAATCTCCTCAAACTCACCCTCAAATATTATTCAATCCCTCACCCTCACTCAAACTCACCTTCAATTAATCTCCTCAAACTCACCCTCAAATATTATTCAAGCCCTCACCCTCACTCAAACTCACCTTCAATTAATCTCCTCAAACTCACCCTCAAATAATATTCAAGCCCTCACCCTCACTCACACTCACCTTCACCTTCAATTGACTCCCTCCCATTCACACTCACTCGCCCTCACACTCAAATATTCTTGATGTCTTCACTTTCACCCTCACACTCACACTCACTAACCCTTACACTCGAAATGACGGTGAGGGCGGACATCTTGAGGACAAAAATGACTGAAGGTGCTCGTCTCTGCTATCGACTACAAAACTGAGATTCACGGATTCCATTTAGGTTCTATTCGTGGGAGGAGGAGAAGAGTGAAAGTTGTCCTCATAACGCTTGGATCGATGGACACAGGATGGGTGGAAAAACAGCCAATAAACTCCTTCTCAGCCATCAAGTGCTCTTTTGTGGCTGTTTCCACAGAACATCCATGAAAGAAAAACTTGCGGGCATCTGCGTGTTTTCGCACAAGCAGTACGTGATGGTAGAACTTTGTATAGGAACAATCCCACAACACGTACTTCATTGGTTTCAATAGAAGAGACAGAGGTTGTTGGACTGCCTCGTTAGCGACAATACAGGACATTATTTCGCAATAAGACAGGACACGTTTCACCTTGCGTGTTCCTAACACAATTTCTAACTTTCATTTATACTGCACGAAATGAAAGGATTCATTTGGACTGAACTAATTGAATTTAAGTACGTGGGAAGCTAGCTAGCTTCAGATATTATAAAGGAATATCAGACTATTGAAATTAAAGACAGAGTCGTATCCGAGTTTTGTAAAAGCCATGATCACTTCATGTCTGGGAAAAGTTATTAGTTAAAGAAAAAAAAAAAAGAGAGAGAGAGAGTTTCCCGCTTTGGATAAGTATATTGAAACTCTTACAAAACGACTGTCCATCTGTCGACAGGTATCGGAAATAAAGTCTTTTAGTTTAACGTCCCACGATTATGTCCTTTAAGCTAAGGGAGACGGATGATTAAGGCAAGTGAATGATAATGGAAAAAATGGTGGAATGATTAGAAATAGGTCTAGGAATTAGATTTTTGGGTTTTCGGCAAGGGCGCCGATTTCTCTGTAAATTTAGGGGGGACATTCAGATGCAGAGGGTATATAGGAGGATTTCAAGAAAAATTGCATTCAAATTATGCCAAATATTGTATATTCATAAATACAATAGAGGGCCCACATGAGCTTATGGGGGGCGCCCCCCCAGTATCGGCGCCCTTGGTTTTCGGCAATTGTGGTCCTATTAACCCGTCAGATATATCAAGTATGATGTCTCTCGGCGATCACACTCTCCGGGGAATTGGAAAAGAAGAAAGGAATGGGAATGGATGGAAGCGGCCTGCGACCATTATATTAGATACCATCCCAGCATTCGCCTGGTGTGAATGAGATAAACCCAGGAAAAACCTCACTCAGGAAGGTTGGCCTGAAAAACTTGTTACATCTTTTCGACCGAATGTCCCCACCGGGCATCGCTCGCACCAAAAGACGATAACGTGAGTAACTACGTTGCCACTATTAGTGGAATAAGAATGTGGTCGAAAAAAACGAGTACCTCGACAAAACCCACGGACACGATGTTGTTCACCAAAAGCTTACTTGATCGGGGATCCAACCAGGAACCCAACGCACCAGGGGTAAGCGCTCAACCACTGAGCCATTGTGCCCCACCACAGGTATCGAAGTAGGGATGTGCGATACTTCGATATATCGATCGATCGATCGATATTTTGTGAATATCGAAATTTCGATATTTTGTAAATATCAAAATCGATATATCGATACTTCGATATTTTTCGATATTTCGATACTTCGATATTTTTTTGATATTATCGACTGATATATTATCAAACCTTCGATATTTCGATATTCGATATATCGATCGACTTTCGATATTTGGTCGATATCGAAGTTCGATATTCAAAACCGGATATCACACAGCCATATATCGGAGTTAAAACGATATGAAATGGTGACAAATATTTCTTGAATATAGATTCCGAGTCTCAAAAATCGATTTCACCTGCGGTCTTGCTCAAGGGGGGTGAAAACGTCGAAATTCCTCTTGCGTACGCCACTGCAATGATATAATGTCCGTTTTCTTCGATAACATTTTGCCATATTTCAAAAAGCTTCATAATCTCTCGTTCATAGAAGAACTTATCTTTATCCGGAAAAACAAGAACAAGACAATTACAACCTCATCTAGATCGAAGGTTATACCACGCAAGAAGTTTTGAATAGAGCAAAACAAATGGAAATCTGACGTTGGTAAGTCTGACAAATATGGTGTGTGTAGGAACGTATTCCATTTAAAGGTTCAATAATATTTGACGAGTAGTCCAAGTGGAGTATGATTTCGATTTGTCATGACGCAACACAACTTCTTTACGACAAAGAAGCTCTGGACATTTCCGTATGATGTATTCATTCAAATATCCAGTTATTGAAAGTGCATATTCAAAATGATTGTTTAGTTCCTCGGTAAGAAGTGAAAAACACATACTTAAAGTCCCACCCCACTAAGAACAACTCCTTCCTCTAATTACTGTCTATTTTGAATATCGTTTGTGATAATGAATCATCGCCTCAGGCCAAGACTATTTGTACACCACATTGTTGTAAACAATCTACTTGTCATCACTAGTTATCGATCGCTTAAAGAAAAAAGAATCGTAATGTTTATTCGCACAGTCAAATTAATTTCTTGAGGAACCCAAACATCGAGTTTGGTTACGTATCCTAGCAGTTTTAGGCGGTCGTGAACGCCTGAATAGTTGACGTTCAATATTTCTACTATCTTTTGTGTCGTGTTACGTGAGTTAGACTTTGTCATCATTAACGTCGGTAGGTCTCCTTGACCAAGAAGTGTTGTCGTTCAGATTACAAACTCCCTCGTGGCTAAGAGATTAGCATTTGTACCTTTGACATGGGAGAGCCGGGTTCGATTCCCGGCGAGGGCTCAGGTGGTTCGAGTTCCACGTTAAGCTGTAAGTCCACGTCTCATATAGCCTCGCTGCTGAAAGGGACGCTAAACAAAATCACATCATATCATTTCGTTCATATTAAAATCACTAACACGGAATATAGTAAACCATTGTTGGTGTTGATGTTTTTGTAAAGCATTGTCACTAGTGTCGACGCCAGCTTTAATTTCTTGAGAGGCCGAGGGGAGATTCAGAGTCATTTTACGGGGGAACTGTATTCTGAATACCGAAAAACAAAATAATTATTAGTGGACTTACATTACAATGCAACATATGTCTGGAGTGCAGTCGGCGGAACGATGCCACTCGGGGAGGGGCGTCGTGCCCACTTGTTCCATCTCTAGCGTAATCACTGACTGTTACTGTAAATTTTACGCAACTTTTTACAAGCTTGACACACTTTACGGAAGTGAAACAGTAAAATACGACGATAATCCTTGATTTATTTAGTCTTCCATTTTGAATTTATTGTAAAATCCACAAAATTTAATTAAATCGCTTAATTTGCTAAATGAAAGAAGTTACAACATTAGGGGGGACGGCGGTTCAGTAGTAGAACACTTGTCTTTGGTGCGTGGGGTCCCTGGTTCGATCTCCGTCCAAGTTAGTTTGTGATGGACATCGTGTCCGTGGGTTTTCTCGAGGTTCTCCCGTTTTCTCCCACACTGTCATTCCACCAATTCTACCCTCATCATTCCTCTGCTTTAGCCTAAACGGCATAATCATGGGACTTAGACTGAAAAATTTATTTCAAGTAACTACAATTATAAGCTTCAAATTATATTGCAATACCATACACGTGCAGGGCCGTGCCGTGGCTGGGGGGAGGCGAGCGGGACGACGGCCCCAGGCGCCGAAGTAAGGAGGCGAAAAAATCGGAAGAAAAAGGGGGCAAAAGAAAGGAAAAATTACTTGGAATATATGTATGGGGGCGCCGTCGTACACTCTCGCCCCGGGCGCTGATTTTCCACGGCACAGGTCCTGTACACGTGAAAGACTTCCTGAAATGAACTAGCGCCAGTTGTTGCAAAAATATGTAATGAGGTTTCCGACAACTCAATCTATACATTATAACCATGAACATCCAGTTGACGTTATAGAGCAAAGAACACTCCATGTGAAAGAAAGAATTAAAGATAAAAATAACAATCAGTATTGAGTGAAACGTGATTGAAAATGACATATGATAGTTCTGTAAAGAACACTCAACGTCACATGGCAAGAAACGTTCCCTTTAATAGCAAAAGCAATTTGATAGCAACACATATATTTGAGAAAATAAAGTTGGATATATCGTATCACCATTACGAGACATAATGACAAAAATTTCTCCGTATTAGTACATCTCCTTGTAATCTCCTATTTATTATAACCAGGGCAACATATAATTAAGCCTCGGCGACGGGGCGGCGTGGAGTTGTTTATTTTACTCCCTCCCCCCGCCTTGCCTTGTGTGCGTAATTGGTCTGTAGCACCAATTTGTGGTTTCATCATTACACGTAATCAACTCCCTCTAGTGGCCGTAATGATAATGAAGGGCCCCCAGTTCCCTATCGCCCCCATACACTCTCGAATCAGTAAATATTAATTAAATGTTCTTTGATTTAGCAATGTGAAACGATCCGACACAGAGAGTTGGACAGTCTCAACAGCTTCATTTATATACATTTTTTTTCTCCAACAATCAGACTCCATAGATATGCATATGCAGTGAATATTTTTATGCCGAGCGGAAAAGTAATACACAATTCCAAGCCCAATCGTACAGAACGTTTCAATGAATTCACAAACATATTATTTAATTTATATGAAGCTTTTTCATAAGGGAATAAATGAAGAATTGATAAGTGAGTTCGATAAAAGGGTTGCCAGTCACAAACATTTTTAATATCATTAGAAAATACGAGGTATGATCAAAAAATACGGTGAATACTGTTATTAGACACAAAGCAATAAGCTTACGTGGAATTTGATTTAATCTCCTTCAAAATACTGTCCTTGGCTAGAAATGCACTTATCCCAACGTTGAATTCATGACTGGAAGTATTTCTGGAAGGCTTCTTTTGGAAGGACGTTCAGCTGTTCTCTCATGGCCCTCTCAATGTCAGGAATGGTGTCAAAACGTTTTCCTTTCAGCACAGTTTTAATGTTTGGGAAGAGCCAGACAGTCGCATGGTGCTATATCTGGAGAGTGCAGCGAATGTGTACAGATAGGAATATTTTTTTTTCGGCCAAAAACTCGCGAATCAAAAGCTAGGCGTGGCACGGCACGTTTTCGTTGTGAAGAAGGAAGCCATTTTCCCCATTTAATCAGCAGTTAAAAATGCTTTAATACGAGATGTTTAGCTCTTCGAAAAGCTCTCGAATATTCATTCGCGTGATTGAACAAATCATTTGTAATACTTTTTGCACGTTTTCATCTGTTTTTGACATCGAAGGACGTCTCGATCGTTGCACGTTTTCAACCGACTTCTTGCCATTTTTGAATCGCTTACACCATTCGAAAACAGTCTTCAATACCATCGCTTCACCGCCATACACTGATTTTGATATTTCATGAGCTTCTTTGGTACTTTTTTTTTTTTGTCGCTTAGAACAAAACTTAATTTGGCACTCGATAGCCAGTCTTATGATATCCTCACTCTTCTGCCTGTGGAAGTGGACTAACATGTCACAATTTGTTCAAAGTCGACACTGACTGTACCAAAAGTTTAGGCTACCGGACTTACTAGTTCAAATGAATATAACATTGATAGATGACACTGTGCAACTACATTTACCGTACTTTTTGATCATACCTCGTGTAATGAAGATGCCGCGGTGATTCACTGCTAAAGCATTCACATCTGGTGCGTGACAGTGGCGGATCCAGGACGGACTTCTGGGGGGGCGGTGGGTTGTAATACTGCTACTTAGAACTACTTTTAAGAGCTTCAGACTCTGAGATGGGTTTTATTTATATATAAAATAAGAAAGTTTCCTCTTCTGAGGAGGGGGTGGGCGATTGCCCCCTGGATCCGCCCCTGGTTGCGTGGGGTTCGTTTCTCGAACTCCTATCTAGTAGGGTTAGTAGTAAAGACCATGTATGTGGGCTTTAAAAAGAAGAAAAGAAGAAGAAAACGAAGCATTTAAAAACAAGAAAAATATTATTAGTGAAGATCTACAGTGTGAACAGGAAATAAAAACATGGATAGGAATGGGGAAAGAAGCATTTAGAAAGAAGAAAAGCATAAATTGAAGAATAGTAATGGCAAAAGAGACATTTAAGAAGAAAAGTATTATTAATGAAGGTCTAAAGTGTAAACAGGAAATAAAAGCAAGAATAGGAATGGAGAAAGAAGTATTTAGAAAGAAGAAAAACATTACTAGTGAAGGTCTAAAGAGTGAACAGGAATTAAATTGAAGAATAGGAACGACGAAAGAAGTATTTAGGAAGAAGAACATTATTAATGAAGATCTGAAATGTGAATGAGAAATAAAAGGAAGAATAGGAGTGGCGAAAGAACCATTTAGGAAGAAGAAAACTATGTTCTGTGGACTTTAAAAATATTATGATTCTTTATTTGTGGACCATACTTTCTGGACAGAAAGATGAACTCCATGTGGAAGCACGATGAACGGATAAGCAGATTAGATGAATTTCCCGGTTTTACGTCATAGTTAACGTCCTTTAGGCTAAAGGAGATGGATTAGTAATGATAGTAATAATTATAATGATTATAAAATCATTGGTGGAATGATAATGTAGGAGAAAACGAGACAACCCATTGAAACGATGTTATCCACAGCAAACTCATCGAACCAGGTGCTTCTCGTACCAGATGTGATTGCTTTACCACTAAGCTACCATGTCCCCAGAAACTTTCATGTCTTGGTGCAGATAGGAATTCAGAAAATTAGCCCTTAGACTACAATGACTTTGTTTGATTTTCTTTAAGTTTACCTTAGTGGCCCAGAGTAATATAAAGGGGCTTTATTTTATCGTCGAGGAGGAGGGACCAAGACCAATAAAATTGTATCTGGAGCCACCACGCAGACGAGCGAGGTTATATGCTTCATCCTGCTCTGTACATCCGTGCAAAATTTGTTTATAGAGATTAATTAGAACAGTTCGGTTGGTGTTGTTCGCACCAATGTTAGTTTTTATGGCATACAAGTGTGTGCAAACAGATTATAAATTTGTACTCAACAAGTAGGCAAGTGCCAAGAAAATAAGCTTCTAGAATAGTTGGAGTAATATTTATACAAATATAAGGATATAAAAAGATTTCATGTAGTAGACCTCATATTTTTAATGTGCATTAGCTCGTTATTTGGTTTAATTTAAATTGAGAGTACATTTCAGCAGCGAGGTCGTAAGACGTGGACCTATATCTTAACTTGGAATCCGAACCACATGAGTTCCTGCTGGGAATCGAATCTGGATCTCTGGCATCCAAAACTCTTTTGGTAACACTGTTATTGTTCGGCTTGGAGTAAGTGCAACATGTACCCTGCGTGTGCCCGGCAACCGGATACTCGTGCCCAAGCTCCAACACTTCTTTCTTTTTTTTTTCCTTAAAAGTTAAAAACGCATTTGAAGATGGACGTGAGCAGACACAATGAAACCAACTGGGAACAGTCTACAGAAACAGGAACAAACATCCTAATGCATAATACAAATGCTTTAACTTTCCAGTATCAGGGCTCGAACCAGGCTTACGCGCACTGGAGGTGAGCTTCCTAACCGTTTCACATGCGAGAAATCCTCATACCACGTACATAACTTGCTTAGGTGTTTGGCAGAAGATCCAGAATCGTATGTTTACTTTGTAGCGCTAATTGAACATGTTCAGAAATTTATACGAACGTCAGCGTGCTCATCTCTGCTTCTGACCAGTCGCCACGAGGGAACTGTGCACTAATTTATATAGAAGACGATATTTTGAAAGTGCAATAAGATACGATGTATATCTAACTAACTCTATGGCCTATGGAACCTGGAGGTTGAATGCCGCTTTCACAAAAGCTCTACAATGACTTCTATCCTTAGCCAATTGGATCCAATTTCTACTTTGTATTCCTATTTCTCTGAGATCGATCTTAATATTGCCCTCCCATCTGGGTGTAAGTCTTGCTAATGGATCTTTTCCGATTTCAGTTCCAGTTAAAACTTTGAAAGCGTTCGTACTTTTTTTTTTTTCATTCTGGCTATGACTGCCAACCTGAGCCTCCTAGACTTGATGACCCTAACAATGTTTGGTAAACGTTATAAATTATGCAGTTCCATGCTATTAAGTTTCTGCCATTCCCCATTTTCGTTCCTCTTGGGTTAGAATATACATCTCAGGATTTTATTCTCAAATCTGTATCAAATCAAGATGTATACGAGGTGCTATCAAGAATTTTCGAGACTGGTGCTGCCATCTGGAAAGTAGTAGTAGTAGTAATAGAGCTTTGCGCCGATAGGTGGCAAGACTAGCATATCTGATGAGTGAGAGTGCACAGTTTCATGCAGCTGGGTTGATATGTTGAGTTTCCACAGTGCTTTCCATGATACTGTGTGTGTGTGGCGATTTGATGATGAATCCGAGAATAAAGCAGGCCGTGTGTATCGAATTCTGTGCGAATCTCGGGAAAAGTGCTACGGAGACCTTTGCAATGATTCAACAAGTGTTTGGGGAACACAGCATGAGCCGTACGCGTGTGTTTGAGTGGCATGCTCGGTTCAGGGCCGCCCGTACAGACATCGAAGACGATGCCCACACTGGAAGGCACGTTAGCCGTACAACGCAAGACATTGTTGCCAAACTTTAACAATTGGTTTGTGAGGTTCGACGTCGAACCATTCACGGCCTTGCTGATGAAGTGGGAATTGGTTACGGGACATGCCAACGAATTTTGATTGTTGAATTGGGCACGCATCGTGTCGCCGCAGTATTTGTGGCAAGGATCTTGATTGCTGATCAGAACGTTCAGCGTGTGGCAGTTTGCACGGAGCTTCGTCAGACTGCATCTGATGATCCAACCTTCTTGTCATGGGTTATCACGGTTAGGATGATGGTGGTCATTAGTCCAAAAGTACATTTTTCACCAGATGGCAGAACCAGTCCCGAATATTTTGGATAGCATCTCATATTTAGTGGTTTATTTCTAGCAAGTAACATATTCATTGGTAATAGAGTCTGGAATTAAAGTCAAAGTAACTAATTACCAGTTGAGAATGTTCAAAGAGCATTGTCAGAACGAACTTGAATTAATTTTTCTTATTAACTTCTACAGTTTTTATACCAATTGTTCTATGTACTTTATTATTATACTCATTAAACAATTCTTGTAATATATTTTTATCTATCCATTTATAGTATAAAAGCCAGTTGAGAATACTCCAAGAGCATTGCCAGAACGAACTTAAAAAGAATTAATTTTTCTTATTAACTTCTACAGGCTTTATACCAATTGTTCTATATACTTTATTATTATATTTATTAAACAGTTCTTGTAATATATCTATCCATTTATAATTTTCTTGAGTACTAAATTTTTCCACATTTTTTGTTTAAGAGTTATGATCTGCGATATGTTGTTTTACGAAGACACATGCCTAGAACGGGGGGCTCAAAATTCAAAAATTCACAAAATATCATCTATCTATGACTTACGATTCCCGAGATATGGCTCCTTAAATTTCTCGAAATCTGAAGTTCTTTTGAACACTATCTGAGGAACGGTCGCCGGTTAGCCAGTGGTCACCAGTTACTACTTGGCATCAAAATATTAATCATCCTCAATATGATCTCTCTATGACTTACAGTTCCCTATTGATCAACACCAATATAATCTCTCTATGACTTACAGTTCCCTATTGATCAACACCAATATGATCTCTCTACGACTTACAGTTCCCTATTGATCAACACCAATATGATCTCTCTATGACTTACAGTTCCCTATTGATCAACACCAACATGATCTATCTATGACTTACAGTTCCCTATTGATCAACACCAATATGATGTCTCTATGACTTACAGTTCCCTATTGATCAACACCAATATGATCTCTCTATGACTTACAGTTCCCTATTGATCAACACCAATATGATCTCTCTATGACTTACAGTTCCCTATTGATCAACACCAACATGATCTCTCTATGACTTACAGTTAACTATTGATCAACACCAATATGATCTCTCTAAGACTTACAGTTCCCTATTGATCAACACCAACATGATATCTCTATGACTTACAGTTTCCTATTGATCAACACCAATATCATGTCTCTATGACTTACAGTTCCCTATTGATCAACACCAATATGATGTCTCTCTGACTTACAGTTCCCTATTGATCAACACCAATATGATGTCTCTCTGACTTACAGTTCCCTATTGATCAACACCAATATGATGTCTCTATGACTTACAGTTCCCTATTGATCAACACCAATATGATCTCTCTATGACTTACAGTTCCCTATTGATCAACACCAATATGATCTCTCTCTGACTTACAGTTCCCTATTGATCAACACCAACATGATCTCTCTATGACTTACAGTTCCCTATTGATCAACACCAACATGATCTCTCTATGACTTACAGTTCCCTATTGATCAACACCAACATGATCTCTCTATGACTTACAGTTCCCTATTGATCAACACCAATATGATGTCTCTCTGACTTACAGTTCCCTATTGATCAACACCAATATGATGTCTCTATGACTTACAGTTCCCTATTGATCAACACCAATATGATCTCTCTATGACTTACAGTTCCCTATTGATCAACACCAATATGATCTCTCTCTGACTTACAGTTCCCTATTGATCAACACCAACATTATCTCTCTATGACTTACAGTTCCCTATTGATCAACACCAACATGATCTGTGTATGACTTACAGTTTCCTATTGATCAACACCAACATGATCTCTTTATGACTTACAGTTTCCTATTGATCAACACCAACATGATCTCTCTATGACTTACAGTTTCCTATTGATCAACACCAATATGATCTCTCTATGACTTACAGTTCCCTATTGATCAACACCAACATGATCTCTCTATGACTTACAGTTCCCTATTGATCAACATCAACATGATCTCTCTATGACTTACAGTTTCCTATTGACCAACACCAACATGATCTCTCTATGACTTACAGTTCCCTATTGATCAACACCAATATGATCTCTCTATGACTTACAGTTCCCTATTGATCAACACCAATATGATCTCTCTATGACTTACAGTTCCCTATTGATCAACACCAACATGATCTCTCTATGACTTACAGTTCCCTATTGATCAACATCAACATGATCTCTCTATGACTTACAGTTTCCTATTGATCAACACCAACATGATCTCTCTATGACTTACAGTTTCCTATTGATCAACACCAATATGATCTCTCTATGACTTACAGTTCCCTATTGATCAACACCAGTATGATCTCTCTATGACTTACAGTTCCCTATTGATCAACACCAATATGATCTCTCTATGACTTACAGTTCCCTATTGATCAACACCAATATGATCTCTCTATGACTTACAGTTCCCTATTGATCAACACCAATATGATCTCTCTATGACTTACAGTTCCCTATTGATCAACACCAATATGATCTCTCTATGACTTACAGTTCCCTATTGATCAACACCAATATGATCTCTCTATGACTTACAGTTCCCTATTGATCAACACCAACATGATCTCTCTATGACTTACAGTTCCCTATTGATCAACACCAATATGATCTCTCTATGACTTACAGTTCCCTATTGATCAACACCAATATGATCTCTCTATGACTTACAGTTCCCTATTGATCAACACCAATATGATCTCTCTATGACTTACAGTTCCCTATTGATCAACACCAATATGATCTCTCTATGACTTACAGTTCCCTATTGATCAACACCAATATGATCTCTCTATGACTTACAGTTCCCTATTGATCAACACCAACATGATCTCTCTATGACTTACAGTTCCCTATTGATCAACACCAATATGATGTCTCTATGACTTACAGTTCCCTATTGATCAACACCAATATGATGTCTCTATGACTTACAGTTTCCTATTGATCAACACCAATATGATCTCTCTATGACTTACAGTTCCCTATTGATCAACACCAATATGATCTCTCTATGACTTACAGTTCCCTATTGATCAACACCAATATGATCTCTCTATGACTTACAGTACAACGACTCACCAAAGGTAGCCGTTAACCCTGGTTCGGCTAATAATATAAGTATATCTTTTAGTGGCAGTAATCGTTTGCACCTTAAAATATCCTCCGTAATTTTATTCACTAGTACGCTCACCTTTACTACTGAAATTACAAGTCCATGATAAGTATTAGGTAATTTATTCGTTGATTCTCTTTTAACGTATAGTCACACAAACTGTCTTGCAACCATACATGTTAATTATGTATCCATAAACAACTACATAGCAACCAACCATACAATAAAAAATGTATATTTCTTATATCTTAAAAACATTCTTCTTTTGTTATCTTTAGTTAACATTATATCAGGTATAGTGCTTGTGTAGAAGCACTTTCTGCCCAAGATACAAGTAATTATCAACCGATACAAAGTATCTCGTTGTATAAAATGTCGCCCGATGATGGGACTGAATATAAAAGTTACAAGGTAGCTTGACTTTTATATTTAAGAACCACTGGTCCGTTTATAATAATGATATTATATTAATTGTGTCCTTTACATTTTGATCGGCCCTCGTATATAACTTCATTAAGTTTTCTTCATATAAATACATTTATAATAAGTCTTTTATTCCTTTAATATTTATCTTTTATTATAAAAACGTCGTCGCTTACTAATATAATCAACGAAGGGTGCGAAGTCAAAAAATGTAAGAGATAATTACATTTTAAAACACATTACAATGATCAACAGTTTCAATCATTATTAAAAACGGTGATGTTAACAATGTTTGATCTTTCTAGGGCGCATTATATAACAACTACGTTAGATGATATTTTTAATGTATACATCGTATCAATGAGGCGTCAGAATACAGAAGAATCTTATTCGAGTAACATATAAGGTGGTGCATGAAGACAGTCGTCGGATAATTAGCTTAATAGAATGAACCTTATACTTAACATAATCTTTGATAATTAAGTTTCAACACAAATCAATATAATATAAATAATCTTTGCTTTTAATCAATTATGAAGCGAATTATAATTCTTCACATTAACAAGAAAGAATTAAAATCATTTGAAAATTATCATTTATTGAAACAGACGTAATAAAGTATCTACGGGTCCATTACCTACTCCTTTAATGTGTTGTACTTCAAAGTCATAAGGGTTGTTTTCATTATTGTCATTAACACATAAATTTGAAGATAAATGTTCATAAGAATCTATAACTGATATGGGTTTAACCCTTACTACATCAACTGCAGTCAGTTTAAATTCGTACTTGCATATGATTCTAATAAAGTACATTGTACTGCACAATCGTGATTATGTTCCGCATTATTTTGTACATGAATTGCGTCATTGTTTTGATTTTGATACGAAGTGCCATCTCTTGAATTACGATTACGTCTATCCATGTAATTTACTGTATTTCTTGAATTTCGCCATGTATTTTGACTGTTTTTGAGTCTACTTCGATTAAGTGATCTGACATAATTATTGTCACGATTGATTAGGTTAGGTGGATTCTCAACATATCTTTGTCTATTTTGCTCGTTCTGATTGTTTAAATTTACTCGATTTAGGTTGTGTTCCGTATCGTTTACATTACGGATATTTAGATTACGAACAGGTACAAGGTGATCTGAATTGTTTTTAATTTTACCTACTCCCGCTTGATGATTCAGTGCCTGATATTGAGTTTCATAACATTGGACAAGCATTAATAAGTGATTAAAACTCATGCACTGCGTAGAAAACAGGATCTGTTGTAATTTAAACGGTAGTAGATTTCGAATAGATGCAACCACTCTAGATTCCGATTGCAACGGATTTACGACTTTTAATTCGTTATACGTATTTACAACAAAATCAACAACAGATTTGTGCAAGCGAGGATTAAAAGGTTGGTTTCTAATCGTGGCATCTCTGTTTGCAAGTAAAAAGTCGTTTTCGTAATTTGCAATCAGCGCGGCTTTGAATTCCTCATATGTATTGACGTGATCTCGTACTGCGTTAAACCATAAAGAACATGGTGGGAGTAATAAATGAGGGATTAGTTTCATATATTGCGATTTATCTATACACATTATACTGCACTCATCCTGAAATTTTTCTAGGAAAGAAGTAGCATTTTCATTACATTTACCACTAAACTTACTCATAGCACGTATTTCGCTCATCTTTACACTTAACTTTACATTCCTTTCACCATTTCGTGTTCGCGTTGAGTGACAATTTCTACCTACTGCGTTATGCATGGTTCCACCATCTCTTTTCCGCCCATCTGTATTCCTTGGATGAATTCTTTCCAAAATAATGTCCTCATCGGATGGATTACTTGAAGAAGAGATAACGTAAGGTCCACGTTGATCTGCTGCAGGTGAATGCGAGGTCATCTCTTGTGAGCAAGGGAACTCCAAACGATCATTAACCATGTTGTTGTGGTATGCGTTGTCCTTAATCTGTAACGTCCTAATTTCCTCTTGTAAGGTAGATATCAATTGAGTATTTGCACGTATTTGGTTAGAATTATCTGTGACCTGAATCTTTTGCTGACGAACAGAAGATTCTATTACTTCCAAATCCTTTTTTACACAATTGACTTCTTGGATTACATGGTTGTAATTATCCTGGCAATCTTCAGATAATCTTTTTAGCTTTTCATCAAACTGTAATGTGATGTCTCTCACCGCCTGGATAACAGATTGTTTCGTCTCTTCTGATTTTTGATCTATTTGATCTAATCTTCTACTCAATTCTTCTGACTTTTGATCTATGTGCTCTAATCCTTTACCCAATTCTTCTGACTTTTGCTCTATGTGCTCTAATCCTTTACTCAATTCTTCTGACTTTTGCTCTATGTGCTCTAATCCTTTACTCAATTCTTCTAACTTTTGCTGTACCGTCTGTTTTAATTCGTTGGACATCTGAGCCAAATTTTGCTTCATGGCTTCTAAATCGTCTTTTCGGCTTTGTTCCTGTCGCTGTAATGCCATTAAAATTTTGTCTTCTAATGTCAACATTTCGGGCGTAATGGGAGCTATATTTTGCTCGTTGTTAACACTGTCAACAGTTTCATTCTCTACTATCTCACCGATCATAATTTTTCTTGTGATTACTCTGCCACTTCTGAGAATAGTTGAGTTCGTATTCATGAACCTTCTTACAGAGGTAAATTCACCCTTACTTTAGACTTCGGGATATGAATTTACAAGAATCCCGGGTGAGGTAAACCAAAAATTTTACAACGACTCACCAAAGGTAGCCGTTAACCCTGGTTCGGCTAATAATATAAGTATATCTTTTAGTGGCAGTAATCGTTTGCACCTTAAAATATCCTCCGTAATTTTATTCACTAGTACGCTCACCTTTACTACTGAAATTACAAGTCCATGATAAGTATTAGGTAATTTATTCGTTGATTCTCTTTTAACGTATAGTCACACAAACTGTCTTGCAACCATACATGTTAATTATGTATCCATAAACAACTACATAGCAACCAACCATACAATAAAAAATGTATATTTCTTATATCTTAAAAACATTCTTCTTTTGTTATCTTTAGTTAACATTATATCAGGTATAGTGCTTGTGTAGAAGCACTTTCTGCCCAAGATACAAGTAATTATCAACCGATACAAAGTATCTCGTTGTAACAGTTCCCTATTGATCAACACCAATATGATCTCTCTATGACTTACAGTTTCCTATTGATCAACACCAATATGATCTCTCTATGACTTACAGTTTCCTATTGATCAACACCAATATGATCTCTCTATGACTTACAGTTTCCTATTGATCAACACCAATATGATCTCTCTATGACTTACAGTTTCCTATTGATCAACACCAATATGATCTCTCTATGACTTACAGTTTCCTATTGATCAACACCAATATGATCTCTCTATGACTTACAGTTTCCTATTGATCAACACCAATATGATCTCTCTATGACTTACAGTTCCCTATTGATCAACACCAATATGATCTCTCTATGACTTACAGTTTCCTATTGATCAACACCAATATGATCTCTCTATGACTTACAGTTCCCTATTGATCAACACCAATATGATCTCTCTATGACTTACAGTTCCCTATTGATCAACACCAATATGATCTCTCTATGACTTACAGTTTCCTATTGATCAACACCAATATGATCTCTCTATGACTTACAGTTCCCTATTGATCAACACCAATATGATCTCTCTATGACTTACAGTTTCCTATTGATCAACACCAATATGATCTCTCTATGACTTACAGTTTCCTATTGATCAACACCAATATGATCTCTCTATGACTTACAGTTTCCTATTGATCAACACCAATATGATCTCTCTATGACTTACAGTTTCCTATTGATCAACACCAATATGATCTCTCTATGACTTACAGTTTCCTATTGATCAACACCAATATGATCTCTCTATGACTTACAGTTTCCTATTGATCAACACCAATATGATCTCTCTATGACTTACAGTTTCCTATTGATCAACACCAATATGATCTCTCTATGACTTACAGTTTCCTATTGATCAACACCAATATGATCTCTCTCTGACTTACAGTTCCCTATTGATCAACACCAATATGATCTCTCTATGACTTACAGTTCCCTATTGATCAACACCAATATGATCTCTCTATGACTTACAGTTCCCTATTGATCAACACCAATATGATCTCTCTATGACTTACAGTTTCCTATTGATCAACACCAATATGATCTCTCTATGACTTACAGTTTCCTATTGATCAACACCAATATGATCTCTCTATGACTTACAGTTTCCTATTGATCAACACCAATATGATCTCTCTATGACTTACAGTTTCCTATTGATCAACACCAATATGATCTCTCTATGACTTACAGTTCCCTATTGATCAACACCAATATGATCTCTCTATGACTTACAGTTTCCTATTGATCAACACCAATATGATCTCTCTATGACTTACAGTTCCCTATTGATCAACACCAATATGATCTCTCTATGACTTACAGTTTCCTATTGATCAACACCAATATGATCTCTCTATGACTTACAGTTCCCTATTGATCAACACCAATATGATCTCTCTATGACTTACAGTTCCCTATTGATCAACACCAATATGATCTCTCTATGACTTACAGTTTCCTATTGATCAACACCAATATGATCTCTCTATGACTTACAGTTCCCTATTGATCAACACCAATATGATCTGTCTATGACTTACAGTTCCCGAGATATGGCTCCTTAAATCTCCCGAAATCAGAACTTTTTTGGCCAATATCTCAGGAACAGTACGCGTAATGCAGAAAATTCCATTACTTTCTCAGATAGTGTTTGATGTTCTATTGAATGGACGGCTCAAAATTGAAAAATTCGCAAATAATAGACACACACACACACAGAGAGAGAGAGAGAGAGAGAGAGAGAGAAAGAGAGAAAATTTATTAACGAACTTCTTAAGTTCGTTGATAATAAAGGTATTTGTTTACAACATCAAACAGAGCTCTGCGTATTACTTCTCGGTCCTTGGCTGTGGAACGGCAGCGATTGTATATTGTAATAGATTACTAGGAAGAAATGTGAAAAGAAATGCAAATAAAATGTTAATACTAGTAACAAAATAATGATATGCCCACAATCAACACACCGATCTATCAAGTTAAGAAGTGATTCCGAGAAGACATAAAAAAGTCAAGTCATTTGGTTGTCATGGAAACTGACCCGTGAACTGTGGGGACGCTGCTTTTATTATCACTGCGTCTAACAATTCCCCTTAGTCCCAGCGACTGACCACGTGCGTTGGATCAGCTTTCAAATTACGTTCGTTAGCAGCAAAAGGACAACGTTATTAGATAGATAAAGCTGATCGTTAACTTCCGCCATTAGACACCTTTTTTTTCCTTATTATCTTCACGTCTTAATTTCTTTCTTCTCTCTCGACTTTCCCCTGTCTGAAGGAAAATTAACTATTGTTTTTGTGGTTCAAAGAATTTATTACAATATCTCTTTAAGCATAGAAGTCATGTGTTTTCGCTTCCCAAATATAATAATAATAATAATAATAATAATAATAATAATAATAATAATAATAATAATAATAATAATAATAATAATAATAATAATAATCTTATTATAATAGCAAAAGGTCTCAATCTGTCAGCCATTCTAACACCCAAACCGCAAAACATGGTTGCATAAACATCCAGGCGAAATAGACATTTTAAATTCTTATTATAAACACAAGACATTTTAGTCTCTCAGTCCTCTAATTCGCAATACTTCACAGCCCAGTCAGTAGTTGTCACTAGCAGCGTTGCCTTCTACATGACACCAAAAGCAATGTTGCCAGATCTCAAAGTTAAAAAGTAGCGTTTGCAAAAGCGTGAAAATCATACCTAGTATGTTATGGGGCCTCCTTTTGCGTCCAAAACAGCTTGGACCGACGTGGAATGGACGTATACAGCTCCTGAATCGTGTTTTGTGGAATTTTGTACCATTGTTCCTCCAAAACATGCTCCAGTTCCTTAAGGGATGCTGGTGGAGGGTAATGAGACGGAACACGCCTTTCTAACTCAGACCACAATGGCTCAATGATATTCAGATCTGGTGATTGTGGGACCCAGGTGGGTGTGATAGCTCCTGGCCATGCTATTCAAACCATGATTTCACCGTTTTTGCAGCGTGACAGGATGCCAAATCATCTTGGTAGATGCCATCACCATCAGGGAACAATATTGGGCCATGCGTAGAACCTGGTCCCCCAAAATGGCCTCATATGCCTTAACATTCATCATTCCGTGCAGGGCTATGATGAGACCTGCAGAAAACCAATATATAACTGCCCATACTGTAACAGAACCACCCCCATGCTTTACAGTTGGGAGCAGACAGTCTGTATCATAGGCTTGCGACGGTGATCTCCATACGTAAACACGACCGGCTGTTGGAAACAAGGTGAAGGTCGATTCACTGGACTACATTACATGTTTTCACTGCTCATGAATCCACGCCTTGTGGTCCTTGAACCACTGGATACACTTCTCCGCATTTACTGCTGTGACCAGGGGTTTGGCGATAGCGGCCCTGCCATGAATTTTCATTTTATGAAGTTTCCGTCGCACTGTTTTCGATGAAACCGGGTTCTGTAGGCCGGAATTGAGTTCAGACGTAATTTTCATTGCAGTGGTCTTCTTTTTAGCTGCTACAATCCGTTTTAACGCCCTCCGGTCCCTACCTGACAGGATTACCTTTCGACCAGTGTTGTGCGCTGCAGACGTCGTTTGCCCATGAATTGTGTATGCCCTCGTAACATTGGACACAGTGCCTTTGGATATCCCCACAATGTTCGCCACTGTTGCCACTGAAGCTCCAACCAGACGGGCACCAACGATCAAGCCTCTTTGGAAGTCTATCAGGTCGCCCATTTTACCGCACCACTTTCACACCACGACACTCACATGGGAACTGGTTACTGCTGACTGAAGAGGAAGGTCCACATGACACATTGAAAACAAAAAACGATCGGCAACCGCATTACGTGTTGTACAGTGGAGGGCCAAACTTACGTGTCCTGGCTCTGTGAGTGATTTTAGATTTTTTGTCGATCCCCTGTATATATATATATATATATATATATATATATATATATATATGTTTCAAAATAACACCAACAACCTTTGGGAGGTGATTCCTGACACCAAGATGAGACAAAAAGTATAGGCCAACCTGGGTGAACAAATGCTTCCTTTCGGAGTTATAGGCTACCGAAAACATGAAAAAATGAACTCGAAAGATCCATAGCTCCAAAACTATGGGATCTACCATAGTCGGGTCAAGACTTTACTTACGAACTAATATGTGCCCTATCCAAAAATACCTGTTTCAAAATCCTAAGGTACTCACGCGACAATTTTTATAGAGGGAGTTTGGCTACGGGCATATAAACTGAAGTACTCACAAACTATCTCTATAAAAATTGTTGCGGAAGTACCTTAGGATTCTGAAACATGGATATTTGGATACAGCAGATATTAGTTCCTGAGTGAAGTCTTGACCCAACTACGGTAGATCCCATACTCTTGGATCTATGAACCTTTAAAGTTCAATTTTTCATGTTTTCGGCAACCTATAACTCCGAAAGGAAGCGTTTATGCACCCAGGTTGGTCTATAGGTTTTGTCTTATTTTGTGTCAGGAATCACTTCCCAAACGTTGTCGGTTTTCTACGAGATAACCATATCATACTGAGTTAACTGATAGTTTGGGTTTGACTACACTGTATATATGTAGTTCCCCAGATATAAGACGTATGGAAAATTTTTGGTTGAAATATATTGGATTTTTTGATCCAAAAATCTGAATGAGTTTCTGAACTATATTTTCATCGCTTAAAAAAGGTAAATAAATACAGTTACACAATAATATATTACAGCTTATACGTTTAAGAGATTTAAAAAATAACGGCGTTGTAGGTTTAAAGCGTTCTTAAATCAAAGGAAATCTCATTGGTAGATAGAATTCATGATCTCGTTACACAGCAAAATTAAATATACGATAGTGTCGCCATCTGGACTCTTTCACTGAAACTTAAATAGAATTGATGGCGCCACTTGTACATAAAATTTCTGCGTTCATTGCTATTAACTCGTATATCTGTGAAAATGTTGAGAGGACGTGGAGGCGTCTAAAAAGAGCTTCTGCGTTTCCAGTTCGTTGTTTCCAGCGTTCGAAGTCCCTTCTTCATATCTTACAAGTGGACATTTTATGACGGATAATGTCTGCACCATCTACACGATAACATTTTTACGACACGGAAGAGATGGTGGAAAAGAAACAGCTCGTTTATGTTATAAAAGCGGCTCACAGACTGAGATTCTTAGAAAGTTCTTACAAAGAAGGAGTCTGCGGCCTTTTCTAATTCCATACCTTATTCGATACGTACTTTAACAATGCATTTTTCATAGAAGTCCAACTTCAAAAGCTGTATAATACCTGTAAAGGCCACTGAGGATAATAAATCCTTTTAATAATATCAACAGGAACTCGTAAAATTGCTACGAAACCGTAATCAATGAAAGAAATTCAACATTGTAGATAAACTTAAAAAAAAAAAAAAAACGTACATATTTGTGCAGGTTCCCGTCTATGTATTATTTCCTACTCTATTATAATATATGTTAAAATCAACAAAATCTATAATAATAGAAATGATGTCAAGTTCTCAAGAAATAGCTACTTGATAATTTCCCGATAGATGCTTACACTAAATCTTCAACTAGATTGGAATATACGAGGACATTTCGAGAAAAAAAAAAAAAAACGTCGTTTGGTTATGAATGACATACACTCTCAGATGCGTAACTTCTTTTATTATACACGTTAGAAAAGTACAACATTGAATTCCGTTTCAACATATTCACCATTCAAATTGAGGCACTTGTCATAATGTTTTACAAGATTTGTAATTTCTTCTAAAAAAAAGAAAAAGAAAAAAGAAAAAGAAAGAAAAAAAAGAATTCTCCCACCTGGGAATGAAGTCACTCGCTAACAGCATTGTGAAGCGCATCGTCATTGTTGAAGCGGTGCGACGTATGCCACACTGTGCCTGAAGATAGAACAGAAAGTTCAGATATCGCGATCCGACGAACTTCACGGATTGTCAATTTCCTACACGAGTTCATTGCTGACTACAGTTGGGCAACCACTTCTTGCCGCATCGTGCACGCCAGTTAGAACATTTTTAAAACATGTGACACCATTCACGTACGACACCTTCACTCATGATATTTGGTCCGTTAACACCATACAGTTCGCGATGAATCGCAGCTGCCGAAAGCTTTTTTCGCACTTAGAAATCTTATTACCGCATGCACTTCCCATTTGGCGGGTTTTTCTATGAGATCCTTCATTTTCAATTGTTATGGCGGAAGAGTGAACTGCAACACAACCTTCTTCTTCCGCTACTCATTCTCTACTGAACTATTGCACACAGTGCCACACTGACGTCGCTCTTCCCTTCCATTTCTCGAGCATGCAAAAACGGAGTTTGTTTTCAAACTGCCATCCTATGTGATGATTATTACAAAAGCTCTAGCTGAAATACGAAGGGAGTCGTTGAGATTTCAAGTTAGTTCCAAGTTAGTTCTCCATAATAGTTCTCTAACAACTCAAAGCACTTTGTTCCTAAATATTCAAATGTTTTTATGCCAGTGCAAAAAAAAAAAAAAAAAAAAGAAAAAAAAAAGAAAAAAAGTCGAAGCAGTCCAGACTGTCACCCACGGCACGCATGATGACAACATCGGTGCAAAATGAACACATTTGAACTTGCTTTTGAGGTTTGGGAACAGCTGAAAATAAGGTGTCATATTGGGCAAATATGATGGATGGGAATCAATTCGATTCCGCAATCGTGAATTATTGTCGTTGTCACGATCGACTTGTGACTGAGGGCATTCTCGTGATGGGCAAAGGCGCATTTTGTGAGTTTCCCACGACTCTTTTGTCTACTCTCGTATTATTATCTACTCACATAATAATATCCAGTTACTACTTGCCCCTTTGACAGACAATCTACCATCCTCACCCCTTCTGAAAATAGTAGCAATTATCTTTCGAAGAAAGTGGTGATGAAGGCTCTTTCCATTACTCGAAACTTTGTTGTGACGCGAGATTGAGAAAGATGGAGCCACGTCTCATCTCTTGTTATAAATAGAGTCAAAAAGGAATCTGAATTTGTCCGGAAGAACTTAAGATTATCCCTTGAAAATGCTGTTCCTGGCCATCTTTTCAGATTAAGTAACACTTTGGATATCCATTTCGTAGATTATTTTTTTATTATTTGCAGATGCTGGATGACAATTTTGTTGAAGCTTGTAGTGGACAAACCCACACTCAGCAATCTGCCTGATGGTCAGTTGGCGATTGTTTATAACAATTTCCTGGACTTTGTTTTTGGAATTAGTGCTTCAACAGGTCTTCTTGGTCGAGGGTCATCTTCAATGCACGTTCTCCCTTCTTAATTTCTTCACTGTGGTATAAGAAGTGGTTCACCTCAAATGACAAAGTTGAGGAGGAACCGTTTTCAGTAGAGGTATGGGTAGAAGAGATGCAATTGGATTATTAAGACTAATCGCTGAAAGGTTTATAGAAAAATAGAAACAAGTGTATGTGGTATTTATTGATCTAGAAAAGGCTTTTGACCGCATGAATTGGGAATTGCTTTTGGAAGTTCTAAAAAAAAAGTTGGGTTAGAATGGAAAAATCGAAGATCCATTCTATAGATGAAACCAACAAGTAAGTGTTAGAATAAGGGAGAAAATGACAGAAGATAGCACAATTGGAAGACAAATTAGACAGGGATGCTGTCTCTCGCCTACATTACATAATATCTGTCTATTAGATATAGTAAAAAAGAGCCTATAAAATGAAGACGGCATTTCAGTAGGAGGTAGAATGATTAAGTGTATACGGTTTGCAGATGATATAGCGCTTGTTGCAGAATCTGAAGAGAAAATCAACAAGATGTAAGAAAACTTGAGAAAGGGTTGTGAAGAATATGGGATGAAAATAAATGTGAGAAAGGCAAAAACTATGCTGACTGGAAGGAAACGGTTGGTATAAAATACACAAGTAGGAGGAGAGAAAATATAACGGGTGACTAGTTTTCAATATCTGAGTAGTATTATTAGTAATGATATGAAATGTGAACTTGAAATAAAAGCAAGGATAGGAATGGTGAAAGAAGCCTTTAGGAGGAAGAAAAGTCTGTTTTATGGGACCTTGAATAGAGAATTGAGAAAATGACTCATAAAATGCTTAGTGTGGTGCATTGTACTGTATGGGTCAAAAGCATGGACGTTACGCAAATATGATACAAAACGAATGGAAGCTTTCAAAATGTGGGTGTAGAGGAGAATGGAGAGAATTAGGTTGGTCGAGCTGAAAACGAATGAGAGGGTGTTAGAGATGGTAAAGGAGAAAAGAACAATGTTAGATGTTATTGAGAAGAGGACGAGAAATTGGTTGGTGCATTGGCTAAGAAGGGACGTGCTAGAGGGTATGGTGGCAGGAAAGAGAGGGAGAGGGCGAAGGAGACTACAATTAATGAACGATATCAAAACATAAAAATCATACGTGAAGACGAAGAGATTAGCAGAATACAGTAGAGCATAGAAGCTCCTCAAATTTTGTAGCCAGTGATCTGCCAATAACGGCAGAATATCTATAATAATGATGATGCATATTAAGAAAATAAGTTTTTATTTTTATTATTTGATATTGATTTCAATATATGGACTTACAATTTTTTTTTATGTAGATTCAATTAATATAGATTTAGTTATTTGTAAACATAGACTCTATTGATATATCAATGGATATGGAATATGTATAGTTTATACTTTCTGATTTATCATCTTCCGTTTGTAGATATTTCCTTATATGTTTCTCGGTAAAACTCCACCGTCATTCTAACTTGCATCCGCCGTCAATATTGTTACTATGTACCTTATATACTTTATACAGTAAAATACATGTTTGTGAAAAACAGACAATTTTTCCGTGTTGTTAATCACAGTGTAAACTTCATAAACTCACCCATCATAATCTACATGGAAGGAAAAGAGAAAGGAGAGGGGGGGGGGACAGTTAATTTGTCTATCTGTTATGTCCACCAGAGTGCAGCTCTGATGAACAAACTTCCGGCCAAGCAGTTTCTAGTTTCCGCCTCCTCGTTCGTGTGTGTGTGCGTGTGTGTGTACACATTTATTCAACGCACACACATCCTCATAACGCACACATAACTCGTTTGTTGGTTTGTATAAACTAACGAGCATGTTTGACTAAATTAAGTTTCGTAAGAGAAGCAGGAGTGGGGTGGTAGTCGTTGCTGTAAATGGTGTATAGAGAAGGAATATATATACTGTTAAATACCTGTATGTAATTCTGTTACCGTCTCGCGTTGAGAGCATGAATATGAATATTCTGTATGACGTATGTTCTCTTGTTCCTTGTCTGTTTCCATACTCCAGACTGGAGGCTGTGTTTGACAGAATTAGTCCTCTGGACGGATGTTCTTTACAAACCTTCTCTCACACCTTCATACTCTATATCTCTCTTTTCTCTGTTCTGTTTGAATCTGTCATTTCGTCGTTTGTAGCATACACATCTTTTACAGTGAATATTGCCAACTGTTTCAACGATTTTCAGAATCTTCGTCAACCTTTTTGTTTGGTTTCTCTGAAGAATTATTTAATTGTTTTCTTTTAAATGAACTAGAAATTAATGGTTCGAGTTTACTAATTTTTTTCCAGGTTCCAGGTCTAGTTAAGTACCTTCCTTTCTCAAGACAGATTTGCGATGTACAGGGTTACAAAAATTTCTCACAATATTTTGGGAATTGATTCCTAACATCAAAGTAAGAAACAAAGTTCATATGGATTTGTGGTTGAAAGTGCATAGTTTCAGAGCTATAGAGTGCCGAAAACGTGAAAAAAAATGAACTTTAAAGCTCCATAGTTCCCCTACTATAGGACTGATCCTAGTCGGGTCAAGACATCACTGAGGAACTGGTATGTGAACTATCCAAATATCCATCTTTCAGAATCTCTAGTACTTGTACAATCATTTTTGGAGAGGCTATTTGCGAGTACTTGATCACTCTCCACCTACCTCTCTAAAAATTGGTGTGCAAGTACCGGACCATTCTTAAACATAGATATTTGGATAGTTCACATACCAGTTCCTCAGTAATGTCTTAACCCGACTACGATAGGTCCCATAGTAGTGGAGCTATGAACTTTTGAAGTTCACTTGTTTCATGTTTTCGGCATCCTATAACTCCCAAACTATCCACTTTTGAGTACAGGTCCATTTTTTTTTATTATTTTGATGTGTGGAATCTCTGTTTCCAAAGTATTATGACAATTTTTTAACACCCTGTATACATATAAATATAATGTTAGAATTCTTACATAATTAAATTTGATGCATAAATAAATTTGATTTCTTTATAAGTAGGGTAACTATTAGCCTAACTTGAACTATTAGAAATTAACATGACTGACAGACTATAGCGTCTTGGTTTTATTTTTAGGTATATATATATATATATATATATATATATATATATATATATATATATATATATATATATATATATATATATATATATATATATATATATATATATTATATTATATTATATCACAAAATTTAATTTTCACGAAGTAAGAAACATTTAGATAGATTTGAGATAAGAAATCAATAAAAGTAAACCAGTAAAATTAAACTAAATAAAATTAAATCACTAAAACTAAACTAGTAAAATTAAAGTAATAAAAATTAAACCACTAAAACAAAACTAATTTTAATAAACTACTAAAATCAAATCATTAAAACTAAACTACTAAAATTAAATCAATAAATTTAAACTGCTAAAATTAAACTAATGAAGTTAAACCAATAAAATTACGCTACTAAAATTACACTAATAAAATTAAATCAGTACAATTAAACGAATAAAATTAAACTACAAAAATTAAACCATTAAATTAAACTAATAAAATTAAAAAATAAAATTAAATCAGTAAAATTAAACCAACAGAATTAAACCACTAAAATTCCAGGTCATTTCAATGAAAAGTAAAGATTGTTTTAATAAATCAGTGGGCTATAAAACAAAGATGGCCCTTCTACTCAGCTTCATCAAACAGGGGACCCCACAGGCGGGTTTTAGGGCACAGATTCTGGTCATGAGTTTATTTAAGGGCACATATTTTTTTATTATTATTATTGAAAATACTATAACTAAAGAGGAGCATTGTAAATTTGTGGGCGAGAAATGTACATTTGGTGAACAGAATGGTAAATTTGGGAGACAAATTTGTGAGATTTGTGCACAAGCCTTTTGGGTGGAGATGGGCACCCGTGCTGTTAACAATTGCCTAACGTAATGCGAAAAATCGAGGCATCAAATACTTAAAAGCGATTTTACAAACAATACTGCAGAAATGCTCTACTACGTGTTAAAGACATGCATATTCAATGATTTTCAGTAAGCATACACGGAGAAATAATGTTTAAGTTTTAGTAAAAATATCATGACATAATCACTTACAAATGCACACCCTTGATAAATACATTTTTATACACTTCACTCTGAAAAATTACATTCTAGAAGCAATTATTACCTGAAGCAATACTTCTTCTAAGGCGTAATTATATATTAGGTTTGTCAGTAAATAATTTACGCTACAAGTATGTCTATTCCAGTGGGAAAATATGTCCTTTGGAGCCCGGAGGTAGAATGGCGCAAAATTCCACAAAAGCTCTCCACTGACTTCTATCCTTAGCCAACTGGATCCACTTTTTACTTTGTATTTCTATTTCTACAAGATCCATCTTAATATCGTCCTCCCAGGTCTTCCTAAAAATGGTTTTACGATTGATTTCCAGTCAAAATTTTGAAAGTATTCCTACTTGCTTCCGTTCTGCTACATAACCTACCCACGTGAGCCTTCTGGACCTGATAACCCTAACAATGTTTGGTAAATGGTGTAAATTATGCAGTTCCTTGTTATGAAGTTTCCACCATTTCTCATTCCCGTTCCTCTTGTGTCCAAATATTCAACTCAGGATTTTATTTTCAAATACTTTCAGTCTGCGTTCTTCCCTCAGAGTAAGCGATCATGTTTCGCAACCATACAGCATAACAGTCATGATTATTGTAATATGAAATAAGGAAATCCTCTGATAAATTACGTCATCTAGTACATGCTTGCGCCTTCGAGCCCTAACCCTCTGTTCTATCTGTCTAACTTCATGTGATATTGGTTGCTCAATCTTCAACGTTTTTCGATGGGTCACAAATGAAATCTTTCGTTCAAGAATTTGCATTGGGAGAACTGCTACCAATGTAGCTAAGTTCAAAAGACAAAGCAGCATATATTATGCTGCTTTATTATGCTCTATATGAACGGTGACGCATATGAAACATCTTTTGCCACAACGCTGTTTAATGTCTGAAGATCTATCGAACGAGGTATCACTCAACCTATGTTTCCATTTAAAATTTCAAAGTTGGCCCTGGGCCTTCACGAAAGCGGCCCTGGTGGCACCGCAGGAACATCATTTGACGTACCTCGTGCCATTTTCCTGTTTCACTTTTTATTCTGTTCATTATCTTCAAGCGTTTTCATATCTCCAAACGTTTTCATATTAGTGGTAGTGGACGTTTTATCTAATACAGGTATCATGTCTTGGCGGCCATTTTAAATATGGTGACTGACATGAAAAATCTTTTGCCATAACGCTGTATAGTATTTGGATATATTTTAAAGCTGGGCCCTCATGAAGGGCGGGCCTGGAGGGCGCCCCGATAACACTTTTCGATGTGCCCAATGGCGTTTCTTATTTGAGTTTTTGTTTGGTTCATTTATGTTCAACCTTTTTTGAGATATTTCCATCAAAAGATTAAAATGGGCCACCCTATATATATATAGGGTGGCCCATTAACAAACCAACATGAATTTTTGATTTTTTTAAAGGAACAAGCACCATCAACTTGACTCGTTTAACCTAAAAATCATAACGGTGGAATATAAAACTGCAACTTTTTAATTTTATTTCAAATTTCGAGGAAAAACTTACGGAACAAATAAATATAAAGTTCATTAGAATATACAATAGGCTTTCATACTTTTATTACTGAATAAATCTCTACACTCATTTTATTGTGTTTGTATTTCTTAATATGCAGATGGCAATTCTGTCTCCCGCACCTCCACATCCTCGACACAACTTCAGATTCAGAAATAAAACGATGGTGAATCCCTGTTTCATCTTCTTCCCCTCATCTGTCCGTTTGAACGTATCCTTGTCTCTGCTACATTGTGACAAAACGTCATGAAAATAGCTGAAACCACCATTTACCATAGAAATAAAACCACACATATCCTGCCACGAAAAAAAAAAAAAAAAAAACAGAGAAGATTTCCAGTAAATGTTCTAAGCCATCGTCAGTGTTTGTGTGCATTCAGTCAGAGTCATTTGTCCAGGCAGATAATCCCTTACGTAATCACAATAACGTTCTACAGCTCTCAAAGTAGTCATTTGTTACCAAAGAAACCTCATAATAGAATAAGATGCAAATTCAAAGAGTCAATTTGTGTGATTTAAGCCTGTGATTTTCTCATTATAACCAGGTTGTTGGCTATTTCTGTAATTACTTTATTCTTGTCATAGACGTAAACAGAAGTAAACGTTTAAATCTTATTATTATTTCAGAGAACAATTCGAGTCTTCCCCTTTCCTCATTTAACATGTCAATAAGGAAAATGAAGCTTTGGTTGTTATTATTATGTATTACAATTAATATTTATTACGCAAATATTTTTGAACATAGCTCGCACATGCTAGATGAAAAATGAAATGATTAAGTTTCACGTCCCACGTGTATACCGCCTAGGCTAAACGAGATGATAATGATGATAAATGAAGGAAATGGTAGAATGAAGAAAGTGGGAGGAAACAAGAGAATTTCAAGAAAACCCACGCACACGGTGTTTGTCCACCACAAAGTTCATTTGGCGTGAGCTGAGATCGAACCAAGATCCCAATGCACCAGAGGTTGTAACTTATATTGTAGGAACCACCATTTAAACTGTAACGATTAATTTATATTATACATATATTTTGCGTTACATTCCAGCCCACAGTCCGTGTAATTTTTAAAATATATATAAAACGATCAAATCACATTAAATCAGACACGGCAAATTATATCACTATTACCTTTATTCTCCAAACTCCATTAATTATACTTTTCTTTTTCGGTTGTCATAACAATGTTTAAAACGATTATACACATAAAATCAACATATATCTTTAGCTACTGAGATTAAATCTTATTTCTTTCTATTTAGAATCAACAACATATATATATTCTTTTCTTCTTCTTCTTCTACACAATAGATTGTGTACTTTTATGCACCGTTGTCCAAAACCAAGATATAAAAATAGAAGAAATTACAAAATATATATACAATATCGTTGTAAGGTGAACGCTCTACCACTGAGCCACCGTGGCCCCATGCTTGATGATGTTACAGTATTGTCACCAATCTTATTTCACGTTTTACGAATTGTACAGTTTCTATGAATGTTCCTTACAAGTCATGTACTCAAGCAGAAACACTAGTATAATATTAAGTCATTTGTAAATAGGGGGCTCAGTGGTACGGTGCTTACCTCTGGTACGTGGCGTCCCTGGTTCGATCCGCGGCAAAGTAAGTTTGTCATAGACAACATCATGTCTATTCCTGTTTCCTCCCACTTTCTCATTCCATCAATTCTTCCATCATCATTAACTTGCTTTAATCATCGTCTCCCTTAGAATAAAGGACATAATCGTAGGACGTTAAACTCAAAGATTTCATTTTCATTTGTAAATCTTAGTATTGTTGTTGCCTCTAATCAATGTGCGAATTAGGTTAGTAATATTGTGGGGAGGGGCAGGATAAAATGAGGCCCAAATGGCTACAGAGACTTGAAAACGCAATAACGTTCGACGGCCGGCCGCGGCGTTCTTTCTTCCCGCCCAACACGCACTCAAATACGATTACCTGGCAACAGTAATAAAGAAGGAATGTATTAAATCAATAAACTTAGCAACAATAACTAAATTAACTATACAGGGTATTTCAAAATCAATATCGGGGTTTTAAGGTTTTGTCATATTTGTTACAATTTCCACATACATAAAATGAAAGAGCAACTCGAACAGATTTGTATGCTCGCACGCGCATTCACTGTTTCCTCTGTCTGCCGTTAGAAAGCGCTAGGGAGCAAAGATGACTACTAGTGAGCAAAAAGCTTTTTGTGCTTTACGTTTTAAAAAAAAAAAAAAAAAACTGAATCTGTAGTTACAGAGCAACCTCCTGTGTGAAGAATTTTAAGGAGAGCTTACAACTACGTCCTTATCGTTTGCAGTTCCTACAAGCTCTAAAGCCTACAGACTTCGATTTATGTGCCAACTTTGCAAATGAAATGTTGCTGCATGACGATGAAGATTTTCTGGATCGTGTCGTCTTCAGTGATGAATCGACATTTCACCAAAGTGGCAATGTGAACACTCATTATGTTCACATTTGGGAGTCAGCAAATCCCCACAAGATGGTACAGTTGCAACGAGAGTCCTCGGAATTAAATATATTTTGTGATATATCCCGACGGAAAGTTTATGGGCATTTCTCGCAAAAACTGTTTGAAATGCACTTTCATTTGATGTACTATTTATAATTGTACCTTGAATACAATAAATACTACAACCTTTATATTCAGTTTGAAACACCCTGTATATTGTGTTAGATACCCACACCTAATTTTCCCAAACGTGTACGGGCATAAGATTGTAAGTGCCTCCTTAAATTTGAAAATCCATACGTAACAAATATAAGGTCATCATCCAAATTCACTTCCGACGAGGAATTGAAGGCGTGAGAGTAGATTGCAAGTGACAACTAAAGATACTACGGTATAGCAATGAGTATAAAATTCAAACAAGCCAAAAGTAGATAGCATATATCGATCATTTCGTAACGCATAGAGCACATTAAAATTAAATGATAAAAGAAAGTGAAGTAAGAAAATATGTATACTCATTTTTTTAAAATCACTAAACATGGTTTGGGAGCAGGGACAAGTATCCCCGACAGAAATGCTTTAGTTGGCTTCTTAGGGGGATCAAAACGCAATTGAGAGCGAAATCCTCCTATCCCCCGGGCAATTCGCATCCTTCCTCTGATCTTATATAATTTTAAGATACGCATATATACGAGGGATGTTTTTGCAAGCTCCATTAAACCATCAAAGGAGAACCACGTGAGAGGCGAGACGCAAATTAGTCAACTATATGTTCATTGGAGATCGCACATCCTCCATACCGACAAACAGATTCTGGTGATCAATCATTGTGGAGTAGTGAGCGTGAAACCGTATCGAATGCAATCGAAGCGCTCGCCAAGTGTGAACTGCATGATGTAATTCGATTTCTCCAGACGAAAAGGCACCATACAAACGCCATTCATGGTCAAATGATTCAGTATTATGGTATGAACTATATAAGTGATTGTTGTTTGCACAAGAGCTATAGAGAGTTTAAAGAAACACCTACCTACACGATAAGAGAAACCAAGGTTGGATATCTGTGTCGAAAGACGACCGTAATGAACGCATGAATCATATGATTTGTGGCAGGGGTAGAATATGATCTCTGAACTGTCTCACTGGGAAATCAGCAGCCGCCTCACTGCGACTTCCAGGAAAATCAGAGGCCACCCTTTCATGTATATTCAACAGCATTCCTTCACACCTGGCATTGCTTAAGATGGGTTACCACGTTAGAACTTGTAGCTGTCATAAAAAAAAAAAAAAATCTTGAAAACCCTACCATAGTTCACCGTGTACACATAGTCTTGAAAGGGTCATAAAACATTTTTTCCATCTTGCAAGGAATCGAACAGTGTCCAACTTTCTGGGACGTCTTGCTTGCTACCTGCTATCGCCCTCCCGCTGACAAAGGAAAAACCAGTTTCGCCGCTTCCGAAACAACGGATTCTTTTGGACAAGGAGTGGGAGTGCGCCAAAATACACGTTTTTAATGAGGAGGTTAATTGTTTGTCCACTAGACTGCAGTGCTGCATGGGTGGTGATACCTTTCTTGCTTACAAGAAGTTGTAAAATCTACTTTCTAGTTGTAGATAGAAAGATCGGGTAGCAAAGTCTTTTTTTATGACAGCTACAAGATTCATGTAAAGTGGAAACGTGGTCTTAGTCTCCATCTGTGTACTAAACTGCAGCTCACTCACCTGAGTACTTTTTGCGGCACCCAAGTACAATTGTTACCTTCGTCATTCCCTGGGAAGATTCTCGTCGCACTCGAATCAATTAGTCAGGAATTTCTTTTGCTTGGTGCAGACTTCATTTTTTTTCATGGATAACGTAAAAGAAATGAAATGAAATCTTTCAGTTGAACGTTTCATGATTATGCCTGTTAGAATAAGAGAGACGGACGGATGATCAAGGCAAGTGAATGATGATGCAAGAATTGACGGAATGAGAATGTGGGAGGAAATGGGCGTGCCCGGAGAAAACCCACGAACACGATGTTGTCTACCACAAACTTACTTGAGCGGGAATCGACCCAGGAACCCCACGTACCAGAGGTAAGCGCTGTATCAGTGAGCCACCGTTCCCCCAATATAACAGTAAATAAATTTAATCAATTTTCTATAGGTAGATCTAATATAGGTATTTAGGTAAGTACGTTTGTGAACCCTTTGCTTTATAGTAAATCAAATTTAACGTTTACTTCTTCTAATTTGAATAAGTAATTTCTTTCTGCTTTTAAAAGCTTTTTTAAAGTCAGTATATATACAGTAGAGCGTCGATTATCCGAAGTAATTGGGGGACATGGGTGTTCGGAAAACTGGTTTGTTCGGATAATCGAACTGTACATGTTTATTTGCCATGCGCGGAGCGGCACGCCTCAACTCTAAGCTGGCGCAGCTGTTGCTGTGAACAGCTTTGATACTGCCGCTACTTCTACAGCCAGTGCCAAACCGACAGAAGTGTGCTGATTGTTGTGTGCTTGGCCGGTCAGCAGCGCCTTATGAAGGACCCATTAGAAGCAATGTTCCGCCAGCGGTGGCTACTGTGGATAAACTTGGTTTGGGAGTGAGGGGGATGATGGACGGTAGGGTGGGAGAGTAACTCGACGCTCTACTGTATATATATATATATATATATATATATATATATATATATATATATATATATATATATATATATATATATATATATATATATAGTTTTAAATACATAAATGTGAATACAAACTTTTCCGAAGTGTAGTGGGCACAGTATTCCTTTCAGGCATGCTTCTTGGGGGGCAGTTTCCGCGGAGCTCTCAGAGTGCCCCCCGGACTAAATAAGACTACATACTAGAGTAGTGCCAGCAGTGGGAGATAAATAGTTTCAGAATACAATAAATAAATAAATAAATAAACATTTCAATATTGGCATTTTATAAGTGTTCTAATTACATGGTATCTTACGAAAATGAAATGAAATCTTTAAGTTTTACGTCCCACGATTATGCCGGCTAGGCTAAAGGAGACGGTGATGATAAGAAATATATGAATGGTGGAATGAAGAATATGGGAGGAAACGGGAGAACTCCGAGAAAACGCACGCACACGGTATTTGTCCACCACAAAGCTCACTGTGCGAGCTGAGATTGAACCAAACACCCAGGCACCAGAAGTGAGCTCTTTCGTGGCTAAGCTGTTAGCGTACGCGCCTTTGGCGTGGGAGACCCGAGTTTGATTCCCGGTGGGAGCTCATGTAGTTCGGGTTTCACGTTAATCAGTAGATCCCGTCTCATATAGCCTCGCTGCTGAAAGGGACGTTCAACTCAAAATCAACTCAACTCAACTCAGTACCAGAGGTGAACGCTCTTTTACCACTGAGCGCCCGCAGCCCGTAGTACCTTGCGTCTGTAACTGTCAACCTTTAACAGATAAGTAACAGTTGAACGTCTTGTAGCGCGTACTACACAAAAACGTAAGACAAGCAGCTGTAGGCTTTGTTAATAGGTGTATATAGTTTTAGAGTGTTCTCTCCCCCAGCATATGTTTTCCTGAAAGAAACACTGGTTGTGGGTAGTCAAGGTTTTGAACAGTACCAAAAGTATGTTCAAAATTGGAGTGTAACGCTTCACTATAAATTCATTTCGACTATAAATTAGAATTTTATTTTATAGTCGCGACACTAGTTTGGGAACTTCTGATTAATGAATACTAACTTTTAGAATACTGTATAATCAAGCGTTGAAATCGGATTTTCATTCAGAAAATGGGGGATGGTGGAATCCTTTTTAATGTTTTACATATACACTACAATAACTCATAATTACTTAAAACCTATTTCAGTTCTCACAACAAATGTTATTTCAACCGCTTAGTGTAAAGAGTTAATGTAAAAACATTTAGATTTAATGAGATATACAAACATATTTCCAAATATATAAGCTTATTTTTCGCAAAGAGAATAAAATATTAACCATCAGTGTGTTATGAAAGAATGGTTTTAGTGCATTATGGAACAAACAAATAACAGCGCCATTCTGGTGTAGGCGGCAAATGTAGGAAATAAAACGAAATGTAATAATATGGCAGTGTTGCAACTTACAGTAAAAACTGGCAGATTGAAGTTGAACTTCTCTAAAATTTTTTTCAAAGAACAACAAATGAATTCATTTATAAACATTTTGCAACTAATTTAGTTTTACACTTTGTAATTACAGTATTTCAAAACTATAGGGATTTGATAGAGAAACAGTTTCATTTCAGGTTTTGTTTGGGGAAGGAAGAGGGGTATTCTCCAAGTTAAGTAGTGTCAAGGTTTTCATTAGTATAGGCCTATTACTATACTACTACAGAAAATATACTGTATATGAATCTCATATTCAGGGGAGGCATTTACGGGGGGAGGGGAGGCAACCAGAACCCAGACTATGATAGATATATCATGAGTTTATTATAAACTTTCAAAAATATATAAGTAATAGCTAAATTATTTTTGGCACTCAAAACACTGGGGGGCCTAGGCCCCTGGCCCCGGGCTATACCCCACCCCTGCCTTCTCTCTTTCACCTAGGTGTTTGGCTTGGTGGAAATTTCACACGGAAGAAACATTGCTCTGAAATCAGAAAAAAAGTTTCGCTACACACTGGGTTAATGTTTAAAATATCAAAAAATGTTTCGGGAATCGATTGTCAAAATATATTACTATGCATTCGTCCAGCCATACTTTTCATACGGAGTCAAAGCTTGTTATGGAGACTTAAGTGTCCAGCATAGATATAAGCTCCTCGTTCTTTTTCAGAAGGTAATAAGAATAATTAAAAATGAACATTTCCTTACGCATACAGAACCAAGGGCGCCGACTTTCCAAAATTTATTTGGGTGTGTATCAATGGCGGGGCGTATTATATGTTTTCAAGGAAGTTTCAATATAGTTAAAATCTTTTATGAACACTGTCATAAAGGGCTGTGCTGTGTCACAAGCCGAAAATATGCGATTCTATTCACAATATAGCTCCATTTTTGTGAGGACTGCCTTTGTCTAGACCAGAGACAGGCAAGAAAGGGGAAGTGCGTTGCTTGGTTGCCTTCACAGAAACACATTTGAAACAAACAATTATGTTTTAGAGATTAGAAATTTTAATTTCCACCTCAATGTTTTAATTGCTTATTATTTTTTGATAGTGTCAAATGAGAAATATTTATTTTATTTTGTTTTTATTAAACTAAAAATCTTGTGGATGCACCGACATAGGGTGGGTGTGGGGATAGACATAAAAGAAACCAACTAAATCTTGATATATTAAAATTTAACCATCGAGCTCTACTTTATAACTTTCGTGGTCGCTCGGGGTGTCCACAACATCCCCAATTAAATTACATGTTAATCACTCATACGAACTGTTATTGAATGAACTGGAATTAGAAATATGATTTACAAAATCTAATTGCTTTGAAACAAATCACCATTACGTAGAATGTCAATGTACATTTGAATGAAAGTAAGTGGGCCACAAAATACTTTTTTATTATTTAATGTGGGTCGTGGTAACAACAAGTTTGAGAACCACTGTCATATAGTTATGTTTCAAAATTCTATGTTGAGTACTTACGATAGAATACAAGGTTTTGAAGCTAATTACATTCTGTGATGGATCATCCAACGACAATATTTTTACATTTGTGATGTTGAAACCTTGTTACTCTTCAGAAATTTACGTGCACAGTCTTTCCATTGTTGTACCATTACGGTTTTTTCAACAATATGAAGGGTACCAATTTCTGATAAAACTTTATCATATTCTACAGGCTGCACTATTGTTTCAATTTTTCTTAAGCGTTTTTCAACTTGCCCGAATGCCTTATCAACGGGCATATAAGAATAACCCCGCATCGGAAAGTACCATTCAAACCGTAACTTTTTCTTCTGACAGAAGCGCATTAACATCAATAACATGGCGTAGTTCTTGTTTTGACGTGTGCACGAATCGAAGAAGAATCGCAGACCTGTAATTTCTTCCAAAGTAATTGGAGTGAGCACTCTGTTAAGAAAATGTAACAAACATGATATACAATTTCATTGCAGCCACGTCCATATTCGCTTTCCAGCCATCTAAAAAAAAAATGAACATTTTCTTTCTTAAGCGATCCATCCTTATCATGCAAAACCTCTTCCGAAGATGCAGTATCACAGCTGTCGTGAGTAATGAGCATGTCCTATTGACGTCTTCGGAAAAGGTTGATTTTGCATTAAGTCAAAGTTTACGGTAATCGTGTTATCTGGCCTACGATTCAATTCTTGAAAACAACGCTTTGTTCTAGTTCTATGCACCATGTACCTAACATTTTATGGCATGAAATTGGGTATGACATATTTACAAAATAAATTATTTTTGTAGTTAGCATGTTTTGGCACTAAAGAGATATTTCAAACATAACAGAAAATAATGTGTTTTGACAAAAAATAATTACAAAATTTAACATAAGAGGTGCCATAGTATATTTTTCCATATTCAATTCAAAATCGGACAATTTTGGATTCAGCATGTTTTGTAAATACACTCCTCATGTGGAAGAACACATGAAAAAAGCTAAGGAGGAACAGTTCGGGTTCAGGAGAGGTAAGGGTACAAGAGATGCAGTTAGATTATTAAGGGTGGTCGGTGAAAGGTTTATAGAAAAATTAGAAAAACAAAACCCATGGTGATTGGAACAAAGCTGTCGTGTCAAATACATAAGTAGGAGGGGAGAAAATGTGAAATAAAAGGAAGGATAGGAATGAGGAGGAAGAAAACACTATTTTGTGAGACCTTGAAGAAACAGTTGCGAAAAATACATAAAATGCTTCGTGTGCAGTGACTATAACTGTATGGGGCACAAACATTGACATTACGCAAAAATGATGAAAAACAACTGGAAGCCTTCGAAGTGTGGGTGTGGAGAAGAATGGAAAGAATTAGCTGGGTCGAGCAGAAGATTAGCAACCGGGTTTTAGAAATGATGTGGGGGGGGGGGAGAACAACTTAAAATGTTATTGAGAAGAGGAAGAGAAACTGGTTGAGACATTGGCTAAGAAGGCAGGGATGTGCTAGAGGGTATCGCGGCAGGAAAGAGAGGGAGAGGGCAAAGGAGACTACAATTAATGGACGATATCAAAACAGAAAAATCATACGTGGAGACAAGACAGCATGGAAGCTTCTCAGCTGCGGCAACTGATCTGCCAATAATGGCAGAATACATATGATAATGATGATGACTATTATGACAGGCCCTGGTTATTGAAGATGCATAGAGACGACCTATCACTTTAGGTTTTAGCCTTCCTCTTACGTCTCAGCAAAAGTTCATCATGTGCGGCCGTTGTTTAGAGTGACTAAGAGGAAATTGTTTCGAAAACAACTCTAGAATATTTTACTAAATTATTATTAATTTTAAAAACAACATTGAGTGATCTGGAAAGATGGTGAAACTTAGAAGGTGAAGTGAAACTCCTTTCCTTCATAAAAGAAAACTGTGAAAATAAGAAAATTATATACCTAGTGAAGGAAATATTTATTGACGCGCATTGGCAACACTGTCATATGATCGTCTATTTGTACAGTAAAAACAAAATGGCGATTACCGAAATGACATCCTCCTCTCGACTTAAATCGACAATAAACTTTCTTATTTTCCTTCAGAATAACACTGAATGGCGAAAGAGGTGTTTGTTACATCATTTCAAGGATTCTTGTATCTTTTTTTTACTTTTTCGTCTTCATAATAAACGTTATAACAAGGAAATGAGCTTGTAAAATGGAGACATTTGAAGTTCTCTTGCACGTCATAAAACTAAGAAGCAAAAACTACCTCTGTTCTCCATTGGTACAGTGTGAAGCATCTTCAACGTAAGAAGATGGAAGCATTCGTCTGGCTCAAAAGAGTAATAGATGGCTCCGTTGGCACTTCTCGTTTATAATGTAGACAGACTTTGGCTCAAGCTTCTTTCACTGTCACTAGTCTTGTTTTTATTTCACTTCGTGTCTTCAGTCATAATACTGCCTAGGTACCAAGGTATACTTTGTTTTCTACTTTCTGCTTCTACAGGGTGGTCCGGAAGTGGGCGTACCCCCTTTAATTTCAACAGTATACTGTTAGTTATTGTAGAATGTCTGTACATAGTTACCTTGAAGTCTGAAGAGTCATAAACATCGGTATGATCACCATCCATGTCGTACCACACCTGAATTCTGCGTGCGGAGCTACTCCGAAGTCACAAGGGTGAAGGCGTGTTCCACAGCTGCTCGTAATTCCTGCGTTGTGTGATATCGAGTGTTTCTTACTTGTTGCTTTATGAAACCCCAGAGAGCATTGTCTGGTGTCGTCAGATCGGGACTTCGTGGAGGCCAGGCAAAGGGAGCTGGTGAAGGTGCACAATCTCTTCGAATCCAGCGGCCAGGAAACGTCCGATTCAGGTAATTGCGCACGTGAATCGCGAAGTGCGCTGGTTGGCCATCCTGCTGTATCATAACAATGCCAAGCAATGTTACCAAACAAATGTGGGTAAAAGCTAAAACCGTCAGAAAACACCAATTATGGGTACGCTCACTTCCGGACCAAGCTGTATAGTTGATCCAAATAGCTTTATCCCAATCAACTGTACTTTTGTTGTTTAAAGAAGTAGTATAATTGTAGAAAACTGCTAAATTACCTTGAAATATTATTAATGATCTCATGTCCATAGCTTGTAGTGTCCCGGGGGAAAAGTGGCTCAAAAATACTGAAATAATATCGGAAAAGTTGGCGGAAGTGCGTCATAATTGATTCATCTATTTATTTCGAATCTGCCGAAAACAAATGATGGCGCAATTTCTGTCGGAAATACGTAATACTTGACACCAAGGGCGCCGATTTCCCTTAACTTTGGAGGGACTTATTCAGGTGTGTGTGTAGTTGCAGACAAGGGTCTAGGAAGGCATATATAAGGATTTAAAGCCAAATATTATATAAGCCAAATTATGCCAAATATTAGGTATATATATACATAAGAAAGTACATATAACATATAACAATAAAAATACATATTCATAAAAATATATTCAAGGCCCACATGAGCATTGGGAGACCTGGGCCCCTTACCCCCAGGATCGGCGTCCATGCACATTTCTTTGAAATCCTCCGGAAAGAAACAATACTGGAAGAACTAGCGAACGTATTTGACTCATCCATTAATATTATAAATTTTCAATTTACAAAAAAGGATATCATAAACGACGAAATTCAGATCCACAAATATGTGCTGTAGTATGCTACTCATTCTAGAGAATACACCTAGCCTAATAAATAAAATAGAATCTGACCTGAGAATTACATTATCATGTTGTTCATCATAATGCGGAATATTACCGAAATTGTAATACAGATTAATGCTTTTTTTCCTTTTGTCAGATTTTATTTTTATTTAAAACACTTCTGTACGCATTCTACCTAGTATTACCATAAATACTGTCCGAACTTTTGAGGGTGGCTGTACTTCCGTCCATACAAGCGAGCGACGTCAAGAGCGGCATCATGAAGCATGAGTCATTGCTGAATGAACTGAAGAAGTGTAAAGGTGTCAGTTATAAGTGTTTAAGATGGAATGGGGTGAGTATGAAAATTGTGTGGCCGTGATAGCATTGCACAAGTAGACAAATTTCCATAAGCTGCAAATTAGTAATAAATAAATAAATAAATAAAATCGTTTACCGCACTTTCCAGCGCTTTGTTGAGACTCGTAATGAAAAAAAAATTGCCCTCGGCAAAGAAGATCACGTACACTACGAACACCGGACCTTGTGAAAACAGTGGCGGCGCGTGTCCGACGAACTCCAGTTAGAAACAGTTATGGCTCGGACAACCCAGCAGTGGCTGGGAAGTAAATGTTCCGGACTTCATTTCCACTTCAGAGTTGCCTTTTGCAAGTCCATACCTAAACTCACTGGACTACAAATTGTGGTCCAAGCTTCAGGAGATGCTTGCAAGAAGAGACATCCTAACATTGAAAGTTTAAGGTTGGTGTAAAGGGACAAGTTTTTGCAATAGATGTCACTACAGTCTTCGTATCTCTCTCTTATGTATATTTTTACCTTTCACGAAAATTTACAATTTCTCTTACAAATTTCAATCTAGAGACTTCAAATTTTTAGAAAAGGAACTTCATAACCTATTAAAGGGAACAATCCGTGCCGATTTCTTATTTTGAATTTTCTTCATTGTTGAAAGAGTTATATTGTTAAAGGTTTGGATATCCCTTTCAACAAACAAGCCATTTCAACAATGAAGAAAATTCTAAATAAAAAATCGTCACGGATTGTTGTCTTCGAAAGGTTATGAAGTTCCTTCTCGAAAATTTTGAAATCTCTAGTTTGAAATTTGTAAGAGAAATCGTGAATTTTCGTGAAAGGTGAAAAACACATGAGAGAGATACGAAGACTGTAGTGACATCTATCGGCAAAACTTGTCCTTTTAAACTAACCTTCAGGCGCTCTCTTCTGCAGGCAGCTGCACGTTTTCCAGTTGATGTGTTGCGTAATGCAATTGATGATTGGCCATGAAGACTTAAGGACTGTGCGCGTGCTAATGGTGGCCATTTTGAGTAATTATTTGTGATTTTGGCTCATAATGATGTGAAAGGCAGCACCACTCATCTCCTCGTCTTTCTTGAGGGTTCCTCAACTTTTCCGGCAGATGGCAGCACAGAGACCGCCAAGAGGCTATCCTAATCCTTCAGTGCAATCTTCAGTACAGCAGCAGCAGCACCGGAGGTCAGATTGAGCAAGGAGTGGCAGAGGCTACAATTGAAAGACAGTGTTGGAGCTTCTAGTGCATAAACACTTACGTTCAGTGTTATACAGCAATTGTTTAGACAAAGTGCGGCTGGCTTAATGGACCTTATGCTAACTGTCTAGCCCTTTTTTTACTTTCCTGTGCAGTCTCAGCAACGTGTTATCTGTATATGAGTTTTCTTAGTATATGAAATCTTTTCAAATTTTGATTATTAATTCCATAAACGAAACCATCTTTATCCTCCACGTGCTATATGCGCAACCGAGATAAGTATATACTCTCAATTGCTTGAGCGCAAATGTGGCGTCGACAATGTATCCATGTAACTCATGTTATAATGATCTTAAAATATTTTTAATCAGTTTGTGTCAATCTACTTAAAAACTTTGGAAAAGCATTTACGGTAAGACTAGATAAGTGTCTTGCTATCATAACTTATAACAAATATTCGGGCATTTGTTATTCATATTTCATTGTTGTCAAATGCAGTGGCGGATCCAGGATATGATCAAGGGAGGGGATAAACCATAGTTTGCAGCTTGATAAAGTATAAAGCAGGATAGAAGTCCATTTTATCCAGTGTATACCTGAGCGTTAAGGGGGCGCTATAGCCCTTATAGCCCTCCTTGAATCCGCGCCTAGTCAGGCGAATTTGACTAAACGAAATCCTTTATGTTCAAGGGTCAGATAGGTTGAAGTATACACCACTGGTACTTCGCAGTAGCGGCCTACAAAGTTAATGTAGCTTTTTAAAATTTATTGTGACTTTTCAACTGGTTCGAAGCCACTGTCCATCAAGATTAAATCAGGAGAGACAATATTGTTTCTGAGAGTAGTAAGTAAGTGAAACAAAGTTTGTATCTTCGGTGAAGAGAATTACAACAGGGAATCCAGAAACAGTTTCTCTTCATTCTCTTATCTTCCATCGTAAGAAGTTCTTCCGCTTTTCATGAGTTATTTCCAACGGTTTTCTAATTTCTGTTACAGTTACATTTAGTTAAAGGAAGTAACTGACGCATTTAAAAAAAAAACAATTACATTCAACCTATCTTTTGAAATAAAATTAATTATTTTTTTAGTTTAACGTCCTACTATTATGTCCTTTAGGCTAAGAGAGACGGATGACTAATGAAAGGGCTGTCCAATAACAGGACAACCTTGCCAAAAGATCATGGCTTGCATCTTCCGATAAAAGTCCTGAATAATAACAAACGTTGTTTTGAATACGGAAATTATAATCACGCGTTCGCCAAATTCTTAGTATAACGCTAATCACATGTAAAATTGTTTCTGAATATGTATTGTACTTTAGCGTCATTTCAGACTTTGTTGGGGGAAGGGGGAAGGCAAGCTGGTCCACCGACATAATAATTTCATGTTTTTTTGTTACTAGTTATATAATTTGTACATTCTATAGTATAATATACGGTAGAGATGTTACACAGGGTTTTCTTTTCCCTTATCTTTTATTATAAGAAGATTTATACAACTTTATGTACACAGTACTTCGAATGAGCGGGTATTTCTAACAATAGTCCTTTCTCTATGAATTTGGATCTCCTGCCCAGAATAGCACGGAAATCTTGACGTTTACTGTCAGGAATCTTCTGCCTAGTGCAGAGCGGAGACGTAAAGGAACCTTCGCATTGCGTAAGTGAGTAATATATCTTGCCCAGTGCAGCGCGGAGATTGCATAGGTTAGGTATTCTCTCCTGCCTAGAGCAGCTTGGAGAGAAAGGTAGGAGTGATCATCTGGAACTGATGTCTTCCGCTTCTTGACGTGCTCTTTTGTAGCCGGAACTCGGAGACGGAGCTTATGGAGGGGTTGTAGAGTTTCTCTTCGTGACTCTCAGTGTTCTTCTCGTACTTCTTCGGAAACGTCATCCGTCGGCTGGTGGATGGTCCTCGTGGAAAAGCACATGTTGTTGTTTATATATATGAGGGAATATTGCAATATACAATCAATTAAAAAGTATGGACCTTCTAAACTCAGGGAGGGGGAATTTGCCTCCTGGACTCCCCGAATGATACCACTATGTACATTGCGAGCATTAATTGTTTTAAGAAATGATTTTTACTTTTTGAAATTAATTGTATTTTAACAGTGAGGAATGGGTCAAAACAAGTTCGTTACTAATATCAAATTTTACCTACGTATTATGTACAAACCTCATACATCTGATAGACAACAAAGAAATTTAAACATTCAGTAATAAGTAATATGAGCTTCAAACAGTGGGTGCGAGACTCCTTCATCCGGGGTTCCGGTGCCTTATACCCCAATTTTTACGGTCCTGTCCAATGGCGGATCCAGAAGGAAAAATCTGGGGGGCCAGCGAGAACCCAGACTATGATAGGTATATCATGAGTTTACTATAAACTTTCAAAAATATATAAATAATAGGTTAAATTATATTTGCTACCCAAAAACTGGGGGTCTATGCCCCCGGATCCGGGATAGATCCGCCTCTGGTCCTGCCTGTACGTTAAATGAAATCCACAGGCGTTTCCTATTCTTTTCCAAAGACTACAAACAGATCAAGAAACACAATAAAGAAAGCGGTGTTTAGGTAATTCCACAAAACATAGAATCCCTATTTGGAAAGCATGTTTTATGTCTCGAGGGAGGGGGAGGAGGAGGAGAATGGAAAGAAAGTTTGCAATTGGCTTAAATCCAGGTCTCGTTCTTAGTGGCAGGACAGAGTTTTTGTAAACGATCGGCCACTGCCTACGTGCCTTGGCTCTTGTGGTGCGTCACAAGAAAGTTTATGAGAAAGAAGAAGCTGCTTTTAAATTTCGTGGGGGCATGGATAAAAGAAGGAAGATAAAACAACTAAGAGAGGATAATGAACAAAGACAGAGAAAAAAATTCAAGAAACTATTTCAAAGAGGAAGGCGGGATTATCACTGGAGGGACGAACCAAGATCCGCTATAAATTCAATTACCGGACATAAAATGGAGCCCGCCTTTACCAAACTTTCTTCTTTAGGTCTAGAGGCTAATTTTTTTCAGTTTCAAATAAAAAAAACTTGATATCTTTGACCCATTTCTCCTTGATTCAAAAGAAGTCTTTACTCAGCCTTTTGTGGGTGGCTCAATAATCCTTTTGATCCTATTATTAATGAAGAATATCAGATACTCAAAAAGAGCTGGTAATTCAGTGGCACAGAACATGGCGTTGAAAAATCAGTTATTATTTTCTAAAGGACAAATTTGATGTATGTTTTTCCTAATGTACAATGGTGTGCACAGAAATAATTTTTACCAGCTCCACAGGTTTATTTGTACACTAAATATATATTCCATGACACGAAAATGCACCGTACATTTAACATTTAGGGCGAATAAGAATTAAGATATAAGCCGAACACAAGCCTCTCCCTTTGAAATTTGAGCTAGCAAAAAATCGAATTAGATTTATTACACAGAAAAAAAGAGGTGTTGGAACAATACAAAATAGATATCACTTTTCCGTGTTACTTGTGTGTTAATTTAACAACAAATATGTCGCCTTCTGAGCATACCAGAAGTAACTAGTAATTGTCAGTGAGAATTTGCATTGGATATTATTGTTTGCTATGAACAAAGCTTTACGCAGTATATTTGACATTTATGCCAAGTTACGAATAATGTCATATGTTTTACTGTAATCAGTCAAGAAAATAGGTTTGTAAGCTTATGAATTGAGTTGAGTTCATTTTGAGTTTAACGTCCCTTTCAGCAGCGAGGCCATATAAGACGGGACCTAGTGATTAACGTGGAATACAAATCACATGAACTTCCCCTGGAAATCGGACCTGGGTCTGCCGCGCCAAGCCTATGAATTATTTGACAACAGTTACATGAGTAGCAGTGCTGCCATCTGTTGTTTTATATCCTAATACATAAGAGAAAAGATAAGAACAACAGATGCAGCACTGCTACTAAAGTAACTACTGTCAGACAATTCTATAGGCTCACAAATCTATTTTCATTACCGATTTCAGCAAAATATATGACATTATTCGTTACTTGGCATAAATTTCAAATATACTGCTTAAATCTTTGCTCATAGCAAACAATAGAATCTAATGCAAATTCTCATTGACAATTACTACTTACTTCTGATATGTTCACAAAGCGATATCCTTGGTGTTAAATTAACAACTAAAGTGGTAGTCATTTTGTGTTGTTCTAACATCTCATTTTTTGCTAGGGGGCGCGGTGGCTCAGTGATAGAGCGTTCACCTCCGGTGCTTGGGGTCCCTGGTTCGATCCCAGCTCGCGCCGTGTGGACTTTGTGGTGGACAAACACCGTGCTAGTGGTTTTCTCGGGATTCTCCCGTTTCCTCCCACTTTCTTCATTCCACCATTTTCACTCATCTCTCATCATCACCGTCTCCTTTAGCCTAACCGGCATAACCGTGGGACGTAAAACTTAAAGATTTCATTTCATTTTTTGCTGTGTAGGAAAATAGTGATTTTAATATAGATTCCTTTGTGCTTTAAAGCTGCCTTAAGCTACGAAATTATTGCATAATTAGGCATCGGAATTTATGTTTCGCTGAAAACTAATTAAAATGGAAGTTACGTTCAGAAAGTGATTTTTCCATCTAAGTCCCTGTCTTCTGATTGTTTATTTGTGAGGTGATGCCATACCGTCGTCGAACAAAACATTTCATTCAGATGTTGTTAAGCATGGCATTTTTTTCTCCCTTCCAATAAATTTCTAAATTAAAGGTTTTACCTCCTGGTTGATTGGCACCTCTTATTAACTTCCAAGAGGTAGAATGTAGAGCAATTTACAGGTGAATCGGCTTTCTCATACAACCTTTCATTTTAAAAAAAAAGTTTATGTTATAAAATAATATAACACAGATTTACTAAGATGTTAAGATGTATACACTAAGTACTTAGGGTAAATAGGTGTCCCAAGGACCAGACAGCCCAGGAAACGATTTCTACAAAGCTTCACATAAGTTGAGTGGAGGTAGGCTAGTATTCTGTGCTCTACCCAAGCAAAGAGAGGTTGGAGTTCCGCAAAGCTCCAGACAAGGTAGGCGGGGAGGAGAACTACGAAGCAGCACGCAAGCTAGACGGTTGCGGTAAGAAATCTCTTAGAGTTTCTACTAGAGCACTTTAGTTTTCACAATGCTCCAGATAAGCTGAGTGAGCAAGGTATTTCAAAGCTCCAGGCAAGCTAGGAGGCTTGGGTTAAGTTAAGATTCTTTCAGAGCTCCAGGCAAGCTAAGAGAGGGAATTGACCAGCCGAAAATGACGTAATTTGAGGCGATGCATTGAATTTTATATCTTCTTCTGCGTAGCGATGGTGCTGGTGTATCTCCTCCATCACGCGACCAAGTAGTGACGACGATTCCTGTCGTCTACTTCATCTGATAACTTCTAGTGAAAGAGGACATGGTATTCTTTATAAATAAAAGCAGACGTTGATGTTTATAAATATAACCACATGCAGGATATACCTTCGATATCGAAACTTCTACTGTAAATATAAGAATTGATGAAATAAGACACAGTGTGACTGGTAACTAATTTGTTTCATCGAACAGAGCCGACTACTTAGATATGGGATGATTAAGTACCGTAAGACATTCAGTGAAAAAGGAAGGTTGCAGGGATGTTATTTGGGGAAGGGTAGAGGGGCAATTGCCTTCTGAGTTCGGGATATATATGTATTTTAATCAATGGTATGTAATTATACAAACGAAAATCGTAGAAGTATATTATATATATTAGCGTCGTTGTTTTTTCTCGAGTTTCTGTGGCTTCATTACAATATTCGGTTTCAATATTTATTTGCATGGAGCAAAAATGATAACAGATAGGGAGAAGTAATTTGTTGAAACCGTTTTAGTGATCTAAGAATCTCTCTTAACCTTTTATTCTAATCGGAAGTGGCAGGAATCAATCACTTCCGACTTCAACGTTCATCGCTATAGAGTAAGAACGGTAATACATAGCGAGAAGATATTTCCTCCAATCAGTTAAGCGTCCCAGCAATATATTCCATCTCCACCCTAATATCTCTACCAAAACCGGAAGTAGTAAAAACCTATGACCTTTATAGTTTCAATATCGAGAAGATATAACCCCCATATAAACCAAACTTCCCCATATGGTGTACATTTAATACTGCTAGTTGTGTTGGTCTATAGGTGTAGAAAGATAATGTTAAACTTGACTTAACCTGGAAAGTTCTAATTTCCCTTAGGAACCAAATGACTAATACATGTGCTTTCGATGTGTTTGGTACCAAAGGAAAAAAGACTAGAATAAGTACTCGGCTTATTGGGCCAGATTATATGCAAATAATAGATCATCCCCCATGAATCATCGATGCATAAAATTCAATTCCTGGTGGGAATTCATATAGTTCGGATTCCACGTTAAGCTGTGAGTCCAAGTCTCATACAGTCATGCTGCTGAAAGAACGCTAAACAGAAATCTAACCTATGATAAGTGCACTAAAAGGGCGTTCAATCACACACAATTTCCGATGAGACAGTATTGAAGTTTGAACATGTTTACAGTGCTTTGAATTTCACTTTAAACTGTAAGTCCACTTCTTATATGCCCCTGAAAAGAGGTACTAAACTTCAATGACAAATAAGCAAGCAAACAAACAAAGATTTACTAAAAATTTAATCGATTTCTTATATTTTTAACCTGCAGTTGCTTTGCGTATTTCCACAATCTTCAACAATCTTTGGTTCTTGGTTTTCGTTCTCTTAAATACGTGAATGTCAAACTGGAACAGGACGCAAAATTATCTAACCCATACCTTCATGAAACCTTATTACTTCTGGTTGATTTCCCTTTTCAATAAAAGAAGGCAATGAACTATCACCGAAGAAGTCTCTTCAACATAAAAACTTTTTTTCTTTCACAAGAGGAAAAAATCACGCTGTCATTTGTTAAAAATTAAGGAGGGTAGAAAATGAAATTTGTCCTCTCTGTCTTTTGCCCTTGTTCTTGGCTCACTGGAGCATATAAATGATATATTACAAGATTCAAGTGTGTCCCATCGACTCCTGTCCTTCAACGCTCTTCACGAATATGTTACAAGAGAAGAAAGAAAAAACTTTTAGTTGAGAAGAGATTTTCAAAAGATACTAAAGCCTGTCAGCATCCGTAAAGCGTTACATATATGCAATGTGAGTCACATATACGACAGGGGCAATAAAATCATACACGAACTGTTTTAAACTTGCGAAGATTATTTATTACCCCAAATAAAAACCGAAAAGTTTTACCAAGTAAGGATCCTGAAATATGTATTCTTTGCTTCATGAGTTTCCAACGTTTGTGACTTGGTGCTTTCTTTCGAAACTTTTACAAAGTTGATGCCAGTGGGGATACTTGCCGCGTATGAAAATCTGACAAGTAAACCTTACGTTTGGGTGAATCGAGTTGCTGACTGAGACACATATGAGAAAGTAGTACTAAATGTGGTCAGTATTTCAGTGAAGTTGTAGGTGCGAAGCTCCAGGGGTTTAGGAGTTACAGCTACCAGAACATCACATGGAAGTACAGAATAGTCTTCATACAGTTGGAGGTAAAAGCTCTGTAAGACCTCTTGTAACGACAAAAGGTGAATAACAAATATATGGGTACATATTAGGACTAGGGGCAAGTCATGTAGTAAGGGTATACCTGACGGCAGCCATCTTGAAATCCGCCATTTTGAATTAAGGTAAAGTTTTTAAAATAGGAATAGGGTCATGTGATACATGATTTAAGGCGTAAATTTAATCAGAAGAACAATGGTGACATTAATTTTGATTTACGCGCAATTGGTAAAAAGTTACAGGGAAATTAAATATTGTTGCAGCATATGTATAATTCCTTTACTCCACCTTGTAAATTTTGTGTTAATGATAATAATTAAATAAAAAGCAGGTGGATAAATATTAGGTCTATGGTAAGAGTTGCCTTGATAGCGGCCATGTTGAAATCCGCCATTTTGAATCAGACAAAAGTTTTAAACAAAACGCATAATATTGACACCTTATTAATAGCAAATTTTACCATAAATCCAACGGTATAACCATTTTTGCTTTATCATTAACCAGCATTTGTTATCGCATAAACAAGTTGCTAATTTAAGGAAAAATGACCAAAGTGGAATTTAGTCATAATTGAACTTGGGTCTTTCTTTCAGAAAAGCCCTCAATTAGTACAATCAATATGTAGTTCAGAAAAGAGTGCATAACTTGCACAAATGCTCTGCTCACAGTGAACATACCTGACAAAGGCAATCGAGTTACACTTGACACATTTGTCGTTAACAATTCCGTCAAAGCAGTAGTCGTAAAGAGCGATCCATTTTATTTTGTCCTGGTTAATGATAAAGCAAAAATGGTTATACCGTTGGAGTTATTGTAAAATTTGCTATTAATAAGGTGTCAATGTTATGTGTTTTGTTTAAAACTTTTGTCTGATTCAAAATGGCGGATTTCAACATGGCCGCTATCAAGGCAACTCTTACCATAGACCTAATATTTATCCACCTGCTTTTTATTTAATTATTATCATTAACACAAAATTTACAAGGTGGGGGTAAAGAACTTATACATATGCTGCAACAATATTTAATTTCCCTGTAACTTTTTACCAATTGCGCGTAAATCAAAATTAATATCACCATTGTTCTCTATGACCCTATTCCTATTTTAAAAACTTTACCTTAATTCAAAATGGCGGATTTCAAGATGGCTGCCGTCAGGTATACCCTTACTATATGACTTGCCCCTAGTCCTAATATGTACCCATATATTTGTTATTCACCTTTTGTCGTTACAAGAGGTCTTACAGAGCTTTTACCTCCAACTGTATGAAGACTATTCTGTACTTCCATGTGATGTTCTGGTAGCTGTAACTCCTAAACCCCTGGAGCTTCGCACCTACAACTTCACTGAAATACTGACCACATTTAGTACTACTTTCTCATATGTGTCTCAGTCAGCAACTCGATTCACCCAAACGTAAGGTTTACTTGTGAGTAACTGTTTGGATCCACTTTTAAATAGTATGTTCTGTTTCATATGGCCTAGGTACTGAAAAGAGACGTTAAAATCTAATCAATGGATCAAGCTGCAAACCATGGCTTCTCTTGAACGTATAGACTCCTGGGCTTCCACTCAAATGGTGATGAATTGGTTAGATTGTCACAATATTACGCTTCCAGTAGCTTGTTTTTCCCTCGCTTCAATCTATAAGTAAGCGGAAGTGGGACCAATATAGTTTCCTGCTTTAATATTATTCAGCGTGTACCAAAATGGTAATAGACAGTATGAAGTGCATATAAAGTTTCAGCGTTCCAAGAACATATACTAACTCTGCTCTTATTCCATTACTGAAAATTAATGATGACAATACATTTGAGGTAAGTTTATTTTTTTTTTTCTAATTGCGAGACATTTGATTGCTGTTTGCTGGGATTAGATTTCTGTTGTTCATTAACCTGAAAGCAGTCACACCAGTGCCTCACCAGAGTCGGCGGCCAGGACAGGGCGATGATAATATTGTCCACGAGGGAAGAAATATATTTTTTTGTATCGTCTTGTTTTTGTTGAGGTTTCGTCTCGTCTGGATTCTCGAAGTATTCCTTCTTCTTGTCCCGTCCTGACTCTCGAAAAACCTTTTCTTCGTCTCGTTTTGACAATTTATGCACCAAATTTATATCCTGCTATTTTTCTTAAGGTTAGTGTAAAGGAACAACTTTTGCCGATAGATGTCACTACAATCTTCGTCTCTCTCCCATGTATTTTTTTTACCTTTCACGAAAATTTACAATTTCTTTTACAAATTTCAACCTAGAGAGTTCAAATTTTTAGAGAAGGAACTTCATAACCTATCAAAGGGAACAATCCGTGCCGATTTTTTATTTAGAATTTTCTTTATTGTTGAAACAGTTCCATTGTTAAAGATTTAGATAACCATTTCAACAATCAAGCAATTTCAACAATGAACAAAATTCTAAATAAAAAAATCGGCACGGATTATTGCCTTCGATAAATTATAAAGTTCCTTTTCTAAAAATTTGAAGTCTCTAGGTTGAAATTTGTAAGAGAAATCGTGAATTTTCGTGAAAGGTAAAAAAATATATGGGAGAGATACGAAGACTGTAGTGCCATCTATCGGCAAAACTTGTCCCTTTAAACCAACCTTAATTGTTATCTGGAAGTGATCACTATTCTTATGCGTTACGATAGGTCCACAATGGTTGTGATATAACAGCATTTAAATCATATTTATTTTTGGAAGGTATTAGGTATCTTTAAATGCTGATAAATGCTGTTCATTGTGTTCGAACAATCACTTTATCAAATTTCAGCTTTTATATATGGACCATGTAACACTGAAACAATGTATGAGATCTAAGAGCTGGGTGATTTATGTTACTGACGAGACTCCTGTAACTTCTGGTCTCGTCTCGAATTTAAAAAAAGTATTTCTCGTCTCGACTCTTTTGGTTTTCGATATGAAAATCGAGACGAGACGATAAACTTCTCGTCTCTTGGAAAACACTTCCCATGACCCGATCTGACTCGGAAAAAGAGAAATTTTTGTACACGCGGAGGACCTTCAGTCCGTAATTGTGATTACGAAAGAAAATAATTCCCTTTTCGCCAAATCTATCATTTTTCTTTCTTTATTTGTTTGTGTACATATCTATGTATGTGCCTAAGTACTACACTGAAAGATAACTGCAAGGGCTATCAGAGTATAAGCGCATAACTATCAGAGGGAAAAAGCTATATGTTTTTTTTTTTATGAGTAATGTCGGAATCTAAGAATTGTCAAGGAGAATAAGAGTCATGTTGTTGTATGGGAACACGAATAAACACAAATTTTGTTTCAAATGTTCATGACACATCTTGATAAATCCATTTTAATTGAGTGCCTTTCAATAATTTTTCTCTGTTTTTTTTTTCATCTGGTGGATGGTAGAACCATACCGAGTATATGATTAAAACATTGCATCTATGGACACACCTTCTTTGGTCCGCAAGTCTTTTTATTAATCACATCTGTACACGCGCATCTCGATTTAGCGTCCTTTTTAGAGCGCATCGAAACACGCGTTCCGGTTTAAAGAGATTAAAAACTAATGCCAGATCGAGGATTGAACCATGAATATTCTAACTTAGGTAGTGGGCCTCATTAATCTATGAAATTCTCCGATATAATGCTCTAGTGTTGATTATTTTGAATGGATCCAGTTCATCATTTCTGTCTGGGCGGCGGAACAGATCACAATAGCAGCAAAACTTATCCCCATGCGATTCATGTGATTCAAGTAACTTGTGCTCGTGTCGGGACTCTGAACGAAAACGAACTCTGCTAAAGACAGTAAAGAGGGGCAGTTTTGCAATAAGAAAAGCTATATATTGTAATATATTGTAGAGAAGCGACACATGGGTTTTTCCTCACCTTTTTTTATTATATTAAAGTTTCTACACAATTTCGTATACAGAATTACAAATAAATAATGTATCTAATAATACTTTATAAGTTGGACCTCCTGCCAGAAGCGGCACGGAGGTCTTGTGTTGTTCGTTAGATACCTCTTGCCTGAAGCAGCGCAATTGTGGGTTAATATCTCCTATTCAGTACAGCGCGGAGATTACGTAAAAACCTCTTGCCCATAGCAGCGCGGAGATTGTTAAGGATCCTCTTGCCCGCAGCAGCTCAGAAGTAAGGTTAGGAAGTCTACTCTGTCCAAAATAGCTTTAAGAGATAGGTAAGATATGACCAGTTGGTGACTCATGTCTTCTGCCGCTGTGTGTTCTCTTTTATAGCCAGTTTTGGAGGGGTTGAAGGGATCCTCTTCGTGACTCTTCGTATCGTTCTCGTATTTCTTCGTGTTCTCCTCGTATTTCTTCGGAGATGGCATCCTTCGGCTGATTGGTGGTGCTTCTGCTGAAGCACATGGTGTTGTTTACTAACATGAAGGGATATTACAATATCCTTTCACTATAAGCAACCAACATTTCTTTGCTGATGTGGAGGTTGCATAGAAGCTAGGGAATAATATAGATTTAAAACGCGAGGAAACTCACGATATATTTAGCCTATCTGTAGATTGTAGTAAGCAGAATTGAAAAATTCGCCTTTGTGCAAGAGTTATCGTGTGGAGACATATTTCCATTTCAATTTACAACGTACAGTAGCCGGACTTTAATTACCGTTACTATTTATGAAAAAAGAAGCATAATGGGGATTATAAGTTATGATTTTTAAAGATCGGCGACAAAGGACGTTTTCAGTTTTAGCTAACACATTCTTCTATAGAGGAGAACGTAAGCTCTTACGTAGTCACCGTCCCCTTTCCTCTCCCGTCCAAAATAAGGTTCCGCAAAACAAAAATTACTTCTATTTTCGATAATAGATATCATTAATTACTTTCTATTGTGGGCAATATCGCTGTTTATCACCACATGCACAGAAGAAATATTACATATATATATCTTCATCTGTTTCCCATACTCACACATACACATGCGTCCCAAACAAAAGAGTGAACCATGGCTATTGTTTATGTTCAGCGTCTTACTCGACTCTTAATGAAAGCGCCCTCCAACTGAGAAGGTCATTTCTCAGTAATCCGCCCATTGCTACAGAATTTCATTTTGTTTATCTTTACAATACAAACCCCCTCCCCCAACCTTGACTGCTTGTCATATTCAGTAGACAAAAGAACAGCGCCGAGCGTCGTCGACGACGGATGAAATTAACAATCTGGTCGCGACGGGATACTTTTCATCGACCTTTCACGTCACCCGTGAAACAATAACATTAGCTTCTTCCTTTTAGGCGTCGTCATAAGAGCATTTCTGGGTATTATGAAGACAAGGAGCCATTGAAGATATTGAATACAGATGTCAATATGACATTGTGTGTCTTAGTGACAGAGTAACCATGCGAAATATGCAATGTAAACGTTGTATACAGCTAAGTATATTTATTTCCAGGAATTCAAGTTATCAAAAGAGGTTAATTTCGACATCGTTGAAAGAACTATCACACCGGACATTAAATAAATGCAAGTGGGACAGTAATAACTCCTATGTCCTACAAATTAAAAGCATAATTCAAAAATAAGTTAGCGAAGGCTCTTATAGACACACTTTGTTCCACATGAAGGTATAGGTAACCCGAACCGCTAATCTCCCGGCTAGCGCGCGCGATTTTGCTGCATAGGTCCCAGGTTCGATTTTTGGTCGGAGAGCCTTGAATTTTGAACGCATTATCGTGATCCGGATTCCACTTTAACCTATAGGTCCGAGTTTCATCCAATATTGGTGCTGGAAGGAACGTTAAACTCCATGAAGACACACTTAGGTGTTAGTCGTAGATCACTGGGAGACATTTTAGGTGTTAGTCGTAGATCACTGGGAGACATTTTAGGTGTTAGTCGTAGATCACTGGGAGACATTTTAGGTGTTAATCGTAGATCACTGGGAGACATTTTAGGTGTTAGTCGTAGATCACTGAGAGACATTTTATGTGTTAGTCGTAGATGATTGGGAGACATTTTAGGTGTTAGTCGTAGATCACTGGGAGACATTTTAGGTGTTAATCGTAGATCACTGGGAGACATTTTAGGTGTTAGTCGTAGATCACTGGGAGACATTTTAGGTTGTAGTCGTAGATCACTGAGAGACATTTTAGGTGGTAGTCGTAGATCACTGGGAGACATTTTAGGTGTTAGTCGTAGATCACTAGGATACATTTTAGGTGTTAGTCGTAGATCACTAGGATACATTTTAGGTGTTAGTCGTAGATCACTGGGAGATATTTTAGGTGTTAGTCGTAGATCGCTGGGAGACATTTTAGGTGTTAGTCGTAGATCACTGGGAGACATTTTAGGTGGTAGTCGTAGATCACTGAGAGACATTTTAGGTGGTAGTCGTAGATCACTGGGAGACATTTTAGATGTTAGTAGTAGATCACTGGGAGACATTTTAGGTGTTAGTCGTAGATCACTGGGAGATATTTTAGGTGTTAGTCGTAGATCACTGGGAGACATTTTAGGTGTTAGTCGTAGATCACTGGGAGACATTGCTTTTAAATCGCTTATCCCACCATTTGTTCCAATCCGTACACTAAAACATCAAGGAGAGACTGTGTCAAATCAGAAAACCACATCATGAACATTTACTCAACTTTCATATCGATTGTGCATCACTACCAAGTTTACTGTTGTCCGCAAGACGAGAAATAAAGTTTCCTCGTTTTGTCTCGCAAATTTTGTAGAAATCTCTTCTCGTGTCGATTCTCGAAGAATTGTTTCTCGCATTATCTCGGAAATTTATGTACAAAATTTACGTTCTGATTTTATGTACTTAATTTTGTTTAAATGCCATCAGAATCATTCTGCGTCATGAAAGGCCTACGAAAAATATCTTTAAACGTCGATAAATGCTCTTCATTATGTTTGTACAATCAATTTATCAATTGATAGTTTTTTATATTTAAATAATGTAACTCTAAAAGAGTTCTTGAGATTTTAGGCTTGAGTGAAATGCTCGTGAAATTTTTTCGGCTCGAAAACGAGACGAGGATTATCGTGTTTCTTTTCTCGTCTCGAATTAAAAAGTACGTCTCATTTTGTATTCGAGACGAGAATCGAGACAAGATAAGACGAGAAATTTCTTTTCATTGTCTCGTGGACAACTCTAACCCAGATGCTTCTTTAATAGTCCGACGACCACTTGAGATTGGAAATTATAATAGTTCAGTTAGCTGTTCGTCTTCACATTTGTCCTGCCGTAATCGAATTCAATGCGCGTGGTATTATCATCGCATACTTCTACAAGCGACAAGGAGCCGTACTTACTTCCGTTACATGGCATTAAGATCGCATACTTCAACAAGCTGGCGATGAATTTCAGATTATGGAGTGGCCTTTATACGCAATCTGATCACCATATTCGAACGCGTTTCCATGAATACCAATCATCCTACTGATATTTGGAGGATCTGGTGTAACATAACGGCTTGTGTGATGAACGAGTGGTGAATTCCTGTGGCTTTGAGATAAAGTAGAGAAACAAAATATCTCTGAGAAGTCCTGTTACCTTACTTTTTGAATAACTCTTGTATTTTACTCTGTAAGAATGTATACTTTTAAAATATGCACTATCTATTGTTATTTGATTACACACACTACTTGTAAAGGAGGAGCATATAATAAAACAAGCAATCAGACTTAATTGTGGGACATATTCTAAATCTATTGTGATTCATTTACGAAAAGGAAAGTTTATCGGTATACAACTTGTCTCTCAGAAGGTTTAATGGTAGAGGGCTTACTTCTGGCGCGTGGGATTCCTCGTTCGATTCCCAGCCAAGTAAATTTGTGGTGGACCATATTTTGTCCGTGAGTTTTCTCGGGACACTCCTTTATCTTCACATATTCTAATTTCCCCAATTCTTCCATCATCATTCACTTGCCTTAATCATCCATCTCTCTTAGCTTAAACGACATATCCGTAGGACGTTAAACTCAAAGATTTCATTTCATTTTCATTAACCATATTGCCTGTTATTCTGTTGCCAGTGTCATAATGAAAAAAATATATGAGAGTACACTTCAAGTTCAGCTTTCAATTAATAGGTTGAGTCATCATCAAAGGTATTCTGCCATTATCATTATCATGAATATTCTGCCATTATCATTATCATGAATATTCTGCCATTATCATCATCATGAATATTCTGCCATTATCATCATAATGGATATTCTGCCATTATCATTATAATGGATATTCTGCCATTATCATCATCATGGATATTCTGCCATTATCATCATCATGGATATTCTGCCATTATCATTATCATGGATATTCTGCCATTATCATTATCATGGATATTCTGCCATTATCATTATCATGGATATTCTGCCATTATCATTATCATGGATATTCTGCCGTTATCATCATCATGAATATTCTGCCATTATCATCATAATGGATATTCTGCCATTATCATTATAATGGATATTCTGCCATTATCATCATAATGGATATTCTGCCATTATCATCATCATGGATATTCTGCCATTATCATCATCATGGATATTCTGCCATTATCATCATCATGGATATTCTGCCATTATCATCATAATGGATATTCTGCCATTATCATCATCATGGATATTCTGCCATTATCATCATAATGGATATTCTGCCATTATCATCATCATGAATATTCTGCCATTATCATTATCATGGATATTCTGCCATTATCATTATCATGGATATTCTGCCATTATTGGTAGATCATTTGCCTCAACTTAGAAGTTTCCATGCTCCAAGGTCTTCCGCTAACCTCTTCGTCCTCACGTACGATTTCTCTGTTTTGATTTCTTCCATTAATTGTAATCTCCTTCGGGCCCCCACTCTCTTTTCTACCACCATACCTCCAGCACGTCAGTCATAATACAGTTTATTCTTAGCCAAGTCCCAACCAGTTTCTTTTTCTCTTTTCAATAATATCTAAAATTGTTCTTTTATTCCCCTCTAAGACTCTCTCATTTGTTTTCTGATCGACCCAGCTAATTCTTTCCATTCTTCTCCACACCCACATTTCGAAAGCTTCCAGTCGTTTTTCATCATTTTTGCGTAACGTCCATGTTTCTGTCCCATACTGTACAATACTCTACACGAAACATTTTATGAGTCGTTTTCTCAACTCCTTCTTCAAATTCTTATAAAACAGACTTTTTTCCCCCTAAAGATTTCCATTGCCATTACTATTCTTGTTATCTATAGGCTGAATGGTTATTGTAAAATTATTTGTTTACAAAACGTTCCTTTTTTAACCTTCTCAAATATTACGCCTTAGAATTTACCCTCAACCATTATTATTTTGTTTAGTTCAATGGATGGGCATATCAGGGGCGGATCCAGGGGGGGAACGATCGGGACGATCGCCCCCCAGAAGAGGAAACTTTCTTATTATATATATATATATATATATATATATATATATATATATATATATATATATATATATATATATATATATATATATATATAACCCATCCCAAAGTTTGAAGCCCTTAAAAATAGCAGTATGACAACCCACCGCCTTCCCCAGAAGGGGTCCTGGATCCGCCCCTGGGGCATATGTCCCATCTTTGAACCCTATTTTCGTTACACTCTTATAAAACTTTAGAATTTGATTTCTATGGTCCAAAATGATTATCGCATATTTATAACTGTCTTCATGTAAGAAATTATTTGATAATGACTTTGCAGGGTACTTCTAATACTGATACTATGTGTATATTTGGGAAATGTATATTTGTGGTAAATTTCATAGGAAAAGAATCATAAATACGAAAATTACAATGAGTATAACAAAATGTTCCTAATGGACAAGAAAGTTTTATTTTCGCTTTATTGTTCTTATTAATTGCTCTTTTGACATGAAATTTGCCACATACATGTCTTTGCCGATTATACACATACTAACATTATAAGAAATACCAGGCGAATTCATTATCAAATTATATACCTACAACAACGTATTTATAGACATGCGACAATAATTTTAGACATGGGTGTACATTTAAAAAAAAATAGCCCAAAACTAGTAAGTACTTTTTTAGCTTAAGATATCACATCATTCCAATTCAAAAAAAGTGAACAAGAAAACAATATGAAATTTATTTTACTTGAAAGTATTTCAAGAATTATTCCCCGTAAATTACAAAAAAGAAAAGATTTACGGTGTAATTTGTAGCATAATGTATACGTAAGTCGTAACGAATTTTGTGGTTTTTAAGAGAAATCTGTTGAAAGATGATGGCTCTTGTCTAAAACTTTCTGAGAAGTTGCACGGATCACAAAAGCTTGGTGAACAAGTTGTTGCAAGTGATTAGCTCAGCCACCGGAAGAAGCTATTTTCGTTACCACCATAACGGGATTATTACCAACATTTCTTTGTTTTGGGTTGAAAAAAAAAACTAAATAAAAATTAGGTACAGAGATGTTATTATTACTTGCAACTTCCTTACTTAGTTGTCTAATGGCTGCTCTGTTCATTCATGCCTCGTGGTTGTCATAGAGATAATCACAATCTATTAGGCCTTCAGAAGACGAACGTACTTGAACACGCAAAAATGTTCAGAACAAGTGTATCTACAGTTCTCTTTGCAACTACATGAAATTTGCTTCTCTTTAAATTGAGAAAAATAAAAAAAAATCCATCTCCATAGTTACTAACCGTATCTCAATGAAAACCGACAAATATATTCTGTAGTTTGAGACTGTGAATTGCTTTTGAGGTATGTTTTGAAATGTAATGAAATGAAATGAAATCTTTCACTTTTACGTCCTACAGTTACGCCAGCTACGCTAAAGAAGACGGTGATGTTGAGAAATGAATACAATGGTGGAATGAAGAAAGTCGGAGGACACGGGAGAACCCCGAGAAAACCACTAACAAGTTGTTTGTTCACCATAAAGCTCAATTGGTGCTAGCTGGGATCGAACGAGGGACTTCACGCACCAGAGATGAACACTGTGCCACTGAATTAACCACCGTGCCCCACTTTGTGGTATGTTTTGTGACGGTAGTAGAACCTAGGGTGTTGTTAAGGGCACTCGAAACAAGAAACAACATATTTTGGGGGCACGTACTTCTTGTACTTCGAAATTTGCCAAAATCCTGATTTATTCTAAACACAATGACAAACTCGTATACTTCAAGGTAATTATGGTAGAAACAGGAGCTTTCTAGTTTCTTTTTACTATTTTTCATACATTTTCACTGCATTTGTGGCTTGAGTATATATATTTTCACCTTCAATTCTAATACCGATATTTTAATTATTCAAAAATCGTCTCGAGGTGAGGGGACATGTCAATTTTCGAGGGACACGCAAATAGCTTGTTATTGAAAATAATTTCCATAAAAATTCCCGAAAAATCCGGAAATTTTGTATTTGCGAGGTATGTGTTGTAAGTATTATTCCAAGACGTAAATTATTCTAAAAACAAGAACATACGTACTTACTATAAATCTAACGTAAGATTGAAAATGAAATCTTTGAGTTTTACGTCTCACGATTATGGCGGTTAGGCTAAAGGAGACGGTGATGATGAGTAATGAATGAAATGGTGGAATGAAGAAAGTGGGAGGAAACGGGAGAACCCCGAGGAAATCCACGCACACGGTGTTTGTCCACCACAAAGTTCACTTGGCGGGGGCGGGGATCGAACCCGGGACCCCAAGCACCAGAGGTGAACGCTCTACCACTGAGCCACCGCGGCCCCCTAACGTAAGATTATAAACACAGAAGCAGCAGCTTTGCAATTGAAAACCTGCAATTCCTCCCCCTTATTTCTTTTTTTTTTAAACGTAATTTTAAAAGGAATTGATATTCATTTTTATGAGGGGAAATATCAGTAGAAGAATGAAGGGTGGTGTTCAATCAGGGCCGTGCCGTGGTGGGGGGCGAGCGGGGCGACGGCCCCGGGTGCCGAAATAAGGGGGACGAAAAATTCGGGAGAAAAAAGGAAAAAAGATAGGAAAAATTGCTTGAAATAATATGTATGGGGACACCGCCGTATACTCTCGCCCCGGGCGCTGATTTTCCACGGCACGGCCCTGTGTTTCATAGATAATAGATAGATGGACACCTGTTATTCGTGTATTATTGTTAGCTACTTAAGAGTTGCAAGTAAGTTCACGCGACAACATCTTTGAAATGAGTCGTTAGCAGACTCGGATTAGCGTCTAGGCTGAGCAAAGTGAAGCCTGAAGCAGCACCCAGGTTGAGGTATTATTTCCTGTGTAGGTGCTCTTGTATTTTTGATTATAAATATGTTTTTGCCAGGCTTGTCAATCATACAACAGTTTAAGCCTTAGTACTATTTACGATAATGTCCTTGCGATGGTAGGTGAATAAACGAAAATTTTAGAACGAACACTTTTCTGTAATTTTTTTTTAATGTTCAAATAAATTGTACATATGCATTAAATAATTATAAAACTAACACACTGAGCTTTTTATTAGTCATTACCGGTAAAATAAATCAATAACGAATTGCAAATTGGCAAATGACAACTCTGCATCCATTCTTTACATTCAATTATGTTTACGAAGGGCTGGAATATTATTGTTGGTCACATTAGTATTAATAAGGATTTTTTTTAAAGAAAATGGAAGGACAGTAACGAGGATTTGGAGTTCCAAACTCAAGATTAATAGATAGGTTTATTATATATTATTGCTACTATTAGCAATGTTGTTGCTATTATTAGCAATGTTGTTGCTATTATTAGTAGTATTAGACTTGTTTCTATGATTATCACATGCGTAACGAATATACGATAATTTTTTGTAATATACGATAATTTTAAAGACGAAAATCCATAATTTTGTTCCCTGGGGTTGCCAAGTCTGGCTTTTCCCTTTATGAGCGATCCTCCGCACAGTATAAACGCACAGTTTATTTAACAATCAGATTTTGTAGAGCCGCCACTGAATCCTGGCTTCATTGTGGAAGACAATTTGGTCGTTGCATGAAAGTTAACGTACATGGCGTCAGACTGTGTTAATTCAGCCCCCTGAGCCAGGGACCCAGGAGCACAAAAAGTTACTACTGTATTGATTAAGGTATGGTCGTTAGTTTAAAAGTTTGAAACAAAGGCATACCTAAAATGATGCTCTCTTAAAAGGAACATTTTAAAATTGATTAATTTTACTTCACAAAACGTAAACATGAGCTGTAGGATTAACATGAAAATATTGGATCTTACGCAGATACGTTCTGACGCGTGATTAGTGCTGTACTAAATAGTTCGACTAACATATGTTTCATGCAGTATTCAGGCTTTTAGTATGACGCAAATCATACGTCAAAGCGACTCTGCAAAAGGCCCATTGTGTTTAACCTACCATCAGTGGCGTATTTACGATTTTGTTTCGCGGGGAGCTTTGCTAACTTTCAGAGAGGGCTTTGCCTGAAAATGTGAAAATTCTGCAAGATATTTTATATACTTTACTATACTTAGTAAGATTTCCGGGGGGCTTGAGCCCCTAAGCCCCCCTAAATACGCCACTGTCTATCTCTGGCACTCCAGTTTGTAATGGGCAACTGGATAGGACTGATTTTTTAAAAGCATTCACTGCATTTTCTCTCCCATCCTACTTTAGGAAACACGATCACTCAGTGTTAGAGGAATTACCTCTGCTGCGCGGGGTCCTTGGTTCGATCCCGGCCAAGTAAGTTTGTGGTGGACATTGTTTCTGTGGGTTTTCTCAGGTACTTTCGTTTCCTCCCACTTTCTCATTCCACCAATTCTTCCATCATCATTCACTTGCCTTAATCATTGTCTCCCTTAGCCTAATGGACATAATCATCGGACGTTAAACTGAAATATTTCATTTCCCCTTCCCCCAGCTAACAGTTCAGAGTACTATTTTCTAAACTAATAACTGTTCAGAGTACTATTTTCTAAACTAATAACTGTTCAGAGTACTATTTTCTAAACTAATAACTGTTCAGAGTACTATTTTCTAAACTAATAACTGTTTAGAGTACTATTTTCTAAACTAATAACTGTTCAGAGTACTATTTTCTAAACTAATAACTGTTCAGAGTACTATTTTCTAAACTAATAACTGTTTAGAGTACTATTTTCTAAACTAATAACTGTTCAGAGTACTATTTTCTAAACTAATAACTGTTCAGAGTACTATTTTCTAAACTAATAACTGTTCAGAGTACTATTTTGTAAACTAATAACTGTTCAGAGTAGTATTTTCTAAACTAATAACTGTTCAGAGTACTATTTTCTAAACTAATAACTGTTCAGAGTACTATTTTCTAAACTAATAACAGTTCAGAGACCTTTTTTTGTGAGCTGGGTTCACATAGAGCTTCCAAACTTGAAGATAATTATTTATGCATTTAATAGAATTTTTCAAACATTATAAAATTCTGTTTTAAACTTTTGGTATTTTAAATTGCCTTTAAATTATTTACTGAATTAAAATGAAACAAAATGACACAAAACCTAGTAAATAAATCTTTTGAGTTACTGAAAGTTTCAACTCAAATCATGAGGTAAAAGAAGTACTAAATGTCACTAATGAAATTTATATTTAAAAAAGTATCATATATCATTCAAAAGTAAATGTTTCTTTTTCTTAAAAAAAAATCGGAAGCACTCAAAGGCGAAATAAAAAATATAACGACTGCGTTAATGTTAAGTACTTGAGATGTGAAGTGAATAATTAATTAACTAAAATGTAAACAGCGGTTGCACTTGTAATGTTTCAGAATATTTTTCTTCATGGTCGTAGGTCTTCCTTATTCAAGGCAATGTACACACAGTCATTTCGTGTCTTCCATCTGCACATTGTAATAGACAAAGAGGAAACGTTATTTAAATTTGCTATTTGACATGAGTGAGTCAGAGCAACTTCAGTTCAACTGCTGCAGGAGAGCAAGAAATAAATTACTTTTATATGATTTGTTTACATTGCGTTCTGTGCTTTCTGCTCTTCTCAAACAATTTCTTTCTTTCTATCTCATTTCTTCTCTATTTCTCTCCTCTTCCTGTTTCTCCGTATTTTCTTCTTCTCTCACATTTTTCTATTTAATTTCTTTCTCTCTAATAGTTTTATCTATTCTCTATCGCTTATTCTTTCTACTTCTCTTTCTATTGTTTTCTTGACTACTATCTCACATTTTCTCTTTACTTCTCTTGTTCTCTCTTAACCTGTCGCGTCTCTTCTTGATTCTTCTTTACTTTGGTCTCTCATATTGGTGTTTTATTCTTTCTCTTGTTTTCTCACATTGTTGTTTATTCTTTCTCTTGTTTTCTCACATTGTTGTTTATTCTTTCTCTTGTTTTCTCACATTGTTGTTTATTCTTTCTCTTGTTTTCTCACATTATTGTTTATTCTTTCTCTTGTTTTCTCACATTGTTGTTTATTCTTTCTCTTGTTCTCTCATATTGTTGTTTATGATTTCTCTTTTTCTCTCATACTGTTGTTTATTCTTTCTCTTCTTCTCTTATATTGCTTATTCTTTCTCTTCTTCTCCTATATTGTTGTTTATTCTTTCTCTTGTTCTCTTATAGTGTTATTTATTCTTTCTCTTCTTCTCTCACATCAATTGCAGCCTTCTTATACGCAATTTTTTGTACTATCATTCCCTTTATAGATAATAGCATGATTTTGTCATATCTCACAATATGTCAAACAAAACTATCTCTTTTCAAAATTTTCTTCAATATATTTCTATTTTCTCCTACTATTTCCAATACTCTTTCATTTGATACTTTTTCCATCCATTTAATTCTCGACACCTCTATTGCACCGCAGTTCAATGGTGGTTTCATTCTCGGTTTTTCCTTTCTCCCTAGACTTCAAGAATTACATTCATACGACTCCAGATTCTTGTCATCTGGTTTCACCACTTATTTAATGACTTTTGTATTAATTTTGCTGGTTAGAAGCTTTTTTTATTCTTCCAATATTTTCTTCGCGAGAGGGATTCTCCATTTTACATCTTGTTTACGCTTATTATTGTTTGTTATTTCACTTCGTGACAGAATTGCTGAAGGTCTCCTATTTCCATCTTAAATTTCCTTCTTGTATTTTTCCCCCCGATTCTCATAACCTTCGTTTTGCTCTAGTTGATCTTCACATTGAATTTGCTACGAAGCACTTGTTGCATTCCGTTTATTTATTTATTTATTTATTTTTAGGATTGTCTGCCAGCAGCGCGATTATTGTTTTATTAATTTCACATTCCTCACCTTTTTCTTTATCTTTTTCCGTCATTTTCTCTCTCTCTCTTCTTTTCTTCCTATTATTTCTTCTATCTTTTATGTTTTGTATATTTATATTTTAATTTAATTCTTTCTCTTCTTCTCCACTCTTTCTCTCCTCCCTCTCTGTTTATAATCCACTATTTCCATTTTTTGTTTTATATTCTCCTTTAAAATGGGTTGTAAGCGAAGGAAATGAAACAAAAAGGTTATTTGTGGAATTCTAAAGTTATTCCTTTATGAAATATGGAAACGGTAAATTGATTAATTTCTTGCGTTTACTTTCTCTGTCACCACTATGGCTATTTAGGACTAAACTTAAAGTGGGAGATGATTTATAAGTTCGAAGGTTTCCCACCGGGAATCGAAGTAAGTATGTCGTACACCACTAACGGCCAAGGCACAGACGACCAGAAAAAAATAAATGAAATGAAATATTTTAAGTTTTCCGTCCTACAGTTATGCCGTCTAGGCTAAAGGAGACGGTGATGAGAAATGAAGGAAATGGTGGAGCAAAGAAAGTGGGAGGAAACGGGAGAACCCCGAGAAAACTCACGCACACGGTGTTTCTCCATCACAAAGTTCACTTGGCGTGAGCTGGGATAGAACCTAGGACTCCATGCACCAGAGATGAACAATCTATCACTGAGCTAACACGACCTACATTTACTAATAGAAATGAAATGAAATATTTCAGTTTAACATCCAATGATTATTCTCTTTAGGCTAAGCGAGACAATTATTAAAGCAAATAAATGATAATGGAAGAATTGGTGGAATGAGAAAGTGGAAGGAAAGGAGTACTCCGAGAAAATCTACAGACACGATATTGTCTATCATAAACTTACTTGTCTCGGGACCAAACCAGGGACCTTGCACATCAGAGGTAACGCTAGCTACTAGACCAGCAAGAACTATTAGTACATTACTTTATCTTAGTTAAACAGTTCCTTCGTGGCTAAGCAGTTAGCGTATGCACCTTTGACGTGGGAGACCCGGGTTCGATTCCCGGAGGGAGCTCATGTGGTTCGGATTCCACGTTATTCAGTAGGTTCCGTTTCATATAGCCTCTCTGCTGAAAGGGACTTTAAACTCAAAATCAACTTAACTCAACATTACTTTACCTTGATTAAAAATAAGAGCTCTTTATGCAGATCTATCCTATGAAATTTTCAGTGGTCGTTCAAAGTTGTTTTCAAATTTCAAAGAGAGTTTGAAAGATGCTATATTTATCTGTATTGGATATGATCACATGGAATCCAAGCGTCGAGTTAAGAGTCTCACTTTTCAAACTGTCGCGAAGATAAATAGTTAAATTCTCAGGAAGAGCTACTTCCGCTTCATAATAATGAATATTAAGAAGATTGCTACTAACAATTAAAAGAGCTCGGTTTTATAACATCCATATTTTAGCCCTAAGTTCGTTATATTAACATTTCTGGAACTAATTAAAACGTAGTTTACTCACTAAATGTTCAATGATAACACTCAAGATTAAATATATTTAAACTGATGTATTTTCCAAAGATTTCTGCATTTATATTTTTATTTTTCACAAAATTTCTTTCTTTTTTTTTTTATAATTGAGAATACATACACTATTGATGGCTTCTTTACGTATTGTGTCAGAACCAAGGATCTTATAAAATAGAGGATCTGCCCTTACAACAAAATCTTGAAGGCATACGTCACAGTTTCGCCACCCCTACTTTCCCCACTCTGCCCAGTAGGATCGCAATGTTTTGAGCCAACAATCATGGCGGAAACGAAAGTATCCATTCAGACAATGGCAGAAACGAGAGTAGCCAATCAGACGTGAAGATGCTCGGTTGATTTTTGGCTTCATCGATTCAATAGGATGACGATACATATGGGCAGATCCTCTATTTATAACATCCTTGGTCAGAACTGTTTAGAAAAACATGTTTATACATGTCTGGCCACAAAACTTAACAACTTAAATGTTCAGGTCTGGCCGTAAAGAAATTGCTATCATATGTTACAGACTGTTGTCCATATCAACACACACACACACACACACACAAATATATATATATATATATATATATATATATATATATATATATATATATATATATATATATATATATATATATATATATATATATATATATATATATATATTATATAAAAGAGAACGCACAAATCCTTTGTTCCCTCATCACGCTAATACGGCTGAACCAATTTCTTTTATTTTTGGGGGGTTATTAGGATTTGGACCCTAGATGGTTTTTATCATATCACTTTAATTTTTAATTACCAGTGTCTTGAGATAATTGACCATTCAAGTGTCCATAACGTACAAATCCTTTGTTAGTTCATCATAGGTAAAAATAAACGTATTTATATGCAACCCGCATGACCGTGTCACTCGGCGGGTTAACATAAATGACAGGCGATATAATGTTAACATTTACTGCAATCTACTATGGTTTTTATCATATCACTTGAAAGCGAAAACTTCCGGGGTGACCGCAGCGAAGCGGGGCGGGTTAACATAAATGACAGGCGATATAATGTTAAGATTTACTGCAATCTTCTATGGTTTTTATCATATCACTTGAAAGCGAAAAAGTAAAAATTATCTAAGTAACAAAGTTTAAAGCGTTCCGGGGTGACCGCAGCGAAGCGGGGTGAACGCTGCTAGTATATATATATATATATATATATATATATATATATATATATATATATATATATATATATATATATATTTTATCGTTATAGTTTCTATTCAAGTGTTGTAGAAGTTGTATATAACATTCGATTAGAAATAAACAGCATATTCTTACATATACAAAGTAAAGCATACACGAATATAGAATCCTCAAAATTATGAAAAGAAAAATTAAAAATAGCAAACATTCGCGAGTATAAGACGCACAATTATAGATTACTGAAGAAATTATAGAATATAATTTTAGATTATAAAAGATCATAAGAAACTGACGTTGTTGTATTTTATTAGTGCTAGTTCTAGCGTCGAGTTTATCTAGCAGTATCGAACAGTAGAAACTGAATTTCAAAACCTCTTAGAAATATGGAAAATATCTAAATTTAGGATCACTGTAAGTCTGACAGATTGACTTCGAACAGAGCAAGATACAATTGTAGCTTTTTCTGCTGGTGATTAGCCTATAATAATGAGTGTTAAATTTCCCGTGCTGTTTATTAAAAATTTACACAAATTTATCGGTATACATGTCACATTAACCAGTGATTAATTCGTAGCAAAACTGAGACAAGCTTTTTCGTAGATTTTTGACAATTTAGCCTGAACCAACTGTACACAGACTTCTTCCATGTTTTCAAGATCTATCTACTTTTGTTGCATTTCTCAGATAAACCTCTGAAGAAGTACACAATGAAAGCAAGATTTAAAATTAATGAAGCAATTCAACTCATAAAGAGATGGAGGTAACTCAATATATTTTTCAATCTTAATTGTTCTTGTAATAGCAAGATAGGAATAGCGAAACAAGTCTTTATGAGAGAGAAAACCTATTTTGTGGGACCTTGAAGAAAAAGTTGAGGAAAAGACTCGTAAAATGCTTCGTGTGGAGTGTTGTATTGTATAAGTGAGACACATGGATATTACTCAAAAATGATTAGAAACGACTGGAAGCTTCGAAATGTGGGTGTAAAGAAGAATGGAGCGAATTAGATGGGTAGACCGGAAAACGAACGAGAGGGTATTAGTAATGGTGTACAAGTAAAGAACAGTTTTAGATATTATTGAGAAGAAGAACAGAAACTGGGACATTGGCTAAGAAGGAATTGTATCATGAGGGACATGCTAGAGGGTATGGCGGTAGAAAAGAGAGGGAGGGGGAGAAGGAGACCATAATTAATGGACGACATGAAAACAGAGAAATCGTACGTGAAGACGAAGAGGTTAGCGGAAGCCCGTGGAGCATGGAAGCTTCTCAGTTGCAGAAAATGACCTGAAAATAATGGCAGAAAACCTATGATGATAATGATTGCTGTTACTAAGGTAAAGTTCCCCCTCCCAATCTCGTTATTCCGAACAATACGTAGTGAGTCCAAAAGCTACTTAAAATATTGTTTTGTCAATTCAACGTCTGTGTGGCCCGAATTGTGTTAAATTTTCATACAAGTCTTCTTCTCATTCAACTCCATCGCACTTTCTAGTAAATGTTAAAATGGTAGTCGTTAAATAAAGTACGTGAAATGATGAGGAGTCATTTTAGTAACACATCATTGGTGTTGCTTTATGTACTATTGCAAAAAAAACTTTTATAAAAACATTTTCTTTGTTATTAAACGTACTCGACTCTTATGAAAAATAATAAAATGTGGAATAAATTATTTATAAATGGTTATGAGGAATGAAATATAGTAGGCGACAAAGTGAAACATAGGAACAACACATGGTTTCGACACTCTCAACACTATTTTCGTAAAAGATTTCAGGAATATTTTGTTCGTTCCTTGGTATAAATATTCTCGGTCCAAAAATAAAAGCTAATGCAAATTTTGTGTGTTAATTACTAGATTAACTTATATATAAAACGATAATCATGCCTGTTGTTCTGTATGGTTGCGAAACATGATCGCTTACTCTGAGAAAAGAACATAGACTGAAAGTATTTCAGGACAAATCCTGACGACGAATATTCGGACCCAAGAGGAACGAGAATCTTGAATGGCTTAAACTGTGTAAGGTAGAAATTTGGAAGATTGAACAGTGTTTATGGAAATTATATATGGAAGATGCGAAGGAACATCCAATTGTTATGTTATAATAAGACGTCCATATGTCGGATACCTTTAAGTTTACAGATATGAAATTTGGTATTTACAGTTCACTTAAAACAGTTAAACAGATATTTCATAGTCTTTTTTTGCCTTTGATTTACACAGAGAAAAAAAGGTGGAAATAAAAACGTCAACTATCAGAAAACGCTGAAACTTGTGTTTAATTATTTTAAATGAAAAGTCGTAATTCCAATTTTTATGTCTCTAAACTAAAGGGATTCCGACGTATGGACATATTATGGGAAATTCGACTTGGAAAGTGCTAAAATGAAGGTTTTGATTATTATAAAAGGATATCCAAGTCTTGGAATCCGGTGTTTAAAGACCCAAAATTTGATATTTAAACTTTTCATTTCAAATATTTGGATACGTAGGCCTATATAAGTGATTTAAAAATTATATGTGCCCTACAAGGGAAGAAAAGAAGTCAGGTGGTTTACTAAGACGCCCATATCTACGAATTCTTAGGTTTAGGGACTCCTAGTGAGAAGAACGGGAAATTCTGTTGTGTGATATATATAAAATGTCAAGTACATGTGTATGTTGTTTTTACACAGTTAAGGATACAAAGCAATTCTATTTTCACAGAAGCGTATTTTGATCAACTCATGGTTCATTTGCAGAGGAGCCTTGACAAAAGATTGACCACACTGTATGCAGCCCAAATGACTTATCTGTATGTGATGGTGGTATAACATTCAAGGATACCACCCTTTCAAGCTTTGAAATTGCATTCTCATGCACAAAGGACCCAGACAGGATCAATCTTCTTGAATGGTGCGAGCTACTGGAAAGGACAAAGTCCAATTGAGCAGCCTGTGAGGTTCTCTTTCATTCTCACATTCGCACACAGTGTTTTTTAACACAAGCTTCACACACTGTGTATTCACTATGAATCAATCATTACCTCGAATGGAAGTGCAAACAAGCCATTTAACGGTGGAACATTCCTCAAGGGCAGCAAAAGGCATTGATAAATCCTCTCAGCCAAGGCCTGTGCAGGAAATAATCGCTACAAAATCAGTGACCGTGCTGTGTTTGGCATAGACATACAACATTTACAGAAAGCAACCAAGGAATTAATTTTCCGTTCAAACTATGGCTTGCACAGAAATAACCTCTTCCATTAACAGGCACTGTAAAGTTAAGAGAAAATATTAGTACTCCTATTGGAGACTGCATGTCAAATTTACGATGATCAGATGTAGCTGGTTTTCCATAAACATTTGGATACTATTTAATACTAGTATTTCTAAAAAAAATTCGAAGTTCATCGCTGCAGAAATGAAAGATATTCTACGTATGCGATGCCGATTTTCATGAAACCTATTTTGAGGAAGTTAACACTTGTTGTAACAATTCACATTAAAATGAAATAAGAAAGAAACAAGTAAGTCATTATTAAGGGAGTGGGTTCAGGAAAGCTATATATTTAATAGTTAAGTTTTGAGTTTTAGGGAAAGTCATTAACGTAAATTTGGGCAAAGTCATTTCTGGAGGAGGGAGTAGTATCCTCCTATGATTTCATGAATTCATGAATGTGTCATTTTCAGGTGCGAGAGGCCAATTTAATGAAGATTTTCACATTAATAAGTCAACTAATGATGATTTTTCGGGAATTTATTCCGGAGGAACGAACAATTTTTTCCTCACTAATAAAAATGACCGAATCTATCTTTTCCCAATTACAAGAAATTGATTAAATCAACTCTCAACTTACGAAAAGGTCATTCAGAGGGAACTTTGATAAATTTATTTTGATCGAAATGATCTCTTTTCAATAATAGCCAGGACATGGAGCATACTGTATTCGAAGGCAATTTTGAGTAAACTCTTTTCCACTGTAGCTAATGACATCTTCCAATGATTTTATTAAATAAGTGAATTTACCGTTTGCGTATGTGAGAGAATCTTCGGGCACTGAAACGTCATCAATGAGGAAATTTGGAGGGAACGAGAGGGTTGATTTGTAACGTCAGTAACACTGGAACGAGAATCCTTACTCAAGGCTATAGGGCTGTTTGTATGAATGCGAAATGTTTTCCTTTAATTCTATCTATAGTATCTATAGACATGGCTCGTCGCTAGGCTCGGGAAAAAGAGCCAAACTAAAACCGTGAAATTAAAACGTTATGAACTAAGAGTAAGCAAAGCACATGAAAAAAAAATCAATTTTGAAGACTACCTTCATAAAATAATCTAGTGTAATGTACCAAAATGATTGTAATATGTAAATGTTCATTTTTTATTTTGTATATTTATGTACACAAAATCTTTTGGCGTTAATAAGGAATGACAACTGTTTGAATTGTATGTTTTATTTGAGGCGTATAGTTTCTAAATCCGCCATCTCCTTCATAAACGGTTTCGAGAAAAACAGGAAAAACTGATAACTCAGAGATTATGTGAGATAAAATTTTCTTTTTATAAATACTTTACTGCTTTCTGGACATTCATTATAACTACCAAATGACAAAAATCTCTCTCATCCCATTTCTCGGTTATTGCAGAAAGCAGTTTGGAGATGGCGGATTTTGAAAACAACTTTTGGAGATGGAGGGCTTTGAAACAAACGTACTTAAGTTTTTTGGGGTTTATTTGCTTCCAAATCATTACTATTATAATTTCTGATAACTATTTCAAAACAGAAAAGTAGATGGAGATAAACTGAATCTAAACAACGATATTAACTTGTTGGGTGACATTAAAATGTGCACAAACAAGGAAAATAAATGAAGCTATAATCATAGTACGTTAGCTACATTTACGGGTCAACTTCCTAAGTTCCAAGCCAGTTTAGAAATATCGTCTCCTAACATAACATAAGCTAACTTAACCTCACCTCACTAACCTAATCTAACCCATTGGGACCTAACCTAATCTAACATAGCCTGACATAACAGAATGGGGACTAGGGAATAAATGCCACCTTTACCAACAAGAAAAGGATTGAAAGTGATCTCTACACTGTTTTCAGATATAGTTCTCATCAGAATCATGTTCGAAACACTGGCATTCAGCCTAATCCTCATCTACACTTTCTTCTGTTGACGCAGTCAGTCTCTTTTCAGCATCAACATAAATGGCAAAAGTTTGAATTAGCACGCCAATTCTCCCCGAAGTGTTTCGTTAGGAGTTTAACAACATCTTGCAACTTTTTTTCATTAACGTCGGTCTGCAATTCATAGCATAGAATAGAATAGAATCGAGATGACGGGGCTTACAAACACACTGCTGAGTAAAGATGGCGGCTTTTGAAGAATACCCTGAACTTTAAAGCAGTAATTGAGGGTGGAGGTGGCGACATTTCAAACAACTCTTTTCACCATCATGTAGGGCATGAAAAGGAATACCAGTAAATCTACTTACCTAATTTTTTTTTGAAAATTGGAGATGGCGGATTTAGAAACTATACGCCTCATTTAAGACTTTCAGAAAGCTAAAATTCAGATTATAGACACAAGCTCAAAACGTGCAGAAATGTACAATTCTCAAACAAGGAAGTATGACAGGTGTACACAACACATTCCAGCATTTCATATAAACGTCTTCTCTGGATTGAGCCTAGCAATATTCTTTCGTAGTTTGATCAACCTATACTTCGACAGCAGAGACTTTGGAAACACCCCTTTCTAATGGCAACTGATATTTGACAATGGTCTTCATTAGTGTATCTGGTACATCTTAGCAATTGTTCGTCTATAGGAACATCAGAGATGATATAAATCATGAAACGGTAACTCTTATACACTGTTAAAAACTATTTCTTAAATTTGAGAAACAGTTTCTTATCTGTGCACCGAGACAATATTTTCTTAGAAATAAGATTTGGCAATTCTCATTCATAAGGAAAGTAACAGAATATTTTCTCGTTTTCCTTTATACAACCTCTTTTTCTTCATTTCTCATTAATGAGAATTTCAAACTCTTGTTTCTAGGAAAAGATATTCTCGGTGCACAGATAAGAAACGGTTACTCAGATTTAAGAAGATATTTTTAACAGTATATTATTTCATATCTGCACCACATTGTAAAGTTCTGCTTATGCAGGTATAGGTAGAGCTTAATTATACAAGGGAACGCTTCTCCCATTACCGAATTTTATTATAAATGTCTCCTTATTATAAATGGTGTAACACAAAATCATTCTAGTATAAATATCTCACTAATACTGGATAAAGAGAGTATCTCTAGGCGCGAGCAACCTAGAGAAAGGATATCCACAGAACTCCTAACAAGCTAGGTGGAATGGATTTAGGGTCCCCAATGCTTCACGCAAGCAGAGGAGGGTTTGAAAGCCATAAAGCTTCACGCAAGCTGAGTGGCTGAGATTAGGAATCCTACAGAGTTCTGAGCAAAATAAGTGGCCAGGAAGAGAGGCCTACAGCACCGAGCAAGCTAAAGGCTTTGGGTTAGGTAGTTCCTAGAGCTCCAAGCAAGCTAAAGGCTTTGGGTTAGGTCTTCTATGAGCTCCAAGCAAGCTAAAGACTTTGGGTTAAGTAGTTCCTAGAGCTCCAAGCAAGCTAAAGGGATGGTTGTGACCAGTCAGACTGATAATAGTTGCTGTTGTCCTCCTGGTTTTATAGCTATTCCAGGTGGCGCTGGCGTTCCTACGTCATCACATGACCAGTGATGTCACTGGTCCCTGTAGTCTGCCATTGTAGTAATTCGTAGAGGGACGCACATGGTTGATATTGATAAATATGAGCAAGTGTTGGTTGTTAGTAAACAGAGCCATGTGAGGGATATTACAATATTCTATAACAAGAAACTTGATTGCAAGAAACGGCTTTGGAGTGAGGGAAATGATATTTCCTTCTTTCTCAAATATCCATTTCAGAACTTGGGTTTGAGATGGAGATTAGCTAAGTTAAAAGAATAATCAGACAGCGTAATGTTATAGAATGTTTTCTCTATGAAGTCAGAATAATGAGAACATCTCTTTGTTATGTTTTAAAAATTTGAATTTCCGGCACTAGTAATCAAATACAGGACAAATGTGCGTCTTGTTTAAACTTCCTACAGGGCAGTAAATTAAACTGTAAAATACAGGAAATCTTGTATATACAAGATGTCTGGCACCCTTAGTACAAATGTCTGCACCCTAAAATATGGAACCTCATTGAAGACTTAAAAGAAAGAGAGAAACTCGCTTACTGTTTAGATGCTGATTTTTGAAGAAATAAACAAGACGACGCTGCATTAACTAATACATAAACCATCTTCGTTTTCAAAAACAATTTTTACTTGGAATCACGGTAAATTTTGCGTTAATTTATTTTTGAAGTGATTTTATTTTATGTGTGATTATAGATGGCATTCAGTGTCAGAATGTTAATGCTATAACAATTATTTACTGACGGATATCTTAACATGAAAACAACCGATTTCGGCTCTGACCACTCCTAATTTTGTAGCAGTAGAATTGTTAATTGTGTAAACAATGGCATAGTTTAGTCCTCGGGGTCCAGCTTTAATAAGGAAAAAAAAGTTCAAATTAAACTAATTTTAGGTTGACTTCGGGTTAGATTAGGTTTAACCAGAATTTCCACTTGCTTCATGGTTTTTATAAATCGGGTAATAGTATACATGAGAACCCCCTGATCTGCGTTTCTTCTGTGTTCTATTACCACTTCTACATGAAACACCATAAATTTTCTACGTAGTGCAATAGTAAGAAGTATCCATGTGCACAAGACATGCGATATGCGTTAAATCCCCCAGCCCCCCCACACAGGGGTGCCCATCCCCCCCAAAGCTGATGGCGCACTCCCCCCAAAACTAATAATTTCTTCCCTCCTCAAAACTCAAGTCCTCTAAAAACAATTGCCCAGTGTAGCAGTAGTTTTTATAGTACTAGTTATTGTTATTTTTGTTGTTTTTATTTCCTGTAGTAGTATTATAGAATGCGTGTAGTAGTAGTAGGGGCAGTAGTAATTATAAAAATGGCATTACTTTTATTAGTAGTCTTGGTAGTGTACAATACTAAATATGTTCTTTAAGGATATTGAAGGTTATAAAAACTTCTACACACTGTGTATGGCACAGGTATTCTTTTTTTACAATTAGTAGTATTATTTTTTTCTTTACAAAATATTGATATTATTTTCTTGTACATGAAAAGTAAGACGCAAGTTACAAGTTATTGAGTTTGATACCAAAAGAAAATGTTATCCTCGAAATTAGCCTACAAAAAGAAGTGATATCCAACAAAAAACATTCCTGTAAAAAGAGCCAAGTACGAGTGGCCTTAAAAAGAATTGAAATCACAAAAATAGGCGCCAAGTTCTGGTGGACAACAGTTACAAACACTCAAGGAATCACTTTTAAATTTAGATTTGAAACTTGGCTGTTGTCTGTATGGTTACCACTAGCTCACAATTATGTCAAACTACTTTATAATTTTCAACAGACAACATAGGCAAGTTTCAAATCTAAATTTAAAAGTGATTCCTTGAGTGTTTGTAACTGTTGTTCACCAGAACTTGGCGCCATCCTTTCATATAGCAACTTGCGCGGTACTTCATTCATAGAGTTTCTAAGCAGGGGGTAGGGGGATTCATTCTCGAGATTTTAAAAAAAATCGCTTTGTGTTTCAATGTTATTCTGACGACAGCAAAATTACTTATTCGACATTAGAGTAAAATTCTTGCCCAATTTTTTTTTATTCCCCCCATTTTTTTTCTCGATGGCACAACTTGCGCCATTCATCCCTCCTGTGGGCGGCCCTTCTCTCTTAAAACGAACCAACCTTTCCTTTCATACGGCTACTTGCGCGGTACTTCATTCATCGAGTATCGAAGCAGGGGTACGGGGGTTCACCCCGGAAAATTTTTGAAAATTAGCTTCTCAAAATCGTGTTTTAATGCTATTCCGACAGTAAAATTGCTAGTTCGAAAGTAGAGTAAAATCCCCCCCCCCCCAAATTTTTCTCAATGGCGCAGCTTGCGCCATACATCCCCCCTGTGGGCGGCCCTGCCCCCACACACACATAGTCATAGATATAGTACAAGGGCACTACACATGCAGATATAAAGTACAGGTACGTTCTTTTTTATTTTCGTATCAGTCGATAAGTAAATCAAAGTCGCTTTGTTACCCCCTTGGTAAGTTCGTACATACTCAATGAATAATCTCGAAAAGTATGAGCGTCCTGCTTCTTCGGGAACTGATGCAGCTTCATGCATACTATATCCATAAATGGAACAGTGCCTTTAAACATAGCACTTCGTTCCATTGATCTCCAAAATTACACAAAATACACACGAATCAATTATCCTTGTGTAACATCAACTCATTTTTCCTGTACATCTTCTGTTGTTTTACATACTTTTGGCCACCACGTCTAAACATAATCCTAAACAATTCAATGATAAAACAATTCTAGTGATATAGTTGTCGATAAAGCCATAGTACGGCGACCGTAGTTAGTATTAACCCGTTAAAATTTAGAGAACAAAACAGAACATGCTGATTGAAACGAAGTACCTTTAGACTGTAGAATTGTTATTGAGAGTTATTTAAAATGGAAAAGTACAAGTTCAAACAGAACTTGAAGAGCAGAGAACTAGATGTTTTGATTTATTCATTGTTTAAGTGTCGAAACGAAGCGAACGGTGGAAATGTGAAATTGAACAAAGTAGGAGAGGAGTCAAACGATGCATGTAATTCGCTTACATTTCCCTCGAGAGTTGACTAAGCGATTCTCAATTGTTACGTTGCTTCATTCACTACCGGTATTTTCTGCTCCAACAAGTCCAATGCAAATAGCGAAAGAAGGCAAAATATAAATAACTTTCGGAAAATGCTTTACAATTTATGTAATTTTTAGATACAGTAGAGGGATTGTTCCTAAAGTGTTCTCATAAATCTAATGTTAAATTCTGCAAAAGGTTTATTCAAACCCGTATCCAGGGGGGTCTAGGGGGCCGGACTTCCCCTAAACTTTTGCCGGGCCCCTAAAATTTTCACGGTAGGTTTGCAAATGAATTATGATCATGAACTATAGTATGGTTGGATCGGGCCCTCCTAGCTTCAGCCCCCCCCTGCATATTTGGGCTGGCTACAAGCCTGGGTCTATTTCATCATTCTTTACAATATACGCACCTCCCCGCTCCTGTGACAACACGTGTGCCCGGTGTTGACAATTTGGGGAGAAAAGTAGCTAAATCTAAGAGATTCGACTTCCAAGGTAGCTATAAGAAATTACTTTCCCGATTGGTGAATTTTTTGGTGATTTTGTAAACGACAATTCAAAGACTTGCAAAATTAGCGACTTTCGAGCCGTAAACCTGACCTTTTGCATATAAAAGATGACCCAAAACAGCCGTTTACATATGAAGGGCGAACAAAACAAAAAGTATTGCAGATAGAAAGTTGTTTATTTAAAAAAAAATATTAAAAAATGGTATTTAGAAGAGTTTTTAATTATTCTGCTCTGCTGTGTTGAAATTACAAAGCTATTGAAATGCAAATATTGTAAATAAAACCAGCCACTTTTTGATCGACTGTAGCGTTTTCAGTGGAGGAACAAGAGGAGTGGGGGTCATCGCTCCGTTCACCTCTCCTGCCGTTTTCAGTCGATGATGTAGACGGAATGAGTTTGATACATGCAACATACAGATAGATTTATATGAGTTGCTAAAGCTTTATCTTATTGTTGAATTCAGTCGTTCTTGCTTATAGTTTTAATCTGCGAACATAGTGAACGGGTTTGCCAATAAAACATTATCTATGTATGTGCTTGTTTCTCTCTTAATGTTTAGTGTCAAGTCTACACGAGACGTGAACATACAGATTACGTTAGAATCTGAATCACAAATTACAATGCTTGCCCACCGAGCATGGAACCCGGGACCCCGTGTACCAACGCTGTGCGAGCTAACCACCAGATCAGTGGGAGTAATCTTAGGTAATGGTATACATGAGAACCCCCTGATCTGCGTTTCTTCTGTGTTCTATTACCACTTCTACATGAAATACCATAAATTTTCTACGTAGTACAATAGTAAGAAGTATGCATGTGCACAAGACATGCAATATGTGTTAAATCCCCCCCCCACACACACATAGTCATAGATAAAGTACAAGGGCACTACACATGCAGATATAAAGTACAGGTACGTTCTTTTTTATTTTCGTATCAGTCGATAAGTAAATAAAAGTCGCTTTATTACCCCCTTTGTAAGTTCGTACATAATGAATAATCCCTAAAAGTATGAGCGTCCTGATCCTTCGGGAACTGATGCAGCTTCATGTATACTATATCCTAATCTTATAAGATATTGTATCGGGAAATGATGTATGGAATATGCGAATTGTAAGTTGAACATTCATGGCAATTACATTTATCGATTCCTTATATCGGTGGAATATTGGAGGTGTTAATTAGAAATAAACGTATAACGAATTTGAAGTGATTAGGCTTATTTGAGATGTGTGGCAGTTATTAGTGTATATGTTTCTGATTTGCTTTCTGACGTATATCATTCTGAAAGACTGACTGTAAAAATTAAATGAAATCTTTAACGTCTCACCATTAGTTTAAGGGTGACGATGATTAAAGCAAGTGAGTGATGATGGAAGAATTGGTGGAATGAAAAGGTGGGAGGAAACGGAAGTATCTCTAGAAAATCCATTGACGCTATGTTGTCCAGCACAAATTTACTTGGCCGGAGGTCGAACCAAGGACCCCACACACCAGAGGTAAGCGTTCTAGCAATGAGCCACCGTACTCCCAAGACTGACTGTGGTGTCGATAATATTGTATCTTGAGGTGCCCTTGTTTGAAAAATATTTTACATTTTATTATATGAAGAATCTATACCACAACTGAAATTAGTAAGTGCCACATCTCTGTAATACACAACCCTAAATTTCGTTCGTTTTTGGTAAATTTCTTCAGGAAATGTTCTCTATTATCCGTATCTTTTATTTTTAACTTGATATTAGTATAACGAAAGGAAGAAATAAATTACGGTTTATCTGGATACAAATTAATTGTGTGTCTCTATTATTCATAAATGTTACTGAGAGATAAACACCTCGATCGTGAAATTGAACTAAATTTTCTCATTTACAACAATCTCCTCAAAATATAGATTACGTAATTTTCTATTCAGTATATAAACATGCAAGCTCTTTACATTTATATATTACGAAAGAGCGAGATTAAGCAATTAAATTGGTAATTAATTTCTTGGAAGTTGATAGTTGATTAAAAGGTTCTGAAATTTTCAACCAATAAAAAGACGAAATTAATTTACACGAAATCTGTTTTTCTTGTACTTTAATTTCTGTTTTCGTGGTTTTGTAATAAAGAAAACATACAAGTATTAAGTGAAAGCAAAAAGAAGAAGAAAAGAAAAGAAAGGAAAAAAAAGAAAAAAAGAAAAATAGAAAGAACTATGATAAAGCAAAATTGAAATTAGTGAAGGTTGAAATGAAACATGCAGAAGCTAACGATGAGATGCGAGTGATTCAAGTAATGTAATCCAACGATTGCTGTTTCCCAGAAATTTTGCTGACTTTCTATGATTTATGAGTTCGGATCGTATTATTCACTTAAGATACGTAGGATCGAAACCACTAGGCATTTCGTATCTGAATACCTCAATAGTGAAGGGCTGTTAAGCTGTGAAGGGGAAATCTATCGAATCAAAAAGTAGCATTCTTTTCTTTTTTCCAACTACTGTCGGTAAGGAGAGCAAAACCTCACTTACGCTCCATCTCTAGTAAACCTATTAAATTCATATTTATGTATATTCTTGGCATAGAAACCTCTTCTACGAACTTTCTACATTTTTCTCTCATTTTAAAACGTAAAGTTTTAAATTCTGGAAATAAATTTCCAGCATTTCTTCTCTTTATTCCAGAGCAAAATTCCTGGATTTCACTCGCTAATTTAGAATTGAACTTTCATCGCCGAGTAGCTAACGTAGATGGTTGTGGGTTCAATTTCTAGTGGAGTATGTTCTTGGAAGAAACCTGAGGAGTAAATCTGATTTCACTTTAAATATTAATCCTAACTCACACAACTTTGTCGATGAAAAGTGAAGTTAAACTTTTGGCGTGGAAGACCCGGGTGTGATTCCTGGTGGGAACTCATATAGCTCGGGTTCCACCTTAAGCTGTAGGTGGCTCAGTGGTAGAGTGCTTACCTCTGGTGCTTGAGGTTCCTAGTTTGATCCTCGGTCCATGGATTCTTTTCGCGGTACTCTCGTTTCCTTCCACATTTTAATTCTACCAATGTCTTCCATCATCATTCATTTGCCTTAATCATCGTCTTCCTTAGCCTAACAGAGCATAATAGTGGGACGTTAAACTGAAAGACTTCATTTTCCTTTCCAATCTCATGTATTTGATAGATTTTATTCTGCAGAAATATATTATTTATTTATTGTCTATGAAAAATACAATTTGTTAATTAGGATATATATATTCTCGTTACATTTCCTTTAACAATGATACACATATTGTTTATTTGGAAAGCATAACCTAGCCTACAACCATACAGAGCGGATCTAGGAGTAGGGATGCGCACGAGACGAGTCGAGACAGGATTTCCCTGACAAAATTCGAGTCGAGACACGGCTCTTCCAATAGAGAAATATACATTTTTTGAGTCGAGACATCACTTTTACAGCACATTTTCGAGACGAGACAGCCACAAATCTTGTCTCGTGCGCATCCCTACTTCTGAGGTGGGGGGGAGATCGGTGGGCTGTAATTCTGCTACTTAGAGCTACTTTAAGAGCCCCAAACTCTGGGATGGGTTTTATTTATATATAAACTAAGAAAGTTGCCTCTTCTGGGGGTAGTGTAGGGCCCTGGATCCGTCCCTGTAGCCATGTATAACAAAACATACTAACAAAACAAGTACAATATGCGGCAAAACAAACAGTGCAAACGGATGGCGCGCAGGTGCAATGTTGTCTGAGCTGTGAGCGCCACATATGTGTCCAGTTGTGTGTGGACTAGCGAAGTGTACAGTTGGCGCGAAGATGTTACTCACAACAGAGGAGAAGGTGTTTATTGTCAAGCACTATTTCTGCTCACACGGTGTGCAACAGAATCTCACTGCAGGAGATGAGCGCGCACGTCTACTGTATTGCTGTGGATTCTTAGCTGTGGCATATGAAGATTTCATCAGCAACAAATGGTTTAGTTATGAGAGCCATGTGTACCTTGATCTTTACATCAATCGACAGTTGATTCTTGACCCATTCTTGCATGATTCGTGTGGTTTTTGCTGCACCAAAAATCTGTCGTTACAACACTAGATGCAACAAGACGGATCTACTGTTCACATTGCTAGTGAGTCACTTGTCCTGCCGACAAGAGTTTGGACTTTCTATATCCTTTCTACTCTCCTGACCTCACAGCTTCAGATGCCTACATATGGGGTATGCTGAAAGAAAGCAATTTTCCGAACAGATAACTCCTGCCATTATACTGAAGTTAAAAAAGAAAATTTGCTCTTTCCAGCAACCCTTGCTCACTAACATGTTTATCGATTCATTAGACCGCTCTGAAGAATGTGTGCGACGTAACGGTTAATATTTTGAACACATGATGTACAGGTGCGATTGTTCTTAAATTTCTAATGTGTTGAGTAACATTTATTTGACAACATTTCTTATGTTTTATTATGTTGTACGATAAATAGATAAAAAAAATATCAACGATGTGATTTCAGTACTGTTTTTTTTTTTTTTTTGCCGCATACTGTATACAAAAAACGTTAGATCAATGATAAATTCAAATTGATCTTAAGGAGAAACAGATTTTCTGGATCGCATCCCGCAATACGTATATCCGTCCAAAGAAGAGGTTTTTCAGAACGGAGAGAAACTAAATAGAATATTTTTTTTTGTTGAAGTCCTGAATTTCATCCTGCTGATGTGTTGCAAATGAAAGGCTTTGAGTGAAAACATATTTGAGCCTCTGTAGCGTAGGGGGTGACCTTTTCATCCTTGTGAGTAACAGGCTGGCGCCCCCATTCATATGATAATTTTCCAGCTTCCAGTTAAAATAGCTTCCAGCGTCGACGGACGAGTTGTGTTTCCAGCGTAAACTTCCTCCAGCAACTCTTCCAGCTAAAACGTCCGAAAAATAAATATACACAACATCCTCCTAACATTATTCAAATGTATACAGACATGGCTCACACGGTAGAATTCATAAATGTAACGTTGGTTCTAATATGGTCTGCAAGTTAATGGTTTCCAATTTTAGTCATTTAATTAATTGGAGAATCCATTAAGAGAATACACGAATCAATATACTATACATTATTACTGTAATGCTGTAATCAAAATTGACTAATAATAATTTTTTCTTTAAGTGTTTTCACTCTTAACCAAGTTTTTCTAGTTAATATTTAATAATCACATTTAGATTTAAACCAAAACTTGCGGGGCGCGGTGACTCAGTGGTAGAGCGTTCACCTCTGGTGCTTGGGGGTCCCTGATTCGATCCCAGCTCGCGCCGTGTGGACTTTGTGGTGGACAAACACCGTGTTCGTGGGTTTTCTCGGGGTTCTCCCGTTTCCTTCCACTTTCTTCATTCCACCATTTCACTCATCTCTCATCATCACCGCCTCCTTTAGCCTAACCGGCATAATCGTGGGACGTAAAACTTAAAGATTTCATTTCATTTTAAACCAAAACTATCTTTAATTACTTATTTACTGATAAATCTACTTAAAATTTAGTACTTCTTCATTTCAAAGTACAGTAGACTTTCGTTATTCCGGCACTCAACAGTTCGAAATGCCCGAAGGTGGAACTTTTCTTTTCTTTTTGCTTTTTCGTCCAATATAATGTAGACTGGGATTAGAATTAGGAATTAGATTTCTAAGCTTTCGGTATCTATGGTCATGTTAGCCCTTCACATATGGGGGGATAACGTTCCTCAGCGATCACACTATCCGGGGAAAGGGAAGGACGGAAGCGACCTAGGACATGTATATAAGATACAACCTCGGCATTTGCTTGGTGGGAATGGAGAAACCCAGGGAAAATGCTCATTCAGGATGCCTAGCCTGAAACAGCTTTTACACTTTTTCGACCGAATGTCCCCACCGGGAATCGAACCCAGGAACGCTTGCTATATAGTAGGCGTATAACAGCAAAGTCATTCTTTAAAATGTCGAATTAAAATTAAGTTTTGGTTGCATTTGACTTGAAATTATTATCCTACTGTTTCTGGTAAAGAATATTTGCTGAAGGACATCATGATGTAACTGTATTCAGTGTACGACTTAGCGTTTAACGATCGCGGAAGGCACTACTCGATAATCCGGCATTAATCAAATCCTGAATGTGCCGGGCTATTACAAGTCTATTGTATAGTATAATAAAATCAACAATATGCACAATTAATTGTTTCCTTCCATTTTGAAAAACATACCCTATACAAGAAGCGTTACTTGAAGTACTTCTATATTCATCTTTAGTCCTTTTTTTCTTTTATTTTCTTTTCTTTTTTCTTTTTTAAGGTTTCATATCTTCGTGTGTCAAGCGATGTTCTAATTCTGTCGCACGTTCTTTTAAAACTTCTGCTTTGTTACTATTCCTTGTTCTTCTTCAACCTTCGATGTGCTTCCACAATTATGTTTTCTGGTAATTATATACTGAAAATTATACAATACAAAGCGGCCATGGCTCAGTTGGTAAAGCATTGGCATTACATTATGAAAGTCGTGGCTTCGATTTCCGAGACCAGACACTGAACATTTCCAGGGCAATGAACTCATTCATATCACAGATGCCTAAAGGCGTTTAAAAAATTCAAATTGAATTCAAATGTACTGGTGCACCCCTGGTCAGAAAATTCTGAATCTGACTATATCTATCTATCTATCTATCTATCTATCTATCTATCTATCTATCTATCTATCTATCTATCTATCTATCTATCTATCTATCTATCTATCTATCTATCTATCTATCTATCTATATCTATATCTATATCTATCTATCTATCTATCTATCTATATATATATATATATATATATATATATATATATATATATATATATATAGATAGATAGATAGATAGATAGATAGATAGATAGATAGATAGATAGATATAGATAGATATATATATATATACAGAGAGAGAGAGATGGATAAATAAAACTCTTAGGAAACAAACCTTATAAGTTGGACAAAAGAATTTTTTTACTAGCTGCCACAACTACGAGTAGAGACCTACGCAGCATTCTAGTACAAGGTGTTGTGACGAAATTAGGTTCGACTTCAAATATTTTGGAAACAAATTATCCAAAATAGATGGTTGTCAAAAAGTTTTGCAAAGACCTTCATCCAGCAATGGGTAGACAATTGTTGATAATGGTATGTATGCGTTTCAAATATAAATAATCCTCACCACTACACTCATATGATCCCAGTTCTCATTCTTGATACCTGAGCTTTTGAGATTAAGAAATAAACGTTTATACCTTGTTCTGAGAGATCATATGTTTAACCCTGTAGCTGTAAGAATTTCTAAAAACAAAGGTACTAAAACTGAACTTTACTGTTTCTGAGCATAACTATGTAAAACTTACTCTTATGTCTGGGTATAACCCAAAATATTTTAACAACCGATTCTAGCGAACCGGTTGAATAGCACCACTGTATCTATCTATTTATATGTGAGAAAGTGTTGTTTTTTATGACACATTATGATCACGTATGCATAAAAAAAAGTGTGTATTCGAGACTGGTCTTCTGTGTTGGTCTTTTGCACCCTTTCCAGAAAAATCCAGACGGAGTCCCTGAAGCTAATATTTATGTATTTCCTGTTTTAATGGACGAAAAACGACGAGACGGCAGAGTTTAATATGCTGTGCGTACAGAATTTTTTTTAAAAAAAAATCTAAGTAATTTGAGAAGTCGTTGAAAATCTCCTGAGGGGAGAATGAAACGATCCTAGCGGCACGCTTTTCAATTAAATCCCTCCATACTTGTGCCACCCATTTCACTAAGCATCTGATTTAATTAACGCATTAAGGCTTCGAATTCCTGCGAAGGACAATCTTTCCGGAAGAGGAAGGCAAGGTTCCAATTCCGTTGACGAAAAAAAAAAAAAACCTCTGGTGAGACTTTCTTTCTAAACTTTAATCTTTGCCAATGTTGGTTTCCTCTTTGAGAGATTCAGAGAACAGTTAGTGCATTGATAACAGGCTAGAGCAAGTGAGAAATGAGGTGAAATTGGAATCTCTTAAAATCGTAATAATAATAATTCATTGGAAAACGCTGAACTGGGAAATCGTACACAGTGGCGGCGGATTTAGAAGGTAAAAACTGAAGGGGTCAGTCAGACCTCAGATTATGATAAGTAGTCCTATATCATGACTTCACGCAAATCACTTTAATTTGAAATCCATTTAAGCATTTCGTTAGTACGAACTAGGAATAAAAAATGAATCATTCCTTTCATGAGTTGCAGTTAGACGTAAAGTAAGTACGAATTACTAATTAATAAATTGTAGGCATTTTCAGATATCTTAGGTAATCAGATTAGTCACAAGACTTTGCGCTTCATATGGCAAAAATATAATTAACGATCAAATTAGAAATTGTTGGATAAAATAAATGTTGAATATAAATATACAACTCACCACTAGTAATGTTATCCTAGAAGTATCCTGTGAACCTCTATTTCTAGAAGACTATTTTTATCACTCAAATTAGAAATTGTTGGATAAAATAAATGTTGAATATAAATATACAACTCACCACTAGTAATGTTATCCTAGAAGTATCCTGTGAACCTCTATTTCTAGAAGACTATTTTTATCACTCAAATTAGAAATTGTTGGATAAAATAAATGTTGAATATAAATATACAACTCACCACTAGTAATGTTATCCTAGAAGTATCCTGTGAACCTCTATTTCTAGAAGACTCTTTTTATCACTCAAATTAGAAATTGTTGGAGAAAATAAATGTTGAATATAAATATACAACTCACCACTAGTAATGTTATCCTAGAAGTATCCTGTGAACCTCTATTTCTAGAAGACTATTTTTATCACTCAAATTAGAAATTGTTGGATAAAATAAATGTTGAATATAAATATACAACTCACCACTAGTAATGTTATCCTAGAAGTATCCTGTGAACCTCTATTTCTAGAAGACTATTTTTATCACTCAAATTAGAAATTGTTGGAGAAAATAAATGTTGAATATAAATATACAACTCACCACTAGTAATGTTATCCTAGAAGTATCCTGTGAACCTCTATTTCTAGAAGACTATTTTTATCACTCAAATTAGAAATTGTTGGATAAAATAAATGTTGAATAAAAATATACAACTCACCACTAGTAATGTTATCCTAGAAGTATCCTGTGAACCTCTATTTCTAGAAGACTATTTTTATCACTCAAATTAGAAATTGTTGGATAAAATAAATGTTGAATAAAAATATACAACTCACCACTAGTAATGTTATCCTAGAAGTATCCTGTGAACCTCTATTTCTAGAAGACTATTTTTATCACTCAAATTAGAAATTGTTGGATAAAATAAATGTTGAATAAAAATATACAACTCACCACTAGTAATGTTATCCTAGAAGTATCCTGTGAACCTCTATTTCTAGAAGACTATTTTTATCACTCAAATTAGAAATTGTTGGATAAAATAAATGTTGAATAAAAATATACAACTCACCACTAGTAATGTTATCCTAGAAGTATCCTGTGAACCTCTATTTCTAGAAGACTATTTTTATCACTCAAATTAGAAATTGTTGGATAAAATAAATGTTGAATAAAAATATACAACTCACCACTAGTAATGTTATCCTAGAAGTATCCTGTGAACCTCTATTTTTAGAAGACTATTTTTATCACTCAAATTAGAAATTGTTGAAGAAAATAAATGTTGAATATAAATATACAACTCACCACTAGTAATGTTATCCTAGAAGTATCCTGTGAACCTCTATTTCTAGAAGACTATTTTTATCACTCAAATTAGAAATTGTTGAAGAAAATAAATGTTGAATATAAATATACAACTCACCACTAGTAATGTTATCCTAGAAGTATCCTGTGAACCTCTATTTCTAGAAGACTATTTTTATCACTCAAATTAGAAATTGTTGGATAACATAAATGTTGAATAAAAATATACAACTCACCACTAGTAATGTTATCCTAGAAGTATCCTGTGAACCTCTATTTCTAGAAGACTATTTTTATCACTCAAATTAGAAATTGTTGGATAAAATAAATGTTGAATAAAAATATACAACTCACCACTAGTAATGTTATCCTAGAAGTATCCTGTGAACCTCTATTTCTAGAAGACTATTTTTATCACTCAAATTAGAAATTGTTGGATAAAATAAATGTTGAATAAAAATATACAACTCACCACTAGTAATGTTATCCTAGAAGTATCCTGTGAACCTCTATTTTTAGAAGACTATTTTTATCACTCAAATTAGAAATTGTTGAAGAAAATAAATGTTGAATATAAATATACAACTCACCACTAGTAATGTTATCCTAGAAGTATCCTGTGAACCTCTATTTTTAGAAGACTATTTTTATCACTCAAATTAGAAATTGTTGAAGAAAATAAATGTTGAATAAAAATATACAACTCACCACTAGTAATGTTATCCTAGAAGTATCCTGTGAACCTCTATTTTTAGAAGACTATTTTTATCACTCAAATTAGAAATTGTTGAAGAAAATAAATGTTGAATAAAAATATACAACTCACCACTAGTAATGTTATCCTAGAAGTATCCTGTGAACCTCTATTTCTAGAAGACTATTTTTATCACTCAAATTAGAAATTGTTGGATAAAATAAATGTTGAATAAAAATATACAACTCACCACTAGTAATGTTATCCTAGAAGTATCCTGTGAACCTCTATTTCTAGAAGACTATTTTTATCACTCAAATTAGAAATTGTTGAAGAAAATAAATGTTGAATAAAAATATACAACTCACCACTAGTAATGTTATCCTAGAAGTATCCTGTGAACCTCTATTTTTAGAAGACTATTTTTATCACTCAAATTAGAAATTGTTGAAGAAAATAAATGTTGAATAAAAATATACAACTCACCACTAGTAATGTTATCCTAGAAGTATCCTGTGAACCTCTATTTCTAGAAGACTATTTTTATCACTCAAATTAGAAATTGTTGGATAAAATAAATGTTGAATAAAAATATACAACTCACCACTAGTAATGTTATCCTAGAAGTATCCTGTGAACCTCTATTTCTAGAAGACTATTTTTATCACTCAAATTAGAAATTGTTGGATAAAATAAATGTTGAATAAAAATATACAACTCACCACTAGTAATGTTATCCTAGAAGTATCCTGTGAACCTCTATTTCTAGAAGACTATTTTTATCACTCAAATTAGAAATTGTTGGAGAAAATAAATGTTGAATGTAAATATACAACTCACCACTAGTAATGTTATCCTAGAAGTATCCTGTGAACCTCTATTTTTAGAAGACTATTTTTATCACTCAAATTAGAAATTGTTGGATAAAATAAATGTTGAATAAAAATATACAACTCACCACTAGTAATGTTATCCTAGAAGTATCCTGTGAACCTCTATTTCTAGAAGACTATTTTTATCACTCAAATTAGAAATTGTTGGATAAAATAAATGTTGAATATAAATATACAACTCACCACTAGTAATGTTATCCTAGAAGTATCCTGTGAATCTCTATTTTTAGTGACTATTTTTATCACTCAAATTAGAAATTGTTGAAGAAAATAAATGTTGAATATAAATATACAACTCACCACTAGTAATGTTATCCTAGAAGTATCCTGTGAACCTCTATTTCTAGAAGAATATTTTTATCACTCAAATTAGAAATTGTTGGATAAAATAAATGTTGAATAAAAATATACAACTCACCACTAGTAATGTTATCCTAGAAGTATCCTGTGAACCTCTATTTCTAGAAGACTATTTTTATCACTCAAATTAGAAATTGTTGGAGAAAATAAATGTTGAATATAAATATACAACTCACCACTAGTAATGTTATCCTAGAAGTATCCTGTGAACCTGTATTTCTAGAAGACTATTTTTATCACTCAAATTAGAAATTGTTGGAGAAAATAAATGTTGAATATAAATATACAACTCACCACTAGTAATGTTATCCTAGAAGTATCCTGTGAACCTCTATTTCTAGAAGACTATTTTTATCACTCAAATTAGAAATTGTTGGATAAAATAAATGTTGAATATAAATATACAACTCACCACTAGTAATGTTATCCTAGAAGTATCCTGTGAACCTCTATTTCTAGAAGACTATTTTTATCACTCAAATTAGAAATTGTTGGAGAAAATAAATGTTGAATATAAATATACAACTCACCACTAGTAATGTTATCCTAGAAGTATCCTGTGAACCTTTATTTCTAGAAGACTATTTTTATCACTCAAATTAGAAATTGTTGGAGAAAATAAATGTTGAATATAAATATACAACTCACCACTAGTAATGTTATCCTAGAAGTATCCTGTGAACCTCTATTTCTAGAAGACTATTTTTATCACTCAAATTAGAAATTGTTGGATAAAATAAATGTTGAATATAAATATACAACTCACCACTAGTAATGTTATCCTAGAAGTATCCTGTGAACCTCTATTTCTAGAAGACTATTTTTATCACTCAAATTAGAAATTGTTGAAGAAAATAAATGTTGAATATAAATATACAACTCACCACTAGTAATGTTATCCTAGAAGTATCCTGTGAACCTCTATTTCTAGAAGACTATTTTTATCACTCAAATTAGAAATTGTTGGATAAAATAAATGTTGAATATAAATATACAACTCACCACTAGTAATGTTATCCTAGAAGTATCCTGTGAACCTCTATTTCTAGAAGACTATTTTTATCACTCAAATTAGAAATTGTTGGAGAAAATAAATGTTGAATATAAATATACAACTCACCACTAGTAATGCTATCCTAGAAGTATCCTGTGAACCTCTATTTCTAGAAGACTATTTTTATCACTCAAATTAGAAATTGTTGGATAAAATAAATGTTGAATAAAAATATACAACTCACCACTAGTAATGTTATCCTAGAAGTATTCTGTGAACCTCTATTTCTAGAAGACTATTTTTATCACTCAAATTAGAAATTGTTGGATAAAATAAATGTTGAATAAAAATATACAACTCACCACTAGTAATGTTATCCTAGAAGTATTCTGTGAACCTCTATTTCTAGAAGACTATTTTTATCACTCAAATTAGAAATTGTTGGAGAAAATAAATGTTGAATATAAATATACAACTCACCACTAGTAATGTTATCCTAGAAGTATCCTGTGAACCTCTATTTCTAGAAGACTATTTTTATCACTCAAATTAGAAATTGTTGGATAAAATAAATGTTGAATATAAATATACAACTCACCACTAGTAATGTTATCCTAGAAGTATCCTGTGAACCTCTATTTCTAGAAGACTATTTTTATCACTCAAATTAGAAATTGTTGGATAAAATAAATGTTGAATAAAAATATACAACTCACCACTAGTAATGTTATCCTAGAAGTATCCTGTGAACCTCTATTTTTAGAAGACTATTTTTATCACTCAAAAAGCTGGGGGGCTTAGTCCGCCCTATCTTAGGTTAGATCCGCCACTGATCATAGAATTGTTCGAAAACGCAGTAGAACCACGAAGGTTTGAAACAGCAAGCTAACTTCTATGGTTTGTATCAGTGGCTGTCAATCTTTTTACCTGGCGTCGTGAAACCTTTTCCCTTTCCCTTTTGTCTGTCTGATACTTTTTTTGATTCCAGATGTAATATAAAATTTTCACATCTTCCATAATAATAATAATAATAATAATAATAATAATAATAATAATAATAATAATAATAATAATAATACATAAAGACGAACAGATTAAAGATTTAGGTATATTGCTTGACAAGGGTTCTTTAGGACGATGATGGAAGAATTGGTAGAGTGAGAATGTGGAAGGAAACGAGAGTACCCCGAGAAAAATCACGGACACAATGTTGTCTAGCACAAACTTACTTGGCCAGGGGTCGAACCAGAAACCCAACGCACTAGAGATGAGGCTGTACCGCTGAGCCACCGTTCTTTCTCATGGAAGAAAGAAAGGTACAAAATATTCTCGACGGTAACATGTGCGAGAGTTTGCTACTTATATGCATACACATCCTGATTCTTCGATTTTACGCATCCCATTTTTTGTAACAACACAAAATTATTATTTATGGCGACAGAATAAATTAAATCGCCGCGCAAGCTATAATTTTAGATGCGTTTATCTCTCATTTCTGAGAAGGGAAACTAGCAATGGGTATTCTCTTATGAAATAAACTCTTGTTTCCATGGTTTCCAAGCATTCCTTCATGTATTTTCTGCCTTCATATCTTCTGCAACGAATACAGTAGAGAGAGAAACAGAGCACAAGGGAGGAACACGAAATATCAACCCCTTGCGTATTGTTGCTGTGGTAAAGAATCCGCCAAATGACGTCATCAAACCGGAACGACTTTCACCTACGGCTACCAAACAAAGGACAAAAAAAGTAATAACCAAGCACCGGAGCAAAGGAAGAAATACTACGATAAGTAAACAAAAACGAAGGCGAGAAATATAAGATCCGGAAGTGGAAATAGTGAAAAAAAAGAAAGAAGAAGGTGAAAAAGTGTAGAAATAAATAAAATATAACCTGGCAACAGCGTTTCCTCTTTAAAACTTCCGGGCTTAAAGTGACGTTTGTTCTATTCGCCACTGGCCTTTCAGCTTCCCTTTCTTTTCTACTTTTCTTTCCCTAAAAGCAGAAAATAAACAAAATTCTGCAATTAGTGAAACCTTTGTAACATATCAAAAATCCTGTCCTTTCACTTTTTATTCTACGTATTTACTTTTGAGTCTTCGGAAGGCGTAATCGTACTCATAACAGTTTCCCGCTAATGATGGCGCCACTTTACGTTTTCACACCAAACTAAGTATCTAATAGGATAATGATGATAACGAAAAACGGAGCGAACGCATATTGTGAAGTGGTTTTCAAAGCTACGTTTATGCGCAACTAAATGGATACATAATTTTATGTAGGGGGTGTCCAAGCGAGTCAGCCCTCCTTGAATTTTTAAAATATTTTTTGTTTCTATGTAGCTTATAAAGGAAAGTAGTATTTTATAATCATCATCATTATCATCAGAGGTATTCTGCCATTATTGGCAGGTCACTTGCTGCAACTGAGAATCTTCCATGCTCCATGGTCTTCCACTAACCTCTTTGTCTTCACGTACGATTTCTCTGTTTTGATATCATAGATTAATTATAGTCTTCTTCGCTCTCTCCCTCTCTTCCCTACCACCTCTTTCCCTGTTCCTATAAGCCTTTCACTGATCACCCTTAATAATCCAATTGCATCTCTTGTGCCCTTACCTCTCCTGAACCCAAACTATTCCTCCTGAACTTCTTCATTTGTTATTCCGTACAACATTTTGTTCAAAATTCGAAGCAAAAAACTTTTGTTGCATGAGATATGAGACTAATCATTCCATAATCCTCATATCTCTTTGGGTTCGATTTCTTAGCCATTCTTTCTTACCCTTGTCCCCTATATTCTTAACGAATTCGATTGGAATTTTATAATAACACTACCAAATGTTCTCACGTGTTACTGTGCGAAATATGTTGAGTTCTTGCTTCTGCATCTTTCACGTGATCACGAACTTTCGCCCAAAATTCGAACACTTCGTATAAGGTTCTCAGAGAAACAGCCCCACCTTTCTTCCTTCCAATCTACATCAAAGAACTAAAAGCAATAAAAGACGCGTTTAATTATTTTAAATGAAAACTCTTAATACTAAATTTTTTCTCTTAGTATTAGGAATTCCGAGATATGGGCATGTTATTTACAATAATTGTTATTGAATCCTTTTGTTTCCTAACTACAAAATTTTCTTTCTTTCTAGATCAAATATCATGAAATGCTGTACACATGTCTCTTATTATTTTAAATGTGAAGTCCAAATATCAATTTTTGTGGCTGTAATGTAAGGGAATTCCGATATATGGTCATTTTATTATATATGGGATATCTTATAGAAAGTAATTAGGGATGGGCAAAATTTTCCGAAACCCGGATCGGAAATTTCACTTTCCGGAATTTTTCCGAAATCACAATTTTTCCGAAATTCGAAATTTTTCCGAATTCCGGAAATTTTCCGATTTTTCTTTCCGAATTGCGGAAAGTGAAAAATCCGGAATTGGCCATCCCTACTTATAATATTAGATAATTGTAATCCCAGTTCTTTTCTCCTGCCCACCCTCATCTTCTTTCCTTCTAGTCAAATATCAACACATGCTGAAATATGTCTCTTATTACTTTAAATGACAAGTTCAAATATTGAATTGTGTCTCTAAGAAATTCTGAGTTAAGGACTCTTATAATAATAATAATAATAATAATAATAATAATAATAATAATAATAATAATAATAATAATAATAATAATAATAATAATAATAATAATAATAATAATAATAATGGGGCCGCTGTGGTAATTGGTTCGACCCCAGCTCGCGCAAAATGCCGCCGCCATGGGCTACAGAGACTTAATCTACAATACCTACTCCCGAGGCTGTCATAGGCTGGGAGTAGGCCTATAAACTTTTAATATGTACTTCCGTTGCCGTTATAGGCTACGGAGATACCTATTCCGTCTGAGGTTGCTTTGGGCTAAGACAATATCATATCTACCCGAGATAACATCCTATGACGAAGACTTACCGTATTTTACAGACTATAACACGCACCTTAATTTTTAAGCAATGTTTTTAAATACCGTAACATCTTCTTTACCATTTTTATTATTAGATTGCAAAGCCATACTAAAAATAATTCTTAGTTTATAAAGCCGAACTATGCGCTATAGAAATTAGTTTGTATCGTCTGCACGGCGAAAGAGTCAATCAACGTATGATGAGGAACGATATTTCGTCGTAAGTGGGTTGGCGCTGCTATCGGTTTTAGAGCCTGACGTCATAGGTTGTCGACTAACACATCGACTGGTTAGTTGTGTCGTCGCATGTTAGAGGCGCTACGGTTCACCTTGTTTCCAGTTTTTCGCAGTTGACGCCGCCCTGTATATTCTAGTCTATAGTTCTGAGTTTGTGATGACGGGTCGGGAGGGAGACCGTGTTAGCAAGCTTGTGAATCCTCGCAACTCATGTTCGTCGCATCGGTGCACTGCTGCTGCCAGTTTGAATCCAATGTTGCCAGATAGAGATAGGATTCCCGCAGCATCGAATATATGGGAATTTTTAAGACAGGCGGAAATTTCAAATCAAATACTGGACATTTTTATATTAATTTCGATTATACGACACACCTGAATTTTGGAGGCTATTTTTTCAAGAAAAAAGTGTGTCTTATAGTCCGTAAAATACAGTATAGAAATTTTTGGTAGAATAATTATAATATGGCATTTTTATAATAAAAACATGAAGGGCTAAAGTTCTGTATACATTATTGACTCTAACTACATACATAATATTACAGTATAATTCCAGTAAACGACAACAATAATAAGTCTTTCAGTTTCCTTATATTGAAGATTTCCAAGAATGTTCTTTCTTTATTATTAATAATTTAAAATTTAAAATATCCAGTCACTGGTTTTATTTAAGTACACAAAACCAACAAAATAACATAAGAAAAACGTAGAAATTTTCACATGAGTGCACGTAACTCGTTTAGAAAGAGAGAAAAAAGAAAAACGAGATGGAATGGTAAGTAAATAGCAATAAAGAAAATGCAAGAGAATAATTATCAATTAAGGTGAAGAAAAAAATTACTGAAGATAAAAACTGAAGCTAAGTAGATGAAGAAGTTTCCGTTTCAAAGTTTGGAAAATGAGTGAAGGAAATGATGAAGGTAAAAGATTTGACTGAAACTCCTTTCTTTTTTTTTTTTCAATTTTCTCTTTTTCTTTAATCTTAAAAAGGTTTGAGGAAACCTTAAACAGAGAAGCGTGCTTTATCTTCGTTTATTCTTCTTATTTTGTTTTTTATAAGACCAAGTTGCTGAAGAAGGAAAAATGGAAGCAGAAGAGACGTCGAAATTCGTAATTTACACAATTACGAAGGAAATTTAAGTTCCTAGATATTCCTTACATAAAAGAAAAGTTGTCCACTGAATGATCATGTATTTAACATTTCGTTTTAGTTGACTTGGCATTCATTAGCGAATCCCAAGGGATTATTCTGTTTAAAAAAATCATTAATTATGAACAACTAAGTGAAATGCTCGTCCTTTTCACGAAAAGAATAAGGGTTTTGAAAAATAATTCATGATATATCTTAACTCCCTTTCCCCTCTTTAGAACACGTCAAATGAGGTCAAAAACATTTCGTATTTATATTTTTAGCAAATTTATACTCCTAAAAGGGAACGAGGTGGATCACTCAAACTGACAGTATTATCATTAGGGTCCTATACCAACTATTGTTTTTTTTTTAACAATTCTCAAATTTAAGGGTGGGCCAATGTACACTCATGTCTAAAATTATTGTCGCATATCTATAACTGTCTTCTTGTAAGAATATAATGTGATAATGATTTTGCAGGGTACTTTTAATACTAACACTATGTGTATAATCGGAAAATGTATATTTGTGGTAAATTTCATAGGAAAATAATTATAAATACGAAAATTAGAATGAGTAAATCAAAATGTTGCTAAATGGACAAGAAAGTTTTATTTTCGTTTTATTGTTCTTATTTACTGCTCTTTTGACATGAAATTTTCCACATACATGTCTTTGCTAATTATGCTAATTATACGCATATTAACATTATAAGAAATACCGAGCGAATTCGTTATCAAATTATATTCCTACAACAACATACGGTATTTATAGACATGTGACAATAATTTTGGACATAAGTGTACATCTCGCTAAGTTCAAGTTGAAAGCATTAATGTCCCCATATCTTTTGAAAGAAAATGAACTCTATACTTACACATTTAACCATGTAAGGTAATAAAGCCTCATCAACAAAGAAAAATAGGTCAATAACCGACTACGTAGCGAACACGTGACCGTACTAATATTTGGCAGTTATTTACTCATAGAAGGGATAGATAATAGGATCACCCAAATTTACACGAGTCCTACAGAACGTTTCCCAAATTTGACTTTAACAATTCCAAATTTAAGGGTTAAACCAATGTACCCTTCCAAAATTAAGAGCGGAAGACCAATGTACTCATGTCTTATGAAAGCAAAGAGATCCCTATCCCCTCCATATAACCATATAATTTAATTAAACGATCATCAAAAAAGGTCACTTACTCTGAGGGAAGAACATAGACTGAAAGTATTTGAGAACAAGATCCTGAGACGAATATTCGGACCCAAGAGGAACGGGAATGGGAAACTTCATAACAAGGAACTACGTAATTTATATAATTCACCCAACATTGTTAGGGTCGTCAAGTCTAGGAGGCTTAGATGGGCGGGTCATGTAGCTAGAATGGAAGAAAGTAGAAACGCTTTCAGTCTTAACTGGAAGACCAATCGGAAAACGACCATTAGGAAGACCTAGGCGCAGATGGGAAGACAATATTAAGATGGATCTCGCAGAGATTGGAATACAAAGTAGAAACTGGATGCACTTAGCTAAGGATAGAAGTCAATGGAGAGCTTTTGTGAACGCGGCATTGAACCTCCGGGTTCCATAGGCCATAGACTTAGTTAGTTAGTTAGATCATCAAAGGAAGTAAATAAGGTCAATAAACGACCTCGTGCCAAACACGTGACCGTACTAATATATTTGACAATTTTATACCTATAGAAGAGATCGAGATAGAGTATCCAAATTGACAGTGGTACATATTCAGGTCCCACAGAACATTTACCAATTATTCATTTTTGACAATTCCCAAATTGAAGAGATGGGCCAATGTAACCCTCCCAAATTTTAAGAAGGTAACACCAAGGTACCTGTATCCTATTAAAGGACCTCCATACTCACTCAAATAACCATGTAATGCAATAAAGCCTGATCAAAGGAGATAAAATAGATCAAAAATCTCCGAAATTTTAATTGTTTGGCAAATTTTTACACATGAAAGGGAACGAGATGGACCACCCAAATTTATAGTAGTACACATTAAGGTTCTATACTACTATACCAGATTTTTAAATTTGGCAATTTCCAAAATTTAAGAGAAAGGCCAATGTAACCCTCCCAAATTTTCAAATGGAAGTATCAATGTAGCCATGCCCTAAGAAAGGGAATGAATACTTGTATACATCCATATAACCATATAAAGTAATAAGGTCTCTTCAAAGAGGATAAATTGAATCAAAAATCTCCGAAATATTAGTTTTTGGCAATTTTTTACCCATGAAAATGAACGAGATGGACAACCTAAACTTACAGAGGTACATACACTAGTTTTATACTACCATACTAAATTTTTAGATTTGTAGTTTCCAAAATTTAAGGGAAGTGGCCCTAGGTACACCTGCCAAAATTTAAGGGGTGAGCCAAGGTACCTTTGCCAATATATAGAGAGGTGGTCCTAGGTACCACTAGGTCATTGACCCCGGGCCAGGGACTTTGATCTTTCAAAAATTTTTGCTGACTCAGCTCATATGGGTGGGGCTTACTACTCGCATCCAGAAATTTTTATTGGGAGGGGTTTAATACTACAGGCCAGTTTTGACCTATATTTCAGGACTAGATTGATTTTATAATAGAAATAGTACAAATGAAGTGTAAAATCAACCTATATAATCATTTCCGTATGTTGAGTTAGGAAGTTTTTGCGGAGTATGGACCCCGTAAAGCCCTTGTGGGTGGTGCACCCCTGCTACATACCCTCGTACTTCCTCCATTAGATCATTGCATAAAACTGAAAGAAACAATATGACGAACTATCACAGAAGCCAATTTCTGTTAAGCTTTGCGAATTTAAGCTGCACTTTTCACAGTTGAAATTTGGATAAGAAAATGTGTAGCTTATGTTTGGGTGTGCAAGAAAGCGTAGCTCCGCCACTGCTTCCACCTTGTATGAGGTGTTAGTTAAAGTAAGAGCCTATCGTTGATAACATAAAGATCTCGCGGATCAATATCATCAAAGAAAGAAATATCTTTATCTGGCAGCTTCTTTCGTTGCCTCATCACAAAATGTGATATTCATGTATCTCAGGGATTGTTGCGAAAACAATAAAGACGATCCACTCTGTGGCATTCCACGAAAAGATACGAAATAGAACGCAAAGGCATGATATTTGATATCTCGGTGCTTGAGGCGACGTGTAGAGGAAACAAAAGAAGTTCTCTTCCTTGTAAAGTCCTCTTCCAGTCGTCCTCCATCCTCTAAATCATCCTCACTAGGTGTTGTGTCTTTGTCATCTCCTTTCATTTACCAACTCCCTGGGCACAGCGACAAGGATGAACAGATTTTTTTTTTTTTTTTTGAAATCTGAAAACTTTCTCACTTTTTCGTGTAATTCTCTTTTTCTAGCAGAAGCTACCAATAAAGTTTTCCCAGCAGAAGACGAGTTATTTGTTCTTTTTCATAACTTTTGCCCAACACATAAAAAACATCATGTCACACTTTCAGACGGAACATGAACTTTGATATTATGTGAGGAAAAGTAAGGGTGTGGCCAACAACACACAGGCACACTTGTAACACATGCTAGCAAAATACATGTTCGTACCACAGTTTAATCTAAGTTGTCCGCCTACGGTCCCCGACAAAACAGCCTTACTAAGCACATTCAGTCTTAATGAGTATAACTTATGCTTATTGAGTTCTCGAACGATTTTAGGGTTATGCATTTCTTGGAATTTGCTTCCCCTAAGCTTTGGGACCATTAGAAGTTAGTAAGAACATTGGCGTAACTAGGATATTTTGCTAGGGGCGGAAGGGAATTGAAAGAACCTTATATGTGCTCCAAAGTTGTTCTAGGGCGGCCAGCAGAGTTCTAGAGAGGGGCTGCCCGCTTCTAGTTACGCCTATGAGTAAGAATAATATTCTGAAACCAAGATATTAAAGGACAGACACATAAGGTATCCTTCATTTAAAATGTTCTAGAAATAACTTCTATAGCTTTACAAACTGTTTCTTTTAACTTGAACATATGCATGAAGTGCTTTATTACGAACAGGTCAAAAAGAACTGTGATAGATTAATTACAAGTAATTCACTAAGAAACCGTACTGCTTGCATTTTAGTTGCAAAATCGGCCGTCCGCACACGTTCGCTGGTCGGGATTCAGCATCACCGTAAGTACGGAAAAGCAAACAGTTGTTGAGGTTTCGACCAGCTAATGAGACAGCGTCACTGATTGAAACCTTCAGCCCCGCAACTTACGGGAGGGAAAAAAGTATATGTATAAATGATCGAAGATCGATATTAGTGTCGATCGATATCGAATCCATAGTTTTCGGGGTCGTTGAGATGAACAGTGACACTTCAGATGTCGTTTAAATCCAAATTCAGCCCCTTAATTTGGGGAAGGGAGGGGCAGATATATAAAAATGATCAAAAATTACCGGCAAGACAAAAAAACATCGTCTAGAGCGCTTTAGTAATAGTAAAAAGTGACTGGCTAACAAAACATATTACTGTTTTTTTTTCTTATTTTAACCAAGTGAATATGATAATTGACGCTAGTATATTACATACAGAGTGTTTCAAAACAACACCGACAACGTTTGGGAGGTGATATCTGATACCAAGATAAGACAAAAAGTATAGACCAACCTGGGTGTACAAATGCTTCCTTTCGGAGTTATAGGCTGCCGAAAACATGAAAAAAAATTAAAGGTCCATTGCTCCAAAACTACGGGACCTACCGTAGTCGGGTCAAGACTTCACATAGAAACTAATGTGTGCGTTATCATAAAATACATGTTTCAACATTCTAAGGTATTCACGCAAGATAGAATTTTTATAGAGAGAATTTGGCTTCGGGCATATAATTTGAAGTACTCACCAACTACCTCTATAAAAATTGTTGGGGAAGAACCGCAGGATTGTGAAACATGGATATTTGTATAGGACACATAGTAGTTCCTAAGTGAAGTCTTGACCCGACTTCGCTAGGTCCCATAGTTTTGGAGCTATGGACCTTTAAAATTCATTTTTTCATCTTTTCGGCAGTCTATAACTCCGAAAGGGAGCAGTTGTGCACCCAGGTTGATCTATACTTTTTGTCTTATCTTGGTTTCAGGAATCACCTTCCAAACATTGTCGGTGTTATTTTTAAAACACCCTGTATGTATAAAAAAGTTTTTTTTTCTTTTTCTTATCTCATCGTCAGCATGAAAACAGGTGTTACCCTAACTATCAATATTCATTTCATTGACTTGTCAACACCCCGACAGTAATAAATGTCAGAAACTACAATGACATACATATTTTCAAAAAAGAAAATGAAGTTTCTGAGTTCTTTTCCCGTTTCGCCTTTCACCAAATGAATTCTTTCCGTTGTCTTCATCTCCTGTTTTTACATTTTGACAGCGCTTTCAAGATGTTAATGTCGACAGAAGGATCCTTTTTTAATGTTGTTCTTCCTTTTAAAAAAAAAGAAAAAAAACTAGAAGAAAGGAAGAACAGAGACGCAGTGTTTGCAACCTTTAAATAAATACCTACTAATATAAACTTTGACCTACTAATATAATATAAATTTTATACTCAGCAAGTCAGGCGCGGAATCAGAAATTTTTGTTGGGAGGGGTCAAAATACTATAAGTCACAACGTCTATGTACTATTGAACGAATATTGTCCAGAACTCGAAAGGACGATAAGTAACTGTAAAATACTTCCAGCTATATTTTCAGAAAAAATGACAGAACTAGGTTCTTTTTATAAGTGAAATAGTACAGATGAAGTGTAAGATCAAATTTTCGTGCTACATCAATCATTTCCCTGTTAAACAAGTATAGTTTTATTATAGTATTATAGTATAGGTTATACTTCCATCTATATTTTTAGGAAATAATGATAGAACTAGATTGTTTTTATAAGAGAAAGAGTACAGATGAAGTGTAAGATCAAATTTTCATGCTACATCAATCATTTCCCTGTTAAACAAGTAGAGTTTTATTATAGTATTATAGTATAGGTTATACTTCCATCTATATTTTTAGGAAATAATGATAGAACTAGATTGTTTTTATAAGAGAAAGAGTGCAGATGAAGTGTAAGATCAAATTTCCATGTTACATCAATCATTTCCCTGTTAAACAAGTAGAGTTTTATTATAGTATTATAGTATAGGTTATACTTCCATCTATATTTTTAGGAAATAATGATAGAACTAGATTGTTTTTATAAGAGAAAGAGTACAGATGAAGTGTAAGATCAAATTTTCATGCTACATCAATCATTTCCCTGTTAAACAAGTAGAGTTTTATTATAGTATTATAGTATAGGTTATACTTCCATCTATATTTTTAGGAAATAATGATAGAACTAGATTGTTTTTATAAGAGAAAGAGTACAGATGAAGTGTAAGATCAAATTTTCATGCTACATCAATCATTTCCCTGTTAAACAAGTAGAGTTTTATTATAGTATTATAGTATAGGTTATACTTCCATCTATATTTTTAGGAAATAATGATAGAACTAGATTGTTTTTATAAGAGAAAGAGTACAGATGAAGTGTAAGATCAAATTTTCATGCTACATCAATCATTTCCCTGTTAAACAAGTATAGTTTTATTATAGTATTATAGTATAGGTTATACTTCCATCTATATTTTTAGGAAATAATGATAGAACTAGATTGTTTTTATAAGAGAAAGAGTACAGATGAAGTGTAAGATCAAATTTTCATGCTACATCAATCATTTCCCTGTTAAACAAGTAGAGTTTTATTATAGTATTATAGTATAGGTTATACTTCCATCTATATTTTTAGGAAATAATGATAGAACTAGATTGTTTTTATAAGAGAAAGAGTACAGATGAAGTGTAAGATCAAATTTTCATGCTACATCAATCATTTCCCTGTTAAACAAGTATAGTTTTATTATAGTATTATAGTATAGGTTATACTTCCATCTATATTTTTAGGAAATAATGATAGAACTAGATTGTTTTTATAAGAGAAAGAGTACAGATGAAGTGTAAGATCAAATTTTCATGCTACATCAATCATTTCCCTGTTAAACAAGTAGAGTTTTATTATAGTATTATAGTATAGGTTATACTTCCATCTATATTTTTAGGAAATAATGATAGAACTAGATTGTTTTTATAAGAGAAAGAGTACAGATGAAGTGTAAGATCAAATTTTCGTGCTACATCAATCATTTCTCTGTTGACCAACTATAGTTTTTTTTTTTTTTTTTTTTTTTTTTTTTAGAAAGTGTACAAATGTTTGTTGACTTAAGAAGATTTTTGGGGTGGGGGTTCCGGACCCGATAGACTCCCTCGCCGTGGGTGTGCTGCTGCCATGACAGATTATGTTTAGCTAAATAATTTCTATAAGCCGCATGATCGTCTTATTTTAGATAGAAATACTTCTTTCGTGGTAGCCAAGAGCCATCAGACAACTTCAATACTACTTAAGTGAAGAATTTATTTATAGGAATTCTACGATTCGAGGTGGGAAAACTTGGCCGAAAAAGCGCAAAAGATTTTCGAAGCCGGTCATCATGAGTGAGGGGTTCCTGGATATTCCTTATTCACGCTAGGCAAATGCCGGGGTGATACCTAACTTATAAGTCCCAGGCCGCTTCCTTCCTTCCCCAATCCTTTCTTCCTCCCCTTTCCCCGGATAGTGTGCTCGCCGAGGGACGTCATCCCTCATACGGGACGGGATAACATTGCCTTAGATGCCGAAAGACCAGAAATCTAATTCCTAAATCCAAAGGACCTTTACGTCCTTTTCTAAACATGCACAAGCAAGAGCTGCTCAGAGATGGACTGGCTTTGTGAAAACGGACGCTGGAAAAGATAATAGAAAGGCGTAGAGTTCCGAACTGTTCCGGTTTGGGCAGGATTAACAAGATTTTTTTTTAGCGGTTTGTTCCAGAGGATTTTTTTTTTTTTTTTTTTTTTGGTTCATCGGAACAGTTAGAATCACGGAGTTCAAGCTTCCGTTTCTTGAACAATGAACATGCGTTGCGTTGGTTACAAATAAATAAATAAATAAAATGAAAGTTTGCATTTATCACGATTGCATATATTTGACTTGATTTGATACTTTCAGCAGAACCAATATTTTGTTAATTTTCTCTATCCCATTAAGTACGATTCTGAAGTATTATCTCTTTTTTTTCAAAAAAAAAAAAAAAAAAAAAAAATGGAATATGACGTAACTAAAGCACTATTTCTTTTATAATAATGATATTGATAGTTTCGGGAAAAATTAATTTTTCGTAAAAGTGTGTGTTTCATGCAGTTATATGCTGTAAAATGATAACAAGTATTTTTCTTAGTTCTTAAGTCACCCCTAGGATAAATGAGGACACACAGATCTATCGTGAATTATTTTTTCTCGGAATGGGTCCACCCAGGTCTGTATCTAGGGGGTTCTAGGGGGCCGGGCCTCCCTAAAATTTTCACGGTAGGCTTGCAAATGAACTATAATATGGTTGGATCGGGCCCCCTAACTTCAGCCCCCCCCCCCTACATTTTTGGGCTGGCTACTGGCCTGGGTCGACCTATGGTTGGGAAGGCATGGTAGAAATTGCATGGATAGATTAGGTCGTATTACAGCATTTATAGATGTGTGTTACCATAGACATCTCATATTATTGTTAAACTCGGATCACTAACTCCGAAGGATACCAAGGCCATGTTTCAGCGTGATGTTTGACTACGAAGACAACCGTGGGGCATGGTACCCAACCTCAAACACAACTTGGGAAGTTATTACTAACAAAGGTATAGAAGCTATGATTATTAATTTGTCCATCCTTCGACAAAAATATTGCAAATATTTCAGGAATTATTGATTTTATTTTCGTTATTAAATAGATAATTTGGAGAGCTGCATAAAGGAGAAACCGTACAAAGCCTACATTTTGTCCGGTCGTGCGGCGGATCTGTCCACCTCTAGACCTATTGTCTAATGCAAGTTTCGAAGAATTACTTGGGCTTGTACTGGAAGCAAAAAATTCAAATTGGCCATCGAATCCTGGACGACAAGCAATCAATGTTGTCAGATTGAGTTACAAGTAGCGGATTGGGCGATTTTTTAAAGCGTCCTCGCTACCAAAATTTCAATTTAGGCGACACACTACTTTTAATTATCTTCAGGCTATAATTCGTAAGAATGCGCTATTTTCGTATTTTCATATATGAAATCACAAATTATTAGTTTTATGTAATACAATAAAAGTTTTCTTTATTGAGTATTGTATTTATAAGGAGTAATAGTTTTACTAAAACTAACATATTCGATACTAGTTGAATTCTTGGTTTCGTACTTCTCGATCTTCAGATAGGGTAACACTACACTTTTGTTAAGTTTGCGCTGCTGCATTGTGACTGGAACGTCTTATTCTAGCACTTAATGGAGCGTTTCTCAACCTTTTTCAACTTGCAGCACACTACGGGTGTAACTTGAATTCTCGCGGCACACTCATAGATATTATTATTTGTAAATATAAATTACCGTGGTTTTTTTTCTATGATTAATGATCTTTCTCACAGAGAAGAAAGCTCGATCACTGCCTCCCCCCCCCCGTGGTTAATCATTATGATTACTTTTCATTCTAATTTAAAAATAGAAAACAATTCAATGAAATATTGGACTCAGGTTTGCAGAACTACGCTTTCTTTTTCGAAAACTGTATCCAATCTTTCACTAAGAAGATAGATCACTAAATAACGAAAGAACAAACAAATCTCTTTTACTTTTAAAACACAAATGTAGGTAATTCGTATGCATGTTTGCTTTGTCGAAAGTATTGAATGATATTTTAAAATTTCAAGTTACGAAATAGTCTGCAACAATAAAGAAGCAATAATAGTCACAACAATAATAACAAATACTTTTTTCAACATTAAAATTGTACACAAGAGTAACACGGTATAAAACATAAAATTGTAGATTCATAGTAGAGGTTCATAGTAATATGAAATACAAACATACATTTTCCCTTATGTCTTGCAATTTGATTTCTATAGAATTAATAATTTTGTTTCGATTTCCCCGCGACACACCAGCTGCCCATTCACGGTACACCAGTGTGCCGCGGCATACCGTTTGGGAAACGCTGACTTAATGCCTTGACCTAATAGGTGTACGAACTTTTGAGCATCACAAATTTAAGCATTACTATATTATCCATATTAACATAATCAGTAAGTACAGTTACAATAAAAAAAAAACTTCCAAAATTCGTGGCTCCAAGATAAAGAATTTAGCAAATCAATTAAAAAAGTGGGAAATAATAGCGAAAAATCATACCAAAACGTTGTAAAGTATACGACCTCGTATTTAAAGAACTCATAAAACTGACTTAAATGAACATATGTTCTGGGAAATCAGAAAGGTCGCCCATTTTATACTGTCACTGTCTGCCCAGTTCTACTGTTCTTGACGTAGTATGGAGTTTGTCATAACAAACCAACGCAAATAGTCCGAAACCATGGTTAAGGCCTGAGAGTTGTCAACCCAGACATCTGACGTATTTCCAACTCCACATGTTTCCATTAAATCTATAAAGATAAAAATGTATAGCTGTAAAATAATTCATTTTTATGTTTGAGCTACAAGTAGACTAGACCAAATCCGTTACTTTGAAAGCATAACCTCACTGCTTTTAATCTTCGGATCTGGCAATACTGCACGCTATGGCTCCCGCATTGTGCTGATGTTCAAATACAAACCAGAATCATAATTAGAACCCCAATTTAAGCAGTACTTTCTATCTCAGTCAGACAGCCTAGGTGCTGAAAAAGTACCTAATATTTTCGGTATAAAAGAGGTTATTTTTAATGAACATTAGCAGAGGCTGCTGTTAGGGAAGTCACATCCCTAGAAAATTTAAATGTATTCGCTACAAACTTACGGAAAGAAGCTTCATACAGCTTCAGAAAGCTGTAATCAAAATTAGTATATTTGGTACGCTATCTACCTTACCTTAGCGTTTTTTTTACCGATGGGACTTCCCTCAACAGCCGCTACTTCATATTTATCGGTAAAAAGTGCCTAATGATATGAATGGTAGCCGATGAGTGAATTAGCTTTGAATGTATTATTGATCAGCGGATGTTATGTAATGGTGGTTTAAAAGATTAATGTATTCGTTGATTGTGGCTTAAACATTATTACATATTTAGCGTTGCGTTGATCTACGAAGGTTATCAAATGATGTAATGCAATGTGTACAAGCACTTCATTTTTGGATACAATAAAGGGATTCATAGACAAAATACATGTTAATCTTGGATGCTGATAGTAGCCTAGAAATGTAGAATCATTGACCTGAATTATTTAATATCACTACTTTCAGTTTTCTTTCGAACGGAATACCCGGGTTCGATTTCCCATTGGAGCTCATATCTCGGTAACAAAGTAATTACTTTAACTTATAGCGATTCGTTCTACTTATCTGATTTTGTTAAGGTTGATTTTTCACAGTAGAGAAATTCTATACATCTCAATTACACTACTACATAACAAACCAATCAGTTACGTCATTGTAGTTCTCAATCTCCCTTGTTTTCCTTCCACAATATCTTCAGTCATTCTCTCAGGACAGAATAAATCAATTAATCAATCAACCAATTAACAATAAACCCCTGGGGATTCATCATCCCCGGTCTTACCAACCTCTATCGCTCAATGGTTACTGCCTTTCGGATAGAGGTACCCGCGTACATGTTGATCCGGATCTCACCCGAATCCAATAGCAAGCCGGTCATCATTTGAGTTTGATGCCAGCCCTTATCCTCTAGATCTTCCTCCTTTTTATTGGGATCGAAAACCTTTACCCACATCTCTGGGATCGACACCGTTCCGTTCCCCTTCTGTAGTAGACTGACATTCCCCTCCTGGTAGGATCGCTCAAGCAATGTGGGAGTTTCTCTAATTAAGATAGACATACACCTTACAATACCAGAGCTAATGACCGATGCAGACGGTCTGCTAACAGATATGCTGATTTGGGATTTGATAATCTTCTTTGGCAGACTCGTCCAAACAATACGGGTCTACCTGTCTTTTACGTATTTGGTACCATGTATACGTCGTACCTACCTTCCAAGCCCAATGGTACGTGTAGGCCACGATTTCTTCAGTAGGGCTGTTCAAGCAATACGGAACGTCCTCTATTTACGAAAGACGTACACTGTACATTACCAGAGCAAATGACTGACATTGACCATCTGTTAACAGACATGCTCATTAGGGAGTAAAGAAACGTCCCCTGGCAGGCTTACCCAAGCAACAGGGAGTAACCTATCTTTAATGTGTTTAGATATCACGTACTCGTCATAGCTAAGTTACCTTTCGAACCCAATGACACATATAGGCCACCAATGGGAGGGACTACCACATTCTCTCTTTTTAGAGCCGTTCAAGCAATACCGAACTTTCTCTATTTACGGAAGAGGTAACCGTATATTACCAGACCCAATGGCCGGTGCAGACTGCCCCCCTTTAAAGATAATGGCCATTTGAGAGTGGCGGGACGTTAAATCCTGCACCCAGTAAACACTAAAAAGCTGGCACAAAAGATTGATACATTACCTCTGTTTACTCTTGAGGTACGAGAGTGCGATAGGATTCAAGTATCAGATTCCGGATCCAAGAGAAGGCAGTAAACCATCATTGAGGGGTGTACTACATCATCCTCCCAGTAGGGTGTTGGATTATCCCCCTGCGCACGCCAACTGACGCTTTTTCATACGTGTTGGGACATGTAATCCGCTGGTGTGACCCTAACAATTATCATGCGATTAAAACAATAATTATTCTTACTCAAATAAGTGAAGCATATAATTCAGATAATATAATTATTGGAATAAAACATACTAACAAAATTTCAGTCGCTTGTCTTCAGAAAAGTCTTCCTTTTTGTAACGAAAAATGGCGTAAGATATTATTTCAAAATGGACAATTTGTAGTAGTTAGCAATACTGCTGCACGAAGAACAAAAAATAAATTGAAGCGAATGTGAAACTGTTAACGCATTTTTATCTTTTCTTTCGTCCTAATTCCCAAATGCTTTCGCAGTTTCTTTCTTCTTCCCTTAAAAAAGAAAGAAAAAGGTCCTTTTTTTGATACGTAAAAGGAATTGTCGTCATCACTCCATAGCCTGAAGAGTTTCGAAAAGTTTTATGAAGGATATTTTGTATTAGTAGCAGTATTTCAGAACTTTTTTCCTCTCTCTCTCTCTCTCTCAACTTAAGTTTGTAAAAGAGAGTTTTAAATTACAAACGAAAGAATCGAGAAATACTTTTTCCGTTCAAAAGGAAAACTGAACTCTCAATTTAGTCTGAAAATACAACTAAGTGAATATCTGAAATGAATCATATGAATGGAGAAACAACAAAGAAATCACAACTTTTTTCTCTGGTGTATGAGCCGAAAATGAAATAAAATGATATCTTTCAGTTTAACGTCTCACGGTTACAGGGCCGTGCCGTGGAAAATCAGTGCCCGGGGCAAGAGTATACGACGGCGCCCTCATACATATATTCCAAGCAATTTTTCCTATCATTTTTTCCTGTTTTCTCCCGAAATTTTCGCCCCCTTACTTCGGCGCCTGGGACCGTCGCCCCGCTCGCCTCCCCCCACAGCACGGCCCTGCAAGGTTATGCCCTTAAGATAAAATAGACGAATGATTATCGCAAGTGAATGTGGATGGAAGATTTGGTAGGAGGAGGAAACGAGAGTGCTCCCAAAAATCCCATGGACAGGATGTTGTCCACCAGACACTTACTTGGTCAAGAATCGAAGCAGGAACCCTATGGACCACTAAAGCCACCGTGCCCCCAGTGTATGAGACGTGAAATGAAAATTGGGGGCAGGATGGCTGAGTGGTAGAGCGCTTACCCCGTGCGTGAGGTTCCTGGTTCGATTCCCGGCCACGTAAGTTTGTGTTGGACAACATCGTGTCCGTGGGTTTTCTCGGAATACTCCCGTTTCCTCCCACAATCTCATTCCACCAATTATCCCATCAGCATTTATTTGCTTTAATCATCGTCTTCCTTAGCCCAAAAGGACATAATCGTGGCAAATTAAACTGAAAGATTTCATTTCATTTCTTGAAGTGAAAATTCTCTTTTTCTTCTAAATCTCAACTTTTCCTTGAAGACTGTTTCAGCATTGAGGCTATACGAGACGTGGACTTACTGTTTAACTTTAATGTCGGGTCTGAACCATTGTAATATGTTCAAGTTGTAAAGCTTTCCCACCGGGAATCAAATCCGGAACTAAGTACTTCAAGGGTGCTCGAGCTACCCAATAGACTAATAGTTAGGGCTACAGAGAATAAGAGGATTGTCAGTGAACGTCGATGGCATACCTGATGGGCGCGTGTAGAAGAAGAATAGAAGGATTAAGAACTTTATACGAGGATAAGTCAATAAACAATTGTAGTATTTTTCTCGCCACGTCGGATTACCATCTCTTTGGTCCACTTAAAGATGCTCTCAGCCAAAAACTTTTTTTCAGAGGGTATCGGAAAGTTTGTGCAACAGTGAACCAGTTGCATTGAAAAGCAGGGTGATTATGTTGAAAAATGAAAAAAAAAAAAAAAACATTGTACTCCTGTGGTAATAAATAATAAAAATTGAGCAGATACTTATTGACTTACCCTGAGTATAACAGTGGAACTTACACTTAAATTGTGCATGGAAATACATACTGTACTTATGCCTTCCATGCTGTTCTTTTGCTGCTGCATGCCAATACCGCGCTTGGCACAGGTACAGTTAAAGGACAGCTGTAGCTATTATGTCCTAACATTTAGCCCTTTGTTCCTTTCTCAAATAAAATTGAAATGTTTTAAAAAAGCTCAAGATTTTACAGGCAATAATCCCTTTTCAGAATAAATAAATAAAAAATGAAAATGCGAGCCCTTACACCTCAAATAAAATCGAGATTCGCAGGTGCTACTGAGGGAAAAATGATCTTGGATAGAACCTTAATCAGCATTGCAGACTATCAAACTCAAATCCATGAATCTCCGAACCGAAGATGAATCAGAAACAGTAGCCTAGCCTGCGCTATCTATGAAATATTCACTGAAATATTATCGAAATTCGAGTCTCACAACATGATATTGGTAATGCATTACGATTATTAACATGTTCTTAGATTTTTCTTTGTCATCAGAGATATAAGAAGGTTGTAGAATTATGTTTATACAGGTCCACCAGAAATCGGAACCGAGAAGTACATTCTTAAATTATAGACGGAACGAAAGAATGAAATGAAATCTTTGAGTTTTACATCCCACGGTCATGCTGGATAGGCCAAAAGAGATGGTGATGATGAGAAATGAGTGAATTGGTGGAATGAAGAAAGTGGGAGGAAACGGGAGAACTCCAAGGAAACTCACACACACGGTGTTTGTCCAACACAAAGTTCACTTGGCGCGAGCTAGGATTGAACCAGAGACCCCAAGCGCTAGAGATGAACGCCCTATTACTGAGCCACCGCGGCCCTTCGAGATGGAACGAGAAACATGACACTTCTCTCGTTCTCAACTCGAAAGTAAGAAAAAGTCAGGGCATACATTTTGTACATACATTTTCAAAACGACACGAGAAAAAAATCCTTCAGAAATCGAGACTAGATATTACAAGTCTATGAGACACGCAACGAGAAAATGTTATTCTAGTTTCGAAGGCAACACTAGGAGGAGCTGAGGGTACGAATACTGTGCTCGTGAAACAATCAACTACCATATCACTGTTCATTTTGCATATCTCAAAACTGTCTCTTATGATCGTCACCTTACACTGCCATCTCCTTCCCCTCTCCATGTACTTTACTTAGATGAGGACCAGCAGACTGTGACGTCATACAGCATTTAGTTGGAAATGTCAGATTTAATAGGATTATCAACCAAATGTCTAAGTATGCAGGTTTCCTTTTGGCACACTACTCAAAATAATTGTTTAAAAATTATAATTCTTTCATTAATTTATTTCTTTTTGTCTCCTAAATGATTTGCGCTGGGCGACATGAAAATATCTCACCTGGCATAGATAAAATTCAAGGGGGCAATTACCAGAAGTAATTGTTAAAAATTACATTTTTTTTATACTATTTGCGTATAAATACCGTGTCCGGATGTAGGGCATAAAAACTACAGTGCATAAAGCACAAACCAACATGTGCTAGGTGATCACTAAAAAGCACGAATACTATCTAAAAGATCATTACCAATATTCAGAGCAGAGCGAAGCTAGTGGAACCCGCACGATCATGCGGGGGTGCGTCAGAAGGAAGCAGACGCGTCAATAACAATGAGTATACGTGTGTGAGTAGTGAAAACACGTGTGTTTTGGCAATGATACGACTTTCAATAGCACTTGTAGTGGTTTCATATTAGTAGCTTGTAAACATAAAATACAGTTTCTGAACACTGTGCAGAGTATCTAATGCAGTCTTCTTTCATATGCACTAACTTATTTTATCGGTCGTAATGCATTTGCAATTTTACACTGGTAACCCTACACTTGTAAACCTAAAATACAACTGTATAACTTTGTTTAATTCTTTTGCCTGCAAAAATTTGTTCTTTATAAGTATCTTTTCATGTAAAGTATTGAATTTTACTTGTAAATATTCCAAAATGCGGTGTGCCAAAAGAAAACTAGCATCTGTATAAAATAGTTTTAGTTACCCAATCGCTTAGGTGCTTACGCCATCTATCCAGTTGGGAGATGTAATAGATAGCCGTTATAGAGTTTTATTTAATCTTTGGAATGATCATTTTGGTGCAGACGTTTCATTTACAAAATGGAAGAAATTCATCTCAGAATAGCTCAATGTGGTATACACTTCTTTTTATCTCTCCACCACGAAAAGCAAAACAATTTAATGACCAAAAAAACAATTTATATGGCTTCTTGAAACTTTCCCACATTCCTTCCTTCAACTTATTTTAATTTTCTAGCCATCTCGTCTCTCAAATTCCCATTTCGCTTTCGTGACTGTTCTCCTGCCCTCTTCTGGGAAAAATTGGAAATTCAATAGATTTATAAGAAGAAGAAGAAGAAAATAAAAAGTATAAAGAATGTAGATGAGAGCCAGGAAGTCTGGTTGTGGTACGGTAGTGCTGCCCTCTTCCTTCATTATACGAAACAGACGAATAAATCATCCGAGTGAAACCGAATTTTTCCTTTTTTAAAATGAAAATGTAACTACATAATATTTTTCATACCGGGAGGTAAATTACGAGATACAATAATGATTATATATATATATATATATATATATATATATATATATATATATATATATATATATATATATATATATATATATATATATATATCTCATGTTCTTGATATGATATTTTTTGTAAGGTAGCAATGTAATCACAATAGAATGATTCTGTAAATTCACGTCTTTCAATTGGACTTTCCCAAACGGAATGCCACAATACACTGGTGTGTTGTGCAACTCCACAATCTTTATCGAGCAAGTTTTGGAATTTAAATATACATTTTATATAATCAAGAATGCCTAAAACTTTATAGTTCCTGAACGTTTTCTGCTGGTAAACATCCAGGGCCTTATGGGGCGTTTACACTTAGTCGATTTAGTCGCACGACTAAATCGACTCGCTGCATTTGCCACTAAATCGAAGCAACTAGGCCGAATCAGATTGATGGATGTGTTCAATTATTTCAACCACAGAAAATAGAACGTCATTTAATTCAGTTGCCAGTCGATTAGTCGGCTTCGATCAACAAGCGATTAAGTTGAAGTCCCGTTTACACGGTCGATTAAGTTGAAAGTGACGTCAATTCAACTGAATCGAACGCAAATCGACTAAATGTAAACGACCCATTATGCAGAGACGTTCTGACGCGTGATTAGTGTCATACTAAAGAGTTCAGTTTTCTGCAGTAGTCAAGCATTTAGTATGACGCTAATCATGCGTCAAAATGACTCTGCATAAGGTCCCCAATCTCTAACAAGCATACATACTTGGGGCCTCATTCCATAAGTGTCCTCGTAAACCTTAGGGATCACAACGCAATGCAAATGATACTACAAGAAATTATAACTGATATGGCGACTATCACAAACTAAAACGTTAATTTTGCGTTTCTTTGACGGAACGAGTGGGACACCTTTAGTCTATTGGTTACAGCATTGAGCTCACGTCTGTGTGGTTATGGGTTTGATTCCCGGCTGGTGCTTCCCAACTTTCAGCGTCCACCCAGCGTCGTGAGGCGAACCGAGCAGTCACGTGAAAACAAAACGTGACGGCCATTACGTCTAGAAAGCACCTGATGCGCCTGTTATACTCGTCGCTAGGTTGGACGTAGTTCAAAGGTCATCAATGTATGGTGCTGGAGCAGGCTTAGGCTCACAAAATAGGCTGATACTCCAAGTGGTTCATTTTGACGGAATGAGGCAGGCCCAACTCTTCATTCTACATGGTATAGACAGGAAAAAAAAACGAGTTTCAGATTCTCCCTTAATACAATAATATCAAAGATGTATCTGCTTACATGCAGTAGTTTCATTTGCGATTTCTGATGTCACACCTTTTTTTAAATAATTTATCAGAATAAATAAGTATTGTGCCACGATATTAACAAAAAAAGGAAAACTTGCTTCACGGAAACTTTTTTTTAAACCCTACATAGACCTTCAGTAAATTACTTATATACAATACTATTAATCTTTCTACACTTTATCTTGTTAACATTGTTAGGGTCGTGAAGTCTAGGAGGCTTAGGTGGGCGGGTCATGTAGCTAGAATGGAAGAAAGTAGAAACGCTTTCAAAGTCTTGACAGGAAAACCAATCGGAAAACGACCATTAGGAAGACCTAGGCGCAGATGGGAGGATAATATTAAGATGGATCTCGCAGAGATTGGAATACAAAGTAGAAACTGGATGCAGTTAGCTAAGGATAGAAGTCAGTGGAGAGCTTTTGTGAACGCGGCATTGAACCTCCGGGTTCCATAGGCCATAGAGTTAGTTAGTTAGTTAGTTACACTTTATCTTGTTAGCATATGCATAAGAATTTAAGATCTGGGTGTGAATGGAGATAATTAACAATGAAAATGAATGCTTAACGCGCAAGACTTTAGTGTGTTGGGTCGTTGGATGTAATCCTGGTGGGAGAACGAAAACTTCCTAATATTCTTCCAGCATAAGGCAACGTAGAGCTACTTCAATCACGAGATTGCAAACTTCGATTCAGAAAGTCAGTAATTGAGTCTGGGAGACGGTGTTCCGACTACGTATCACTCAATGAACGTTTGCCTTCAGGCTGGTCATAGACCTTGATCGGTTGTTACGCCAGAGATTTCATTTTACTTTTTCTTTGTATTTGTGAGCTAATTTGTTCAGTATTTCATTGCCGTTTAACAACTAAAGTAAACTGAAAAGAATGTGACACCTGTCTCTCCTGCAATTCGCCTCACCTTTGTGTACTGAAATAAATTATTACATTACGTGTTGTCGAATGACTTAATAAAGGACTCTAGCCGACCACATGGTCCACATTCCAGTCTGGAAATTTGGTCAGTGTATGAACTTCCAACGCTAAAAGAGTCTATTCACAGTTCCATTGCCAAGAGCCCAGAAGATAGACGTTGACCAATAGTGTAATAGGAAGTATTCACAAAGCCCTATCTAGAGGTACTGTTATTTTAGCCCTAAAGTCTCAGGAAGTTGGTCAAATAAAGCAGCAAAGGTAAGGAGGTCATTGGTGATTTAGGTAAACAGAGGTTTTAGGAATGAAATCAATATAGGAATAAGATCACTATGCAACCGCATTTAGCATATGTGAGAAGCATTTATAATGGATAGCACTAAGCTCACATATCGTCATAGATGTTGCGTTAGACAGCAGTATTCATATGGCGAAGAATGATCTCTCACTAGTTTCACCTTCTTTCTGAAGTTTCCTTGAAACAAACTGCATGTCATACGCAACCTCTTAAAAGGTCCTATACTAACTAGCCATACGTTTTCTTTTGTCTACCTTTGTTTTCTTTCGAGCTCTCTAGTTTTGAAAAAAAATCTTCAGCTATGCCTTCATCTATCTCAGCTTAGCGCTATCTTCTGTGGATGCTTCTCATATATTCTAAATGTCATTGATTTGATTTGATTGATTAGTTTAGCGTCCCTTGCAGCAGCGAGGCCATATGAGACGTGGACCTACAGTTTTAACGGGGAATCCGAACCACATGAGCTCCCGCCAGGAATTGAACCCGGGTCTCCCACGCCAAAGGCGCGTACGTTAACCGCTTAACCACTAAGGAGCTTTATATGCTAAATGCGGTTGCATACTGCTGTTGTTCCTATATCGATTTCATTCCTAAAACCTCTGTTTCTCTAAATCACCAATGACCTCCTTACATTTGCTGCTCTATTTGACCAACTTCCTGAGGCTTTAGGGCTAAAATAACAGTATCTCTAAATAGGGCTTGATGAGTAGTTCCTATTATATCTATTAGTCAACGTCTACCTTCTGGGCCCTTGGCAATGGAACTGTTTATAAACCCCTTTCTTACCTTAACGTGTCAATATATACTGTATGTTATGAAACTAATACATAGTAAATATTAGCCCCAATGATGTTTTTTCTGTCTACGCCAATGTTACATGCTACTTATAAAGAACAGTGAACGTAACTCCACAACCTTAACCTTGTTTGTAGAAAGAAAGTGTAACTAAGAAACGGAAATAGATACCGCTTATCATGATGTTTTGTTGTCATGTTATACATGAAATTACACACTTTTTTTTTAAAGCAAGTTCGGGGCCGCGGTGGCTCAGTGGTAGAGCGTTCACCTCTGGTGCTTGGGGTCCCGGGTTCAATCCCAGCCCCCGCCAAGTGAACGTTGTGGTGGACAAACACCGTGTGCGTGGGTTTTCTCGAGGTTCTCCCGTTTCCTCCCATTTTCTTCATTCCACCATTCCATTCATCACTCATCATCACCGTCTCCTTTAGCCTAACCGGCATAACCGTGGGACGTAAAACAAAGATTTCATTTCATTTTAAAAGCAAGTTCACGTATAAGCAAAATAGGCTTGTATCCACTGTTTTTCTTGTGAAAGATTTCAAAGATTATGCTGAAAAATGCTTTTTTTTTAAAGCTTTTACTTCCTCAAAATGTATTTTACGAAATACAAGAGTTTCCAATTACTTCTTCAATGATCCGGATTGTTCTGCGTTGAGATATCATTCATACGGTAGACCATAGCTATTTGGATTGAACCAGGAGCACACCCAGAAATTTTTGTTGGGAGGATTTCAAGTTGTTTTGTGGGGGAAATAGTGCAAGCCACTAAGTCTTTGTAGTATTGAACGGTATTATTCTGCACCCGAAAAGACGATAAGTAATTGTACTGGTGAACAACTTCCACCTGTATTTTCAAACAACAGACCCCAAGTAGCATTTTAGGTTGGCAAATAGTTGGACCAACCGATCATAGTTGGTTGGCCAACGGTGATTTTGGAAGCAATGCAAATCGTTAATGCCAACAATTATTTGCAACTTTGGGCAACAGAAGATTGTGTACAGTTGTCCAACCAACCAATGGACGACAGTGTGCCAACCATGCAGGAGTTGGGCCAATAATATTCCAACAAAATGCCAATGACAAAATCAGAGTTGGCCAACGATCGTAATCCTACAATCTACCAACTATGGTGTGATTGGGCCAATGGGATGCAAACAAAACACCAACGTGAAAAAAAAAACAATTTTCCAACGATCGTTATCTTACGGAACGGCAACATTGTGACAACAAAATAGAACATTGTCTTTCGATGCGTTGCCGAAACAACGATGCACCTACGTTGAACCACTGGTTTGTTTTCGCTTGTTGTCGTCGTTGGTTGATGGATTGTCGAATTTGCCGTTGGCATTTTGATAGTGGCTTTGCCAACGATGCCTACAAATAGCCAACGGTTTACACATTGTTTGACAACGAAAATGTTACTTGGGACAGAACTAGGTTGTTTTTATAAGACAAGTAGTACAGATAAAGTAAGATCAAATGTTCATGCTACATCAATAATTTCTCTGCTAAACAAGTAGACCGGTAGATCCGGTAGACCATCCCCCCGTGGATTCGCCCCTGGACTTACCAATCGTATTTAATCTTGTTAATGGGAGACAAGTCAGATAAAAATGAGAATGATGGAATGTTAGGACTTTTGCCACAGAACTGATTAATTATGGCTGTAAAATGAGTCGGGGCATTGCCGTGCAACAGGAAAAGCCATCAATAGCAAACACGAGCTTTACTGTTACATGTTTTTTTCTTTCATATAGTATTTTGACATGCCACAAAAAGCTGTTTATTTTCGTACCTCTGTTTCAAACCAACTGAAATTTTTCCGTAGCATTATCTAGCAAATTTGTCGATAAACGTTTCAACTATGTTGTTCTACCGGGTTTCATTAAACGGCATTAGTTGAAAACAATTATATCTTACAGTATGATAAAACAATTATATTTTACAGTACCTGAACTGTGTATGTGCCAATCACATACAGGGTTTTCACAAATCTACTTTGATAATAACAGAATAACAGAATCGATCTGAGTACTTTTGTCCTTTGAGCTATTACAGACAAGCAATTCTACGATGAGGGGGTTACGGAACATTCTGTATGTCATAATGATACATAAATTATCAAGTGGTTCATTAGTGTCAACTATTTTTCATGTAACTGTGTAAATTAAACTTCGTAGATTACCCTTTATATGCTATTGAATACTTGACAAGCACTACAATTACAGAGGTAAAACCCATTTCTTACCTTTCGCATACTTGGCTTCTATTTGCGCCTGCAAGATGCTGATCCCTGGAACCACAATGGCTGGGAGAGTCCGTGAACGGAGCAACGGAGGCTTTGGTCTCGGCTCCGACGCCTGAGCACTGAAAACATAACAAGAATTTATTATTAGTATTTTGTACTATGAACAATAAGTATTTTCATATTTAATTCTACATCATTAGGCATTAATTACCTTTAGGCATCAATTATTAAATCGCATCTCAATTTACAATGATATTATTGTTATAATTAGGGCCCGGATTCTTAGGTTTTAACCAATTTCGTTTCGTACTTGATAACATCAAGATTCCAAAATAAATTTTCAATTTAGTCATTTCTGACTCAAATGTACCAAACCTATTGATCTTACAACTGACTAAATTGAGATGAGAGCATAAAAGAGGTTAAATGTATCAACTATCCAAATTTTCTTAGATTTATCTAAAAATACTGTATTTTTTATATATTACCCAATGGTGATAATTTTCAAATTAAGTTGTTGAACTCATATAAAATTCTGAATACAATTAAAATAAAGTTTAAAAATAAACAATATAAAAACTTAATTTCTTTGCGTGCCAAGTTCAGTTTTAATACTTTTTTACTATTATACCTTCTTTTAGGAGACATGTGGCCATCATTATAAGACAAATACTTTTCTTTTAATTATTTATAAAATCACTAGTATTTGTGAATAGTATGGACGTCATTGGGTTCAACACGAAATCTCGGCGTCTGTACATTGATAGCAACCTCAGCACTGAACGATACATCAGGTAAGTTGCTGAGGCCGAGTTCATAGCCTTGTTTTGTACAACTTCGGACGCCATACTTCAGCAGGACAATGCTGGCCACATGTATCTATCCCGATATATAGGCAGTTTCTTCGAGGATGGGATGCACACGATATCCTGACTCATCTATGGTGCATCTATTGGCACCTTGTTCGTTACGGTGTTCCGCCAGGCAGTGTCATGTCTTGTGGATATTTTATGATACTTAATGCACCTTGACTGCATCGTCCCGTCTGTCTAAGTTTTCTACCCAAAGAGAAGTTCTAGCCCACTTACTCCGATATAGGCACTTAAGCTAGTTGGACAGGGGTGAGGTGTATAGTTCTTTTCCTTCTGATTCAAAAACAGATATGGGAAACTGATACTTATAAGCTAGAGTAGAGAAACAGGTTGAAAATTACTGTTAAAAATTGTTTCTGAAATTTGAGAAACTTATTCATATCTATGCACAGAGAAAATCTTTTTTAAGGAAGAGATTTAGGAATTCTTATTAATGAGGAAAACAAGAGAATAGATTTGAGTTTTGTTTTATAAAATCTCCTCCACTCTTCACAACCTCCACATGAGTGAGAATTTCAAATTCTAGTTTTAAAGAAACGATATTGTTGGTGTGCAGATCATCATCATCATTATCATAGGTATTCTGCCATTATTGGGAGGTTACTTGCCACAACTGAGAAGCTTCCATGCTCCACAGTTTTCAGCTAACCTCTTCTTGTTCACATACAATATGTTTTGATATCGTCCATCAATTGTAGCCTACTTCGCTCACTCCCTCTTTTTCCTGCCACCATACCCTCTAGCACGAGACTCATGATACAGTTCCTTTTTTAGCCAATGTCTCAACTAGTTTCTCTTCCTCTTTTCCATAATGTCTAAAATTTTTCTTTTCTCCCTCACCATTTCTAACACCCTCTCGTTCGTTTTCCTCTTGAACTAATTTTCTACTATCTTTCGGTTTTTCAAATTTTTTAAGCGTGTAATATTAGGGATACTATGTATGCAAGAAGTGTGTAATTATGGATTCGTTGCTTATACGCGTCAACTAGCATCCATTTAATATAAAGCACTCTGAATTCTACTGTCAAAGATTCCCATGCCCCCTCTTAAATGAGCCCTAGAAAACTATGTAAGTACTTTTTTCCTTTGCCTACCATACGTCCAATCGAAATCCTGTGTACTTCATTCGGAAATGACAGAAATATTAATGACTAGCAGACAATGGAAACTATTGGTTCATATCTCGAGAGGTTTCAGGAAAAAGTAGATGCGAAAGTACTTTTCCTTTGTGTCTGCTTGCAGAGAATCGAGCCAGTATCTCGCTTCCATTCGTTAGCTGAATTAAGCGCTATTTTAGTCTCTCGCAGAGTCACTCTCTACCTGACTCAGCAAGACCTGAATTGTCTTGGCATCGATTCCCGATAACGGTCTTTTATCATCCTTTCCCATGTTTTAGATTCAGTTTCTCTCTCAGCTACCCTATTTCTCTCTTTCTTCCTTCCTTTCCTTCTGCTGTGCTAGTATTCTCCGTGCAAGGAACTTCATTTACATGAAATGAAATGAAATCTTTCAGTTTAACGTCCCACGATTACTCCCTGTGAGGCTAAAGAAGACGATGATTAAGGCAAGTGAATGATGATGAAAGAATTGGTGGAATGAAATTGTGGGAGGAAAAGGAGTACCCCGAGAAAACCCACGGACACGATGTTGTCCACCACAATCTTGGGCGGAGATCGAACAAGGGACCCCACGCATTAAAGGTAAGCGCTCTACCGCTGACTCACCGTGTCACCCCTCCCCCCGAACTTGGCTTAAGGAGAAGAACTAAGTGCAAACATTGTCGCTGTAAAATCGAGAGGTTCGGGTTCGACTCACAGGTAACACATTTTCAGTACTATTTAGCTCAGTTTTAGAGGCGAATACTTTGAGGTGAGAAAATAAAACATTTCCATAACGTACAACCAAGACACATATTGAATTTTAAAAGGCGAAGAACCCAACATTGTTCTTGAGGAAACATTCAAGAATTCAGCATCCCTCTCGTTCTTATAAGCGAATGAATTAAAAAAAAAAAAAGACAACCGAGGCTAGTGGCGCAAACAGGATTTTGTTTCAGGCGGGACCAAGACTACCAAGCAATAATAATTTTTTGGAGATTTCACCAAAATTTGTCTGTAGTGCTACTGTATGTAATAGCCCAGGTTAGTTTAGGGGGCCCAGCCCCCCCTCCCCGAACGCATGATTGCGCCACTGACCGAGACACTTCAATGTTGACGAACTAACTTTAAGTTCACCCTAAATTCATAGTTCTTAGTGCATAAGCACTATTATGGTATATAAAATATGGTTTGCTAAATATGGTATGGTATGTAATGTAAAGCAAATTAGCAATAGTTCCTCAAAGTGGAAATATTCTTCTTTCTTCGCTAGTGACACATTCATGTGCTTGTAATGAGAAATGAAATGATATGCCCATTCATGTCTCACACAAAGCATATTTCATTTAATATTCAGAACTTTCCTTGATAATATATTTGAAAACAAAGGAACGATCGAGCGACTTGCCAGAATCAGAATTTGATACAAAATCACTTATTTTGATCCCAATTGTGCATTCTTATAAGCAATTTTAGGTAATATCTTTTGTCAGATTTTCCGAGTGTGTGCAAATTTCAGATAAATTAAAATTATATAGAATAACAACAGAAGCACCTATCATGCATAGACAATAAAATAAAAACATTGAAACTGGAACGAAACGCTGAAACATAAGTAAGAACACAATAAAAGAATTTCTGCATCCATGGAAAACGAAACACGAACACAAAGGTAAAAAAAATGAAATGGTATGTCAATTCATGCTTCACACAAATTAAATTTCGTTTAATATCTAAAACTTTCCTTTAATATAAGATATTTGGAAACAAATCGCAAATTAAAAAGTTACTTTTGAATGTTATTCATTTCAAACAAATGAACAAAACAGGTAATGCTGGCATACAATCTAAACAACAGAGAATAAATTACCGGAGCTATAAAACTTGTTTTGCTGTCATCTCATGCAGGAACGTACTCAGGATGTGGGTCATGGACCCGGACCCCTTCAAGTCCCAACTTTTCTGTAAATTTAGTATAATTTTAGGAGTGATTTAAAAAAAAAATTAATAATACTTTATTCTCATGTTGAATTTGGGCAGCTCCGAAATACATTCCTGCGTAAATCTTTGATCTCAAATATAATATCCAAACCGTATAGCCCTTTATCTAAAATATAATAGTCATATATACACTGTTTGTTTCTATTACGGTATAACGCTTTGTTTCAATTGAAGATTAGAGGAATACAATTTCAAAAGCTTTTTCGTGTTAGTTCATCTTTTTTTAGTTGGTTTAATGCTTTTTTTCTTGCGATTCAGAATTCAGAGCTAAGGGGTTTTTCAACATTAGGCTCGAAATCAATTCGGAAACTCGTGATTTTCGGACAACAACCACGAGTAGAAAAATCATTATGGCAAAAGCTAGGACGGGGAAACAGGACGATGGAGAAAAATCACGCAACGATTTTAATCCAAATTTATTTTTAAATACAGTAGAGTATATTAAACAACATTCTAAAGAAAATATAGAGTTGTTTAAAACAATTAGAATAACAGGAGTGAAACTGTAAAAACTACACATGAAGTACAATAGAAATTGAAGGTTAATATAAACCTCAGCCTGCTGTAATTTCACTAAACTTCATAAGCAATTAGAAATTAGATTTATCGTCTTTCAGTATCTACGGCCATGTTAGCTTGTCATGTATGAGGAATGACGTTCTTCAGCGATCATATTACTCGGGAAATTGGAGAGGAAATGAAATGAAATCTTTGAGTTTTACGTCCCACGGTTACGCCGGTTAGGCCAAAGGAGACGGTAATGATGAGAGATGAGTGAAATGGTGGAATGAAGAAAGTGGGACGAAACGGGAGAACCCCGAGAAAACCAACGAGCACGGTGTTTGTCCACCACAAAGTCCACACGGCGAGAACTGGGATCGAACCAGGAACCCCAAGAACCGGAGATGAACGCCCTACCACTGAGCCACCGTTTCCCCCAGGAATTGGAGAGGAAGAAAGGTATAGGGAAGGAAGGAAGCGGCCTGAGACCATCGCGTTAGGTAACATCCCAGCATTTGTCTGGTGTGAATGAGGAAAACCCAGAATTATCTGACTCAGGATAGCTAACCTGAAAAAGCTTTTACACTTTTTCGATCAAGTGTCCTCATCGGGAATCGAACACTCTATCGCTTGCATCAAAGGCGAGAGTGTCAGGAGGCTTCATAATCGATAAGCAGCAATAATGGAAAGGCTTATTATATACCCGAAATTGCTTGGGGGTCGCTTGCAAGAATATTGCAATATCCTCTCATATTTATGAAAACCATTAAGTGCTTCTCTACAAGCATCACCAAACAGCCGACGGATCCCGTCTCCAAAGAAATACGAAGAGAACACGAAGAAATGCGGGAAGGATACGAAGAGTCACGAAGAGTATCCCTTCAACCCCTCCAAAACTGGCTATAAAAGAGGACGCACAGCGGCAGAAAACATCACTCACCAACTGATCATATCCTACCTATCTCTCCAAGCTGCTTTGGGCGGGGGAGATTCATTAACCTTACCAAGTCTTCGCACTGTTATGTGTAGGAAATATGAACGAACCTTACGGGCAAGAGATTCCTTTCCAATCTCCGCGCTGCTCTAGGCAGGAAGTCCAAACTTATAGAGAAAGGATTATTATTATAGGTATCTACTCTTTTGTAGTCTAGTGTATATAAACTCGTATAGAACCCTTATAATAAAAATGAGGGAAAAGAAAATCTATATACGGCTTCTCTACCATATATTACAATATGTGAAAGAAAAGGAAGGGGTCGTGATATGAAATAGGTTGAGAAAGTCTGCTCTACACCTTAATGAAATCTTTACCGTCATTTTTTTCGTTTTTTGTTGTATCGTTAATTTATATGCACTCTATCGATTCACTTGAATTGCGTAAAAACTAAAATCTCTTGTGAGAAAAGCATGTAACCATTTGTTACGTAGACTTCCATTAATACACTGTTCTTTCGTTAATCCGGATCTCAATAATGGAGCTCTCACTAATCCAGACAACGGAACGATTCTTTTTTTTCTTTTCCTGTCACATTTACCGTTATTACTAAGACGTGAAGAGGTTGCATGACTAAGGATGCCTCGATGAGCATCTTTATCAAAATTAAGAAAAATTACTGTCATATTTCAAAACGCCTACACTAAGTACAGAATTCAAAACGTTGTTTCCTGCACCCTGTACCGTATTGTACAGGTACGTGTGTGCCATTTGTTTTATAGTACACACACACAAACACAGTAAAGATGTGTCGTATTAGCATGACTATCACTATAGCACGTCACTTGTGCTGTCCTGCGGGTCAAAGGTGGACATATCAGATATAATGTTTTGTTTATATAATGTTTATAATGTTTTGTTAAGTGAGTATAAATCAGAAGACATGATTGAATGAAAATCAGAAGACATGATTGAATGGGAAAACATTGTTAGGGATACGTGGTTGATCACTAGTGGAAGAAACAATTTTCTTTTTACAAAAATAATCTCGATTACGCAATTTTTCTTCTGGAAATAAATAGTTTTCGGATGGTATTCTGAAACAGGACACAGAAGTATTTAAAAAAAATTCTATAAATAAATGCTTCTTTTAAAACCCTACATGAAACGAGTCCTTTGTTTTAAACGATAAATAAAAGGAATAATTTAGTCTTAACAATAAGTTATTTAGGATTTTCTTTTCAAAATGATTCATATTTCAAATATAATATTTCAGTAAGAATCCTACAATACATTGTAACTAACTAACTAACTAACTAACTAACTAACTCTATGGCCTATGGAACTTTATGACCGCGTTCACAAAAGCTCTCCACTGACTTCTATCCTTAGCTAACTGCATTCAGTTTCTACTTTGTATTCCTATCCCTGCGAGATCCATCTTAATATTGTCCTCCCATCTGCGCCTAGGTCTTCCTAATGGTCGTTTTCCGATTGGTCTTCGAGTCAAGACTTTGAAAGCGTTTCTACTTTCTTCCATTCTAGCTACATGACCCGCCCACCTAAGTCTCCTAGACTTGACGACCCTAACAATGTTGGGTAAACCGTATAAATTATGTAGTTCCTCGTTATAAAGTTTCCGCCATTCCCCATTACCGTTCCTCTTGGGTCCGAATATTCGTTCCTCTTGGGTCCGAATATTCGTTCCTCTTGGGTCCGAATACATTGTAACCACAGAAAATACACAAGAGTAATATTCTCTTAGAAATGAGTTCTTTTGCGCTAGTCTTTTCAAATACGACTAAACCGGATTTGTTTGTATTTTATAAATATAGATGTGGGTATAGTCCAGAATCCGAGAGCCTAAGCTTTCTCAGTTTTTTTGAGTGCCAAAAATAATTGAAAGTGTTACTTTTATATTTTTAAAAGTTTCTAGTAAACGTTGCCTTTAATTCTTTATTGGGAAATTTTTGAAACATTAAATATAGTTTGAGTTGCAACTTTTCTCTTATGCAATGCGGAAAACAATACTTGAGGTCCACAATATCAACGTTCAACTTAGGCATTGTAACATACACATATATATTTAAATATTACAGTTCCAGTTCCATTAAAATAGCTTCAATAATCATCAAAACTTATCACGCTAGTTATTTCAATAAATAAAACTATTTTTGTTACTTTTAAGCTTTTCATTCATTTTTACAGAAATTAAAAAATACACTTCAATCACTTACAGTGTTGCCACAGTTCTATCTCTGGAGTGGGCTGAAAAATAGTACCAAATTGAAACAAAAAGGGCTGAATTCATTATTTTACCTTATACTAGTGTAATACATGGCTCTATAACACGAATGTAAAAGAGGTAAAGTTCTAGAACACCCCTCCATTTCAAAGAGTCCAAATAACGAAAGTGCTCTTTTTAAAAATTGCTTTTTAAAAACATCCAAATAGGAGGACCTGAACAACCGTGAAAGAAGATGAAAATTTTCTCGCACGATAGTCTTCTTCAGAATATTCAAAATTTGATTCAACATGTGTGTTCTTCTTCATTTTTTTAAAGATTTCAAGCTAAAATTTCCACTACATTGCTTCTTGCTCGTCTCCATGCGCGGCGCGGATGCGCCCGTCTAGCGTCATTTGCTTCCCGGTATAGTTCGAATTACGAATTTCCCACACAAAGTTCGTAGCGTTATGCGGTGCAACATCACAGAATGAATGTTCAATGGCATTTTTTAAGAGCCTAAGATACAGTATGAGTAACATGAGATATACGAAAAGTCTTACCGTCACTTACTGTTGCTGAGAATGTAATAAGTATTTGTTAAATGGTGCTGAATTGAGTAGAATTGTACCAAGTTTTTCACAAAAGGGGCTGAAAATGGCAGCGTGGTACCAACGGGCCAATGAATGACAAAAAGGGCTGAATTTGGTACAATTGTACCAAGTGTGGCAACACTGATGCACTTATGGTTTCCTCACTTATTATATCTTTAACAGCATAAATAAAACAAGTTTAAACAAGTTTGACCACGAGATCTATTATCATAAGGTACGGACTATTTTCTTTGTTGCCCTAGAACTAAATATACATAAATGTTATGGTTTCAGTAGGACCCATGAAAAATTGTAAACTTATGGTACACCTATCATAGCCTGTGTTTTGGCTGCCCCCAAGTTTTTAGCTTTCAGATCCGCTACTGCATGAGTACGTATAGTAACACTACAAAAAGACATTTTTCATGAAAAAAATTCACAAGAGATAAGTTCACAAGAGTTTACTCCTGAGATAAGTTTTTTCGAACAAAGTACTATTATAATTGAGTTTATATTTTATAAATTAATATTTCCATAATAACTGCTGAGTGGCATGATTTCACTTAACCCTTATCCGGGCAACCGGGGCCTCCCAGGCCCAGTAACTTCATTTTTTCGAATTTCTCAATAACCATACATATTTCGATGACATAAAATTCTGAATTCTTTTATCTTTAGTCGAGGTAAAAATCATAAATATAACGAGTTGGTAAAGCTAATGGATTATTTTTTAAAAAGTTGAAAACCTTTTCCTAACGTAATCGGGCAACCGGGGCCCAGGAGGCCCCGTATATCTTTCGTGCAGTTCCTGTGAAATACTAAAGCAAATGGTCACATGGTTATATATTGAACACATGGCTAATGTAACCTTTAGTCGGAAAAGTATGTGACAATAGACATTGAATTTTACGTGTTCTGCACTTAAAATGTATACGGGGCCTCACAGGCCCCGGTTGCCCGTCTACGTTTCAAAAATGTCTTGCCCGGAGAGGGGTTAAGACACGGCAGCACGAAAGTTTAGTACGGTGGCTTGTATCTTTCGTTCTGTCTTTTCTTCACAAATTCACTCCATTTTGTCTTCCAGACCTTTGTTTCATAAGAAGACATTTAAGAAAAAAAATCCAATCCTCCACTCCTACATGTATCCTTTGAATTATATTTCAATAAATATGAAGTAATTTACATATAACATGCTTGTCTTTACTGTTCATACAAAGCTTTATAAATGAATTAATTATATCTATAATGTTCTGCAAATGTAATTTAGCATAAATAAACCTTAATATGACTTCATAATGAGATGCAAATCCGAAGAGATGACCTTCTCTTTACAAACAATTGAATTATAAACATAATTACAGCGTATTATAACATTGTGACTCAGATTCTTCGAAATAATATTTGATCACGTATCACTTTCGTAATTACGCAAACATTTCAACTGGAAACATTAACTAATTACTGTTTTAACCAATAATTACTATGGTGATTGTAAATGTTGCATTTCGTGCTTTCTGTGCTTATCTCAATTCAATGCTATGTTCTGTGATATGAGCGTTGCAAGAGACAATTTGGAACAGTGGTGAACAAAGTACAATCTGTGGGCAGGCCCGTATCCACGGGGACACAGGAGCAAGGGCGCCCATCAGGGGGGGCAAGGTGGGGCGCTCGCCCCCCTAAGAGGAAATCGTACTTGGGAATATCGAAAGCCCAATAGAATTTTTACATTAGTTATAGCAAAATTTGAAACTATATTTGAAACCTTGCTTATATTTGCCCCCCTTGGAAACCACAACATGGGCGCCCTTGCACAGGAGGCCGGCTCCGTCCCCCTAAATTTTTACAAGCTCCCCTATAATTTTCATGATAGGCTTGCAAATGAACTATAATATGTTGATGAACTATAGTGTGGTTGGATCGGCCCCGCCTAAATTCTACCGGCTCTCCTTACATTTTTGACGACCCGCTCGAGAGAGTAATACTCCCGGAAGTACGTTTTTCCGCGCGCTACTCTAGCCAGCTGTTTTACGCGCTATGCTAGCCAGTTGTTTTTAGTTGTTCTCAGAAAATTTATATCATAAAGTACAAGGGGAACAAAACTAGCCCTATATCATGAAGTACAAGGGCATAAGTACTACAACTACTTATCTGCACAAAATTAAATAAATCACTTGTTTAAGTATTATTTTAATTTAATAAGTATTATAAAAATGTAAAAAAAAAACTTTCCTCGGGCCGGGTTTGAACTCGCGCCAAAAGAGACTTATATTACTAGCATATAGCGCTAGCCCGCTCGACCACGAAGACCCACAACAGTAAGTGTTTGATTTCTGCTATTTTAATGCAACGTTGCAAAAAGTGGATAACGCCAACCAATCAGAACTGTGTTTCATGTTTCTACTACCGGGAGCATTACTCTCCCGAGCTAGTCCTCATTTTTGGGCTGGCCGTGGGTCACATGAGGTCCCCCTGAAAGTTCTATCCGACCTGCAACATGATTCCTAATCAGACAAAAGAAAGCACTGGCTGCCACTGTTCTTTTTCGCAAATCATATTGCCCGTCTAAAGTATTTTCTTTTTTTTCTTTTTTTGGTTCAGTGCGAGCGGTCCCGAGTTCGATTCCCGATGAGGGCACTCGGTCGGAAAAGTGTAAAAAGCTTTTTCAGACCAGTCATCCTGAATGAGGTTTTCCTGCGTTTCCCTCATTCACACCAAGCAAATGCCGAGGTGGTACCTAACTTATAGGTCCCCTGTCGCTTCCTTCCTTCCCTTTCCCCGGATAATGTGCTCGCCGCGGGACGCCATCTCTCATACATGACGGTCTAAATGGCCGTAAATGCCGAAAACCCAGAAATCTAAATCCTAAATCCTAATTTTTGGGGGCGTTCACTTCTTAGAGAAAATTGTTGCAGTGGCGCATCTAGCATGGGGCCAGGAGGCCTAGGCTCCCCCAGTTTTTTGAACGACAAAAATAATTGAAGCTGTTATTTATATATTTTTGAAATTTTGTAATAAGTACTGCCTTTTATTCTTTATTGAAAAAAATTGAAACATAAGATTTAGTTTCATTTTTTAAACATTAGATATAGTTTCAGTTGGAGGTTTTCTGTTATGCAATGTGTAAAACAATACTTAAGGTCCACAATGTCAACCTCCAACCTAGTCATAATATCCATCAGGAGAGAGTTAAGTTTATAATAAGCGTTGCCTTTTATTCTTTATTGGAAAATCTTTGAAACATTAGATAGAGTTTCAGTTGGAGTTTTTCTGTTATGCAATGTGTAAAACAATACTTAAGGTCCACAATGTCAACCTCCAACCTAGTCATAATATCCATCAGGAGAGAGTTAAGTTTATAATAAGCGTTGCCTTTTATTCTTTATTGGAAAATCTTTGAAACATTAGATAGAGTTTCAGTTGGAGGTTTTCTGTTATGCAATGTGTAAAACAATACTTAAGGTCCACAATGTCAACCTCCAACCTAGTCATAATATCCATCAGGAGAGAGTTAAGTTTATAATAAGCGTTGCCTTTTATTCTTTATTGGAAAATCTTTGAAACATTAGATAGAGTTTCAGTTGGAGGTTTTCTGTTATCCAATGTGTAAAACAATACTTAAGGTCCACAATGTCAACCTCCAACCTAGTCATAATATCCATCAGGAGAGAGTTAAGTTTATAATAAGCGTTGCCTTTTATTCTTTATTGGAAAATCTTTGAAACATTAGATAGAGTTTCAGTTGGAGGTTTTCTGTTATGCAATGTGTAAAACAATACTTAAGGTCCACAATGTCAACCTCCAACCTAGTCATAATATCCATCAGGAGAGAGTTAAGTTTATAATAAGCGTTGCCTTTTATTCTTTATTGGAAAATCTTTGAAACATTAGATAGAGTTTCAGTTGGAGGTTTTCTGTTATGCAATGTGTAAAACAATACTTAAGGTCCACAATGTCAACCTCCAACCTAGTCATAATATCCATCAGGAGAGAGTTAAGTTTATAATAAGCGTTGCCTTTTATTCTTTATTGGAAAATCTTTGAAACATTAGATAGAGTTTCAGTTGGAGGTTTTCTGTTATGCAATGTGTAAAACAATACTTAAGGTCCACAATGTCAACCTCCAACCTAGTCATAATATCCATCAGGAGAGAGTTAAGTTTATAATAAGCGTTGCCTTTTATTCTTTATTGGAAAATCTTTGAAACATTAGATAGAGTTTCAGTTGGAGTTTTTCTGTTATGCAATGTGTAAAACAATACTTAAGGTCCACAATGTCAACCTCCAACCTAGTCATAATATCCATCAGGAGAGAGTTAAGTTTATAATAAGCGTTGCCTTTTATTCTTTATTGGAAAATCTTTGAAACATTAGATAGAGTTTCAGTTGGAGTTTTTCTGTTATGCAATGTGTAAAACAATACTTAAGGTCCACAATGTCAACCTCCAACCTAGTCATAATATCCATCAGGAGAGAGTTAAGTTTATAATAAGCGTTGCCTTTTATTCTTTATTGGAAAATCTTTGAAACATTAGATAGAGTTTCAGTTGGAGGTTTTCTGTTATGCAATGTGTAAAACAATACTTAAGGTCCACAATGTCAACCTCCAACCTAGTCATAATATCCATCAGGAGAGAGTTAAGTTTATAATAAGCGTTGCCTTTTATTCTTTATTGGAAAATCTTTGAAACATTACATAGAGTTTCAGTTGGAGGTTTTCTGTTATGCAATGTGTAAAACAAAGCTTGAGGTCCACAATGTCAACGTCCAACCTAGTCATAATATCCATCAGGAGAGAGTGAAGTTTTTAATAAGCGTTGTCTTTTATTCTTTATTGGAAAATCTTTGAAACATTAGATAGAGTTTCAGTTGGAGGTTTTCTGTTATGCAATGTGTAAAACAATACATAAGGTCCACAATGTCAACGTCCAACCTAGTCATAATATCCATCAGGAGAGAGTTAAGTTTATAATAAGCGTTGCCTTTTATTCTTTATTGGAAAATCTTTGAAACATTAGATATAGTTTCAGTTGGAGATTTCTGTTATGCAATGTATAAAACAATACTTAAGGTCCACAATGTCAACGTCCAACCTAGCCATAATATCCATCAGGAGAGAGTGAAGTTTATAATAAGCGTTGCCTTTTATTCTTTATTGGAAAATCTTTGAAACATTAGATATAGTTTCAGTTGGAGTTTATCTGTTATGCAATGTATAAAACAATACTTAAGGTCCACAATGTCAACCTCCAACCTAGCCATAATATCCATCAGGAGAGAGTGAAGTTTATCATAAGCGTTGTCTTTTATTCTTTATTGGAAAATCTTTGAAACATTAGATATAGTTTCAGTTGGAGTTTATCTGTTATGCAATGTGTAAAACAATGCTTGAGGTCCACAATGTCAACGTCCAACCTAGTCATAATATCCATCGGGAGAGAGTGAAGTTTATAATAAGCGTTGCCTTTTATTCTTTATTGGAAAATCTTTGAAACCTTAGGTATAGTTTTAGTTGCATGTTTTTTCTGTTATGCAATGTGTAAAACAATGCTTGAGGTCAACAATGTCAACGTCCAACCTAGTCATAATATCCATCGGGAGAGAGTGAAGTTTATAATAAGCGTTGCCATTTATTCTTTATTGGAAAATCTTTGAAACATTAGATATAGTTTCAGTTGGAGTTTATCTGTTATGCAATGTATAAAACAATACTTAAGGTCCACAATGTCAACCTCCAACCTAGCCATAATATCCATCAGGAGAGATCGAAGTTTATAATAAGCGTTGCCTTTTATTCTTTATTGGAAAATCTTTGAAACATTAGATATAGTTTCAGTTGGAGTTTATCTGTTATGCAATGTATAAAACAATACTTAAGGTCCACAATGTCAACCTCCAACCTAGCCATAATATCCATCGGGAGAGAGTTAAGTTTATAATAAGCGTTGCCTTTTATTCTTTATTGGAAAATCTTTGAAACATTAGATATAGTTTCCGTTGGAGTTTATCTGTTATGCAATGTATAAAACAATACTTAAGGTCCACAATGTCAACCTCCAACCTAGTCATAATATCCATCAGGAGAGAGTTAAGTTTATAATAAGCGTTGCCTTTTATTCTTTATTGGAAAATCTTTGAAACATTAGATATAGTTTCAGTTGGAGATTTCTGTTATGCAATGTATAAAACAATACTGAAGGTCCACAATGTCAACCTCCAACCTAGTCATAATATCCATCAGGAGAGAGTTAAGTTTATAATAAGCGTTGCCTTTTATTCTTTATTGGAAAATCTTTGAAACATTAGATAGAGTTTCAGTTGGAGGTTTTCTGTTATGCAATGTGTAAAACAATACTTAAGGTCCACAATGTCAACCTCCAACCTAGTCATAATATCCATCAGGAGAGAGTTAAGTTTATAATAAGCGTTGCCTTTTATTCTTTATTGGAAAATCTTTGAAACATTAAATATAGTTTCAGTTGGAGATTTCTGTTATGCAATGTATAAAACAATACTTAAGGTCCACAATGTCTTTTATTCTTTATTGGAAAATCTTTGAAACCTTAAGTATAGTTTTAGTTGCATGTTTTTTCTGTTATGCAATGTGTAAAACAATGCTTGAGGTCCACAATGTCAACGTCCAACCTAGTCATAATATCCATCGGGAGAGAGTGAAGTTTATAATAAGCGTTGCCTTTTATTCTTTATTGGAAAATCTTTGAAACCTTAGGTATAGTTTTAGTTGCATGTTTTTTCTGTTATGCAATGTGTAAAACAATGCTTGAGGTCCACAATGTCAACGTCCAACCTAGTCATAATATCCATCGGGAGAGAGTGAAGTTTATAATAAGCGTTGCCTTTTATTCTTTATTGGAAAATCTTTGAAACCTTAGGTATAGTTTTAGTTGCATGTTTTTTCTGTTATGCAATGTGTAAAACAATGCTTGAGGTCCACAATGTCAACGTCCAACCTAGTCATAATATCCATCAGGAGAGAGTGAAGTTTATAATAAGCGTTGCCTTTTATTCTTTATTGGAAAATCTTTGAAACCTTAGGTATAGTTTTAGTTGCATGTTTTTTCTGTTATGCAATGTGTAAAACAATGCTTGAGGTCCACAATGTCAACGTCCAACCTAGTCATAATATCCATCGGGAGAGAGTGAAGTTTATAATAAGCGTTGCCTTTTATTCTTTATTGGAAAATCTTTGAAACCTTAGGTATAGTTTTAGTTGCATGTTTTTTCTGTTATGCAATGTGTAAAACAATGCTTGAGGTCCACAATGTCAACGTCCAACCTAGTCATAATATCCATCGGGAGAGAGTGAAGTTTATAATAAACGTTGCCTTTTATTCTTTATTGGAAAATCTTTGAAACCTTAGGTATAGTTTTAGTTGCATGTTTTTTCTGTTATGCAATGTGTAAAAACAATACCTAAGGTCCACAATGTCAACGTTCAACCTAGTAATAATATCCATCAGGAGAGAGTGAAGTTTATAATAAGCGTTGCCTTTTATTCTTTATTGGAAAATCTTTGAAACATTAGATATAGTTTTAGTTGCATGTTTTTTCTGTTATGCAATGTGTAAAACAATGCTTGAGGTCCACAATGTCAACGTCCAACCTAGTCATAATATCCATCGGGAGAGAGTGAAGTTTATAATAAGCGTTGCCTTTTATTCTTTATTGGAAAATCTTTGAAACCTTAGGTATAGTTTTAGTTGCATGTTTTTTCTGTTATGCAATGTGTAAAACAATGCTTGAGGTCCACAATGTCAACGTCCAACCTAGTCATAATATCCATCGGGAGAGAGTGAAGTTTATAATAAGCGTTGCCTTTTATTCTTTATTGGAAAATCTTTGAAACATTAGATATAGTTTCAGTTGGAGTTTATCTGTTATGCAATGTATAAAACAATACTTAAGGTCCACAATGTCAACCTCCAACCTAGCCATAATATCCATCAGGAGAGATCGAAGTTTATAATAAGCGTTGCCTTTTATTCTTTATTGGAAAATCTTTGAAACATTAGATATAGTTTCAGTTGGAGTTTATCTGTTATGCAATGTATAAAACAATACTTAAGGTCCACAATGTCAACCTCCAACCTAGCCATAATATCCATCGGGAGAGAGTTAATTTTATAATAAGCGTTGCCTTTTATTCTTTATTGGAAAATCTTTGAAACATTAGATATAGTTTCCGTTGGAGTTTATCTGTTATGCAATGTATAAAACAATACTTAAGGTCCACAATGTCAACCTCCAACCTAGTCATAATATCCATCAGGAGAGAGTTAAGTTTATAATAAGCGTTGCCTTTTATTCTTTATTGGAAAATCTTTGAAACATTAGATATAGTTTCAGTTGGAGATTTCTGTTATGCAATGTATAAAACAATACTTAAGGTCCACAATGTCAACCTCCAACCTAGTCATAATATCCATCAGGAGAGAGTTAAGTTTATAATAAGCGTTGCCTTTTATTCTTTATTGGAAAATCTTTGAAACATTAGATATAGTTTCAGTTGGAGATTTCTGTTATGCAATGTATAAAACAATACTTAAGGTCCACAATGTCTTTTATTCTTTATTGGAAAATCTTTGAAACCTTAAGTATAGTTTTAGTTGCATGTTTTTTCTGTTATGCAATGTGTAAAACAATGCTTGAGGTCCACAATGTCAACGTCCAACCTAGTCATAATATCCATCGGGAGAGAGTGAAGTTTATAATAAGCGTTGCCTTTTATTCTTTATTGGAAAATCTTTGAAACCTTAGGTATAGTTTTAGTTGCATGTTTTTTCTGTTATGCAATGTGTAAAACAATGCTTGAGGTCCACAATGTCAACGTCCAACCTAGTCATAATATCCATCGGGAGAGAGTGAAGTTTATAATAAGCGTTGCCTTTTATTCTTTATTGGAAAATCTTTGAAACCTTAGGTATAGTTTTAGTTGCATGTTTTTTCTGTTATGCAATGTGTAAAACAATGCTTGAGGTCCACAATGTCAACGTCCAACCTAGTCATAATATCCATCAGGAGAGAGTGAAGTTTATAATAAGCGTTGCCTTTTATTCTTTATTGGAAAATCTTTGAAACCTTAGGTATAGTTTTAGTTGCATGTTTTTTCTGTTATGCAATGTGTAAAACAATGCTTGAGGTCCACAATGTCAACGTCCAACCTAGTCATAATATCCATCGGGAGAGAGTGAAGTTTATAATAAGCGTTGCCTTTTATTCTTTATTGGAAAATCTTTGAAACCTTAGGTATAGTTTTAGTTGCATGTTTTTTCTGTTATGCAATGTGTAAAACAATGCTTGAGGTCCACAATGTCAACGTCCAACCTAGTCATAATATCCATCGGGAGAGAGTGAAGTTTATAATAAACGTTGCCTTTTATTCTTTATTGGAAAATCTTTGAAACCTTAGGTATAGTTTTAGTTGCATGTTTTTTCTGTTATGCAATGTGTAAAAACAATACCTAAGGTCCACAATGTCAACCTCCAACCTAGTCATAATATCCATCAGGAGAGAGTGAAGTTTATAATAAGCGTTGCCTTTTATTCTTTATTGGAAAATCTTTGAAACATTAGATATAGTTTTAGTTGCATGTTTTTTCTGTTATGCAATGTGTAAAACAATGCTTGAGGTCCACAATGTCAACGTCCAACCTAGTCATAATATCCATCGGGAGAGAGTGAAGTTTATAATAAGCGTTGCCTTTTATTCTTTATTGGAAAATCTTCGAAACCTTAGGTATAGTTTTAGTTGCATGTTTTTTCTGTTATGCAATGTGTAAAACAATGCTTGAGGTCCACAATGTGAACGTCCAACCTAGTCATAATATCCATCAGGAGAGAGTGAAGTTTATAATAAGCGTTGCCTTTTATTCTTTATTGGAAAATCTTTGAAACATTAGATATAGATTTAGTTGCATGTTTTTTCTGTTATGCAATGTGTAAAACAATGCTTGAGGTCCACAGTGTCAACGTCCAACCTAGTCATAATATCCATCGGGAGAGAGTGAAGTTTATAATAAGCGTTGCCTTTTATTCTTTATTGGAAAATCTTTGAAACCTTAGGTATAGTTTTAGTTGCATGTTTTTTCTGTTATGCAATGTGTAAAACAATGCTTGAGGTCCACAATGTCAACCTCCAACCTAGCCATAATATCCATCAGGAGAGAGTTAAGTTTATAATAAGCGTTGCCTTTTATTCTTTATTGGAAAATCTTTGAAACATTAGATATAGTTTTAGTTGCATGTTTTTTCTGTTATGCAATGTGTAAAACAATGCTTGAGGTCCACAATGTCAACGTCCAACCTAGTCATAATATCCATCGGGAGAGAGTGAAGTTTATAATAAGCGTTGCCTTTTATTCTTTATTGGAAAATCTTTGAAACCTTAGGTATAGTTTTAGTTGCATGTTTTTTCTGTTATGGAATGTGTAAAACAATGCTTGAGGTCCACAATGTCAACCTCCAACCTAGCCATAATATCCATCAGGAGAGAGTTAAGTTTATAATAAGCGTTGCCTTTTATTCTTTATTGGAAAATCTTTGAAACATTAGATATAGTTTTAGTTGTATGTTTTTTCTGTTATGCAATGTGTAAAACAATGCTTGAGGTCCACAATGTCAACGTCCAACCTAGTCATAATATCCATCGGGAGAGAGTGAAGTTTATAATAAGCGTTGCCTTTTATTCTTTATTGGAAAATCTTTGAAAACTTTGGTTTAGTTTTAGTTGCATGTTTTTTCTGTTATGCAATGTGTAAAACAATGCTTGAGGTCCACAATGTCAACGTCCAACCTAGTCATAATATCCATCGGGAGAGAGTGAAGTTTATAATAAGCGTTGCCTTTTATTCTTTATTGGAAAATCTTTGAAACCTTAGGTATAGTTTTAGTTGCATGTTTTTTCTGTTATGCAATGTGTAAAAACAATACTTAAGGTCCACAATGTCAACGTTCAACCTAGCCATAATATCCATCGGGAGAGAGTTAAGTTTATAATAAGCGTTGCCTTTTATTCTTTATTGGAAAATCTTTGAAACATTAGATATAGTTTCAGTTGGAGTTTATCTGTTATGCAATGTGTAAAACAATACTTAAGGTCCACAATGTCAACCTCCAACCTAGTCATAATATCCATCAGGAGAGAGTTAAGTTTATAATAAGCGTTGCCTTTTATTCTTTATTGGAAAATCTTTGAAACATTAGGTATAGTTTTAGTTGCATGTTTTTTCTGTTATGCAATGTGTAAAACAATACTTAAGGTCCACAATGTCAACCTCCAACCTAGTCATAATATCCATCAGGAGAGAGTTAAGTTTATAATAAGCGTTGCCTTTTATTCTTTATTGGAAAATCTTTGAAACATTAGATAGAGTTTCAGTTGGAGGTTTTCTGTTATGGAATGTGTAAAACAATACTTAAGGTCCACAATGTCAACCTCCAACCTAGTCATAATATCCATCAGGAGAGAGTTAAGTTTATAATAAGCGTTGCCTTTTATTCTTTATTGGAAAATCTTTGAAACATTAGATAGAGTTTCAGTTGGAGTTTTTCTGTTATGCAATGTGTAAAACAATACTTAAGGTCCACAATGTCAACCTCCAACCTAGTCATAATATCAATCAGGAGAGAGTTAAGTTTATAATAAGCGTTGCCTTTTATTCTTTATTGGAAAATCTTTGAAACATTAGATAGAGTTTCAGTTGGAGGTTTTCTGTTATGCAATGTGTAAAACAATACTTAAGGTCCACAATGTCAACCTCCAACCTAGTCATAATATCCATCAGGAGAGAGTTAAGTTTATAATAAGCGTTGCCTTTTATTCTTTATTGGAAAATCTTTGAAACATTAGATAGAGTTTCAGTTGGAGGTTTTCTGTTATGCAATGTGTAAAACAATACTTGAGGTCCACAATGTCAACGTCCAACCTAGTCATAATATCCATCGGGAGAGAGTGAAGTTTATAATAAACGTTGCCTTTTATTCTTTATTGGAAAATCTTTGAAACCTTAGGTATAGTTTTAGTTGCATGTTTTTTCTGTTATGCAATGTGTAAAACAATGCTTGAGGTCCACAATGTCAACGTCCAACCTAGTCATAATATCCATCAGGAGAGAGTGAAGTTTATAATAAGCGTTGCCTTTTATTCTTTATTGGAAAATCTTTGAAACCTTAGGTATAGTTTTAGTTGCATGTTTTTTCTGTTATGCAATGTGTAAAACAATGCTTGAGGTCCACAATGTCAACGTCCAACCTAGTCATAATATCCATCGGGAGAGAGTGAAGTTTATAATAAGCGTTGCCTTTTATTCTTTATTGGAAAATCTTTGAAACCTTAGGTATAGTTTTAGTTGCATGTTTTTTCTGTTATGCAATGTGTAAAACAATGCTTGAGGTCCACAATGTCAACGTCCAACCTAGTCATAATATCCATCGGGAGAGAGTGAAGTTTATAATAAACGTTGCCTTTTATTCTTTATTGGAAAATCTTTGAAACCTTAGGTATAGTTTTAGTTGCATGTTTTTTCTGTTATGCAATGTGTAAAAACAATACCTAAGGTCCACAATGTCAACGTTCAACCTAGTAATAATATCCATCAGGAGAGAGTGAAGTTTATAATAAGCGTTGCCTTTTATTCTTTATTGGAAAATCTTTGAAACATTAGATATAGTTTTAGTTGCATGTTTTTTCTGTTATGCAATGTGTAAAACAATGCTTGAGGTCCACAATGTCAACGTCCAACCTAGTCATAATATCCATCGGGAGAGAGTGAAGTTTATAATAAGCGTTGCCTTTTATTCTTTATTGGAAAATCTTTGAAACCTTAGGTATAGTTTTAGTTGCATGTTTTTTCTGTTATGCAATGTGTAAAACAATGCTTGAGGTCCACAATGTCAACGTCCAACCTAGTCATAATATCCATCGGGAGAGAGTGAAGTTTATAATAAGCGTTGCCTTTTATTCTTTATTGGAAAATCTTTGAAACATTAGATATAGTTTCAGTTGGAGTTTATCTGTTATGCAATGTATAAAACAATACTTAAGGTCCACAATGTCAACCTCCAACCTAGCCATAATATCCATCAGGAGAGATCGAAGTTTATAATAAGCGTTGCCTTTTATTCTTTATTGGAAAATCTTTGAAACATTAGATATAGTTTCAGTTGGAGTTTATCTGTTATGCAATGTATAAAACAATACTTAAGGTCCACAATGTCAACCTCCAACCTAGCCATAATATCCATCGGGAGAGAGTTAAGTTTATAATAAGCGTTGCCTTTTATTCTTTATTGGAAAATCTTTGAAACATTAGATATAGTTTCCGTTGGAGTTTATCTGTTATGCAATGTATAAAACAATACTTAAGGTCCACAATGTCAACCTCCAACCTAGTCATAATATCCATCAGGAGAGAGTTAAGTTTATAATAAGCGTTGCCTTTTATTCTTTATTGGAAAATCTTTGAAACATTAGATATAGTTTCAGTTGGAGATTTCTGTTATGCAATGTATAAAACAATACTTAAGGTCCACAATGTCAACCTCCAACCTAGTCATAATATCCATCAGGAGAGAGTTAAGTTTATAATAAGGGTTGCCTTTTATTCTTTATTGGAAAATCTTTGAAACATTAGATATAGTTTCAGTTGGAGATTTCTGTTATGCAATGTATAAAACAATACTTAAGGTCCACAATGTCTTTTATTCTTTATTGGAAAATCTTTGAAACCTTAAGTATAGTTTTAGTTGCATGTTTTTTCTGTTATGCAATGTGTAAAACAATGCTTGAGGTCCACAATGTCAACGTCCAACCTAGTCATAATATCCATCGGGAGAGAGTGAAGTTTATAATAAGCGTTGCCTTTTATTCTTTATTGGAAAATCTTTGAAACCTTAGGTATAGTTTTAGTTGCATGTTTTTTCTGTTATGCAATGTGTAAAACAATGCTTGAGGTCCACAATGTCAACGTCCAACCTAGTCATAATATCCATCGGGAGAGAGTGAAGTTTATAATAAGCGTTGCCTTTTATTCTTTATTGGAAAATCTTTGAAACCTTAGGTATAGTTTTAGTTGCATGTTTTTTCTGTTATGCAATGTGTAAAACAATGCTTGAGGTCCACAATGTCAACGTCCAACCTAGTCATAATATCCATCAGGAGAGAGTGAAGTTTATAATAAGCGTTGCCTTTTATTCTTTATTGGAAAATCTTTGAAACCTTAGGTATAGTTTTAGTTGCATGTTTTTTCTGTTATGCAATGTGTAAAACAATGCTTGAGGTCCACAATGTCAACGTCCAACCTAGTCATAATATCCATCGGGAGAGAGTGAAGTTTATAATAAGCGTTGCCTTTTATTCTTTATTGGAAAATCTTTGAAACCTTAGGTATAGTTTTAGTTGCATGTTTTTTCTGTTATGCAATGTGTAAAACAATGCTTGAGGTCCACAATGTCAACGTCCAACCTAGTCATAATATCCATCGGGAGAGAGTGAAGTTTATAATAAACGTTGCCTTTTATTCTTTATTGGAAAATCTTTGAAACCTTAGGTATAGTTTTAGTTGCATGTTTTTTCTGTTATGCAATGTGTAAAAACAATACCTAAGGTCCACAATGTCAACCTCCAACCTAGTCATAATATCCATCAGGAGAGAGTGAAGTTTATAATAAGCGTTGCCTTTTATTCTTTATTGGAAAATCTTTGAAACATTAGATATAGTTTTAGTTGCATGTTTTTTCTGTTATGCAATGTGTAAAACAATGCTTGAGGTCCACAATGTCAACGTCCAACCTAGTCATAATATCCATCGGGAGAGAGTGAAGTTTATAATAAGCGTTGCCTTTTATTCTTTATTGGAAAATCTTCGAAACCTTAGGTATAGTTTTAGTTGCATGTTTTTTCTGTTATGCAATGTGTAAAACAATGCTTGAGGTCCACAATGTGAACGTCCAACCTAGTCATAATATCCATCAGGAGAGAGTGAAGTTTATAATAAGCGTTGCCTTTTATTCTTTATTGGAAAATCTTTGAAACATTAGATATAGATTTAGTTGCATGTTTTTTCTGTTATGCAATGTGTAAAACAATGCTTGAGGTCCACAGTGTCAACGTCCAACCTAGTCATAATATCCATCGGGAGAGAGTGAAGTTTATAATAAGCGTTGCCTTTTATTCTTTATTGGAAAATCTTTGAAACCTTAGGTATAGTTTTAGTTGCATGTTTTTTCTGTTATGCAATGTGTAAAACAATGCTTGAGGTCCACAATGTCAACCTCCAACCTAGCCATAATATCCATCAGGAGAGAGTTAAGTTTATAATAAGCGTTGCCTTTTATTCTTTATTGGAAAATCTTTGAAACATTAGATATAGTTTTAGTTGCATGTTTTTTCTGTTATGCAATGTGTAAAACAATGCTTGAGGTCCACAATGTCAACGTCCAACCTAGTCATAATATCCATCGGGAGAGAGTGAAGTTTATAATAAGCGTTGCCTTTTATTCTTTATTGGAAAATCTTTGAAACCTTAGGTATAGTTTTAGTTGCATGTTTTTTCTGTTATGGAATGTGTAAAACAATGCTTGAGGTCCACAATGTCAACCTCCAACCTAGCCATAATATCCATCAGGAGAGAGTTAAGTTTATAATAAGCGTTGCCTTTTATTCTTTATTGGAAAATCTTTGAAACATTAGATATAGTTTTAGTTGTATGTTTTTTCTGTTATGCAATGTGTAAAACAATGCTTGAGGTCCACAATGTCAACGTCCAACCTAGTCATAATATCCATCGGGAGAGAGTGAAGTTTATAATAAGCGTTGCCTTTTATTCTTTATTGGAAAATCTTTGAAACCTTAGGTATAGTTTTAGTTGCATGTTTTTTCTGTTATGCAATGTGTAAAACAATGCTTGAGGTCCACAATGTCAACGTCCAACCTAGTCATAATATCCATCGGGAGAGAGTGAAGTTTATAATAAGCGTTGCCTTTTATTCTTTATTGGAAAATCTTTGAAACCTTAGGTATAGTTTTAGTTGCATGTTTTTTCTGTTATGCAATGTGTAAAAACAATACTTAAGGTCCACAATGTCAACGTTCAACCTAGCCATAATATCCATCGGGAGAGAGTTAAGTTTATAATAAGCGTTGCCTTTTATTCTTTATTGGAAAATCTTTGAAACATTAGATATAGTTTCAGTTGGAGTTTATCTGTTATGCAATGTGTAAAACAATACTTAAGGTCCACAATGTCAACCTCCAACCTAGTCATAATATCCATCAGGAGAGAGTTAAGTTTATAATAAGCGTTGCCTTTTATTCTTTATTGGAAAATCTTTGAAACATTAGGTATAGTTTTAGTTGCATGTTTTTTCTGTTATGCAATGTGTAAAACAATACTTAAGGTCCACAATGTCAACCTCCAACCTAGTCATAATATCCATCAGGAGAGAGTTAAGTTTATAATAAGCGTTGCCTTTTATTCTTTATTGGAAAATCTTTGAAACATTAGATAGAGTTTCAGTTGGAGGTTTTCTGTTATGGAATGTGTAAAACAATACTTAAGGTCCACAATGTCAACCTCCAACCTAGTCATAATATCCATCAGGAGAGAGTTAAGTTTATAATAAGCGTTGCCTTTTATTCTTTATTGGAAAATCTTTGAAACATTAGATAGAGTTTCAGTTGGAGTTTTTCTGTTATGCAATGTGTAAAACAATACTTAAGGTCCACAATGTCAACCTCCAACCTAGTCATAATATCAATCAGGAGAGAGTTAAGTTTATAATAAGCGTTGCCTTTTATTCTTTATTGGAAAATCTTTGAAACATTAGATAGAGTTTCAGTTGGAGGTTTTCTGTTATGCAATGTGTAAAACAATACTTAAGGTCCACAATGTCAACCTCCAACCTAGTCATAATATCCATCAGGAGAGAGTTAAGTTTATAATAAGCGTTGCCTTTTATTCTTTATTGGAAAATCTTTGAAACATTAGATAGAGTTTCAGTTGGAGGTTTTCTGTTATGCAATGTGTAAAACAATACTTAAGGTCCACAATGTCAACCTCCAACCTAGTCATAATATCCATCAGGAGAGAGTTAAGTTTATAATAAGCGTTGCCTTTTATTCTTTATTGGAAAATCTTTGAAACATTAGATATAGTTTCAGTTGGAGATTTCTGTTATGCAATGTATAAAACAATACTTAAGGTCCACAATGTCAACGTCCAACCTAGCCATAATATCCATCAGGAGAGAGTTAAGTTTATAATAAGCGTTGCCTTTTATTCTTTATTGGAAAATCTTTGAAACATTAGATATAGTTTCAGTTGGAGGTTTTCTGTTATGCAATGTGTAAAACAATACTTAAGGTCCACAATGTCAACCTCCAACCTAGTCATAATATCCATCAGGAGAGAGTTAAGTTTATAATAAGCGTTGCCTTTTATTCTTTATTGGAAAATCTTTGAAACATTAGATATAGTTTCAGTTGGAGATTTCTGTTATGCAATGTATAAAACAATACTTAAGGTCCACAATGTCAACGTCCAACCTAGCCATAATATCCATCAGGAGAGAGTGAAGTTTATAATAAGCGTTGCCTTTTATTCTTTATTGGAAAATCTTTGAAACATTAGATATAGTTTCAGTTGGAGTTTATCTGTTATGCAATGTATAAAACAATACTTAAGGTCCACAATGTCAACCTCCAACCTAGCCATAATATCCATCAGGAGAGAGTGAAGTTTATAATAAGCGTTGCCTTTTATTCTTTATTGGAAAATCTTTGAAACATTAGATATAGTTTCAGTTGGAGTTTATCTGTTATCCAATGTATAAAACAATGCTTGAGGTCCACAATGTCAACCTCCAACCTAGCCATAATATCCATCAGGAGAGAGTGAAGTTTATAATAAGCGTTGCCTTTTATTCTTTATTGGAAAATCTTTGAAACATTAGATATAGTTTTAGTTGCATGTTTTTTCTGTTATGCAATGTGTAAAACAATGCTTGAGGTCCACAATGTCAACGTCCAACCTAGTCATAATATCCATCGGGAGAGAGTGAAGTTTATAATAAGCGTTGCCTTTTATTCTTTATTGGAAAATCTTTGAAACCTTAGGTATAGTTTTAGTTGCATGTTTTTTCTGTTATGCAATGTGTAAAACAATGCTTGAGGTCCACAATGTCAACGTCCAACCTAGTCATAATATCCATCGGGAGAGAGTGAAGTTTATAATAAGCGTTGCCTTTTATTCTTTATTGGAAAATCTTTGAAACATTAGATATAGTTTCAGTTGGAGTTTATCTGTTATGCAATGTATAAAACAATACTTAAGGTCCACAATGTCAACCTCCAACCTAGTCATAATATCCATCAGGAGAGAGTTAAGTTTATAATAAGCGTTGCCTTTTATTCTTTATTGGAAAATCTTTGAAGCATTAGATAGAGTTTCAGTTGGAGGTTTTCTGTTATGCAATGTGTAAAACAATACTTAAGGTCCACAATGTCAACCTCCAACCTAGTCATAATATCCATCAGGAGAGAGTTAAGTTTATAATAAGCGTTGCCTTTTATTCTTTATTGGAAAATCTTTGAAACATTAGATATAGTTTCAGTTGGAGATTTCTGTTATGCAATGTATAAAACAATACTTAAGGTCCACAATGTCAACCTCCAACCTAGTCATAATATCCATCAGGAGAGAGTGAAGTTTATAATAAGCGTTGCCTTTTATTCTTTATTGGAAAATCTTTGAAACATTAGATAGAGTTTCAGTTGGAGGTTTTCTGTTATACAATGTGTAAAACAATACTTAAGGTCCACAATGTCAACCTCCAACCTAGTCATAATATCCATCAGGAGAGAGTTAAGTTTATAATAAGCGTTGCCTTTTATTCTTTATTGGAAAATCTTTGAAACATTAGATATAGTTTTAGTTGCATGTTTTTTCTGTTATGCAATGTGTAAAACAATACTTAAGGTCCACAATGTCAACCTCCAACCTAGCCATAATATCCATCAGGAGAGAGTGAAGTTTATAATAAGCGTTGCCTTTTATTCTTTATTGGAAAATCTTTGAAACATTAGATATAGTTTTAGTTGCATGTTTTTTCTGTTATGCAATGTGTAAAACAATGCTTGAGGTCCACAATGTCAACGTCCAACCTAGTCATAATATCCATCGGGAGAGAGTGAAGTTTATAATAAGCGTTGCCTTTTATTCTTTATTGGAAAATCTTTGAAACCTTAGGTATAGTTTTAGTTGCATGTTTTTTCTGTTATGCAATGTGTAAAACAATGCTTGAGGTCCACAATGTCAACGTCCAACCTAGTCATAATATCCATCGGGAGAGAGTGAAGTTTATAATAAGCGTTGCCTTTTATTCTTTATTGGAAAATCTTTGAAACCTTAGGTATAGTTTTAGTTGCATGTTTTTTCTGTTATGCAATGTGTAAAACAATGCTTGAGGTCCACAATGTCAACGTCCAACCTAGTCATAATATCCATCGGGAGAGAGTGAAGTTTATAATAAGCGTTGCCTTTTATTCTTTATTGGAAAATCTTTGAAACCTTAGGTATAGTTTTAGTTGCATGTTTTTTCTGTTATGCAATGTGTAAAAACAATACTTAAGGTCCACAATGTCAACGTTCAACCTAGCCATAATATCCATCGGGAGAGAGTTAAGTTTATAATAAGCGTTGCCTTTTATTCTTTATTGGCAAATCTTTGAAACATTAGATATAGTTTCAGTTGGAGTTTATCTGTTATGCAATGTGTAAAACAATACTTAAGGTCCACAATGTCAACCTCCAACCTAGTCATAATATCCATCAGGAGAGAGTTAAGTTTATAATAAGCGTTGCCTTTTATTCTTTATTGGAAAATCTTTGAAACATTAGGTATAGTTTTAGTTGCATGTTTTTTCTGTTATGCAATGTGTAAAACAATACTTAAGGTCCACAATGTCAACCTCCAACCTAGTCATAATATCCATCAGGAGAGAGTTAAGTTTATAATAAGCGTTGCCTTTTATTCTTTATTGGAAAATCTTTGAAACATTAGATAGAGTTTCAGTTGGAGTTTTTCTGTTATGCAATGTGTAAAACAATACTTAAGGTCCACAATGTCAACCTCCAACCTAGTCATAATATCCATCAGGAGAGAGTTAAGTTTATAATAAGCGTTGCCTTTTATTCTTTATTGGAAAATCTTTGAAACATTAGATAGAGTTTCAGTTGGAGGTTTTCTGTTATGCAATGTGTAAAACAATACTTAAGGTCCACAATGTCAACCTCCAACCTAGTCATAATATCCATCAGGAGAGAGTTAAGTTTATAATAAGCGTTGCCTTTTATTCTTTATTGGAAAATCTTTGAAACATTAGATAGAGTTTCAGTTGGAGGTTTTCTGTTATCCAATGTGTAAAACAATACTTAAGGTCCACAATGTCAACCTCCAACCTAGTCATAATATCCATCAGGAGAGAGTTAAGTTTATAATAAGCGTTGCCTTTTATTCTTTATTGGAAAATCTTTGAAACATTAGATAGAGTTTCAGTTGGAGGTTTTCTGTTATGCAATGTGTAAAACAATACTTAAGGTCCACAATGTCAACCTCCAACCTAGTCATAATATCCATCAGGAGAGAGTTAAGTTTATAATAAGCGTTGCCTTTTATTCTTTATTGGAAAATCTTTGAAACATTAGATAGAGTTTCAGTTGGAGGTTTTCTGTTATGCAATGTGTAAAACAATACTTAAGGTCCACAATGTCAACCTCCAACCTAGTCATAATATCCATCAGGAGAGAGTTAAGTTTATAATAAGCGTTGCCTTTTATTCTTTATTGGAAAATCTTTGAAACATTAGATAGAGTTTCAGTTGGAGGTTTTCTGTTATGCAATGTGTAAAACAATACTTAAGGTCCACAATGTCAACCTCCAACCTAGTCATAATATCCATCAGGAGAGAGTTAAGTTTATAATAAGCGTTGCCTTTTATTCTTTATTGGAAAATCTTTGAAACATTAGATAGAGTTTCAGTTGGAGTTTTTCTGTTATGCAATGTGTAAAACAATACTTAAGGTCCACAATGTCAACCTCCAACCTAGTCATAATATCCATCAGGAGAGAGTTAAGTTTATAATAAGCGTTGCCTTTTATTCTTTATTGGAAAATCTTTGAAACATTAGATAGAGTTTCAGTTGGAGTTTTTCTGTTATGCAATGTGTAAAACAATACTTAAGGTCCACAATGTCAACCTCCAACCTAGTCATAATATCCATCAGGAGAGAGTTAAGTTTATAATAAGCGTTGCCTTTTATTCTTTATTGGAAAATCTTTGAAACATTAGATAGAGTTTCAGTTGGAGGTTTTCTGTTATGCAATGTGTAAAACAATACTTAAGGTCCACAATGTCAACCTCCAACCTAGTCATAATATCCATCAGGAGAGAGTTAAGTTTATAATAAGCGTTGCCTTTTATTCTTTATTGGAAAATCTTTGAAACATTACATAGAGTTTCAGTTGGAGGTTTTCTGTTATGCAATGTGTAAAACAAAGCTTGAGGTCCACAATGTCAACGTCCAACCTAGTCATAATATCCATCAGGAGAGAGTGAAGTTTATAATAAGCGTTGTCTTTTATTCTTTATTGGAAAATCTTTGAAACATTAGATAGAGTTTCAGTTGGAGGTTTTCTGTTATGCAATGTGTAAAACAATACATAAGGTCCACAATGTCAACGTCCAACCTAGTCATAATATCCATCAGGAGAGAGTTAAGTTTATAATAAGCGTTGCCTTTTATTCTTTATTGGAAAATCTTTGAAACATTAGATATAGTTTCAGTTGGAGATTTCTGTTATGCAATGTATAAAACAATACTTAAGGTCCACAATGTCAACGTCCAACCTAGCCATAATATCCATCAGGAGAGAGTGAAGTTTATAATAAGCGTTGCCTTTTATTCTTTATTGGAAAATCTTTGAAACATTAGATATAGTTTCAGTTGGAGTTTATCTGTTATGCAATGTATAAAACAATACTTAAGGTCCACAATGTCAACCTCCAACCTAGCCATAATATCCATCAGGAGAGAGTGAAGTTTATCATAAGCGTTGTCTTTTATTCTTTATTGGAAAATCTTTGAAACATTAGATATAGTTTCAGTTGGAGTTTATCTGTTATGCAATGTGTAAAACAATGCTTGAGGTCCACAATGTCAACGTCCAACCTAGTCATAATATCCATCGGGAGAGAGTGAAGTTTATAATAAGCGTTGCCTTTTATTCTTTATTGGAAAATCTTTGAAACCTTAGGTATAGTTTTAGTTGCATGTTTTTTCTGTTATGCAATGTGTAAAACAATGCTTGAGGTCAACAATGTCAACGTCCAACCTAGTCATAATATCCATCGGGAGAGAGTGAAGTTTATAATAAGCGTTGCCATTTATTCTTTATTGGAAAATCTTTGAAACATTAGATATAGTTTCAGTTGGAGTTTATCTGTTATGCAATGTATAAAACAATACTTAAGGTCCACAATGTCAACCTCCAACCTAGCCATAATATCCATCAGGAGAGATCGAAGTTTATAATAAGCGTTGCCTTTTATTCTTTATTGGAAAATCTTTGAAACATTAGATATAGTTTCAGTTGGAGTTTATCTGTTATGCAATGTATAAAACAATACTTAAGGTCCACAATGTCAACCTCCAACCTAGCCATAATATCCATCGGGAGAGAGTTAAGTTTATAATAAGCGTTGCCTTTTATTCTTTATTGGAAAATCTTTGAAACATTAGATATAGTTTCCGTTGGAGTTTATCTGTTATGCAATGTATAAAACAATACTTAAGGTCCACAATGTCAACCTCCAACCTAGTCATAATATCCATCAGGAGAGAGTTAAGTTTATAATAAGCGTTGCCTTTTATTCTTTATTGGAAAATCTTTGAAACATTAGATATAGTTTCAGTTGGAGATTTCTGTTATGCAATGTATAAAACAATACTGAAGGTCCACAATGTCAACCTCCAACCTAGTCATAATATCCATCAGGAGAGAGTTAAGTTTATAATAAGCGTTGCCTTTTATTCTTTATTGGAAAATCTTTGAAACATTAGATAGAGTTTCAGTTGGAGGTTTTCTGTTATGCAATGTGTAAAACAATACTTAAGGTCCACAATGTCAACCTCCAACCTAGTCATAATATCCATCAGGAGAGAGTTAAGTTTATAATAAGCGTTGCCTTTTATTCTTTATTGGAAAATCTTTGAAACATTAAATATAGTTTCAGTTGGAGATTTCTGTTATGCAATGTATAAAACAATACTTAAGGTCCACAATGTCTTTTATTCTTTATTGGAAAATCTTTGAAACCTTAAGTATAGTTTTAGTTGCATGTTTTTTCTGTTATGCAATGTGTAAAACAATGCTTGAGGTCCACAATGTCAACGTCCAACCTAGTCATAATATCCATCGGGAGAGAGTGAAGTTTATAATAAGCGTTGCCTTTTATTCTTTATTGGAAAATCTTTGAAACCTTAGGTATAGTTTTAGTTGCATGTTTTTTCTGTTATGCAATGTGTAAAACAATGCTTGAGGTCCACAATGTCAACGTCCAACCTAGTCATAATATCCATCGGGAGAGAGTGAAGTTTATAATAAGCGTTGCCTTTTATTCTTTATTGGAAAATCTTTGAAACCTTAGGTATAGTTTTAGTTGCATGTTTTTTCTGTTATGCAATGTGTAAAACAATGCTTGAGGTCCACAATGTCAACGTCCAACCTAGTCATAATATCCATCAGGAGAGAGTGAAGTTTATAATAAGCGTTGCCTTTTATTCTTTATTGGAAAATCTTTGAAACCTTAGGTATAGTTTTAGTTGCATGTTTTTTCTGTTATGCAATGTGTAAAACAATGCTTGAGGTCCACAATGTCAACGTCCAACCTAGTCATAATATCCATCGGGAGAGAGTGAAGTTTATAATAAGCGTTGCCTTTTATTCTTTATTGGAAAATCTTTGAAACCTTAGGTATAGTTTTAGTTGCATGTTTTTTCTGTTATGCAATGTGTAAAACAATGCTTGAGGTCCACAATGTCAACGTCCAACCTAGTCATAATATCCATCGGGAGAGAGTGAAGTTTATAATAAACGTTGCCTTTTATTCTTTATTGGAAAATCTTTGAAACCTTAGGTATAGTTTTAGTTGCATGTTTTTTCTGTTATGCAATGTGTAAAAACAATACCTAAGGTCCACAATGTCAACGTTCAACCTAGTAATAATATCCATCAGGAGAGAGTGAAGTTTATAATAAGCGTTGCCTTTTATTCTTTATTGGAAAATCTTTGAAACATTAGATATAGTTTTAGTTGCATGTTTTTTCTGTTATGCAATGTGTAAAACAATGCTTGAGGTCCACAATGTCAACGTCCAACCTAGTCATAATATCCATCGGGAGAGAGTGAAGTTTATAATAAGCGTTGCCTTTTATTCTTTATTGGAAAATCTTTGAAACCTTAGGTATAGTTTTAGTTGCATGTTTTTTCTGTTATGCAATGTGTAAAACAATGCTTGAGGTCCACAATGTCAACGTCCAACCTAGTCATAATATCCATCGGGAGAGAGTGAAGTTTATAATAAGCGTTGCCTTTTATTCTTTATTGGAAAATCTTTGAAACATTAGATATAGTTTCAGTTGGAGTTTATCTGTTATGCAATGTATAAAACAATACTTAAGGTCCACAATGTCAACCTCCAACCTAGCCATAATATCCATCAGGAGAGATCGAAGTTTATAATAAGCGTTGCCTTTTATTCTTTATTGGAAAATCTTTGAAACATTAGATATAGTTTCAGTTGGAGTTTATCTGTTATGCAATGTATAAAACAATACTTAAGGTCCACAATGTCAACCTCCAACCTAGCCATAATATCCATCGGGAGAGAGTTAATTTTATAATAAGCGTTGCCTTTTATTCTTTATTGGAAAATCTTTGAAACATTAGATATAGTTTCCGTTGGAGTTTATCTGTTATGCAATGTATAAAACAATACTTAAGGTCCACAATGTCAACCTCCAACCTAGTCATAATATCCATCAGGAGAGAGTTAAGTTTATAATAAGCGTTGCCTTTTATTCTTTATTGGAAAATCTTTGAAACATTAGATATAGTTTCAGTTGGAGATTTCTGTTATGCAATGTATAAAACAATACTTAAGGTCCACAATGTCAACCTCCAACCTAGTCATAATATCCATCAGGAGAGAGTTAAGTTTATAATAAGCGTTGCCTTTTATTCTTTATTGGAAAATCTTTGAAACATTAGATATAGTTTCAGTTGGAGATTTCTGTTATGCAATGTATAAAACAATACTTAAGGTCCACAATGTCTTTTATTCTTTATTGGAAAATCTTTGAAACCTTAAGTATAGTTTTAGTTGCATGTTTTTTCTGTTATGCAATGTGTAAAACAATGCTTGAGGTCCACAATGTCAACGTCCAACCTAGTCATAATATCCATCGGGAGAGAGTGAAGTTTATAATAAGCGTTGCCTTTTATTCTTTATTGGAAAATCTTTGAAACCTTAGGTATAGTTTTAGTTGCATGTTTTTTCTGTTATGCAATGTGTAAAACAATGCTTGAGGTCCACAATGTCAACGTCCAACCTAGTCATAATATCCATCGGGAGAGAGTGAAGTTTATAATAAGCGTTGCCTTTTATTCTTTATTGGAAAATCTTTGAAACCTTAGGTATAGTTTTAGTTGCATGTTTTTTCTGTTATGCAATGTGTAAAACAATGCTTGAGGTCCACAATGTCAACGTCCAACCTAGTCATAATATCCATCAGGAGAGAGTGAAGTTTATAATAAGCGTTGCCTTTTATTCTTTATTGGAAAATCTTTGAAACCTTAGGTATAGTTTTAGTTGCATGTTTTTTCTGTTATGCAATGTGTAAAACAATGCTTGAGGTCCACAATGTCAACGTCCAACCTAGTCATAATATCCATCGGGAGAGAGTGAAGTTTATAATAAGCGTTGCCTTTTATTCTTTATTGGAAAATCTTTGAAACCTTAGGTATAGTTTTAGTTGCATGTTTTTTCTGTTATGCAATGTGTAAAACAATGCTTGAGGTCCACAATGTCAACGTCCAACCTAGTCATAATATCCATCGGGAGAGAGTGAAGTTTATAATAAACGTTGCCTTTTATTCTTTATTGGAAAATCTTTGAAACCTTAGGTATAGTTTTAGTTGCATGTTTTTTCTGTTATGCAATGTGTAAAAACAATACCTAAGGTCCACAATGTCAACCTCCAACCTAGTCATAATATCCATCAGGAGAGAGTGAAGTTTATAATAAGCGTTGCCTTTTATTCTTTATTGGAAAATCTTTGAAACATTAGATATAGTTTTAGTTGCATGTTTTTTCTGTTATGCAATGTGTAAAACAATGCTTGAGGTCCACAATGTCAACGTCCAACCTAGTCATAATATCCATCGGGAGAGAGTGAAGTTTATAATAAGCGTTGCCTTTTATTCTTTATTGGAAAATCTTCGAAACCTTAGGTATAGTTTTAGTTGCATGTTTTTTCTGTTATGCAATGTGTAAAGCAATGCTTGAGGTCCACAATGTGAACGTCCAACCTAGTCATAATATCCATCAGGAGAGAGTGAAGTTTATAATAAGCGTTGCCTTTTATTCTTTATTGGAAAATCTTTGAAACATTAGATATAGATTTAGTTGCATGTTTTTTCTGTTATGCAATGTGTAAAACAATGCTTGAGGTCCACAGTGTCAACGTCCAACCTAGTCATAATATCCATCGGGAGAGAGTGAAGTTTATAATAAGCGTTGCCTTTTATTCTTTATTGGAAAATCTTTGAAACCTTAGGTATAGTTTTAGTTGCATGTTTTTTCTGTTATGCAATGTGTAAAACAATGCTTGAGGTCCACAATGTCAACCTCCAACCTAGCCATAATATCCATCAGGAGAGAGTTAAGTTTATAATAAGCGTTGCCTTTTATTCTTTATTGGAAAATCTTTGAAACATTAGATATAGTTTTAGTTGCATGTTTTTTCTGTTATGCAATGTGTAAAACAATGCTTGAGGTCCACAATGTCAACGTCCAACCTAGTCATAATATCCATCGGGAGAGAGTGAAGTTTATAATAAGCGTTGCCTTTTATTCTTTATTGGAAAATCTTTGAAACCTTAGGTATAGTTTTAGTTGCATGTTTTTTCTGTTATGGAATGTGTAAAACAATGCTTGAGGTCCACAATGTCAACCTCCAACCTAGCCATAATATCCATCAGGAGAGAGTTAAGTTTATAATAAGCGTTGCCTTTTATTCTTTATTGGAAAATCTTTGAAACATTAGATATAGTTTTAGTTGTATGTTTTTTCTGTTATGCAATGTGTAAAACAATGCTTGAGGTCCACAATGTCAACGTCCAACCTAGTCATAATATCCATCGGGAGAGAGTGAAGTTTATAATAAGCGTTGCCTTTTATTCTTTATTGGAAAATCTCTGAAAACTTTGGTTTAGTTTTAGTTGCATGTTTTTTCTGTTATGCAATGTGTAAAACAATGCTTGAGGTCCACAATGTCAACGTCCAACCTAGTCATAATATCCATCGGGAGAGAGTGAAGTTTATAATAAGCGTTGCCTTTTATTCTTTATTGGAAAATCTTTGAAACCTTAGGTATAGTTTTAGTTGCATGTTTTTTCTGTTATGCAATGTGTAAAAACAATACTTAAGGTCCACAATGTCAACGTTCAACCTAGCCATAATATCCATCGGGAGAGAGTTAAGTTTATAATAAGCGTTGCCTTTTATTCTTTATTGGAAAATCTTTGAAACATTAGATATAGTTTCAGTTGGAGTTTATCTGTTATGCAATGTGTAAAACAATACTTAAGGTCCACAATGTCAACCTCCAACCTAGTCATAATATCCATCAGGAGAGAGTTAAGTTTATAATAAGCGTTGCCTTTTATTCTTTATTGGAAAATCTTTGAAACATTAGGTATAGTTTTAGTTGCATGTTTTTTCTGTTATGCAATGTGTAAAACAATACTTAAGGTCCACAATGTCAACCTCCAACCTAGTCATAATATCCATCAGGAGAGAGTTAAGTTTATAATAAGCGTTGCCTTTTATTCTTTATTGGAAAATCTTTGAAACATTAGATAGAGTTTCAGTTGGAGGTTTTCTGTTATGGAATGTGTAAAACAATACTTAAGGTCCACAATGTCAACCTCCAACCTAGTCATAATATCCATCAGGAGAGAGTTAAGTTTATAATAAGCGTTGCCTTTTATTCTTTATTGGAAAATCTTTGAAACATTAGATAGAGTTTCAGTTGGAGTTTTTCTGTTATGCAATGTGTAAAACAATACTTAAGGTCCACAATGTCAACCTCCAACCTAGTCATAATATGAATCAGGAGAGAGTTAAGTTTATAATAAGCGTTGCCTTTTATTCTTTATTGGAAAATCTTTGAAACATTAGATAGAGTTTCAGTTGGAGGTTTTCTGTTATGCAATGTGTAAAACAATACTTAAGGTCCACAATGTCAACCTCCAACCTAGTCATAATATCCATCAGGAGAGAGTTAAGTTTATAATAAGCGTTGCCTTTTATTCTTTATTGGAAAATCTTTGAAACATTAGATAGAGTTTCAGTTGGAGGTTTTCTGTTATGCAATGTGTAAAACAATACTTGAGGTCCACAATGTCAACGTCCAACCTAGTCATAATATCCATCGGGAGAGAGTGAAGTTTATAATAAACGTTGCCTTTTATTCTTTATTGGAAAATCTTTGAAACCTTAGGTATAGTTTTAGTTGCATGTTTTTTCTGTTATGCAATGTGTAAAACAATGCTTGAGGTCCACAATGTCAACGTCCAACCTAGTCATAATATCCATCAGGAGAGAGTGAAGTTTATAATAAGCGTTGCCTTTTATTCTTTATTGGAAAATCTTTGAAACCTTAGGTATAGTTTTAGTTGCATGTTTTTTCTGTTATGCAATGTGTAAAACAATGCTTGAGGTCCACAATGTCAACGTCCAACCTAGTCATAATATCCATCGGGAGAGAGTGAAGTTTATAATAAGCGTTGCCTTTTATTCTTTATTGGAAAATCTTTGAAACCTTAGGTATAGTTTTAGTTGCATGTTTTTTCTGTTATGCAATGTGTAAAACAATGCTTGAGGTCCACAATGTCAACGTCCAACCTAGTCATAATATCCATCGGGAGAGAGTGAAGTTTATAATAAACGTTGCCTTTTATTCTTTATTGGAAAATCTTTGAAACCTTAGGTATAGTTTTAGTTGCATGTTTTTTCTGTTATGCAATGTGTAAAAACAATACCTAAGGTCCACAATGTCAACGTTCAACCTAGTAATAATATCCATCAGGAGAGAGTGAAGTTTATAATAAGCGTTGCCTTTTATTCTTTATTGGAAAATCTTTGAAACATTAGATATAGTTTTAGTTGCATGTTTTTTCTGTTATGCAATGTGTAAAACAATGCTTGAGGTCCACAATGTCAACGTCCAACCTAGTCATAATATCCATCGGGAGAGAGTGAAGTTTATAATAAGCGTTGCCTTTTATTCTTTATTGGAAAATCTTTGAAACCTTAGGTATAGTTTTAGTTGCATGTTTTTTCTGTTATGCAATGTGTAAAACAATGCTTGAGGTCCACAATGTCAACGTCCAACCTAGTCATAATATCCATCGGGAGAGAGTGAAGTTTATAATAAGCGTTGCCTTTTATTCTTTATTGGAAAATCTTTGAAACATTAGATATAGTTTCAGTTGGAGTTTATCTGTTATGCAATGTATAAAACAATACTTAAGGTCCACAATGTCAACCTCCAACCTAGCCATAATATCCATCAGGAGAGATCGAAGTTTATAATAAGCGTTGCCTTTTATTCTTTATTGGAAAATCTTTGAAACATTAGATATAGTTTCAGTTGGAGTTTATCTGTTATGCAATGTATAAAACAATACTTAAGGTCCACAATGTCAACCTCCAACCTAGCCATAATATCCATCGGGAGAGAGTTAAGTTTATAATAAGCGTTGCCTTTTATTCTTTATTGGAAAATCTTTGAAACATTAGATATAGTTTCCGTTGGAGTTTATCTGTTATGCAATGTATAAAACAATACTTAAGGTCCACAATGTCAACCTCCAACCTAGTCATAATATCCATCAGGAGAGAGTTAAGTTTATAATAAGCGTTGCCTTTTATTCTTTATTGGAAAATCTTTGAAACATTAGATATAGTTTCAGTTGGAGATTTGTGTTATGCAATGTATAAAACAATACTTAAGGTCCACAATGTCAACCTCCAACCTAGTCATAATATCCATCAGGAGAGAGTTAAGTTTATAATAAGGGTTGCCTTTTATTCTTTATTGGAAAATCTTTGAAACATTAGATATAGTTTCAGTTGGAGATTTCTGTTATGCAATGTATAAAACAATACTTAAGGTCCACAATGTCTTTTATTCTTTATTGGAAAATCTTTGAAACCTTAAGTATAGTTTTAGTTGCATGTTTTTTCTGTTATGCAATGTGTAAAACAATGCTTGAGGTCCACAATGTCAACGTCCAACCTAGTCATAATATCCATCGGGAGAGAGTGAAGTTTATAATAAGCGTTGCCTTTTATTCTTTATTGGAAAATCTTTGAAACCTTAGGTATAGTTTTAGTTGCATGTTTTTTCTGTTATGCAATGTGTAAAACAATGCTTGAGGTCCACAATGTCAACGTCCAACCTAGTCATAATATCCATCGGGAGAGAGTGAAGTTTATAATAAGCGTTGCCTTTTATTCTTTATTGGAAAATCTTTGAAACCTTAGGTATAGTTTTAGTTGCATGTTTTTTCTGTTATGCAATGTGTAAAACAATGCTTGAGGTCCACAATGTCAACGTCCAACCTAGTCATAATATCCATCAGGAGAGAGTGAAGTTTATAATAAGCGTTGCCTTTTATTCTTTATTGGAAAATCTTTGAAACCTTAGGTATAGTTTTAGTTGCATGTTTTTTCTGTTATGCAATGTGTAAAACAATGCTTGAGGTCCACAATGTCAACGTCCAACCTAGTCATAATATCCATCGGGAGAGAGTGAAGTTTATAATAAGCGTTGCCTTTTATTCTTTATTGGAAAATCTTTGAAACCTTAGGTATAGTTTTAGTTGCATGTTTTTTCTGTTATGCAATGTGTAAAACAATGCTTGAGGTCCACAATGTCAACGTCCAACCTAGTCATAATATCCATCGGGAGAGAGTGAAGTTTATAATAAACGTTGCCTTTTATTCTTTATTGGAAAATCTTTGAAACCTTAGGTATAGTTTTAGTTGCATGTTTTTTCTGTTATGCAATGTGTAAAAACAATACCTAAGGTCCACAATGTCAACCTCCAACCTAGTCATAATATCCATCAGGAGAGAGTGAAGTTTATAATAAGCGTTGCCTTTTATTCTTTATTGGAAAATCTTTGAAACATTAGATATAGTTTTAGTTGCATGTTTTTTCTGTTATGCAATGTGTAAAACAATGCTTGAGGTGCACAATGTCAACGTCCAACCTAGTCATAATATCCATCGGGAGAGAGTGAAGTTTATAATAAGCGTTGCCTTTTATTCTTTATTGGAAAATCTTCGAAACCTTAGGTATAGTTTTAGTTGCATGTTTTTTCTGTTATGCAATGTGTAAAACAATGCTTGAGGTCCACAATGTGAACGTCCAACCTAGTCATAATATCCATCAGGAGAGAGTGAAGTTTATAATAAGCGTTGCCTTTTATTCTTTATTGGAAAATCTTTGAAACATTAGATATAGATTTAGTTGCATGTTTTTTCTGTTATGCAATGTGTAAAACAATGCTTGAGGTCCACAGTGTCAACGTCCAACCTAGTCATAATATCCATCGGGAGAGAGTGAAGTTTATAATAAGCGTTGCCTTTTATTCTTTATTGGAAAATCTTTGAAACCTTAGGTATAGTTTTAGTTGCATGTTTTTTCTGTTATGCAATGTGTAAAACAATGCTTGAGGTCCACAATGTCAACCTCCAACCTAGCCATAATATCCATCAGGAGAGAGTTAAGTTTATAATAAGCGTTGCCTTTTATTCTTTATTGGAAAATCTTTGAAACATTAGATATAGTTTTAGTTGCATGTTTTTTCTGTTATGCAATGTGTAAAACAATGCTTGAGGTCCACAATGTCAACGTCCAACCTAGTCATAATATCCATCGGGAGAGAGTGAAGTTTATAATAAGCGTTGCCTTTTATTCTTTATTGGAAAATCTTTGAAACCTTAGGTATAGTTTTAGTTGCATGTTTTTTCTGTTATGGAATGTGTAAAACAATGCTTGAGGTCCACAATGTCAACCTCCAACCTAGCCATAATATCCATCAGGAGAGAGTTAAGTTTATAATAAGCGTTGCCTTTTATTCTTTATTGGAAAATCTTTGAAACATTAGATATAGTTTTAGTTGTATGTTTTTTCTGTTATGCAATGTGTAAAACAATGCTTGAGGTCCACAATGTCAACGTCCAACCTAGTCATAATATCCATCGGGAGAGAGTGAAGTTTATAATAAGCGTTGCCTTTTATTCTTTATTGGAAAATCTTTGAAACCTTAGGTATAGTTTTAGTTGCATGTTTTTTCTGTTATGCAATGTGTAAAACAATGCTTGAGGTCCACAATGTCAACGTCCAACCTAGTCATAATATCCATCGGGAGAGAGTGAAGTTTATAATAAGCGTTGCCTTTTATTCTTTATTGGAAAATCTTTGAAACCTTAGGTATAGTTTTAGTTGCATGTTTTTTCTGTTATGCAATGTGTAAAAACAATACTTAAGGTCCACAATGTCAACGTTCAACCTAGCCATAATATCCATCGGGAGAGAGTTAAGTTTATAATAAGCGTTGCCTTTTATTCTTTATTGGAAAATCTTTGAAACATTAGATATAGTTTCAGTTGGAGTTTATCTGTTATGCAATGTGTAAAACAATACTTAAGGTCCACAATGTCAACCTCCAACCTAGTCATAATATCCATCAGGAGAGAGTTAAGTTTATAATAAGCGTTGCCTTTTATTCTTTATTGGAAAATCTTTGAAACATTAGGTATAGTTTTAGTTGCATGTTTTTTCTGTTATGCAATGTGTAAAACAATACTTAAGGTCCACAATGTCAACCTCCAACCTAGTCATAATATCCATCAGGAGAGAGTTAAGTTTATAATAAGCGTTGCCTTTTATTCTTTATTGGAAAATCTTTGAAACATTAGATAGAGTTTCAGTTGGAGGTTTTCTGTTATGGAATGTGTAAAACAATACTTAAGGTCCACAATGTCAACCTCCAACCTAGTCATAATATCCATCAGGAGAGAGTTAAGTTTATAATAAGCGTTGCCTTTTATTCTTTATTGGAAAATCTTTGAAACATTAGATAGAGTTTCAGTTGGAGTTTTTCTGTTATGCAATGTGTAAAACAATACTTAAGGTCCACAATGTCAACCTCCAACCTAGTCATAATATCAATCAGGAGAGAGTTAAGTTTATAATAAGCGTTGCCTTTTATTCTTTATTGGAAAATCTTTGAAACATTAGATAGAGTTTCAGTTGGAGGTTTTCTGTTATGCAATGTGTAAAACAATACTTAAGGTCCACAATGTCAACCTCCAACCTAGTCATAATATCCATCAGGAGAGAGTTAAGTTTATAATAAGCGTTGCCTTTTATTCTTTATTGGAAAATCTTTGAAACATTAGATAGAGTTTCAGTTGGAGGTTTTCTGTTATGCAATGTGTAAAACAATACTTAAGGTCCACAATGTCAACCTCCAACCTAGTCATAATATCCATCAGGAGAGAGTTAAGTTTATAATAAGCGTTGCCTTTTATTCTTTATTGGAAAATCTTTGAAACATTAGATATAGTTTCAGTTGGAGATTTCTGTTATGCAATGTATAAAACAATACTTAAGGTCCACAATGTCAACGTCCAACCTAGCCATAATATCCATCAGGAGAGAGTTAAGTTTATAATAAGCGTTGCCTTTTATTCTTTATTGGAAAATCTTTGAAACATTAGATATAGTTTCAGTTGGAGGTTTTCTGTTATGCAATGTGTAAAACAATACTTAAGGTCCACAATGTCAACCTCCAACCTAGTCATAATATCCATCAGGAGAGAGTTAAGTTTATAATAAGCGTTGCCTTTTATTCTTTATTGGAAAATCTTTGAAACATTAGATATAGTTTCAGTTGGAGATTTCTGTTATGCAATGTATAAAACAATACTTAAGGTCCACAATGTCAACGTCCAACCTAGCCATAATATCCATCAGGAGAGAGTGATGTTTATAATAAGCGTTGCCTTTTATTCTTTATTGGAAAATCTTTGAAACATTAGATATAGTTTCAGTTGGAGTTTATCTGTTATGCAATGTATAAAACAATACTTAAGGTCCACAATGTCAACCTCCAACCTAGCCATAATATCCATCAGGAGAGAGTGAAGTTTATAATAAGCGTTGCCTTTTATTCTTTATTGGAAAATCTTTGAAACATTAGATATAGTTTCAGTTGGAGTTTATCTGTTATCCAATGTATAAAACAATGCTTGAGGTCCACAATGTCAACCTCCAACCTAGCCATAATATCCATCAGGAGAGAGTGAAGTTTATAATAAGCGTTGCCTTTTATTCTTTATTGGAAAATCTTTGAAACATTAGATATAGTTTTAGTTGCATGTTTTTTCTGTTATGCAATGTGTAAAACAATGCTTGAGGTCCACAATGTCAACGTCCAACCTAGTCATAATATCCATCGGGAGAGAGTGAAGTTTATAATAAGCGTTGCCTTTTATTCTTTATTGGAAAATCTTTGAAACCTTAGGTATAGTTTTAGTTGCATGTTTTTTCTGTTATGCAATGTGTAAAACAATGCTTGAGGTCCACAATGTCAACGTCCAACCTAGTCATAATATCCATCGGGAGAGAGTGAAGTTTATAATAAGCGTTGCCTTTTATTCTTTATTGGAAAATCTTTGAAACATTAGATATAGTTTCAGTTGGAGTTTATCTGTTATGCAATGTATAAAACAATACTTAAGGTCCACAATGTCAACCTCCAACCTAGTCATAATATCCATCAGGAGAGAGTTAAGTTTATAATAAGCGTTGCCTTTTATTCTTTATTGGAAAATCTTTGAAGCATTAGATAGAGTTTCAGTTGGAGGTTTTCTGTTATGCAATGTGTAAAACAATACTTAAGGTCCACAATGTCAACCTCCAACCTAGTCATAATATCCATCAGGAGAGAGTTAAGTTTATAATAAGCGTTGCCTTTTATTCTTTATTGGAAAATCTTTGAAACATTAGATATAGTTTCAGTTGGAGATTTCTGTTATGCAATGTATAAAACAATACTTAAGGTCCACAATGTCAACCTCCAACCTAGTCATAATATCCATCAGGAGAGAGTGAAGTTTATAATAAGCGTTGCCTTTTATTCTTTATTGGAAAATCTTTGAAACATTAGATAGAGTTTCAGTTGGAGGTTTTCTGTTATGCAATGTGTAAAACAATACTTAAGGTCCACAATGTCAACCTCCAACCTAGTCATAATATCCATCAGGAGAGAGTTAAGTTTATAATAAGCGTTGCCTTTTATTCTTTATTGGAAAATCTTTGAAACATTAGATATAGTTTTAGTTGCATGTTTTTTCTGTTATGCAATGTGTAAAACAATACTTAAGGTCCACAATGTCAACCTCCAACCTAGCCATAATATCCATCAGGAGAGAGTGAAGTTTATAATAAGCGTTGCCTTTTATTCTTTATTGGAAAATCTTTGAAACATTAGATATAGTTTTAGTTGCATGTTTTTTCTGTTATGCAATGTGTAAAACAATGCTTGAGGTCCACAATGTCAACGTCCAACCTAGTCATAATATCCATCGGGAGAGAGTGAAGTTTATAATAAGCGTTGCCTTTTATTCTTTATTGGAAAATCTTTGAAACCTTAGGTATAGTTTTAGTTGCATGTTTTTTCTGTTATGCAATGTGTAAAACAATGCTTGAGGTCCACAATGTCAACGTCCAACCTAGTCATAATATCCATCGGGAGAGAGTGAAGTTTATAATAAGCGTTGCCTTTTATTCTTTATTGGAAAATCTTTGAAACCTTAGGTATAGTTTTAGTTGCATGTTTTTTCTGTTATGCAATGTGTAAAACAATGCTTGAGGTCCACAATGTCAACGTCCAACCTAGTCATAATATCCATCGGGAGAGAGTGAAGTTTATAATAAGCGTTGCCTTTTATTCTTTATTGGAAAATCTTTGAAACCTTAGGTATAGTTTTAGTTGCATGTTTTTTCTGTTATGCAATGTGTAAAAACAATACTTAAGGTCCACAATGTCAACGTTCAACCTAGCCATAATATCCATCGGGAGAGAGTTAAGTTTATAATAAGCGTTGCCTTTTATTCTTTATTGGCAAATCTTTGAAACATTAGATATAGTTTCAGTTGGAGTTTATCTGTTATGCAATGTGTAAAACAATACTTAAGGTCCACAATGTCAACCTCCAACCTAGTCATAATATCCATCAGGAGAGAGTTAAGTTTATAATAAGCGTTGCCTTTTATTCTTTATTGGAAAATCTTTGAAACATTAGGTATAGTTTTAGTTGCATGTTTTTTCTGTTATGCAATGTGTAAAACAATACTTAAGGTCCACAATGTCAACCTCCAACCTAGTCATAATATCCATCAGGAGAGAGTTAAGTTTATAATAAGCGTTGCCTTTTATTCTTTATTGGAAAATCTTTGAAACATTAGATAGAGTTTCAGTTGGAGGTTTTCTGTTATGGAATGTGTAAAACAATACTTAAGGTCCACAATGTCAACCTCCAACCTAGTCATAATATCCATCAGGAGAGAGTTAAGTTTATAATAAGCGTTGCCTTTTATTCTTTATTGGAAAATCTTTGAAACATTAGATAGAGTTTCAGTTGGAGTTTTTCTGTTATGCAATGTGTAAAACAATACTTAAGGTCCACAATGTCAACCTCCAACCTAGTCATAATATCAATCAGGAGAGAGTTAAGTTTATAATAAGCGTTGCCTTTTATTCTCTATTGGAAAATCTTTGAAACATTAGATAGAGTTTCAGTTGGAGGTTTTCTGTTATGCAATGTGTAAAACAATACTTAAGGTCCACAATGTCAACCTCCAACCTAGTCATAATATCCATCAGGAGAGAGTTAAGTTTATAATAAGCGTTGCCTTTTATTCTTTATTGGAAAATCTTTGAAACATTAGATAGAGTTTCAGTTGGAGGTTTTCTGTTATGCAATGTGTAAAACAATACTTAAGGTCCACAATGTCAACCTCCAACCTAGTCATAATATCCATCAGGAGAGAGTTAAGTTTATAATAAGCGTTGCCTTTTATTCTTTATTGGAAAATCTTTGAAACATTAGATATAGTTTCAGTTGGAGATTTCTGTTATGCAATGTATAAAACAATACTTAAGGTCCACAATGTCAACGTCCAACCTAGCCATAATATCCATCAGGAGAGAGTTAAGTTTATAATAAGCGTTGCCTTTTATTCTTTATTGGAAAATCTTTGAAACATTAGATATAGTTTCAGTTGGAGGTTTTCTGTTATGCAATGTGTAAAACAATACTTAAGGTCCACAATGTCAACCTCCAACCTAGTCATAATATCCATCAGGAGAGAGTTAAGTTTATAATAAGCGTTGCCTTTTATTCTTTATTGGAAAATCTTTGAAACATTAGATATAGTTTCAGTTGGAGATTTCTGTTATGCAATGTATAAAACAATACTTAAGGTCCACAATGTCAACGTCCAACCTAGCCATAATATCCATCAGGAGAGAGTGAAGTTTATAATAAGCGTTGCCTTTTATTCTTTATTGGAAAATCTTTGAAACATTAGATATAGTTTCAGTTGGAGTTTATCTGTTATGCAATGTATAAAACAATACTTAAGGTCCACAATGTCAACCTCCAACCTAGCCATAATATCCATCAGGAGAGAGTGAAGTTTATAATAAGCGTTGCCTTTTATTCTTTATTGGAAAATCTTTGAAACATTAGATATAGTTTCAGTTGGAGTTTATCTGTTATCCAATGTATAAAACAATGCTTGAGGTCCACAATGTCAACCTCCAACCTAGCCATAATATCCATCAGGAGAGAGAGAAGTTTATAATAAGCGTTGCCTTTTATTCTTTATTGGAAAATCTTTGAAACATTAGATAGAGTTTCAGTTGGAGGTTTTCTGTTATGCAATGTGTAAAACAATACTTAAGGTCCACAATGTCAACCTCCAACCTAGTCATAATATCCATCAGGAGAGAGTTAAGTTTATAATAAGCGTTGCCTTTTATTCTTTATTGGAAAATCTTTGAAACATTAGATATAGTTTCAGTTGGAGATTTCTGTTATGCAATGTATAAAACAATACTTAAGGTCCACAATGTCAACGTCCAACCTAGCCATAATATCCATCAGGAGAGAGTTAAGTTTATAATAAGCGTTGCCTTTTATTCTTTATTGGAAAATCTTTGAAACATTAGATATAGTTTCAGTTGGAGGTTTTCTGTTATGCAATGTGTAAAACAATACTTAAGGTCCACAATGTCAACCTCCAACCTAGTCATAATATCCATCAGGAGAGAGTTAAGTTTATAATAAGCGTTGCCTTTTATTCTTTATTGGAAAATCTTTGAAACATTAGATATAGTTTCAGTTGGAGATTTCTGTTATGCAATGTATAAAACAATACTTAAGGTCCACAATGTCAACGTCCAACCTAGCCATAATATCCATCAGGAGAGAGTGAAGTTTATAATAAGCGTTGCCTTTTATTCTTTATTGGAAAATCTTTGAAACATTAGATATAGTTTCAGTTGGAGTTTATCTGTTATGCAATGTATAAAACAATACTTAAGGTCCACAATGTCAACCTCCAACCTAGCCATAATATCCATCAGGAGAGAGTGAAGTTTATAATAAGCGTTGCCTTTTATTCTTTATTGGAAAATCTTTGAAACATTAGATATAGTTTCAGTTGGAGTTTATCTGTTATCCAATGTATAAAACAATGCTTGAGGTCCACAATGTCAACCTCCAACCTAGCCATAATATCCATCAGGAGAGAGTGAAGTTTATAATAAGCGTTGCCTTTTATTCTTTATTGGAAAATCTTTGAAACATTAGATATAGTTTTAGTTGCATGTTTTTTCTGTTATGCAATGTGTAAAACAATGCTTGAGGTCCACAATGTCAACGTCCAACCTAGTCATAATATCCATCGGGAGAGAGTGAAGTTTATAATAAGCGTTGCCTTTTATTCTTTATTGGAAAATCTTTGAAACCTTAGGTATAGTTTTAGTTGCATGTTTTTTCTGTTATGCAATGTGTAAAACAATGCTTGAGGTCCACAATGTCAACGTCCAACCTAGTCATAATATCCATCGGGAGAGAGTGAAGTTTATAATAAGCGTTGCCTTTTATTCTTTATTGGAAAATCTTTGAAACATTAGATATAGTTTCAGTTGGAGTTTATCTGTTATGCAATGTATAAAACAATACTTAAGGTCCACAATGTCAACCTCCAACCTAGTCATAATATCCATCAGGAGAGAGTTAAGTTTATAATAAGCGTTGCCTTTTATTCTTTATTGGAAAATCTTTGAAGCATTAGATAGAGTTTCAGTTGGAGGTTTTCTGTTATGCAATGTGTAAAACAATACTTAAGGTCCACAATGTCAACCTCCAACCTAGTCATAATATCCATCAGGAGAGAGTTAAGTTTATAATAAGCGTTGCCTTTTATTCTTTATTGGAAAATCTTTGAAACATTAGATATAGTTTCAGTTGGAGATTTCTGTTATGCAATGTATAAAACAATACTTAAGGTCCACAATGTCAACCTCCAACCTAGTCATAATATCCATCAGGAGAGAGTTAAGTTTATAATAAGCGTTGCCTTTTATTCTTTATTGGAAAATCTTTGAAACATTAGATAGAGTTTCAGTTGGAGGTTTTCTGTTATGCAATGTGTAAAACAATACTTAAGGTCCACAATGTCAACCTCCAACCTAGTCATAATATCCATCAGGAGAGAGTTAAGTTTATAATAAGCGTTGCCTTTTATTCTTTATTGGAAAATCTTTGAAACATTAGATATAGTTTTAGTTGCATGTTTTTTCTGTTATGCAATGTGTAAAACAATACTTAAGGTCCACAATGTCAACCTCCAACCTAGCCATAATATCCATCAGGAGAGAGTGAAGTTTATAATAAGCGTTGCCTTTTATTCTTTATTGGAAAATCTTTGAAACATTAGATATAGTTTTAGTTGCATGTTTTTTCTGTTATGCAATGTGTAAAACAATGCTTGAGGTCCACAATGTCAACGTCCAACCTAGTCATAATATCCATCGGGAGAGAGTGAAGTTTATAATAAGCGTTGCCTTTTATTCTTTATTGGAAAATCTTTGAAACCTTAGGTATAGTTTTAGTTGCATGTTTTTTCTGTTATGCAATGTGTAAAACAATGCTTGAGGTCCACAATGTCAACGCCCAACCTAGTCATAATATCCATCGGGAGAGAGTGAAGTTTATAATAAGCGTTGCCTTTTATTCTTTATTGGAAAATCTTTGAAACCTTAGGTATAGTTTTAGTTGCATGTTTTTTCTGTTATGCAATGTGTAAAACAATTCTTGAGGTCCACAATGTCAACGTCCAACCTAGTCATAATATCCATCGGGAGAGAGTGAAGTTTATAATAAGCGTTGCCTTTTATTCTTTATTGGAAAATCTTTGAAACCTTAGGTATAGTTTTAGTTGCATGTTTTTTCTGTTATGCAATGTGTAAAAACAATACTTAAGGTCCACAATGTCAACGTTCAACCTAGCCATAATATCCATCGGGAGAGAGTTAAGTTTATAATAAGCGTTGCCTTTTATTCTTTATTGGCAAATCTTTGAAACATTAGATATAGTTTCAGTTGGAGTTTATCTGTTATGCAATGTGTAAAACAATACTTAAGGTCCACAATGTCAACCTCCAACCTAGTCATAATATCCATCAGGAGAGAGTTAAGTTTATAATAAGCGTTGCCTTTTATTCTTTATTGGAAAATCTTTGAAACATTAGGTATAGTTTTAGTTGCATGTTTTTTCTGTTATGCAATGTGTAAAACAATACTTAAGGTCCACAATGTCAACCTCCAACCTAGTCATAATATCCATCAGGAGAGAGTTAAGTTTATAATAAGCGTTGCCTTTTATTCTTTATTGGAAAATCTTTGAAACATTAGATAGAGTTTCAGTTGGAGGTTTTCTGTTATGGAATGTGTAAAACAATACTTAAGGTCCACAATGTCAACCTCCAACCTAGTCATAATATCCATCAGGAGAGAGTTAAGTTTATAATAAGCGTTGCCTTTTATTCTTTATTGGAAAATCTTTGAAACATTAGATAGAGTTTCAGTTGGAGTTTTTCTGTTATGCAATGTGTAAAACAATACTTAAGGTCCACAATGTCAACCTCCAACCTAGTCATAATATCAATCAGGAGAGAGTTAAGTTTATAATAAGCGTTGCCTTTTATTCTTTATTGGAAAATCTTTGAAACATTAGATAGAGTTTCAGTTGGAGGTTTTCTGTTATGCAATGTGTAAAACAATACTTAAGGTCCACAATGTCAACCTCCAACCTAGTCATAATATCCATCAGGAGAGAGTTAAGTTTATAATAAGCGTTGCCTTTTATTCTTTATTGGAAAATCTTTGAAACATTAGATAGAGTTTCAGTTGGAGGTTTTCTGTTATGCAATGTGTAAAACAATACTTAAGTTCCACAATGTCAACCTCCAACCTAGTCATAATATCCATCAGGAGAGAGTTAAGTTTATAATAAGCGTTGCCTTTTATTCTTTATTGGAAAATCTTTGAAACATTAGATATAGTTTCAGTTGGAGATTTCTGTTATGCAATGTATAAAACAATACTTAAGGTCCACAATGTCAACCTCCAACCTAGCCATAATATCCATCAGGAGAGAGTTAAGTTTATAATAAGCGTTGCCTTTTATTCTTTATTGGAAAATCTTTGAAACATTAGATATAGTTTCAGTTGGAGGTTTTCTGTTATGCAATGTGTAAAACAATACTTAAGGTCCACAATGTCAACCTCCAACCTAGTCATAATATCCATCAGGAGAGAGTTAAGTTTATAATAAGCGTTGCCTTTTATTCTTTATTGGAAAATCTTTGAAACATTAGATATAGTTTCAGTTGGAGATTTCTGTTATGCAATGTATAAAACAATACTTAAGGTCCACAATGTCAACGTCCAACCTAGCCATAATATCCATCAGGAGAGAGTGAAGTTTATAATAAGCGTTGCCTTTTATTCTTTATTGGAAAATCTTTGAAACATTAGATATAGTTTCAGTTGGAGTTTATCTGTTATGCAATGTATAAAACAATACTTAAGGTCCACAATGTCAACCTCCAACCTAGCCATAATATCCATCAGGAGAGAGTGAAGTTTATAATAAGCGTTGCCTTTTATTCTTTATTGGAAAATCTTTGAAACATTAGATATAGTTTCAGTTGGAGTTTATCTGTTATCCAATGTATAAAACAATGCTTGAGGTCCACAATGTCAACCTCCAACCTAGCCATAATATCCATCAGGAGAGAGTGAAGTTTATAATAAGCGTTGCCTTTTATTCTTTATTGGAAAATCTTTGAAACATTAGATATAGTTTTAGTTGCATGTTTTTTCTGTTATGCAATGTGTAAAACAATGCTTGAGGCCCACAATGTCAACGTCCAACCTAGTCATAATATCCATCGGGAGAGAGTGAAGTTTATAATAAGCGTTGCCTTTTATTCTTTATTGGAAAATCTTTGAAACCTTAGGTATAGTTTTAGTTGCATGTTTTTTCTGTTATGCAATGTGTAAAACAATGCTTGAGGTCCACAATGTAAACGTCCAACCTAGTCATAATATCCATCGGGAGAGAGTGAAGTTTATAATAAGCGTTGCCTTTTATTCTTTATTGGAAAATCTTTGAAACATTAGATATAGTTTCAGTTGGAGTTTATCTGTTATGCAATGTATAAAACAATACTTAAGGTCCACAATGTCAACCTCCAACCTAGTCATAATATCCATCAGGAGAGAGTTAAGTTTATAATAAGCGTTGCCTTTTATTCTTTATTGGAAAATCTTTGAAGCATTAGATAGAGTTTCAGTTGGAGGTTTTCTGTTATGCAATGTGTAAAACAATACTTAAGGTCCACAATGTCAACCTCCAACCTAGTCATAATATCCATCAGGAGAGAGTTAAGTTTATAATAAGCGTTGCCTTTTATTCTTTATTGGAAAATCTTTGAAACATTAGATATAGTTTCAGTTGGAGATTTCTGTTATGCAATGTATAAAACAATACTTAAGGTCCACAATGTCAACCTCCAACCTAGTCATAATATCCATCAGGAGAGAGTTAAGTTTATAATAAGCGTTGCCTTTTATTCTTTATTGGAAAATCTTTGAAACATTAGATAGAGTTTCAGTTGGAGGTTTTCTGTTATGCAATGTGTAAAACAATACTTAAGGTCCACAATGTCAACCTCCAACCTAGTCATAATATCCATCAGGAGAGAGTTAAGTTTATAATAAGCGTTGCCTTTTATTCTTTATTGGAAAATCTTTGAAACATTAGATATAGTTTTAGTTGCATGTTTTTTCTGTTATGCAATGTGTAAAACAATACTTAAGGTCCACAATGTCAACCTCCAACCTAGCCATAATATCCATCAGGAGAGAGTGAAGTTTATAATAAGCGTTGCCTTTTATTCTTTATTGGAAAATCTTTGAAACATTAGATATAGTTTTAGTTGCATGTTTTTTCTGTTATGCAATGTGTAAAACAATGCTTGAGGTCCACAATGTCAACGTCCAACCTAGTCATAATATCCATCGGGAGAGAGTGAAGTTTATAATAAGCGTTGCCTTTTATTCTTTATTGGAAAATCTTTGAAACCTTAGGTATAGTTTTAGTTGCATGTTTTTTCTGTTATGCAATGTGTAAAACAATGCTTGAGGTCCACAATGTCAACGTCCAACCTAGTCATAATATCCATCGGGAGAGAGTGAAGTTTATAATAAGCGTTGCCTTTTATTCTTTATTGGAAAATCTTTGAAACCTTAGGTATAGTTTTAGTTGCATGTTTTTTCTGTTATGCAATGTGTAAAACAATGCTTGAGGTCCACAATGTCAACGTCCAACCTAGTCATAATATCCATCGGGAGAGAGTGAAGTTTATAATAAGCGTTGCCTTTTATTCTTTATTGGAAAATCTTTGAAACCTTAGGTATAGTTTTAGTTGCATGTTTTTTCTGTTATGCAATGTGTAAAAACAATACTTAAGGTCCACAATGTCAACGTTCAACCTAGCCATAATATCCATCGGGAGAGAGTTAAGTTTATAATAAGCGTTGCCTTTTATTCTTTATTGGCAAATCTTTGAAACATTAGATATAGTTTTAGTTGCATGTTTTTTCTGTTATGCAATGTGTAAAACAATGCTTGTGGTCCACAATGTCAACGTCCAACCTAGTCATAATATCCATCGGGAGAGAGTGAAGTTTATAATAAGCGTTGCCTTTTATTCTTTATTGGAAAATCTTTGAAACCTTAGGTATAGTTTTAGTTGCATGTTTTTTCTGTTATGCAATGTGTAAAACAATGCTTGAGGTCCACAATGTGAACGTCCAACCTAGTCATAATATCCATCAGGAGAGAGTGAAGTTTATAATAAGCGTTGCCTTTTATTCTTTATTGGAAAATCTTTGAAACATTAGATATAGATTTAGTTGCATGTTTTTTCTGTTATGCAATGTGTAAAACAATGCTTGAGGTCCACAATGTCAACGTCCAACCTAGTCATAATATCCATCGGGAGAGAGTGAAGTTTATAATAAGCGTTGCCTTTTATTCTTTATTGGAAAATCTTTGAAACCTTAGGTATAGTTTTAGTTGCATGTTTTTTCTGTTATGCAATGTGTAAAACAATGCTTGAGGTCCACAATGTCAACCTCCAACCTAGTCATAATATCCATCGGGAGAGAGTGAAGTTTATAATAAGCGTTGCCTTTTATTCTTTATTGGAAAATCTTTGAAACATTAGATATAGTTTTAGTTGCATGTTTTTTCTGTTATGCAATGTGTAAAACAATGCTTGAGGTCCACAATGTCAACGTCCAACCTAGTCATAATATCCATCGGGAGAGAGTGAAGTTTATAATAAGCGTTGCCTTTTATTCTTTATTAGAAAATCTTTGAAACCTTAGGTATAGTTTTAGTTGCATGTTTTTTCTGTTATGGAATGTGTAAAACAATGCTTGAGGTCCACAATGTCAACCTCCAACCTAGCCATAATATCCATCAGGAGAGAGTTAAGTTTATAATAAGCGTTGCCTTTTATTCTTTATTGGAAAATCTTTGAAACATTAGATATAGTTTTAGTTGCATGTTTTTTCTGTTATGCAATGTGTAAAACAATGCTTGAGGTCCACAATGTCAACGTCCAACCTAGTCATAATATCCATCGGGAGAGAGTGAAGTTTATAATAAGCGTTGCCTTTTATTCTTTATTGGAAAATCTTTGAAACCTTAGGTATAGTTTTAGTTGCATGTTTTTTCTGTTATGCAATGTGTAAAACAATGCTTGAGGTCCACAATGTCAACGTCCAACCTAGTCATAATATCCATCGGGAGAGAGTGAAGTTTATAATAAGCGTTGCCTTTTATTCTTTATTGGAAAATCTTTGAAACCTTAGGTATAGTTTTAGTTGCATGTTTTTTCTGTTATGCAATGTGTAAAACAATGCTTGAGGTCCACAATGTCAACGTCCAACCTAGTCATAATATCCATCGGGAGAGAGTGAAGTTTATAATAAGCGTTGCCTTTTATTCTTTATTGGAAAATCTTTGAAACCTTAGGTATAGTTTTAGTTGCATGTTTTTTCTGTTATGCAATGTGTAAAACAATGCTTGAGGTCCACAATGTCAACGTCCAACCTAGTCATAATATCCATCGGGAGAGAGTGAAGTTTATAATAAGCGTTGCCTTTTTTTCTTTATTGGAAAATCTTTGAAACCTTAGGTATAGTTTTAGTTGCATGTTTTTTCTGTTATGCAATGTGTAAAAACAATACTTAAGGTCCACAATGTCAACGTTCAACCTAGCCATAATATCCATCGGGAGAGAGTTAAGTTTATAATAAGCGTTGCCTTTTATTCTTTATTGGAAAATCTTTGAAACATTAGATAGAGTTTCAGTTGGAGGTTTTCTGTTATGCAATGTGTAAAACAATACTTAAGGTCCACAATGACAACCTCCAACCTAGTCATAATATCCATCGGGAGAGAGTGAAGTTTATAATAAGCGTTGCCTTTTATTCTTTATTGGAAAATCTTTGAAACATTAGATATAGTTTTAGTTGCATGTTTTTTCTGTTATGCAATGTGTAAAACAATGCTTGAGGTCCACAATGTCAACGTCCAACCTAGTCATAATATCCATCGGGAGAGAGTGAAGTTTATAATAAGCGTTGCCTTTTATTCTTTATTGGAAAATCTTTGAAACCTTAGGTATAGTTTTAGTTGCATGTTTTTTCTGTTATGCAATGTGTAAAACAATGCTTGAGGTCCACAATGTCAACGTCCAACCTAGTCATAATATCCATCGGGAGAGAGTGAAGTTTATAATAAGCGTTGCCTTTTATTCTTTATTGGAAAATCTTTGAAACCTTAGGTATAGTTTTAGTTGCATGTTTTTTCTGTTATGCAATGTGTAAAACAATGCTTGAGGTCCACAATGTCAACGTCCAACCTAGTCATAATATCCATCGGGAGAGAGTGAAGTTTATAATAAGCGTTGCCTTTTATTCTTTATTGGAAAATCTTTGAAACCTTAGGTATAGTTTTAGTTGCATGTTTTTTCTGTTATGCAATGTGTAAAACAATGCTTGAGGTCCACAATGTCAACGTCCAACCTAGTCATAATATCCATCGGGAGAGAGTGAAGTTTATAATAAGCGTTGCCTTTTTTTCTTTATTGGAAAATCTTTGAAACCTTAGGTATAGTTTTAGTTGCATGTTTTTTCTGTTATGCAATGTGTAAAAACAATACTTAAGGTCCACAATGTCAACGTTCAACCTAGCCATAATATCCATCGGGAGAGAGTTAAGTTTATAATAAGCGTTGCCTTTTATTCTTTATTGGAAAATCTTTGAAACATTAGATAGAGTTTCAGTTGGAGGTTTTCTGTTATGCAATGTGTAAAACAATACTTAAGGTCCACAATGACAACCTCCAACCTAGTCATAATATCCATCAGGAGAGAGTTAAGTTTATAATAAGCGTTGCCTTTTATTCTTTATTGGAAAATCTTTGAAACATTAGATATAGTTTTAGTTGCATGTTTTTTCTGTTATGCAATGTGTAAAACAATACTTAAGGTCCACAATGTCAACCTCCAACCTAGTCATAATATCCATCAGGAGAGAGTTAAGTTTATAATAAGCGTTGCCTTTTATTCTTTATTGGAAAATCTTTGAAACATTAGATAGAGTTTCAGTTGGAGGTTTTCTGTTATGCAATGTGTAAAACAATACTTAAGGTCCACAATGTCAACCTCCAACCTAGTCATAATATACATCTGGAGAGAGTTAAGTTTATAATAAGCGTTGCCTTTTATTCTTTATTGGAAAATCTTTGAAACATTAGATAGAGTTTCAGTTGGAGGTTTTCTGTTATGCAATGTGTAAAACAATACTTAAGGTCCACAATGTCAACCTCCAACCTAGTCATAATATCCATCAGGAGAGAGTTAAGTTTATAATAAGCGTTACCTTTTATTCTTTATTGGAAAATCTTTGAAACATTAGATATAGTTTTAGTTGCATGTTTTTTCTGTTATGCAATGTGTAAAACAATGCTTGAGGTCCACAATGTCAACGTCCAACCTAGTCATAATATCCATCAGGAGAGAGTGAAGTTTATAATAAGCGTTGACTTTTATTCTTTATTGGAAAATCTTTGAAACATTAGATATAGTTTTAGTTGCATGTTTTTTCTGTTATGCAATGTGTAAAACAATGCTTGAGGTCCACAATGTCAACGTCCAACCTAGTCATAATATCCATCAAGAGAGAGTTAAGTTTATAATAAGCGTTGCCTTTTATTCTTTATTGGAAAATCTTTGAAACATTAGATATAGTTTTAGTTGCATGTTTTTTTCTGTTATGCAATGTGTAAAACAATGCTTGAGGTCCACAATGT